>NC_138796.1:12612783-14054449 GCF_965178545.1 Coloeus monedula | reverse complement strand
ACAATAGGTGTTCCTGCCACTACTGTCCCATCTGGAACAAGAGGTTTGGCTCCAGTCCCACCCTCTTTCTTCAGCTCAGGCTTCCAGGATGATTTCCAAAGCTGAGAAGTGAGAGGATGATGCCACTCCATACCACCGGAGGCAACATACTACACCCAAGTCCACAGCCCAAGATGGGCTACCTGGGAGGGTTTCTGACACTGCTGGTGCCAAGCCACAGGCAGCAATTAACAAAGGAAAAGAGTTGCTCGTAGCTTGACTGCTGGCAGTGTGGTTGATGGCTCTGGACAGAAGAACCTATATGAGGTGAGAAACACAGAAATCAATGTGGAGCTGACTCAGGGCGCCACCACCAGCGACCAAAACCCAGGTGACCTTGCTGACGCCAAGCAACTGCTGCCTCTCAAGCGTATCCTACCACTGGGGAGGCAAATCCAGTGAACTGTAGGATGCATCTACTCCTCTTAGCATGTGGAATAGCTGTGGGCAAGCATTGGAGGACCGCAGGGCCAGCATTCTCACTATAAACCAGTGGGATATCAGCTCACTCTCCAGAGCTCCAACGAGCCACCTCTCCCAGGTAGGGAGTGCCCAAGTTAATGATATTTGGAAAGGATAGTCAGGTCTTGAGGAAAGGGGCTCCAGCACTGTATGTAGAAATGAACAGACCAAGGTGGGGCCAGCTGGCCTTTCTGCCTAGGCTGCTGCAGGAGCAGAAAGGTCTCCTTGAGCTCTTGACTAAAGCTGGAGCTGCTGGCAGCAGGGTTTGGCAGGAGAGGGGCTAGAACAAGCACTGGAGTCTCGGCCTTCCTCAAATTTGCTCATCTATTCCAGCCACTCAGCGTGATGGAGCAGTGGAGCTTGACTGCTGACCTCTCCCTGGCACCTGGGGTGCCCTGCTGATATCTGGAGCAGAGACACAACTCGAGATGCCTATCTTGGAGACCCTTCCCCTCCTCTCCCAGCTCTGCTGTGGCAGAGCAGCACCCGTGCCACGCCTCTGGCTGGAAGAAAACGCACCCTGAACCTGATGAAACTGCAAGGCGTTGATTGCTCGGCAGTGCCACCCACTGCGGTGCCAGCTGCCCTCCCGGCCACGCGGGCACGGGCCCTGCCCTGGTGGATGTTATCTGGGCCGGTGAGTCGGGCAGAGTGCTGGGTTAGCACAAAAACAACAACAACAACAACCCCAAGGTGCTTTCAGTTCAGTGCAGCACATTTCCTACCTCTTGGCAATCATCGAGTGAGAAGCATGTGACAAACACCCCCTCTCCTCAATAGCACGGGGCTGAAAATAAAAATACTCAGTTTTGCCCAGTTGGGCAGAACACACCAGCACCTGCAATGACACAACCAGAGGAAAAGCACCGCAATTTCCAGCACCTCTAAAACCAGACTGCTGTATCTGAGAGGGATCATCCAAAGCAACTTCACTCCCTTCTTCCCCAGACCCCTACAATCCACACAACAGATTCTGCTGGAAGGATATAGAAAGAGGAAAGCAGATGCAGCCCACAGTGGGCACACAAAGCTGCTTCCCCACTCCCTCTCCACTAGTCCCATCAGCATGTTTGTGCCATCCAGCCTCTGTCATCACCTAAACCTACGGAGAACAAATCTACAACAAATATTAAAATGTGTGAGCCTCATCTCTCTGCCCATCCTAGTGCCAGCCACTGCTACAACAGATTCCACCTCACCAGTGAAAAGCCTGGAGACAGCAAGGCCAATGGAGACAAAGGTGTGCTGGGTTTACCTTTGAAGGGATTTAGATCTGGAGCACTCAACATGGACAAACTGCTGAGACAGGCATTTACTCAGGTGTATAAACATCACGGGCAGCAAACGCCAGCCTTGCAAGAATTCTCCGCCAAAGCTTAAGAATAAATTCAACATGTTTTTAAATAATTATGGATGAATCACTTGAAAAAACTTCCTACATTTTATCTTCAGTTGCTGACACTGATTGTGCAGCTGTTTTGTTTATAATGTAATTACACATTCCCACCTACTTGCACTCTCAGTGTGCAGCAGAGTACCTCAGGTAGCAGAAAACCTAAAGGCTGACATTTCCTTCTGGCCTTTGGAAGTGACAGAACAGTTAGCACAAAACTTAATTTATTTGAGGTGGGAGGCGGGGGAAAGAGAGGCCACAATTAATTTCCCTTAGAAGCCCGATGGTCCCCACCCAGAAACCTGCACACAAAAGAATACTGCCTTTAAACTGGTAGGTTAGGTCTGAGACCAGAGCGAAGGTTTGTCAACCATGACAAGCTCTGGCTTGTTTAACAGTCGACCGGAGGGTTGAAAAGTCTAATAAAACCAAAAGGCCTTCCATAACAAAGCTGCTGCCACTTAAGAAGAACATTCACACCCATTCAGCAGGGCTTTTTTCAAACATGCAGAGGTATTTGGAGCCTCCAAAGAGAGCAAAGAACACCAAAACACAGCAGCTAGAAACTGAAGCTGGAAAAAACTGAAGTGAGCAATAAGGAACACACTGGGAACAGTGAGTAACTAACCACGGGAAGAGATAACAAAAATGCTGCATGACCTCCCTCCCATCACTTGGATGCCTTTCTAAAATAGACACTGCAGCCTGACCACAAGTTATTGTGCAAGGATCACTGGGTGAAGCTGCATGACCTGTTATCTCCAGGATTACCAAAGGAAAGTTTTTCCCATGCCCATTTGGAAAGCTTCCTCTCTTCAGAAAGAGGAAGGTTTATACGGATCAGTTTTGCAGGCTCTGCCAGGCCTGGCTGGGGAAAGGCCTGAAGGCACTGCTTGGGGACAGTGGGATGCTCTGCCTTCTTAAATTCTCCAGTTGGGCTGATTTCCCCAGCCAGCAGCACTCAAACCCTCCGGGTCACAAACTTCACTGGATATATCCAGAGGGGAAACCACCACGCTGTTTTACAACAGTGACAAATCCTACGCTGCAGTGACACATCCACACATCCTTTGCTGCCCATTTCCATCTCGCTTTGCCAGCACTGGTCTGTCTTAAGAAGTTCAAGAAGCCTTTTCAAAGTAGCTTTTCCCAAGAGAAGAAAGCCAAGTTCCACTGAATGTGCAGATGTTCAGAGACACACGAAATCTCAGTATTTCCACAACAAAGAAGGCAGCTTGTCTGTCATTGCTTTTCCCGGTAGAGCCATGGACCAAGCAAGAAAAGACTTGTGGTGATGGTCTTGGTTCAGCTCTAGATGAGCAGAAGACACATGCTGCACACACCTGAGGCTGCCAGCCTACCCAACAGCTTCCGTCTGCGGCTTTGCTCAAGAAGGAACACTTTTCATTTCCTAAGAAATAAATGTTATGGCAGTCACATGGACTGAATTAAAAGTACAAAGACCAGACTTCTTAGCCAGAGACCCCAAATTTTATGAAAAAAATTAAAAAGTACATGCCCTTGGAAAACTAAGCTGAGTAGGGCCATAAGGAGAGTAAGAAGGTTCCAAGGTCATGTTTTACAATCTTTTGAAGCAGGAATGAAGCCGATGTCTGATGGAGACATTTTGTGCTGCCATCTGTACAGAGCTTCCCTTTCTCCAACACATTGCAAATGTTACAGTGCAAGAACTTGCTGTCTTTGCTCAGGCACTCTTTATTTATACACAATAAAGGCCTTGTGCAGGAGATCAAGGCTGTATTTCATCGATTTGACATGATGGTTAACCTGTGAACTTTGCCCCTGCTAATAGAATAATTTCTATTTGTTGATTCCTCTTTTGGGATCCTTGAGGGTAACAGCAGCGTCATCTCAGCTCTCATTTGCATGTCTAGTGCCAAATGGTTTTACAGCTCTTACTTCTACAAAGCCAGGACAAAGTTGATCAAATGAAGTAGCTACAGCTGGATCCTGAGTCCCCCACACCTCTCTCCATGATCCTACCTGTAATTCCTAGGAGCTCTCCAGTGACTTGGCTCTGATTCATACTTTGCTTGTGAAACCTTGGAGAGGTGATAGAATCATGGAATGGTTTGGGTTGCAAAGAACCTTAAGCTCATCTCATTCCATCTCCTGCCATGGGCAGGGACACCTTCCATTATCCCACATTTCTCTGAGCCCTGTCCAACTTGGCCTTGGACACTTCCAGGGATGGGGCAGCCATAGCTTGTCTGGTTCTTGGCTACCCAAGCAATCAATCCCACAGCGGTCCCAAAGCAACAGCCTGGACCAGGCTGGCAGCAGTGGCAGGACAAGGAAGCTCCACTTCAAGATAAATCTCTCCCAGTCCAAGAGGCTGATTGCCAGACAAGAAAACAACCAAAATTTATGACCGAAAAGGGCAAATCTGTTAAACACTAAAGACATGGTTTTCCAGCAGACCTAACCCAACCTATACATGAAGTGCTGGAAAAAAGGCAATTCCACCTGCCCAGTCATACTGCTCTTCTCATTTCAGCACCAGCATTCCTCTAAACACATGCTGGAGATAAAGGACAGAAAACTAAACCTCCAGAAAAGAAGGAAAATGAAGATGGAAAGAGGGAGAGGACTGACTCTCTGGTCTACAACAGGACAGGGAATATGTGGGGGTCAGAGGGCTGAAGGATAAAACCCAGTAGTTTCTGGTCATTAGCTCTGGAGGTAGATCCAGGGACTAACGTGAGGCTGTGCTGCTACCCAGTAGGTCTCACTCAGGTATTTCAAAGAGGTTTTTTCCTCTAGCTATAGCTTTGCCTCCCTCCACTGCTTATCATCAGGGTAGATGAAAGCTCTTAATCTATTAGCTATTTAGATCAGATGAAGACCTTAAAAAAACTGATACTTTGAGGATAGCTTGTATCTTGGGAGCCAGGGGACCAAGAAATTCCGGGTCTTACCACAAAAGTGTACTCTGGAGTCTTCAAAGGTAAAATCCAATTTCCATGTGGGTTTTATAGAATTCGGATAATCTGACTTAAAACTGCAACGGTTCTACTTAAATTCATTACTGCCTTACAACACTGAGGTACCCGGACCAGGGCTGCGAGGAACGATGGTTTTGCTTTTATACACAAGCGTGACCTGCAACAATTTGATTTCTGAGTGTGACTCCAGGCAAAGCAGCTCACTCTGGTACACAGGAGGGGAACAAGATGTGTGTCTCCAGAAGAGTCAGACCTTTCCTGAAGTTCCCTGAGCTGGACATTCGGGGCTGCACCAGTGAAGGAAGGGGCAGCTTTGAACTTGAGTGGAGATGGATGCTTCAGCCCCCAGAGGAACTCACACCTGAGCCATGTGTGTACTGCAAACTAGGAATAAAATGAGCCTTTTCACAAACAAATCACCTCAAATCCAGCTGACTGCCGTGGGAATGTGTATTTCCAAGAGCATGATCTTTGCAGAGTCCAAAGCTGCACTTCCAAGTGAAGCAGGCATTAATTAACTAATTTATAGCATTAAGATAGATGACGTCAGACATACTTTGTATTTGAGAAGTTCAAAAGTGTAGCTTTCATCTGGCATTGTTCCACTTCCAAATCATCTCTACTAACCCTACAGCAGAGCTCCAACATCCCATTGCCATGGAAGAGGTGGATAAAGTGGCACCAAGGACACTCAGCCTCACCCTTCCACGCTGCCAGGCCAGGCTGAGCAAATCCCTGCTCTCAACCAAGTGTCAAATCTTTTCAGAGAGATGCTCAGAATTATATTCACCAGCAATTTGACTTTTTAATCATTTCAATTACTGTGACTAAAACCTTTCAATCGGAACAAAACCGGGGAAAAATAACCCCTCTCCTTCTGAAGCAGCCTGCCTAGCTTAACAGACCATACCAAATTGTGAAGGTTTTTGCTTTTGTGGTCTTCACATATTTCATTTAATGCAGATAATTAACCTCAGTTTCTAATTTCAAATCCTCCACATAAGGAAGCGAAGTGACTGAATACATTCACTGACAGATGGAAAATTAAAATATTACTACAGCTTCTGCATGGCTCAAAAGACAGGGCCTTGCAAAAGATCTTTCTTCTTTTATTTGACTGATTAACTGTAATTTGCTTAATGGATTTAAGGATGAGCCTAATAATCCAATGATATATTCAGGAACCGATTTAGGATATCAGCACCTCTGTTCTGATTTTTTTTTAAACATAGCAATTTTCTGAATTACACATAGTCACTTCTGAAACCAGATTTTTCTACCAATTGCAATAAAATCAGGTCCATGATTTATTTTAAATGGCTGGTGACTGCACGACTGGCCTTGCACCAGGCAGCCACAGTGCTGTAACTTCTTGGAGCACCTGCTGAAGCCCCAAACCTAGGGTTGACCCAAGACCGTGACATGTTCCAGCAGCCACTGACCCAGCCCAGCAGGCAGCCAGGATTTTTTGGGAAGGTGGGAAGTCAACAGCTCAGACCTAACATGGGGCCAGCGTGTGCTCCCCCAGCACCCCCACACCACTCTCAGTCCCTTTTCCACCAAGCAAGTCTGCTATAACAGGATTTCACAGTCTGTCTCAATAGTTAATAAATCCAGAATCTAACAGACTATTAAAGGAAAGCATCCAAGAGGCAGTCATTTTTAAAACGTCCAATGGCAACTAATTATTCAAGGGATTAGCCCATTATAGTAACAACAAAGGAACTCTTAAAACATAAAGCCAAGTTGAACGGCAGATCAAAAACAAGGTGTTCCCACCCCGTGGCCACCTCCTGGGTGCACTTCTCAGCATCCTGGCATTGGTTCAGCTTCCACTCAGCCTTTTACCACCCCATTCTTTCTGAAACCAGGCAGAACTCAAACCAGCCTCCTCAAAATATAGTATTTCATGATCTGTGCCATTATTGTAAGCACACAACAAAACAGGACCATCATCAGGACTGGACCAGTCAGGCCACAGCTCTGTCTAACCCAGTTATGAAGTCCTCCAAGGACAGAGATTCCCACCCCTCATGCTCTGTTCCTAGGCTGTTTCATGCTCCCAAGATTTTTTTTCACCATGTCCAACATGAATCTCCCTAGTATCAAAAAAAGGGGACATAATTTCCCTAACCCAAATAAAACTCCATCACAATAAAACAAGGCTTTGTTTGCTGGAAGAGGTGAGAACTCTCTACTCATGTATCAAATTAGTGTTGAAAGCGTAACAAGCCAAAGCACTGATCCATAACCAAACACAAACACACTACTTCTTCATCTTGATTTGTGTGGAGGCAAAGCTATGGGCACAAAAGGTATTATTCTTCAAATAAAATCTATTTTAAAACTTGGCAACCACTAGCATAAATACTTTACACTGTTAATGTAATGCAAGCATTTCCACGCAGAAGTTTCATCAGCTTAACGATATATTTTAAAAAGCTGGCGTTAACTTCTGTGCAAAAACACCATCAGTCTCTGTCCTGTATATCTTACAGTGCTCCAGCCACTAAATTACCACTTAGAGCTATTGGCACCAGCCCCCCTCCCTGCTGGATTCACTGATTTCTCTCAAGAACAATGCAGAACCCAAACTATTCTTCTGCTACTTATTTTCTTTAAAACTGGAAATAGCCACTGCTCTACAAGGGTTCTAAACAGGGTTGTATTGATTACAGATTATACTGTGGGCCCAGCAATTTTAATTCAAGATAAGCATTCCCAACTTAACATATGGGTCTAACATCCAGTAGCTGATTTTTTCCTGCTAACAAGCTCCCAGGAAGCTCCGACAGCCGAACTCCAAGATGCATGTGCTGCCTCTCCAGCTAAAAGAAGTATCAGTAAGAGGGTAACACATCTTCAAATTTTCTAAACATGACCGCTCCTGCACCAGCATTTGCGATTTTGCATCCCCAGTTTTCCAACCAGTCAGTACAATTAACACCAATTCCTTCACCACCACACAGTCTTGAGTCAGAGGTGTGCAATTTAATATTTAATTATGAATGAAGCAGCCAACCTCAAAATTAGGGCTGCCAGCTAAACTTCGGCCAGCTCCTTCCTGATGCAGCCCCAGCTTCTGACCGCTGGACCGTTTATGCTCCCTAAGCCATGCAGCTATCCTGTGCCTTCCCTGAAACAGCCTCTCCATGTTAGTTTGTCATTGCATTGTCCCAGGCCAAAGGTTTTCACATCCCTCTAAAGCTCCTTCAGCTTTTCTCCACTTGCCTCCTCTGCACACCCCATCATGAAGTGCTGGCTGTGTGTTTTGGGGAGAGCTGCCCTCCCACGTGTCCGGAGATGCTGCCAGTGCGTGGGCACAGGCACAGGGACTCTCCTGGTGATTCCTACCAGCCTGGTGGAGAGCCACATTACCCACCCTTTTCATTTGAACAACCAACACTTGTGAAACATGGTGAGCTTAGTCAGCTCAGCACTGTGGAAATTAAAGCTTGGAGCCAGCTTATTTTAAAAAAACCCCAACCTCCTGTGTATATCAAAGCCCACGCTGAGAAACTCCTCCATCCGTGCCCAGCAGCTCCACCACCAATGCCCCTCGAAATCCAGCAACTGGAGACTTCACCCACCACCACGTGTCCTCTAACCACTATCACCCAGGCTTCCTTTTCAATACTGTACACTTCATGGAATGGGTCAAAACCCAAAACAATTGGCAGAACTAACCTACATCTCAGTTTGCCTGGTTTTCAGGAGAGATGAAGGCAGAGCTGCTGCCAGGTAACACCATATGCTCTTCTCACTTCCCACCACAGAAGAAAGCAAAGGCAAGGCCTGTGAGTGCTGCTCTCTGATGCTTTGGAAATGGGACAGGAGCCCCTTCCCACACAGAGCTAAAGAGAGAGCATGAGAAACCCACCCCAACAAAAGACACAACCAAACCACCAAGCACCAAATTTCCAACTTTTTAAGAGGCTGCGTTTTCCTGGAGCACTCGAAAAGCAGGCTGCAGGCAGATCTCAGGCACAGGTTTAATTTCTGCTCTCCAGCTCCGAGGAACGCTGTCCCGGCGTGTCGGAAGAAGGTTAATGAACGATTTAGCCGCCCTCACAACCACGTTAGTGTCACTTTCGGAAGCGGCGAGTTAATGCCCGAGATCTTCGGGGGTTACCCTCTTTGAAGTTCACTGATCCATAACCAATGTCCAATTAATTTGCAGGAGCCTAACGATAATGACTATTGGCCTTTTCCGACGCATACAAAAACACAGTGGGTAACAGCGATGCTTTTGGCTTCAGGGTATTCTCAAATCTGCCTGCACATTTGCACACCTTCAAAAATATCCAGCGCTAATAACAGGTTGTCTTCTGCTGTTTGAGGAATTTTTTACATTCGTTCTCCTGAGAGCAGAGCTACTGCATCAAGATTTATGAACTTTCTGCTGAAAAAAAACCTGGAGCTGATTCAAGATGCTCATTTGCTAACAGAGAAATACTTCCATTGCATTTGCTTAAATTCCTCTTTATTTAGGGTTTCCATGGAAGCCAAGGAATAGAAGTTCAATCTTGGGAAGATTAAACAGGCCCTGAGATATAATGCAAAACAGCTTATTTCAACATTCCCCAAAGAACAGAAATGAGAAATTCTTCCACACATACGCCAGAGAAAAAAGGAGGTTTGTGGAAATTTTCAAAATAAATTGGGACCCAGCTTTTCAAATGCTGCATGCGGCCATTGCTTCCTGCTGCAAGCAGCTTTGCCAGCTTCTCGCACGCTTCCTCGGGTGAGAAAGTAAATGAACAAGAAGTCTGCAGGATAAAGACGCTACAGCTTAAAAACCAGCTTGTTTAAGACAGCTATTGCTATACAATATCCAGGAAGAAGGTTAATGCAACCACAACATCTTGCACAAAGAGGAACAACCACCTCATAAATTAATATCTCAGCAGTTTTTAGAATAAAAAAATGCAGAGATTATGCAGTTCAGCAGCATCTTCCATGGCAATGCTCTGGATGCCACAGATGCTGACAGGCCAACATTTAAAATACAAAATAAATCCCTTACCTTCAGCTACTCCAGGCTGAGAAGTGCCTCCTCCTCTGGTGAGAATGGCAAACGTTTCCTTGCCTCCCTACCCCACAGGTCAGTAGAGTGTCAGTAGCTACAATGACAGGCTGTTGGACACTACAAATTAATAGCCACACATTTTCTCTGATCTCCATCCTCCAGGTAAAGATTTATTTCACGTTGTTCCAATCTCCTATGAAAACGCCCAGGACCAGTGAACTTTACTTCAAAACACTTCTATTTCACAGCACACTTCTCAAACCATTTTACAGCCTGGCGCAGATATATTCAGATAATGGGTAAAGTGCACCTTTTTCTTGAAGCTGGAGCTAAACAGCTCAGTGTCGCACACAGGATTTGCTACTTGGTCTGGTAAGGAAACTAAACACAGCTGACCCTCAAGTAAGTTATTTTCAGTGTTAACACCATTACTGCTTAAACAAAAAGATACTTAAATTGCAGACTTTTCTAATCCTTCATTTATGGTGAGCACCCAACTGCTCAGTGAAATGCACTTCACAACACATTCAAGGTTTTTATTAACTCCATGGGAAAGTCCCAAGACACTGGGATATTTTTTTTCTGACTCCTGATTAAAACAGTGGGAGCCCACATGAATTCTCTGCTTTTTCCCCCCCCCAAGGATTTCACAAGCAACATCCCCTCCTCAAAATCTGTAAGAAAACAAGAATCAAACTGAGAACATTTTGCCAGCTGAAAGGCACTGAGACCTTGTGCAGGGCGGGATGCGCTTCCAGCTGCCAGCCTAAAGGGACGGCCAAAGGAGATTAAACACAGAAATGCTTTTCATAAGGCAGAAGGCTTTGAAGAGGACAGTTCAGCTACTTCATTTCGTAATCTTCACAAAGCGTCAGATTTTAGCCTAAGCAGGTCTTAAAACAAGGAGATTTTATTTAAAAAGGGGGGGAAAAAAAAGTAGGAATGTGTTCTGGCCGGGTTCTGTTGATTCAGCAAGGGTTAGACACACACATGCTTATTGATCCCAGAGAGCTCCCTGCTAAGTTAATTGTCTGGAATTTTAACTGAGCTCTCAGCAAGTTTCAAAATCCATGTTGGCTGGAAGTGGGTGGGGGACCCAGAAAAAAACAGGCTGCAGAACTGTGCAAGTCCTACAGTTAAAAAATCCCAGCAATTACTTTCATGAAGGGAAGAGCTTCAGCAGGGCATGGTTTTAACTGCATTTGGAGATTCTGACTTTGACACCACCAGAATTCAGTGCTGGAAATCTCATATGCAAAGCAGTACCATTATCAGGGAGCACCATCAATGCTGCTTCACTCCTACCCACATTACCAAGGTGAGGGTATCTATCTCCTCTGAGCTCCCAGTTGTGGCTCATGACAATGTCTACACATCAAGTGTCACCACCAGCTGTACCTGCCCATGTTACAGTACCTGAACACTGACCTTCTGAGGTGGAGGCTATGGCCAACCTGGCACTGCAGCTTGCCCAGTCACCTGCACGTGAATGAGGGCTGCCCATGGCTCTGCACTGCCCACCAAGCCCTACCTGCCTCCAGAATACCTCCCGCAGCAGTTTCTCCAGGTGAAGAACATGCTGCAGGGATGATGTGGCACTATCAGACAGGAACAGCCAAAGACACCCTTAAAACAGCCTGTGATTAGTTTCAAAGAAAGCTTTGCACTCCATCAAACCACTTGGCAACGCCATCCTGTACCAACATGAATGTTCCCCAGCACCTATGGTCTTCCAAGGTTTCCCATCTCCCCTGTGCCAGTGGCAGCTCCTCGACCCACTCCCCACCTACCTGAACTCCCTGCCCTCGCTGTAGCGCCGGGCTGAGGCCGCGCGCTGCGTGGCCGTCTCCAGAAGCAGCTTCTGCGTGAGCCTGCTGGAAGGCGCCGAGTCCCTGCTGGCCTCGGGCTCGGCCTCTTGGTCACACTTCCACTCCTCATCCTCGTTCAGAGTTGGCAGATAACCAGGTAGCCCTTTACCTGTCCCAGACCCTGAGCTCGGATCGCTATAAATTTTTGGACTTTCCCCACCTGTCCTTGTGTATTCCAAATAAATATCCGACTTAAGGAACAAAGGGTAGGTATTGTCTTCTATCATGCACTGAATCTCCGTTTGGGCCTGGTCAAACATGTCAGGGTCAATCTGCAGTTTCATGACACAGTCTTTGATGAAGCTTTTTGTGGCCGGTTTGATCTGCCGGGACACAATGCCGTTGTTGTCAAGGATGTATTTTTTGTAAATAGCTTTTGCCAGCTTGAGTCTTTTTTCCTCATTAGACACACACTGCTCCAGCTTCCTGAAGCCACTGCAGGCAAACCAAAAGTCCAGCAGATCCGCACAGTCCTCCTGTTTCAGGAAAGTCCTGAAGAGGTTGATGCCATCTTGATCATCCAGCAAGGAGTGCAGCGACTCGGCCCACTTCAGGTAGGGTGGAGTTGGTGAAGCACTCCCCTCGGGCTCGTACCCCAAATCCAAATCGGAGCGCCTCGGTGTTGCCGTGGACGTCTCATTTCTGACCACATCACTTTTACCGGAGTAGAAACCATGGCTAACCGGCCTTGGGTCTGTGGACACGAGCTCCCCCTCCTCACCAGGAACTGGTGGCCTTGGAGCATCTTCAGTGAAGCTTCCTCCGAGGTCCAAGGGGAAGCCTTTCCCCTGGATATTCATTTTTCTGGTACTTGCTCGCGTGGGAACAGTGGGGGATGAGCACCAATCTCAAATCACCAGTATTTGTAGCTCCAAGGCAAACAAGTTTGTTTGGCTGAAACAGATGAGGAAAAAATAAGCGAGTATCACTGGAAATAAACACTCTAAGACAACAAGCTACTGGTTATGCTCTGCATCTTTACTGTACTAACACCTCTTTTTCAGCAGAATCAATGGCTTGGTAACTTCCAAGAGCACAGAATCAAGCTCAAACCAGTCACAGGCTAAAAATGACAGTTACACAATATCCCAAAACTTTACATCCAGAATTTGGCATCACTGACATAGCTGACACTATGCTAAAACACCAGCCAATTTCCCAACACTGGTGGTTTTACATGACCCTGGCATGTGGCAGCCCACATCCAAGAGATCCATACTCAGGTACCACAGGACACATGCCAACTTTTGCACTGCCACCAACTCCTCTGCACTGCCTAGCTGGACAGGACACATACCAGATCATACTAAGGCAACATGTTCTTATCTGGCCATGGATCCAGGAAATTCTTATCCTCAAACAGGAATTTAAGGCTTGTGAAAATTATTTTTAAAGAATATCCAGTTAGTCCTGAAAGCGGGGCTGCACCTTAATCAAACACAGGTGGCTTTCGTTCGCTCAAGTGACATACCAGTGCCACATTCCTCACAAATCTCTGCATTTCAGAAATATGCTGCGTCGCCTCGTCTAGCTCTAGGGGAATCCAGATGCATCATTGACCCTAATATTTTGGGCATCTGGACTGCATTCTTTCTTCAGATGGGCATGTTAGTACAGGAGCTCAGTTCTAGCACTGCTTTTTGTAGGCAAGTCGTTGAGAAAAGGTTCAGTTATGCTAATAAAATTGCATGCTACAAGCCTGGGAAAATTTCAGGTCATCAAAGGAAGATGAGAAAACCACCTTGACAAGGAAACCTGATCAAGTACCATCAAGACTCAAAAGAGTGATGAGTCAATATGGAGGATGGAAGGCATGGGTAAAGCAGGGAAGGAAGAGAAGGGCAATCCCTGGGTTGCTACTTCTGCTGCTCAACAAATTAACATCATCATTTAAAGCAAGTAGCAAAAGCCTTGTGTTACAGAACAGCCTCAGCCTCTAAGCCCCAAGTACTGCAGAGCACCAGCAGCCTCACAAATTACTCCTTGCACTGGATTAACTCAATTGCATGTAAAAACACACCAGGAAAGACACATTTTAGCTCGCCCTCCCTCTCAAAGCAAACCCCACACCAACGAACATCTTTGGGATGCTTTACCATTTTCCCCCCCATTTCCTGATCCTGGCTAACCAAGAACCGCCGTCGATGCCCTGCCTGTCCTTACAGCCCACCTGTCCATCGTGAAACAACCCAGCGAACCCAGGAGCGGCCAGCGAGGATGGCTGGGCCCCGTGCGGAGCGCGGCAGGAGCCAGCGCCGCGCTCCCACCCGGCCCGAGCCCCCGGCACGCAGCCCCTGCCCTGGCACCGCGGGACGGGGCTGGGCTTTGGCACCACGGTGCGGTTCTGGGTGGTTTTCACCCCGCTTCTGAAAGCGAGCGCAGGACTCGGCCCCCCGTTTGCGGTGCAGGTCCCTGGTGACCCGCGGCCGGGTGAAGGGGACCCCCGGGTCAGCGGCCCCGCAGCCCCACAGCCACGCCGGGCATTGTTGCAGCGGGGCGGCGCTGGCTCCTCGCCCCGGCCGGGGCAGCCCCGGGGAGCCTCCCGGAGGACACGCGAGGCGCCCGGCCGAGACGCCCGGCCGGCTCCGGAGGAGACCCCCCGGCCGCCCCGCGGGAGGCGCGGGGCCGGGCGGGCTCCGGGGCGGCCCTGCCGCTGACAGGGCGCCGCGCGGGGCCCCCGCCGCCCCCCGGGCAACTTCGCGGGACCCGGCCCGCGCCTCCCCCCAGCCGCCGCCCCCGGCCCCGCTCTCCCGCCCGGCCTCCCCCCGCGCCCGGGGCGGCCTAGCCCGGCTCGGCGGCCCCGGCGCGGCCCCGCGCTCCCGCCCGCGGCGGCCTCGGCGCGGCCTCGGCGCAGGGCCTGGGCCGGGGCCGCCTCACTCACCCGCGCGGAGCGGCGGCGGCGGCGGCCCGGGGCGGCGCGGGGCCCGGCCCATGCGGCTCAGCGGCAGCGGCGGCCCGGAGGGGCGACGGCGGCACAAAGCGGGCGGCCCGGGACGCCCATGGCCGCGGCCGCGGGCGAGTGGCGGCGGCGGGGAGCGAGAGCAGGAGCAGGAGCAGCAGCAGCAGGAGGAGCAGCAGCAGCAGCAAGCCGAGCCCCGCTCCGCTCCGCTCCGCCTGCGCCGCTGCCTCGCAGCCCGGCACGGCGGCTCAGCCGCGCCCCCCGCGCCCCCGCCCGGTACTGCGGGACCGGCGGCCGGAGCGGGGCGGAGCGGGCCCGGCACGGCCCGGGGAGGCGGCGCGGCGGCACGCGGGGCCCGGGGCGGCTGCAGGCCCCGCACCCGCTGCAGGGCCGGCCCGGGGGAGCACGGAGGTCCCGGCTCGGGGAGGCCTCAAGCCCCGGGGGCCGCAGCACGTTGCCAAGTGTGCGGGCTCGGCTCCCCGGACAGCTCCGGCACATGGCCGAGGCTTCTGGCTGAGCTTCCCGGAGAGCCCCGGCTGGGTGGACACCTCAAGCGCTCAGTGTCTCCAGGGCTCCGTCTGGCCCTGGATGAGGGGAGCCCGCAGAGCTCCCTTGAGCATCCCAGGCAGAGACAGCCCCAGAGAGACTTCGGAGACCTCCAGGGTTTCGTCGAAGGGCTCTTCCCAGGAAAGGTATCAACCCTCAAACAGCACGATCCTCCACAGCTCTGTCCGTGTTGAACACCACGGCACACCTGAGCTCTGTCCAGTTTGGACCATGCACCATGGGCCTGGGGATGTAGAGGCACCGGTCCACCAGCCGCTCTGGTCTCCGCCAACAACTAGAGCTGGTTTGGAACCTGCAATGTGTGTCCTGCTTCTCTGCGCTGGGGAACTCTGCCGCGGGGAGAAATCACGGACTGTCCAAAAGGTGGCACTGCATGGACTGGAATGGGTCACACCACATGGAGACTCCCCAAATCGGGGATGTTTGGTTATGGGGAGCAGGGAGGTCCCGGCTCGGGGAGGCCTCAGCACCAGCTCTGAGGCTGCAGTGGTGGAGGACACTGAAGGGAGAAGTGGGTTGCCAGATGCAGAGATCAAATGAGAGTAGCGTGACAGGGAAGTGCAAAAGCATGCTTCTTCCCTCGAAAGCAGTGATAGACTCTGAGCCAGGCAGACCCTAGATACCATCCCAAAAGCTGAACATGCAAACAAACTGCTAGAAAATCCTCTGAAAATCAGAAATAACTCAGAATGGTTTCCAATAGGCACTGTTTCTGCTTTCTTATGCGATTATGCTACCACAGTTGCCTGCCTCAATGCATTTAGGGAACACTTTTGGAAATGTAGCATTTTTTTTCCAGCTTTGTGAAACTCCCAAACGTCCACTCTGGGCAGTGACACTCCCCATCTCACCACAGCACAGAGCCTGGCAGGATGATGTGGCTCCTTGCACTCTCTCATGTGAACGATGCTCAGAGCTGATTTACACGTAGCAGTGCAATACTGATCTCAGGCGTAATAATAGAAAGGCTGATGTGGGATTCAGCTGGTAAAGAATTAAAGGATGGGAATATAATTAATGCAATCAGCCTAGTTTCGAGAAAATAGCTCTTGTCAAACTCTGATGTCATCCTTTGAAGAGATTACAAGTTTGGCTGATAAAGGTTATGGTATAGAAATAATAGACCTGGGCTCTGTTCAGGCATGTGACTTAATCCATATACTATTCTGATTAAAAATTAGCACAATACAACATCAAGAGGGACACCTTAAAGGGGCTGGGAGCTGGCAAACCGACAGCCATCAATGGGGAATCCCTGCAGAATGGGAGCGCGCTCAGTGGGTGTCCAGGCTTGGATGGGAAGCCCAGTGCTATTCAGTATTTCCATCAATGGTCTAGAAATAGATTAAAAAGCCCTGCTGAGAAAAACGCCGGGGCGAGGGAAATGAGAGGGGCAGGAGACATGGACGAGGTCAAGACAGCTGTAGAAAACTTCACAAGCCGAGTCCCTGGCAAATAAAACGTGCTTGAATGCAAGCAGCTGTGAAAAGATCTGTCCACTGAACACAGGGCCCTTCTGCTGGAAACTCAGGATCTGGCAAGGACAGATTGGGGGGAGTTTAGGAGGCAGGAGGGATAATGTGGGAGCAGCAGGCTCCCCGTGGGAGGTGTCCAGCTGAGACGGGGCTGGGTGCTACAGCAGAAGGGTTCCAGCATCTGTGTTTTGGAAAAGAGGCTGAGGAATTGGGAGAAGGCGGAAGAGAGTTGAAAGTGAGCCCTGCTTTGCAGGGTGTAGCCAAGCCCCACAGCCTCCCCGGCAAGTTCAAAGGAGCCCCAGAGACGGCTCCATTATAGCACTTCAGCCACTTCATGGGTGAGAGATGATCAGGTATTAGGAGGTTTTTCATCTCCCAGAGAAAGGCCCAGCAAGATTCATGGCCTGAACTGAGTTAATTTGAGAAACCAGAGAAGATTTCTCCATGCAAGGGAGAACCTGAGGTGGTGGGTGATGAGTTTGGGTGCAGCAGGATGCAGGTGGTTGAAGTGCTGGGGCTTGACATGCCTTCCCTCATGCTGCCATCCTTCCCTGACCTTTCCTTACTGCTCCTTGGGTTGGGCTGGACCCGGGGAGGTGGGAGAAGTGCTGGAGGCTTATCTTGCTCCCACCAGCTCCTGGCGCATTCCCCCAGCTCAGGGAACACAGCCCGGAGTGAGGAGCCAGCCCCTGTCCCACCCTCAGGCACACAGAGGGGCAGGGGGCCTCCAGAGCAGCCGGCAGGTCTCTCCCAGCAGTGCAGGATCACTCTGTGCATGCTCGCAGGGAAAGCAGAGCCAGCATTGCCCTGCTCCAGCCAAGGCAGCCGGGCAGCTGCCCCTTCATAGGCCAGAAAAGGCAAATTCCCACAGGTCAATGCCAAGCCCCCAGGGTGCCTCATTATTTTCTGGTCCTCTAGCACGGATGCTTGGGGCTGAGGGAGCCATGGGCTCCCTCTGGAGCACCTTCCCTGCCTTTTACCTCATGATGGCTCATGATGAGAAGACTGATCCCTGCACTCTACCAGGGGCCAAAATCACTTCCAGATTTATCTGAAGACATCAAACAGGTGATAAACCAAACTGAGCATTCCTGGCTGTGTGCAGGAGGAATCAGACTGCAAGGTCTTTGAGACCAACGAACCAAACCTGGTTATTTTTCCCTTCTTCATCAGCTGATCATGTAGCTTTGCCTTTTACCCCAAATATCCCCCTCACACCAAAACTACCACCACTGAGATGGCTGTGGTGTTTTGGTGCACCCCTGGTGTCACCCTGCCACTGAGGCTGGCCCCATGTGAACCTAAGATTCTGGACACTTCCCATCTTCCGGTGCACACATCCCTTTCTGCCTGGAAGAAACAAACAGCAAACACTGGAGAAAAGGACCGCTCTCAGCCTTTGGTCTGAAGAGTCTGTGCTGCATCCAGGCAGCACTGGTGCAGTGCAATTCCAGAGCCTCCTTGCAAAGGGATATTTTCTGTAGCACCCTCCCCTCCTGCCAAGATGGTTTGGAACCTGCAAGCTCTCCAACATCCCTTCTGCAGAGCCTGAAACTGCTTGGATCAGCTTCAGCACTGACAGGAATCCTCGCGAATGAATTGTCCTCTTTGTAGCGACTCGCTGACTCCCCCAGAGCTAGGTGGGGCTGACCTGGTGCTGAGAGGTGATGGCTGGTGGGCCGTCAGCATCCCGCGTTCCCTCCCAGCGGCAGGGATGTGCGTGGGTGTGAGCCGGCGTCCCTCTGGCGCGGCGGATTCGGGAGGGAGCGCACTAGATGGTGCTGTTCAACCTTTGGCTGCCATTTAAAAGGCTCCTGCAAGGTCGTAAGCGATGCAGAAACCCCGTGTTTTTATTCAAAAACCTTTTTGGAACTGGGGGATAGATAGAAATACTCTTGGATACGAGGTCCTACACCGACCACCGACAGAGGCAAAAGGCAGCTCGCTCAGAGGGATGGGTTGCCTCCCACTTCAGGCCTGCAGCACCCTCAGTGCTGGGGTTTGACTACATGACCAATGATGGCTGAAGGGACTGCCAAGAAAATAATGTCCTGGGGTGCAAGAGGGGGCTGACAGCTCTCTCTTGGACTGCTGGAAAGATGCTGCTTACAGAACAGGAGGAAGAAAATGTATTAGCATTCAAAATAAAAGCATTGGTGTTGTGGTGCTGGCAACCTGAGGCATCCCAAAGAGCCTGGCTGGGATGAGGCACCAACAGCCCAGTGGCACTGCCACTGAGGGGACAAGCAAGCAGAGCCACAGGATATGGCTGGCAGGAGAACAAAGCAGAGAAGTGGCCATGGAGGTCCAGGCTGGGGGCTGGATGAGAGCTCCTGCATCACTGGGAGGGATGGATGGAGCAGATCTGAGTGAGGGCAGTGAGGATATCCATAGACAGCCATGCCAGGGCTGGGGGCAAAAGTGGAAGTAAGTGATGCTGATTTCAACCATCACAGCATCTCTTCTTGCGGGGTCCAAAGATATCTGCCCACCCTGGCCATGTCAGCCCTCCAAAGCATCCACAGAGCTGCAGGTGCAGGTCCCTCAGGCAGCCTGGGTATGCCTCCTTCTTTGGATTCCCCAGCTCAAAGAGGCAAACACATTGCTTCTAATGCTGGATGAAAAGGATGAAGCACTGTTTGGACACCAAGTTTATGCCTTTTCACTCAGATCCTGCTCTTTCATAAAGCCCATGATGGAGCCTGCTGTTCCAGGCAGAGGGAAGGTTGCAGGGCTTGGCTGCTCTGGGCACTCAGATCCTTCCCCTCCAGAAAAATCATCCCAGTTTCCCAGTTCACTCCTGTTCCCACGTGGATACTTTCTTGCAGATCCCCTTTTTATGCTGGGGTACAGGCCTGGAGCAGGTGGATGGGGCAAAAGCTTTACTGTTCACATCAAAAATAACAAGAACTGTAGCCAGGATGATCTCCTTTCAGGAATGTAAGGGGAGGAGGGTCTGGACCAGCGAAGGCAGCTGTCTGAACTGTTTTTTTGCAGCTGCCAGTGTTTGCCCACGGTGGTGCAGATGCCCAAATGGCAGATGGAAGCCCCAGTATGTAAACTTGAGCCCCTGCAGTGTCCCAGCACCCTGGCCTGTTCTTCCAGGGGTTTGTTCTGCCTTCCTCTCCAGGTGTTTCTCTTCATGCCTGCCCTGGCATCAGCCTCTTCCCCCCAGCTCTGCTTGCCCTTCCCGCTGGATTACAGAGCCCCCAAACCTGATGTTTCCCTAAAAAAAGATCACAGACAAGCTCGTGCTGTGCCTTGGGAAGCTGCTCTGGATGAGCTGCTCACCCAGCACTCTCCTCACAGAGGAACTTGACATGGACATTTATTTGTCTTCCAACACTTCTGTGACCTTCCTACCTCCAGCCCTCAGACCATCCCCAGCTCCTTTCTGACTATCAGCCACCTCTAGCCTCATGTTTTGGGCTCAGGACTGGAGTTTTGGTCAAAACTTTCCCCATACTCCTTCTCCTCCATTCCAACCAGCCAGGGAGTGTCGCAGCAGCTCATGGCCGCTCTCCTCTGCTTGGTTTGCACCATCCATAACTGCAGTAACAGCCAATGACCATATCGGCTCATGTTCCTCTGCGCTGGCTGGGCAAAGCCCAGTTTGTTCACGTGGGCTTCTCTTCTCACTCCTGTCCCAGCCACCCCAGCTAAACCCTGGGCTCCCATCTCAGCTCAGGGCTGTGGCATAGAAGTGTATGAACTGATAGGGATGCCAGGACCTCGGTGTGTCCCCCAACCCTCCC
The DNA here is from genome assembly GCF_965178545.1 of Coloeus monedula. NCBI lineage: Eukaryota > Metazoa > Chordata > Aves > Passeriformes > Corvidae > Coloeus > Coloeus monedula. The sequence continues at coordinate 14,033,996 of NC_138796.1, read as the reverse complement.
CACCTGGCCTTTGTGGTCTTTTTGAGGAGAGGTTCCCATATCTGGCAGACCCTCACAGACCCCTGCTAGATCTGAGACCCTGCCACGTCCAAGACCCTGAGAGATCCCTGCTGCATCCCAGATCCTACAACTCCCCTGGTTTTGATCAACCTTCTCTGCCCAAAGCAATGGCACAGGAGCTCAGCCAGCACCACCAATGCCCAGTGCTCTTCATCCCCAGCCGGTGAAGGTGAGCACCCCTCAATGACACCCCACACGCCTTCCTGCACCCACCTTTGGGGTCCAGCCCGGGCCTGTGCCCTGCACTCCTGCCTCTCCATGCTCCAGACCACCAGGCTCGCTGCTCCTCTTGGGGTGCCAGGGGTGGGACGCCGTCCGCACGCATCCCAGAAGTGCCACTCTGCAGAGAGAAGAGATGTCAGCTTGTCCCTGCTGGGACCACCTTACCTAGGAGATGTTCCCAGGGGAGCTGGGTCATGCAGGGACACCCTGTGCTCCCCACTCATAGGAGTGGAACCTGTTCCTATGGTGCTGAAGGACACACTTCACATCTTGCCTCTCCATGAGAGGGAGATGTCTGGAGCAGGGTGTGCCCTGTCTTGAGCACTGGGCCTCTGGAGTGGTTATCCCTGCTGAAATGGTCCCAGCTTACAGAGCTGGGGCAGGAGGGAGCAGCAGTATCAGGGGACAACCCTGTCCCTGGTTTCCAAGCCCCACTGCAGAGTCAGGGCCCACCCACCTGCCCAGGCCGTTGCTCGCCCTCTGCTCCAGAATCTCCATGGCGGGACGGGATGAGAAGAGCACGAGGAACAGCTGCATGGAAGCCACTGGCTCCTGCAACAGGGTTATCCCAGAGCAGCCTGTGGTAATTCAACCTGCTTGATTCTGCCAGGAAAGATGGGTCTCCTTTATCCAACCCTCGGTGACCACAACCTGGGCTGCTGGAAGGTGGGGGAAGGCTGGTGCAGTGCAGAAATATCGGCTGCTCTGCTCTCGTAGATCTGTTTTGTGGTGCTGGGCAAGATCTTCTGGCTTAACTGTGATCACCAGCTTGGCTGGTGAGAGCCACCTCAGCACTTGGTGGTGCCTCGATGTCTGTCCTGCAGCCCCAAGGTTTCCAGTGTGACCCTTTGGGTATGATCTCCACCAGCAGTGCAGCTTGAAGAGCTGGTCCCCACGTTCCTGGCTCACTCCTCCTGGAGCGTCAGCTCTCCCAGGGAGTTGGCAAAAATTTTGTGACAAGTAAGGCCTGTAGACTATGTTTTGGCTAATTTTCCACCTCTGGTGACCAGGCAGTGGCCAGTTGGACACACGCTGCTGTTTCTCTGTTCTCTCCTGGGATGAGTCTCGCTGATGGTGCTTCTGCTTTGACAAGGCTTTCCCCGGACATGAAGAAGATGGTCAGGGAACTCTCAATCCCGCAATTTTGGTTTATTGTGAGTCCACCTAGTGGCCCGCGGGTTTATGGTCGGCTTTGCTGGGTGTAGGGAGGCTTGTGAGGACATCTCAGAAACACTCATGCATTCAAGGCAAGCTCTAGAAATCATTTTACCTCTGCACTCTGCCTGACAGGTACAGTTTAGGTCCCAGCTTGCCATTGTCCTTCATCAGGAGAGCTCCGAGCCCATGAAGTGACAACAGCAGCTGAGGCTGTGGCTGGTTTGCTGAGGTCCAAGCCCCAGCTAGTCCTGGGCAGGGGATCCCTATGATCACATTGGGCACTGCTGAGGGAAGCCCCACAGCATTTTCACCCCCTAATTCTCCTGCAGAATGATTCTCTCAGCCTCAAGCTCCTCAGACAGGGCATTAGATGCCCCAAATGCTCCTCTGAGTGATCCCAGCAGCCAGAAGCTAATTGCCACTGGCAGCTAATTGCTAGTAGCGGGCTCCTGGTGGCTGCCTGTGTCAGGCAGGACAGCTGTGCTGGCAGGAGGTCACAGTCTGCCAGCCAGAGCCCTCGCTGGGCCCTTCTGTGTGCTGCAGGACCAGGTGTATTCTGGGCCAGGGGGACTGGCCAGCCCCAGCTCAGGCACCCCCAGTCCTGGCAGGGCACTTCTGAGAGCCTCTGCTCCTTCAGCTCTCTGGTAAGATAGCCACAGGCCCTCTGGGATCTCTCTCTACCCACACTAAGACTCCAGCCTCCACCACCCCTTTCCAACCTCCCGCTTCCCAGCAGCACCTTGAAAATCCCCAGCTGCAGGTGGGGTTGCCCACCTTTGCCATCTTCCCTGTGAGATGGCCCTTCCTCGGAGCAACTGTCATGTGCCCCCTCCCCAGCAAGGGCCACCCCTCCTGGCCGAGCTGGGGGATGGGACCCCCACACTGATGTGTCACCAGCACCCAGTGAAGGTGGCCAGGGCTCAGCACGGGCATATCCTGGAGCCCTTCCACCCCCAGTGACCTGCCCGAGGGTCATTGGAGGTTTCCCTGCATGGTTCCTCCTCCATGGTGAGAGTGAGTGGGACAGTGCCAGGAAAGGCTCAGCACTGATGGACATCAGCTGAGGCCCTGACCAGCCAAAATGCTGGACATGCCAAAATGGGGCCGACCTGCTTCCTCCTGCAGGGAAAAGTCCTGGCTGATGAGCTGGGGCTGCTCAGTGGGAGCCATTTATCCACACACTTAGCGGAGATTCTCCAAACTCTTCTGCAGCTTTAACTGCCCTAGCACAAGCCCAGCCTAGGAGGTCATCTTGGCATTGACTCATCTCAAGGTTTTCCAGCATGAGGTGAACAGATATGGAGAGTGTTGGTCTCATCCTGACAGAAAACTCAAGAAATTGCTCACAAAATCATTCACAGTGGGAGGCAGCTCAGAGAAGTGGGGGGTCTCTGTATTTGAAGGGATCCAAGACTTGCTCCACAGCAAAGGCAAACCTGCTCTGGCACTGGATGTCAGCCATGGGATTCCCTGTCCCCTTCTGTCAGAGCTTCTGGGCCCATAACCCATGCTCACCACTTGGCAACTCTCTGCCTCTCTCCTAAAATCTTCCCTTCCTGTGCCAGGCAGGTGAACCACAGCAGAGCCAAGTCCTCTCCAGCACAGAAAGTCTGGGAGCAGGGGAAGTCACAGAATTGTGATCATGAGCATCAATTTGCCACACCATGGAATCCCACTTCCCTGGGGAACAGATGACAAGAACTGCTCCCTGGACATGTGAGCATCAGGCCAGGCAGCTTTGAGTGCCCCATCTCCTCCAGACACCAAGCCTTGGGCTGCATTCCATAGAAAAGGCTTCCCAGCCCTTTGTCCCCTTTCCCCATCAGGACAGGGAGGCTCCTGTCACTCCCCTGCTCTGCAGGGCTGGAGACACCATCTGGTATCCAAGCATCTCATGTCCAACCATCTCACACCACTCGTGCTCATGCTGTGCCCTTCAGCCTGTGCAGCTCCTCTCTGCCAAGGGAGAGCTGCCAGCAGCCAGACCCCTGCAGCCTTGGCCATCTCACCCCAGGGCTCCCCTGGTGTTCTCCCAGAGAATAGACTCCCGCTTTGATTGTCCTGCTGGGCATTCTCTTACCAGTGCATCTCCTGTCAGCAGCCCTTCCCTGGACACATGCTGGCTGGCACAGTGACCAGCATCGAGAGAACCCACGGCTGGCAAATGTGAGCAAATCCAGCCTCGTATTGTCTTTCATCCTGATCCTTTATAGTTACAGTGGCTCAAAACATGAGAAAACACATCTGGAAGCAGATGTACAGTTCCAAATCTTGTCCAGACCTTGGGCTTAGACTCTTCCTGTTGGCAGCATCTTCCCCAGTGTGCCAAGGCCATGTCATGGAGAACATGTCTCATAGAGGAGCTTGACATGGACTTTGGTTCCTCTTCCCACACTTCTGTGACTGTCCCAGGGCTGTGAGGTGAGTGCCCATGGTCTTGGGTGACCACCTTGTGGGCGATGTCCCACGAGACACCAGTCAATGCCAGAAGTCATCCCAGTGCACCTGAGCTTTGTCCTGCAGTGGGACACGGAGCAGAGGTGTCTGCCCAGGAGGTCCAGGTCTTGCTGTTCCCAACAGAAGGGTATTTCTAGGTCTCCAATGCTGAACATGTTTAGCTCAGCCTATTTACCTTAGTCTTGCATTCAACAGCTGCTCAGAGACCCCTGCCATCTGCCTGATGGAAATGAATGATTCAGCCTGAATTCTCATCCTCTGTCTCCTAGGTGGTTTGTGCTCCTCATGTGTCAGTCTGGCCTGGCAGCTTCTGTGCTGGGCAGACCTCTGGATGGACCATGTGGAGCAGTTGGGAGTTTTGGGAATGCCTTGGTGATGATCAGAGCAACTGTCTGGGTTGGGCAGCGAGGCTTAGTGAGCCCCCACTGTGCTTCAGCCTTCCGAAGAGCCTCTGCTTCAGGGTGGCATCCACATCCCTGACTCCTGTCCCTTGGATCCCTTGGTGGATCTCAGGATGGACTGTCCAGGGCTGGTAACTCACAGCTTTCCACTTACTCACTGGTTGTGCATTCATTCCCTGCAGAAGCTTCTAGCATTGGCCATTTTACCCCCACTGGAGGGGGACTGTAGTTCTGGAGGATTCCCAGTATCTGTGAGCGCAGCAAGAACAGAATGGCTCAACCTGGGGCTTGCAGTAACAACCAAATCCCTCTGAGGCTGTTTCCTCCCTGGGTCACTTGTGCCTGTCAGTGCCTTGTAAGCACTATCCCGATGGATGAATGCCTGTGCCCACCTCAGAGGGCATCTGGGGGTGCAGTGAGTCCCCCACCCTCAGAAGAGGGACTCCTCTGCTGTCCTTTGTCATGAGGACAAAACCCTGGGCAAGGCCTCTGGGCTCTTTGAAGTGAGTCCTTTTGGTTTCTCCATTGCTGTTTCCTTTCCATGCTCTTACTGAAGATCCTCATGGCTACACATGAGCCACTGGCCTTGGGTGGCACTGAGCTACCCGCAGCAGAAATAAGGACATTTTGGATTTAAGGGGATCCTGCAAGGCCCGTGGGTTCCTGAGTGAGGTCACACCCACGAGAGACCCCAATTCCTTGCTGTGCAGAGTTCTTTGCTGGCTCAGCCCCATCCTCATCCCATGGCCACCAATGCCTGTCCAGCCACGTAGCTCACAGCTGTTTTCAATCCCTGTGGACCCAGCTTGGCCATCCATGCCCTCCTGCCCTGCTGTGGACCAGGTGTGGACCCTCACCCAGAACTGCCTCAGGGGACAGTTCAGCTCAGGACAGGCCATACCCAGTGCCTGGAGGGGGTGGGTGGTTGGTGTGCCCTGCTCATCTCCAGCATCTACAGCTGCCACCTCAACCCCTCTCAGCTCATTCCCACCAGTTCCCAACTCCTCCTTCCCAAACACTCACACTAGCCAGGCTGTGCCCACACTGTCCCCACTCATGTCCCACCTGCCCTTTGCTGCCGCTGGTTTTATTTCCTTTCCAGGTTCCTTGGCTCTGGTCTCTGCTGTGCTGTGTTGGGAAGACAAAGTGAGTCCAGGTGTGATCTCCACTTCTCCTCCCCAGCGGCGCTGGCTCTTCACAGCGTGGACAATTCTATTCCTGCATCGGTTGTATCCCAGGTCCTTAGAGGAAGGTGATTCCCCCATCCCAGGGCAACAGCACCTTCCCAGGGTAAATCCCAGGGCATGGCTAATTTAAGGGGAGCCATCCCAGCTGCCAAGTCCCCGTGGGAACCAGCACCCCAAAACCAGGCCCGGAACTAACCTGACCTTGCAGCCCTCTGTGCCACCACTGCCCTGGAGAGGCGGTGAGGGTCCCACTGAGGTCCTGGCAGGATCCCGGCGGGTTTTCGGGGCCGGCCAGAGCTGGGAACATCCCTGCCCTCTTTGTGCTCCCCTGGTGAGCAGTGCAGTGCAAATATCAGCCGCGTTCTTTGAAATGAAAATAAAACTGATAAAAGTCAGGCAAATCCTCCTGCCAGCCCCCACTGCCGGCCTGAGCAGTGGCTCTTTCTGCCGCCGAGCCGGCTCCCGCAGTTATCAATACATTATGTATGCTGGTGTCCGTCGGCCAGAGCCTTTTGTTGATGCTGAATATGTCCTGGCCAACAAAAGTGGACTGGATTAGCCACAGTGGATTAAAAGATTTTCTTCTTGGAGTTTACCTAATAATATAACAATTGACATAGAAGGTCTCTTTGAACCCTACACGACTCTCTTATTTTACCATCTGTGAGTTTGCTCTCCGTGCCGCTGATGGGGCGCCCGTCTGCCGGTGGTGCCGGTGGTGGGAACGTCGCCCGGAGCCAAATTTATCACTGAGCAGAAGAAAGCAGCCCGTGTTTGAAGGGAGCCGGCGGGAAGGGAAAGTGGCACAACTTCTGTCCTCCTGCCTTTGTCCTCGGCCCTTCTGCTGGTGGCTCACCAGGCTGGCGATGCTGCGGTGTGAGGAGAGAAGAGACCCAAGGAGCGGGCTCCAGCAGTGGGGAAGCCACCTGCTCATCTGCAATTTGAGGTGTCTGGAGAGGTCCCGGACGGAATAAGCTCCTTTATTAACCATGAATTTTGGGAGAGTTGCCGAACTGTGAGCCAATGGAGTTTGCTCGTCTCGGTTCCAGCCGTTGGGATCTGGCCGCTGTCCCTGGTCTCCATTGCAAGATGGGTCAGGCAGCGGCGGCAGCGGCACTGGGAAACATGGAGGGCAGCGGCAGCAGGGGAGGAAGGCTCCCCCCAGCATCCTGCGGCGCCGCCGGCCCTCGCCCCCTCCTCCGGCACACCCTGGCGTCCCAGCCTCGGGCTTTGATCTCATCCGGGGGGGCTCCATTCACAAGTCTTTCATTGCAGCCTTTGGAAATATCCGTCCTCAGAAGTCGCCAGTAATGAGATGGGGAGACGATGAGCAATTTAGGCGCCGTTCTTTCTCGCTTGCGTTTTTATCTCCATATCCCCCCCCTTTTTTTTCCCCTCTTTTTTTTTTTTTTTTTGCAAAGACACTTCTGGAGCGGTGCCGACTTTGTATGGGATCACCGCACCACCCCAGACCTGCCGGGGGGGCAGGAATATGGGGCTCGTGCCTCTCAGCTGGGGGCCTTTGATGAAGCTGCTTTGCGAAATTTGATTTGAAAGGCCTACGATGGCAATTTGGGGAGAATGGTGGAGCCTTTCTCCACCCGCCTCTCTTTGTCTCCTGCCCAAAGGGGGGTTTCATTGTGGGTGCCGGGGCGAGGGGGTCGGGGCGGCGGCGTGGGTGGGGTGGGGCGGCGGAGGGACCGCGGCGCGGGAGAACAATAAGCGGGAGATGGGGAGAGTTGGGATTCTCACCTGCCCGGGCGTTCGCAGTCCGCCATGACGGGAGCAGCCGCCCTGCTTGCCGCCGGCCGCAGCACTTTTTTTCCCCAGACTCTTGAACCTATTTCCCTTTCTTGGCAAGTGCGTGGCTGGAAGATGGGAATCTTTACTTTATATTGCAGCTTGGGCTTCCCAGCCTGATTGGCTGCAGCCAGGACCAAATGCTGGTCCTTCCATCCCATCGTCACTATGGCAACCGGCCCCGTTAGGCACCACCGATTTACTTATAATTGCTGGGTAAATAGTCAAGACAGGCCGCTTTCATCCCACACCCAGAGATTGCTCTTCCTCATCTCCTTTTTTCCCTACTTTTTTTTTTCTTGGAGGAGGAAGCCCTGAAGAGCAGCATCACTTAAGGAAACTCTTTGAAGGCTGTTGCAGAAAGCGGTGCCTCCCCTGGCCAGCCTTTCCCATCGCTCCTGCTGCACAATGCCTCGGTGCCAAGGCTTTCCTGCACCATCACGGCTCATCACCGTCAATCCTCACCATCCTCCTCCTCCGAGGAGCGGCGCTGGGTGCAGATGCACGATGTCCTACTGGTCACTTCTTCTGTTTCCTACAGGGATTCCACACTCGTTCATCCCAAGAGCCAGGATGGGGCCAAACAGTCCTCCATGGCCTCTTCTCTCCTTCCCCACTGCTGCCGTTTATGATTCCTGTTCACAGCACTGGGGTTTTCTACCAGGGAGCTGGCAGTGCCTTGATCAGCCATCCTTTTTCCTGGATTCGTGGTGCTGGCTGGAATGGGGAAGTGGTACCTCTGGCCATCCTCATCCCCACAGCCAAGGATGCTTCCTACCTTCCAGCCAAGCTGCTCCGAGCCAGGTCTGTGAGGCCCAGAGCCTCCTGTTCCTCTGGAGGGTGTTAATGATGATGGACAGAGCACCAGACCTGTGATGTGGACATGGGTTCATGCTCACAGCTGAGTGGGTCCTGCAGGTGGGAATGTGGTCCTGGCTCCATCCTCATGGTCCAGGGATGGATGTGGCAGGCAGAGAACAGCAAACAGCCCAGCCCAGCCCTGCTGGCAGGAACACCAGCATGGGGCCTGCATTGTGCTTCTGTTCCCATGGGTCATTACTGGCACCAAACATCAGTTCCAGGAAAATGGGGGGTAAAGGGTCTTAGGGAGAATCTAAAGCCTGAAGAGATCAGGAGAAAATGGACAGCAAGGCAAGAGATGAACAGGGTGGGCTTGAGGGAAAGGAAGCCGAGGTCATCTTCCCATTTCCTCCTCAGAGCCATCCAGAGAGTGGCTTCAGGGCAGCTGCAGGAGGAGCAGTAGGAGACTCTGCCCAAGCTCATTATTTTGTTGGAAGAACTTGGGGATTCCCACCCTGGGGAGCAGAGAGGAGACAAAGGTGACTGCAGATGGCAACATGAACCCAGCCAAGAAGAGAGGAGAAAGGAGCCATGGGGCAGCAGGTGTGTCCAGGTCTTCTGAAGGAACTGGGGGTGAACCAGCTGATCCTCAGACAGATCCTACCTACCCACTGCCAGAAAGAGTTGTCTGGAGCCTGGCAGATGTGATAATAACTTTCCTTTTCACATGTCACAGGGAGAGCCTGGAAGGGGCAGGTCACTGACCCTGACAGCAGCACCATTGAGTTGGCAGAGACACTCCAGGAGATGGGCTTTGTGGTCACCTGATTAAATACCCTCCATCTGGGAACCGGGATGATTGTGAAGGGAAGCCTGTCTCCTGGGAGCAGCAGCAGCAGTGAACAATGCCCACAGTAAAGCTCCCATGGGCATGCAAAGGGCTGGTGACAATGTGGTCACCAAAGGCTTCCAGAGAAGTGGAGCAGCCTGGGGAAAGGGGCTGACTGATGCTTGGGGCAGCTGCTGCCATAACAGCTGGTCCCAGTGCTGGGCAAAGAGCCCACCTGGGGCCAGGTCAAGCAAAGGGAGGCACCAAGGGTGGGCTCTCCCCGCCCAAGCTCATCAGCAGCCGGCTCAGGGTGGCCGGGAAGGCTCAGCTCAAACAAACATTGCAGCCCCGATCCAGCCGAGCACTGCATCCCCCAGTGCAGCGAGTGGGTCCACACCATGCAGCCACACTAAGGACGGTGTCACAGCGCCAGCTGTGCTCTGGGCCAGCAGCTGGCTGCTCCGGGCTCTGCTGGGCACGGGGGACAGGTTTGGGACTCAGGCTGGGACTCTCGGCACAGCTCGGAGGCTGTTGCGGGCCCCGCCGCGCTCTGGTCCTGCCTGGGGCTGCTCTCTTACTTGTGCTTTCTGTCTGTTAAAGGCGGCGTTTCTGTGCAGTGCTCTGGTGCTTGGCTGAGCGGGGATCGCTCCCTCGGCACTGAGGACGAGTTGGTTCCTCCCCGGATACCTGCAGGGCCCCGCTCCCACCTGCGCTCGGGGCCGTGGCGGCAGAGCCCGCGCTGCCCTCCGAGCATCCTCCAGCAGTTCCCATGGTAACTCCCGGCTCACGGGCTCTGAGCCAGCAGCTTTAGCCACACGCCATCACGGCTTCAGCCACACACACCCACTGCCAGCTCCCTTGCCAGGGTCTTGTCACCTTCCACCCTCTCCTCTGCTGGTCCCTTCACAGAGGACCCACTGCCTTGCTCCTCACTGCAGAGAGTGGCTCCACAAGCCCCTCCAACAAGGAGCCCTACAAAGGCCTTAATTCACCTTGTTCTTCAGCAGATCATGCAGAAGACAGGGAAAAAACAAACAAACAATAAAAGGTGACACAGCATTCAAAGAAGAGAAGGGAGCTCAGCACGACAGGCAGGTCTGGCTATGAGAGATTTCCACAGTACTTTAAACTCTGCACATCCCAGGACCATCTAGCCGGATGGAAACCCACTAGCCTAGTGCCTGCATCCAGGGAGATTTCCCTCCATTTTTGGTGCTGGCACACAGGTCCCACCCTTTAAAAGAGCAGAGAACTGCTGTGAAAAGAAAAAGCAACAGCTAATGATTTCTAGAGGAAAAGCCTTGCAGCAAGACTTGAAGCTCAATAGACCGAGAGGATAAAGTGTGAGAAAAAAGAGAAAATCCCACATACGGCAAAGTCCTGCACTGGGTGCAGAGCATGACAAGGCTCCATTCCCAGAGCTGGAGCAAGGCAGCTTAAAGTTAGGAGTAAAGACTTTCCACCCCTTGAAACCTTCCAAATCCATACATGGCTTTTATGGGGAAGGATCTAACCAAACTCAGGTCCTCGACCAGCCTCAAAAGTCAAGGGACAGCATCCTAAGGAATAAAACGAGCAGGCACAGACAGTGATGGGCTGTGGAGGCAGAGTCACCTCACATCCTGCTGAGCGGGTGAGACTCAGCTGGGAAAGGCCACCCGGCTCTCACAACACATGCAGGAGGGGTCTGTCAAGGAGTTTAAAGGGCTGTCAAGGAAATTAAAATGTCTTGGAATGTGTGAGTAGTCTCCATGGGAATAAATACCTGGCTGAAGCACAAAAATCCTGGCTCCATCCGTGCCTGGAGCACTGCCAGGGAAATCCCCTTCCCACTGCTCCCTTTCCCCCTTTCCCCTAGCATGTCCCACCCTGTTTGCTCCCTCCACTTCATTTCAACTCTGCTCGGGGGACACATCCCTGGGGGCACCAGGGCACAAGGACCTTCTCACATCCCTGGGTGCCCAGAGGGCCTGTGAGCAGAGCCCTGATCCCATCTCAGAAATGCCATTTTCTGTGTTTGAGTGCTCTGGCTGGCCTGAACCAGCACCATTTCCAGTGTTACCATGGCAATGGCTGCCTGGAAAATGCGTGCAATGGATGCACAGAGCAGCAGAGTCCAGCCAAGCAAAGGCCTCTGTGGCCAGTCCAGAGCTGGCATGGCCACCCCTCTCAGCTCTTCCTCCTGCAGCCAAGGAGCCCAACCTGAGCCCACAGCATGTGGCAGGAGCAGGGAATGGAGGGAATTCCACCTACCTGTCCCTGCTCTGTGTGTCCATCTCCCCATGTCCAGTGTCCCCAGGCCAGCTCAGCCCCTGGCTGCAGGAGAGATGGTGGCAGGAGCATGGCAGGGAGATTTTGGCAATTCATTTGCATATGTAGATTTTATTAGGTTTTTTTTTCTTTCTTTCTTATGACTCCTGACTCTAAAAACTAAACCCCCATGTCCATCTCCACCTCTCCACTGAGGCTCAATCAGACCTTGCCTGGCTGCAGACTGGTCTCACCTGGCTGTCCCCCAAGACCCCGGCCACCATCAGGCCACCAGCTCTGCCCTGACACAACTGGCCATGCCACGTCCCACGTCGTCCCCTCCAGGGCTGGGGCAGCTAGCCAGGATGAGCAGTGTGTCAGGAACCAGCAGGGCTGGAAAAGCCAGCAGTCACTCATGGAGAGCCACCAGGCCTTCTGCTGGCCACGGCCAGCCAGCACCTGAGGCTGACAGCCCCAGGGCAGCCCCAGGGATGCTCTCACAGAACCAGGTCGTTGTCTGCTGCTCCTCTTCCCTGGGCTCCAGGTGATCCAGCATGTGGCCAACCACTCCACCCTGCCCTCCCCGCCTGCAGCCACCTCTCCTGGAGGTGATGCTTTGGCACACGAGAATTGCTTGGGCAGGTGGGAGAGGAGAGAGCACAGCACGTGGCTGCAGAAGGAGCTCAGGCGGGAGGGTGACTGTCCATACCCCAGAGGAGGGAGGGAACAGAGCTACTGGAGTCCCTCCCCTCCTGCCCTTCCCCTCCAGCCAGCACCTGGGAGCTGCTCTTCCTCAGACCAGCACTCACCCCCCTCCCTGCCGGCTGCTTTGCAGGGGGGAACTGCAGCACAGAAGCTGCAGCACAGAACAGTGAGGTTGGGAGGACCTCTGGAGGTCTCAGGCCAAGCTCCTGCTCCGAGCAGGGCTGGCTGCAAGGCTCCAGTGGGTCACTCGGGGCCTCACCCTGTCCTAGGACTGCACCACCCTCCTGTGGAAGTTTTTCCTTAAGTCCAGCCAGTGTTTCTGCCATCACTACCCATGGTCTCCTGTCCTTCCCTCTGCAACAAGCCTGGCTCCATCTTGATCCCCAAAATCCAGAATGATTTGTCACTCACGGGCAGAGCCACCAGGATCTTTGTTGCCATTTCCTCATCCCCAGAGCAAATTCCAGGGAGAGAGCAAAGCTGTGGGGGTGAGCACAGCACATACTCCCAGCCTCAACAGCCTGAGCATCCCAGACCAGCTGTCTGGAAGGAATGGTGTCCTCTGGATCTCAAAACAAACACTGCAGTGATATTTGAAAGGATTTGCTGAAATTGTCCAAGTGAATTTGTAAATCTCATGTCTCCTTGATTAATGCCATAGGATGGGGGATGACTTTCAGGCTACATTTCGACCTGTGCTGATACCAGGTTTGGGCTGATTCATAGAACTCCTGAAAGTCACATCCCTTTGGAACAGCGATTCCAAACCAAGAGGCTCCAAGCCAGGAGGGAAAGACAGGCCTACACCTATGAGACCAGCAGGAAAGGACATGCTGCTTTTGCTATTGCTCCCCAAATATCCCTTTTGTTTGAATACAGAGGGGCTTGTTAGGAATTTACAAGGAAAATACTGTTTAATTCATGAAGGTAAACAGGTAAGAAAACATTTGTTGAGAAGCAGAGCCTTAATCTCAAGCTGGTTTTTGGATCAGTGACTGCAACTTGCTGGGAATCACAAGTGAGACAGGCAAAATTCAAACATTGCTTCCAGATACCAGCAAACACCAGAATTCAGAACCACCAAGTCCCAAACAGCAGGATTAGTCCAGCCATCCCACCCAAGGCCTTTCCAGCTTGGATGCTTTCCCCAGTTAACCTTTTTCTCTGCTTTATTGTTTTTCAGTGTTGGATTTGGGAATGATTCCCTACCACGCCCCCTCCACAACCAGAACATCAGCCCAAATTTCATGTTCCTAAGGGGCAGTTCCATATTTGTGGCTTGCTGGGACTGTGAAAGAGAGTGGCATGTTTTTGTTACCTGAGGAATTAATTAAACAGGAATCCCTCAGTCCTGGATTGACCTTCTCACTGCCCAGTGCTGCTGGTTGATACAGCACACGTGCCTCTCCCAGCCTCTCATTCACCTTCCTTCCACTGCTGTCTTGAGAATTTTTCACCATTCCCCCTTCCAAGCACTGCTGTCCCAGCCTGACCTAACGCTGCCAGATCCAAGGTGACCCTGGGCAGGGCTCTCTGGCAGTTTGTTGGGGGCTGTCATGTCCTTGCCAGCTGCCAGCCTGGTGTTGGATCCTCTCAATGCTCCACGTGCCTGTGCCTGGCTCTGGGCCAGGAGCAGGAGGCTGGTGACCTTTGCAGAAGCCTGAGGCAGTGCTGGGGTCTGAGCTGTGCTTGGTAGTCAGGCCCTTCCCCTGTTCAGGGGTGGATTTTCAACTTCAGGCTGACAGCACCCTACTTGCACCCGTGGGTTTGTGGCGTTTGTGGCTTCCTGGGAACATGCTGTCATGGCAAACTACCAGATCCTCTGATCCCCCCCTGTCAGGGCAGCAAAGGAACCATTATTTGTCAGACTGAGCCCACCTAGACAGAGAAAAACCATCCCTCAAGCAGCACCAAACTCTCCAGCTGCAGCCAGTGCTGTACAAGCAGGACAGGTCTAACACTGGGCCTGAGCTATTACTCCACCTCCTCGAGGTAACCTGGCAGGGGGGGTTGTAGCCTGAACTACCTCAAATGCTGCACAGGTGTTCCCTCCCCACCTTGAGACATTTGGTGCTGTGCCCAGCAGCCCTGTGTGCTCCAGCTTTGCTTCCCCTGAGGCTGCAGCACTCCTGGTCCACAGTTTCCAGCTTCCCTCAAGGCAGCAGAGTAATCCATGACAGCACATTTTTGGGCCACATCCAACATGGGTATTAAGGAAAGGAGCGAGGGGAAGGTTTCTCAGGAAAGGCAGGATGAGAGAAAGCCAGGATTCACCATATCCCAAATAGATTCCCCCAGAGATCCTCCTGCAGCTCCAGCTGTGCTCATGCAGTGCCCCCCTTAGAACCCTCACCCCCAGCGGGTCAGGAGCTCTCCCTAAAAAGCTCCTGCTACCCCTTGTCACCCACCAAGCCCTCCCAAGGCAGCACATCCTGCAGATGCCCAATGAGCAGCTCTGGAGACCACTCAGGGTCCAGGCCAGGCGGTTTTGGCAGAGAGAGGCCACACAACCAGAGCCTCAGTTCCACAGAACCAAAACCTCCCACCCCAGGGACAGAGCAGCAGCTGCTCCCTGTCCCCTTGGCCACTCCCAACAGCTCCTTCAGCACTGAGGAGCTCTGAAGCACCCGGGGACCCCCACGGGGCTGGGCAGGATCCAGGCAGGCGCCAGCCAGGCTCGGGAGGCCAGGCACGTTCCAGCAAAGCTGTGGAGGGGGGCCACGACAGAGCCATGGGCTGAAGCTTTGCTGGGAGCTGCATTAAAATGCATGAGCTGCGCTGGCCCTAATGATGAGCAGAGCTGTCAAACAAGGAGCTTGTCCCAGCTAATTATCTCTAACGAGGGCAGAGTGTCAGGGTCCCCGAGGAGCTGGGCAGCAGCTTCCCACTCAGCTCAGTTGCAGCAGAGAGAGAAGATAAGCAAATGTCATTGTGCTGGCCTAGCTGCACAGTCATTAATTAGGCAAATATGACCTTCTGTGCCAGTTTGCTCTTGAGAACCTGGACTTGCTGGGGATGGGACACACAGGCAGGCTGGAAACATCCCAGCTTCTGCCACCCAGCCTGTTCCCCCTGTGCCCCTGCAAAAACAGCACAGCCCCATCTGGCAGTCCCAACCAGCCCTACCAACCTGTGCCAGGCTCCCTGCGGGCTCAGATACCCCTTATGAGGACTCCAGCCCCTCCTCTGTCCTAAAGAGCAGCAGAGAAGTCTGGTTTTCATGAAATGCTGCTGTTTGGATCATATTCAACTCTACCACCTCCCTCACCCAACCCCCAGCACAGCCCTGTGGAGGCTCTGTGCTCACCCAGTGATTGCCTCTGCACCACCTCTCCCCCAGACATTCAAGGCTCTGGCAATCTCCACTCCCCTGTGGTCCTGCTCCATGCCAGTGCAGAGGGGATGAGCCACACGCTGCTCTACAAGCCCAGTTTCTCTCTCATCAGTCCTGTGGCTCACAAACCAAGGCAGTGCACTTGCCCTGATGGGCAGAGAGGGGGGAGCCCGAGACAGGGGTAAGGAAAAGTCTCTTCCAGGAGCAAGCAATGATCCAGAGAGACAGCCCACACAAGGTTCAGCCTGCAAGCTCTTTGCTTGTCCCTCACCTCAGAGCTGAGGGGAAAGGGGGTGAGGCTGATTTTGATCCACCCAGAAACTCACTGCACCACAACAAAACTTCCAGACAACACCAGGGACTCCCAGTGCTGCTCCTCACCCTGTAATTATGGCAAGTGCTTTGCAGTCCCTTGTCACCAGACAGCAGCAAAGGCTTCAACACCCACTTCAGCCACATTTTTACAAAACAGAAGATTTAAAAGTCACCAACTTACAACAGAAACAGGGCTGTAACTCAGGGGTTAGTGAGCTGTGCTGGGGAGCTCAGCCCCACCTGCTGAGGGGCTCAGGGTCACACTTTAGGGGCACAACCATCTCTGCTGGATGAAGCTGGGCATTGATCTGAGTTACACCGTGTCTCACAGTCCCTGCTACAACACACTGGTAAGTATCAGAGAGAAGCTTACTGCTTTTAATACCAAAATATGTATTTTGTATCACAAGTGGGCTCTCCACAGCAGCCACCTGCTCCTACAGGCAGAAGTTCTACACTGAGTCAGTCTGACAAGAACTCTCAGAGCCACAGCACAGAAACTCTTTCCTCAGCCCACAGGAACAGGTCTTCACTGAATTTAGGCTGTCATGACACTTCAGGAACATGGTTTTCACGTGGCCTCTTCCCCACCAGTGTGGCTCAGACAGCAGAGCCCCTGAACCCCACTGCTTTATCTGCAGCAGGCTTTTGCTCCCAAGGTTTCTCTCCTTCTACTGCTTCTGCACTGCCTGTTGCTGCTCTTTCAGCTGGCTGACGAGCTCTTCAGCATACACCTTGAAGAGTGGGACAGGGTCCTGTAACAAAGCAGAGGATAACCCACTTAAAAGGGGAGTGAACATGAGCAGCAACAAGGGGAGGTGCAGTGGGGAGCCCAGGGACTGCTGGCAGAGGAAGATGTGACTGGGTTTTATTGAGGGGCTGAACAAGGCAACCTGTTGTGCCACAGCTACTGCTCAGCTCTGCAACCCTCCCTCAGAGAGGGCAGGCACCTGTGTGGGACAATCAGCAGCTTCCCCAGTTCTGAGAGCAGATGAGAACCATCAGTAGGCCCCAAGGATCCCTTTCCTTCCTTCCTTTTCCTTTCCCTCCCTCCTCACATTGCCTGCCATCGCAGCTGTACTGGAGCACGTGGGTGAACACATCCCTTGAAGAAGCTGGATGTGCAGCCACAACACCTCAGTGCTGAGCACTGCCTCAGGAACTCACCTTTTTTTCCAGGAGCCTCTGTTTTTCAATGGCTTCTTCCAAACTCAAGCCAACCCATTCAGCTTCTTCTTCTGGGATCACAAATTCCTGTGATAAAAGAAGAAGGTAGCACAGTCTTTGCAGGTGACCAACATGCAAATCCTCCCTAGGCCCACGACACAAACATGTGATCCAGTGGGAGCATTACTACAGACAAATCTTAAAGCACTGTTCCCGCATTTCTAACACCCAAGGTCCACCTCCCTTCTCTCCTTTCTTCTTAGCAGGGGTCCTGCTCTCTGATCAGCTGTGTCTGCTCTTGCAGTTCTTTTATGTAGTTCTGGGGCTGTTTCTCAGCACAACTCCACGGACTGTGGGTGCTGGTGGTGTTTCCATGCTGGCAACCACCACCAGCTGCACAAAACTGAACAGCGCATGGGCACTCTGGGCTCCCCCCTCCAGGGGTAGCACAAATTCTTACTGTTTTTTATTGCAGCCTCTCACTGGCCTCAATCACAGCAAAAATACTGCTTCTTGCGTCCTTAAATGATGAGTACAAAAATTAGCAGCCCACAGAAAGACAAGAAAAACCTGATGATGTCTATATTTTCTCTGCCCATACCCTCATCCCTTAGCACAGGAGCACCAACACCAATGACAGGTGACCCTCCAAGCAGCAAACACCAGGACAGGGACTGCAGGCCAGGAACCCACTTTGTACTTGTCATAGATGGCCTCTCTCCTGGCTGGATCATTGGGATGCAGCTCAGGATCCCTCCGGGCCAGGCGCAGCAGCATCGTCCGCTTCAAATCCATCCCGAGCTTGGAGCACATGTCAACCTTGGGAGTCTGGAGAAAGGGAGCCTAGAGTTAAGCTACACCAAGGGACCAGCTGCCAGGGAACACAGGAGTCTCCCAGCACACTGACAGCACCAGCAGTTTATCCACACACAGCAGAGGCTCCAGGACACATGCTGTGAAAGGGGAAGGGTCTGTCGGATTTGTTCTGGAGACAATCTGATCACATGTCTGACTTTTAATACCAAGGGCTCCAGTCAAGAAGGTATTAAAGGCTGGGAGCATTAGAGCTGTGCTAAAACATTAACTGCAGCACTTGTTCAGCCTGGAGGAGAGGAGCCTGAGGGCAGAGCTCAGCGGGGGCTGCAGCTCCTCCCAAGGGGCAGCTCCAATCTCTGCTCCCTGTGCCAGGGACAGGACCCAGGGAACGGCTGGAGCTGGGCCAGGGCAGGGTCAGGCTGGAGAGCAGGGAAAGGTTCTTCTCTAGAGGGTGCTGGGCACTGAACAGGTTTGGGAATGGGCACGGCCCCGAGGCTGCCAGAGCTCCAGGAG
This sequence comes from Coloeus monedula, assembly GCF_965178545.1. Taxonomy (NCBI): domain Eukaryota; kingdom Metazoa; phylum Chordata; class Aves; order Passeriformes; family Corvidae; genus Coloeus; species Coloeus monedula. Next base: position 14,015,981 of record NC_138796.1, on the reverse strand, counting down.
CATCTGGACAATGCTCAGGCACAGGGGTGGGGTTGCTGGGGTGTCTGTACAGGGCCAGGAGCTGGACTCGATGATCTTTGGGGGCCTATTCCAACTTAGGATTTCCTGTGCCTGAATTCTAGGACGCCCTGCCTGCCAGCCCATGGGTGAGCGCACCGTGGGCACAGCCCTGCCTGGCCGGGAGCCCCGCCGGGCGCGGGCCGCACCTTGAGGATGTAGAAGTCGAAGCCGAAGGCGGCGTCGATGAGGTCGAGCGTGCGCATGGTGACGGTGATGGTCAGCGTGGCGTCCAGGATCTCGCTGTAGAACTGCCGCTCGAAGAGCTGCGGCTTCCACGTCTTGGGCAGCCTGGTGGAGAGCTGGGCACGGCGCGGCCGTCAGGGGCTGCCCCGGGGGGAGGCGGCGGCCGCTGCCAGCAGGCCCCGGTGGCACCGGCCCGGGCTCGGGGAGGGGCGCAGCGCTCACCTTGTCGTTGCGCGCGTAGCGGAAGCCGCGGATCCATCCCTCGCCGCCCCAGAGCCCCTCGTTGGCGGCCGGCGGGAAGTACACGGGCACCGGCACGTCCTGCACGCGCTCGCGCTCGCCGGTGCGCGGGTTCCGCCGGTAGCGCAGGCCGTGCGGCTGCCAGTGCACGGGGGTGGGCGGCGTGTCGTCCTGAAGCGAGGCCAGGTAGTGCTGCGGCAGCCGGGCGCAGATGCCCTCCCGCATCCGCATGGCGGCCCAGAGCCGTGGCGGGAACCGGTGCAGCGGCATCGCTCCGGCTCCGGCTCCGGCCCCGCGGCCCCCGCCCCGCCGCTTCCGCTTCCGCCCCGCGCGGCCGCGAGCAGGGCCACGGCCGCCACTCATTGGCTGGCGCGGACGGAGCACGACGGCGGCCGGGAGGGGCCGTGCCCCGCCCGCGTTTCGTCCCCGCCAAGACCGGAGAGGGTTCGAGGGTGGCCCCGGCTCCTCCTGGCGGTGCCCAGAGACAGAACCAGGGATGGGCTTGAACTAAACGACGGGGACTTCCACCTCAATGGACTCGGGGGAACGGCTGGAGCTGTGCCAGGGCAGGGTCAGGCTGGATACCAGGGAAAGATTCTTCCCCAGAGGGTGCTGGGCACTGCCCAGGCTCCCCAGGGAATGGGCACGGCCCCGAGGCTGCCAGAGCTCCAGGAGCGTCTGGACAATGCTCAGGCACAGGGTGGGGTTGTTGGGGTGTCTGTGCAGGGCCAGGGGTTGGACTCGATGATCCGTGGATCAGGATATTCTGTGTGGAAGAACTTCTTCCCATGGAGGGTGGCAGAGCACTGGAACAGCTGCCCGGGGAAGGCTGGAATCTCCCTCCCTGGGACTATTCCAAACCCTACCTGGACACATTCCTGTGTCTCCTGCTCCAGATGGCCCTGCCTGGGAAACAGGGGTGGATGGGATGATCTCTAGAGGCCCCTTCAAGCCCTGAGATTGTGTGACTGAAGCCACCAGGCGTCTGCCCACAAATACCGTCACCTTTATTAAATTATAAAACCGTAAGCTTTAAAATTTACCGTATAAAATAATCACAGGTATTAACAGCAAAGAAAAAAATAACCATTTTTTTTTCCCCCAGACACAGGAATTTGCTCAGATTTTACCCAAAATAATTAACCCTCCCTCCTGCAGGCACCAAGGCCTAGTCAGCAGGGAGGGGGCAAAGCAAAAATTAACGATCAAACACAAAATAAACAATCATGTCAGCGGGATTTCTTGCCCCAAAGCTTCTCCTGCTTCGAGCATGGAAATCCCTGAAGAGAAAGGCCCGATGAGGAATTATTGCTTTCTATGATAACCAGCAATACCTGGTCATATCAGTGGCATCAGGTCATACTGGCAGCACCCAGGTCACATTGGCAGCACCCAGGTACACTGGTGGCACCCAGGTCACACTGGCAGCAGTCAAGTCACACTGGTGGCACCCAGATCCCACTGGGGGCACCTGGGCCACCCTGGCAGCACCTGGGTCACACTGGTGGCACCCAGGTCACACTGGCGGCAGTCAAGTCACACTGGTGGCACCCAGATCACACTGGGGGCACCTGGGCCACACTGGCAGTACCCAGGTTACACCACTGGCACCCAAGTCACACTGGCAGCACTCAGGTCACACTGGTGGCACCCAGGTCCCACTAGCAGCACCTGGGCCACACTGGCAGCACCCAGACCAGTCTGGTGGCACCTGGGTCCCACCTGCAGCCCGACATGGACGGCACGGCTGTGAAGGAGCGGCGGTCGCCTGCCACAGTGCTGGGGCCTCAGCACCGTTGTGCAAACTGAGACAGGGGAAAAAAAAGTGCCTGAAAGTGGTGAAAGTTGGAGGAAGCCCTGAGGGCCCCATGTCCCCCTTCCTGCCGTGCTGCCCTGGATGGCAGCAGCACAGAGAAACGCAGGGGACACGGGTGGGGGGGGATGACACTGCTGGGTGTGGACAAGTGTCCTTCACTTGTCCCGTGCCTGCTTAAAAAGGGAGACTTTGCAGAGGAAGGGGAGGCAGAGGGATAAAGTGCAGAGCTGAGCTGGATGCTCTTCAAAGCAAAGAAAGAACCCCGAGGAGGCAAATCCTTCATTAAAAGCTCTTTCCTCCCCAAAGCCACCTGAGGAGGGGCTCCCAGCTGCACACACTGGGCTGGCACAGCTGGAACGATGTAGGTGAGCCCTTATCTGTAGAAGAAGGATGGGCAAAGACAACTTCCCTGGTTGCCAAGTTCTGCCCTTGCTTTCTGCGTGCCCTAGAGTAAGGCTAAGGTGAGACACACTGCAAAGGAGACCGTGGCCACCTGGGGAGCCCCTGGTGATGCTCCTGGCTGGGCTGGGACACTGCTGTGGCCTCAGGACCCTGCAGTACATCCAGGCTCTGAGGCACAGCAGGCTGGAGGAGCAGCTCAGGCACCACCCTGAAGCACCTGCACTGCCCCAGACAGAGCCCTGCCCATGCCAAACCCCCCAAAAGGAGGAAAACAGTGAATCCCTGAACACCGTCAGCCTGGCTCCTTCCAGAGCTGAAGTTAAACTCAGACTAAACCCTGCACTGCTGTGGGTTTCACAGCTCTGGCTGAGATGCTGCTGCTGCTGCCTCCTGCATGTCCCCACATGGGGATTTTCACATTCCTGCTGGGTCGGATCCTGAATCCAGGGCCCAAGTCCCAGCCTCATTTCCTCCCCACAGAACCTGGACTGGGTAAGAGCAGCAGCACCTGTTTCAAAGGGAGAGAGGCTCCAGACTCCCAAGGAGATGGCAGCCAAGGGCCCAGCACATGTTGGGATCAGCTCCCTCCCTTCCCATCAGCACCAAGGGCAGCATTTGCTCCCCAGAACAGAAGAAACATGTTCTTCTCTTGGGTTCAAGTGGTGACTGCAGGATGGCAGGTGAGGTCCCTGTCCCACATCCTCTACCAGGACAGGGTGCAGAGAAGAGCCCAGCAGCCAAAGCCTTGGCTCCAGCTCAGCGTGGGCTAAGCCCAAGCCTCATGGATGCAGCAGCGGGGGAAGAAGGGTTGGCGATTTCCCCCAGGGCTATGGGGAGGTGGTGGACAGGCTATTCTTTGATGTGGAACCATGAAGAGCCTGCCCCACCCCAGCAGAAAAGCAGAGGTGGCCCCAAACTTGCCTCCACAAGACCAGCCCAAACCATCTTCATCTTTAAACCCAGTCCATGCTGCGCCCTCCTGTCCAGGAAACAAGCACATCTGATGTGCAAGGGGCGGCCCCGGCCAAGAGCAGCTTCCCCATCCCTCCACCCCTGTGACCAGGACACCTCAGGTCACAGCATAGAGCTCCTCACGGTCATTCTGGCAGATCTGATAGCGACACGTGAGCTTCTGGGACCAGGCCCAGGGCTTCTTATGCTTGTCCCGAGGAGGGAGCAAGAAAGCGACACTGCAAGCCACCAGCACGTGCCAGATGCTGTGGGTGTAGAAATAGTTCTCATTGGTTTCCATGAAAGCGTACACTGAGATGGCAATGAAAGCCAAGGTGATCCCTGGAAGGAGGTAGAAAACCCAGCGCTTCCACGAGGAGGGGTAGCAGTGCCTGCGCTTCGCTCCGTGGTGAACCTGGGGGGGTCAGAGCACACGAGGGTTGAGCAGCCAAGCAGAGGCTTAGGCAGGGGGGAAATGGACCCCAGGGCATCTGCCAACCTCCCAGGGTGCTTGCTGTCCCTGAGGAATTCAGCCCTCCACTGCTTGGGCCCATCTCTGCTGTGCAAAAGCTCCCCACCAGCTGTGGCACCAGAGCCCAGCACAGAGGCTACAGCTCCTGCCCAGGGCCAAGCCGCAGCCCATGTTTTGGGACAGCACTTCAGCTCCAGGACTGAGACCCAGAACCAGGGGATTCCTCAGCTACTGCAGGGCTGGAAAGTGAATCCCTTGCCCTGCCCCCTCCACCTGGATGTTTCAGGGTGACCAAGGCATGCCTGTGGATGGGCTGGAGCCTTGGGTCTGCTCTACCGCCACCATTCCCCATGGGGAGCAAAGGGCAGCAGGTCCTGCCTGGCTGCCCTCACTTACCCACGCTGTAACCATGATGACAAGGGCAAAGAGGCAGGGACCCATCATGTTCCACACCCCTCTGCGGTCCAGCTGCAGGGACATGGCAATTAACAAGGTCCCCAAGACGAAAAGGACCTGGAAAAGAGACACCACCACTACTGTCAGGAGCTCATCTGTTGAGAGAGTACAGCCAGACATGCTAGAGGCAAGGAGGACCTCTTCTTCTCGCTACTCAGCTCTGCATCCATGCAAGAGTCAGGAAAAACACTTTCAAGGAGAAACCACAGAACCCACGAACCTTTACCCCAAATCTCAGGGGAAATCTTCAGGCCCAGCCCCTACAAGCACACAGATTCACAAGCCAAACTCCTGGGACAAAACAACCCAGGGTGGCATTGGGTGACAAGCAGGCTCTGTCACCCAGCTGTGTCATTAAAACACAGCGGTGAGAGGGCTCAGCGTGGCCACTCATGGCTTGGCTGGCTTGGGTCTGGCCGGGCCATGTGGGGTCACCTGACACTCACGTATTTCAGGATCTTCTTCACACGGGCCATGCACAGGATGGTGACCCAGATGGACACCACGGAGCCCAGGAAGTCGCAGTACTGCAGGGTGTCGTAGTCCATGATGCACATCACAGCCACGCCTGGCTGGTCACACGCGTGGTAGAACTGCGGCCAGGGACAAAAGCAAAGGTCAGCATGGACCCAGCAGCACCACATGGCTCACTGGGAAGGGGAGGCAGGAGAAGGCTCAGCCCACAGGCAGGATCCCTCCTGCAGTGGCTCCAGGAAGCTCCACCAAACCACTGTGGCATTATGGAAAGCAGGTGAGAGCAGGCACCCTACCCCGTCCCAGCAGTTCTGAAAGGGCAGGACATAGGAGCAAGTCCAGAGGAGGGACATGAAGTTGACAAGGGGACATGAAGCACCTCCCCTATGAAGACAGGCTGAGAAGGCTGGGGCTGTTCAGCCTGGAGAAGAGAAGGTTGCATGGAGAACTCATAGCACCTTCCAGTGTCTGAAGGGGGCTACAGGGAAGTTGGAGGGAGACCCTTCTCAGGAACTGGAGTGATGAGACAAGGACTAATGGGTACAAATTGAAAGAGGGAAAAATTATGTTAGATATTAGGAAGAAATTTTTGACTCTGAGCATGGTGAGACACCGAAACAGGTTCCCCAGGGAGGTTGTCGATGCCCCAGCCCTGGAAGTATTCAAAGCCAGGTTGGATAAGACCTTGAGCAACCAGGTCTAGTGGGAGATGTCCCTGTCCATGGAATCAGGTAATTTTTAAGGTCCATTCCAACCCTTCAGCATTCTTGGATTCTACAACGTGTCCATGGAGGTGCTTGTCCAATGATCCCAGAAGCTCCTTGTGGAGCTCCAGGATGGGCTGCTCCATCAAGGGCTTCAGTCTGGTGCAGCATTCCCAGAGCTCAGGGGGAGGTGTCAGGGGACACAAGGCAGTCCCTACCGTGGAGAAGAACATGGTGTAGGTGTAGACAGAGGCCTCCACCAGGTAGTAGCGATAGACAGCGACTGCAATGGCGGGCAGGAACATGAGGTTGCTCAGGGTGAGCAGGAGCGTGGCCAAGTTCTGTGCACCCACGGTCTGGGCCTTGGTGTCATCTGTGCAGCTCCAGCCGCCCCAACCTGTGGACAGAGAGGCTTCTGTGGATCTCACAGGCCCTGCCTTGTCCTCCCACAGTACCCAGCAGGAGCCTGGAATTGCTGAGAAGGAGCAATCCCACACCCAGACTGTCCCCGAGCCTTCTCTCCACCGGCCTGTCACACTCCTGCTCTCAGGGTGGTCTCATTACTCGTTGCATGCTCTGCTGTGGGAAGCTGCAGAACCCCAGCAGAGCCCTGTGGCTGCCCTGAGGACATTCCCCCAGGGTGTTTCCATGTAGCAGAGGCCATCCTACATCCAGACTGGTACTTTCCATCCCTACAGTACACAGCACACATGCTACTTGCTGCTGGAACATCGAGCACTCAAGATTCAGATGCTTCAAATGATGGTGTAAGTTGGATGCAAGATCCCTACAGATCCCAGGAATCAAGTGGAGAACGATCCCCAGCACTGAGGGAGCCACTGGGCTCCTCTCCTACCAGCTGTCACAGTAGGGCAGACCCAAAGCCAGGTCAGGCTGCTCTGGACCTTCCCCAACAGACTTTTGAAGATATCCAAGGATGGAGACCTGGAAAGTGTGCAAAAATGAACAGCTCTGAAAGGGGAAAACATGCATCTTCTTCACTTCAGGTGAAAATTTCCCTGCTGCAGCCAATGCCTGTGGCCTCTTGCCCTTTCCCTGTGCTCACCCTGCATAGCTGGCTCCAGGGTCCCTGTAACCTCTGTGGGCAGCAGAAAGTGTGACTGGTCCCACTCCAGCTTCTCTTCCACAGGCTGAACAAACCCACTGCCTCAGCCCATGGTGACATCCAGGGCTGCACAGGAGAGTGGGAGTGAATGTTTCCTAAAGGACAGTGCCTGGCACAAAACACAACTCTCAGCCTCTGACTGGATACCAGGGACTGAACTGAGGCAATCTCTATGAACTCAAATCTGCCTTTTCTTTTCTAAAATTATTTAAATTATTTAAAATAAAGATTAGGATGGCCATGTCCTTTTGAAAAAAGGAGGTCAGCCACAGGGCAGCCAGGGTGCGTGCAGGCACTCCATGGTCAAGGAGCAGAGTTAACAGTAGCATCCATCCCATTCCAGAGTCACTGGAACTCACAGCAGCAGCTCTGCCCTGTGTGCTGGCTCCCTGCCAGGCAGAGCCCAGGGAAGCTCCTCTCTCCAGTTTATTTCTGGGTCACAAATATGCAGATGGGGCATTTTGCTCGGAGTGATTCAGCAGAAAGCTGTCCTCATCCTGATTCCCCAGTTCCCTTAAGGTGCTCTGTGCTTCCCAGAACCTGGCAGCCCTCAGGGAAATTGGGATGCTGCTCCCCATCTTGCTCCTCACCCACCCTCAGCACTGCAGCAGGGAGGTCCTGGCTCAGGCCCAGAGCAGCAGGGAACCACATTTTGCCTTGTCCTTCTGCTGAGAACAGGTACACAGACCCACACAGGCACAGCAGAGCTCATCTTCCCTACACCACAGACTTCCCAGGTCATTAAGATAATTAGGAGCTGACACAGATATTCCTCCTCCAGGGGCACCTCCGAGTCTAAGGCTCTTGGCAGGAGACACACAGGGACTGCAGCCCGGCCTCATCACATGCCATACCAGGAACCTACACAGCCAACCTCCCTGACAGGCACAGGCTCTCACATAGGCATTTTCAGGCACCCTGATCTCTCTGGGGATGCTCAAAAGCACTTCTCCAAGCCCTGGGGGACTCCAAGCTGTCCTCATCCCAATTCCCCATCACCCTTGGGCTGCTCTGTGCTTCCAGAACTTTGCTTCCCCGGGCACTGTGACACTGCCAGCCATGACAGACCCCAGGCTTCCCCACCCAAACACCACCACTCTAAATTGTGTTGTCCCCTCGGGGAGGATGGCAAAGCTCCCCAGGAGAAGGCACTCACCAGCCTTGCAGCTGCAGCCAGCATAGAGGTAGCCGTGTCTGCGCAGGAGGCTGCACTGCCCGTAGGGCCCGCAGTCGTTGAAGCAGGGCGTGAGGTACGCGAACACCGTCACTTTGGCTTCTGCACTGGTACAGTCCCTGCAAGCACAGCCCAAGGTCCCCTTGGTGCCACAGGCCTTGGGGCAGCTCTGTGCCCTGCTCCTGATGGCCAGGCCACGCTCCTGCGTGCAAGCTCCCTGGTGGCTGGGGAGCTGCTCCATCCCTCCCAAGAGCCAGGAGCAGAGTCTGCTCCCTCGCCACTTGGGCTGCCAGACTGATATCCAGGTGGGTGCCAGCTCTCCTCAGACCCCCATGGCAGACCCCAGTGCCCATGACTGTCCTCAGGACCAGTGTCACCAGTGCTGTTTTGCATCATGCACTTGGCTCCTTACACAAGAAACCAGCAGGAAGGTAAACTGCAGGAATTCGGGTACAGCTGCCTACATCTTAGAGACCTCCCAGAAGGGTAACAGCAACAATTATTTCCCAATTTATTACCTCCAAAACCACCTGGGGAAGGGGAAGCTCACCTAGGCAGGCTCTACCATCTGCAGTGTACATGAGATGTGCCAGCTCAGCATCAAAGCAGCTTGGGTGCTCACAAGGGAGCATGTCAGCAGGGCCACCCACCTCCTTGTCCCTCTCCAGCCCCAGTTCAACTGCCACCAGGTGAGAGGAGCCCACAGCCCGGACATGAGGACAGAGAGTTAGGTTTGCTCACACAAGCCAAGGGCAGTGGGATGTAGCAGGATGACATCCAGACTCACCCCTGTCCCCTGGGGCAGAGGAGCTGCAGGGACAGGAACCAGTCATCAGTCTGTGGGTACAGGACAATCAGCATCGCTTCCCCAGAGGACGTGCTCACACTCAGAGGGTAGCCCTGGGAAAAAGCTGAAAGAAAAGAGGGTGCTGTGATGTGCCAGGGCTTGAGAAGAAGGGCCCACAGCAACCCCAGGCTGAGACTGACCACACAGGAATCAGCTGCCTCCTGTGGCTCCTTGCTCCCATGCTCAGGAGGCACCAGGCACATGAGAGGACCCCTGCTCCCAAGACCCTTTTTCTTGAGTTTTGTCTTTTATCTCAGTTCCTGGTACATGTCTGAGCAGCACAGAGCACCTGGAACAGCCTGTTGTCTTGGCTGGTCCTCCACTGCACAGCTTAGCTGCTTTGCACAGCAGCAGTATCTTCACCATCCCCAAACCTCCTGCCAACAAGGCTGGAAGAGCCCCAGCTGGTAACCAGCCCTTCCTTTGGTGGAAGACCACCAAAGGTGGTGCCAGACCACCACCTGCACCCCAGCACCCTGCGAATGTGCCAGCACAAAGACCTCATGAGGGTTTGTGCCAAAACCGGTTTCTCCGGGACACTCCATGAAGTCCTGAGTCTGTTAATACCTCTCCAGGTCTAAAAGCAGAGCTCTGAGATGACATAGCTGAGCTGGTGGCAGTGCCAGCATCTCTCCTACCTGTGCTGCAGTTCTGTGTGGCGTTGAGGGACAGCACTGGTGAAGCAGCACTCACACAGGCAAGCACGGTGACATTGGCCAGGCTCACAGATGTCTGTGCAAACAGAGCATTGTCCCATGTTAGAGTGCCCCGATGCCATCCCCCTGCACCATTCCTCTCCCACAGTGCCCATGGGACAATAAATCCTGCAGGTCAAGCCACCCATCAATTCAGAAGGTTTCTGGTTCACTTGACCCCGTGTTGCCACTGTGTTGTGTCATGACTAAGATGCAAGAGACTCTCCTGGGGGACCTTCCCTGGTGAGCTGCCCCAAAGCTGGGATACTCACACATCATTTCAGCACCAGCACAGGGTGGCACAAGTCAGAGTCTGCAGAACATCAGGGCTGAGCCCTGCTCCAGCCCTCAAAAAGTTTCATGCAATTTCAGGGGGCTGATCTTGGTGGTGGTGGGGGTGGGGGGATGTCACTGAAGGAGCCTGGGAATCAGTGACTTGGACAGGAACATCCCTGGATTCCCCTGCTCAGCCTCCTCTCCCGGTGGCAAGGTGCCAGGCTCCCGTGGAGAAGATGGCATTGCAGCTGCTTTCCATTTTGTCTCCTCTGCGTCACTGCCGCAACATGCCACAGGCTGTGGCATTTGAATTGGAGCTGGCAGGTGGGACACGCTGGAAGCAGCTAAAATAGGCTCGGAGTGTTTTGTAACAACAAGAAGAGTAATAGTCCCACTGGTACCTACAACCTCTGGAGCATGCAGCCCAGGAGCAGGGACACAGCCCTGCCAAGGGCACACAACGCTGCCCCTCAGCCTGCACACCTTGTTAAGCAGCAGATTGACCACGAGCGATCCCCCGCTGTCCATGCCCGTGTTCAGGTTGAGCAGGAGGATGGTGGGGGACAGGGAGTTCACGGGCACACTGGGACCGTTCAAGAGCCGGTAGCGCACGGACACCACGTCCAGGTCCTCCCTCACGACGGGCTGGCTCTGCAGGCAGGAGCTCCGCTGGCTGGACGCGTTGTGTGGAGCCTCTCCAGCAGCTGGAGCAGAGCTGCCTGCTGCTCCTGGTCTGGCACCAGCCTGGCTCTGGTTTAGGCTGATGAAGTTAAGGAAAGAACTGGTGCTTCCTGGTCTGCAAACTAGAGCAAAAAAGGAGAGGAATCAGCACAGCCAGGTCTAGCACCTCACCCAGGCAGGGCCCCAGCAGCTCCAGCGCTCCAAGGGACAGCACAAACTGGGGGGTTTCAGATGGTTCATGCCCTGCATGAACTGTCCCTCAGGCACTATTTTTGCAGGGGGACCACCCACAATTTGGGACACTGAAGGGAGCCAGACAGTGGTAGAGTGGGTGGAAGCACCCTGGAGCTGCAGGGAAGGGGAAGAGAAGAAGGGATAACACAGCACTGTCAAGGTGCCCAGGGAGTGCTCACTCACCAGCAGCAGAGCTCAGCACTCAGCTGTCCCACAGCCACAGGCTGCACAAAAGTCTCTCCCAGATCCCCATATGTGAGCAAACAAAGCTGAGCAGGAGGGAGAAGCCAACCCAGTGGAGCTATGGGCACATCACACTGTGGCAGATGGAGCCGAATGGGACACTTGGATTCCCACTGCTGGAGCTGTCCACTGCTCCCAGAGACACCAGTGCTACCCTCTAACATCTCTATGGCCGTGACAGGTCTTCCAGCACACAGGATGAGGCTCTGCTTTGAAGAGGAGGTAGCAGAACCCCCAGCAGAAGAAAACTTTAAAAATGTACCTAGCTGGTGAGCTTCCAGCAGTCAAACAGGGATTATGGTCACGGAATAGGTGCAAAGGTGCCTATCACAGCCACAGGGACCTTGTGACAACCTGAGCCACAAGGTGCCACTGGAAATGGTGACATCCCCTTACAACAACCGCAGACATTTCCCCAAGTAAACCTCTGTGAGGTGGTTTCCTGCCTGTAGCCTGCTCTTGGCCAATTAGTAGTCAACATAGCCTTAGTCTGGTCTACCACCCAAAGCTATTTTCCCCACCAGATTTTAAGCCAGCAACTGCTTCCCAACCAACCTTTAGAAAAATAACATTGAACTTTTCAGGTGTTTCCAAAACAGGCAGCTCTAGCAAAAGCCTCTCTGGGGTCAACACCGGACCTTTCAATTTAGACCTCAAAGCAAAAATTAGGGCCTCCAAGAGGAGGCAACCAGCATGCTGGGGAGCATAGGCCACCACAGCCAGGCACCCAGAGACCCAAGGAAGACACAGCACACACAGAGTTCCCTCTGGTCCTTCCCTCACAGCTAAAGAACATGGAATTTCACACCTGTGAAAGAAGCCAGCATCTCCAGGGACACGCTGGCATTGGTGGTGCCGAGACTCTCCACCATGATCTGCAGCCACTTCTCCCAGGGGGGCGAATCCAGGGCCAGGCTGCAGTTGATGCTCCCGGTGCAGGTGAGGCTCCTCTGGAAGGACTGGGGCAGGGTGATGGAGCCCAGCAGCACCCGCACATTGCAGGCTCTCTGCTCGCTGGTGACGCAGCTGCTCAGCTGGAACCGCATCCCTGAAGCGTGTTTGGGAACGAAGACCCTGCGGGAGGAGGGGGCAGCAGTTTGCAGAGCTTCTACTCTCAGCACAAGCCAGGTCCCCAGGGCTTTGTGACAAGAACTAGACTGCCCTGGTTGGTGCTGTGAAAATCCTTCCCAAGGCAAACATCTGGAAGAACTAAAATTCTGCGGCTGAATCTGTGATCACCTGGGAAGACTCGGAGGAGGGTGCTCGTGTGCTCCCCGTGCAGACCCTACCACTGCTGCAGGAAGCTCAGCAGCAGGCTCAGAGACCCCCCAGCTTCAGCCCCATGTGGGAACAACACTGGCTTTCCCCTAAGCAGCTCGTGTGGGAAATCCCACCCCGCCATGCCCTCAGTTGCCCACCCGCTGCTCCCACTCACTTGACATGCAGTGCCTTAGCAGGCGAGACAACGGTGTGTGGCATGGGGACACCAGGCTCCAGGACAGGCATATCAGTGAGTCTGAGCACAAACATATCTGCCTGGAACATATAGGGGCATGGAGTGGAGAAACCCTGCAGGAGGGGAGAGCACAGGGGTCAGCCGTGGTTGTGATGAGACACCCGGGGAAGAGCACAGGGCAGGACCCTCACCTTCACCTCAATCCTGCCCGCAGCCTCGGGCAGGTGGGCAGCAATGAACCAGTCCCCAGCAGCAGGGGTGGTGACGTTCACAAAGGTGGTGTTTTGCACAGCACTGCTGAGGGTGATGCTGATGTTGTAGGAGGGACGGACGGTGGCGTTGGCAGGAAAGCGAGTGCCCAGCGGGTTAATGATGGGAGGGGCTCCGTGGCGAAAGTGCCTGCGAGAGAAACCATGGTCTGAGTAAAGCCAGGGATGTAGGGACACTGGCAAGCTAACCTGGGATACAAACTAACTAGGGGACACCCTGGCTGGCCTGGGATTGGAAAGGGAGCAGGCTGAAAACCCCACATTTTCAAGTGCAGTCATCATTTTTCTCTGGTGAGGACTGGCTGCTATTAGCTTATCCAGGATTTATTTAGAGATTGGTTTCGCTTGGCAGCTGATTAAGATTTACATGGTTCCATCAAGCCTGTAAGCAAATTTCCAACACTTACTAAGGCTAAGCCCCACCCACAGACTACTGCTTTATAACCATCAGCAAATGCCCCATATAGGGAAAATTGTCCACAGAGACCTTTTATTTTCTAGCTAAGATCTGCATCTTCGTGTTTCCTCTTTTAAGGAAGGCAGACAGACAGACTGAAAAGACACTTTCCAAGGAAGACCCGTATTACAGACTTCAGTACAGCAGCACTTCTGCTTTCCAGATAAGCCCAGCATTTGAAGCAGCAGAAACACACAGAGCTAAGGAACATGGGAGATATTTATTCAGTCAATTTGGCATTTAATTTGATTGCTTTTGGACTGCACTGCAACAGGTCCAGCAAGCAAACATGACAGGTGATATGTTATTACCCCTTGGAGTTTATCTGGGTTAGCCATCACTTCTTGGATTATTGTTTAGCTGCTGCCTTGTCCCTCATGCCCCCAAACTACTGGAAACCTTTCTGGGAAGCAGAAAGCAGGAGGATCATCTGTGCCAGGCTGCTCAGGAACAACTAAGAGCGCCAGTCTCTGCCCAGGACAGACCAGGGAAGCACAAGCCAAGCAGCTTCAGTCACTCCCAGATCTCTGTGGAACGGGTGCTAGAGACCCATGTGACTCCATGGGCACAACTTGCTGAGGAAGCTTGATGTCCTCCAAAGATAAAGCTCAAAATTGGGCAAGTTTTTGACCTCAAATCCTTCAACAAGTCAAGTACTGCTTTAAGCAGCATTTCTTTCCCTGAGATTGAGTTTGCAATCTTCACATGCTCTTGTATCCACAGGACACCACATTCCTCTCCCACCTCTGCTCCACACTCAGCCACGCCCCTCAAAAAGTGCCCCAAGATCTCCTCAGTTCTTATCTACTGGGCAGTTTGCCCATCTCCAACCAGTTTGGGTCTACTCAAGTTCCTTGTAGTCCTGCCACATCCTTTGGCACCATGTGCAGGTTCTGCCAGGCCAGGAGCACCTCTGAGCAGCACATCTGCCTCACTGTGAAGCTCTCTCCAGTGTCCTAAGGGGTCTCTTGGACACCACACCAGAGAGGCAGCCCCAGATCCACTGGTAACATGAACATAAAACACTCCTACAGGTTTAAACACAGATTCAGTGCTACTGCATGAAGAAACTACAGCTCCCGCAACTGAAGGGCCCAGCCTCCACCACCAACCATTCCCAGCCACGAGTGACTGGGACAAGGGGACAAGAAGCCCACAAGGACAAGCCCTGGCACAGGGACATACATACACAGTGATCTCCATGCTGGTGCACTCAGGGCCTTTCCCCCGGGATGCCTGCAGGAGCCAACGTAGCAGCACAGTGTCTTCTGGCACGTGGAAGTGGAAGAGCTTGGCATTCCCATACCAGCTGTAGAAGGACAGCTTCTGTGCACTCTGAGAGAAGTACTCGGAGACATACAGGGAGTCTGGAAGGGACAGAGCACAGCAGTTGGCAGGGGTGCTGCTGGGGGCAGGCTGCAGGGCTTTATCCACCCACAGAAGCACACAGGAGGCCTAATGTTTCTTGGAAAAGTGCACTTTGTGTCCCTGATTTCTCACTCCAGTCCCATTAGATATGTGGTGATCCACGAACCTCCAGCCAGAGCCACCCACACTCCTGCTATAAAACCATCACCCTGAACCAGAGAGCACTAACAGATGCCTAAACTAAACTCTGAGAGACGTGCCCTGAAGATGAGAGATCACCAGAGACACCAAGGAGGAGGAAAAGGTCAGGAGGAAAGGTTGATGGCAGAAGGAAAGGTGATGGAATAGGCAGCAGGAAACCCTAGGGCACAGTGCAGAGCAGATGGGTGCAGGCAGCACAGGGCTGCCCTGTGCCCCAGCAGCAGTTAATGGTGCCAAGAGGCAAGAGCTGTGCCCTTGTCTTCTGCTGAGCACGTGGGCTGATGTTTTACATGAGCAGAGAGTAAAAGGACAGGGGGAATGATTTTAAACTAAAGGAGGGGAGATTTAGATTGGATGTTAGGAGGAAATCCTTCCCTGTGAGGGTGGGGAGGCACAGGGTGACCAGAGGAGCTGTGGCTGCCCCAACCCTGGAAGTGTCCAAGGCCAGGTTGGACGGAGCTTGGAGCAATCTGGTCTAGTGGAAGGTGTCCCTGCCCATGAGATGATCTTTAAAGGTCCCTTCCAATCCAAACCACTCTGTGGTTATGCATTTACCAAGCTCAGGACACAGGTATTGTCTTCCTGTGACACACGACACTATGAAAATTCATGTGCTGCAAATGTAACTCTGCTTTCAGACATACCTTCTAAAGCCTAAAGATTTTCCTAGCTGGAAGAAAGGCTGCTGGGATAGTGAGAACAGCCCCGGGGTAGGCTGAAAGGGCAGGCAAGAAAACAACAGCTACTCAGTCAAAGTGCCATCAGGACTAACTAGATCCTCCATCCCTCTGCCCAGCTGTACACCTACAGATCACCCCCAGCAAAATGATACATTAACCAAACCAGCCAGACTGCAACTCAGGGCTGGAAAAGAAGCATCACACCAGTTGAGAAAGGGCTAGAACTGCACAGAGACAGCGGGGCCAAGGCCATGCTGCCCATCCAAAACCAAGGTAACACTCAGCAAGGGGGTAGAAGGTTATGTCTTCACACGTCTGCAGAGTGCTTCCTGCTGCTCCTTTCCTACTTTGGAATTCCCAGTGTGGGGAGAAACTGTGGCACCTTTCAGAGGCAGATTCTTCACTTCTATCATAGAATAGCAGTTAACTTGCCTTCCTCCAATGCTGCACAGGGTCATGCTGGAAACACAGAGGACCCAACTCTGTGTAAGAAAGATGGCAAAGAAAGAGGAAAACAATCCTCAGGCAGGACCAGATCCCTGGGACGTACTTCCTGCCGGGAGGAATCTAATCCTAGCAGGAACTACTATTCATGCCCCAAGGAGGACGCTCGCCGGCCTGCACCCACAGCACTGCAAGGAGACAGGAACGATAATCATGGGTTTAACTCCTTGGCAACCTACCAAGCCAAAGCCTGCGGGCATCCTGCAATCCCAGCAGGGAAAGGAGGAAACAGAAAAGCGAGAAATACCAGCCGCACAAGGCAGCTGGAGGATTTCCTCCTGGAGGAAGAGTGCGGCTGCCTGACCTTGCCGCAGGGGCTGCCCCAGCCACGCACCCGTGGGGGCCAGCCAAGGGAGCAGAGCCACCGAGTCGGGAAAGGCCATAGGGAAAAGTGAGCCTTGAGCAGGATGGCCAAGAGGCCACAGCCTGTGGGCAGAGCTGTCCCACTGCAGTCCCCATGCCGGGGTCACACTGCTCTCCAGGCCAGCAAGGAGCAGACACCACAAAAGGGGCTTTTCAAACCAATGCTGCCTGGCCGAAACGCCAGCGCAGTGCGTGGGTACTGCAGACAAGAGCTGGCTGTGATCCCTGCCAGCCCGGGGACATTTCCCACACTGGGGCTATGGAAAGGAGCAGGCTTTCATCAGTGGTGTCTGTACCCCCAGCACACTCCACGCGTGCTTGGCACTCTCGTTTCTGGCAGTCCATGGAGACATTTGGGCACAGGATGAGGGTAGGCAGGGACACAAAGTGTGATTAGAACTGGGAGAGCCCTGGTCCTTCTCCACGCAACAGGTCTCATCAGACAACCTACAATCTGCCCCAACCCCACCAGCTGTCAGCCACGGTCATCACCTGCCCTGCACGTCCTCACCAAACCAGAGCTCGGTCTGTGTGGCTTTGGGGGAGGAAAGGGCAGACCAGGTGCAAAATTAAAAACTCCAGCAATCAGCAGGGCTCTTTATTAAGGACTGGTCAATTACGTGGAGCGAGCTCAAGAGCATTACCAGGTCAGAGCAGGCAGATCTGCCCTGCCCACGCACTGCCTGCCACCAGGTAAGCACCAGCTGAGGCTATGTAAAAAGTCCACTGACACAGCTTCTTGTGGTGCCAAGGGCTGAGCCCCTGCTCGCAGGCTGTGCTGGGCACCCAGAGCTGCACCAGCAAGCTGGTATGTCACTCCCAGGTCACCCTCCACCTGGGCTGACAAGGAAATACCACAGATAAACAGAACATCAGCACAGAAAAGCCTGAAAGACAGGTCACTGCAGCCAAAGCGTGTGCGCTGGCAGTGCATTTGCATCAAGAGAGAGTTCTCTGGCATGTGCTGTGCTCTGTTTGTGTCCATCCCCGTCTATTCAGTCTGCTCGGCACCAGCATGGCAACACCTGGAAAGTCCCAATTGACTGTTCCATGATGTGAAACAAGCTTTAAACTGAGCAAGAGACCTGTCCAGTAGATGCTGTTTTCCATCCTCTTCCATACAGATTTCGCACAAGCAGATTTCAAACGTATTATGCAAAAAACAAAAGTGTTTTAAGACAAGGAACAGAACGTGGTAGAATCCCTGATGCACAGAGGAGACACATTATTTCAATTTCAGATTAAAGAGTCACCTGCTACAGCTCGGGTTTGTTTGTCCAAAGATGATCTCATGGTAGTTTTAGGAAATAATACCTTGACTGCGGGTTCCACAGGGCTTCCCATCAAAGGGATGAAGCCCTCATTTCAAAGCAGACGCTGTCTAAAGCTACAAAGTTGATGATGAGCCTGACTCAAGAAAAGACTGGGCCATGTTGCAGGATGTTTGCCCATTTACAATGTAACAGAAATCCTTTATCCCGGGTCAAAAGTCCTCCTACAAATGTTGCAGAACGGGGACCCCTCGCTCCCCTGGGGAGAGGCTGATCTTTGCCAGCGCCCAGACGTAACCCTACCGAGGCATTCCCTACCGAGGCATTCCCTACCGAGGCATTCCCGACCGAGGCATTCCCGACCGAGGCATTCCCGACCGAGGCATTCCCACGGCCGGCGGGACAGCGCCGGGACAAACCCAGCACCACACCTGAGGCGCAGGGGAGCTCTCCAGGGCTGGGAACCCAGCGAGCAGGATGCCTGAGCAGGGTGGGCCTGGGGCACGGGGCCATCTCGCCCGTGGCTCCCCGAGAGCCGCACGCTCTGCGGACTGTGAGGAAGCGACAACCACCATCAACAGGACAGGACGGGCAGAACGAGCCGACCTCCGTGACGGGGTGAGCAGGTGAACAACCTCACCTCCCCAAACCTCTCCACAGAAGCTCCGGGGAGGGGGGGCACAATCCCCGCGGGACCTTAGACCCACCGGTCTCCCAAAAGCCCCGCTCTCATCCATCCGTCTGCATGCCCTGGAAGTAAAGTAACCAGAAAACAAGGCAAACCCAAGGAAAACAACCGCTGCAAACACAGCAGAACCATCTGGGACTAGCCTGACCTCCCACTGCTCTGCAGGACCGGCACAAGCGCTGCTCCCCGGGGATGCTCAAGAGCCTCCGACTCCCTCGGGAACGCACGAAGACACCCCAAAGTCACCGCAGATCCACCTCGGCAGCAGCTGCGGGACCCGGGGCAGCTCCGGGGGCTCCCTTCACCATCACTCCGCCGCTTTCCCACCGCCGCCTCTGCCCCCCGGGACCCCGCCGGCCGCCCCCCGGCCCCGCCGATCCCCCCTCTCCCGGCCCGCCCGGACTCACCGGGGCCGGTGCGGTTGCCGCGGCCGGCGGGCAGCGCCAGGAGCTGCAGCAGCAGCAGCAGCAGCCGCGGCAGGGGCGGCCCGGCTGCCCCGGCCATGGCCGCCCGCCCGCCCCGCAGCGCCGCCGCCGCCGCCGCCGCCGCCGCTTCCGCCGCCCGCCCCGCCCCGGCCCGGCCCCCCGGCACCGCCCCCCCGCACCGGGAGGGACGAACCGGGAGGGACGAACCCGCGGAGCTCCGGCGGTGCGCGGGGCCGGAGCTCGCACCGGAGCGCACCGCCCCGCTCCATCCCGGGAGCCCCCGGGATGCGCCTCGCGAGTCGGAACATCCCGGGCACGGGGGAGAGAACCCGGGCGTGGTGCAGATGGTGCTCCTGGGTTTGCTTCTCAGCTCTCTGAAGGCTAAGGAAGGTGGTAATTTGAGATCAGTTTAAGCTGAAATCACAAACTTTCACATGGCTCGGTCATAACCGGACAGCACACGGTGCCCTCGCTCAGACGGGAAAGCACTGGGGACGCTCAGCCCTTCAAACTCATGGGTGGTTTTATACTGGTTCCTGGAAAGTCCGATTGCCTTCTCTGCTCTCATGTATCTGCCATGTTCATGGGACTCACGGGAAATGCGGCTTTCATAGGCATGGTCAACTCATTCTGATTTTCCAGTTGCTTTCAAAAGAGTCAAGGATTTTCTCTTTTACATGCCTTTTCCTTGGGATTCCCTCTGATGTGTTCCCCAGCAGAATAATGCAGTCTGGGGACAGTCTTGGAGTCCTTGCTCAGGCAAAAATCCCACCACTCCCTTACGGGTCAGCTTAGTTGAGGACTTCGGACCTGTTTCCAGTCAACCACAAGCTCGCTGGAGATGGACTTTCTACTTCTGGAGCTCAAAATCTTTGCCTCTTGCTCTCACAGGATATTACTCTTTGTAATAACTTCCTGGGGCATGGGAAGGAAATCCCCTGGGGAAGTGAGTGTCATTTTCTAGGAGCTCTAACATCACCAAAATCCCAGTCAGAGCAGGCTGTGTGCTCAAAGCTGGCAATGTCCTCATCTGATTTAGGAGAAGACTTCCTTGAAGTCAGCCCAGAAGCTTGAGCACATAAGCTCAAGGGATGGAAAAGGACCATTCCACTAATTTCCAGCTTCAATTTGCTCACTGCTTGTTCATTTCCGTTTGCCCCTGTGTGATACTATCCTTGAATTTTCAGAGCTCTCCTTCTAAGAGGAAAACAAATAAACCCTTCCATCCTCATTCTACATCAATTTAGCCTTCAACTCCACTTTTAGAGATATCAGCTCATCTCCAATCAGCCCTTATGAATTACTTTCTTGAAATACTGTTTCTAGTTATTTTCCTCTTAAAAAAGAAAAAAAGAAGACATTCAATGTCAAAGATCTGAGTATAAATTAAGCTTATCTAGCACAACACAGAGTCAGATCCATTATGTGTTACAATACCTATTTTTTTTCACAGCTTGGGTCTCTTGGACTTGCTTGTTCCCAAGTAAAGCATTCCAGTGTTCACTGTAGCTGTGTGGATGGATGCTGTAGGACATGCCTCCTCCAGACTGACAGCTGCCCCAAATACATGGGGACATGCAAATGTTGTCATTGGCTTAGTGACTGTCTGGGCTGCTCCTTTTCCCTTTGGCTAAGCTGCCTTGCAGCCTCAGAAGGGGTGACTTTGGGCCAGGGAGGGTCTCCTTTTGGCTGCAGAGCCGGAGTTGGGGCTGAAGCTGGAGCTGGGGAAGCTGAAGCTTCCTCCACTTGCACAGGCAGTGCTGCAGGTGGATCACAAAGACTTGCAGGCAGGCAGAAGATCCAGCTGCAGAGGTATCTGCCTCATCCTGTGTGGCATCAAGAACCCACAGGACTCGGAAAATCACATGGGAGGTTCTGTTTATGCTGAAGCCTGAGGGACCATGGCCATGCTGGGGCCCGGGCGTCTGTGTGACTCAGTGACTCTCTGAATGTGGTGTCGGTGTCCCTGTGATGGTTAGGGCTGACCACTTCTGCTTCTTGCTCTTTGGTGCAAGAGTCCCAAATTGCAGCCCTTCATTAGGAAGTCAGACAAAAGAGGAAGGTGCTATTCTGGAGAGTGCATGTCCTACAGTGTTTCAAACAGGCCTGTGGAAAAGTGTGGATTATGTACTGCAAGTATCCCTCTTTGAGGCAACAACCTGGAAAAATAAATAATGGTGGCCTGTCCAAATTGGATTTATGGAGCTTTAACAGTGCTGATCCATGAATTTTGATAAATATATTTCTACTATTAATAAAGGCACTCAGCTTCTCAACTATTGAGGGATGTCTAAAAGCTTTCTGGATGAGCAGCTGCAATGCACATTTTGCTGTATTGCTTTCCATAAATCCATAGCTGGGATCCTCTTGGCCATGTGCAAAAGTCTCTGGAGAGCACAGAGCTGGCACAGTCTGATCCCCTATTTCTGTTTGATCCCAGTGCAAGGAGTAAAAAAGTGGCACAGACTGGAAAACTCTCTGTTTTAACTATCTTCAGGTAGATCTTCATTGAATTGTGTCCACCCAGCAGCTTGACTTGAAGTCACTGTGACAGGGGAAGGAAGAGTATAATGAAGAACTGTATCCCAGGATTAGGGACCAAAAATCTGCTGTTAGAGTTGCAGAGTTTTAGCTTTTGACAGAAAAGTCAGATGATGCTCCATTACTGCAGGAGACTGCTGAAAGGATATTTGATGTACTCTGTGGAATGCTGCTATGTGCAGCTCCCAGTGCTACAGAAAAACAGAAGGTCAATCCTTTCAGTGTAGATAAAGAGGGTGACCTGGATAGGGAAATATGATCTAAAACAGAGGAGGCTGAACTTAAAGTGGCTATTACAGCTCAGGAAAAAGATGCTGGAGTCCTCACTGATGGTTCACCAAGATTGTAGCCTTTATGTGCAGCAAAAGAAAAAAAAAAAAAAGCCAACAAAATATGGTGATATCATCAGGAAGGACCTGGGCTTACAAAATAAGAAAGAGGGCACCTCCTGCCTGTTGTGTAACAGCTTGGTGCACCCACATCTGTGCAGGTCTGGCCTCTGATGATAGAATCCTATAATCATGGAATAATTTGGATTGGAAGGGACTTTTAAAGGTTGTCTAACTCACCCCCTCTGCCATGGGGTGACCAGTAGGTCAGGTTGCTCAGAGCCCCATCCAACCTGGTCTTGAAAGGTTCCAGGGATGGGGCATCCCAACCTCTCTGAGTAACCTGTGCCAATGTTTTACCACCTTCATTGTGAAAAACTTCTTCCCTGTATCTAATCTAAATCAAACCTCTTCATTTAAAACCATCACCCCTTGTCCTATCACAACAGGACCTCTTAGGATGTAAGAGCATTGTGGACATAGAGCCCTGAGCAGGATAACTGAGATCAAGGGGATGGGGTAGCTGCACTATGAGGGGGTTCCAGGGAGGCTGGGATTTTTCTCTGGAGCCAGCCCTACAAAATCATAAAGAGAACGTGGACCTGGTACACATGCATGATGAGTTAGAGGCCATCGATCAGTCTGGTACATTGGTTCCAAATGGATAAAAAGGACTTTATTTGGAGCAGGTGGGAGAATGAACTTCTGGAATTCACTGCCACAGGAGGTTGTGGAAACAAATAGGATCAGCAGGTTTATGAAAGGTAGAGCAAATTCATGAGCAGCAGCAGGTCAACAGACAGATGCTGAAGGCAACAGGCAGGGATGTACCCTCTGGAATTGCTATTACTGCTTGTGTGGGAGCTGGAGGAACACAACCAAAGCTGTGCCCTCCCCAGATGGCATCTCCTGCTGCTGAAAAATACAGAAAAACAACACAGGGAGAGAGGAAGTACTGATGTTACCAGCAGAGCATTGCCTATCATCTCATCTCCAAGCAAAATCAATCTCCCAGGTGGTTGCTGTGTGGTGGGAAGACAGGGCAACCAGCAGGAAGAAAATTTTTGCATTTCTATTCAATTTCAATCTTTGTAGTGAAAATCTAATCAATGCTCATTTTCTGTCTTCTACCACTTTTCCTTTTTCCACTGCCAAAACAGCCAGTGGAGGAGGTGGGAGGATCCCAAAAAGTTTGAATTAAAGTGTATTTCAATCATTCCTTATTTTCAGACTGCTTGCCTGAAAAAAAAAATCCCCTTTACCTCAAAAACTGATGGAAGCCACCTCCAAACATGCAATATCTCTGGGAAAAGAGGGAGGGGGATGGGGTCACAGAAACGAGACCATCGTGTCTCTTATCATTAGCAGGGTAAAAGGAGAAAACCAAGGAACTACAAACCAGTCGGCTTCAATTAAAAAAAGCCAAACAGTGGGACTTTTAATCAAAGAAAGAGATGAGTAATAATCATGGCCATTGCCAGGAATTAATCCTTTCAGATGAGTCTGTTTTCCTTCTTTGACAGATTCCAGTTCTTTGTTTACCATTATTATTCATTGTTCTGTCATCAATAACTTGTGTTGTAATGGAGAATGTCCTTATTAAATTCTCAGATGTTCCTGAGCTGGAGAGGATGCAAACACTGGCTTAAAATCCAAAAGGATCCAGACAAATCAGAGAGATCATTTCAGCAGGGAAAATCTGACATTTAGGAAAGAGTGGCTGTCCAAACACACAGCAAAGAAGCAGAAGACCTATTGGCTGCACCACTCACGGGTTACACTATTGCCATATTGAATTCCAATATGGGATGTAGAAACAAGAACAGTTTGTAAAACACATGATGTTTTCCCTCCTCATTCCAGCAAAAGGATCGTTTGGCTGCTCTCCTAAGATCACCTTCCAGTGAGGAATTAATTCTCCATCTTCCCACTGCTTGTTTGCTAGAAAATTCATGGAGAATTCCTGTTAAACTCCCGTAGGATGCTTGACCTCCTTCAGAAGTATGTTTTTGTGTCCCTTTCCAGGACACCCTCTCTAGGGCCATGACTATCTATCCAACATAATAAGATTAGAATCCAAACTACCTGGACAATGCTGTTTGCAGCCCCTCAAGAGGCTGGTGAAAGTGCTGTGATCAGGTAAGTCATAACCATCAAGCTCATTTCCTGATGTCATTTTAGCTCCTCTTTCAATAAAAATGAGCTCTGAGATGCCACTTGCCATGGTGACATCACAGGAGAGAACACTGTGCTGTTCTGGGCTATCTTTGAACCCCAGGTGCTTTGTCCATCAAGAATAAACGAGAGCTGAGAAAGGCCTGCAGAGAGTGGAGACATCAAAACAGGCATGACCTGGAGATATTCGTCTTCCTTCTTCTGCTGAAGCTGCCTGGTGTGACTCGGCTTCCTGAGTGCTGCCGTGGCCTGGATCAGGGGACTTTGTCTCCAAATCCACCTCCTCAGCGTCACCTGGGGCTGTTTCAGGCTGCTGCTGCTGCTGTGGCAATGCAGAAGTTGCCTCCAACTCTCTCCTCAGCACTGGAGCTGCAGCAAAGCCAGCTGCAAAACCAGCCTGGGGCAAATATTTGACCTGCCCCACTCCAGAGCGTGGCTGCTGTGGTGCTGGTGGGTCCCAAGGCAGCTGGGCAGGGATGCCAGCTCAGGGAGCACCAAGCTGTGGCCAGCGTGTCTGTCCCGTGGGCAGGCTGTGTCCTGGGGCACACGAAGCCATGGTCACCGAGGGATGCCCAGTGAAGGGAGCCCCTGCGCTATGAGCCAGGAGGCACAAGGGGCTCGGGGCTGGAACTCTCAGCGCTGGACACGGACGGATGGGAAGGGGTCCTGCACCCCCCTCCGAGCTGGCACCGGCGTCCCCAAAGCACTCGGGACCCGGGGCTGGCTGGAAGCCCGGTCGCAGCAGCCCCGCTTCCCCCAGCCCGAGCACCCTCTGCCCGGCCCCGAGAAAGCACCACGGCTGGAGGTCCCCCTCTGGTGGCAGCAGGGACAAATGCTGGGACAACAGCAGCGCAGCAGTCCTCTGGCCAGGCAGAACCCTGGGAAAGTGCTGCAGAGGCAGGACACTGCCCACTGCCACCCAACGTGTCCTGCCTGAGGACACGGCA
Source organism: Coloeus monedula (assembly GCF_965178545.1). NCBI lineage: Eukaryota > Metazoa > Chordata > Aves > Passeriformes > Corvidae > Coloeus > Coloeus monedula. The sequence continues at coordinate 13,991,273 of NC_138796.1, read as the reverse complement.
CGGCTTGGGAGCTGTCAGGAGCTAAAGCCGAGCTGGGAACCACTTTCACCCCTCACATACACATTGTCCCCACACTTTTACATCTCGTCTCATGTACCCACCATGCTCAGGACCTTGAGGGCCCTTAGTGGTTGAGTTAGCAGGAGTCCAAGCCCATGCTGGATTTGATGCTGGCTCTTCCCAACGCTTTCCACACCAGTTCACACCTCCTTGCACACCTGTGTGCCCTGAGTCCCCACCATATCCTGGTTCTCCATGAGATCCCTGGGAAGTTGTGCCCACAGCTCTGCCTGGGTGATGTTCCTGGTTGGAGGGGTGGAACCTGCTCCAACACCTGCTCTGCACAAAGGGAGATCAGACTGCCCAGGGATGCCATGTGCGGCTTTCTCCTCCATTCTTCATCATGCCCAGTGGGTCACAGGTGCCAGTACAGTGGCCATGTGAGATCATGATGCCTGAAGTGCACTGCAGAAGAAACCCCAGGGTCTGAAGGGCCTCCTTCTCTCTTTGGAGTCATTGGAGTTTCTCCTGTCTCTGTGCATTCACTGACAGTGCCTGGAGGCCATGGGACTAGGGAAGAGTCCATCCTTGCCAATGCCGAGGATCAAAGGACCTTGTGGCAACCTTAGCTGGCTTTGTGAGCCACCCTGGGGCTTCCTTGAACCTTCCCCCCTCACTAAAGACCTTCCAGCCCTTACTCAGCACCTGGCAGGTTGTAGCCTCCTGGGACTATCTGTTGCCCAATCTCCCACCACACCCAGAGCTGGAGCAGAGCCCACACTTTCCTTTATCAGCCCCCCACCACGGCCACCCTGCTGTGGGCTGTGATAAGGGCTGGGGGGGTGCAGACAGCAGCACAAGTCCTGGGCTCCTTTTCGTGCTCTTTACCCACCCCACACTGCTGGATCTGGAGCTGAGCCCCATCTACTCCCCTTGCAGCTCCCCAGGACCCTTCCACAGAGACATCCGAGCAATGGGGCATTAGGTGGAGACAGAAGCAGTCTTCCACCACTGCACGGCCCTGTGTGCAAAGAAAGATGTCCTGGCACAGGGAGGTCCTCAGGGTGTTCTCACGCTGCCACCAGGCAGAGGGTCACAGGTGCTAGGAGCCCCTGTACTCCTGTGTCTCCTGCAAACATTTCCAGGAGGAGGTGCCCTCCAACACTTTGTCCTGAGCAAGGGTGCACAGGCCTGGTGATGCAAGAGGGGATTCCAGCGTGGAATTCTGGTGGGACAGTCTGGGGCTGCAGAGAGCCCCAGATCTTCCAGTCTCTCCCCTCCACTGGTGCCTAGGAATGCTCTGCTTGCTCCCAGAGCCCCACGGCAGCAGAGCAGTGTCTGCCTGCTGGATACCACCCCCCCAGATGCTGCCTCCTCTCAGGGACAGCGAAACCAGAGCCCATTTCCTCCATGTACCCACCTGGTGGGGGAACCTCCAGTTCAGACCCCCAGAGCATATCCCTCCCGCTCCCTTCCCGCGGGCAGCACACAGAGCAGGACACCAGAGCTGGAGCACAAATGCAAGAGACTTTATTTCAGAACATTTGACTGCTCGCTGTCGGAGGGCTGGTGGTGTGTTGGGCCCAGCTCTAGCCACGGTACACGTCTTAACGGTACTTGGCAGTCAGCACGGTGCCCACGGCGCACAGGAACTTGTCCAGGGAAGCGTGGACCTCTGGGGTCAGGAGAGAGGGGTTGTGGCTGGCCACCACCACCAGGAAGCACTGGCCCAGCAGCTGAAAGGCAAAAGGATGTGGTGAGCAAGGGAATGAGGCAAGCAGGTAGCCAAGGTGTGCAGGAGGGGAGCTGGGCTGGTCATCCCTTCCCAGGGCTGGTCACCCCTTCCCAGACACTCACTTTGAAGTTGACAGGGTCCACGCGGAGTTTTTGGGCGTGGAGGTCGCTGAGCTTGGAGAGGGCACCAGCAATGTCATCGATGTGGTTGGCAGCTTCGACCAGTGCAGCCGCCACCTTCTTGCCGTGACCCTTGACCTGAGCAGATCCCTTTCCTAGGTCAAAGTGGGGGAAGTAGGTCTTGGTCTGGGGGTAGGTGACGAACATCCTGGAGAACAGAGCGGTTCAGAGACGGGTGAGTCAGGGACAGGGAGGCACAGGACAGAGACAGCTGCGGATGGGGAGAAGAGGGGGCAGATGCGAGGGAGTCGGGGCTGGAGAGGAGAGAGGGTCACGCTGGGGACGGCCACAGTACCTCTCCAGGGTCTCGGCGCCATACTCCTCGGCTTGGCCGCCGATTTTGCCGAAGATGGCCTTGACGTTGCTCTTGTCGTTGGGGGACAGCACCATGATGTCACCTCTGCCTCGACAGCCCCAGCACGGGTGTCCCCGCTGGCCGCCGCCGCCCTTATATGCGGTGCTGGGGCTCCGCCCGCCCCGCCCCGCCCCGGTCCCGGGGGTGCTGGACCCCGGCCAGGCGGGGCCACCGCCCGTCCTCCCCCGCCCCGCTCCGCCCGGGCACCGGCACCGGCACCGGCGGGGGGGCTCTGCCTCGGCACCGCGGGGTCGGGTCAGGGTTACGGTCAGGGCTTGTTCCAGCGCAGGTGGGTGGTCTCTGCCCCACGGACACACGCTGACATGACAGCAGGGTTAGGCTTGGGGTTAGGATGAGGTTTAGGTTTAGGTGTAGTGCCTGGGCTGGCATGGGTTGTCGTTAGGGTCTGCACTGGCACTGGCAGAGGAGCCCGTGTGTGTCCCCTCCTGGCATGGGGTGGACACTGGCTGGGTGCTCCTGGCACAGCCTGGGTGGGTTCTGGTCAGGTGTTGGGACAGCAGCAGGGGGGAGTCTGTGCCCCACACCCACACACAACCCCCTGTGCACCTGCATGTACAGGCTGACCACCCAACAGCCTGCACACACACCCCTGATCTGCCCCAGGACACACAGTGCCCCTCCACACACTGCCAGCTGACACCTACACGTCCTTGCACACACATGTGCTGTCCCTATACAGCCCTCTGCCATGCAACACAGTCCCTGTGCACAGCTGCCCCACTGCACTCCCTGCTCCTGTTCCTCAGGACACCCCACACCGGTGTATCCCACACCACCCCACAGTGTGTGACCTGCTCCTTGAACCACAGCCACGTACATCTCTTTGCTAACAAACCCCGGAGCTCCCCTGCCCCAGCCCCCTCTCCTGCACAGTCTGTGCTGGCCCTGGTGCTGTGGGGCACTGGGGGACCCTGACTTCTAGGCAGGGAGGACACTTGGCAGAGCCACAGGATCAGCACTGGGCACTGCTGCAAGCTCTTTGGGCAGTTACAAGGGACCACAGTGGTCTGTGGTGAGCCCTGTGTGCTCCAAATGAAGGTGAGGAATGTAACAAGGACGAGGAAGATGAAGGTGGTGAGGAAGACAAGGAGGGTGAGGGGGCTTGCAGAGCTTGCACTAGGTTCGGGAGGTGGCGCAGACCAGCAGGTGATAGTTCACACCCGTGTTTCCTCCATGGCTGAGGTTCTTATCATTTGTGTTTAGGGGAGATTAGCTCGGTCTGGCACCACTTCAGAGTGGGGAGGGAGGGCCGGGGGGGCTGATTTTCTGGGAAGCAGCAGCAGGGCAGTGTCTGCTGCATGTGTGTGCATGGGGGGAGCTGCCAAGGTAGCAGAGCCCTTCAAACTGCTGGCACAAAACCAAATGGGTGTAAACGCACATGAGCACACTGGGATGTGGACTGGGGTGTGTTTGAGGATGGAGCATAAGTGCTGTGGGCTCACCTGCAGGAGCAGGGGCTGCCATGGTCTGGGACTGCCAGGCCTGTTTGTGAGCAGGGAGGATCCCTGCGTGCCCCCGCCTGCCTTCTGCCCGCACCTGGACACTCAGGCACCTCTCTCCTGCAGGACCTCATCTCCTCCCTCTGGTGTCACAGCACAGAGCAAACCCAGGGCTAGTTTAGTATCTCATAGCCCACCACCTGTGATCACTGATTTTTTTAAAATTCAGGCTCAAAACTCCTGAAACCAGTGTCCCTATACTGGACTGCAGATTTGCCCATCCCATTCCTCCCCTGCCCAGGTCCCAGGAGAAGAGCAGACACCTGGGGCAGGTGTGAAGGCTTTCCCTGGCAGTTGACTGGGATTCGTGGCTCAGGAGCTTGAGTCCAAGAACAGGCTTTGTGCTTAATGGTCTGTGGTGGACTTTTTTCTCTCCATGAATTCTCTGATTGCTTCTGGAGCTCACGCAAGCACATAGCTCCCTAATAAAGTCCTAAAAAGCCATCTTGATAGATGGAGACAGGCAGGATTTATCCTACACCCCCATCATCCCCCCCAGCATCCTTCAAGGGGATGCAAAGATCGCGTTTGTCTTGGCGCAGCCTTCGCCCTGCTCCCTGGAGGGATGCAGGCAGAGCTCCATTCCCTGGCTCCTGCCATCAGCTGCATCCCATGCAGGGGAGGGTTGGAAGCGAGCAGGGCCCTGGGGGACATCCAGGGAGCCCAGGACTGGCGTTGCCCTTCCCGTACCACACCCGCAGCCCCCTCCCTCCGGCAGGAGCGCTGCCACACTCCAGCCCAGCCCCCGGCCCCGGCACAAACAGACGCGTTACTGCAGCAAAGGAGTCTTTTTTTATTGATGGTACACGAGCACGGCTGACAGCTCATCTGTACTTCTCAGCCAGCACGGCGGCCACGGCCGACATGAACTTGTCGACGGCAGAGTGCACCTCGGGGGTGTACTCCTTACCCAGGCGCACGGCCAGCACCACCTGCAAGCACTGAGCCAGGAACTGCAAGGCAAAACAGGGCTTAGCACCGCCACTACAGCCCCCACATCCCCATCCCGGTCTCTGTCCCACATCCCCTGTCCCATATCCCCTGCTCCCCATTCTGATTTCCCTCCCCATTCCCTGTCCTCCAACCCCCTCCTCCCACCATGATCCCTGCCCCCCACTCCCTGTCCCTCAGTCTCCATTCCTTGTCCCCCGTCCCCTGTTCCCTGCCTCCCCATCCTGATCCCTGTCCCCAGACCCCGTCCCCCATCCCCATCCCCGTCCCCATCCCCCGCCTGCCTTGAAGTTGACGGGGTCCACACGCAGGTTGTAGGCGTGCAGGTTGCTGAGCCCATACAGAGCCTGGCTGAGGTTGTCCAGGTTCTTGACAGCAGTGCCCAGGGCAGCCACCACTTTCTTGCCATGGCCACGGATCTGATCAGAGCCTTGTGACAGGTCGAAGTGGGGGAAGTAGGTCTTGGTCGGGGGGTAGGAATGGAACATCCTGGGGGAGTGGGACAGTCAGTGGTGCTGACCCCAGCCAGACCCACCACACTGGCCCCTCCGTGGGGCTACCACCCCCTCGTCCCCCTGGCCCATGGGGTCCCCAGGCCTGTACCTCCACAGGGTCTCGGCTCCGATCTCCTCCTCGGCGCCGTCGACCTTTCCCCAGATCTGCTGGATCAGCTTCTTGTCCTCGCCAGTCAGCATGGTGGCGGCTGGAAGAGTGGGCAGGGGTTGGTAGCAGCAGCACCTTCAGGGACGCCTCTTATAGCCACTGGCACCTCCACCCAGCCTTATCTTATCACATTGAGGGGCAAGGGGATGGCTGGGCTGTGGGAGCGGCTTCGGCACTGCCTTGGAGGGGCCCAGATGCCTTGGGGGGCCCTGCCCTAAGGAGGCCCCTGGGGGGCCCAGCTGCCTGTCCTGCCCTGCTACACCAGCCCAACACCAGAACTGGGCTGGGGGCAGCACCTTACCAGGCTGCCCCATGGACAGCAGCAGCCCTGGGCATGTCCCATGTGTGCCACAGCCTTTTCCACCCTGGCTGGCATGTTCTCAAACCTCCTGTTGGGATCCATCATTCCCCACAGATAGGCCAGGGTCCTCCTTGGCTCTGAGGGTGTTGAGGTAGGTCCCACAAGTGTCCCTGGTCCCCTCCAGACTTTGGCATATCCAGCCCCTCTCTGCTCCAAGAGCCCCATGGCCTCTGACTAGGAGCCATGGACAAGCCCCCCCAGAGAAACCCAGGCAGGGAACAACCTCCTCTTTGGTTCATGGTCTTCCCAAAGTCCATCCTGTCATGCTTGTCAGTCATGGACTCCCTCCCTTCTTCCCATCCCCATGCGTGCTCCTGCCTCTCCCCATAAATGCTGGGACTTCTCGCAGGGCACGTGGTGGCTTGGTCATACAATAACAGAATTTTAGAGTAATAGGATTACTAATGTTGGAAAAGGTGTCTAGGATCATTGAGCCCAACCATTCCCCCAGCACTGCGAAGGCCAACACTAAACCAGGTCCCCAAGAGCCACATCTACACATCTTCTAAATCCCTCCAGGGACAGGGACTCCACCACTGCCTAGGACAGTCTGTGCCAGTGCCTGACAATGCTTTCAGTGAAGAAATTTTTCTTAATATCCAACCTAAGCCTCTCCTGGCACAACTTGAGGCCGTTTCCTCTGACTCTCACATCCTTCTCTCAGCCTCTGTAGGAAGAAGGAGTTGGTGCAAACATGGGCTAAGGGACATGCCAGATGCTGACAGAGCATGTCAGTCACAGATTTAAACCACCAGGTTACCTGACATCCATGGATGCAGAATGCTTTAAAAGCTGCTGTGGTGACATGTTTAGAACCATTTGGTGTCCTGAGAGCTTCCACACCACCTTTTTCCCCCTTGTCCAAACACAGTCCCTAAACTTCATGGATGAGATGGGGACTGCCACTTGCAGTGCTGGCTCAGGCTGGCTACCAGAGCAGGCTGAAGGCTGTGCGCCCACTGTTTGTTTCACGCCAGAAGTCTCTGAGACAGGAGCTGACATGGTGCTGTGCTTTAGGTTTTGGCCAAACTGCCCCCAGTAACACACTGATGTTCCAGGTTCTGTTGAGCAGCATTTGCACAGCATCAAGACTGTCTCTGTTTCTCACTCTGCCCCCACCCAGGGAATAGCTTTCGAGGTGCTGGGAGAGGACACAGCCAGGCAGATAGACCCAACTAACCAAAGATAACTAACCAACCATATAACACCATGCTCAGCCATCAAAGGGAAAAGAAGGGGTTTGAGGGAGTTTTAGGGGGGTTATCCATGGTTTTTACTCATGAATTGGCTGAACATCAGCCTACCCATGGAATGTGGTGAGTGATTGCCTTTGCATCCCCTGTTTTGTTTTCTTCCCTGTGCTTCCACTTAGTCTTCAATTACTAAACAATTATTTATGTTTGTTTTTTTGATTTTGACCCCAAATTTTCTTGGTTTTTTTCTTCCTTTGCCCTTCACCTCATCCCATTGCAGGGGGGAAGTGAGTGGGCAGCTGGGGTGCAGTGGCTGCACAGTGGGGTCAACCCACAGCATGAAGCACATCAGATACCATGTCCATGCCCCATGGAGAGAATCATGACAGGACAATGCCCTGCACTGCAAAGCAGGTTTGATTCCCAACAGGCTGGGATGGGTTTTGGATAGGTTAAGCAAAAAGCCTGGATCCATTCAATGTCCTGGCAGGGTACAAGACTCTTTCCTGGTCAGCCTGGAAACAGTCTGTGGTGGATATACCTCGGTGAGCAGCTGCATTCACAGGGCTCCAGCCCATTCTGGGCTTCTGCTCAATGGTATGTTGCTCCTATTGAATGTTATGTTACCCCCACTGAACCGGCACGGGAATTAGTACACATTTGTTAGTATATGAATTAGTACATGAATTTATAAAGTTTAGTATTTCCCCCTCCATATTGTGTAGACATTTCAGAACACCCCTGCCTGAACAGTCAGGTGTGGGCAGAACACATCGAGATGAAAGCACAGAGACCACAGCTCACATTTGAATTATTTATTGGGTTTTGCAGATGACTGAGCCCCTGCAGGGGGGATTTAAAGAGCTGCCCAGGAAGGGGTGATACCCCAGAGCCTGGCAGCAGGGCTGGGATGTAGATGGGTCTCCCTCACCCTCTGTTGAGGCCATTTATCTGTACTTCTCAGTCAGAACAGAGGAAACACTGGACAGGAACTTGTCCCACGCAGCATGAACTTCTGGGGTGAAGTCACTGGGATAGCGGGCAGCCAGAGAGCACAGGATACAGTGGGAAAGCAGCTGTAAGGCAAAGCAGCATGAAATCCATCATAATGAGTACCAGGTATCAGTGTAGGGGTCTGCAATGGACCTTGTGCCCAGTGTGCTCTGGGATGACAACTACGTGTCCCAACCAGGCAGTGCTGCTGCCTGAGATGGGAGTGAAGAAGCACAGCTGTCTTTGGCAAAGGGCACAAGGCACTGCTTGATCCCACTCCCTCTTCCATGTGTCCCTTCCTTCCTCAAGTGCAACAAAATGGGACTGTTCATAATTTATTAAAACTTTGTTCAAGACAGGTGATGTAGCTTGAGGTGTGAGGCAGATTCATGAATTACAGCTAAAACAGCAGAGATTTGAGTCTGTCTAACACAAACCACAGGAGCCCCCTGAGTAGTTCTTTGCCTGCACTGGGCCAGAACTTCCATTAAAAGACCCAATCCCAGGTTAAAAATCACATGAGAAGCAGGCTGTGCAGCACAGTCAGGGACTGTGTGCCATTAGCCCACATGACCTGTGCTCTCTGATTCTGTGATGGCAGTTTCCACCCCTGAAAGTTTCTGTGCTCACTCACCTTGAAGTTCACAGGGTCCACCCTGAGGATGTAAGCATGCAGCTCACTGAGCTTGGCCAAAGCCCCTGGAATGTCATCAACGTGCTTCACAGCTTCCCCGACGGCATGCATGACCTTGGAGCCGTGGCCACGGAGCTGAGCTGAGCCTTGGCTCAGATCGAAGTGAGGGAAGTAGGTTTTCGTCTGGGGGTAGCTGAAGAAAAGCCTGGAGGAAAACAAGAAGAAGGTGCTCAGCAGTAGAAATGGTATGAGGTGGTAAAACCTCAGAGCAAGTGCAGTGTAAACCTTCTGCAGCACATGCAGATTATACAGCAGGTTAATCTGTACATACTAGAGAAGAATTAAGTGTTAAAAAATATTTAAAATTTAATGTAGTTTTGGGTTTGGTTTTGTTTTTAATAAACTAAACCCCGAAATTGTCACCAAATTTCCTGTATTATATTATAACCAAGTTTCCAGGACCTTCAAACTAAAATGAACAAACCAGAATTGATATGAGTGATACTCAGAATCCTGAAAGGAGGATTGCAATACTTTCAAGTGAGCTGTAAATAGCATTTAAATCACTTTGAATAACATGAGAATTTCTGAATATTTACAGACCCTTTTGTGCCAGCTTGCTTAATTGGTACGGACTTTGAATTACTGTGCCATGCTTCATGCAGGGGATCCAGCTGTCTTGTTTCCTAACAGTTTGTTACTTACCAACTGGAACAATGAAACCTGAGCATCCAGTGAGTTTGGTGGATAACTATTTTCTTAATGGATAAAAACTGTAAGAGAAAGCACATCACTTGTACAATAAACCGCTTCAAGTTTATCCCCTAACAGGGATAATGGTGTTTAGGACACCGAGTAGGAATGACTTTGAATTCCTCGCCAGTGCTTCTGGCTATGAATTCTTCTGTATGGCTATAAGGAGAAACAAAACCCTATTAAATTGTTTAAAAAATCATGGTTTACTGCTAGATTTTGAAGCATTTAGTAGCACAGATATAACTCCTGAAGATTACATATCAAACAGCACAACTCTCCATTAAGTCTCCCCGGTCCCAGCCTGCTCTCATTCACCCAAGTTCTACATGAGAGGCATCCCGATAGCAAAGCCCTCTTTGGGGGACTGCTGGGGCCTTACCTCTCCAGTGATTCTGCCCCAATGGCATCAGCTTGGGTGGCCACCTTGGCCCAGATGGTGACCACGGCGGCTTTCTCAGCTTGGGTCAGCGGCATTGTGCGGGAGGTGCTGGCTCTGTTCCCTTGGAGTGACGGCTCGGAGCAGGTTTGGGCTCACCACCCTGGCAGCCCTGGTTATAAAGGGGAAGGGGAGAGCAGACCTTGGTGCCTGTCCACACTCATTGGTCATTCCAGAGGCCCACTCATGGAGTGGGGGACGCTTATCTCCCGAGAGGCACTGGCTACTTCAGCAAGGGTCAGCACACTGCCCTCCTTGCCTGCCGGCCTTATCAGCTTCTTGCTTCTAAACCTAGCAACCACGTGGTCCAAAGAAATTGTCTGGACATGTATTGATACATGAACAGAGAGATAATGCTGCAAAATTCCATTGATGAAGCATTAGAACACATCTTTAAGCTGAGGAGCATGTGGACTCCAGCATACTAAGGAGCCTGGAGAGGAGTCTGTGTTTCTTCCCTTGGTTCACAGATGTGAACAAAAGACTCTGGGCCTTTCTGACCCAGCCACTTCCAGTATACGTGGCTGTACCATGTACAATATTTCACATAAAATGCTTTGTAGGGAATGGTAGGGACAGGCTGGGAGGTCTGTAGTGTAGTTCAGAGGAGAAGTGAAATCCTGATTTTTTTAAGAGTAAGTGCAGATTTTGCCATTTGCTTCAGGACTTCACTTTGCCAGCCTCTTGCAAAGAATTAGGGACCCAGATTACAAGTGCTGCTTGTAACAGCACTGGTAGTAAGGATCACTTTGGATACAGGAATAGAGAGTTTGTGAAATTGAGTATGGTGCTAGAAAAAAGTGTGTGTGTGAGAAAGCCCAGTCTGACTTTTTTTTTGTCATCCTCAGACTGCACACCTTTGATTTCTGACTGTGTGATCTCACTGTTAATTGTCCCCTGCACCATAAAACAGCCCTCAGCATCCCAATTGGTGTTGGCTGTGTTGTGCTGGACATGCACAGGAGCTCCTGGTCCCACAGCAGATGGCTGGTACCATCAGGGCATGGGCCCACTAGATGGGTGAAGGACCAAACAAGCAAAACGAAGACCAGCACAGGTCTGTAATCACAGATAAGTGGGCAAAGTGTCAAAGAAATACCCTACTGGAGATGGTTGCTGCAGAACCTCTGGGAATAAATATCCTGCCAGCCCATAAAGCAGAGGTAAATCTCTTTGCCACACTGATAAACTACAGCAGCCTCAGACATCACCACTGAGAGCTGGCAGCTGTGTGCAGAGCACTGTCAGAGGGGTCAGATAGTGTTCTCTGCCCAAGCAGCCCTACACACTCGTGTGGAGAAGGTTGGTGTGTCTCAGCCAGAGATGTGTCTGTGTTTCACAGCAGCACTACCCACTGCTACAGAGGGTGTTTCCTAGCCATGGTCATCCTACTAAGGGGAAAGCCCTTCTAGGGATCTAATGATCCTTGGGTCATGCATGGACTGGAGCATGTCCAGCCTATGGATACCTGTCCTGAAGTACAGGTGTCCCACAGGACTGTGCACTGGCCTTGGAGCCTCTCAGGAGCCACAGGGAGCTGTGCTGTGCTGTGCTGTGCTGCTGGGAAGGTGCTGGGTTTGAGGTGCTGTGTGTATGGCAGCAATCTCTTCTGTGCTGTCACATGGGGATAGGTTTCTCCTCTCTAGGCAGACTCCATAGCCTGAAGGAGTTGATCTATGCACTACAAATAGACACGACTTTCCTGGGGCTGTGCCTCTGCCACTGCATCCTGGGCTCAGGTGGGAAGGAACCAGTGGTGGGGTAAGAACCAGGGATGGGGTCAGACAGAAACTTCTGTATCCTCTGCTGTCCCCACTTTCCTGGGGCAAGTGGCACTTGCAGAAGGGCTCTGATCCACCCCTTGTACTCTGCACTGGGCTCCAATTTAAGCCTCTCTGCATGCCATCTGTCACAAATTAGAATAAAACTTGGGCTTTACCAAAAAGCAGGCACAAAGCACTGGGGGCCTCTGGGTCTGCAAGCCTGGCTGGGTTTGGTGACCTTGAATTATCATCCCCTCTGTGGATGCCAACAACTCTTCTGGGATTTAATTTCAGATTGTGTTCAGTGCCACAGCTCCTCCTCAGTCCTCCTGACCACAGGCTGGGTAATCCACTCACTTTAAGAGGGGATATAAAAGGGGACTCATCTGAGACCCAAGGGGGACAATTGCTCTACCACAGGGAATATTATCAGAGGGCTCTTTGTATACCTTCCCACTGGTAGTGCCATACACATGCCCTGAAAACCCAGAGCTCACTCTGTCTGGCTACACAGATGCAGAGCAATGCAGTCTCCAACTCAAAGTGCCTCTGACAGCATAGGCAGAGCCAGGGCATGGACAACATGATATTCAGTTTATACAACTTAAATGGATGGCAGTATCAAGAGAGGCTGTATTCATCATCCCTTGCTACACACATTTCCAAAACTTGGACTTTTCCCATAGAAAATTTACTTTGAAAATAAAGATGCTGTTGAGAAATATCCATTTACATAATGTTTTTGCCTCCTCCCCAAAGTGCTGCCTCTTAAACGATGTGTTGCATGGCTGTGCTCCAAGCTCTCCTCAGTGAGAGTGCTTTTAACCAGGGGTTACTCAACCAAGCTGTGACCCAGATAAACACGGGGATAAGGCACAGACCATCAGGACTCCTTCCTATTTTGTGTAACCTGGGCACTGGTCCTCTGTGACTGCAGGATTAAGGTTTGTGTGCACACAGAGTGACGTCTGCACAGGAGGATTCATCATCACTGAAATCATTGTGGAATTCGAATTCATTTTCTGAGAGTTACTCCTGCACTATCACAAAAGCCAGAGCAGCCAAAAGGTGACAGTGGTTTGCTAGAAGGAGTTAATTGCTCACCCAGGATCAGGGCTGTGCAGCAGGGGATCGTTGTGGGAACTCCTCAGGAACGTGCCTGGTGGGAGAAGCCTGATCCTCAACACAACATGGAAAATTACTGTCTCCAGCTTTGCATGAACCTCTCAGCCAAATTCCTCTTTCCAGGGCTCCAGCTACCCATGGGGTAGTGAGACAGGGGGCTCCTGGCCTCAGGAATGCATAGAGCTGGACAACATGACCACTGCTGCTCCTATGTGACAGGGCATGTAGTGAAGATATGTCCTCTGGGAAACCCCACCAAACCTGCCTTCCTGTCTTGCTGCTGCTTCTCACAATGATCCACAGACCCATTCCAGAATGTCCACCCTTGGGCAGGTCATGAATCTTGTCATGAAATCCCCAAAGGTGATTTTTTTTAAAAAATTAATGTAGGTCTTTTTTAATCCAAAATCTGTTCCAAAAGCTGGCTACCAGAGTTTCTCATTTTAAACAGCAGAAGCAAGCAACAGGCCTGTTAGCTAATTGTAAAAGTGGGATTCTAATTTCCAACAGCCCTGATTGTAAATCCAACTGAATGGCATCACTGTGAGATCAGGGATAACTTTCTCCACGAGCCAGTGTTATCCACAGAGACTGCTTTCCGCTCAAGGAGAATGCTGTGGATAAAGGGGCACATACATTTGCTTTAACTCTGAAATATTTGAGGCATATTAAATTTTGAAAGTCTGAAAAGTGGAGTCTAAATCCTGGCTTTACTCTTTAATTTCCTACCAGGGCTTGAAGAACTTGCAACCATTGCTTTAAACTACAAGGCTAACTACAACTAAATGTTCAAGAGCTGGGAATGACAGATAGGCCTATAATTTATTATTTAGGAAAGTAAAATTATATTTTGAAGCAGACACACTGAAATTTTAACGTGACAGCCCAGTGCTCGTGCAGGAGGAATGCTCTGCTGTGATAATACGAGTGGTCTTTAATCACTCCATGACAACACTCTCCCCTCAGCATTACCTTCTCTTGCTCAGTTGTTATCTCTGGCCTTGTGCAGAATGGCCCTGCAGATTACACCCTGCTGGGGCTGCTCATCTCTCTCTTCGGTCACCCACCTCTGTCCCGTGTCTGTGGGGGGACTGCAGAGTAAAACCCAGAGTGGGGATATCTGAAAGTGTCCAAGCATCTAAGTAATGCAGTGAAATACAGAAGAATTTGCATAAAACCTCAGGGCATCCTCAAATATAATTGCTGATCATCCTCAAATATAACTTCTGATCTTGGTTAAACACAAAAAAAATGAAAGTACCAAGACTGCTGCCAGGAGAGTAATGGAACCCTTCCTAATCCAGAGGCAGGAGTAAAAGCACAGGAACCACGAGGCAGGGTGTATCAGAGCTGTGAAGTGAACACGAGCAACAAGCCCAAGCCAGCCTTTCCATGAGCACAGGGAGCCCACAGGTCTGACTTCCACAGCTGCCCCGCTGCTGGCACCCTGGTATCACAGAATCATTAAGGTTGGAAAAGCCCTCTGAGCTCATCGAGTCCAACTATTAAACCAGCACTATCAAGCCCACCACTAAACCACATCCCAAAGTGCCACATCCACATGTTTTTTGAATACTTCCAGGGATGGCAACTCTAGCACTGCCCTAGGCAGCTCTAGTGCCTGTCTATTCTTTCCATGAGGGTGATAACTCGGGGGGGTCTGGGGGCAGGGGGTGATGAGCTCTTGCTGCTCTTTGCTACCAGCTCTTAGGAAAGTTGTGCAGTTAATGACTGAACTGGCTGAAAGCCCACAAATGACCCAAAGTGGCCAACAGCATTGGGCAGTCCAGGATCCAGAAGCCCCTGTGGAGGGATCCAGGGCTGGGGCACCAGGCATTCTCTGGGAACGGGCCTGAACTGGGGGTGCTGGGCCATGCTGGGGGCACTGGGCTGAGCTGGAAGGTGCTGGTTGCAGGCACGTGAAGCACTGGAATAGACTGGGAGTGTGTGGAACAGGGAGTGGGTCCATGGGGCACTGGGATGATTATGGGGAAGTATGTGCCAGGTGCTGGTCAGAACTGGAGGCATTGGGCTGTACTGGGAATGGGGCTGTGTGTGAAGTGGTGGTCTGAGCTGGGGACACTTGGCTATGCTGGGAACTGGGCTGTGTGTGAGGTGCTGGTCAGAACCGGGGATGGGTATGTGGGTGAGGTGCTGGTACGAACTGGGAGCACTGGGATGTACTGGGAACGAGCCGTGGGGGCATGAGTTGCTGGTCAGAACTGGGGTCACTTGCCTGTATTGGGGATGGAGCTATGCGTGAGGTGCTGGTCGGAACTGGGGGCAGCAGGCTGTACTGGGGCTGGGGCCACGGGGTGCGATGTGCTGGTTAGAACTGGGAACACTGGGCTGTCCTGGGGGTAGAGCTGTGTGTGAGGTGCTGGTCAGAACTGGGGGCACTGGGCTGCAGTGGGCACGGGCCGTGGGATGGAGGGGCAGGGCCGCACCGGGCAGAGGCACCGGGCACGGGCACAGGGCAGAGGCACCGGGCACGGGCTCAGGGCAGAGGCACCGGGCACAGACACCGGGCACGGGCACAGGGCAGAGGCACCGGGCAGAGGCACCGGGCACAGACACCGGGCACGGGGCAGAGGCGGCGGCCCGGCCGCGCTGTCCCCGCCGGTGCCGGTAGCGGCGCGGCGGAAGCGGAAGGCGCAGCGGCCGGGCCCTTCCTGCGGGAAGCCCGAGCCGGCATGGGCGAGAGCACCAGCCCCATCAGCGTGATCCTGGTGAGCTCGGGCAGCCGCGGCAACAAGCTGCTGTTCCGCTTCCCGTTCCAGCGCGGCGCCGAGCACCCCGCCGCGCAGGACAGTAAGTGCCGACGCCGGGGGCTGCGGCTGCCCCACGCCCGCAGCAGCCTCCGCCGGGGCCTGGCATCCTCCCCCTGTGGCGCTGGTACCCCACACGCACCCCTCACACCCACCGTGGGGGCCCGGAACCCCCCTCACATCCTTCACACTGTCCGTGGGGCCTGGCACCCCTCTCACTGTCTGTGGGTACCTGGCACCCGTCTCACACGCACCGCTCACAGCCCCCATGGGACTCTGCCCCTCTCAGCCCCTGCCCTGCAGGTGCCCTCAATCCCTCCGGGTACCCCTGGACCCGTCACCGTCCCAGGTCGATTGAACCACATCCGTGCCAGGTGTCATTATCCACCCGGTGCCTTATTGCTGTCCCTGGGGCAGGTGAATGCCGTGGGTTTTGGGTGCTGCAGGGGAAGGAGGAGGTAGGATGAGAAGGAAGGCACTGATTTGGAAGCAGGGATTCAGTGAACACTGTTAGCTTTAACCAGTAGTGGGTAGAAATTATGAAACTTTAGTCTGTGGTCTTGAATAGTGGGCTGGGGGAGGTTTAATTTCTCCTGGAAAACAGGACCATGGGACTGTTCAGGTGCTAGCACTGGTTGCCCCTCTTACTTTGAGGCATGTGATTCGGGACAGTGCCTGTGGCTGGACTGGGACCAGTATCGGTGCAGGGCCTAAAGGTGCTGCGGGGTGATGAAGCTGTGTGATTTGGGTTGTGTGTTAACTGCTGTATGTCAGGAGAAGTTTGACTCTCCTGCTTAGGTTGTGAGTCACTTTATCAGGAGAGAATTGTCTCTAAATCCCTGTTCATTTTTATAGGTAAAATCTGTAAAGATTTTTTTTTTTTTTTTGCTGGCTGCTTCCCTGCCACCCCCCTCCTGCTTTTTGTTGGTAAAGGATTTCCCTTCATGAGACTGCAGGAGCATTATAGTTATCCCAAAACCTGAGCAATAAGGAGGGAAATTGCATTGGCCAGAATTTTACTTTTCACTCTTGAACTGCAAACTATTACCTGTGTCAGTTTCTGTGAATGTTTCACTTTCTCCTCTTCATCCCCTGAAGGATAAAATTTTTCTCCTATTTTTCTTTACATTCTTTTGAGTGAGAGTAGAAAAACATACAAATACACATTAAGCAGATTGTTCCTGGGTAAATTTATCTTTATTTTTTGCTTCAGACAAACCAAGGAGTCGATATGCTGTGAATGGCTCTGGTGACAGCACAGAAGATCAAGATGGGGACTCCAGGTACGAGGGAAAACATTTCTTCTGGCCTAAGAGGTTGAAACAGAGGAGAGACAGCTTCCTGGTCTCTTGCCTCCTAGTTCCTAGGCACGTTCTCTTGGGCTGTATAGAAGACAACCTGGAAAAAAAATGCTTTAATATCAAGTTATGAGCAACTTAGTGCTTAGTAACGAGGACTGTCTCATGAGGGAATGCTGCTGAATCTGCTGTTTTCTGGGCAAGGCATAGGTCAGGTATTCTGTGCTCATTAGAAAGGCAATATTACCCTTTCAAAACTAGGGAGTATTAATCCTTTGGCAAAATCCCACTTTTCTTTACCTGCCTACTTCTAACTGGATATATTATTCAGTTGCCTCAACTTCTTCCCTAGCTCATGTAATGGTCATATGGAATTGCTGTGCACTAATGAATAACTAATTTTGTTTCTCCAGACAGAGCTGCCATTGTGTCAGTGGAGTGACACAGTGGCTCAAAGAGAAACTGAGACTTGAAGAGAGTTTTTAAGTACAGAAATCAGAGGGTAGCAAACGCACTGAAAATAGGCAGTGTGGCATTCAGCATGTGTGTATGTATGGATGGACCCTCTAATTAGTTTTTTCTGAGTATTTGAAATCTGCTGCATAGTTCTAAATTTATCACTACTAGATATGAGAGAAATCTGTGAGAGAAGAAGGTTTTTTGTCTGTTGGCCCATAGTTCACTTGCAGATCTTTTTTGTGATATGTATTTTAATCTCCAGTATTAATAAAAAGCAGAAGTTGCTGCTCTTCTCTTATATAAGAGTACTAAAGAAGTAATCATCGCTTTCCCCCCCAAAAAATGTAAGCTTGCTGTTATCTTTATGACTGAGAATAGTTTAGCTGAAATTAAAATTATCCACGTGACTGTCAACATCATCAGTTCATTTGGTTTTCCAGGACTGGGATCTTACAAAAACACGTTTTTCTTGAGGTCACTTGTATCTCCTGCCTCTTCTGATGCCTTTGAAACCTTCAAACACAGCCTTTGGTTGTGTGTCCAGTGAGTGCAGTGTGGACAGGGCACAGCTCCAGTGGGAGCAAAGCATTTCTATGTTTGGGAACTGGTGACTGGCTTTTCAGACTGGGCTGTGGAGGGCAGGAGGGCTCAGTGGACACGTTTGCTGGTTATCTCAGGGGTTTTGTTGGTTGCTGTTCAAACCCCTGGCTCTAGAATTTCCCTAGATAGATTAAGAAGGTGTTGGAATGATACCAGCTTCTGTCTCACACTGATTCTTGTTGCCTCTGCTGTTTTGGCAGGTTGGACAAAGCACTTAATGTGTGGCTGTGTTGTATGTTGCTGTGTTGCTGAATTAGTGTGATACAATATGTGGTTACTGCAGAGATGTAGGAAAAGCTTTTATCATTTCAAATCATGGTCAGATGAGAAAACTGCTGGTGTTTTCCTGAAATGGATTTTTAGACTGAATGTGCTGGCATGTAACTTACACTAAACAAATTTTAGATTGTTTCATTGTAGTGATGTCCAGAACGCTGGGCATGAAAGTTCATCCATGCTTCATCTCCTGGTCAGGTATTTGTTACTAAACTTTGGGTGTTTTTTAAATAATTTTTTCAGATCTGCTTATGTCTGCCATGCATATGAAATAGAAATAGAAGAGCAGCAGCATTTAATATGCTCTGAAAGTTTATTTCTTCTAGATGCTGGATGTTGGAGTCCAGCACACTGCTCGTGCTGCTTACATGGCTGGGCATTTGCTTTCTGAAATTCAAGGTCCCTTTCAAAATTGTGTTAGTTCCCAGATTTTTTACTGAAAGCTTTTTCCCAACAGCAGTGGGAAAGTCTGAAGTCCCCTGCATCCTACACAACTGATGTAACAGCCAAATGTATCCTCTTCAGTGGAACCTGCTAGTAGAAGAACACGCTGATGCTCTTTATATACTGAGTGCTGTTAATTTAAATTAGACAAGAGAGCTTTGTTGACAAAGTTCATATTTTTCACTGGCTGATAGAGGTGGAAAAAATATGCAAGTTTTAAGTACACAGATGCTTCTTCCAGCAGAAGACAAAAAGGCATCTTCAAAACTGCAACAGATTGCTCCAACTTTGATTTGTATCAGGCAATTTTAGGAGTAACAGAAGTTGGTGCCTTGGAATAGAAGAGATTCTAAGGGAAGAGTGGAGGCAGGAAAGTGCAGATCCCCTGGAGGGAGGGAGATGCACCTGATTTGTAAGCTGGGAAAGGAAAGGGGTTTAACTTTCATGTGCCATGCAACCAATATCATCATTGATTTTTTTTTCCTCACCAACATGAATTTTTGCTTCAGTTTGTGTGTTTCCACTGAAGATCAGATTGTAGAGACCAGAAATGGAGCAACTGGTTTTGTGAGAGCCATTCCTTCAGTGGCAGCTCCATCCCTGTAAGATCCTTCTTCTGCAGTGCAGCAGTTCCCTTCCTGGACACTCAGTGCACTCAGTCCATGGAGAGAGTTCATCAGCATCAAGTCCAGTCTGTTTTCTGGTGGTGATGATTTTCTGTCTGGACTTGTCCACAATAAAAATAATTTATGAAGTGGTTTTGTATTGTTTTTGGAAGACTTTGTCGAGAAAGAGTTGGAAAAAGGTTCCCTTCAATCCCTGCGTGTCAGTAGCCCCCGTGGGTGGTTTTGGTGGCACAAATTGAGGCTGTGGAGTGGGCAGACTGGTAGATTGAGTTGATGGGGTATGGCAAGTTTGATAATGTTGTAGTGTTGGGTTTTTCCCACTGCATGCTCAGCACAAAGGTTATTTCAGATTTATCTTGTAGCTGCAATAGTTCTTAAGAGGGTTGGAGTCATCCTTTTTTATACTGGATGGCTGTCTTTAATTTATTAGCAGTCTAGCACCAATTGTGTCCTAGGTAAGATTTACTGTTGCTTTTTCCCTGAGCTATTGGATCCCAGATCAATTAATTTGGAGCTGACCTTTCCTAGAGCAGTTGAGGTGCATGTATTTCTTCATGGTCTCAGAAAGGACAAGATTAGATCAGTTTAGGTGCCTTAACTCCATTTCCATGTATATTTGTATAGATAATTGGATTTCTTTTGGCCTCCAATCTCAATTTCCTGGTCATTGTTAGGCTTTTTGGTTTTTTATAGACAATGGCAGCCTATTCATAATAATCCTTCCTCCAGGTTACTGGTGTGTATTTGCCTGTATTAATTTCTGCTCAATGGAGCTGTGTTTGGGTCCTCAGAATACATATTTTATTTCCTGCTAAAAGCAAGTTGAGCAGCAAAAGTGTTTGAGGTGTGTTGATGGTGGCCATGCAACAAAAAGGTATTCAGAAGACTGTCACTGTCAAAACAAATTGCTTGTCAAGTGTCTCTCTTTGTTGGCTTCTTCTCAGCCTTTCATAATTTGCACTTTTCAAAAACATCCTTCAGTTTCTGAGTGTTTTACCAGGAGTACACCTCCGCCCAATCTTTATGGAGATGCCTGCTAGATTTTTTCTTTCCCCTGAAAAAATATGAGGCAATTACTCCTTTGAAGTCATAAGATAATGCTGTGTTAAATTGGTTTGAAATGGTTTTTTTTGTAGTTTTTCTGAAGGTGGTACAGCCAGCAAGCAAATATTCTAATGAGGAGGCAGATATAGTAACATATGTTACAGCAGACTTCGCATTTTTAGTAGCAGAGCTGACTAACTGAAGGAGTTTCAGCAAATTTAGCAAATGCTTCTGTTATAAAAAACCCAAGTTACTGACAAACAAGGATGTGAATGTCCCTTTCTAACAAACAGTAGTTCTCCTGTGATAACATTTCTGTCTCCTCTGTCCCTCTTTCACTGGACTCCAGTGTTCTTCCTTGTATTTGTTCTGAAAGGCTTCCTTTCTGTAAGCCTGTGCTTTTCCATTCATCCACCCATTCCTTGAAACACCCTTCCTGTAATATCACCCCTTTGTGTAGTTTGTCATTTAGCTTCTCTACGTTCTCTTTTCAGTGCGACTGGCAGAAATCTGCTGTGTTTTGTATTAAGTGATTGTTGGAGGTTTTCAGTTTGTCTCCCCTTTCTAATGTGGGGTAGTATGAAGCTTTCATCAGATTCATTTTTTCAGTACATTTATGAAATTGTTTCAGGAAACAAGTAGTTTTTTAATCTTCTTAATTGGGGGAAAAAGTGGCAGTTGACTGTTAAAATGGAAACAGGTGTTTCTGATATAAAAGTGAGTACAGGTGCTAACAGAGTCCTGCTCTGTACACCTGTTGTAAAGAAGGGTTTAGGGTTCTTTGCCTTGAAAGCTTTTTCAGCCTCCACTTCCTAAGTTGTGCTTATTGCCTGGGGCACACAGAGGGGCAGAGAAGGACTTCACGTGTGTGCTGTGAGTCTGGCCAGCCTTGTATCTGCTGTGTGGATCCCTGCAGGAGCAGTGGGGGCTCTGTGTGCCAGGCCCTTTACAGAATCCTGCAACAATAAACACTTGGCATCTTCTTTTCCTAAGTCTTGTGGGTGTGGAAGCACTAGAACCAGCTGGGAAGAGCTGTGGGTCATTTGGGGCTGCATGGGAGGTTCTTTGGTGAAAATGATAGTAATAGTCTAGGAAAGAAACTGAGGTTTAGAATCTGCTCTAAATCAGACTGCAACCTCTTCTGTTTTTCTTGAGGTAAGCGTGAATTAAAAAGTGCCATGGAAATCCAGCTCCATAAATGCTGTGTACTGTGGGAAAACACATGGTAGCAGCCACTGCTAGTGCAAGGACTAAGTTACCTTAGCCTGTTTTCTCCATGTTGTCAAACTAAGCCTGCAATATGTCCCTGGAATTCACCTTCCATTAACTTTTGACTCTTTTCAACAGTTGTATTTCCTTTACAGGAGTTTAACCCTTAATAGTTCATCCTAGTTTTTAATATTATATCTTTTTTTTTTCTTTTGTATTTTGTGTACTTGCCTCGTTTATTTTCTTTTGTTGTGTTTTGTTTTGTGTTTATGGCCATGTTCCCATTTCAGAGATCAATGTCCTCTAACTGATGAGCAATTGGTTTCAGGGTAAGACAAAATGTTCTAAACAATCACCTTTGTCTAGAATGGCTTTTCTTTTCTCACCATCCTTTTAATTGTGCTTTTGTTTCTGGTTTCTGTTTTACACTGAATGATGAGAAAATGATATGCTGAATCACAGTGACTGTAGGAAATGTATTGCTATAGGTTTATGCCAGGATAATTACAAAGGTCCTACTAACATTTCTGTGCTTCCTATAGGGAATCCAGAATGGGTGTGGCACTGTCCCTTCTGTGAATTGGAGAAAGCTGGGAGTCTCTGGGAATGCAACAAGTATAGCCTTGGCACTGTAGTTATTCCAACGAGGAGCTCTAAACCAAATTGTTTTCTGAGGAGAAATGACTTGAAAGTACAGATCAGTGAGTAAACTAATCCCAGGGTAATGATGGAGAGCTCTTTAGAGGATCCAGGTTTGAGCAGCTGTGCTGGTTGCTTGTTCTTGGTGCCCCACTCAGCTAAAGGGGATGATTAAACATGTGGAGAAAAAAGTGCTTAACTCAGGGCCTCAGAAGTAAGAAAATGTATCTCTAGTTCCTGGTTAAAATAAACCTCACCTACATACTCAGGTCCTGTTCTAAACTACTTCAAAGAAAAATTATTTATAAAAACCTTGCTTTGAATTCCTGTGGCATAGAAAAAGTTATTATCCATTCTTGGGGGAAAAAATGAATTCAGGTTTGAATTCCCCCTCCCCCCCCTTCTTTTCAGTGTGCTGTTGCTATGTTGTGCTCGGGACAGGAGTGGTAGGATATTTTGGGCAAATCAGAGCTTTCGCTTATTCTGTTTACTTTCTGCCTGCTGAATTCCGTAGTACAGAAGAGGTTTGCTTCCCTCTGGAATTCACAATGATCAGACTAATGTCATAAAAGGAGAAGGGACTGTTACTGCCCAACTGCAAAACCTAATCTGCTTCTAACAAACTCTTGGGCTCTGAGAAGTCAGTGTTTTTAGGTTGTCTTAACGTACCCCAGAGATGGGAAAATGTGTATTAAAATATTTAAAGTAAAAGTGTTATTTTCTAAGATGAGGTGATGAACTGAAGTAATGGGAATAACACATCTGCTGTTCCTCGATTTCCCTATTGTCTTGAGGCCTAAGAAATGTCAAAATTGTGTAGAGCACTGAGGGCTAAAAAAGCCCAGACAGCAAAACTATAAATCCAGGCTGTCAGAGGAGGAGAATGGGGCTGGAGTCCAGGTGACTCCTGGGAGAGCCTGTGGTGATAGCAGGTGCAGCTAGGTCAGGATTATCTGTCCCTGAGCATGTCATCTGGCTGCAATTCCAGTACTCTCCCAGACACAGAAGACCCTGCTAGTGAGAAGATACTGAGGACTTTCCCAAATCAACCCTTTAATGTCCTCCTCCCCAATGAGCCACATACAAGGTAGGGCAGACAGGGCTCTTGGTGTCACGAGCTCTCCTGGGAAACTGCTGAATTCCCACCTTTAGCACCACATTATCTGTTAAAGGATCTGCTGGTGTAATTCCTTGTGAAAGTCATCAGAATGATCAGTTTATCAGCTCCCAGGTATCCTTTGCCAAGACTGGAGGAGGGAAGTGTAACTAATTTCTTACCAGGAAGCTGACATTTTCTAGTTTGCCCTCGTTCTCCCTTCACTCCCCAAAACATATGCTCCTTTTGGATCCATTGCTATTACCATCTTCCTGGCTCCATGATGAGTTTATTAACAAGCAGCTCAACAGGGCAAAAAGAGGAGGAGAAGCTCACTGCTGTCATGGTGACTTTTTTTTTCTATTTTGAATGTCATCTCCAGGGACTGTCAGTCCAGGTCCTGTTTGAGGTTGCTTTGTCCTTTCCTCCCAAACTTCCCAAGTTGTGCAGCCCAGTGGCTGAGGAGCGTGGGCTCAGTGGCCCCAGGAATCTCTGGCTAGTCTCTGCTTGCCCTTAGCTTGGAGTTTGGAGCAGAGCAATCAGGGATCTGGATGTTTGTACACAGCTGCTCTTTCCATAAACCAAACGTAAACAGAGTGCTGTGGTCAGGGTGACTTGTTTGTAAAAGCACCAGGGGCTTTGGCAGTTTGGACCTGTGTGGTCCTTCATCTCCAGTATTTGTAAATAGAGGACATGCCCCCTGTGCCCTTGAGTGCATTTGTCTTAATTTCTGTAGTTCTCCATGACTCAGAGGGAAGCAGGACTAAGGTACATTACTTCTTTCTCTGGGCATGGAGAGATCACTTGTGGCCAAGAGATAAGGTGAGCACAGCACACACCCATGCCTGCCCTCCTCTCTGAGTGATACTGGGTTATCTGGGACACCTGCCTGCTGGAGGGGGATGGTCTGGCAGGGACACACATCCCTGAGTGGAATACAGAAAAGAAAATAAACATTTTCATTCTTAAAAACCGACTCTCATCAGAAAGTGGTTTGAAATTCATTTGGTTAAATAGGAGCCTCTGGGAAATCAGATGAGGAAAGAACTTGTTAATAACAAGCCTTGCCGTGCTCCTATGCTAGAGCAACAAGTTTTCTCTAGCAGCTGAGGTCCTCTTCCCTGTGGGTTTGAGCTTCACTGTCCCAGGGAACACCTTGAGGAAAACAAGTGTTGGTAGAGACCAGACTGATGTTGCGAGGCCATGGGAGAGAGCAGTTGTGGAATTCTTCCCTTGTCACATTGGATTTTTAGCTGGTTTTGCAGCAGTGGCTGTGTTTTACAGGGCAGACCCCTTGTAGATACTTGCCCTCCTGTGTCAGAGCTGCTGCCTTCCCCCCACCAATCCAGAGCAATTCAGTAATGCCATGGCTGGGCTTTGGGAAGGGCCTGCCCTGTCATGAATGTGGCTTATCAAATGAGAAAGCCCAGGTGAGGCCAGGCAGCTCTTGGAAGGTGCCAGTTGTCTGCTGACCACAGGTTGAGATCTGTTAAGTGAGGAACTTGGAATGTCACTGATGAGCTTTGGGAAAGGAAGGACAAGCACTGGCTGTGTTTCTCCTAATTGAATCAGCTCTTTCTTGCCTTCCCCTCTGCCATACTGGGTGGCTTAAAGATCTCTGTTGTGCTTGAGTGACAGGCTGTGTCAATATGTAGTTGCTTAGTAAGTTCATTAACCTGCAGCTAAATCCAGGCAATGGCTAACTCCAGCTGTTTTTATATTTAAGCAAACTGCACCTAATCTTTTCAATGTATTTTGCTGAGCATGTAATTAAATGAGCATGACCCTGCAGTCTTTGTCGTGAATGCTTCCTTTTTTATAATTGTGATGATCTGAGGATGTAATTTAGGGGTCCTTAATTTTACATAATTGGTGGTACTCCAGGTACAGCAATTTAGTAACAATTTACAACGCCTTAACAGCTTCAAAGTTAAACATATCTGTATTTGGAGGAATATTTTGGGGGTGTGCTTTTTGAAAATCGTAATAACTTCTGTTTCTGCTCTTCAAGGTTTTCGGATGTCATCCTGGCAACAATTTTGGCTACCAAGTCAGATATGTGTGGCAAAAAGTTTGAATTGAAGATCGATAATGTTCGCTTTGTTGGCCATCCCACTTTGCTCCAGCATGCCCTCGGGCAGGTATGGTATGAGATCCCCTCTGGGGACCTGCCTTCCTCACAAACTGCCTGGCTTTAGTGAGAAAATCTGGAATTCAGAACGTGCATTTTGGCTTTTGATCCTGTTTTTACTTCTGACACTCCAAGCTGTCTTTTACTTACTTCTGGGTAAATGGAGTGAGTGGCAAACTGAGGGAGCTGTCAGTGATCACAGAAACTCTTCAGGTTACTGAGGGAAGCAGTGTGAGTAAAGAGAAGTAAAACTGGGTACTCCAACTCAAAAAGTTGTTTCTTACTATTTTATTTTAGTTCCTGCAAGTTAGCTTTTAGCACCTCTAATTAGTGTGGCAGTTAAAAAAACACCACTGAAAACCTTCACAAATGCTAAAAGCTGCGTCAGCCTTGTTTGGCTCTTAACTCTTCCTGAGGCTGGAGATGATCCACAAGACTTAGATGGAATATGTAGGATGTTGAAAGAGATTTAAAATTTTCTGGTGGACCAAGTCAAGCAGATGTTTGCATGAGACCTTCCTCCATGGCCAGTGCTTTAGGTGCTTAGAATGAGAGCAGTTTGCTACCTGGGCTGTGCAAAAGGCCCTGCTTAAATCCAGGAAAGAATTCATGTGCTTCTGTGTTCCAAATATTCCCTGTCCTATTCCTTCTTCCTGATCAACTCTAGGAATGAACTAGGCTTTGGTAATTTCTGGATCCAACATGGATCCCTGTCACTGAACTTCTTTGGTCTCAGTTTTCATCAAATTTGCTAAGTCATTCCTTTTTTCAGGGGGGAAAAAAGTCTGCTTGCCAATTCTGTCCTGCTTTCTAGCTATAATTAGAGGTGGAAACAGCTTGTTAGTAACTGCAGCTTGATATTTAGAGGACCAGACTGCTTTAATCCCAGTGAGGAGCTGGCCTAAAGCATCAAAAGATGCTACTTTGGGAACTCAGTTGTGAGTCTGCAGGAAATGTCATGGAGGATCACCAAGACTCAGCCCTAAAAAGGTTAAACTGTCTTGGAAGACAGGATTCAAGTGTGCCCAAGCTGTGCAAATCCATCAGCAGCCCCAGACAAGGCAAGTGATGAACCAGGCCCGGGGTCTGTATTGGGACCCCAGCCAGGAGTAGGAGACAGGACAAAGGTGTAATGGATTTAACCAAGGGTCCATCCAGGAGACAGACACAGCTCCAGGCCCTGGGCTGAGCTTAAATGGGGCTCCCAGGTCATGGACTAGGAGGTGTGTGTGTGGAAACCCAACTGGGGCTGGTCAGGGCCATTAAGACCTTTTGGTGCCCTCAAGGCTCTGGCAGCAGCAGCCTGTTCTCCCTCAGGTCATTTTCCTTTATTTTACTAATCTCTGAAAGGCCCAACTTCCTAAATGTGCTGTAAATGAGGTTGAAAATCTGGATTTGCATTTTTTTCACCACTTAACTATTGTACATTCTTTCCAGTCAGTTTAATACTAATTGCATGAAATGCCACTTCATTTCAATTTGTCTAAATAAAATTGCATCTGGGCAAATAAACAAAGTTATAAAGAGCTATAAACACCTTTTTTGTTACTTCTGAAGGATCTTCTTTTTGGGTGTGTCTTATCAACCCAGGAGGCACCCCAGAACCTTCTAGAGTCCAGAATCTTCTGGATGTGGCAGCCATCTCTGCTGGTTTATATCAGTCTAAATGTGAGACCCTCCTGCAGTTAGGAGGAAGCCAGATGGAGCTGCTTTTCCATGGAGCTCAGGCAGTGACTGGAGTAACCCAGCAGCCTCTGCTTTGGGTTTCCTCAGAGTTCATGCTGCAGTAAACTGATCCATAGGACAGCTCAGCACATGCTTACTCAGATGAGATTCAGGAGTTACAAGAGCACAAATATTTAATCCTGTGTGCCAGATTGCCTTTTATGTAGCAGGAGTTCTGAATTCTTCAAATTCCTTCAGCATTTTCTTTCCCAGCTTAGTCGTCTTCTTTTTTTCTGGACATGAGGTGATATGAAATCTAGCCTGCATCCCAGCTGATGTTAGTGGTGGTCGTTTCTTTGATTTTAAGGAAGGAACAGGATCAGTCCTTACACTTGGAAATTCACAAGATGTCCTGGAACTGGTCAGTCCAGGACAGATGAACACAGTAAACTGCCTTTACCACTCTCCCATCACTGCCTTTTCAACAGAGTGTAATTTTCACTTTAGGAAAAAAAAAAAAAACCCACAACTGGGTATCACCTCTTAGTTTTCTAAATTTTGAGACTCTTGGGTGAAAGCACTCAGATTTTGGGGTCCACTACTGAGCAGTTCCCTGCTGGTGCTTGGAACCTGTCGGGAAGGGCAGATGCTGCTCTGTGGTTGCCCTGGCTCAGGTGCTGCACATACTTTGGGTAGAGACCAACAATTGTTTGGCCTGGCAGGTTCCAGCTGTTTGCACTTGGGCTGGGGTGGGTGTTGAGCAGGGGGAGGTGGGAACCTCCTCTGCATTTTGTGCTCCATCTTGTGGCAGCATGTGCTCCTCGTGGAGCTGTTGCTCTGGCTGTGCAAATTCCACTTGCTTGTCTCAGCTTTCCAGCTGTTTCTTCTCGCTGGAAAGATTGAATCTGCCTTAGGGATGGAGCTCTCTGCTACAGAGAGAATCGAGGGGCTGGATAATGTGTTTGAAATCCTGCAGGAAGGGAAAAATCAAACCTTTTCTTTTAGTACTGCTTTGCTAGAGCATATTTTTTCTGATAAAAGCAGCAGCTTGTAACAGGATGCAACTGGAATAGGGATCCTAGGAAAGGAAAGAATAGGTGTGGCCTGAGATGAGAAATCTGTGGAATTCTGTTGACAGTAGTTCTGACAGTTGTGCTAAAGAATTTCAACCTAAGGCCCCTAATGATCCTAAATGTAATAACAAAGACACTAAGTAAGAGTGCTGTCTTAACTGACACTCATTTCCATGCTCATGACCAAAAGGTTTTGGTTTGAGTCTTCACAGCTGCTCAGCAAAGGCACTGTTGTAGAGTAACTGTGACACTTTAATTAAAAAAAAAAA
The DNA here is from genome assembly GCF_965178545.1 of Coloeus monedula. Lineage (NCBI taxonomy): Eukaryota > Metazoa > Chordata > Aves > Passeriformes > Corvidae > Coloeus > Coloeus monedula. Next base: position 13,963,012 of record NC_138796.1, on the reverse strand, counting down.
AAATCATAGTTCTATTTTTTGCAAGTCATATTTGATGATATAAATTGATTTGTCTGCTCTCTTTTCTCAGCTTGTTATTTAACTAAGGCTTTTTTTTTGTTTAATTTTTTTTTCATTATTACTTTCCCTTTGTTACTGGCTCCAACTGACACTAGCCTCTGGGATTTTTAAAAAATTATTTTTCAGGTATCCAAAACTGACCCCTCACCAAAGAGAGAGATGCCCACCATGATTCTGTTCAACGTGGTGTTTGCACTAAGGGTAAGGACTGTCTCCATTCCATCTGACAGTGGGATGTGCTTTGGATGCATGAGAGAATGCAGTAGGCCCACTCCAGGCTCGTTTTATGATTAATGGACAGTGTTTGAAAGCTGCCTCCTCTCAGCAGTGAGGTCACTGTAAAGGGAGAGTGCCAGGGAGCAGCAGCTGAGCAGCTAAATGAGAAGAAAGGACAAGTGAAGAATAAAGAGGTTTCAATGCTCAGCAAAACCCTGGACCAAATACGTAGTTTCTGCTTGGAATTTTTTTTCAGGCTTCCTCTATTAACTGGGTGCTGGTGTTAAGGGATCCTGGCTTGGCTAATTAGATGGTATAAAGCCCTAGAAATTTCATTATGTTCAAGCATTATTTGATTTCTGAGCTCTGGCTTTCTTTTCGTGATCCACAGGTTGTTTAAAAATAGAAGAGGGAGCTGGAATAGTTGTCTTTATGGAAGTGGTTGATTTTTGCTCGACTGGATGTAATGTCATGATTTAAAAACCTCCAGCTCCTTGCTTGTGAAAGGAACTTTATTTTTTCTTTTTAGCTGAGGTACTTTCTTACCATTGGCTTTCCAGTGGTGACATGGACATGGCCCCAGCCTGGATGGCTTGTCCTCAGATGAGGAGCAAGGTTTCACACAGGACAATTATCTGAATCAAGCAAGAAATTGTTTATGGAGTTCTGCTGGGGATCCAGTGTTCCTGTGCTTTGGGACACTCCTGGGTCAGGAAGTGCTGAATTTGCAATAGAAGAGTTGATTTTAGATTTCACATGTTAAGAGGTGTTGGCTTTGGTGAATTGTTAAAGCCCTGTGCTTTGCTTGCAGGGAAGTGTGTGTAGATGCACCTGCAAGCACACACACTGATGCACACTGAGTCATGTGGCAGCAGAAGTGTTGAAACCAATGCTCTTCCATTCACAAGTGCTTGGTAAAGTGCAGTGAAGGCTAGCCCACATTTTTCTGGAATCTAATTTCTAGTGTTTCTAGGAAAACTTGTTTTCTTTGCCCTTCAGCCATGTGATGATACTGATGTAATTGTGTGTGTGATGCAGCACTAAATCCATTTGCCAGATGAGACACTCTTAGTTCACAGGGAGCAGTCAGGTTTCTGGAAAGTGTTGGGCAAGAAGCAAGTAGAAATTTTTTTCTAGGATGGAGTAGTGCAGTGCAGGGAGTGGGTGGAGGCCCTCAGAGATAAAGATGAGTGTCCATCTGCAGTGGGCAGACAGAGCAGGCAAAGGCCCAAGTGTTTTAATCAGCACTGATCCTGCTGTGTTTGAGCTTCAGGGCCACCAACGTGGCGTGACTCAGCAAGAACAGCGGAGTCAAAAAAACCTGATGAGTCATGGTTTGCTGGTTTCTCACTTGCCAGAACTTTAAATTCCTTTAAATGTCTTAACAAACATGAAGCAGCTGCTGACTCATGCTGGAGCTGCTGAGTTCCCCCTCACCCCCCCTTGGCAGCTGTACTGACATGATAGATTTTTCCAGCACTTTCTTTCTGGGACTTTCATAAATGCAATGTTAGTAATAAGCTGTATTTGTGAATTTTTTGGGAGTGTAAATCCAAATTAATTCAGAGTTGGGATGAAAATGTTGGTCACGAGCTGGTAATTGTTACTTAGTTACTGCCTTGTCAGTACATAGGACAAATACCAGTGTGGCAACGTGGAGTGAGTGGGACATGTTAGAGCCCTGCAGCCCTTGTGCTGCCAGGGAGTTTAACCTGAACATTGGGATAAAGCTTGACACTTTCTTGTCTCACTGTGTGAAGTTGAGTTCTTTGCTCTCTGCTAGTAGAAGGCCCTTTAACAACTGGAAAAACAAAGCAGCTAGGGGTATCACATCCAGGTGTGGTGTTCCTTTGATGCACATAGACAAGCTTAGAAATCCAAATCACATTTGGACACCTCTGAGCTTCTGCTTGGTTGCCGGTAGAGAAAATTCTGTTCTTTTTCCAGTCGAGAGGCTGATTTTTGGTATCAATGGAAAATCATTTGACCTCTCAGCCATCATCACTGTAGTGCTGTGTGCTGTGGCTCAGTGGCTGCTCGTTTGCCGTGTTCCCTGCAGGCCAACGCGGATCCGTCCGTGATCAACTGCCTGCACAACCTGTCGCGCAGGATCGCCATCGTCCTGCAGCACGAGGAGCGCCGCTGCCAGTACCTCACCAGGGAGGCCAAGCTCATCCTGGCTATCCAGGACGAGGTGTCTGCCATGTCAGAGAGTGAGTGCTTTGAGCAGCAATGGCTCTGTCCAGGAACACTCTTTCAGAGAGGTGCTGATTGTACCTTCTTACTTCTCCTATGCCTGGGATCACTGTGAACAAGTTTTGGTGCTCTGTAGCATTCTGACAGCTTTTCCCTGCATTTTTCCTCAGCCAAGTTCACTATCCCTATGCTGAGATGTGAGTTTTAGAGGTGAAGTAGTTTCTTTGCTTTCTTTGCTAGTTAAGTTCAGCAGAATCCCTGGAGACTGTGCACTGAGCCATCATGTTTGCCTCTTCCTGTCAGGCTGCCATGGAAGAGCTCCTATGTGTTCTGCTTCACCCAGCCTAGAGCAAGTTTTCCATGCTTTAATGCTGTCTGCTGAGTCACCAGACTTCTCCGTGGAAGCTTTACCCTTACATGCTGCTACCTGGCTAGCAAACAGTTACAGAGCACTTTTACAGATGGCACTTGGAAATGTACTATAATAATATGCACTATTTAAGGTGAACTCTCTCTGACAGTGATGCATTATCTTGCTGCGAGCATTAAAAATTAAAGCTAACGTTTGGAAAAGCAAAGCACTTAAAATCATCATTTGTCAAATTTGGTTACATGTGCTTAACTGAGTTGAGGTTTAGGAGAAGTTGGCAATAATTCACTATTATTATTTTAACGTGTGACTTGAGTTATTGTAAAAGCTTTGAAAGATAATTGTAGATTCAAATGATACAAATTCTGTCCCTAAGATACAGGTTGATACCCAGTGGGGGAAGAGGAAACTCTTTGATTTGAAATCAATTATTTGCTGTCTTGTTTTGAAACTTTCCATAGCCACAGAAGGGCCCCAGTCACCTTTTCATCACATCCTACCCAAGTGCAAACTGGCCAGAGATCTCAAAGAGACATATGACAGGTAAGTTGGATTTTAGTCCTAGCTCACAGTACGCTGTTTCTCACTGAAATCTCTTTGTTCTTAAGGATATTATCCACTTCCTCATGCTGTTAATCATTGGGATTTGGGTTTTAAACCAGGCAGAGCAATGTGAAGCCTGGCAGTCAGGTGAAATGCTTGCAGAACTGCTATCCTAATCATTACCTTGGTGTGTCTTTGGTATCTTGTTCTTAAAAGTTGGCGATGTCTGTCAGAGCTTTTAGAATTATTATTTTCTTCCTTAGCACAGAGGCACCTAATGACAAGTGAATTGTAGAACTGGCAAGTGTCATAACAGGGGTATCGCAGCACTGGAGAAGGGCTCTAAACCTGCAGCTAAGAGGAAAGTGCTGCAGGAGCACTGATGGCAAGTCAGGAACTGCTCTGGCTCCATTTGTGCATGTCTGGACAGCAAATTTGGATGAGATGCTGAGACTTCCAGCAGAATGGAAAGTGTAACATGCTGTTTCTTGACTGGATTAGAAGTTCTGGCAAAGGTTTCAAAGCAGTGTGGAGTTGGTGTTGAACTTGAGCAGGAGCCTGGGCCTGTCAGTGCTGCCTCCTCAGGCCCAGAGGCTCCTCCAGCCAGGAGATGTGCTTGGGGAAAGGCCTGGACAAAGGGACACAGAACCTCTGCATGTGTGGGGGAAGGCGCTGTGCCCCTTGGTTGGGGTGTTTGTCAGGGATTCAGAGAATTAGACTGGAGTTCCTCAGGGAACCCTTTATCCTCCCTGGGTTGTGGCTGCTCTCGTACAAAGGGGATCAGAGCCCTGTAGGGTAAGGCACTGGGAGCCTAAATAATGTAATGGTTGCAAAGAGTATCAGAAAACTTCTACCAAGCTGCTCTTTGTGCTCAAGAGCTGTGAATTCCATCTTGTTTGAAGGAATGTGTATTGTTCCACACACCTTGCACAAAACCTGTACTAACCCTTTAAGTAAGGCAGTTTTTGTGCAGCCTGTAATTCTAATATTCAAATCATGTTTTTCTGTTCCTCTAGGGCTGTGTATTTATGACTGGGCAAACCCTGATCGTGTTTCCAAACATTTTAGGGACACAGTGACATCTTGTGGCATTTAGCTGTGACTGTAGCAACACAGAGCTCGAGCTCATGTACTCTGCTGCTGTGAGCCTTCCCAGAGATAAGGAGGAATAGACAGACCATGGAGAAATACACTTTGGTGCTGCCCCCAGCTGTAAAACAAGGCAATTGCTCCCTCATTTAGGCATTGTGAGTGGAGAAGAAGTGGTGCAAGTTAGATTTTGACGCTTTTGCATGACAATGTCAAAAGCAAATGTAAGAAATAAGGTGTTGGTAAAAATCTGGAGTACCTGTGTGCTTGATTGGAAGGTTTACTTGAAGAGGAGGTGACAGTGTTGTTGGCTGGCTGGGTGATAAGGAGGTGTTCTGCACGGTTTTGCCATTAATACTTAATATGAGAGCATAGGAAATATGCTTGTTATACCTGCAGTCACATCAGCTGAGAGGAGCTGCAGCACCTTGCCAGGCAGGCATAGATATTAAATTATTTTTTAGTAAGGTAGAAAAAGGGTTCTAGAAATGCAATCTTCTTCTGCAAGTCCAAGATGAATTGATTATTCCTGTGTGGCAGCAGCTTTGGAGTGAAGTCTGAGTGGTCCTCTATGAAATGAGGGTTAGTCATAAGTGACATGGGGTTACAAAAAAAAAAAGGCAGCTAGACAAGAATGCATAAAGCAAGTCTTGCCTGTAAGATAGGAACTAGTCCTGCTCACAGCTGTAAAACTCTCGCTGTAATGACTATTTTATCCAGTTTGGACACCACATTTCAAGAGGGATTTAGGCCACCTAGAGAGTGTGGAGGAGTGTGGATGACCTCAGAGGGAAGATGGAAAGATTTGCTCTGTTGCTTTTAAAGGAGAAAGTGCTGCTGGGAAGGGTAAACCTTCAGATGCATGCAGTGACAATGTGCTGCTTTAAATTTCTGGCATAGCCTTTGGCTGTAGGAGAACAGCCAGTGGAGTGGAGAGAGCACTTTGAATTGCAGATGGAGCCCAGCTCTCCGTTTGAGATTTGCTCCAACCAGCATTTCCAAGTGCCTGCTGATTTCTGCAATTCCAGCCCAGTTTCCAGGGTTGCTCCAGAGGTGCTGTCGAGCCCTTGGTTTCCTGTAGATGGTGCTGAGGTATTTCAGGCAAGACCCAACGTGTCCCTGAGCAAGTTGGTTTGTGCAAAACCACAAGTGTAGGAATATTTTTGTCATTCAAAGTGTTCTTTGTGTTTTGAATGAGATGCCTGTGTTTCCTCGGGCAGGATCAGTACCCAGGACATCCTGACTGTAACACTATTGCTGCTATAGAAATGGAGTGCTGTTAGACTGACAGCTTAGAGGCTTTCAGCATGTACTTCCTGGGACCCTTTTGTCTCTAATGGAGAGAACTAGAATGTTTCTTTTTGATTAATTCAGAAAATTGAGAGTCTTCATTCATCTTGTCCCCAGGCTGAAGCATTCGTGTGGAACAGAAAGCAATGGGTTTTAGGCCCAAGAAAGTTTTCAGGACCTCCAGGGCTGAAAAACTTACTGGTGTTACAATATGTGTCTCTTTTAAGGAGCTTTCACCAAGTTTTATCTGCAACTGCAGATAATATGTGAGCTTGATACTTACTAACTGCCTGTCTGGTTCTAGTAAACTTCTCTCAGCTTTGCATTGGAATAAAAGTGAAAGTATGGAGAGGTTTTTGGGGTGGTTTGGATTGTTTGTTTCTTCTTTTTAATACATAAAGAGCCTTTATAAATTTTTAGCATAGTGGGACTTGAACTGAGTGGTATATCTAGCCCATCTCACCAGCTCAGGGAATAATTATATGAGACTTAACGAATTATTAGATGTGATTTCTGTGGCTGTACTGTAAAATACAATCCAACTACAGTTATTTATCAAAGGACAGCCCACGTCCTTTGATATAAGGAAATACAAAATAATTTCAAAGCTCTGAGTAGTCACAACCTCTAGGAAAAACAAACTCCAGAGTTACAAGCTCACTTCTACCAAACTCAAAAATGTGTTCATTTCTGATATAAACAGGATAGATATGATATGAGGTGTGGATATGTAAAAATTCATAACTCTTTTATAAACATGAAGTGGGATTTCTTTGTTTTGCCAATAGTTATGGAAAAGTCTACAGTTCTGTGAGATACTGGCAAGCTTTCAGGTCCTCATTTTGGAGCAGTAGCTCACAGTTCAGGACACAGCAGAACAGAGCAAAAGAGCAGTGATATTCCACAAAATAGTCCCCAGCTTCCTGCAGCTCTGGAGGGGGTTTCTGTACATTCAGCAGCTTTCAGCTGATCTCACTTCCCGGAATTAGCCCACAACCCTGTGAGCCAGAGTAAATATTTAACAAGCACAGCATCCTCTGATAAGGAGGTCCATGGCTTAACTACTTTCTGTGTTTCTTTCGATTTCTTCTGAACTTTGCTCCTTCTCGTATCATGAGATGTCTCATGGGTGTTATGATGGAGAGACATTAAACAGCTTTTTCCTATTTGCCTCTCGCTGTCTCAGTTCTAAACTCTGATATCTGATTATCCTGATCCTTCCCCATGTATCCCTCGGACTGCTCATCAGGTGTTATCAAACCAGAGATTAAAAAAAAATAGTGTTGAAACTTAAGTTCTTACAGAATAAAATGTCTTTGAGGGTTTAATATCCTATTGCCTGCATCTTTGTGTCTGTACTGGGGACATTATTTAACTCTGCCATCTGGCTAAGGGCAGTTGCAAGTGTTGCTGCTGGAGGGTGTAGCTTGTTCCTTGTCAAATTACAGACACTTAAATTATTTTCCATCCAAGGAGGGGCAGGTGAAGGAGAAATCCTGTGCATAAAGCTGTAATGATGGCTGGAAATTGTACAGTTGAATGCAAATGCAGAAGAATGAAATTAAGATCCAGATCAGAACTGAAAATCTGGTTTTCTTGTTGTCTTTAATTCTAGGCTCTTGTTGTATAGTGCACTGTAGACAAAATTATGCTGTGGAGAGTGTAATTATGTAATTAAAGCTTTTGCCTTGGTGCACTTGGACCAAAGAATGAAAGGAACCAACTGAATCTTTTTCTGAGTGTTAAACTCTGCAGGGAAAATATCCCTGCAAGTGTTTCATGCTTTCATGTATCTCTGCTGCTCTTGGGTAACCTGTTTTTACAACTCCAAGAGCTTTCAGGTGGTCTCTGAACTTGCTTGTCCCATTCCTTTATTGCCATGTTTCCCCTTGTGAGGATTTGGCCTGGGAGATGCTGTGGATAACCACAGCTTCAGCCCTTTTCCCTGATGTGTTTTGAGGGAATCCAGCTTTCTGTGTCAGTTGTTTGTGTGGTGGGATAAGCAGTGTTACTGGAGCTGCAGCATTTAATGAACTAAACCAGAGGTGTTTGTGCTTTGCATGTTCCTTCAGGGTTGGGAGCCTCTGAGCGGATGAGAGTTGGTGGGGCCAGAGAGACACTGGATTCACCCTCTCAGTTTCTCTTAAAAAGAGCAAAACACATGGTATCTGCTCAATTTGTAGCTTGAAAAATCAGCATTTTCCAGAGTTCAATGCAAGATTTGAGAACAAAATCTTTTGCAAAGCATTGTCTGCAGTGAGATAGATGCTCCCTAATGAGTCTGATCATGTACGAGGCAGGAGGGGATCGCGTTTGCTCCCTCACCACTCTGTTGTGGTTTGGTGAGTAGTTGCACCAGCAGCCAAAGCTACCCAATGTTTTTGTTTAAAGCTGAAATTTCAGCTCTCTCCAAACTCTGTGCACAGCCAGATGAGCTTGAAAAAGAGCATGTTAGTCTGTGACCTGCAATTGGATGCTGGTTATAAATGGTTAAATCACCACATAAAGACTTTTCCAAGGTGTGTATTTGCTCCTGGCTTGTTGCTGGCATGTTTTCTAATCTGTTTTGTGTAGAGGGGGAAATTCATGGGAGTTATTGACACAAAAGTCAAATTGCGAGTCTCAACACACTTGTAATTTAAAATTCAGGCTGGAATTTTCAGAGTGCAAACTTTGAAATTTGATTTTAAGCCAAAAGACGTTGTTTGGGAAGAAAGTTTAAAATCGAAGGGCTTTGAGAAGTTCAGTTCTCTGGTGTAGACAAGATTAGCTGTTTCTTGATATTGATCAGCAAGTTTATATGTGTTCCTAACTCATGAAGAGGTGTGGTAGGCCTTGCTGCTTTCTCCCAGCACAGTTGTTCCCAGGCCAGCATTCCCTGCCCGTGGAATGGGAATATTGTGAGGGTTTGCAAAGTGGTGCTGGCTTAGCTCCCTATGGTACATTACCCATTTTAAGTAACTGTAGTTCCCTCCTGAGGTGTATTCCACCTCCTGTCTAGATTTGCACACTTCTGTAAAAGCACCTGAATGATGTTCCTGGCTCTAATCTCCAGCTTTTCTGGTTTTTTCAGTAAAAGAGGCTTATTGTTGCTTTCAGGCTGAGTGCCAGGGTCAGACTTTATTGTCTTTATTATTCCTGATACGTCCATCATTTCCATTCCAGTCCTGTTGTCTGGAGTCAGCTTAAGGGCTTAGCTTAGTCCCTGTGGTTTCCTAGAATGAAGAAACCATTTAAGAAGCACGTTTGTGATTTCATGTGACAAGCAGGAACAGGTTAGTAAGGAAACAAACAACCTAAGCAGAACCAAAGGAGGCTGTTATTGTGGAAATGTGCTGCTTGGAACAGCCCTTGCCCAATACAGACATCCTCTTTTCTTTCTCCTTGGAGAGGAGGATGGAAATTGGAGGTGAAGACAGCCCAGTTCATCTTTGCCCTTTGCAGCTTTGGCCTAGGGAATTTTCCTTTGCCTCGCAGTAGATCTTGAATAAACTTTTAAAACTTGAGACACTGCTGCAATGTTAAGAGCAGAGGGAGCAAAAGATCAGTGGTGAAGTCTCTCAAATCTCCCTCAAAATGCCATGGGGGATGGTGCTCTGTAAGTCCAGGTGTAGGAGGCCCTTGCAGTTAGGAGTCAGCTGGTCCTCAGCCAGCCTGGGGACAGACAGGGTGCATTCAGTCTTTTCCTGTCCTGATCTGATTTCTGTGCAGGGGTGACTCTGGACCACTGTTTTCATTTGTGATATAGGGTAAATGCTGTATGGATTTATTGCCTTCCTATTTTAGTCTCTGCACGACAGGGGTGGTTCGTTTACACATCAACAACTGGCTGGAAGTGAGTTTCTGCCTTCCTCACAAAATCCACTATGTTGCCACCAACTTCATACCCCCAGAAGCAATTGAGAGAAGTCTGAAATCTATCAGGTAAGAGCAAGATCTGCCCCTCCAAGTGTGGCCAGTCCTTGCTCCAGTTCCAAGGGTGATGCTGCAGACATCTGAGATGGCACAGTCACACAGGGATGGTGTGACTGGGCTGGAGAGGTGGGGGGCCCTGCACTCACACAGGACTCCCTGGAGCTGCTGCTGTGGCACTGTGATGCTGCTGGATTCATGGTGGTGGGAAGCCACAGCCTTGGTGTTAACTCTAGATGGTTGTACTGAGGGGATGCTGCAAGAGTGGCCTGCACTGTTTGCAGCCAGGAATTGTGTGTTCATTTTAATCTGTTGACCCAGAAGTAATTCTGCTTTTGGAAGGAAGAGAGCCCAGGTCCTGTGATACCTTATTTCCTGTGTTTGTTGATCTGCAAAAATAACTTAACTCTTGCTTTCTTCCTTTCTTCTACTCCATTCTGTATTTCAGTAATGCAGACAAGCAGTTTTCAGACTAGTTCTCAATTGTGTGCCAGTACAGTGCAGTCTTTTTTCCTTGTCGCTGGGGTATCCAGTTACCATATAACCATCTGTCCCCTTTTTATAGGGAGTGTCTTATGCTGTGTCATAAAAATAAGCTTATTTTGAACCCAGTTAGAGCAAAAGGATGATATTAGAAATTCTTTTTCTACCATTAGATTGACCTCAGGTATCATGGTGTGGGAATAACAAAGCCTTCAGGAAAAGCTGCAGTTTACTGTGCAAATGTATTCTATTTTTCTGCAGGCCTTACCATGCCTTATTACTTTTAAATGATGAGAAGTCATTGCTTAATGAGCTCCCGTTGGACTGCTCTCCTGCCCTGGTGAGAGTAATTAAAACTACCTCTGCTGTGAAGAATTTGCAGCAACTGGCTCAGGATGCTGACTTGGCATTGCTGCAGGTACGGGGAGCTGTCAGTGGCTGCTGAGAGCCTTTTAAATCACGAGGTGTTTTCTTCTGTGTGCCCGTGGGCTTCTGTGCTGCAGGAGCATGTCAGCTGCCTTGGTGTGAGCAGAGGGCAGGGAGAAAGTACCAGCCCTGGAGCCTGGGGAAAGGCTGGAGAAACAAAGGGCAGGGGTGCAGGGACAGTGCTGGGCAGCCCTGCAGCTGCATCCCATCTCAGATGGGAGTCTCAAGTCCTGGGGGTCTCTAGTCCCCACCACTGCTCAGGACAAGTCCATTAAAACAGGCTGATGAAAAACTTCTCTTCAAATTGTGAGCACCTCCAGGGCTGCATCCCACAGCCTCTCTGCTCCAGCACGTGACCAGCATCAGAGTGAAACCTTTCATCACATCTAAAGGGAATTTCCCAATGTCCCCTTTGTGTGTGTTGCCTCAGGACCTCTCCCTGTGCCCCTCTGAGGAGAGTGACTCTGTCTTCTCTGTGCTTTCCTGTTTGGTGGTTAAAACCAGAGCAAGTTGTACTCTTGACTGACACAACAGTGGTCTGTCTTGGTCCTGCCACGTTGATGTCTGCATGCAAATGAAGCACTCAAAATGCAAGTGAAGATTTACAGCTGCCATGGCCAAATACGTTGCTTTCCCTGGAGCTGCCGGGATCTTATCTACCAAAGCCTTGTGAATGCCTGTGCAAACCTTGCCATCCATTTCCTTTAGTCCCTTAGTGCACAGACTTTGCAGAGTCATGGGAAGAAGATCTAGTTTAGGCTTGGGCAAAGATTTTGAGCCAGTCTCCCCAAGCCAGCAGCTCTTTCCAAATGCCTTTCCAGTGACACCCAGCTCTCAAATCTGAATTGCTGGAGGTGACGTGATGAACCCTTGGAAAGGGAAGTTTGTGCCAGTGGAGGGACGAGACTCTGGCACTCACATGAGTTGTGAGGCCACAGAGAGACCCCTGTGAATGACTGTGATCATTTGGGATGGTTATATGAGATGATCCCAGAGAGGGAAGGGCCATTCCATGCTCCTAAGGGTTGATCCAGACCCAGGGACACAATCTGTGCTCTGTGTGACAGGGGAAACACAGCTCATCAGCACATGTTCTTCTGTTCATAGGTCTGTGCCTTCTCTTGTTCCAAGGGAAAGGTCCTGCTTTGTAATAAAATTCCAGGTCTGTCTGCCGTGGTCTGTGGTGTTACTTGGCCATGGGATGGACTCTGGAAATTCCCTACTGCTTCTGTAATTTTGTTCTCCACAAAAAAGCACGGTTAAATGCATCTAATGATACAGGCTGGATTTTATGTCTTGTAGACACTATTTATGTGGCTTTTCCAGAGCCATTAGCAACCACTGACTTGTTTAACACATTAAAATACTTTGTGTAGCTCATTACTGAAATACCTCTGTGCAGTAAAAAGGCAGTGTTGGTTTCCTTTGTGTTTCTGTCATAGTAGAAGCTGATTCTTTTGTTTTATTTTTCATGTATAACACAGTGCATTTTGTGCATAAACAAAAATAGTTTTTGGGGGCATGAAAAGAAACTAAACTTGTATTGATACAGTTTGAAGGAATTCCTTTGAGGCAGGAAATACTAAGTTGCTTAGAAATGTGAAGCGAATCTCTGGAAATTCATAACCTTGTCAAATGCTTTTTGATCTGCCACATGTTATATTAAACCATGAATTTATTCTGAAGGCAGGGTGAAAGGATGGAACATTTTTCTTTCATTTCAGCTCAAACGAGACTTTTTTTGTTGTTGTATGGAATGCTTGCTGAGAGTTTGTATATTGCTTTTGCTCCCCTAATTTTTCCCTGTTTTCTCAATACAGGTTTTCCAGCTTGCTGCACATCTTGTTTACTGGGGCAAAGCAATTATTATTTATCCTCTTTGTGAAAACAATGTCTACATGCTTTCTCCAAATGCCAGTGTCTGCCTGTAAGTAGAAGGAAAGTGTGTTGCTTTGCAGCACAGTGCTGAGGAGTGCAGATGCACTTCCCTTCCCTGACTGGATAGAGAGTGGGATCTTTCTTAATTAATTTGTTGAGACTGTGCAAAACACAAACCATTACATGAGCCTGGACTTGCACAGCCCACAGTGTGGGCAGGGAGGAGCAGCAGAGCAGATCAATATTCCTCTGTGGTGGTGAGGGCCCTGGAAGCAATATTTACCCTGTGGAGCTGCTGTCAGTATTTTTAGTACTCTTGCTCACTGGATGTTCAATATGAGAACATCTACAAACCAAAATACTTTATGATTAAGTTAAATGAGTGGTTTATAGGGCTCTCTGTGTAGCTGGCACACCTGACATGAGTCAAAAGTAGCAAAAGTTGCCATTGTGTTGTTTCATGTGCTGGCATTCCATACTGTGTGCCTTGTCACAGCCAGAAGGCAACGTGGCCGTTTGGAGAGCAGGCAGAGCCACTGCAAGGAAGATGTGGAGGCAGTGGTGGGTATTTTTGCTTTGCTGAAGATTGTTAAGCCTTCCTCTGTTGGTTTTTGAGATGTTTTTAGACTCTGTGTTGGAACTCAGTTACAGGAAAGTAGTTTTAAATCAAAACTTTGGTGATGGAAGTATAAAAATAGGGCTGGAAGGGACCTTGAGGTCATTCAGCAGCAACTGTGCCTGTGTCATATATGGCAGTGCTGTTCTTGAAGACCTTTGGAGATGGAAATGCTAAGACAGACAGTTTTCCTAATATATAGCTTGACTATCCTTCACTTCTGCTCAGTCATATTGCTTGTCTTATCAGCATGGGGAGGGGGCACAGCCACATCTGCAGCTGCAGTTGGCACATTCAGAGGCTGTGTGTGTGTCCTGCCCAGCCCTGCCCAAGCTCTGTCCCTTTCATCAGAGGCTGCACAGGTCTGGACTTTTTATCACTTTTATTTTTCTCCTCTGGATTCCCTCCACACCTTGAATAAAGGGCTGGAGCTGAACGTAAGGCTGAGGTGAAAGTGCATGAGCTTCTGGCTGGCTTCTGCAGGACACAACATGCCATCAACTATCCTTAGGGGTTTTCTAGATCACAAGGAGTATTACATTTGGGAATTGGCACTTCTGCCATGCTTAAATGGATGAAAGTTAACCTGACCAGCACTACAGAGCTGATCTGTGCCTTTGCCTCTCTCCTGCAGTTACTCTCCCCTGGCAGATGCCTTCTCCTGTCAGTTCCGGGGTCACAACCTGCCCTCGATGCTGGCCAAGTTCTCCCTCCCGGTGTCACTCTCCGAGTTCAAGAACCCGCTGGCACCGCCTGTGCAGGAGGTGAGCTGGGCACTGTCCAACAGCTCCTTGTTCTCCTGATAACAAGGGATGGTGCTGCTTCTGGAGCACTTGGTCAGGAACCTGCTGTTTCACATTTACAAGTTCCCAATTACTGTGTTTCCAGCCTTATGATTTGTTGTTTCGTGTCCTCGTGCCGAAAAGCTGTGGGGATGTTCAAAGTGAGAGGGTGCTCTGTGCTGGCAAAGCAGAGTCCTGAAAGAAATACTAGAATGTTTCTTTTCATGGAGTGATGTAGTAGGGAAAACTGAAACTCCATTTGGTCTGTTGCAAACTGTCATGAATTGGTAGGGGTGAATCAAGTTTGTGGATTCCTCACAATCACATTCGATTTTATTTTATTCCATCTGCTTCAAGTTCACAATCTATTTTTAAAAGCAATCTGTCTGTACACTTGGTTTTGCTGTAAAACTGGAATTGTTTAAAGGCTGTTGGAGGAAATAGACTCAGCATGGGGTGAGCAGAAGTCTGTGTGTCACTGCATTAGCTTTTTAGTATTCAGATCTGGGTTAATAAAATATGGATTTGGGATTTGTGAGCTGTTTTGCTTAGGCATCGATCATGGCTTGTGACATTTCTGGGAACTGGTGGAACACAAGAAGGAGCTCAATAATGTGAGGTGTCCTGGCTGACACACTTCTGTTCCCAGATGGAGGAGCCTGGACCTCTGAACGTGGCTCAGTGAGCCAAAGCAAGCATAGGCAGAGTTCTTTGGCTGGTTTCTTGTGGTGTTTGTTTCTGGCCTTCAGACTTGGGTGCCTTGGTGGCTCCATGGATTGAGCCCCTGCTCAGATACAGAGAAGATTGCCATCACCTCTGCACTCAAGCACAGCTGTGAGGGAAGAATTGGTTGTAATTACAGGTTGGGAGAGATGATGATCAGAGATAAAGATAAGTAATGATGTAGGTCTAATCCCAGTAGCATGTACTGGTCAGCTGCCACCTTGGGAGGCAGGGAAAGAGCAGGACTCCACTGTAGTTACAGACAAGTAAGTGTCCTGAAAATTGAAGCTGAAGCCATAGCATTAATTTTATTCTAGCTGCAGTAGCTTCAGGAGACATTCTCAGTAATTCTTTTAAAATTAATTACTTGCCTCAGTACTTCTCCTTCAATAGTTCTGGTTGTTCTCAGACGTCCTACTTTTGTTTAAAATACACAAATAAAAGTCTGCCACTTACTACTGCGGTTATGCCTTGAAAGAAGGGTGCAATAAATGCTTGCCAGAGCTGATGGAGTGCTAAAGTGTTTTTTTAGAGTGTGTACCTTCCTTCTGCTGCTCACCTGTCTGTGCTGGGGTCCTAAGGGTCAGCAGCACAGCTTGCTTTCATCATCCTTTCAGCCTTATTGGAAGATGAAGGATGATGCTGTGAAAAGCTGTGGCTTTTTGATAAAGCAAAGTGTGACAGTTCTTGGGGGAGTTTAGATTGAAGAGAGTTTTTATGTATTTTCATATCAGTACATTTTCTTCTACTTTGATTTACCTATGTAGGACTTCTTGTATTATTTTTTGTTTTTTTAATCTTTTAAGAGACGTGACTCCAATCCCTGCCCTGAAGTGGTCAGGCTCCAGTTGTAATTAACAGAGATCTAATCAATACAGCAATTAATCTAATGAAATGTGGGTGGGTTTTTGTTCCGCTGTGCTGTGATAAAAGATGTTGTACTCTGAACTGTAAATATTGTCAAAATGTACTCACTTTGCCTTTGAAAAAAATTAGCAAAGGTGGGACTTTCTGTGTAGTTTTGTTCTTTGTGTGCACAGGAGGGGATGTGAGGTATTTTAGCTTTAAAGGTTACCTTGTGCTTTTCATCAGGCTGAGGGCACTGTCTGTTCTCCTGAAGGTCAGTGTGCTGGAGGGTCAGTACTGTGGGAGAGGCTGGATCTTCTGCAGAAGCTCTTGTGCCCTCATGGCATCCATGGCATCCATCCCATCTGATTCTTCTCTTAAGCATGGGATTGGCTCCCTGTTTTTGGCATGTGCTTCTGGATGGGTAAAGAATACAGAAGGCATTAATAAAGCCCACGATAGGAAACAGGAGAGCTCTTAGAGCCCTTCCTGTTTTTATACAAAAATATTGCTTGATTTGAAAGGGGACAAAGTTATTTTTGTTCAATTACCATTGCATGAGTGGAATTCCTCTATTCCTTTGGGTAGATGAAAAAAATGTGACAGTCATTTTTATACCTGGTGTGCTGTGGTATTTTTTGGCTGGTAGGACATATGAACAACCTGAGCAAGGACAAGACTGCCTTGGGAGTGCATGGCTGTGTTCTGCTTTTACTGTCTGCCTGTCAAGTAGGTAGGAGGTGTCAAGTGAGTGGTGTGTGCCTGGCCTGCCAGTGCTCTCAGCCGTGCCCTGTGCCAGAGACTGAAAGTCCTGATTGTGTCATCTTGATCTCTTGTCTTGCCTGTGATGAGGAGCAGTGTATTGCAGTGGAACCCTGGGCAGTGTGTATCTGTCAGTTGAGAAGATTTTGGTATCCCTGTGGTGCTCCCCTGCTGCTTCCCTTTCTCTGTGTTTCCCTTGGATTCCCTGGCTTTCCTGGGACAGCAGTGTTGCAGCAGGGTGAGGATGAGCCCGTGCCCTCAGCTCAGCTGACCTAAAGAGGTCTTGGTGGTGTTGAGCTGAGGCCCTGCTTTTCTTTCCCACTCCCAGGTGTGTGCACACACGAGCCTTCCTCCCTTCCCTCTTCCCATTCCTAGAGCTCTGGCTCCTGTCCTGCCTGACTCCATTCATTCAACTTGTTTCAGCTGCACAAGTTTTCTGCCAGGTTAGCAGGTGGAATTCACTTGGGGAGATCCAGTGAGCTCCAGGGCTGGCGCAGAGGGAGGTGATTTCTGCAGAGCTTGTGCAGCTGTGGGGGGTGAGGGAAGCAGAAGCTGTTTTCTCCACAGTGAGTTGTCTCTTAGCCCCATTGTGCCTTGTAATGTCACCAGGACTTGCTGCAGTGCCTGGGTTTGTTCTGGATCTCACCAGGATGCAGCCAAGGGGTGGGGAGCTCAGACAGAAGGGAACTCATCTTGCCTTTTGGTGTTTTCACTGGAAAAGAAACAGTTTGTATCCCCTCTACTCTGACCCCAAAGAAGCTGTCCCTGTTCTGCTGCCTGTGGCTGTTGGCTCGTGTCCCTGTGCTCTCCTCCTCTGAGTGGCTCAGCCTTGCTCTGAGTGCAGAGCACACCTGGGGTGGAGCTCTGGGGTTGCTCAGTGGGGTGCACATGCCTTCCAAACCTCCGGGGAAAGCATAGGAGCACTTGGTGACCCAAAGTCTTCAGGTCAGCACGTGTTGACTGGCAGGATCTGTACCAGGCACTGCTGCTGGTGCAGGGCAAGGCTTTGGCCTGCTTTTCAGGATAAGGATTTCTTCGTCCAGCATCAAATTTCTTTACCCAGCTACTCTGCACTAAGTTGCTTTGCAAACCAAGAGTTAGGGATGATGTTTGTAGCTTCCCCTCCTCTGCACTGTGACCTCAGCTAGTTCATCTGCTTCAGAAGCTGTAACATCACTCTGCCCTGCCTTGAACAAACATGGACTAGCAGGAGGGATCTTCCCACCTGTAAGGAGTGTTCCTAGGTGAATTAGACATCCCATTTTCTTCCTGCATCCCCTTTATCATAATGCACATTGTCATTATTATTGTGGTTCTCTAATTCTCCCTTGATGGGATATGGATAACTGCAGGAAAAAAAACCCCAGAAAAACAGATGGGAAAGCAGGACAGCTGCTGCTGAACAAAATCTGTTTAACTTTTCACTTTTGTTTTAGTCAGTCTGGGCCATCCTGCTGGGAGTCAGGCACAGGGAGATGAGGCCTCTGCCTTGTGCCTGCAGAAAACGTGCCGAGCTTTGTGCAGGGCTCATGGAAAATGAGGCAGGAAAATGTGTCAGGGGATGGAGTGGGAGGGGAGCTGCCTGCACACCCTGAATGGGCAGCTGTGTCTTCAGGGAGCCACGCTGCACATGGGGCTGCTCTGCTGGAAGGCATTAGGAGCCACGGGAGCTTTTGTTGGCAGAGGTAGGGAAGTAGGATTAAGATGCATTTATATTCAGTTGGGCTGGGTATGAAATCAGGGGTTTAGCACAGTAAGTTAAAGGAGTATGTCATGTTAGGCCTGAATGGAGGGAATGGTGAAGCTGAGAATTCAGAGCTGTCACCTTGTGATTAAAATGGCAACATTAGACAGTAAATGTTTCATCCTACATCAGTAGGAGTTTTCAGAGTCTGTTTCCTGTAAAACAGGGAGAAGTTTTAATAGCTGATCTGTTTTCCATGAAACAGCGTGGTTTGAATGCTAAAGAAAGGTAATACATTTCAGCAAACATCCCTGCGCCCCAGTGGCTTTGAAGGTGTCATCGTCCTGAGCCAAGGCAGCCCTCAGTTCTCAAGTCAGACCTTGAAGAGGGTTTGTGTCAAATAACTGGATAATCCAGGTTGGAGAAAGGGGGCTTGTGTGCTTCAGTAGGCAAAACAAGCTGTGTTTTAACTGTCTCCTCACGTAGTGAGAAACAAGCTAGGATTGACTGCTTCTAGGCTGCTGTTTTCCCTTCCCTTTCCTGAACCTGTTGCTACTCCCAGTTATCCTTAACTTTTTAGGCCTGGGAAAGAAAACAGCCTTAAAGAATCCTTGCAGGAAATGTAATACATTTCTCAAGAGTTTTACAAATGGCCCCAGAGAATAAGGAATGCTGGATCTTGTCCCTCCAAGACTTGGGGCTGATCTCTGGCCATCCTGAAGTGCCCAGCTGGGCTGATGCGCAGTGCCATGGTTTTGGAAGCCAGTGCAGCATCTCTGCTTGTGCCAGTGAACACAAAGCAGGGCATTGTACCAGTGCCTTGCTCGACAACACTCTGTCACTGCTCTGGGAATGGCCCTGGGCTGTTCTGTGCCAGCAGGAACAAGCCAGATGTGGCTGCTGCAGCAGACAGGACCCCCTCAGAGAAGGCTGGAAAGAGGCAGCACGGGCAGACAGGAAGCATGAAAGGAATATGGATGAAATTTAAATTGAATTGGTAGTTAAATTAAGCAACAGAAAATGTTTCACTTTATATTTCCATCACAATCCTGCTGTTTCAGCCAAAAAATCCTGGCTCTGGATTCCTGCTGTGCCAGAGGATGACTGAGGCAAGCAGTCCTGGGATGAAGTATATCCTTGCCTGGGAAGCTGCTCCCAGCCCTTTTGGCTTCAGCAAGGAGCCAAGCTCTGATGAAGTGCCCTGAGAGCAGGCCCAGAGATAACCCTGCACCCCTGGGGGAGGTGCAGCAGTTCCAGCCAGCACAGCACTGATGGTGCAGGGCAGCCTCTGCTACTGCAGCCCTGTGTGAGCTCCATCGGAGCTTGGGAGGAGCAGATGGACAGTGAAGAGAAACGCAGTGCTCGTGTCCAGAAGGACAGGCAGCAGCATGTGTTAGCAAAGCCCCTGCTAGACCTGATCTGGGAAAACAGTTCTGCACTTCCACACTTCTTTTGGTAAGAAATGGGTCTAAAGAAGAAGTTCTAAGAAGTGGGAATGGTGTGAGGCACTTGCAGTGGTGGCCCAAAGTTCATCACGGGCAGGGGCCACTGCAGGATGCTGCAGCACTTGGGCTTTTTCTAGGACTGGGTTTTAAGAAGTACCAGATTCCTGCTGAAGTTTGTCTTAATACAGAAAAATGTCAGGGATCATCAGTCTCTGTGGTCTAGGGGTGATCAAGCTTACTTCAGGAGGGAAGATGAGTTTCCTCTAGTTCTCAGATTAGTCACAGATCTCCAGCTCTCCCACCCAGAGACGGCACAAAGGTGTTTGACAGGGGCTGGTTGCACAAGGTTTTGGCTGTAAAGCTGTAACACCTCTGCTGCCTGGCTTCTTGTTCCACTGGGCCATAGTTTCTGGCTCAGGGTGGCTTTCTAGGTATTTCCACGAGGGTGTGGAGGTGATGGTGCACATGCAGGATTAGAGGGGGTTGGATGAGACTCTCCATGCACATAGAGCTGCAGCAAAAGAAATTGGCTATTTCTATAATTCATGGAACCACCAGAGTGACCAGGGGAGGCTGGTCTGGATCAGGCCCAACCCACTGCTTCTGTAGGTCTGGTAGAGCCTGTCTTCCTGTCTCCTTGGATTTTTCCAGGGTTGTTTTGTGCTCTGAAACGTGCAGACCTCTTTCATTTGCTAATCAGACGTCACTGTGTGCCAACAGGTTGGAAATGTAAGTAAAATTAATGAGCCATCTTTCCATCCAGACCTGCGTCTGGAATGAAGGATTTCAGCAACGTAATCACTGGAGTAAACCTCGCTCTTCCAGGCTGCCTTCAGATGTTAGCAAAGCATTAGGTCTTTGGTGTCTTTTGCCAACCTTCCTCTTCTGTAGATTTTCTGTTAAACATGTAAAATGTATTATGGCTTTTCCAAAAAAGAGATGTTTGAAGGCGATCCCAGATAATATGTTTTAAGATTAAAATCCGCTGAGCCCCCAGAAGTGGTAATCCCTGAAAAGACAGGGTGTGGGTCTGTCTGCAAACAGAAGAGGTTTCTTTTGTGATTTGATAGCAGAGGAGGAACTGAGAATTACAAGATTTATGGAAAAAGGAAAATTATGTGGGCTGATGAACTTGGGTTTGGGGCTTTTATTGCGATTTGGCCTGTTACCCTGATGATTAATGCAGCAGAGTGAGCTTCCTTCTGAGTCTGAGCTCATGCTGCATGTGTTTGTCTCACCAAAACAGTGTTGGTTGCTATGAAGTCCCCAAACAGCCTTGTCAGTGACTGTGTTCTGAGCCTTTTGCTATGAGAGTTGCCTGCAGTGATATGAAAAGGCTTTTTATGCAGAAATCAAGACACAATGATACATTTTGAAGGCTCTTCCCAGACTTGTGAAAACAGACCATGCCAAGACCCTGCAAACGTTGCCCCTGGCTCTGCCCATGGTGCAGGTCTCCAGCAGGTGTTGGGCATGTTTAATACATCTCATTGCTTTTGAGTCTCTTGCCTGCCTGAAAACCCAGGTGCCTTTATTAGCTTGGCCCTATATAGCAGAGAGATGGTGAAAAGAGGGATAGTGACTCTGCATTGAGAGGGGACTCCTTGGCAGCTCAGGCTGCTGACCCTTGCCAGGGCTTCCTGCTGCTGCTCCTGCTGCTTCTGTATTACCCAGCCCTGTCAGGCTCTGATCTCCAGAGCATCTCCCATGGCTAATCAGCAGTTTCCCATCTGACAGCAAAGGGCTCCTATTCCTGGCCACCTCTCCTGGTTGCTTTAGCTCTGCCCCATCACCCTGCCCTCTCTCTGGCTCTCTTAGAGGTGCCTGGGCTTCAATCTGACCATCTGGGATTAAGCCTTCTGTGATATACATTTTAGTGGCCCTTGTGTAGAAACCAGCAAACTGGTTTGGAGCTGGGGCAGGGCAGGTTCCTTCGAGGCTGTGCTGGTCAGTGTTGCATAAAGATGTGGATCACTAAAGGCTCCATTGCAGCCTAAGCACCCACAGAGGCTCTGGGTGTGATGAAGGTTTGTGCCTGGTCACCTTTTTGTGATTGGAACAGGGATAAACTCTTGTGTGGGTCGAGAAGCATTTCTCCATGTGACTTGTTACTCACCAGGTGTACCCTTTGTGTGTTGTTTTCCTCCTGCATCTCATTTCCCAGGTGTTTAACCCCTCATTTGTCCCCCTGCAGACCCAGCTTATCCAGATGGTGATATGGATGCTCCAGCACCGGCTCCTGATCCAGCTCCACACCTACGTGTGCCTGATGGTGCCCCCAAATGAGGAAGAGTTCCGAGCCCAGGATGAGGACATGCCCTTCACTGCCAGGGTTGGGGGACGAAGTTTGAGCACCCCCAATGCTCTCAGCTTTGGCTCTCCAAGTATGAGCATGCTTTTCTCTGCTGTTCTCACCTCACTTCTAGAGCTTCCCTTAGTGCTGCCAAGGGCCATCAGGCCTTGGTAATGAGACATCTCCTCTTGTTGGAGTACTTGCTAATTAGGTCCAGCCTTTCGTAAATTTAGAACTAGGCACTGGTGAAAGTCCTAGGGGCTATTAGACTTCTTTTTAGAAAGAAGTAATGCTTTGTAATTTGCCAAATTCTCATGTGGTCATGTAAAAGATTTTTATGAGAGGTACTTCTTTCTTTTTTAAAGTATCTTCCTCCTCCCTTGCTGCACTCAGAAGTATCCCCTATGTTCCTCTGGCTGCATTGCTATTACTGCCCAGATTTTGATTTTCAGGACAGAAAGAAAATGTGAGAACTTGTTCAAGCAGCACTGATTTCTGTGGGCTGTAGAACCATTAGAGCCACCCAAGGAGACACAGAGTTGGCTTTGTTCTCACAAATGACTGATTTCTGTTTATGTATCCTGATTTCTTTAATCTCCCCAGTGCCATTCTTCGGGTGATTCCAGGAAAGCATTCTTCTGAGAGGATGAGTCAGATATGGTGCTGAAATCACCAAACTGTCCTGCCTGTGCTGTTCTGAGCAGCCTTCTCAGAACTCTGCTGGGCTTGGATATGGGGAGAGATTCTCTGTACAACTTTGAGCTTTTACAGGAGTAATGAATTAGGGCAGAAATCTTGGAACGTGAGTCAGATCAGTCTGTGATCTGCTTATTCTGGCTCTCCCTCACAAGAGGATATTGCTTCTTGGCCTCTTTGTCTGCTCCCACCTTCTGTGCTGTTAGGCTTTTCATGTTACCACTTCATGGTATTCCAGCACAGCTGTCTGGGAATTCTCTTTCCAAATGTTTTTTATGGACTGTTTATGGTCTCCAGAAGTACAGTTTTCCACACAAATTGATGACTTTGTTGAAACATTTGAATTTCCCATTGAGAAAAGCGCTGTGTTGTCATATGACTAATTGCAGATTCATGGAGCACTTGGAGACCCACCTTCTCTGCTCTCCAGAGAAAAGGGATTAGTTGGAAAGGCTGCACAGAAACAGCCTGAATTGATAAACTTTGCATCCTTATGCTGAGGAATATAAAGCTTTTGTGTGTAATGTATGTCTCTCTCTTGCCCCGATAGCCAGTAGTGATGACATGACTCTGACAAGCCCTAGCATGGATAATTCCAGTGCTGAGCTGATACCTGGTGGGGACTCACCCCTAAATAAGAGGATGACGGAGAATCTCCTGGCAAGCCTGTTGGAACATGAGCGGGAAGCCATCCTGAATGTCCCAGCTGCCCAGAATCCAGAAGATCTCCGCATGTTTGCAAGGTGAGCAGGGCAGGATGCAGTCGTTGTTTCTTCTCCTTCCTGCATTATGGAAGGCTTGGTGTGGAGTCTGAGCAAATCCTGTTAGCCTGGGGATTTGGAGGAGAAATTCTTCGGGGTTTGTTCCTGTATTTCATCTGTAATACAAACTAATATTTGTGGCACACGAACACTTGGTAACAAAAGAGTCCTGGTTGTGTGAAGGAGCATCAGGGAGTTGGACTCGCTGTTTGCCTGCCAGTTTTGCTGTGTGCACACATAGCAGACACAAAACTGCACAGCCTAAAAAACTGTTCTAAGCAGGCAAGGCAGAGACCCAGTGATACTGATGCTGCCATTTTGTGTCCATTGGTATTTTCAGGCCAGCTCTCCTTAATTTGATGGTTTGTAAACTCCGTGGAAATAAGAGACACAGAGCCAGCCTGAATACTTTTACAGACCAGCCTGTGAGTGTCCCAAGGTGTGTTTGGCAGTGATGAGAGCTCACTGCTTAGGTTAGTTAAGCTAAAGGCATTAGGATGTGGGATCAGTAGCACACATTTTGTTGTTAGAAATTTGCACACCACAAAAGCAGGCACGATGTGGTTCTGCACGTGGTAAAAGCAGAATGACTTCCTAAGCAGCATCTGGGAAGAAGGGAGGGCGGGGGAAGACTTTTTCTTCCTAAGGATTTCAAAACACAGTGGCATCACTGGAATGCAACTTTCACTGGTTTTCATACTTGTGGAGCAGAAAACCACCTGGGGCAAGGACTGCAGCTGTCCCATATTCTGGATTCAGTTGGTAATCCCCTGAAAAGCTGGTTCTTGCCCTAGGATGGATACAGTCAGCTAGCCTAGGGAAACTGTAATAGGAGGAAAATACTTCCATTGTCTGTGGCAGAGAACAGCTCAGGGACTTTGACAGAGCTCTCAAAGCTTGTGGGTAGTTATTGCTCTCTGAATTATTTGTCTCTGTCTTCTGCAACTCTTCAGAGAATATGCTCTGACTGGGAGGCAACATTGGCCACTTGAGAACTCTGAAGTGTTTTTTTTTCTTTATTACCAGCTAAGTCATTGCAAAACCAGTGAGGAAGGAAAGTAAAAACAAAATGATTATTAAATAGCTTAAGACAGAAGTTGTGGGGAACTCCTTGGACCAGTTCAGTGACGATGCAGATTCTTAGACAATCTGTGAGGAAAGGATGTCATGATTGCTCCCCTCTCAGTACCCTCAGTGGGGTAAAACAGCCCATTTGGAAGCTTTTGAACTGCAGATGCAAAAAATGACTGTGATTTCTTTGTGAAGCTGAGTGATGTTTATTTTGCAGTTTGCTCCTGCCCCGGGTTCTTTTGCAAATCCCCAGGCCTTATCAGGTTTGAATTTCCAGTCTGCTACAGATTGAATTGACAAGTGCAGAGTGCTCTGAGGCAAGAGAGAGGAATAAACAGATTAAACAATAAATAAACAATAGACAGATGGGTCCTGTGGGCAGACGCTGCAGTGCGCACGTAGGAATGTTCATGCCAGACCCTCTTAGTTACTGCTGGTTGTATGAGACACCACAACTTGTAGGTTGTGGTGTATTTTCTCTCTTTTTGTGCCATAACCATCAGAGATGAGTGAGTACATCTGTTGCTCTCAATGAAAGGGAAAAAGCCATGGTGAAGCTGCCTGAAGGAGCTGACCTCCCTGGGTACCCTCATGCAGGTACTGCTCCAGCCCCTCTTTCCTTTGCTGTAGGAGCAGCAGCCTGAGGGGGGCTGTGCCCTGGCCAACAGCTCTGCTCTCATAGCTGCCTCCAGAGCAAAGTGCTATAAATGCACAACTGGTGCCCTAAATATCCTGTGGTATTTGCCCTTCCCAGGGTGCTGTGTGTACACACAGAGGGATGGGCTATTTCCAGCACAGCAATAAAGCTCAGCCTGGCACATTTTTCTGTGCTGGTGCCTCTGAGTGCCTGTCCCTGTTACTTGGACAGCACAGAGCGCTGGTGCCTGTCCAGGCTGTGCACAGCCCATGTTTGAAGGCAGAAATCTTAAGGGGAAGTAAGGAATTACTAAAGCTTGGCTCCAGCATTGGCTGCATTAACCCTCATAACATCCAATGAGAATTTAAATCCAAGTTCTTTCCTAAGGTGCAACTGAAGGAGGGTTGGCATGTCCTTCCAGGAGTAAGCTTGGGAAGGACACAAGTTGTTTTTGATCTAGATCCTCAGTAATGTGCACCAAGCCTTCCTCACTGCACATTAAGCAGTGCTTTTGAAGCCTGAAGAAGTTGGAGGCTTCACTCATGGCTTCTCTCCCAAGCCCTGAGTTGCTCTCAGGGTTTGTCTTGCTCTGAGACTGGGAGGTGAGATCCTTCACTCCACAGAGGGATGCTCATTGGCAGCACTGAGCTGTGGACAGTTCTGCTCTGGTTTCAAGCAGTGCTGTGGCAGGGACATCTCCTTGGCCAGAAACAAGCTAATTATATTGGAATTGCTAGTCTGAGAGAATTCTTTTTAGTGCGTAGGAACACTCCAATGCTGTTAGAGGGCCAGCTCTTGCAACTTGAGGAGGGGAAAACAGTGATGAGCTATGGAAAGCAATGATCTTCCATCACTGCATCTGGATGTGCACATCTGTCAACAGACACACTTGTGCAGCTTCAGAGGGACTCAAACACAGTGTCACTGCCCCAAGAAGTGCCATCTCATGCTGATTGTGTCCCAGAAATGTTCACTGCCCAAAAAGGTGAAGGCAGTGCCCACCTTCTCTAGAGCTGTGAAGCCCCAAGGACAGCTTTGTAGATTCTGCTTGGACTTTTGGGAAAACCCCTCCCTGGGAGGGTGGTGCAGCCCAGGACAGATTGCCCAAGCATGTGGACGGATCTCCATCTCTGAAGGGTTTGAAAAAGCTCTACAGCATTAGCAATAGTCCTGCTGGAGCAGAATGCTGGGCTAGACTTTGGGGGTGTCTTCCAGCTGGCATTTTTGTGATATTCTTTAATAGCCTCTCTAGCTTTTATTGGAGTGGAAAGTATTTAGTCTTGACCAGTTACAAATCCAGACTCTTTCTGAATATAAGATGGATTTATTTATTGGCAAACTGCTCAGTCTGTGCTGCCGTGGAAAGCCTGGTCATACTATTTGCACGGAATGAGAGCTGAGCCAGGGTATGAGCACATGGGCACATGAGACTGGCACAGGGGAAGGAATCCCCAAAACCACCTTGTGAACTGTGATATGAGTTGTAAGATACAAATGTTTCTGTTCATACTTGAGGGAACAGTCTGGCTTTGACACACCCAAGAACTGAGCTTACCCTGTGACTGGCCACTTCTCAGTGCACACGGTTGCCATTGGCCCTGGGGAGGTTGCCAGCGAGCCTCGTGTCAATACCCAGTGGGAGACAGTGCAAAAGGCATAGCCCAGATACAGGAAAGACTGGAGCTTGTCTCTGTTGTTTGTGCTGCAGGTACAGAGGCAGCAGTTATGTTCTCCATACTGGTGCCAGTTTGAGAGCTGGCAGAGGAACAGCAGGAGGGAGTTGGCAGTGAGCTGGGGCTGCCCAGCTACAGGCTGCCAGTGAGGATCCTGCTCTGAGCCCACAGACAGCTCGTGGGGGAGAGGAGGGACGTGGCAAATTGGGAAGCAGAGAAACACACGTGGCACTGGGCTAGAGGTGAAAACTCCTCTGCACAGTGTAGTGGGGGTGTGATGGAGGGGCTCTTGTTGCACAGTGACTCCTTTGCAGTCACCCCTGAGGGTGGTGGGTGATGGGAGTGCCCAGCAGGAGGCAGCCAGGCAGGCGTTGGTCCTGCAGGGAAAGGACGAGCCACTCCATCCTCCAAAACAGGCAGGAGTGCTCCAGTGGATAGTGGATATATTTTGAGGGCTGTTCCTGCATGGGGGCTGTATGAATGGATTGGAAAACAGATCATGTCATCTCCACTCATTTTTACAGTCAGTTGGCACGAAGCTGCAGATGGGTAATGGAACATGAGCAAAGGCTGCTGGAGCACAGAGTGTGATGTGGAACACACGTGGAGGCACAGCTGGCTGTGGAGCTGGGAAGAGACTCTGGCCTTTGGGCCTTCATGGGTGGGAGCATTTGAGTCACACGTGCAGCATGGCTGTGACATTTGGGAGGGTGTCGAGACAAGTAAGAGACTGAGCAGGAAGCTCAGGCTTCATCTGTGGGGCTGGCTTGGCATTATGGCTCACAGGGAACTCTGGGGAGGGGCCCTCAGCCATCGGGGACTTGTGCTGTTTGTCGTGGACCCTGCCGTGACTGACTGTGCAGGGCTAAGGTTTTCTGATGGCTCTAGCATGGTGGTGGCCAGCAAAGGGGTATCAGTGTTGTGTTGTCTAAAGAGAATAGGGAATTTAAGAAGCCAGCATGGTTTGAGCATAGGCTTCAGGGGGTTTGTAACTCCTGCAGCTTCTCTGTGGTGCCTACCACCAAAATTTCCATCAGCCTGTTGTGACTGCTCCACCCAACCCAAGCTGCCCAAACCCTGAGTGCAGGACCTGTAGTTACAAAGCCCCTTGTGCTGCTGTGAGGGAAAATTGCTCTTAATTCTAAAAGGCAGCGCAGGTACCCAAGCCCCTGATGCAGAGCTGTGACAAAGGGCAGTTTAGGCCCAGCTAAGAGAACATGGAATAAATCTGCCATGTCCTGACTTCTCAAGGCTTGTTGGCACTTATGTTTCTTCACTTTCTGGAATTATAACTAAGTTGAAAATTTACAATCTTGGGAAATGCTGGGAAACCTCTTGATCCAAGGAGGACCTTGGCAAAGCCCCACAGTGGGCAACTCCCATCCTTTTCCAGAGGATTTCTGTGCTAGGCATGATTTAATTCCCTTTTCATGCAAATGAGGGACATAACCCAAACAACATTCTGATTCGAATCCCATGGGGGAGGAGACCTTGGGGGTGGCAGTATGAGTTTGAGCTGCTTTTGGCCCATGTGCTGCCTTGCTCTGTTCCCTGCAGGCTGCTGCACTACTTCCGAGGCCGGCACCACCTGGAGGAGATCATGTACAATGAGAACATGCGGCGCTCCCAGCTCCTGATGCTGTTTGACAAGTTCCGCAGTGTGCTGGTGGTCACCAGCCACGAGGACCCCGTCATTTCTGTGTTCCAGTCTCTCCTGAAGTGACTCTGCTGGCACAGAGGAGGGAGGCAGCTTGCCATACTCTCCATGCTGGGAGTCTAAAGGATGCCTAAAAACTGAAGGAGGTGGTTTCAGTTCCTTCTTGCCACGTGACACGCAGCAGGTTGTCCCCGTCCGTGCCTCGATGTCCCAGCTGCTCCACGAAGCTCCAGGGACTGCTGCAGGACAGCATGTGCTTGCTCAGCCTGGATTCCTACCCTGCTACATTCACAGCCCTTCCTTGGCCCTGGTGCTCCCCAGGAATCATGAGAGTGGGTAAGAGGGTTCTGCTGCGGTGCTGCTGGCAGAATGTCACCTTTGGGGGGGATGCTGGTGCCTCGAGAGTGCCTCCTCTGCTCTCCAGCACGACTGCTGGGACACTCAGCCATGAGACCTGTCCCCATGGCACAGCACGCATGGCCTTGCTCTAGGGCCCAGGGGAGCTGGCCTGGCTCGTAGGGAAATGACCCTGGGCACTGAAGGATTCTGTTTGATCTTGCAGCAGCGAGGACAGAGGTGGGAAGACAAAGTATCACAAGTAAACATGAAATCATGAATGAATGACTCAGTCACTGTGTCACAGCTCGTTCTTTCCTTGTCCCAATATCCTTATTCCCAAGTGTCTGTTGGAGCAGGGACTGCCACCATGCAGCCTCTGTGTTCCTGGGTTTTCATGCTTCCCAGTTTTTGCCTGGGGGTGGGAGCTTGGTTGTTGAGCAGGACTGAAAGGCACTGGCCAAGCTGCAGGTGCAGGGACACGTTCCACCCAGAGGCTGGGGGTAAGGGCACTCGGGCTTGTCCCCCAGGGCTTGTTTCGCCCCTCCACTCTCCCTCCCACAAGC
The DNA here is from genome assembly GCF_965178545.1 of Coloeus monedula. Lineage (NCBI taxonomy): Eukaryota > Metazoa > Chordata > Aves > Passeriformes > Corvidae > Coloeus > Coloeus monedula. The sequence goes on along the minus strand of NC_138796.1, from coordinate 13,934,001 downwards.
ATGGCTGTGCCTGCAGGGAACCAGACAGGGACCCTGGCCTGGGGTAAAGCTATCCAGCAGGAAAACGAGATACAGGACTGTATTTCCTGCTCTGGTTTGGGACTGCTCCTCCAGCCATGCCAGGGCCAGAACAAGAGGTGACAGCCCTGGGACATGCCAGGGCTTGGGGACAGCAGGAGCCTGTGCCAGCTCACCCCTGCCTGTGTGAGGCCACTGTCCCCCACAGCTGCTCACTGCTCTGTGCTGCATACCTGGGGAAGGGAGGGGGAACTTTACCTCCATAGTGGTGTGGCTTCCACAGGTTTGTTAAAAGGTTGTCAGGCTCCCTCTGAAGACCTTCCCTTACACCATGCACAACACCTGGAGCTTTTCCCAGAGCTCCAGGCTCTCAGGAGCAGCTTCACTTGCCCACACAAACTGGGTGAAACTGGGAGCTTTAGCTGACTTACCTTCCAGCAGTCAAGTGCTGGGGGAGCTACTCCATGACTCAGGGTTCCTTCAGCAAGTCTGGCCCTGCAGCTGCAACAGGGATGGTAGAGAAGAGGGAAAAACCGTATCTAACCTAAAAATCAGATCAACACCCCTGTAGACCCTGTCTCAACCAGCCCCAGCACCTGAGCATCAAGGTGAGCTACTGCAATCAGAAAAAAGACTGCTCAGAAGGGGCCAAACCAAATTCTTTCATGGGATGGGGACAGGAGTTTTTAAAAACTTGAGCCCTTTTATTGTATGGAACCTTAAGGTGGGGGTGGAGGTGGGAGGTGTGTCCCTGTCACCCACCCAGTGTGGCTGTGGTCCTGCAGGTCCTGCCCTGAATCCTGGACGTTCTTCCCCTCTGTACCTCAAGTCAGGCTTCTGCACCAGTGCTTTCATTGTGTGGGGGTTCACACAGTGGTAAGTTCTGAACTGGTTTCAAATGCAGCTGGGAAAATGAACAGAACCCATTCTTGTTCTCCAAGCTGGACCTTAGAGAAAGGTAGAGGTTGGAAGGGGTCTCTGCTCAAAGGAAAGGTGTTAGATCAGGTCACTCAGGACCCTGTCCTGTGGAGGTGTGAATGGCCCAGAGCTTCTCTGGGGCCCTGTTCCAGTGTTTGACCATCCTCATGGTGAAAATTTTTTCCATAGAGCTAATGAGAACTTCCTGTTTTCCAGCTGGTGGCCTGTTGCCTCATCCTGTCTGACAGCAGCCTGGCTCTGTCTTCTCTATACCCTCCTCTGAGGTAGTTGCAGACAACAGTAAGATCCCCCCTTTACATCCTCCCCCAACTCCCATCCTTTCAGGCTGCTCTGCTGCCATCCAGTTATTTTACTATTCCCCTGCAGCAACCAAGCACTGGCCTCTGCTGGGAGCTGAGGCGGGAGCAGCACAGAGCTGTGACCCTTCTCCTCTCACCCACCCTAATTAGGCCTGCATCCATTGGCAAGGGGGAAAGTGGCCTTCAGTGTCCAAAGTGTCCAAAACCAGCCTCAGTTCTGGCTGGGAGGCCCATGCCAGTCTCCTGCAAGTAAAGCTCCACCTTGCCCCATCCATTGTGACAAAGTACATTTATTGTTAAAAACACCCAAGCCCCTCTACCTGCCATGATGCAGCCTGAGGCCATTGTACAGAGCACAGCTCAGGTCCTGGTCCCTGGGGCACTTGCAAGACTTGTCAGCTGCAAGGGGAGTGTCCCCTTGCTGCCATCTCTCTCTCGATTTTCTTGTCTAAAACACTCACAAATTTGTTTCCCCGTAAATAAAACCTGAGTGGTTTCTGTGCCCACTCTCCCCTGTCGCCAATGCCAATCCTGGTAGTGGTCACCACGTCCTGCTCCCCTGGCGGGTCCTGTCCAGGCACCATCCAGATGGCAGCATCCTGAGTCAGGTCCCTTTGGTCAAAAGCCTTGTCGATCCCAAATGCCTGGCAGAGCTTGGAGGGCCCATTGCAGAGCTGCCAGTCCTTGAGCAGCTTGGTGGGTGCTTTCCTGGAGGCCCTGCGCAGCTCCCTCATGGCATCCAAGCCCTCCAGAGGTTCCAAGGAACGCAGCAGCACTGCAGCCCCTTCTCCTGTGCAGAACAAGAGCTAGTGTTAGTATGGGGGTGTTTTTTGGAAATGCCTCACCTTTCAGCCCACTGCCAGCAGCACTTCAGCTCTGAGCCTGTGGCTCAGCCCGATGGAGGAGGGAATGGCCTGGTGCACCCAACCATGGGGCCTATCCTTTGTTCCAAGTGCACTCCCTTCCCTCCTCCCAATGTCCAGTGTTCTGTAGCTCTGTGCCCTTCATTCTGCAGTGCTGACTTGCTCTTCCCAGCTCCACCTCATGTTGTTAAGTCTGGCTGCTGCTTCAAGGCTTGCCAGAGGGCAAGAGCTTTTTCTTATGTCAGCACAATGTTCAGGAATAAATATACATCTGGTTCAGTTTTGGCAGAGGTATCCAAAGCTGCTCCCAAACCCAGTGGATTTCTAATAAACTCTGATTACAAGAACTCCAGCTAACAAAGGCGAGGAAGAATGAATCTGGATGCTGCCAGCAGAAAGAGGCAGCTTGCAGAGTGAGGTTGGACAAAGAGAAACCTGGGAAGGAGCTGCAGGCACTGGGAGCAGACACTGCTGAGGGAGCCTGAGCTGCAGGTGGCACCAATGCAAACTCCTGGAGGTGGAACAGGTGCGATGAGCAGGGCCTTGGGTAACTGCACAGCTCCAACAGAGTGTGATTGGGACACATGTGCCAGGGAAGCTCTCCCAAGGCAGGGACCTGGGGCAGGACAGGGCTGCACAGTCTGGCTGTGGGATACACAGCCCTGGGAGCAGCACTTAGCAGAGAAGACCTTTCTATGACAAAAACTGAAGAAAACGGACAAATTCTTTTCTCAAATGTGATTTGCCACCCTGTCAGAAGCCTTAGGTCTCCTGCCCTCCCAGCTGTTGCAGCCAGGTGACAGTCAAGCAAAGACACAGCTCACAGCAGACATTCCCTGTCTAACAAGGATCTCCAGCCTAAGTGGGACAGAAACGTTTCCCTGGTATTTTCCAGTGGACAGCAGGGAGGTCTTCTGCCCCTGAGTGGGTGAGGAGAGCACTGGCACAGGGCCTGTGTGCAGCCCCACACAGCTCCCCTTGTGCTGGCCGCCCACGGCTTTCCTCCCGCCAGCATCTGCGTGGTGCCGCTCCCTCTCCAGCCTTGAACATCTGGAACCATACTCATGCCTGGCAAAGGTTTTTTTTGTAGGCACTGGCAGATCCCTAAGGACCTGTGACTTCCCAAAATAGAATCCCTCTCATTTTTTGTACAAATCCCACACTAAATTATCCCTCTGTGCTCCCAGTGAGGTCCTGGTTCCTGGCTCTCTGAGGTGTGCCTGCTGTCCTGAACCTTCTCGGAGCCCCTGCTGCCCCCACTACAGCTCGGTGAAGTCAACAGCCTGAATTCCAACAGCTGTCAGCAATCTGTTCCTAGGCACTCCCTTCTCCAAGGAGGGGGGGATTGATGCTAATCTGGCAGCCAAAAGCCGCTTCCCTGGCCTAACAGTGATTTAGAGCTCAAAGGTCATTTTAGATTTTTAAGAACATGTTCCATGTCCTAATTCTGCTTTTTATCGATGCATGAAGAAACATCCTTCATATCATGTTGCTGCCTCTATTGCCAGGAACAACTGTGGGATTCTGAGCAATTGCTAATTATACTACTTGCTTTCATCCATCTCAAATGCAAGTGGAAACTGTGGCCACACATAAATTGAACTGAGTCCTTGGGAGTTCACATGAAGAGAGATGAGCACTTGGGAAACTGCAGGTGCTCCCAGAGCATCACAGAGCCCAGCAAGGGGGTACTGGGAATTTCTGTCTCTGGCTGCTCTTTCTGCATTTCCAGCTGGAAGTTTCCAGGTTCTTTCTAGCTGTGTGCAACACACACCACACTCTACCCAGAAAGCAGCCTTGGGAAGAGGTGGAGACAGCAGGCAGGACAAGAGTGCAGAGATGCCATGATGAGCTACTGCTTTATTCCCCTCACACCCCTGGGTCCTCCTGAGCATACTTCCACATTAGACATTTAATTTTAATTCCCAAAGAGTAGCTGAATCCCTTTGGCTCAACTCTAGAGTGCTTCAGCCTGGCTTCCTCCCCCTCCCAGCCTGCAGCAGTTCACTCTCAAGGGTCACCTGGGTTCAGCATCTGCCCAACATGGACACACCAGCAGCAGCAGTAGGGGGAGTTGGTGATGCCAAGTATTTATCTCCCTTGATAAGAGTCACTCCATATAATGAGCAGCATTCAGGGCTAAAAGCTGGGATCTAACAACACTGCAGAGGTCAATTCTCTCCCTGAGCAGCTAGAAATCATAACATGACAGTGGAGTCCCACACCCCCACAGTGCAGCTTGCTGCTCCTTCCCTGAAACAGCTCCAGCTCCCAGGCTTGGAAACAGCTCTTGGCCACTGGAGAGAAGAGAATTTTTTCTTCCATTCACCTGCCTGACTCAGTGCTCCCGAATACTTCCTTCAAAATCCTAGTCTAGGATCTGAAAGTTGGGGAGAAGTCCCTGCAGTGTGACCCTGGGCTGAGCATCACTAGGCTCTCCATTTTACAAGCTATTCTTTCAGATCTGGCAGCAAAATACAGACCTTGGCAAATTCCAGAGAAACAGATCACAGCTAAGTTGAAGAGAAGCATGACTGGCATTTATCCTCTTCCTGAGGCAAGGGAAGCCCCACATCTCTCTCAACTCTAGGGAAAGCTCTTAGTACGAAGATTATTGTGCTGCTCAGGAGATACTGTAGGATTCATGCACACTAAAAGACTCTGGCTATATTTTTTATGTGAGCTCTTCTCCTCTACCATCCATGATTTCTCCAAATGCAGTGATGCCTGACGTGGCTTCAGGCAGTTGCAGCATTTCACTCAGTGATGGGAAGACCTCTTACAGTAAAATTCCCCATGACACAGCTTTATCTCAGTGATCTGCATAAATTATTTCCCCTTCATCACTGACAAAAAGTACTGGAGCCCCTCCTCATCTCATTGTGGTTTTATGTACACAGGGCTGCGGGTGACACACTCTTCCTATCCCTGAGTGATACCGGAGCCTGAACTCCAGCATAAACCAATAAACAGAGAAGGTTTATTCCAGCTGGAGTTAGAGGCTATGAGGTTGTGTATCTAAACAAGTGATCCCTAAAGAGTCAGAGCTGCCACTGCTTCAGAGGATACACTTGTCTCTTGGAGCTGTTTCCCCTTCCGTGTGGCCTGTGCTATGAAGAAGGACCAAGCTATGCCACAAGAAACAGGGTTTTTTTGCCAGGGTTTCCTTGTGTTTTTTCACAGCCAAAGTTTCCAAAATCTATCCCATATCCAGAGAATGAAATGCTTTTGCCTTTTGCCCAGGTGCCACCACGAAGATGACTCCCTCAATCCTTCCCTCGGACTAAACAACAGGACAATTAAACAACTCCTTCTCCCTCTAACTGGACAAAAACATCTCAGGTGTGATTCCGCCCCAGATTCTTTCTTGTAACACTTCTGCATGTGGGCAAATCCACACAAGGAGCAGCTCCTGTTTATGTAGCTGCATCAGTGCACAGCCACAGTATTGACTGCAGTGCTCTGACCAAGCTGGCAGTGACGGCTCTGCCCGGTGTCACTGCATGTGTGACAGGATGATGGAGAAGGAGTTTGTAACAAAAAATCCAATGAATTCCATCACCACAGGGAGCTCTTTAACTGGTTTGCTACAAAATTAAACACAGGTATATAAGGAAAAATTTCCCAAAGTGTGTATTTCAAAGAAGTCTTTCTAGAATTCAAAGGCTAAACATATTTTTTTTTTAATAAAAAGTGTTATTCCTAATATTTCAAACACCAAGAATCCCATCCTGACAAACGAACCATGTGCTTTCATTATCTGAACAGATCTAGCAGAGCCAATGTAATGAAGTTCACATGTGTTGATCGTCCAGACTCCAGACCCCAGCTGGAAAGTCAGGCTCTTTCCCCACACTATAACCTGGCACTGTTTCTCTGCTTGGCTTCTGTCCAAAGGCCAAAACCTGAGGATTAATGGTCACAGTTACATTTGCTTTTCACTTAGGAATACACAAGCTTTTTAACCTTTATCTTCGAAATGGTGAAAAAGAAAGTAAATTGGGTTTGAGATTTTTTTCTTACAGAGTAGTTACCTAGGAAACACTTGCTGCCATTTCAAGGTGTCTAATTAAACAACAGCTTCATTGCAAGATAAATACTGTCATTCTTACAAGAAAGGAAAAAAAGGAAGTTTTCAGTAACGCTTGCTTGTTAAGAGTCTTGAAATGTGGAAGGACAGTTTCAGTAAATTCCAGAATAATTTAATTAGAGCTTGATTATTTTTTCTTGAGAATAATAGAAGAAGATTGAAGATTCTGTAACAGTCTCGATATTTTGATTTGGGTGGGGTTTTTTGGCTTTTAGATACAACAAAACAGCTAAAATGCTCCTACTGACTCCTTGCTTAAGCTTAGGACATCTCAGACTTTTTTTCCCCAATGTTTCATTCAGCCTCTGAAGATAAAGGTAGGAGACAGAGGAGTTTCCTGCCATGGCAACAGACACCAAGATTTAGGCTGTCATTAATGACTCCGAATTCTTCTCTACATCACCACTTTTGAGGAACAAGGTTCACTGAATCACATGACTGAGGCAGCAGCCCGGTCATCAAAACTGAAAGCTCTATCCTATCCAGATTTTCCCTCATTTCTCAATCTTCGTGTGCCTGAACAGCTCCCAGCTGGGACAAACTGGGCAGCTGGAGATGGGCCCTGCCTGCTGTGCTACTTGCACAGTGGCAAAGCCCAGGTCCCAAGGGACGATCATGACAGCAAGTCACCGACATCAGAGAGCCTACAGAGAGCTCACAAGTGACTGCAGTGCTGCTGTAGCTTGAAATGTCAGCCCCATCCTGCTGGCATTCCATCTCTTTCAGCCTCAGCTTACCTTGGCTGGAAACATTCATGCAGTAATAAATCCCGTAGATCTGATACACGTACAGAGTTCCTGGTTTCATGAACATTGCTGCATTTCGTTGTGTTTGCTTCCCACCTTTCGAGTGGGAAGCTTCATCTTCCCCACCCAGATAAGCTTCTGTTTCAACAATCCTGCCCCAGAGCTCTCTGCCATCAGGAAGTTTGCGAACCAAAATCTGAAAGAGAGGTCAGAGTGCATCAGTTACCAGCCCTCAGTACAAAATAACCACAGCAAGAGCTGTGGAAACAGAGAAGGTGGAAAGAAAGGACCTGATGGTACTAAATCCTCTCCAGTTAGCAGTCTGTAAGCTAAAACCAACTTTTTCAGCTTCCACTGCCCAGGCCACAGCCCCACTACAAGGAGTTCCCTACCTATCACTCACGCCACAAAGTGCCCGGTGCATTTGAGTGTCGAGATGAGGCAGTATTAAAAAGAACCACAGAGTTGCTTTTGTGGTTATTTTTTGTATTCTGCACTCCAATCCATCAGGTTTAAGGCAAAAATCACCACTGATATTAACCCTGAAGCATCATGAATGTATAATCTTTAGATCAGAAGAAATATGACAGTGGCACAATTAAATAACTGCTATGATTAGACAGTTTCTCTCCCTAGAGATGTTTCAAACAAGTCCCAGTCCCAAATCATAGAGATAATCAGCTCTAGAGAGAGCATCAATGCTATTTCAGTATTTTCTGCACCACAGAGAAGGGCAGTGCAGGAGAGCTGGGAGTTGGCTTCAGGCAGACAACAACAGATCTTTGTTATTACAGCGTGTTCTTTGCTGCTGGTACCTCCTTGAATAAAACAAAGCAGATGCAGGGGAAACAAAACATGACAGTCAAAAGATTCTCTTTAAAAATAAAACAACAACTAAACTTTGTACAAAGGAATTTGTGGTTTGACCTGATTTCCAAACTTTGTGTTTTACTTAATGTGTGTGAAATACTGCAGCACAGTCCTGTCTGGGTACCAGCAATCAGTTTAATTATAACACTTTAATTATCCAGCCCTTCCATCCAGCTGTTCAAAAATGACCTTCAGATAAGAAAGCTTAATTCCTAACAGATGTTTGTGCTGGGTTGCTAATGCAGATATTGATCTGATCCAGTATGGATGCTCCAGGAGTTGGTTTCCAAACCTGCAGCTCTGGCATACCATGGTTTTCCTGCAGCACTTGTCAAATTGTTGAAAATAATCAGTTTATTATTTTTTATAAAAAAAAAGCAGTGGTGTTCAGCAAGTGCCTGTGAACACCCCAAAACCAGACCCATGTGGCCACATTCCTCCCTCAGTATGATGAAATGCAGTGGTTAGGTAATGGGTTTAAAAGCATCCAGGCACTTCCCTGTCTTCAGACACACCAAATATTCTGTTGAATAAAAAAGTTTAAAATTGGTGATAATTCCCAACACCTCACAGTAAGCCATTTCATAAAAGTTACTTTTCTCATTGAGGATGTATCTTGATGTTATGGCAGTTCCCTCTGAGAGGCCATTTACTGCATGTATCTTTTTTGTTTCCAAGAACTCAGGTATCATGAAGATAAGCAAGATTAATATACCAGATGCCTCCAAAATTTGGTAGAATTAAGATAATGAAGGAAACACCAAATTACCTTTCTGAGAGAATAGGCTGGGACATGGGGGACTGGGGGTTACTTTAAAGAAAATTAAGATAGAAATCACCTGGTTTGTAATACTAGGCCTAAATAGGAAAAATACAGAATTAGGACTCAAATATCATCTGCCCAGAGTAACTGAATGCATAAGGGTGATGGAGCCATTAAAACAACAACAGTGTATCAGTAATGTGAGACTTCAGGTATCCTCAGCTAGACCAGGACACGTAAAATGTTTTCTTAGACACCATCAAACGCTGTGCAGAGTGAGGAATCAGGAATCTCATAAGAAAAGACTCAGTTCTCAGATCTGGAGCAAAACACAAAGTCTTTTCCAAAGACTTGTTCCTGAAAATCAACTTTGTATCATGACCATGAAAGACAGAGTTCAGTGTCTTTTCACAAGCATTAAAGTCCAAAAATAATCTATCAGAGTCCTGCCTACCAGCAAAAAGAGGAAACTACGTAAAGTGAGGAAGCTTGTTGGGAAGAACTTTAGAGGCAGCCAAAGGTTAAGGCTTGAAAGGCAAGCCTCTAACAGGATGTCTGTAAAGATAGCAACACATATGGAGTATCACAGAGAGGTGAAAGCATAGCAGAAAGAAACCCAGCAGGACTAAAAAGCAGAGCAAAGGGGTCAATTACAAGCAAGATATCCTTAGAAAACAAAAATAGGCTGGATGCAGCAAAATGGGCCAAAACCAATAGTTTGTGGAACAAATTCCTGAAGTTATCTAAAGCCATGAGAACACAGAGAGTCTGCTCACCCTGCAGACAATAAAGGTATAAAAAAGACTCAGAGAAGATAAGACCATAGCAGTGAAACCGAACAGACATTTTGCAGTTGCGTTTAGAAGGTCCCAGACTGGAACTTTTTATAGGGAAAACACTGAGGGAACTCTCTCCCCTGGAACAGCCAGAGAGTTTTCTGAAGGACTCACTAAGCAGAAGAGTGAATCTCCACCACACTGATTTCCAAAGCCTTTCAACAAGGTCCAAAGACTCCTCAAAGTTTATGCAATGGGCTAAGGGAGAAGTCCTTGCATGAACAAGTAATGACTTGGAAACTCAGAAACAAAAGACAGAAATAGCAATATTTGGAGGGAAGAGAACTTAACTGTGGGACTGTGCAATCCTTAGCAAAACAAGACAGTAAAATGGAGGCAGAGAAGATGTTGCTGACTGCAGAGCATTACTTTCCACTGGGCTAAGCAAGAAACAAAAACAAGCAAAGCAGTTGCTGAAAGGAAAATAATGGGCCTGAAACAGCCTTCAAACTACAAGCAGTAAAGCCCATTTTAGTAAGTAGAAAAAAGGGAGGAAAACTCCACCAAAAAAACCCCAATTAAAAATGTGACAGACTAAACCTGAAAATTTACTCCTCTGACCTCATCTAGAATAGATTTGGCTACTAGTCTTTACATTCCACTGCACTTAGCAAGAGAAGGAATGAGAGCTGTATTCCTAAAATAGCCAAGCCCGGGAGTCAAATGGCCAAGAAAGAATTTCATCCTTTTACACAAAGTTATTAGCTTGCACATGCTCCACTACAAGAATCTCAGTGCTCATGTCTTACCTGTCCCAGAAAGGACTTGGCCAGACTAACACAGGGCTGGTCAAAAAAATCTGCTTGTAGCTGAGGAGAGTTTTTTTTCTCTATCACAAAATACTTGCTGCTTTTTGGAGAAGGATCTGCTCCAGGTGTAGTGCTCAGTTTCTCCAAGGCATCGATCTGAGGGAAGCTGGTGTTGCTTTGAAGAGCACTTAATTGAGCCAACAGCTTTCTTTTTCTTGGCATAGTTCTAGAAAATGGATATAAGCATAATTAGGATTATAAAGCTTATTTAAAAGCAACTCATTTCCACAAACTTCTGCTTTTACACATCTCTCCACAACAATGAATCTGAAAGCTACGACTACATGGACAACCTATGCAAACTGCAGCAGCAGGTGACAGATTTAGCTGTGTTTGCACCAGGCTGGGCAAATATTGGGCTCTACTGGTGAGCAAACAGAAAACAGCAGTTTGAGTATTCATCTTCTAAGGACTGCAGATAAAAGCAACTCTGCCCCACTGAGCATTGAAAATAAGTTTGCTGTTAGGTTAGAAAATTCAGAAATTGAAAGCAAAGATGAACCAGTACTATGTACTTTTTACCTAAAACTAACATAATCTTTGAAGTAGACAGAAAAAACAGAAAACAACCACTTCCATTACTGTGGTGCCTCAGAAAGCCCACAGAAGTTGTGAATCAATCATTTTCAAAGGTAATGTAACAGGATCAAAATCTAAATCTCCACAGGAAGTTTAGAGATGTCCTATTCACAGTCACAAACTTGTTTATTGTGCTGTAGAAATGTTTGTGTTAGAATCTCCCCAAAATGATTCAACCTACCAGATTCAACCTACTGTTCCAGCCAGTAGTATGGACCTGAGGCAATTACATCAGGTGCAATTGTTCTTCTGGTTTGTCACCACTTTACTATGTGAGTTCCAAAAAGTTGGTGCTTCCTTTTCAGGGCTGCAGTCCTTACACCTGTTGAACAGGTACAAACATTTATTCCCTGTATAAAGTACTTTGAAAGAGGCCAAGAGATTCTGGAGATATGATGGAAATGTGATACCAAGAGTGCACCATTAAATCAAACTCCAGAATAATTTGCAGTGTTCTTTTGGTCCCATCTCCCAGATGGGCAGTGCTGGAGATGCTCTTCAGCCTTTGTTATTCAGTGGGGAATGCACTTTTCCTATACTGAATACACAGAAAGCTGAAACCAAACTTTTTAAACGCCCCCACTGGCACTAAATTTGGAAAGTGTCAGCCTCAAAAAAAGGACTTTTACAAGAGAATGCAAAAACACCAGTTCTAAAATTGAACCACATGTAGACGTAAGGCTCCAGCATCATACAGATTTAGAAATGGAGAAGGAATCCTACACACAGCTGAACCTGCAAGGAAGTATACACATAAGTAATTAGCTGTTGCCACTCATTTTTCACCAGATCATCATCATTTAAAAATTACTACAAAAAATTTCAACATCAAAACTAATCTTTATCTTGGTCTGATGATTCTCACAATGAAAGTTCCACCCGCAACACTTTCTTTTCATTACAGTGAAACAAATTCAGCATTGCTACAAATTGAATCACCAGTGCCAATTCCCCAACAGTGTTATGTTTCACTGCAGAAGAATCCAGACACAAACATATAAAAATAGGCAGGGGAAAAATAAAATCACATTGGCATGACTGGCAGAGAGGTAGGATGGTTTTATTTTTTTCTAAACACCTAATTCTTTATTGCAATAATTCAGTGATGTCAGAGACTTGCCATAGAACCACCGGCTCCATGCCAGGTACTCTGCTCTGAACTGTGGCTTTCAGCTGGTGGGAATTCTTAAAAATTTTGTCAGAACTCACCAGAACTCACCAGCCTGCCTCAGACAAACTGTCTGGTGGCCTTGGCAAATGAGTCCTGTCTATGAGAAAGTGCTGCAGGAAGGAAGGGCCAGAGGAGGAACACTTCACCATTTCAGACTGACCCTCTGAAACACTCAGTCAAGGCAGTACTTCCCACTGAAGACAATACCTCCAGACTCCTCTGACAGCATTAACTGGAACTTCCAGCTCATCAGCCACACATAAAGACACGCTGCAAACATGGCTGATGTGAGTGGAGCATTAACTCATTTGGTAATTTCTGCTCTTATGGAATGCAACATCAGAAACAGGATCTGAGCTGCCTGGCACCTACTGCACTTCTAATTAAATAATTCCTAAAAGCTGCAAGTGCTCTTATTGACACGTTATAGCAGCAGCCTCAGGACACTTGTAACTTCATTGCTGTGGGCTGATCCTTGACACATCTCAGCATCTTCAATAGAAATGGCAGCAGAAAACTGCCTTCTAGCCAGGAGAAATGGGTCACATACAGAAACATGAGTGCAGAACGAGGGGCTGCAACACCAGCTTAGAAACCCAGCAAAAACCCCCAACCCCCAAATACTCTTTGTCTCCCTGCTTGTTCATAGCAAGATCTGAAACAAAAAGCTCTATGCCTCAAAGCCTATCTGCACTTTCTGGAAAGGATGTTGCTTGTAAATACAAATCTCTTCTTGCCCATGAAAAACCACACTGTAGAAGACGACACACACCACGGATCCAAGCCCTGTGTATTTGGGAAGCAAGAGACACAATCTCTTCTGTAAGTCTGCAGACAAATTCTGCAACTCTTCATTTCTATCTAGATTTTCTTGCTTGTATAATAAACAAATTCTACTCCTGTGCCTCACATAATGAGCCGTGGGTTTAATCACTTTTTACTAATCCTGTTGTAACCAAATTAACTACAAGTTGTTAAGCCCATCTGGGAAACATATTAAAAAAAAAAAGTTATGGAAGTTCAGAAAAAGAAGACCAAGAGCTAAATCATCAGAACAAGTGCCTGGAGTGTTCAGGGCTGCTGGGCTAATCTCAGGCGAGTGGTTCAGGAACCTGTAAGCCAAAATTGGAAAGACACTGCAAATCTGTGTAAAACCCAGCTCAGCAGCAGATATACCCTATAGTCAAGGCACAACAGAATCTACAGAGGCTTCTTTTATCCTTCTAACAAGACTACATTTGCAGGCACTTCCTTAGGTATTTAATATAATTTTTCATGAAAAGGAGGCCAAAAAAAAAAAAAAATCCCACCAGCAATTTGCATGTACTTTCGGCTCCTAGATCCAGTTACCTGCAAAACCTTCCTCAGGCACATCTATTTTTCTGACAGAACAATGAAGAAGAGTACATAAAAGCACTGCCACTTCTGGAGAGACAATTCCTCACACCAATTCCCAGTTGTACAGATTTCAAGCGGGAGTACATGCTAGGTCAATGCTGGGTCACACCAAAGGACACCTCCCCCAGTATCCTGCTCTCCAGCCCAGGTCAAGAGCAGGAGCCTGGGGAAGAACAGAATAAGCACACAGTGCTCCTCCGCACATCCTCCATGTCTCTAGACTGGAACCTTCTGACCAAGGCACAGTCTTCCCTGAACCTCTCTAAGACTAGCCAAAGGAAGACTTTACCAAGGAAGAAAACTTCACAGAATTACTTACTAGTGCTCCGAAAACTCACTCATTTTGTGTGGGAAATTTGCACTGCTCTGCACCCATATGAATCAGTTTACAGCTGCACTTCATCACCTTCAGCCCTCTTCTTTAACACCTCAAATAAGGCAAAGCCAGCTGGAAACACTGATTTTCCATGTCATCTACAAACCATCCCTGCAGCACCCCAACGGTGACCTCCAGCCAGCAGGAGAGCTGCCCATTTACTCACATCCTCTTTCCTATCTTTGCAACAACTGTGTATTTATGACAGGGAAACTCCCTTATTATGTCAAGGGCTGCTCAGGTGAGGGATCCTGTTTAAAACCTTCCTGAAATCTGAGTACAGACTGTGAGCCAGACCTCTCAACATGCTTATTTAAACCTGCAGAAAATTAACAGCATTTTTTTAAGGCATGACTTTTAAGCCACACTGATTTTCCCTCCTAGATATTTATGCAGCTGTCCAATAAGCCTACCTTGCTACATTTTCTATTAATTCACTCGCTGGCGGTCAAACTTCCAGGTCTGCAGTCCTCGGATTTCCCCTAGAACCCTCTTTAAAAATTAGTGACACATTTGCTGCTGAAACCATCATTAGCAACACTGTCCTTGGGGGCTGCATCTGGTTTGGTAGTTTATTCCTGCCTGTTTCTGCCAGTTTGGCAACTTATTACTACTTGTTATTCCTGTCTTTTTGTTCCATAACTTCTTAAACAGACATTTTAAGGCAGATCCTTCAGTGAGTTCTCAGCATGAATGATGTCTCTCTGCCTTTCCTGTCTAGTCTAACCTATTAGTAACCAGAAGTAAGTTAATAATGTATAGTTTTCTGGACAACAGTGTGAGAAGCAGGAAAAGAAAACCTTGAAAAGAGTGCAGGCATGAGCTAATGTAACCATATATTAGTCAATTTCTCCACAGACAGATTCTGACAGTACGTGGAATCCTAATACCTCAAAAATATGCCAGAAGGGATGCTTTTGTTCACCTTACTGAGTGCTGGGGATCTCACTTCCCTTGAAATTCAAGTCCTCGCTCCTACTCCCTACCGGGCATCTTGAGCATTTTAGGGATGAAACTTAACTCATCCTTCCGTAAAGAACAAAGAAGGTAACAACGAGCAATGACAAAAAAACCAAAACAACAACAACAACAACAAAACCAAAAACAAAACAAAACAAAAGCCTTCACAGCAGAATTAGGCTCCGTTTTGGCTTAGGACTCGTGATACGGAGCGAAACCCAGGGCTGCAGCGGGGGGCGTGCCCGGCAGTGCTGGGCAAGGCCGGCCGGGCCCGTTCGGGCGCTGCCGGCGCCGTGGCTGCGGCCGAGCTCCAGGAATCCGAGCTCCCTCCTCCGCCCCCCCCCGGTCATTCCCGGCCATTCCCGGCCGCTCCCGGTCGCTCCCGGCCATTCCCGGGCTCACCCCTCACGCACCTGCCGGGCCCGTTCCCGCCGCAGGCGGGGCGCGCGCAGCCCCTGCCGAGGCCCCGCGGAAGCCCCGCAGCTGCCGTGAGGGGCGGGCCGGGGAGGCGGGACGGCCGCGGCCCTGGCGGGGGAAGCGCCGTCGGTGGCGGCCCCGAGTTACAGATTCTTGTTCCTCGGCGGTGTCTCGTCGAGGGTGTTGTTTTCTGGAGCACAGACCCTCTGTAAAACAGCGTTTGAACTCTCGCTGGTTTTCAGCATCCACTCCTCGCTCTTTCATGTTAGTTATTAATTCATCAATACAAAGGCTGAGAGAACTGGGGGTGTTCAGCCTGCGTTAGAGGAGGCGCGCAGAGACCTTAGAGCCCGTTCTAGTGGCTAAAGGGCCTTCAAGAGAGCTGGAGAGAGACTTTGGATAAGAGCCTGGAGTGACAGGACAAGGGGGGGATGGCCTCAAACTGACAGAGGGGATATTGGGAAGAAATTCTTCCCTGTGAGGGTGGGGAGGCCGTGGCACAGAGAAGCTGTGGCTGCCCCTGGATCCCTGGAAGGGTCCCAGGGCAGGTTGGACAGGATTTGGAGCAACCTGGGATAATGGGAGGTGCCCCTGCCCATGGCAGGGGGTGGAACTGAGTGATCTTTAAGGTCCCTTCCAACCCAAATTATTTTGTGATTCTACTCCAAAAAGGCATGAACGTGCATTCCAATGAACATGCATGGTCACAAGCTGGCTTTATAGAGAGCTACATTTGGTTATTCCCTCAGTTCCCCAAATAACAAGTGTCTGGCCTGCAGAAAAAATTCTTGGCTTCAGCTTTTATCCAGATGGAGCATACGGTCAAAATGGGGTCAAAATATCGTTTTTGCTCACAACATTCTGGGGACATGCAGTTGGGGCCATTGATTCATAAACAAGTGTTTGCACAAAGGGTATGAAGGAAAGTCTGATGAATCCAAGTGGATTTATTCCCATTTGTGTAATAAAATACTCATATCAGGATAGAACCAGCTAGGACCCAGTGATGGAGAGAATAGGCATTTACTGTATACCCCTATTGTGAATTTGGAAGGGAGAAGGATAAATTACTGAGTATCATTTTAGGGGACCTTGGCAGCTTTGGAGGTGCAGCCAGGAGTATGAGTAGCTAAAGGTTCTTATGGAGGCAGAAATAGAGACCAGCAGTCCAGTCCATTTGAGCATGGAGTCATGCTCAAATGGGGGTAGGGCAGATGAAAAACTGACATTCCTGTAAAACATGAACTCAGCCCAGAATTTCCAAATTTTACCATTCCAGTTTAATAAGAAGGTGTAAAAAAATACGCAAACAAACCATGAGTGGTGCAAACACAGAGTCTGTTACACAGTATTCATTCCTTTTGACCATGAGAAAACAGCTGATGTAACTTGGAACCCAAAGCAGCTTCAAGAATGCACTAAAAAGCCTTCAAATAATTGTAAAGTGTGTTAGCACTGCTATTGTAACAGTGTAAAAAAAAAGGGGTGGGGGGGGGGAAGGAAACATGAATAAAACTTAAAGGTATTGATACTGGAGATCTCTGTATGATGTTTTAGTTAAAATAGACAAAAATAAGCTCACAAGAGTGAGGAATCTCTGGAGGGATGTTACCTGCTGGCTGCACAGATATGTTTAACTCCAGTCCGAAATGAGCCGTTTGTGCATTAGCAAAGACAACAAGTTTTTAAAAATGATTAACAGTGTTGACTGAGTGTCTCTGAAAGAGCATCTCGGACTTCCTGACTTGCATGGTTCACATCCCAGCTTTAATGTGGTATTAATATAAAAGGGGAAGACCAAGAAAGTGCGTGAAAAGGAAGATAACCAAACGTCAAACTGATCTTTCAGCAAATTATGAAACTTAAAGGAGAAACTGAGCAAGAATGAGAGCTGTGGGAAGGATTTCCTGGGGTCAGACTAGTTCAGCTCTGCAGGCTTTTCCCCTGTGGGAGTCTGTGGGACAGGCACTCTCAGGAATGCTGGCTTCTTTGACAGCAGATCTATTTCGTGCCCAAAGGAAGTATTTAAAGCTTTTAGCACCTGAGGAATGCAAATTGCTCCAAGTGTCAGCATATGCCATGTTCTTCATTTGTCCAATAACTTCACTGTTACAGAATCAACGCCTAAAATAGCCTCCTGTAAAAGCAGATCTGTTTGAGAAGATTAAAGTTCCCCTCCTTGTGGGGCAAAAACTTTTTAATGTGAGAGGAATGACTTGGAATCTGCGGTTAGAAAATCTGGCTGGTGGAGACCCTGGGGTCTGTGACACAATGGCTGCATACAGTGCACCAGGCTTTTCTTGGAGCAAAAACTGTTTTCAGAGTGGTTCCCTACAGCTCCCAGTCTGTGCAGAGTCCTGACTTATCATCCTTTTACAGCCAGGACAGCAGACCAGCATGGAAGCAGGACAAAGCAGTAGGGGCAGATTTTCAAGTTTTCTCTTTGTAAGGTGCCAAATGAAGCTTCAGCCGTGTCTGCTGAAAGCCTCCTCTGTCCCGTTAGGAAGAGGCACGGAATTCCCCACCGGCCATCGCCTGGACACTTCACATGGCCACGCTACTCTTGCCAGCAGTGCGGGACAGCTGCAACACTTCATGAGCCAACTATTGAAGAATTCCCGTGGATGAAAACGCTCCAAACAGCACAGGGTTTTTATGACATCCCCTCCTGGCCTCTCCTGACATCCAGTCTTGGCTGCCGCTTCCTACTTATCCTCAACTGCCAGTGTGTCTTGTCCAGAGCTATTTCCAACCAGTGTCTGAGGTACACACAGCCCTCCAATTAGTACCAGAGCAAACCCGCCACTAGAAGGGAGAGGTGCTCGTAGCTACTTTGGTATCTCCCACACCCAAACTGAGCCACAGATCAAATGTCCATTTCTGTGAACCAAGCCCATTCAATTCGTTATGTCAGCAGATGTGGGTGTTTTATCCTAAAGTTGGGGATATCCATGGTGGGTACCGGTCCACCCGCTCAGCACTCAGGGTGCAAGGAATCCTTGCAAGTGCACTGCCAGCAATGGGAAAACCCAGTAAAGCAACACAGCTTCTGGGAGCCTCAGCTCTGGACCAGAGAGGGCAGGCAAGTCCTATTTAGTGACATATTAATGGATTTGTTTGTTTGTTTCGTGTGAAAGACATTTTTGTTCTCTGACAAAGCAGAAATGGATGACTTCACAGGATTGCTCAGTGCAAAGAAACAAATAGATTAGATATTAGGAAGAAATTCTTCCCTGTGAGGGTGGTGAGGCCTTGGCACAGGTTGCCCAGAGAAGCTGTGGCTGCCATGTCCCTGGAAGTGTCCAAGGCCAGGTTGGATGGGGCTTGGAGCAACCTGGTCTAGTGGAAGGTGTTCCTGCCCATGGCAGGGGGTGCAACTGGATAGGCTGTAAGGTTCCTTCCAACCCAAACCATAAAAAAAAAACAAAAGCCAAAACCCAAGTGAGTAGGGCAAACTGCTGGGCTACTGGGCTCAGCTCCCTACATCTCTAGGACTGACAGCTTATGTGGTATCCCTGGTAAAACTGGTTTTGGTGGGACCTCTCCCAGCCACACAGGAGCAATGAGAAGCTGGAGAGTGAGACCAAAGGCTAAGCTGAACTAGCAGGAATTGAGGAAGGATGAGATGGAGCTGCACCAACAATCAGCCAGGCTTTTTTAAACATGGTAGTTTCCTTTTCTGAAGGGGTTAAAGACAGGTCATTCAGTATCTTCTAGATCGAGAGGAGTCCTGCTGCAAGCAGGCTTATAAATCAGTTTAAACAGAGAAAGGCTGTACATGAGAGTGTTGAGGGATCTGTGGAGAAATATGCATATATCTGTCCAGTCAGAGCGTTGCAAGCCTGAGAGCTATTAGCCATCTCCAGCTCTGCCCCTCTGCTGAGAGTGCTTAGAATGTGCTGGATGCAGGGAAAAGGCCAATTAAAGAAATTCCTCTGGCTCCTTGCCCCCAACCTCTCTCCCTCGGAACAGTTTCCACTGTACCAGTACAGTAACATGCAGAGCTGTGCTTAAACCAGCTCCCTGAACTGGAGGAGGTTAACATCCCTTCCCTGTGCTGCTGCTGCCATGTCCGTGCCCTCTGGACTGAGCAACACCTCACCCTTGACATGTATGGCCTGGAGCAGTAAGAGCAGAAACAGGCATAAATGGGGTGCAAAGCTGAGGTCAGGGCAATACACTGAGGAATCACCATTTTTTTGCATCCTGTGCAATGTCAGCATGCCAGCAGATAGCAGCAGTTCAGATAAGCTCCACCAGTGTCTCATAACAGATGAAAAATTGTGCAAATTAGGATGCAGTTGAGCTGATGATGATAATTTGTTTTTACAGGAGTAAACCTATAGCTTTTGCAATACAGAAATGCTGCTGCGAGGGAACTTTCAAAGGCGATGCTTATGTGTATGAGTGTACTGGGATAAAACTTGGTCACATACTTACTGGCTCCCCTGGGAAAAAACGTCAGAGCATTTTCCAAAGGAGACCAGAAGTTAAGTAGTGAGTGGGACTTGCTCACTGTCTGTCTTACAGTTTCATTACAAAACTTGGCATGGAGGGTGAGCAAAGACTGAAAAGGGAAAAAAGTGGCCTAGGAAGTGCCAGGATCAAAAAGAAAGGGACAATTCACACATAGACTGAGGAGCTTATTTCCACGGGACACTGTGAGTACTAAAATGTTTGGGTTCAAGAACCTGTTGAAGAAATATCAGGAAGAAAAGTATGTCCTGGCTATTACACACAGACACAACATCTCTGCTTCAGGAAGTCCCTGAGCCACAAACCACGGGATCTGGTGGAGTATTTGGGAGAAATATTACTCCATACTTGACCTGTTTTCATACTGTCTGTAAGCTTTGACAGTTGGCTGCTGTAGGGGATGGATATCTTCTGCTCTGTGGATCTGTTATCTGACTCATCCACCTCTTAGAAACGTTTTGCAGGAGTCACAATTGGCTTGCTCATCCTGCTTAGCTGATATCTTCTAGTAAATCTGAATTCATCCAGGAAATGCTCGGAAGGTGAAAGAGAATGTTCAAAGAGCAAAAATGCCCCAAATTCTTCTTTGGTGAAACAGGAGTGCCTACCCAGCCCCTGGTGTTCGCTATCACAGACATCCAAATTTAGGAAATGTATGGGCGTGGGCATACTTAGAGTCATTGACCACAGGCATGACATAGCACTGGTTACTAAAACTGGCCTGAAGTTGTTTGCCCTGCAGGATATGGTAAAGAGTCTAGGACTGAATATCATTGAGTAAGGTCACAAGAGTTAAGCTTGAAACAGCAGAACTTGAGAACATTTGGGATGTAAACAGGTGACTGGAGGGAGTATGTCACAGGTTTTTGCAAGAGATAATCATTGACCAGAACTGTTGGCACACAGGACCTGATCTGAGAAAGGCTTTCCTGCCTGTATCCGCGCTGGCAATGCAGAGATTAGCTCTGCATTCACTGCAAGTTAATTATAGTTGGAGTAATTTGTAACTCCATTCTGCTTGTTCTCTTAGGTTAAAATAAAAATTAAAATGCTGCAAGAGACAAGCTCATCTAAATTCACAAGCCAGATCAAGAGACAGAGACCCCTTCTCTTGGGGGGTCTGCATTTCAAGTTGACTTGTTATAACTAAAATTCCTGCTACATTTCCCTGTTAATCTTATTTCTCAGGTAAGAAAGTTTACACGCTCACCTTGTCTATCTCCTCTTTTAAATCTGCAGGCTGAATTAGTGTAGTTTCTATAATAAAAGCTGTTTTCTGGATGGAGGGAAAAGATCTGGAATCACACCCTCCTTCCAAAAAGAAACCAGAATGTGCTCAGCAGTTCCCTACAGTTTGAAGTGTTCTGGGTGATCAGTGCTGGCCAGCCAGTGCATGCAGCCTGTGGGACACAGGAGGGAGATGGTGTGCAGGAGCTGGGGACAGGGGAGCATCACCAGGTCCTCAGGAAAGCAAGAGGAGACAGAGGTTATTGTGGAAAGGAGGGGAAAGGAAATGGGGCAGAGAAGCCTAGGAAACTGTACTTTGTTCCATTGCTCCAAGAGCAACTTAAACATGAAGGATCTCCAGTTTCTGTCTGAGGCCCCATTTAAACAAAAGGGTTCTTGAACCCTCAAATCTGTCTTCAAACAAATCCCTTAGGTTTGATGTGATTATTTGCTTCCCAGAAAAGCACAGGCAGCCAGAGCTCCAGGGTAAGAATTCAAGTAACTGGAAAGCAGCAGGGTGCACCCTCTGCATATCAATTTTTCAGTTGGCATCAAACTTGGTGTTTCAGTTCCAAGAACTGCCACTGAAAACAAACTCCTCCTTTTGAAGAGATGGGAACTCACATATTCCCAGGAAAAAAAAAAAAACGGTCTGGGGACATAAATACAATATAGGTAAAGTTTGCTTTTGCATGTAAATCACTAATGCTTTCTGCAGTGCTCACTCATTTTTAACATCTCCATCCTCACCCGCTGCTTCAGTCAGAACGGGTCTGTGTTGCAGCTTTGCAACACAGCAAAGCTGTGTTTTCCTTTTACTTTAGGAATGTAAAAAAATAAATTTAAAAAAAAGAAAGAAAAGATCATATACTTACCAAAAAAACTATGTTGGGAAATCCCCAGTATAAATGTAATTGATAAAGAAAAATGAGTCCCTTTGCTAAGGGGTCTTACTCTCTTTGACGTACTAATTCCTCCAAAGTAACCAGAAATGCTTCTTGGCGGTATAAACCTGATCTCTGTGTAAGTGGTTTTTAGCAGGCTTTGGAGGTAAATCAAGTGCCTAAGGAATCATCTCTGCTGAGCAACGGCTCCTGAAATTGGGCAGAGATGGTGACTGGGCTCCAGCTCTTCCAGCACCTCCAAGCCTCTCTGCAACCAGCTTTCAGATGACCTTGTCTAGGTTACTGAGATTAAATCCAAGACACCTTCTCTGCCAAGCAATGCTATGGCTCAGGCAGCCTCTCCTGGCATTCCTGTGCAGTTTGGGGTGATTATACTGAAATCAGCAATTCCCTGGGGTGTATCTACCCTAACCAAAGGTCTTTACACACATGAAGCAGCTGATTTAACCAGCACTGTGGAATCTGCTTCTGCCCCATCTGCTTGTCCTTCCACTGTCATGGGTGGCCAAAGAGGACATGTAAGAACTGGCATCAGAAGCAGGTTTTATTCCCATAGCTGAATATGTGGATTCCCATAAGGGATGTAAACTGTGCTCTCTTTCCAAGCAGGAGTCCCTTTTTCCTACTGTGGATTGCTGCCCATCAGAGCTTGGTTTCCCTTTCTGATCTAGTAGCTGGTTGAGATCGGCACCACATCTGCTTGCAATGATCTGAAACTTTCTTGCCTTTCTCCAGACAGCCTCATTGAGGGCAAATCATGCGTGTACAATGTGCACATCCATGTTGCTTTAGTTGGAATATGAATCCCTTTTGGCCTTATGTTAAAATAGATCATCACATGGTGAGAGACAGAATTTTGACTGGAAAGATAGGAACACAGAGCCAGTATAAATATTCACTGAAAAAATAGGAATTACTTTCAAAATAACTAAGCTCCCAATTTACTTCTTCCTGCTTCCTGAAAATTTATTACCCATGCCTAGCTCATGGCTTTTTCTTACTTACCTGTTTTCTCTCTGCTGATGTGTTTCTGAAAGTGCAGCAGGAGCTGTGTCTTGCTACATTTTTGGGCTGCAGTAGCTATTTGAATTAAAACTGACAGTTGTGTCTTTAGTGGGATTGTGGGTTAGTTCTCTTAACAAATTTGTAGTGATACAGGGTAACCAAAGACACTTTGGAGTAAGTCAGAATTCCTGCATTCCTCCTTGAGTAAATAAAATGACCTGAGTTGGGGTTTGGTGTTTTCTTTTTTGGTCTGAACTGCTGGAGAATTCCTCAGCATGTCTACAGAGGAAAAAAATAAATTTAAAACTGCTTATTTGTTTCACTTTCCTCTCTACATTTCTGGACAGTAAACCATGTCCCCTGCCTGCAGTCTCATCTCCTGAGATGGCTAAGGCCCCAAAACACCATGGAGGAGGTATTTCAGATGTCCTTTTGTCTTGGCAGAAATGGCTGCAAAGGATGAAGAGAGGGGAGAGGACCAGGGTGGCTTAACAAGCATGGGGGAGTGAGGAGCAGAGAGGGGCACTGGAAATGTCAAGTGATTTGGGGGACTCAGATTGCAGAGTGTGCCTTTTTTCCAGAAACTGTGCCTGGCCAGATGTCACATCCCTCCTGGGAGGCATTTCAATACAAGGTTTCTTGCCTGTTTTCCCATTAGGAAACTCCTGACAGGCACTATATCACTTATTGACTTGCGTCTGGATGCCCATTAATTTTGTTCTGTCACTACATTTTCATTTCCATAGTATGTCCCATATTTGGCCTGCTGATATGTAGCATTGCTACAACATCACTTCTCCAGATGTCAGCTTCAAACTGGAGATTGAAACATCTGGGGAGAAAAAAAAAAGGCAGAGGCTTTGGCAGCTGGGGTGGTGCGTGTGATGACAGGCTTGTAAGGGAAGCACAATAGCTTGATGTATTTGCTGCAGTGACTACAGCCAAATAGCTGAGGTGTTATTGACACATGTTATTTACACACCTCACGCTGGCATCAACACCAAATTCATTACAAACCAGCTCCTATTGGAATTGAGTTTAGGTTTTTTGAGTAAGAGGTTTAGAAGTTACATGTTGTATAACACATTTTTGGAGGCAGTGCTGCCTGTCTGGAGCAATTTCTGTGAATTAGCTGAGCTCTCACAAATGCTTTTCACAAGCAGTTTGTTGGACAGTTAGAGGAACTGCCATCCTATTTTCCCAGGATGACTGATTGAAGTTTAAAAAAACTCTGTTCTAATCAGAGATAAACGGAGTGATCATGAGAAAGGAAATGCTTCTGTGAGTAACTCCTCTGTCCTGCCCTGTCACCCTACAGCGTGCTGTTTGTCTGCCCTTTCCCAAGAGAAGTCCATCCATGTGGCTGATCCCACTATTTTGGGATAATGTATATACCCGGGATTCAGTGTGTTTGGGAACAAGAGAAGCTGAGCTCCCAAGCCAGCCCACTCCCGTGGTCTCCTGCCCATGGCACAGTGAGGTGCTCCCAGGGGCTCCCTTCATCCTCTTACTTTGGCACCTGGGTCTCTGCTGCTGGAATCCACAATGGATTTTGAGCCTGATGAGCCTCTAAGAATGGAAAGAAGTTAAACTATTTTAGGGACTGCTGGGAGGAAGGTCAAGGGAGTTTCAGAGCTGTGGGGAAAGAGGAGGATGCCAGCAGAGAGGGGTGGAACCAATGATGTGGATTGCAGCCACAAACCTGAGATGTGGAGATATTCCACAATGAGAAACAAATGAGCCGCTGGCATAGCAGGCTACAATAACCAAAAACCTGGGGATTAAAGAAACTGCTGAGCAACATTTTACCCAGCTGGTGTCTGTGGGATGAGTCTTTCCAAAGCTCAAGGCAGGTGCTAAAGTGGCCTTGCAGACCACAGAAAACTGAACAAAACAAAACAAACCCCCAAAGCTCCAAACTTTGTCTTTAACCATCCCAGTGCTGTCAAAATTGCTTGATCCATCCACACTGTGATGTGTTCAGGAAAATCCCTCATGTCTGAGACCCGCTATGAGCTGTGCACACAGCAGGCCAGGGCTGGGGGCTTTCCAGGGGTGCTCTTGCATTAGCCAGCAGGTATTTTCTAAGGGGTTTGGCAAATGGGCAGCACAGGAGGATGTTACCTTGCACAAGTGAGGGTCACTTGTCTGGACAATATATTTTTTCAATTCTCAGTTTTCTGTGTAGAGCTGTGCTCAAGGTGAAACATGTTTAACCCTGGTGAAATGCATTGGGTCCTGGAAGCTGTCTGCTGTGGGCTTTTGCAGCTGAGCATCCCAGGGGCTTTCTCAAGGAGCCTCTCTGCCCAGGCAGCTCTGGAAACCTGGGTGCAATTGATCCCCAGTTCCAGGGAGCTGTCCTGGGTAGCCCTGGGGAAGCAGAATGGGCACAATACCTGATGATCTGTCCGGAAAATTCATCCAACATCCCAGACTGGACACAGGCCTCCAGCTGGTGTGGTGCCATCACTCAGCTGGCTGCAGAGACAGGGCATCTCTGTGCCCCCTGGGGACCACCAGGCCCCCACCTGAAAAGGGACAGAGTGCGGGGCAGCGAAAGGGCTTTGAGACTTCAACTGAGCAGGTGTCCTGCAGATGTAAAATAAGATGCAAACTGTCTACATTTGGAGCTAAGTTTAACCCCAGCCCTTCCAAACCTGTGCCCACATAATTGGAGGTTTGCCAGACTAGCCCACTGTAGAGCATGTGTGATATTTTGGGAAGAAGAAGGGATTTTTTTTCCCCAGAGCTTTTACCAAACCTGTTTCTAAGCATGAGGTTGTAGCTTAGGCAGCAGGGTTCTGGTGCAGGAGCTCTCTACGTGGCCTAGGAAAAGTAAACCAGGATGAAGCCCAGTGGTGGTGGATGGTTGCAGACCCATGGCTTTCCCAGGCTTGCTGAGCTGCCCAGCACCACAGCACTGTGGGACTGTGGGCAGGCAGGACTCAGTGCTGCTCCTTCCTGCTCTGGTCCCAGCGTGAGTTGTGAGGGAGCCCAGGATTCCCAGGCTGCTCTGGGCACTAAGCCACTGGCCTCTTTCCCATTAGCCATAATCACTGGTTTGCTGGAAAATTTATGAGACCTGCTGTAGTGATAGTCATGAATACAGAAGCTGTCGTAAATGTAATTTGTTTCTAGGATTTGACGCTGTTTTTCTGAGCCACTTCAGCCACTGATCATTTGCAGTGGTTATGACAGAGCTTCTGCTGATGGACTTGAATAGCCGTGAGCTCCTGTCAAGGGTTGCAGGTTGATCCCTGACTCTCCCAGAGTCCAGCTTGTGCCAAGAAGCATGGCAGTTATTCCTTCTGCTTTGGAGTTATTGCTGGAAATGTTGTTGTTAGCCATTAAAGTCGCTAACACTATTTTCAGGGTTATTACAGTATTTAACTTGGCTGCTCCAGTGTGGTTTCAAAGTTGTATTTCCAACATACGATATGGGGTAAAAATAGCTGTTGTCTAATTAGAATAATCCCTGGAGAAACTCAGATTCTTCAATTGCATAATGAGTTGTTCTCCTCACAACATGGCAGGCACATTTCAGTCAGTGACAGGGGATCAACCTGGATGAGGAGAGGCTGCAGTCAGAGACCCCAGGAGAAAATTCCTGAGAAAAGCCCTGGGAGCATTTCATACCCCAGGAGACAGCAGCTTCTCCAGGCTGGATGTTTAGGTAGGACTTAGGTGACCATCACCAACAGCTTCTGCATTTGCATTTAGCTTTTCCTTTCCTAAGTTCCTGTGTGCGTGTGTGAGGAAAATCCCCTGCCTCATCCATTGCTGGAATTTCTGGGAATCGGGCAGACTGTGGCTACAGCATTACGGTCTGGAGTTTGGGATGGTGATGGTGCCAGAAATAGCATTTTGCAAGTAGCAGCATGCAGTGGTCCGGCAGACAGTCAGATTCCACTGGGCTATCATTAGCCCATGAAACATTCCTGTGTCTGCAGTGGGGCACGGGGGCTGAGGGCCAGCAGCGGCCTTTAGGCTGCCCACCACCCCAGTTCCATCCCAGCTCCATGCCACAGAGGGAGATAAGTCAGGCCCTTGGCTCTGCCGCTCTGGCAGCTGGAGAATGGTCCAGATCCTCCCATAATTCCCAAAGAGCAGTCATGGACTGTGCTCTGGGGAGCTCTGATGCAGGTGATGAAGTCTAAGAGGTCTGGATGAGCTGCTGGCTCTGCTGGGCAGCTCCCTGATCCACAGGTGGCTCCTGAAGTCCTGCTAAATCCCACATCCATGTCCTTAGGGGCTCTGGGAACATTCTGTTGGGGAGGATGGGGAGGCTGGGGAGTGGCTTAGCTTTCCCTCTCAGAGCCTGCCAAGTCGGGCTTACCATGGCTTTGCCCAAACACACTGAGCAAATGCTCTCCAGGGCTTGGGTCTGTTTAATTTTTTTGTTCAAGACTGAAACCAGATACACAAACAAAAATGCGAGGCAGATGCTACCAAGTTACTGGGAAGTTGTTTGGACATCTCCTGCCTGTATTCCCAGGGCACTGAGAAGTGTCCTCAGCTGGCCACTGTCCTCCAGAGTGACACCCCGGGGCTCAGGGCTGTGCTGGGGATTGTGCTCTCTGTGGGACATGTAGTGCCCCCCTCCCCCAAACGGATGGAAATATTTCTCTTTTCCAAAATTAGTTTCCAAATGTGTTGGAATTTTCTTTCAGTAGGAATTCTTGAAAATCTGGTCCTCATTGTGAAGTGGAATGGCAACTTTTTCCAAACCCCCTTCTTTGGAATTTCTCACCCAAAGAGAACAGCAGATTTCAAGCATTTTGTTCCAGGGCAGCTCTCAGGATCACCCTGAGAGGCTGAGGCAGGGGCTCACTGGGTGCTCCAAGGCTGATTGGATTTTCATTCTAGCAGTGTCTTGAGGGTTACAGCTAAAAAAATTGCACTGTTCTGATGTGGAAGATGCTTCTCATCTCCTCCAGTGAGACTGGGCTGCTTGGGGTGTGTTCATGGAGCCCTGCACGAGTCCCTCATGACACCCTCTCTTTGCAAAGGGCTTTGGGTCACACACCCCAAACCCATGCTGATACAATGAGAGTACTTTACAGCAAGGCAGAGTGTCACTAATCTTTTTTAAGAATGACATATCTTATTTTCCATGTCTTTTTGTACCATCTGGACCTCTGGGGAAATATCTGGAGCGGCCTGGCAAATTCCCAGTTGCACATCTGAAAAGAGTTATTTTCAAAAGGCCACAAAACCAACGGTTTGTGAGGGCTGATTTCAGAGTCTGACTTCACTTTGAGCAGTGGCTCCTCAGCGGTTTGGTTACCAGGGTCAGGCTTTTTTTTTTTTTTTTTAATTTATGACAAAACTCAAGCTCGAGACAGAAAACACAACTGCCTTTCAATATTAAGATGGACTCTTTAGCCCTGAACAACAAGGCAGATAATTTTATTTGAAGCCTTGATTACAGAATCTCTTTGTTTGAAATTCTTGCAGGGAAGCATTATCTCATTGCACCAAACAACCACCCTCAGTGGGCACCAAGGAAGCATCTGTGCCCAGGCCTATTTTGGGACTCTGATCCCAATGGCTCTTTTGCTCAAAAGTAGGTCAGATTTTAGTCCTTTTCCAGCAGGAAAATTAAGAGCAAGTTCAGATGCATGATTTCCAGGAAACCAGAAGAAATTGCTGCTTGTATTTCTAGAAGCCCTGCCAGGGACAAGCTCCTTTGTACTGAGGCTAACTCCTCTCCTAACTTTACCGTATGATTGATGACTCAAATGATGAGTTTTCATTTCCCATTTCTACCTGAGATTTCCTGTTTGGGCTCTTCCCAGATGCAATGAGAAAGGTTACCACAAAGATATTTATGGACCTAGAATTAGAGCTTCTAAATTTGTAATTGCCCAGCCCCAGGGTGGAACATGCTTTTAGCTGAATCAGTAGCTGTAAGAATACAGCACATACTGTGAAAAACTGGCCTCACTTGCAACACCACTCACCTACCGAGGCTCCTTGGGGGTGATGATGTGCAACAAAATTATATTAGACTTGGTGAGGGCTGACTCTGAGTCAGCAGAACTGGATGCCGTGGTCTCTCCATCTTCCCTGGTCCCTGACGTGCAGAGTGCTGTGCTGGCACTCCCCTGTCTTTCAAATGCTTCTCCTGGAAGTTTCTTTAAGTGTTTGGTTTTGATCATCTGGGGATCACTGGTTTTTCCTTGGAACTGTCCATTTGGAATTAGAAGCAGCAGCCCCTGTGCACAGCACAGTATATCAGCCAGTGGTTGATACAAGATCAGTGCTTAAGATGCTGAAGGTGAATCTCAGCTCAGCACCAAGGCTGAAGAGCTTATGCTGGAGAAGTGTCCCACCAAGGAGCTCTGTCCCAGTAGCCTGGGATCCCTCCCACATGTCCCAGCCATGCTACTGTTGGAATGCCAATGGGGCTGATGCCATGAGCCCAAAAGATGTGTGCAGACCTGGGATTTGGAGCATTACCCTTGGATCTGCTGAGCAATATATCAACTCACCTTTGCTAATCAATTCCACTTGCAGTTAGATCCAAACTTAACTCAGGAAAGGCACAAAAACATTTGTTCTCTCCATGGCAACCACATGGAAAGGATGATGGTGGGGATAGGACCATTTCCAGAAAGGAGGAATGAGCACTTTCCAAACTAACAAGACTGGAGTGGCTCGTCTCCGCCGGGGCAGGAGGTCTGATCCAGGAGATGTGAGTACTATCATGCCTTGGCTCTCTGCCTGCAGCACCCCTGTCCTCATCTCTGGTGTCTGAGCTGTCAAATTCTTCCACATTCCTGACCTAATCCACCCTCAGCAGTACTTGCTGCTCCTGCCAGGGGCATTTCTGCCCCTCGTCTCAGGAGCACACCGTGGCAGAGTGGGATGCAGCTGTGTGACTGGCATGGGGAGCCCTGTGCGGGCAGCCCCAGGCTTCTCTGCCACTGTCACTGCTGCAGCAGGGCAATGTTTATGGTCTGCAGCCAGGGTCAGGTGTGAACACTGCTGGCATGTACAAATAGCCACTGCTGAAAGAACAAACTCTCCGTGAGCAGAAAGGGTCCCCTTGCTGCCAGGAAACCACATTTGAGCTCATTTACCACTGACCTGCTGCTAATGAGCGTCAGTGGGCAGCTTTGGTGGTCAGCTTATCAGCATGTTGCTGATTAAATAGCTGCAGCCGAGACAGCCTGAGCCTACCACAGAATCAATTAGGTTGGAAATGAGATCACTGAGATCACTGAGTCCAACCTATGACCAAACATCACCTTGTCACCCAGTCCAGAGCACCAAGTGCCACATCCAGTCTTTCCTTAAACACCTCCAGGGATGGTGACTCCACCACCCACCTGAGCAGTCCATTTCAATCTTTTCTGTGAAGAAATTCCTTCTAATGTCCGATCTAAACCTCCCCTAGTGCCACTTCAGACTGTGTCCTCTCATCCTGTTGCTGGTTACCTGGGAGCAGAGCCTAACCCCTACCTGGCTACCAGTGTGGCGTGTGCTCCTGTGAAAGAGCGTGGGGCCACTGGAGTGAAATCCTGCTGGCTTCTACCACCAGCCTGCTGGGAAAGGGCATTAGGACCCAGCTTGTTCAGTTACAACACGTGAGTTGGAGTGATGGTGGCACTGTGGAAGAAATATGACTTTATCCACCAACATGGTGATTCTTCCCCATGGGCTGTGGCCTGCTCTTGGGAAGGCTGTCTCCTGCATGAGGCAAGTTGTTTTACTGGAGATGTCACAGACATGAAGAAGTTTGCGGTTCCTCCCCGGGAGCTGAGCAGCGAGTGTGGCTGCAGGGATTGCAGACACTACAGGGGTGTTTTCCAGCAAAAGGCCATGTAGGAGGCTGAGAAGGGAAAGCATACTGCTGGCAGTCACAGATGGTGAAAAAACCACAGAACCAAAGCCAGCCTTGAGAAAACATCCTGACCACCTCCCTCTGCAACCAGGAGTCATCACTGACCTGTTCACAGCAGGCATTTTTTTTTCCATGAGCTTGCAGACCCAGGGCTTCCTTCTCCTTGGCAAACCCATGGTGACACCCTGCCACCCCAAACCACTCCTGGGAGCTCAGCTCCCAGATAAAAAGCATCTGAACAATCCTGTGTCCTGGTCTTTCCTACACTTCTCCAAAGCATGATGGGCCTGAGAGGCTACAAGGAATGATCTGTGACTGCCAGTATGAAGGTGGCATTGTGGCGAGCAAGGTTCGTCCATTTTTTCTGATTTCGCTGCTATAAATGAACCTGTGAGCTGAAGAACGGCTTTGTCCCTGTTCCCTCAATGTCTTCCTGTAGGTTTTTAGACAAGACATTGAGTCTCTTGATCTCAGGGAGGATGATTGCTTCCATGGCTGTTGGCAAGGGTAGGAACTGGCTGCCCTCAGTGCTCAGTAGCTTGAGGCTGAGCATTTGCTCCATTCCCTTGGTGAGAGGACGAATTATTTACTAGGGAAAAGATCCTCATTACAGCTGGAACATATCCCAGGGACCAGTGACCTCAAGAAAAAGCAAATTTGGTGGTGAAACCAAGAGCAGAGGTGAAAAGGCCAGTCTGGTGATGGGGTCTCTGCCCAAGCCGAGCCTGGTCAGCCATGGCTGATGCTCTGCCAGGCTCAGGGAGCACCAGAGGCACAGGGTCCCCACGGCAGCGTGCCTGGTGTCAGGGCTCATGCCCCTGCTCCAGCCCCCCCGCTCTGCAAACAGGAAGCTGGCAAGCAGCTGCTGAATAAGTCATTTTGGGGAGTTTGTACCAAACTGGCTTTCAACTCCTGAATGTGTAGGAAGGAAAAAGCTGTGAATACGCCTTTGTGACCAAGTTTGGCACCAGCCACACTCTGCAAAAGGGACAAGAATGTGGCCATTTAGAGGGGATTCAGCTGCCCTTTAAGAAATTAAACGATCCCTTCCCTTTCCTGCAAGGCTTTATTCAGGGGAGAATAGGACTGGGACAGTGAGCAGCTTCTTTCTCTTTCTGGCACTGAAGTCTGTGATCCAAACCATTGATGTTGGAGCACAGGAGGGACCCCACTTCAGGGAAGCTGCAGAGCCCCACGATGACCCACCGGTCCCTCCTGCTGCAGCCTGGCTGGGAAGAAATTGGACCGGGGCAGCCAGACTCCAGATCTGCCTTTTCCTGGCTGATCGTGTGTGCCCTGAGGTGATTCCACTGGGACTCCAGCAAAATATCTGTCCACCTCCTCCACAGGGCTCAGAGGGCTTTTGGAAGCAAGGAGTTTGGAAGGTTTTGCCCTTTTCTGAAACAATTCCCCACCCAGTTTTTGAGAAGTTTCTGTATATTACATGAAAAAATGGACTGTGTCCAAGGATTTGCGGGATTTGGTTTTTTTTTTTTTTTTTAATTGGAAAGGCTTAGATATTTCATACAGATCTTTCCTTTGTGAGCAACTTGAAATCCAGGGGCTCTGTCATAATTTGGAATGAAGACACACTCTGTTTTATCAAACCCTTTGGGATGCTGGCTGCCTGCCTTCTGCCTAGCTGAAGCTTTGACCACATTTACTGGTGCAATTGTCACATCCAGCGACAGAGGGAAACGGGTCTCTGGGACAGCCAGTCTGCCTTAGCCGAGGCTCCAAGAGAAAAGCTTGGTCCCACATACACCCAAAAGTTTTCCAAAGGGTGACTTAGGAGTCTTCTGAATGATTGGCTTTGGGACCTCGTAAGTCCTGAAGCAGTAGGAAGCTCCAGATGATTTCAAAGTGCTTCATGTGCCAGGAAAAAGGAAAACCAAGCAAGACAGATATTAGGAGGTTGGCTAGTGCTGAACCATATCACTCCACTGGGATCATTTGATCCACGTGTGGACTTTTTGTAAGAAATGCTTGTAATGTAATGTAATACATGCAGTAGGCTTGGGTGGGAGTGAAGATTAACAGTTGCTTTTTTCTGGGCTTTCATTCCTTTCTTGCCGTCCTCTTGTTCGGCATCTTATGACAATCACAAACACAGTATTTGTTAAAACCTCTGCTGGCAGCTTCCTCTTTCTGCCATGTCCTGCAGAAGGTCTGGAAAGGCAGAGAGAGCTCCACCAGTGCTTCCTCATCTAAGGTCAGCTACAGCTTCCTTAGTTCCTGCATCGAAAGTTCTGCTGGGAAACAGGGAGCCTTTACAGCTCAGCATGTTTGACAGATGTTTGTAGGCTCACTGCTGATGGGGTTAAAGTACAAATAATCCTTCTGTTCCTGTTTGCATAGCACCAGTGTTTCAGTGCACACCACGGCATCCCACGTCGGATCCTCTGTACAGGGGAGAGGCAGGGGAACTGGAGAGCCTGGGGAAGGGCCACTGGGATCACTGGGAGGAGTGCTGAGAGGGTGGCTTTGCTCTCCTTGCAGGATGAGGTGGAAGGGATTGAGGGATTGAGACCCAAGGGCCCCGCAAGGGCAGGGGCCACAGGAGTGACAGGGGAACCAGCTGCACATTGGGATGGGATCTGTCCCTGTGAGAGTGGCCCAGCCCTGGGACAGGACCCAGGACCCAGACAGGTGGTGGGAACTCTGTCCTTGGAGGCTTTGAAATCCAGCGGCAAGGATGCACTCCAGACATGCTAGAGACCGAGCTCATAAAACCTTTGGAAGTTGGTAATCCCCTTCTCTTCCATGGCTCCTTTTTCAGCCTGAAAAACCAGGAATAGTGGAGAAGGAACAAACCAGCAAAGCAGTGACAGACTGGGAAGAGGAGCCATTTCCTGGCAGCACAGGGGGATTGACAAAGTCTAGATCAGAACCCATGAAATTAGATTGTTTGGAATAATTTTGACACTAAATATTACCATTCCTTAAGTCTAACTAACTGCAGGGTGACATGGTTAAATTAGTTGTTGCTGGAGATAGGATCTCTGTTACTGACTGTCAGAGAGAGTTGACGTTACTTTGAAATTTCAGCTTCTTAATTTGTTACTTGCCTATGCCAAAACTGTTCTTAAAGATTTGTGTAAAGATTTGCTGGATTTACACAAAGCCCTGTTATTTTAGCTGAGCAAGTTCTTTACAAGCTTGTTGTCAGTAACTGAATTATTTTTTCTCCAGTTACTGAGTTCATATTTTTCCATCAAGATATCATATCTCTGCTCTTTCTTCAAAAATATAGCTTATTGCTGACAGACAAACCAAAATTCCTCAGCTCATTTATGAACTCCTTGAGTTCATTTATGAGTAACTGAACTGGAAATTTTTGGTTGGGGTTGTGGGTTGTTTTTTTTTTTTTTTTTTTTTCAATTCAATTCAATTCAATTCAATTCAATTCAATTCAATTCTCTTTTAGTTAATACAGGGATTTAGGAGATGGTGAGCTTCACTGTGACTAATGCCAAGGTTGAGTCCTTTCTGCAATGTTCTTCTGTCTGAACTGGATCACTCCTTATTGCCAATTTTGAATGTTCTTCTTCAAGGCTTGTCCCCTGCAGCAGGTTAGAAGCCACCTGGGCTAACCTGGAGGATGCACTTACTGGCTGCAGACTACCAAACCTTGCTGCTCCACCTGAAAATCTCTCATGGTGCTTTTGGGGATTCTTTGGCACCTGCAGGCTGATGTGCATGTTCCTACCTCTCGTGCTCCTCTTCTTCATCAACAGGAGCGACTCTTAGTACTGGAATCAAGTATGACACCAGTGGCTGATACCCAGCCCCAGGGGGGGACACAAAGAAAGACCCTAAAATGCCACCATGACATCCAGCTCACATTCCTTGGAGCTCATTTGTTCTTTCTGACACTTCTCCCCTGTTAGGAGAACAGGACATTTAAATGAAAGTCCCTGCTCAAAACACAGGCACCCCAGAATTACAGATCAGCTGCTAAAAGGTAATTTGTGCAATTTGAATTCAGGCTCTTCCAGGCCTGCATTCCAATAGTGGAGGTTTGATCACACCCTTGGCCACTGCTCTCCCTATTTGACTGCTTTATAAGAGTCCTTGTGTGCGTCTTGAAAATAAATCTGCCCAGTTTTGAAATTCTGAAGCAATGTTATTTCATCTCTTGCCAAGAGTGGATTGGAAAATGATAAGAGTCTTTCAGGCTACATAAGAGATATTTTGGGAGTTACTTCTTCCATGACATTTTCATTCCTTCCATATGAAACACACATATATGTATGTCAAAAGTGCCTTTTTGTGTTGAAGTAAACTGGGGAGAAGGAAGCTGTTTTGCTAAGTGACATTTCCTAAATATTTTGGAAATCATACCTTGCTTTACACATGCTGTTTTCTTTTTTTCCCCCCCTTTTTTTGGTCAAATCTCCCAACGAGTTGACCAAAATGAAAATTGCCATTTTGGTCTGAGTGGATTTTCTGGGTAAAATACAATTGAAAATACATATTTCTGTAAGGGAAATCCTAGTTGTATCTCATTTCCACTCCTCCACTCCTCCTGGCACTGCAAGCACACACTTTCCCTGTGGCTAGAGCCAGGAATGATCAATTGCAATTAATCTGGGCAGAAAATGAAGGGCTTGAGTTTTGATGTGATTTCCTTGTGCTCTGCTGGGCAGCAGCTCCTGTGGCTGTGAGTGGTCTGGGATACCACCATCTTCCCAGATCAACATTTCGGCTCTTCTCTCTGCTTGTCTCCTGCCCCAGGTAGACTCGTTGATGATGTCTGTTAAAGGAATTATCTGTCCTGATTTGGGCTGAATAAGCTACAGGCAAGGATGGTCGGGCTTGGCTCTATTTTTGAACCTCTTCCATGGGCTTAAACCCCCATTACCTGCAGGCCTGCTGCCAGCTCAGCCCATGGCACATCCAGCACCTGAGCAGGTGCATGGAACTGCCAGGCCAAAGTCACCTGTGTGTCCCTCCTTGTCATGGGCATGATCCCACACAATAATGTCTGCACTGTCTGCTGCTGCCTGAGGGTGACAGAGGCTTCAAAAGACCTTCCACCCAGTTTTAGGCTTTTGAACTTCATGTAAATTGAGTGGATTATAGGAAACTGAAGTTGCGACATAGCTGCTTGTTAACAGAAGTTGTTTGGTTTTTTGGGTTTTTTTTGGAAAGTGAAAGGTATTTCATTTGCACTCCAAAAAAAGTCAATATTTTTTTTGCAGGTCCGCAGCACCATTCCCAGTGTGGCATCCACTCTGGGGGCATCTGCACTCCAAGCATTTTGCACCAACACTCCCACGGTGCGTGAGATAGGGCGCTGCTGAGGCTGGGTGCTCAGAGCAGCCCTCACTGCTCTCCCTGGGGCAGAAAGCTGGATGCCAGCTGCACACCAGGAGCTGCAGGGTAGGGAGGAAGAGGGGGAGATATTTCTGTAGCAGCTCTGCTGAACGGATCCCGTTGTACTATCCCCACTTCTCCTATCCACAGGATCCCACACACACATGTGCAGCTGGGGATGAAAACCTGATCAGCTGCTGGTACCCAGTAACCTGGTTTGCTCCCCAACAAGGGGCTGCAGATCCAGCCATCTGCCCTGGAAAGGCATTCCCCAAAGGGAATCCCCGTCCTTTCCCTCCTGGCAGTTCCCTCTCTGGCTCCTGGCCAGGCCACCTGTGTTTGAAACTCCGTGGGACTTTGCTTGGGTTTCTGTGTTATTAATCCTCCCCAGAAGAAATCCCAGGCCTTTCTGGACCTCTTCCCTGTTTGCTAGGACAGCTGCCAGGGGTGTGCTCCTGCTTCATGTCAGCACAGGAGGCACTGCAAAGCCCATGTATTTCCAGAGGGCAAGGGGAGCTCTGTTTTTCCCGGTCAAGGATGCAATCTGATGCTCTCGGCTGTGCTTGCCAGGTACTGGGATGCTTTCTTGGCCTAAACACTGAACAAAGCAGGTCAGAATCAAATCATCTGTCTAGGGAACTGGTGATCCTGATAAAAAGAGACCTCTGTGCTCCTGGTGTGTCCCAGCTGTCCTCACAAAACTGTCAGGCAAGGCACACAGGCTGTAACACCACCATTTCCCTGCTTGAATTATAATCTGCATTCAGTGGAGCCCCAATTTAACACTTGATGACACAGGATCAGTGCTCCAAGGAGTGTTGCATGCAAAATGTACATGCAGGAGGGGACGCAGCTGGAGATGAGGTGTTGAACAATTCTGTCCAGTACCTGAGGGCCATTTTGCACCACTCCTGGCTGGTGCAGACCCAGCAGTGCCTGGCTGGAAGCGCGCAGGTGTGTGGCTCACCAGGCCTTGAAGCAGTTTTAGCAAGCTGCAGCGGTGAAAGTGCTGCATTCACATGCTGATGGATATCTATTTCATTGGGTCTTTAACCATGTCTTGTGGCAAGATCACAGCTTCTCATGGGTTTCAAGAAGGTAGGAAATTCCAGTTTCCAGCAGAGAAGAATGAAGCAAATTCATGTAATCACACGTTCACCTTACACATAACAAGCACCAGGAAAGAGCTCTCCTTCAGCTGGTCCTCAGAGGCCACATTTCAAATAAAAGTGTTCCCTGAAGAGGGAGGAAACAAACAAGGTTTTTGGGTTGGATGACCTGCTCCAAGCCAGCAATGGTGGGTCCTCTCCACTGAACTGCTGCCATTCACCATCTCATGCTTGAGCAGTCAGAACCTGGCCTTAAGTCACCTTATTCCATCTATTTTAGGCTAGGAGGACTCAGCACACTGAAGGAGAAACACCCTGGCTGGTGATGGCAGCATGGTTGGTATTCTTTACCAACAGGGTAGCTTTTATCCAGCTCTGCAGATTTCTGCAGCTTGAGTAGAAGAATCCAGAGTCTGGGAGCTGGGCAGGGAAGCATTCAGGAATGAGAATTTGTGGGATGGGGTTAACAGCGCTGTCTGCAAGAGTGTTCTACAGGAGCAAGAAGTCACGTTTCAGTGACAGAGCTTTGCTTTTCTTGCAAAATGCACATACTATTGGCAGGAGGAAAAGAACGAGCAGGGGTGGGTCAGATTCCCCCTCCAGCTCCAGAGCGTTCCTCCTGGGAGATGCTGAAGGGCCTTGCGAGTGCATTACTGGATGCTTCTTTTTCTTGTTTATGTGGTAGAAACATCTGAAAACAATTTGTGCCTGTTAAGCTTTGTGGACAGTCAGGGTTCTGCGTGCAATTTGGTCTCCACCTCAGCCAGGACTAGCTGGGGCTGCTCTGTGTTTGCTCATTAGCTAACAAGACATGATATCGTTAGCAGAGCTCTCTGGGGGCTGCCTTCCACTTGTGGCTGCCGTGGGCACGCGCAGGGCTGGGTGCGGTACCGATGAGCTCAGCTTGTCTGGATCACGCAGGTTGGTGGGGAAGATGCAGTAAGATGGTAAAGGAACATCATCCCCCCAGTTACCGCTAACATTGAAAGCATCAGGAGCTGAGGGTTGGTGCTGCACGAGAGGGATGTGCACCCCGCAGGCCTCACTGGAGCTCCAGCAAACCTCTGCGTGAGCAAGACATGCTGACTGATGCTCCTTGGAGGATGGATGGAGAAATCTTCTGCAGCAATCCCAGGACAAAGGCGAGGATGGCTGAGCAATTGAGGTGGGAGGATGCCCTCCTGAAGGGGAAAATGTTTAAGCTGGGAGGAAAGAAACAGCTTAGAGGAGGGATGATACGCTAACCACATGGCTGGAAGAGGAGGTGTGAAGACTTGATGGGAAACACAGCATTAAGTGTGGGGGAATGGGGCGAGGAGAATGTAAAGTACACTGAAACAGCAAGAAAGAGTGAGGGGACTGGGAGCATCGCAGCCCAGCGTGTGTGAGGCATAGTGGCGAAGGCTCCCGTGGGCGGCAGCGGGGCCACGGCTTGGCAGCTCAGAGGTGCCCAGCCAAGGGGACTCCCGGCACGGGAGTCACGGCAGCGTCCCCAGCAGCCGCGGGGCCGGTGCTAACGGGAGCCGGCACTCAACCCCGCCACCCCAGCCCAGCAGCGGGGCTAAAGGGCGCTGCCCACCGCCGAGGCAGCGGGGAAGGCGGGGGCCGCAGGCTGCGGGGGCCGCGGGCGGGCCGGTGGCTTCCGCCCGGCGCGGCGCATTCCTACCCCGTGAGTCAGGGCGGCGCGGCGGGATGCGGCGTCCCGCGGCCCCGGGCGCTGGCAGCTCCCCGCCGGGACTCTCAGCGCCGAGCGCCGCTCGGCTCCCGGCTCCTATTTGCATGCCGAGGCTGTGAATGGCGTGCCCGCCCGGCCGGCCCCTGGCACGGGGGAGGAGTCTCCGCGCCCTCCGCGGGCCGAGCTTGGCGGCGCCGGTCCCTTAAGCCGCACTGGGGGGCGGCTCGACCCGAGCGGCCGCTGCGCTTCGCCCGCCTGCACGGTGAGTGCGGGGCCGGAGGGACGAGGGGGGGCTGGCCGGGAGGGGCATCCCGCGAGGGCCGTTCCCTGCCCGGCTGAGGTACCGGGACCGCGCCGCTCCGCCGGGCGGGGAGCGGCCCTCGGCGGCCCGCGGGGTAAGAGCGTCGCCGGAGGCAGGTGCCGCCCCCGACCCCCGCGTTTGGATGTTGGGAGCTTGGTGATCTCGGTGGTTTCGGCTGTAGGTGAAGGTGCGCGTTCACGGCTTGTTTCAGCTGATCCGAGTCCACTCCATCTCCACGCGTTCCCACCCGTCCCTCCCCTGATGCTGGCACTTTGGGAGATGATCTGGTGGGAAATATATGGCTTTTTACATGTTAAGGTTAGTTTTCCTGCTGGATCGAGTCCCTGAACTGAGTTCTCACACTGTGCACTGCTGGCACGAAGCAAGGGGATCACGGCAGCCTGACGCGAGCAAGACCAGAGCTTTTGCAGGATTGCACCCTCAGTGCCAAGTCCTTTTGGGCTCCTCAGCAGGCAACCTGTCCTTCCCCCCATCCTGCCACACACATCCCTGCAGTGCCAAAGTGCGCCATGTGGATATTTTGCCCTGTGTTTTTCTCCAGTGTAACTCAGGAGGGGTGAGTGGCAGCACAGATGAGTTTTGTCTGGTGCTCGTCGTAGTGCACGACTCAGTTCTGTGGCTGCTGCTTCTCTTGCAGGTTGGCTTCGTGGTGGGGTGCACGGTGCTGGTCGGGGATGTCTCCAAGCCGGGTCTTGGAGTAAGCAGGAAGTTGTTTCCTTTCTTCCTGTTTTTGTCCCCATGCCTGCTAATTTCCTCTGGGAAGAAAAGTGCATTCTGCAGAAAAGGGAAAAAACAGTCACACGTAACGGGAAGGGACAAGGCAGCAAAGCTTCTGAATGAAACATAGGATAAGGAAGGAGCACAGGGTGTTAACTGCAGTAACGCTGATAGGGCAGCAAGGACAAATAGCTGCCTGTGTGCTGTGACCACGGGGATAAAAATGGCCCACTTGGGACAAGCTGGGGAGCAGACCCTTGGAAGAACTGGATTTCCACTCCAGTGTATGGAAGGATGTTGCTCTCCAGCTCTTCTGTCTCAGTGGTGCAGGTTTTGCAGGAGAAAGTGATGACTAGTGTTAGATTGGCTGGTATAGTTGGAAGAAAAAGGTGAATTTTAGATACTTTCTTCAAGCTTTGATTGTTAAATGGACTTTATGAAAGGGCTTGTCTGCCTTTTTTTTAACTCTCAGTTGCTCTAATAACAGCTATCATCCCTCCCTCCTGCTGCATCACTCATGTCTTTAAATCCTCATGGCTACTGCTGCTCAGCCCAGGTCTCCCCTGTCTGTGTGCAGGCTCTTGGGGAGCCTGTGCCATTCCTGAGCTGGGATACTGCCAGCCTTCCAGGAGGTGCTGTGGTTTTGGAACAGGTCCCCAGCTTTGTCCTGGTCTCTGTGCTCATTGGTCCTGAGTCCCCAGGAAGGCAGCAGCTCTGGCATGTGGACGTGTGTCCGTGCTGTTCCTGCTTCTGTGCGTTCCCATGAAAGGAGGTTGATGCTGGGCAGTGTAAAAGCAACTCCTACAAAACTAGTTCTGCTCTGGGACTTCCCATGACAGGCCTTTTTTTTTTTTTTTTTAAGCAATCCACTTGTGAGAGATCTGCCTACAAACTGGCTTTTCAGGTTCTGGGGAAAGCCATGGGCTGGCCCTGGTCTCGGGAATGTCTTGCTCTGTGCTGGGTAGGCTTCGTGGGGGGGGGGGGGACGAGCTTTGAATGTGGAGAGTGCTGCTGGCCTGCAGAGCACAGCAGACACCTCTTCTCCAACAAGCTTGTCCTCACTGTGTCCTGGTGCTGAGACCTTGTGACCCTGATGCGTCACCTCAGGCAGGAGTTGTGTCCCTCAGAGAGGGCCAGGACCTCATCACGGGACTTGGCAGACAGCTCGTTTCACTTTCGTGGTGGGGAATGCAGCAAGGCTGCAGTTGCGTGAGGTCGCCAGGCAGGAATAGGAATTCCTTTTGGGGTCATCAGTCCTGTTCCTCTGGAATCCATCCCCGGAGAGTAGCCAGCAAGTCCCAACATGTTCCCCTGAAAGAGGCAGGGTCTGCTGCGTGTGGCATGATAGGACAGTTTATTCTGGGCACAGAGCCCTCATGCTCAGATATAATTAGTAAAGGTTTGATTCTCTTCAGTGTGCTGGATCTCTGTGCAGTGCAAACACAGCCAGGTTAGTGCTGAAGACCTCAGATGGGCAGCATGACCGGGAGTACCAGCTTGTTTTCCTCTTCCATTCAGTGTATCCAGCAAAAAGTTGAGCAGAGCGTGTGTTGTGTGAACCCCATGTCGCTGGGGATGTGCTTGCCAAGCAGGACTGGCTGTGAGCTGAAGATCCTGACATTTCTTTGTCTGTCACTCTACAGCTTTTATCCAGCAGAACAGTCTTTGATAAGATTCTTCCCTTGTGGTTGCTGCCTTTCTTCCATAGCTACCTCTGGAGGCTTTGGCACCCCGTGGAGACCATGCGCCTTTCTCAGAGGTTCCAGCGTTAATTGTGACCTGACGTGACGCTTCTATTAATTGCTGTTCCTGCAGCCACCAGCCTGTCGCCTGCAGACCCATTTCAGTAGAAATACTTAAAACTCAAGGGTGGGTTCCTTCCTTAACGTTTTCCCTGAGTTCAGACATGGATTAGTTTCCTTTCTTTTCAGCTGAAGAGGTTCTGGACTCCAAGTTTAACATTTATCATCATCTAGTTGGAAGGAAAGGGACATGAAATGTGCAGATGTCACACTTGCTGTGAGGTTGCCTCCCAGCTGCTGGGTATGTACATGCTGGAGCTTTAAGGAACCCATGTGTTGCCTGCCTGCTCAGGGAGCTGTGTTGCATCCTCTCTGCTATGTGATAATATCGCAGTGTGTACTGTGGGTGCTGCAGCCTGAATTTCATGGGACTTGTGTCTGGATCATTGGTAAAACATCTCAGTGCTGCTGGAAATTAGGATGAAGATGGTTTCTTTCTTCAGAGGAGCTGAAGCCCAGATGTCCAGCGTTGTGCAGGTAGTTCTCTTCCCACTGGTAGGCTTTTTTTTTTAGCTTTGTGGTTGGTTGTTTTGTTTTCTTTTTGTTTGGTTTTTTTTTTTTTGCCTTGTTCAGAACTAACAGACCTGAATGGATGTCAGGTTGCTTACTCTACTAGTTCTCAGTAACTCCCCTCTGAGAGAATAACATTTAAAAGGGACAGTCTTAGCCCTGCAGCTCTTAGTCCCAAGAGATTAGGCAGGCAAGAGGCAAAATTTAACCTTGGAAGGAAATGGATCTGTTTGGCAGCATTTCCCGTGGTCATGCTGGCAGCTCTGTTTCCATGTCCTTGAAGAACCCCAGGCTAATTTGGTATGTGATGTGTGCTCAGACCATCCAGGTCTGCTTGCACAGAGTTGTGGAGACCCTCCCTTCAGTGCACCCTGAGGTGGGCAGGGCTTGCCAGCCAACCTCCCTGTTCTCACAGAATGTCTGTGCCACTGCGAAGTGAGGTTTCCACAGGGAGAAGTGGAAATTGCGTCTGTGCTGAGATTGCCTATTGTCATATCCTTGTGAGTTGAACTTCAGGGATTTCCGGCAGTTTGCTCCTGTTTTTGTCCCTACTCATCTTGCTGCTGTCCAGGACTGGTTGAAGCTTCAGATCACACTTCTCTTCCTTGTTTCAGTCCATGCTGCTGTAGGAATGAGGAAGTGGGATTTTTTTTTTAGTGTGTGTTGGGATGATGCCATGAAGAGCAAATTAGCAGCTGAGTTTTTGATCAAATCATCCAAACTATGGTCAAATCCTTTTGAGTAACAGTATCTGTTTCCCACTGGGTGAAGACAGAGAGCTTATTCTTCACATTTACCTTACCTGTCAAATCTCCTAAAGCTGTAAGAGTACAGTTTCATTGCTTGTGTGCTCTACTTGCTGCACAGACAGCAAATGTCAGCTTGACATAGGGCTTGTTTTTGCTGTAATTTCCTTTGCTTGCACTCTTCAACTATCTAGGTAAACAATTTATTTCAAATATAATTACAGCTCCTTTTTGCCTACCGAAGAAATGTTGGAACTGTGGTGATACAGACCTGAGCTGTGGATAAGTTCTTAAGTTCTGGGGCCTTCAGCAACAAACAGACCTTGCCTTAGTAATCAGAGCATCTCTAAAGCACAGTGTTTATTAAAGGAAATGTAATTTCTTCTCAGTGAAGTCTGAGGTATCATTGCACAATACTTCCCTGGCACGGTAGAGCCTTCCCAAGGGGAGAAGAGATAGCAAGCCATGCCTGATCTTGCCTTTTCTGGAAAGCCTACCTTTGCCACCTCCTCCCCTTCCTGTTTCCACTCTGCTCAGAGCCAGCCCCTTGCTCTGCTGGTCAGCAGCAATCCCTGCTTTGAAGGTTTTCTTTCCTTTAAAAAGGAACAATCCCTATGAGGTCATCCTGAAACTGCACAGGACGCTGCGTTTACAGTCTTTCAGGTCTGGCACTTACTTGGCTTTGGCTCAGTGAAAGTTAGAACTGCTTGGATTTTAAAATCTGGAGGGCTCAGAAGGCTGGGTTGACAAATGCGCCTTCTGTATTTCGGGAGTTACTGCCCTGTAGCAATCAGCACACGGGAGGTTTGTTACTCTGTTGCTTAAATGCAAAGCCTTAAAGTGAACTGTATAAAACTGTGAGTAGTTCTGCCAAAATGTGTGAGTATACCTTCCTTTTCTCTGGCTGTTCTGGGACTGTAATTTCAGGGAGAACAGCGAGCAAGAATGTGCCATTCAGTCTGAAGAAGTGTGGTTCACTTAGAAATTTAATATTTTTTTTGCTAAACCAAGTTAGAATTATGATTATTTCTGTTTGCATTATTAATGAGTTGTTGCACTGGGCACACAGTGAGTATGCAGAGGTGTGCACACCTGCAGAGCAAGACAAGCTCTTCTTGCAGCTGTTTCCAGTTGGACGCAGCAGGAGATGGAGTGTGCCTGGCTGTCAAGCATGAGCCAGGGAGAATAGTTAAAGCATCGGAGTGGCTCTCCTGTGTCCCTGGCTGCATCAGCTAATGGTGAGGAACAGCAGCTCCAGCCAAACCAGCTCTGCTCTGAGTCCTTGGCTGTTTAACTAGTCTTTTGAAGGATCTCCACCAGGCCTCACTGCTGTGGGCGTTTTTTATTCTCTCACTCGTACCCCAGTTGAGCAGAACTGTAGTGGTGCTGGAGAAAGCAGGTGTGTGATGGGGAGTGAGGATACTCCAAGTTTCAAAGGAACATGCTAAGAAAGCTGTTCTGAATGGCTCTGTGGCGTCCATCCTTCCTGAATATAAAGTTTGTCTTCTGGTGGCTCCAGCGTTTGTTACTGTTATTTCCTCTAAGATTTATTTTAGGTTGCTATTCAGCATGGTTTTATGTAACTTTCCATAGGAAATGTTGTCATTTGTGGCAGTTTTGATCTCTTTTGCCATTGAAACGTTTTTATTTAGCACAACAAACAGTGATTCTTAGCTGCTTTTAGTACCCAGAG
This sequence comes from Coloeus monedula, assembly GCF_965178545.1. Taxonomy (NCBI): domain Eukaryota; kingdom Metazoa; phylum Chordata; class Aves; order Passeriformes; family Corvidae; genus Coloeus; species Coloeus monedula. The sequence continues at coordinate 13,889,512 of NC_138796.1, read as the reverse complement.
TCTTTGTTGTAGAAGATGAGTGGCTTTTGTCTAACATAATTTTTGGTTTGGCCTATTGTGATCTTTTTAGGGGAGGTTGCTGGTTTTGACAGTTGCTTTTCCATCAGTTGTTTATTGATATTGTATTTTCTAAATGAACAATGTTGTAATCACTAAGAGATGTTACCAAGAAAATTGCTCTTGAGGTGGGTGCACAGGCAGCAGCTATTCCAAAAATCAGCCAGAGCCAGTGTTTTCTTCTGTCCTCAGTGTCATCCCAGCTCTGTGTTTCCAGCTTTCCTTGTGTCCTGAACCCTTACAGTACTTGTGAAGAATATGAGAGCTGGTAGAAAAAACTTCAAAATGCAGAATTTCATTGAAAAGAATACCTTTGTTGGGTTTGTCTTTTGTTTCCTAATGTGGGTCATGGCTGCACTGACAGAAGCATTTTTGTGACTCTTACCTTGCTGTATAATTGAGGCAGTGACTGTGCCCATGGTACTTGTGGGTCTGACAGAACTTAACCAGGCATCTATTTTACTAGTAATGGAAATAAATCTGGAACAGGGCCCTCTGAAGCCCCATTGAATCATTTAAATGAGTTAAATGCACTGAAATAGTTTCTGTGATCACTCTTTCCTGAAGAAGGTGCAGACCCAGGCAGAGCACTGAGACAACTGTGCTTTGGGGCTGCTGGGGACCCCAGAGCAAAGGGCTCTGCTGGCTCAGCCCAGGCACCACTCACCCAACAGGCAGCAGTGGTAGCCTTCAAACAGGGTGCAGGAACAAGGCTTGCATAGATGATCCTTCTTCTGGTAAGGTAATGGATCTCTTGGTAGAAACAGCTCTTTTGGAGGACCAGGCAGTGCTGACTCTGCTGGCTTCCCTAAGGAATGGGAATGCTGCTCAGAGCTTGGTGTGCCATCACTGGAGCTGTTGGCAGGTATCTCATCATGCTGTGTCCCATTGTAGGCTATAAGTGACAGCCTGTGACCAGACTTTTAGGATGTGGCTGCTGGAAATGTGGCTGTTGGATGTGGCAGCAAAGCCACAGGGTGTGTTCACAGAGAAACATAAACAGGGTGAAGATGCCAAAGTACTCTAGAAGGTTTTCCACTGCTCCCCCCTCATTGTTGGTTGGTTTATGTGCAGGCTGTTGCCCTTGCTGGTATCTCAGTAGGTTGTTGATGGCTCTGGGCTGGGTTTGCTCTGGACGGTGGAGTTGGTGATCGCTCATCACCCAGGCCCTGCGTGGGCCCTGGGTGTGCTTGGCTGGTGCTGCAGACCTGCCTCTGCCATCTGGGCCACACGTGCTGAGGAGATGGAAAAGGCCCCTCTGCCCAGCTTACTCTGCTTGGCTCCCTGCCACCTACTTCCTTGTGGGTGCTCCAGGCCATGGGTGAGCAGGGGAAACTCCTCCCTTGGGAGCACCTCTGTGGAAGCTGCCCGTGCGTGAGGCTTGGTTGTCAGCTCTGGAGTAATCTGTGGATGGTTTGGATGTTTTCCCATCTAATGACCCCACCAGAAAATTCACTCTGCCTCTGGTGATACAGCAGTGTTTTATTCCTGCTGCACTCAACACCTGCACTAAAGGCACTTCTCAGAAGATTATTTAGAGGCGCCGAACCCACCACCTCCCTGGGATAATTGTTGGCTTCCCACAGACCTGAGTTTCTGGCCATATTTTCAACAATCACTTCAAACTATACTGCCTTGAGAAGCACTTCAGTCATCTGGCTCCAGCTGCTTCTGTTTGTTCCTGCTTCTTCCCCTTTCCTTCTGCTGGCACAAGTGTTTGTGGAGCCATGTGGGAAGGAGCTGAGGCTGGAACGAGCCATTTTCTCTGCTGAGCTCATGTGGGTTGGTTCCCAGTATGGATCACCCAACAGCTGTGGGGATGCTGGTGCCAGCAGGAGGAGGAGGGCAGCAAACAGGGCTGGGTCACTGCTTCTTCTGTTGGCTTGCATCTCTTTCAAGTGTCTGTGACATCTTTTTAGCTTGAATTTTGAGCTTTGGTTTCTGAGGTCCTGTTACTATTTTGCCCTTTGTCTGCTGCAACAAAACGACCTTGAAGATCAGTCTGTTGCTTGTGACTGCATGTTGCAGTTGGGGGTCATCTTTTAACCTGTATTTGAAGGAGTTCAGCTACAGATCTGGGGACTAACAGAAATCAAAAAGGGTTTTTGAGCTTCCTGTTTTTCCTCTCTCTTCTATATGAGGGCACCACACCTTCAGGTCCCTGGTGAAGCTGCTTTGAAAGCTTTTAGTGCTGGTGTTCAAATTGGAACTGATTTTTGTTTGATTTCCATCATGACCTTCATGTTTTTCTGAAAATCAAGAAAATCAGTTGCTCAAAGGGATATCAGGTCTGCTTTCTTGATCATGGGATTGGCTCACATACATTCAGACTTCACTGGCAGACGTTTTCATTACCTGTACTTAAAACCCTCTGTCTCTGTATGCAGCTGAACCTTTTCCAAGTTCAGTGGGTCCCAGCTGAAGCTTTGCACTCCTGCTGTGCCTCTTTGAATACCATCATTCTCCAAGGCTTGGCATGAAATACTAACCCAATGTAGCTTCCCATTTCTTGTCTAGGGGTCTGCCTGGCCTCTTCCAAACCAGGCAGTTTCTGTTGATATTTCTCAGCTAATTCAATTAAATGGTTCATGGTGAGATCCCTAGTGTGGATGGAGCAGGACAATTTCACACAGGCAGGGGACAACAGCTTGGGGCTGTATTTGATGTCTCACCTGAGCTGCTGTCATGCTGAGCCATCGCTGAATAGGCTGGTCCTACCCTTCCTCTCCAGGGCTTATCTGAAATTGTCTGAGCCTCTTCAGGATGCCAGATCAACAGGAAATAATTTACTAGGGTTAGTTTGTGCTGGTAAAACACCTTGAAGTGGCTCAGTGGAGTAAGGCAAGCCTGCTCCCTGGGCAGCATCTAGCTGGCAGATGGGATTGCTTGCGAGCAGAAGCCAGAGCCCTGAGGAATTGTTGCCTGTGTGATTTGGTGCAGGCTCTTGGAAGCAGCATCAGCCTCTACCAGCACTCAGGCAGAGCTTGTGCGTGGCAGAGAGCAGGGACAGGGGGATGTGTGTGGGAATGGCAGTGCTGCCAGCTCCCTGCGGGGCAGGGCTCAAAGGGCAGTGTGTCTGCACAGCTCTCTGCCAGGCTTGTGCTCAGAGGTGCCTGGACTGCTCAGACCCAGCTTCTGCTATGGCAGCCTGCGGGTCTGCAAAGCCTTACAGTATTTCCCAGCTCAGCAGCCAGGGTTGGGAAAGCAGGAGAGGGCCCTGGGCAGTGCTGATGGCCTTGTTTTGTTTCGCAGGTATTTTCTTAGGGTGGGCAGTGGGGGTGATCTCAGCCAAAGCTTGGGTGTTGCTGTGCCCTTAACAGCTTTCCCCGAGAGTGCAAGGCCACAGGCCTGTCCCACCTTCCCCGTCCCTGCCTGCCCTCAGCCCCTCCATCTGGCCTTTTTAAAGGGCTGGCTTATGCCTGGTGTTTGGGATATTGTTTGTAACTCGTTGGGTCTGATCCATGCTAGATGGTTTTATTGGCAGCCACGAGACTGAAACCCCACTGCTCCTCTTCTCCTTGGACTTCCTGCCTTTTCCCTGCTCTGCCAGCAGCAATCCTGGAGAGAGAGGCACAGCCAGGAGCTTTCTCCTCTGTCTCCTCTGGCTTGTCCTGTCTGGAGAACACATTGAGGATCCCGGTTTCTTTGCTGTGTCCACCTGGATTCCTGTACCTCAGCCAGAACAGCTGCGTGGACAGACCCCTTCAGGTACATGGGACTTGCCTGGCACGTTGTGTAGCAGGCACTGTAAATAAAGTTGTTGCAGTGATGGGGTTTGAAAAATTGAGAAAAATTGCTGGAGTCTGACCACAGAATGTGGTGATCGGATTGCAGTGGAATGACCCCGGTGTCTGTTACCTCCTGGGGGTGTCTGTAGGAGCATGCACACACTGTGCTGGAGAGGAGCAGTGATGCTGGAAAAAGCAGATGCTGTTTGTTTGTGTGGTAGTGTTGAATTAAGTCGGGGTTTTGTTTTGGTTTTTGTTTGGAATGTTTCTTGGGGGAAAAAAGCCAGCTTTATTTTAAATGGGAATGCTGGTAAAATGGAAATTTTGGAAGAAAAGAAATCAACATTGGAATAGCTTCAGTTGTCTGTTTAAGTGGAAGGATGTTCTGTCTTTGAAATGACTGTGCAAGTCTCTAAATGTATTTAGGATGCCTGTCAGTTTTAGGAACATGCTCAAGCTTCTGGACAAAGCTTTTCCTTTGCTCTTTGGGTCAGTAGATTTCACTAAGCAGCTTTCCTTGATCATGTGCCAACTTTGATATTTAATGTGCTCTCCCCTTTCTTAGCCTGATCCACAGCGCAGTGGATTTGCCTTTCATTCTGGTTCTGTGACCTTGCTTTGGCACAGGCCTTTTGATAAATTTGCACAGGCAATTGATAAATTTTTTTCTTTTTTTTTTGTTTATTTTAATTGAAGTGGACATTATTAATAATTTTTATGCTGCTACCAGCTGATCAGTTAGAAGAAGCTGAATCTGCAAATGCCTCTCATTCAGCCTTGTGTTTTCACATTCCTGACTTTTGTGATGCTGGTGGAACAGAGTCCAACCTAAGCCAGCACAGGTGAGAGATCTGAAACAGCCCCTGTACAAGGACTGAGCTGCTGATGTGGGTGTGGGAAAAGGGCATGGTAGGAACAGCATGGAAGAGATCTGTAGGGTCAGGACTTGCACGGAGAAAGAGGATAGGGAAAAGCTGATCACTCTTCTAATCCAAGAACTACGGGGCAACAGGTGAACCCAGGAAATGGCAGGTTTGCAGATGAACTGGAGCAGGCTTGTCACACAGTGTGTGTTTCAGCTCTGAAGCTTTGTCATGTGCAGTTATGAATACTAGAAGTTTGCTTGGATTAAAAAATGAGCTGGATAAATTCTGGAATAGTAACCACTGGATTGATATAGAGATGGATACAGAGCTGTTACATGTAAAGACATTTCTGGCACAAGAAGCCTCTGAGTTATTCCTAGCACATGCCATGGCTCTGTCCTGGGAGATAGGACTGTCGAGTGATCCTGTACTCTTGCCCCGTGCCAGGCATCCTTGGTTGGAAATGAGATACAGGCTTTAGAGGGACACTTAGCCTGACCTTGCACAGCTGTGCTGTGTGTGTTCCCATCCTGCTGCTGTTGGTGGCCTCTTGACAGTATTGAGAAATTGGGATTGATGGTATGGGACCACTCAAACAAAGTATGTATCAATTCAGTCAACTTTGAAACAAAGCCCACTGGCCTGATGAAATACATGGAACTGGATCTTGAAACATTGGCCCCTAAAAGTAACCAAGGGGTCAGCGTGAAACTCAGCAAGTGCTTTTACTGCAATGCTGAGACAGAAATTAGCAGCACCTGGAGTGAGGGCCAGGTGTAATGAGGGCTGTTACCTGCCATGCAAAGGCTGTTTGACCGTGTAGCTGTACATCTGTGCACACAGCCGTACACTGATGCTCATCTAGTCCATATATCTGTATATTCAGCTGGATCCACATTCAGGCTGCCCATTAACCCCCTGGAGACCTGTCTCTCATGACCATACCACAGGCCTTTTTGTGCCTGGGGCAGAGGCACTTGCCTGACCTGTGCTGTGGCTGGCTATTCACACAGAATTCACAGTGCTTGCCCTGGCAGGGCCTGATCCAGTCTTAGGTGTTTGTAAGGTTTATTTTTGGCCACTCCAAATGCACACAGGGAATTGGGAATGCTGAACAGCTCGGCCTTCACTGCATCCCTTTACTGGGAAGTGAACCTGTTAGTGAGTAAAGGTTGAACTGGTAGAGGGATTTGCTTCTAAATACTCTGTTTGCAGTCACCCTTGAAACTCAGCTGGGGTTTAAATACTGAATGCATTTAGACAATTATTATATATGCATTTTTATGCTTTGCTATCTAAAGAACTCTTTAACTGCTGAAGCTGGGAGAAAGCAGAGCAATCCATTGCTCTGTTAGGATGTGAATTTCATCTTGAGATCTTCACCTTGCTTAAAGAACTAAGTTGAAACAACTTTGGGGGTAATTGTAAGGCCACAGGCTTGACCCCTGTGTGTGCATGCCCTGTCCTCTTTGGCATGTGTGTACACCCTGGAGATCCCATGTGCTAGTCTGCAAGGGTGGCAGGGAAGCCAGTGAGGATACGTGGACATCACTGTCTGTGGTCTGTGGCAATTTAGGAAGGGAAACTGAAAACAGATTTAATTGGATGTCTTTCACAGGGTTTCACGTTATTGCAGCAACTTTCGGGCAATACAGGCGTGATTCATCCCCTCCCTTCCTGGCTTGGCCTCACTGATTGATAAAGCTGCAAATCTTACGTGTTTGTATTCTTTACACCCAGAGCTTGTGCTCACAAAGGCAGCTCTGTAGGTAGACAGGAAGGATGTTGAGTGATGGTGGCTCAGTGGTGAGATGTTGGAAATAGCAGAGTTGCTACTTCAGATGCTCTGAATTTGCCCTTGAAGACACAGGAAGGAGGCTCTTGAGTTGTGTGAAATAGATTTTGTTTGGTCATGCCAGAGTGATGGCTCTGTCTCTCTTGGCTGGTCTCTGATTAGGGCACCTCAAGGAGACGTGGTGTGGTGTTTGTGATCCTCGCGGTAAATGCTGGAGCTCTGTGCTGGAGTATTTCAGGTATGAGAAATCTGCTTTGCTTTCTGACCTCACCATGAAGACAAATTTGCAAGACCTTTCAGTAAATCGTGTCTCATAGCGGATTTGCTCATACCAAGCACAGGCAGGAGTTCCCCTAAAACTCTCACTGTCCTTATCTTATAGGAAGTTAGAACAGTTGTATTTAGCCACCCCTGCAGCTCGGCGGGGAGGGAGGGAAGGATTTGTGTCCCTCTCATGCACAGCACTGCATCTGTGCAACAGGACTGTGGTGCATGTATGAAGGGCATGTTTGTACAGGCTAGATCAAGAATTCCCAGACTTTTGGGGGCCTGTGGTATTTGCTGAAACCCAACCTTCATCCACCTACAGCTGAGTCCTCCCTTTCTGTCGTTCCGGCTCAGCTGAGCACAGCGCTCCTGGCAGCCGGCCCAGCTCGCGGGACTGAACCAGCAGCTGGCCTTCAGCTCCTTTTAGATGAGATTCTCTCCTAACCCAATCCAGATCATCCCCCACTCCCTTTTATTGACCTATTTCCCCGCTGCCTGCCCCCCCTGCCTTGTATCTTTCGCGTGGTGTGCGCAGTTCCCTTTGCAGAGCAGCTGCAGGGAGCTGTGGGAATATGGTGGAAATCCCTGCAAGGCAGTGCACGTTTCAGAGAACCAGTGCCTAATTTAGGTTGGGAGGTACCCTTGCAGGTTGACTGGCTCATCCACTGCAAGGCTGGGATAATTCAGGCAGCTCAGGGCCTTGTTTTGTTGAGTGCCAAATGTCTCCGAGGGTGGAGATCCCTCTGCCTCTGGTCCTGGCCTAGGACTTGGCCTCTCACAAGGAGGAATCCTTATGTGTTAAACTAATTCTGCATTTAAAATAAATGGGCTGTGTTAACACCATAAGAACACTAAGTTTTAATTCCAACCGAGTTTTTCTCCTACCCCCTTTCAAAACATGTGTGCTTGCTGATTTAACTGGTTGCTTATTCCATCTGTCCGCTGTGGTGAAGAGGCTGGGGCGCTTGATTATTTTTGTCCCCTGTGGCTAAGGGCCGTAGGCCAGGCTAGGACAACGCAAGGAGAGAGCCAGGAGGGAATGGAATCTGTTGTCCCGTTCAGCACACATGCTTCCCACTGTTCACTTGAAGTTGTGTGTGTGCTAGGAGAGGAAGAAATACAAACTTGTGGCATAATTTAGGTTGGACGGTACCTGTGGAGGTATCTGCGCTGATCTGCCTCCAGTGAAATCTATTTTCTGAATTGTTTCTCTGGGTGTGCACAGTGAAGTGGGTGCTCTGCCAGCCTGAAAGACTCTGTGGTCTCTGTGTCCCACTGTGTGTGATGCAAACAGGAGGGGAAAACTGCAGCAGAGTGGGCAAGATGACAGAGTCACTCTGCTCACTGCGGCCTTTTGATTACACAGCGGTGTTTATTTAAATACCATATCATTATTATTTATGTATGAAAACCACTCAGTTCAGGATTAGTGCCAGTTCTCTAATGTTCATGCTATACTGGTCTTGCTCTGTGTGCCGTGTTGTGTTTCTAGAAAATCACTACTACATTTAAAAGAGATTAGAACCAGCAATGAGAAGCGGCCACTTGTTAATTGCTAAGTGGTAGGTAGGTTAGAAAGTGTGGTGCCTGGCTTTGGGTGGGCAAAAAAGGGTGTTTGTGAGTCACAAGCTGGTTTTAGAGGGAGGTCAGTGGCTTTTGATACTGCAGTTACTTAGCTGGTTGGTCTGGATCCAGATCTCATTAAGATTTAATTCATGGCTTGTTCTTAAGGAATCTGGATCTCACAGTAGTCTCAGCAAAAATCTCAATGGGAGGTGACTCAAACTTGTGACTGCAGTCTGTGTACCTGGCTTGAGATCCTGTGCCCTGAGCAATGCTCCGTGTCCTCCGAGTGTCAGGTCCTGAATGACCAGTGTGGGCACAAGCTGTGACCCTTGAGCCCTCATGAGGCACTTTGGGAATTCATCCCACGTGGGGCTTGGGGCCATCAGTCACAACGGGGAGGAGGACTCTCTGCTCGCCCTGCCAGCATGGACTGGGAGGGATGAGCCAGATTCCCTCCTGACTCTGATGTCTCCCCTCTCCTAGGCCTGAGAACAAGCGTGGGACGATGTCGGAGGCACGACACGACAGCACAAGCAGTTTACAGCGGAAGAAGCCGCCATGGTTAAAACTGGACATCCCGGTGCCGGTGCCCATGCCTGTGCCAGAGGAGCCCCTCCAGCCCGTGCAGGTACAGGTGCTGGGGAGGAGGGAGGGTCTGTGGAGATGGGGGGAGATGTGCTGGGAGCATCCGTGTGCCTGCGGTCCCCATCAGTCCTGGCTGAGGGAAAAGCAGCGTGTGATGGCAGGTCATGAGGCCACATAAGAAGGGGCAGAGCCTTTGAGTAAATTTATGATCAGTAATTAATTCTCCTTGAAGGGGATGTGGGAGGGATGAGGGTGGGTGGCTGATGTGCTCGCATCAGTGGATGTGACTGTTTGGATGTGGGCATTGTGAAAAGTGTCTTGGCTGGGATATGAGAGTGAGGTATTCAAGCAAGCATTTCTTAAGGGGACTGGAGGACTGAAGATCTCCCAGACAAACATGAGGGCCTGGAAGTGCTGGAGCTTGTGCTGATATGAGCAGCGTATGAATCTGACTTATGAATAGCCAAGATAATGACAGACTTTCATCAGTAACAGCAAAGAACAGTTACTGGCAACACAAAGCTGTTAGCAGCATGAGGAACATAAGAGAACTATGTGGGATGAGAAATACATAGCACTGAGGAGTGCTGAAGTAGAGATGAGGTGATAGGTTAATAGGAGCTGTGCAAAGCATGAGAGTAAAACATCCTTGTTTGTGCTGGGAATAGGAGGAATATCAGGAATACCTGCTACAAGGTATTAAAAACTGCTGTAGGGGTGAGGCCTGGGTATGAATGCTGGCTGCTTGTGTGGCCTTGCTGCAGAAACAGAGACTTTGTGCACTGAAGGCAGAGCCAGAGGGTTCTTGCTGCCCAGCTCCACAGGCGGGTACAGGGCCTGGGTTCAGTCACTTACGTGAAAAAAAGTTAAGTCATCAGAAAAATGGAGGGTTATACAGTTTCCCTAGAGGAGGCTGAGGACAAGCTTAAGAGGGAACTTCTGTTGCACTTGGGACAGCAAGAACTGCTCTCTTCACCATTCCGTGATGCAGGGACTCAAATGCACTTCACTTATGTGACAGCTCCTGGCAGGTAAATCTTGGTTCTGGTCTTCCCTTGGAAGGAAAGAGTTTGGGGGTCAGTCTGTAGGGATTGGAAGTGGAGTTCAGGGTTTTACCAGTGCAGGTTGAAACCTTCTGAATCAATTTTTTAAGGCTTTGATGGATCTTCCCTTATGTGAAATCTCTAAATCCAGCTGAGTACCTGGAGACACTCTGTGTGCTTATGATGGAAGCTGGTGGAGGTGATGTTCTCTGGGGGTCTCGTGTGCACAGCCCAGGCTGTCAGGATAAGAGTGCATTCTGTGCTCCTCTGGCTTACAACCTGAGTATCTGTGCACTGTTTTTACATAAAAGATATCAAAATTGTTGATAGCATAAGTGGAAATCATTAGCTTTCTGGGCTAGAGAGGCTAAAGTAGTCTCGAGGCAGAGACAGTGTCTGACCAGAGGATCGATCAGAGCTTCACTTGCCAGAGGGGCAGTCTGCTCAGCCTGCCCTGTGCAAATGGGAGATGGTGTCTCTGCTGAGCTGATAAAAATGTAATGCAGAGCAGCCCTGTGGAGGCAGTTCTATCAGCTGAGAACAGCCTGGTGAGTGGTGTCACATTTGGTAGGTGATGTTTAGCCAAGACATGTGAGTGTGCCCAGGCAATTAGGCTATGAACAAAGCCTTTCCCAGCTTGCTTAGGCTGCACCAGGCAGCAACTACAGATCCACCCACAGCTCTCACAGGCTTTTAGTGCAGATCCAGAGCCACTTAAAAAGCAAATCCCACTGACTGTGCTTCTCTTGACCTTGTGGAGCGGTCTAGGAGAGTGTGATCTGGCTAGGCAACAGCCAGGAGGGTATGTTGCTGGAGCTCATGCAGTACATGTTGAATTGCTAACTGTTCCCCAGCCTGGCTGGCCTTGTGGAGCCTCACTCCCAGAGCACTGACCCCCTCCTGCTTCCCTCGGCAGGCGACGCGGCGCCAGGCGTTCCTGCGGAGCGTGAGCATGCCGGCCGACAACAGCCGCGTGCCGTCCCTGCCCCACGACCCTGCCCGGAGACCGGTGCTACAACGACAGACCTCAATCACCCAGACCATCAAGAGGTGAGGCACGGAGCTCATGGAACCTGCTGCAGTGCGTTCTGCCAGCCAGTGCCAGCCCAGAGTTGTGGACTTATACTGCTCTGCTCATCCCGTTGCCTGTCACAGCAGGATTAGGTTGACTCCCTCATTACCTCACGAGGTTGTGGAAGGGTGGGTGCAGATTGGTCCCCGATGTAGAAGCCCAGTGGTGCTGTATAGCTTGTCTGTAGCACGTGAGGAGATAAGTCCTGGCAGGAAGATGCTGGTGACCAGGGCAATGAATGGTGTTTGCCACTTACAGACAGATTTTGGCTGCCCCCGTGCCCCAGGGGGGGCTGTTTCTCAGTAACAGGATGTCTCAGGCCCTGATGTTTTTCTGTGGCTGTAGAGGGGGTGGTGCTGGGCGTGCTTTGGTGCAGTGTCTGAGAGCACATGGTTGCTGGGGGAGGCAGAAGCCCATTGGAGCAGTGCAGGGCTCTTAGCAGCTTGGCTCCTGGCACTGGCTCATTGGCAGGTCCTTGAGATGGCTCTGAGGGGTGGTGGAGAGTGGGGAGAGGCTGCTCTGGGCCTGTGTCCCACTCCTACAAAGGGTTGTCATTAGGAGTCTCTTGAGACATGGCCACACAAAGCTGGGTGCTCTCTCCCTTGCCATGGCAAAGGCTTATTGCAGTTTGCCCAGAGGGAGTGGCTCTCCCAGCTGCTCTCCTGAGATGACTCTCTTCTATCTCTGGCAGTGTGTCAGGCCTGCCTGGATCCCAGGAGCATCCCTGGAGCTCCACGGGTCAGGGGTACTTTCAGCCAGCCAGGCTTCGCCCACTCACAAAGGAGCAGCTTTCCAGCTCTGGGAGATCTCCCACACACTGTTTTCCTTTGCCTCAGATGTTCCCCAGCTGCCTTGGTGGTGAAGCTCTCCTTCAGCAGTCCACTCTGATCCTGCTTCTTGTGAGGCTGGGAGGGCTGAGCCCATGAAGCATCGTCTGCTCTTTTCAGGGCTGTGGGCAGCCTCTGGGCCTCCTGAGGCTGTCCTTGCACACCTACACTGTCTCTTCCCTTGCCTCCCTGCCTTTGACGTGTTCCTTGCCAGGACAATTAGTCAAGGATGCAGGGATATCCTGGCCAGGGTAACCTTCCCCAGCAGTCCTCACAACATGCAGTTTGTATGCAGGGGAGTGAGGAACTGTGAACCACTTTGGTGCTGGTGTGACAAATTTACTTTGGGAAGGACTTTACAAGGAGCAGAACTGCAGGAGATGCACCCATGACACAACACTAGCAATAAAAGCATGAAATGAGTGGATCAGAAACAAGGCCAGGGAACTGGAAAGTACCAAGGCCTAAACCCTTGTTTTCTGTTTAGCAGAGCTAGGGATGCAGTGGAGAACGCAGACCATACATCCCTAAATGTGTCTTGGGATTTGTTTTGTGAGTCCAGGAAGGACTGCCAAGTTTCCTGCTTAGTACAGCCCTCAGAATGCACAGAATGTGAAACTGCATCAGGACTCCATACCATCTTCCCCGGAGGACACAGATCAAGTGTGAACATGAAGTCAAGCCTGTGTAGTCCAGAACGTGGCATGGGAGTGACTCCTATGAAAGCATCTAACACCATTTCCAGTCTCCCAGAGTGTCTGAGATGTCCATGCAAGGCAGCAGATGTGGCACAGATAGACTTGTGCACTAGGCAAGATCCTGTCAGGGCATCAGTCACCTGTCCCTAAGTAGATCATATCTCAGCCTGCTGACACCTCCATGGTTTCACACTGGTGTCCGAAGCCAGCCGTGGAATCTGTAGCTGAGTGCCTGGGCTGAAGAAGGCAGGTCGTAGAGGGGGAGCTGAGGGGGATTGCAGTACTCCTGGTACCTTCAAGAGCAATGGGAGGCACACGTCAAGAAGAGCAGGTGCACCAAGAGGATTCAGCAGCCTCCTGGGTTCAAAGATGCTGCTGTGTGGCTTGAGCTTGGTTGTTTCTCTTAGACTGTGCTCTCAGCTGGAGGCCACTGTCACATACAGTGGGGCACGACTGCTGCCCATGGGGCTATGGAAGGAGATGCAGGGGCTGCTCCCCTCCACAGCCCTGGAGGTTCCTTCCCCTCAGCTCTCTTTTCTTTGCAGCAGACAGGTTCGGTTTCAGAGGAGTCAGACCCTGCCCGCTCGTGGGCACCGGGGGGGCAGGAGCTCCCTGAGAAAGCGGCAGTCCCTGCCCCGATCGTTTTTCAGGTACTGGTAGCACTGAGTGTGAAACCCACCCCTGCATGTGTGTGCCAGGGCTGTTGTGAACTGCACAGAGTCTGGCTGTTGCTGAGATCACATTGCCTTCCCAGGACTGTCCAAGAGGCCTACAGACAGTGAGAAAGTTCATGTGTGCCTCTAACAAAAAACAATTGTCACTCCTACTAAATGTGTAGGCAGCTGTCAATAAGTAGCATGGACTAACAAGCTGTCCACCCGCCAGCCTCACTCCCTCCTGCCTTTCCTAACAAGCTGTCAACCTCCTGGTGTTCACCATAGCTGGAATATCTCCCCAGGGCAGCCTTAGCCCAGCCTGCCTTTGCTGGCAGCAGTGCAGCATATGTTGGCCCCAAAGCCTTCTTGGGGCAGGAGGGGGAGGAGAGGAAGCAGCACCAAACAGACATTGTCATGTTGGTCCAGAGGGGCTCAGAGCTGGTGAATGGAATAGAGCATCTACTCTTTCCCTGTGGACATCACAGCTTTTTTCTAATGCAAATGTGACTCTTCTTTTTGAGATGGAGGTCTTTGTTTACTTAGCACCAAGGAGATGAGCCACTCCAGAAGTCCAGGGCACAATGGCCCATTGACCATCACCCCGAGTCTGGAGCCCAGGAAACTTGTAAATCGAACAGACTGTGTGACTTTGTGCATGGCAGGGACTGGACCTAGTGCCCTGTATTCCTGTCCTGCCATCCTCACTGCTGCCCTTGGCCAGCTGCCACTCTGGCACTGTGGCCACCTTTGGGGCTGCTTGTGTTTGGTCTTGGGCTTTCAGGGCTGATTGGCTCATCATGACAGAAGAGTGACAGCTGACTCTGATGTTGGTTGTTAGAGTGCCCTGGGGACTCCGTGAACAGAGGCATTCAGCATCCTCCCAGGGTGCTCCAGATGCTCTAAACTCTGTAGTGGACTATTTTGGCTATGATCAGGGAGAAGGACAGCTCTTCACCCTGGCCCTGGACCAGTAGTGGTCTTGGGCAGTTCTGGAGTGTTCCTCACAGTGCCAACAGCTGTGGTGGTGATTGTCCTTCCAGACTAGTGGGAGCACAGTTTTGGAGGGGTCTGAGGCTGCTGGTGGTGCAATGGGCCATTCTTCAGCAGGCTCATATGGGCCCAAATGACCCTCAGCCCCTCTCCCTTTGAGGCCTCATGCGTGGGTTTGTCACCAAGGTCACCTTGCTGTTGAAATACTGGTTACAGTCATCTGTGGGAGCCCTCTGAGTTGTCGGACTGTTCTGCGGTGTGTGTTGTGCCAGAGCAACTGGCAACATGACCTCTGTGCCCTGGGCTTGGTGAGTCTGTCAGGGCAGGGGCTGGCCCTGGGCCCTTTGGTCTGGATGGAGAGGAAGATTGCTTCAAGGAGATGTGGGTCTGCGGGAGCAGAGAGGTGCCCCAACACTTGCACACAGCCCCATCTCCGAAGGCTGGCACGTTGACTTGCTGGTGGCATTTGGGTCAGTGAGGTCAGGTGAATTCCAGCAATGGCCCTCATGATCTCTGAAGGGTCTGTTCTGTAGCACTGTGAGAACAGGGAGGGCTGAGGAAAATGTGTGGTGGTTGCATATGGAAAGTTTTAACCAGCAAGGCTGTGGATTTCAAATGCACCCTTTGGCATGGTGGCAGAGCACCTTCACCTGTTGGTTGATGGGGTTTTTGCTTGGTAGGGTGCAAAATGGCAGGACTGGTCTCCTGTCTCCAGTGCACTGTCTCAGTTCCCCTGTGTGGCCTAATTCTAGATTTATCCCAGCCTTTACTCCAGTGTGTATTTTAATGCTCACTTCATGATCTGTGAGGTCTTGCTTCTCAGCAGCTGGAGATCCTGCCCCTGAGCAGGGAGGGCTGAGGCCAGGGATTTGGGTTTGGCTTGGAAGGACTTCCAGGTCTCAACACCTGGGCCAGACAGCTGTAGGCTGAGGCAGCTTGTCACCTCCTGAGGATGGATTAACCATGGTGGGAAAGGCTTGGCAGTGCTGCCACGACCCCTGTAAGTTTAGGGCACCAGCTGTCTTGCAGGATTTAAAATAGGCTTTTAGTCTGATTTATCCTGATCCCTCCCTGCTGTCCTTGGGATTTTGCTTCTGATCCACTGCTCTTCTGTGACAGCAGCCACTTGGCAGCAAACCTGCCTCATGGCTGCAACCTTGTGCTCCTGCTTCTGCAACCAGCAGCTTAGAACTGTGTCCACCTTTGCAGAGATCAGAACTGCAGCAAGTTTTGCTGTTAATGGTACCCTTGAGGAGGTTAGAAATCCTGCAGCATGAGATGGAGAAGTTAGGGAGATTCTGGGAGTATGGAGAGGAGGCTGTGAGAGAAGGGTGATTCCTGGTAGCTTTTGGGAGAAGTTACAGAGCTATGAAACAGTACAGTCTCACAATGGGGACCTAGGGCTGGCCTGAAGACGGTAAGTGTTTGAAATAGGTGGTTTTTAAAGCAAAAAACCACCTTTCACCAAGTTACTTCCTGAGTTTCTGTACTATTTCTTTTCCTTTATTTTTTAGAAAAACTCAGAACAAGCTGTCCTTTACCCACAATGGATCTCTCCTGTCAATTTTCTTCTGTCTTAAGAGACAGAATGCTGTTGATGGTCAAACGTTTCTGGCCAGCATCTGTCAGGTTGCTAAAACCAGCTGAGGACAAGCTGCGAGATGCTCCTGGGGAAGAGTTCTCTCTTTGAACTCGGGTGGGCTGGAAGTGACCACCAGGGTTTTTGTCTTTTCACGTGCATAGTCCAAGCAAACATCATGCTTCTTAGCACTTGTCTGCTGGCATCTTTCAGAGGCACGGCAGACTGGTTTGGGGTGAGCAAAGACAGCGACGCTACTCAGAAATGGCAGAGGAAGAGCCTCCGCCACTGCAGCCTGCGCTATGGGAAGCTCAAGCCTCAGGTCATCCGGGAGATGGACTTGCCCAGTCAGGACAATATTTCTCTGACAAGCACAGAGACCCCTCCTCCGCTCTATGTGGGCCCCTGCCAGCTGGGCATGCAGAAGGTGAGTAACCTGGGACAGAGGCAAGGCCAGCGCTGAGTTCCCTGCTTGGTGTCTTCACCATGTTGGCAGCTGTGACCCGTCTGCGGGCTGAGCTCTGCCTCGACATGGCTGGGCTCTGTGCTCAGATGCTTCTCACGTCTCAGGTACAGTTTGGCAGCTCTCTCTCCAGCAGCCTCTCTCTGGTCTCGTTGGCTGAGGTCCCTCAGCTGTGCCCGTGGCTGGGAGCCGTGTTTGTCATGCTGTGGTGGTGATTAGGGGTGTGCAGCATGTCCAGGAGCTCTCAGCTCAGGTTTTCTGCTGCCATTTTGCAAGGAGAGAGTTGTGTTGTACACAGAGTAGCCAGTGTGTTAGACCCAAATGTACAGTAGCAGGGCTGGAATCACTCGGGACACTTGCCTTGCCCCAAGCAGAATGCAGGCTGTAGCACAGCTGCTGTTCCCATAGAAATCCAGTTATGTTTTAGGACTTTGAGAAGTGTCTCTAGCATCAGTGGTGCTGCAGCTCTGCTCATGGGTCCTCAGAAGTTGTTTTGAGTGCCTGCAAAGGGCACCTGGGTTTGGTGCTACCCCCTGCTCGTTACCTTTAAGTGTGACCCCAGGGGGCAGAGCCCAGTCAAGCACATCCAGTGACCAGAACTAACCACAATATCCAGCTCTTCCCATTGTTTCACTCAGTGACAGTAATTGGTGTGGTTGATGACTGTGCTTTGGTGAGCACCACTGGGTGAGTGGGAAAACAATTCCTTCCAAAGCAGGTCAGTCTGTGACCTGCAGCCTGGTGGCATCACTAAAGCAGAGGAGAATGTAGTGCATTTTTAAATCACATTTCACCTTGTTGTCCTCTTTTCTGTTAAATGTCTTGCACCTAGCCTTTGATCACAGGAGACTTAGAAATACTGTTGAGCTCTATATGGGCTACATTAAATCAGAACGTGATGTCAGTAGGTGTGAGCCCATCAAGCTTCCTGTTGAGTGTGCAACTGTGGATTAAAAAAGCTCGTAAAACATTGGGATAAAGCATAGAGGTCTCATGGAAACCACAGCTGTGATGATGTAAGGACAGAGGCAAGGTTTGTAGCTGAAGGCAATATTTTCATTACGTTGATTTGTATGTTTGGAATAAGTGAGAACATTGGCCTGAGGAGTCCCAACGAAGGGCTTGAAGCTCCTGGAAGCTTGCCTGCTTTATCCAGCTGTTAAACTTCATTAATGGAAGCAGATGTAAATATACAGTAACATTTCAACAGGATAACAGGATACTGCTTAAGTCCTGGGCTGTCCAGTATCAGGAAGGAAACTAGCTGAAGAAAGAACATTTCTGTTTTCAGGGATTTCTGAAACTCCTGTTTAGACAGCACATTCTCTGTCTGTTAAGCTCATTGGCATGGGAGAGAATGAAACCAAGAGCTTAGGAAGGGCTGGAGGAGATTTGGAGTCTTATGTGAAATACTGGAACAGACTGGTGGACAATAGTCAATACTATCAAAAGAGAAAAAAACCCAGTAGGCTATTCCTTGTCTCCCTATTGTACAATTCCTTGTTGGTCCCTCCAGCCTGGTTCTTGGTCAATCCCAGGAGCCAGGCCCCTGTCATGGTCTCACGAGGAGAGAGGAAGCTTGGTAGGGAAGGGTTTGGGGGTGGATGGACTGATGGGCTGCTCCTCTTGGCAGATCATAGACCCCCTGGCCCGCGGGCGAGCGTTCCGGATGGCCGAGGACACCGACGGCTGCAGCATCCCCCACACGCCCATCACGCCGGGGGCCACGTCCCTCTGCTCCTTCACCAGCTCCCGCTCGGGCTTCAACCGCCTCCCGCGGCGCCGCAAGCGCGAGTCCGTGGCCAAAATGAGCTTCCGAGCGGCCGCCGCGCTGGTGAAGGTACTGCCTGCGGGAGGGCAGGGACCAGCTTGGAGGTGCTGCCCAGGGAAGGGTGGAGGGGAAGGAGCTGCTGAGCAGAGAGGATGGGGACAGCCGTGGTGGGGGGAGGAAATGAAGTCGCCTCCTGTTGTGTTTCAGCCATATGTACAGGAGGCAGGATTGGCAAGAAGCAGGTACGGTGGTTCAGTTTTGGTACAGGTTTTGCTTTGTCTTCATTGGCCTGGGGACTTTGATTCCCACAGCCAGCAGCCTCAGAGCATTCTAGCAGGCCTGTTTCAGCCTGTCTGGACCTTTGGGTGGTCAATCTGCACCTGGTAGGCAGTCATGGAAGAGCAGAAATACCTGAGGCTCTTGCTATACAAGTCTCTTCATCCTGCCTTATGCCTGCTTTCCTGGGCTCAGTGACCTTTTTTGCTGTGCCCAGTACCAGCCATCACTGTGGTTTGGTCAGACACATTGTACAATATGTGGTAGAGGAGCACATGGCAAGCCTGGAGGTGGGTGCAGTGGGTTGAGAAGTGGGGTGACAGCTGTGTGTCTCACCAGAAAGGTGTCACACATCATGTCTGCTGTGCTCCATCCACAAGCACGAACCGAGCTCAGCACCTGGGCTCCCTGTGCACTGGCTGGGGTGGGTTTGTGAGCTGGGGGTTCAGGTTTCTGGCAGTGCCTCCATGGCCCTTTCCCTGGCTGCAGGGCCGCTCTGTGAAGGACAGCACCCTGAGGAGGGCCCAGCGGCGCAGCTTCACCCCTGCCAGCTTCCTGGAGGAGGACACGGTGGATTTCCCAGATGAGCTTGACACTTCGTTCTTTGCTCGGGTGAGGGGCAGGTCTGGCATGGTGCTGGCCCAGAGACAGCAGGACTCTGGTTCTGGCAGGACTGTGTGTGGCAGAGAGCAGCACTGCTTTCTGCCAGGGCTGGTGTCCCAAATGGGATGTTGGCTTCTTCTGATGGGACTTCTGTCTCTCTGCCCAGGAAGGAGTCCTTCATGAGGAGCTCTCTACTTACCCAGATGAAGTGTTCGAGTCGCCATCAGAAGCTGCAATCAAAGATGCTGAGGTGAAACCTCCAGATCAGACAGATCTCACAGGAGGTGCCTTGGACAAAAATGAGCTTGAAAGAAGCCACTTACTACTGTGAGTATCTTCATGGTAGCTGCCATAGCCTAATATGGGGTGGCCAACCCATTTGGAGCGAGGCCTCCTGTGTGGAGGAAGCTGTGGGTGCTGTGGGTGCTTGGTGCAGAGCTCAGAGCAGTGCAGTGATGAGTTTTCTTTAAATCCAGCTGAAGACCTCCTGCCCCAGCTATCCATGAATGTGAAAGATGACTCTGAGGCCACTTCTGCAGTCATTCCAGCAGCTTCCAGCTTCACACTAATGTGTTTCAGAGATTGTCTCATGCCTTGAGGAAGCAAAAGACACTTTAAATCGGCTGTGAGGATGCTGAGGGCCCAGCCTTTGGCTATGGAGAGCATGGCAAAGTGAGAAAGCAGTTGCCATTGCCACAGTCACCAGTAACTGTTGTCATGCTCCAAGGAGCAGTGTGAAGCATTGCAGAGTGTCAAGCTGGGCTGCATTCCTCACTTGAAATGAGAGAAAGGTGTGGCACTGATGCTGAGAGCCCTACAAATATGTGGGTGGTGCTATACTGTGTGCCTAGGTTTTTTCCACCTGAGTAACTGGTACTGAGTAATTGCTCTGTGTTGCTTCCGAGTCAGCTCACCCCAGCAGAGAGCTCTGCTGGGTGTGAACATGGAGCAGACAGGGAGGTCCTTGTTGTGGTTCTGCTGCTCTCAGCCCATCTTGCTGTGTTGGCACTTTCCCTTTAAGTGTTTCCAAGAACTTGACTCAGTTTAACATAAGGGGAAGCACAAATGGTGGGAGTTTGTTGTCACTCCTCTGAGATGGTTTCAGTCTTCTTGGCTCCCTTTGAATCTCCTTAAATAGTTTTATTTATTGAGGAAAGTACATTTCTTTCACACTTTAGAGAGCTGTTATCAGAGTCGCAGTTGGGTGTCCTTTCACGTGGTGAGGTGTTTATTTGTGCACGGGGAGATTTCCAGCACCGGAAATACCGGGAAAGAGCACGTCCGCTACACAGAAACCACTTGACCTCTTGGGCAAGAGCAGGCTGCAGTGGAATCTGCACCTTCTGCTGGAGAAGGACTTCCCAAGGGGAAGTTGGGATATTCAAATGCATCTTCTGCAAGGTGCAATATGAAAAGAGCTGAAGTTTCCAGCAGTATTTTGGCTACAGAGGTTCAGATTCTCCCTTATCCTGTTGCTTGCCCATACTTCAGAGCTGTCATGATCTCTCCAAATACTCTAGTCATCTTTCAGAAGAAAGTTTGTTGGCTGTCTTCTCTCAGCACTTCTGAGAAGCGCTGTCTTTGTGCAGAGTGGGACATTTAGGAAGCCAGAGGAGGTACACTGGACTAGAGCACATGTTGGGAGCTCTGGCCTACTACAGTGTCAGGCAATGAGGAGGGTGAAATGGGAGGTAGTTGGGTTTTCGTGGTCAGGTCTCAGTGCTGCAGATGTGACCTTCACACTGCTGTTAAAGAGCTAAGAAATACAAAACTATGTGGATGTGATGGAGACCTAAAAGCAGTTATTATTCAGCAGTAATCTGTGCAATGTTCGTCAGATCTATTTTGACAAAAAAGCCTTCTTTTAGCTCGGGATGCTTGGGATTTTTATTGTGTTGTTGAAGCTGCTTTTTTTTATTCTGAAAAATGCACACATTGGTACAAATAAAGGGAAGAATGGAAGAGGGATTGTGAGAGGTAGCTGGTACAGCTTGCAGCATGTGAAAGTGCTACTTTCTTGGTCTGGGAAGCTGCTGGGATTCTCTTATGTCCAATTTGCCAGTCCAGTCACATTGAAGTGCTTTAATGGTGGGTATTTCCACTGCTGGGCTAAACTCCACTTCCATTTCATAGTGGAGGGCAGAGTAAGAGGATTGAAGTAGGGGAGCAAATAGATGTGCCTGAGGCTGCAGAGGTGCCTGTTGCAGCCTCCCCGTTTCAGCCTGTTGCTGAAACACTTCAAAGCCTCGAGAGCTCCTTGGCGGGGCTCAGTTTGGCACAGCTGCCTTGTGCCACTTTCTTTGTGTTTCCTGTGCTTTCTGCCACTTCTGTGCTTTCATTTTCTGGCTCTGTGTAACCCTTTGAAATACAACTCCCACTTCAGGGCACCTTGTCTGCCTTCAGCTGCTGCCCAGCCTGGAGGGGGTGGGACAGACAGAGGCTCTGCTGCTGCCAAAGACCAGGGAAAGGCTGGTCCCTACTGCTGTCCTGCTTTTGATTTCAGCCCCCTGGAGCGAGGCTGGAGGAAGCAAAAGGATGGGGGCCTGGCACA
This sequence comes from Coloeus monedula, assembly GCF_965178545.1. Taxonomy (NCBI): domain Eukaryota; kingdom Metazoa; phylum Chordata; class Aves; order Passeriformes; family Corvidae; genus Coloeus; species Coloeus monedula. The sequence goes on along the minus strand of NC_138796.1, from coordinate 13,868,119 downwards.
GCCCAAGGTGCGCTTGCGGCAGGAGGTGGTGAGCGTGAGCCCCCAGAAGCGAGGCCAGCGCATCGCTGTCCCCGTGAGAAAGCTCTTTGCCAAGGAGAAGAGGCCCTACGGGCTGGGCATGGTGGGGAAGCTGACCAACAGGACCTACCGCAAGCGCATCGACAGCTACGTCAAGCGGCAGATCGAGGACATGGATGACCACAGGTGAGAGCTGCGCTCACAGGGCGTTCCCAGCACAACTGCTGAGTGAGGGATCGCTGCTGGCCCTTGGGGACTCAGGGCACTGGCTACTGCTGAGCCCCCCTAGCCTTTATCCTTTGGAGTAGAGAGCCAGCTGCAGCCGACAGCACTGGGACCTCACCCAGCTCCTCACGGTGTGTCTGTACCTCTGCTACCTGGAGAGCAGGTCTGTGCCCCACCACCACTGTCCTGTAGTGAACAGCAAGGCTCAGCTATCCCTGCCTCTGATCATTACCTTAGAGTTGTTATTTTAGACACACAGCACAGTTCGGTGTCAGGCTTCTGTGTTCTCCTGGATGTTTTCTTGGGAAAGGGTGGTTGTGCAGTGTGATGGGGGAGTCAGAGTAAACAGGTTCTGTCAGCCAGCAAGACCTTAGGTCATTGCCAACTGCCCTGTGCACTCTTAGGTGATCCTGGTCATGTACCCCAGATTTTGGCGAGGCTTCTGGGGGAAAACAGCAGCTTTTCCCCTCTGTTTTGTTAGCAGATGTAATATGCCTGTATTTCTGCCTCTGATCCTTTCCCCTTCTCTCCATCCAGGCCTTTCTTTACTTACTGGGTCACCTTTGTGCATTCACTCATCACCATCCTTGCTGTGTGCATCTACGGCATCGCCCCTGTGGGGTTCTCACAACATGAAACTGTTGATTCAGTAAGTGAATCCCTCTGACATGCCTGGAGTGGGATGGAGTTTCAGCCCTCAGCTGTTGGGTCACAGTCTTCACCGTACTGGCTCCTTGCCTTCTTGGCTGGGTGCCTGGTGTCCAGCCCTGAGGGCTGCCTGGAGGGTCTCTGGGAGCCCCCACATCACCTTCTCTCCCCCCTGCAGCCACGTTGCTCCTGATGCCAGATGATATCTGACACAAAGCACGGTGGCTCTGCTGGCAGCACTTCCAAACAGCTTGTTCCCCTCCTGGTGGAGGCCAGAAGGATGGTCAGGGCAGAGAAATACTCCAAACCTGAGCTAAGTTTTTGCAATAGTTGCAGGATTTTGCTCCTGACAGGAGCAAAACTGACTTGTCTGACTTTGAGAGCTGATCTTGAAGCTGTTTGTAGCTTTTCCACACGTTGTTCAAGGTTTCTGGGGTACAGATATTTCTACAGCCATGTCCCTGCTCCATGCAGGAGATGCCCTGGGGAGCTTCTCAGCTACGTATCTGACAGCTTTCAGAGCCCTGCCACCAGCACCTGGGCCTGCACTGGCTGTGGGTGCTGCCTGTGCTGCTCAGCTCTGTGAAGCTTTGTGCAGGCTCAGGCAGCTCCAAGGGCTCCAGACCCTGAGATTTCTTGAAAGTTGAAGTAGCCAGAGATAGACATTTTAAATGAAATCTTAACATGAAGGTGCCTACATCTTGTTGGGGTTTACCTGCAAAGACCAGTTTGAGAGAGCTGTGAGCCCTGTCATTGGCTGTGGGGATGTCTGTTCATCCTGGGGGCTGTTTTCACCAGCCCCTGCTGCTTGCCCTGCTGATCTGTGGGCTGGAGCTCACAGGGCTCTTGCTTTCTCTCCTTGTAGGTCTTGCGAAACAGAGGGGTTTATGAAAATGTCAAATATGTTCAGCAGGAAAACTTCTGGATCGGCCCCAGCTCAGTGAGTGCCATTGGTGGGACTGTTAGTGGGTGGATGGGGGACTGTGTGCTGCAGCTGTGGCACCCCATGGACCAGAGCTCTCTGCTGCTTGGAGCTCAGGGATCTGCTGTCACTGTCAGGGAGCAGCAGTGCTCCCAGCCCCAACCACCCTGCAGAATGGGGTGCCTGGAGGCTGGGGTGGACCTTGGCGCTCCTGCTTTGCACCCTGTTCCTGCAAGGACAAGCATGGGATTAGAAAAAATGCAGGAATTGTATGGTGTGTGACAGCTTTCCTGATGCTGTTCCCCCTGGGAAAGACAAAGATGAAGAGGAAACGTCACAAAGTTTTCTTTCCCAGCCATAGTGCTGGCCTTTCTGGGGCTATGGGCAAAGGAATCCCTGAACTTTTGTTCTAGACCTGTCTCCAAAGCAAGTATGGAGAATGTGCATGGTGTGTGTTGGGTTTCATCACACAGGATTTGTCCCTGGGCCCTTGAGTCTATATAGGGGTACCCCTCGCAGTTCCCCCAGCCTGCTTTGCCCCAGGCAATCATTGCCTGCGCTTTGGCTGAGCTGACTGTGTCCATCTCTGCTAGGAGGCCCTGATCCACCTGGGGGCCAAGTTCTCCCCGTGCATGAGGCAGGACCAGCAGGTGCACAGCTTCATCAGCGCCAAGCGGGAGAAGGAGAAGCACTCGGCGTGCTGCGTGCGCAACGACAAGTCAGGCTGCGTGCAGACCTCGGAGGAGGAGTGCTCAGTGAGTGCCACGGCCCTTTTCCTGCCAGCCCTGCAGGCTCAGGGCCGCTTCTGCCCATGCTTCTCTCCCTGGGCTTCATGGTGACACCTTTCCTCTCTCCTGCAGTCCACGCTGGCCGTCTGGGTGAAGTGGCCCCATCACCCCAGCACACCGATGCTGGCAGGAAACAAGAGGCAGTTTGGCTCTGTTTGTCATCAGGACCCCAGGTAGGTCCTGCCTGGTCCAGCTGCCATCCTTGGGGGGACAGGGCTGCTGTAGAGTCTGAGTCCCAGGCCAGTGGATTGCTGCATGAGGCAGCTCAGGAGGGGTATGGAGCGGTGATGTCCCTACACTGCAGGGGAGGCCGATGCAGGGTGTGATCATATTTCTGCTCACCCCTGGTCTCCATTGTTGTGGGCTGCCCACCCAAACAGTGGCCTGTTGTGAGCTGTGGGTGCCTTCCTCAACCCTGTCCCCCTCCTCACCTGCTCCCTGCACAGCTCCCTGCTTGGGGTGCAGCAGTCATGATCCCAGCACACTTCTGTCGGGGAGCCCAGCCAGCTGCTGGATGCCATGGCACACAGTCACTGTGGGCTGATGTAGAGCTGCAACCAGCTGAATTCCCACCCTTGGGGTGTGTCCACCTGGAAGGGATCCAGTTTGTAGCTGGGCAGCTGTGTGCTCTCTGCCTTTGTGATCTCTGCATGCTGGAAGGACACTGAGGCTTTGACCAGTATGGCTTTGGCTGATCTGGTCTAGTGTGTCAGTGTCACCACCCAGGGACACAGGGAGCTGTGGAATGGCAGCGTGGGCACAGGCACAGTGTGGAAATCCTACCTGGTGCTAGGGAAAGGTATTTCTCAGGCTGATGTGTGCTTTGTTGCTGCAGGGTGTGTGAGCAGCCAGCCTCGATGGAGCCGCACGAGTGGCCAGATGACATCACCAAGTGGCCGGTGAGCATGGCCAGAGGCACAGGGCCTGCATGGGCAGCTGGAATGTGGCATTTGCATCCCACTGTGCAGAGCCACAGCTGTGCTGGTGGGAGGGCTGGGCCCCTGGTGGCAGCTTCTGCTGCTTGTCACAAACACCAGCTCAGGGCAGCCGTGCTCTGCCCAGCCAAGGCTGAAAGCCCTCCAACAACAAAAGTTGTCCTGTGTCAGCTAAAGCCCTGGGTCCTGTCAGGGTAACAGGGAGATGGAAACCAGCTCAGCCTCGGGCTGGAGAGGAGGTGTCAACTGATGCTCAGGCAGATGGAGCATCAGGCACCATCCTGCTGTCAGAGGGAGCTGTGTCTGGGGTCTGGCTTCTTCCCAAGAGGCTGTTTTGACTTTACCAAGCCAGCAAGCAAAGCTGTGGCTGTCTGACTGCAGCCTGTTGTTGTTTTCCAGATCTGCACAAAAAACAGTGCTGGGAATTACACCAACCACCTCCACATGGACTGTGTGATTACAGGCCGGCCCTGCTGCATTGGGACCAAGGGAAGGTAATGAGTTTTACCTGCATGGAGGGGCTGGGTGTTGGGGTGAGACACAGGGCTTTTTCAGGCTGTAGACACAGCCATTTGCCCTCCTTGTCCTTTCCACACACAGCCCAGAGCCCTGCTGGGAAGGGGAGCTGGACAGAGAGCCATGACAGGTCTCCCAGATGGAGCAGGAATTTGGGATGAGCAGGAGATAACAGCCAGCCTGTGGCACAGCAGGGCATCTCACTCAACTGGTCCTGCAGTTTGGAGGGACTTGGGTACCAGTTTGTAGGGATTTTACAGTTCTGCTGGGGAGTCCTGCACTTTTCCTTAGGAATGGCCAGCTTGGTCCTGACAGACTCCATTGTCCCCAGCCTGCACTCCCTGGATACTCAAAGGAGATGCCAGGAAATGACCCACTCTGGGTTAGCAACAGAGAAAGATGCTGCTTTTCTCATGTCATCCCTGAGCTTGAGTAGTAACCCAGTACATGGGTTTGGGAGAAAAACGAGGGAGTTTCTCTGTCCCTGGAAGTCATGACCAGGACACTCTTGACATAGCCCCCCCCCCCCTACCCTTTCCCCTCTGCCAGCTGCAGAGGCACAAGACTCCCCCAGTCTGAGACACAGCTTCCCCAGGCTCTGGTGGTTCTTCCCACCTCTAAACAGCAGCTTTAGGACCTGCCTTGGAGCCCTGGCATGCAGGTCTGTGGAGGCTTTCCTGGAGAAGAAAAGCAGGAGGGGTGTGGGCAGAGTGGCACTGGGCTCAAATGGGAATGTTTGTGCCTTTGCTGAGACACTACAGCAGCTGAAGGCACCAGTTCTCATGGATGGGATGAGAAAAGGAGAGTGGGTGGCCTGGAGGGGACAGGAATGATCCCTTGTGCTTTCCATGTGCAACTTGTGCCTCCTGCAGGTGTGAAATAACCTCCCGGGAGTATTGTGAATTTATGCGGGGCTATTTCCATGAGGAGGCAACGCTCTGCTCTCAGGTAAGTGTGCACTTGGGGGGTTGTATGGCTGCCCTTCTCCCTCCAGGTCCCCTCAGAAGCTTGGCAGGGTCTGGGGTGGCAGTGCTGCAGAGTAGGTGGGAGTCCTGTGTCCTGTCCCACCCTGAGCCTGGGAGAAGCTGCTGAACCTGACTGGAGTGGCAGAGGTGGCTCCATCTGTCCCCCTTTGGGGGCCAGCTGGGGACTTGGGCTGGCAGCTGTGAAAGCCTAGCACAGGACCACTGTGAAAGCTTCATGGGCAAGCAAATGCCTCAGCTCTGGGTGCTGGGGTGAAAAATGATGGCTTAAAGCTGCCACAGGGAAGGGATGAGGTCATGTGTAAATTTGTGTTGGAGACAAGGCTTGGGACTTGGTTCAACAGAGAAGTGGGAAGAGAGCCTCTCTTCCAGAGCTACCTGCAGCCTGCCCTGGGCTTGGAAAAGGGCCTCTCTCAACACCCACTTCTGCCCTAGGTGCACTGCATGGATGATGTCTGTGGGCTCCTTCCTTTCCTAAATCCAGAGGTCCCTGACCAGTTCTACCGCCTCTGGCTCTCACTTTTCCTCCACGCTGGGTAAGCAGAGGTGTAAAACTTCCACTAGCGGGGTGGGGGAACCCTCAGCCCAGGGATTGCTGTGAGGGTTGTTGTGGCTGTCCCTCGTGGGGGACACAGGGATGCTGAGCTGTGCTCTCTGCCAAGGTTTGCCATCCTATGTTTGTTGGGAGGGATTCGTGGCATGGGTAAGGCCAGACACGGAACTCTCAGCAAGGCTGGGGTCAGAACACGAGCACAGGGGTGACTTCAGTGGCTGCTGCTTCAGCTCCTGTACTCTGCACTTGGCAGGATCCTGCACTGTCTGGTTTCAGTCTGTTTCCAAATGACGATCCTGCGGGACCTAGAGAAGCTGGCAGGATGGCACCGCATCTCTATCATCTACCTTCTCAGTGGCATCACTGGGAACCTTGCCAGTGCAATATTTCTACCCTACAGAGCAGAGGTGGGTCTCCTGCAGCCCAGGGTCCTGGTAACTCGCCCTGAACACAATCCTTCTCTACATGCCTGTGCCTCTGTGGCTGAGGCAGAGCCACCCGAGCTGGGCTCACCACTGCAGCCTTGGCACTTGCAGCTCAAAGGTGGCACCACACCATCATTTAACTGCTGAGCAGCAACATGCCCCGGGGTACCATGGGCTTTCCAAGTGCCTGGCCTGGGCTGGCTACAGGAAAAAGGCTGCCTCTCATAACAGATGGGGGATTGTCCAACCATGGGGTGAGAGAAGTCCCAGGCAGGCTGGGAATCAAGTACCTGGTGTCAGACACACCTTCCACACGACAGTGGCAGGCATGAGAGGGGCAAAGAGCAGAGCTCATCTTGCCCACAGGAGACTGCATGGCTGGACCTGCAGGACTACCTTCCACCTCTTTTCATAAGGAAAACTACATGGTGGGTGGGGGGAGCCAGGAGATTGCCTTCAAGGGAGGTGATGGTTGCCCTCTGGCAATGTGAACCAGATCTGCCCTCTTTAAATATAAAGTCTGTTCTGGCCTCGCACCTTGATCCTAAGTCCAACCAGGCCCCTTTACTCCTGGCACCCCATTTATGGATAAAGTTGCAGGCTGCAGAGTCTCTTTCCCAAGAACCACTGAGGGAGGAGTTGAGAAAGAAGTAACTTATGCCTGGAGCTGGCTGCAGAGGCCAGGCAGGTGGCATGAGCCTGACATTATCTGTAATGCTCTTCTTCTGCAGGTTGGCCCTGCAGGATCCCAGTTTGGAATTCTGGCCTGTCTCTTTGTGGAGCTCTTCCAGAGTTGGCAAATCCTGGCACGCCCATGGAGGGCTTTCTTCAAGCTGCTGGCTGTGGTGCTCTTTCTTTTTGCCTTTGGCCTCCTGCCTTGGATCGATAATTTCGCTCACATTTCAGGATTTATCAGTGGTTTCTTCCTCTCCTTTGCCTTCCTGCCCTACATTAGCTTTGGGAAGTTTGATTTATATAGGAAACGATGCCAAATTATAGTTTTCCAGCTCATCTTCATTGCACTCTTCTCAGGACTGGTGATTCTGTTCTATTTCTACCCCATCAAGTGCGAGTGGTGCGAGTTCCTCACCTGTATACCCTTCACAGACAAATTCTGCGAGAAATACGACCTGGATGCACAGCTCCACTGACAGCAAAGACTGGCTTCTCGAGCAGGCCCTGGAGATGGACTGTCTTTGCATTTGCTGTGCCAGTTCCATGGGGACAAAGCCTCTAATCCAATGACCCTTCTAACCCTGCCCGTGGTTAATTTAAACTGTCTCCTTAGCACTTGGCAGGCATGGTTTGCCTTATCTCAGAAGACTCTGAAAAACAGAACATTTGTGCCTTGTTCAATTGTATTGAACCTTTTCTGCTGCCATTATTTTTATTACACTAGTTTCAATACTACATTTTTAACCAGAGTTGTTTACTACTGCTAAGGTGGTGATTAAATGGTGAGGTAGCGTTTTAGCTACTGTGAATTGTTCTGAGTAGTCTGTGCCTGCTTTTGTTATTTAATCTCACTTCTGCTGTTTCCTGTACCCTGTGGAACACCCAAACCAGTCACATGCAGATCTGCAGCTGGGAATAAGGGCCTGAAAAGCCTCAGAAAAATAGAGGGTCTCTTTAATCCCTGAATCCACATACAGCTCAGAGGCAAACACCGCAAACAGCAACTGTAAAGAACGTGAGAATGTCCAGTCTATGGAGTTTGCTCCTCTTTGAAGTGTTACAGCCTTTTCCTCCAGGAAGGTGCTGAATGCACTGTCTGGTCTTGGTAGGGCTGGATTCTCTGCTCTCTCTGTTAAAGAAAGAAAACACTTGTCAGTGACAATAATTACTGCATGCTGGGCTCCTCTCACCCCACTGCCATGATGGTCTGGGAGGGATCAGCCAGTGCCAGAGGTGACTGCTGCTCACAGGCACCCTGGAGCAGGTGGCTGTTGTTAGGGTGCACATTTTATTATGCTGGATCTTGAAAATATGGCAGTGTTGAAAGAAGAATAAAAGGTAACTGTGGTCAAAAAGGAACAGTTTTTAGCTACCTGGAGCAGCAAAACAACACAAGGCTTTGGACAAGCTGCTCTTACCCCTGTTCTTCAGGCACTGTGACTGTGTTTTTAGAGGCATAATTTAAAACTTACTAAGCCTGAGAGTCTTGGCCACATCTTGTGTTTGTGTGCACAAGTTTCTCAAAACAGCAGTATTAATACTAGAATTATGTCTGTATGAGTTAGAAACCCAGCCACGCTCCTGACAATGACTTCCAAACATTTAAAAAGCCTAAAAGAAAGCAAGGTCCTAGAAGCAATCTCAGCAGTGAAGGAACTCTGTGTTTAATAGTCTCAAGACAATGTAGAAACAGATTGAGAGTCTATATTTAGACTTAGAGACACACCATGGCTAGCACCAAGTTATTCCTGCTGCTGCTTCCAGTGTTTGTTACCTGAAGTAGCTGAACTATCATTCCCTGCCCTGAGAGGAGCACAAACAACACTACCAGGATCTGGAAACAGGCCCCAGCCTTGTGCAGACATTCAGAAATACTCTGCCAGGCAGCAGAGAGCAGCATCAGCTCTGAGCCTGAACATGATGACCTGGGGAAGATGAGGAACTGGGAGCTCTTAGTGGACATTCAGGACTTACCCCATATCTTACTTCCGAAGCTTCTTTATGAAGCTGACCTCATCCCGGTTCCTGATGCCGTACCTGAACGGAGAGTTACACTGGTATATGCCAGTTTCCCAGGAAAAACCACCTGTGAAACCCTATAGCTTCATCTTTCCCAGGGATAGACAGACTCCTACAGTCACATGCTGTGCTCTGCTAGAGGACACATTAAAATTCTCACTTGTGTATGTGGGAGGGACATGTTGCCAGCACTGAAGGATCTGCTCACCTGCCTTTAACTGCAACAACCCCTTAAATGCAACATCTGTTGCATCACCCAGGCTCACTCTTCCAAGGACAGCTTTGATTAGGGCTGTCTTGCTGGATTTTTAGTACTTCAGACCACCTTTTCTCGCTGGTCTGCAACAGGCTGGCAGATCCAGCACTGCTGGAAGTGCCTCATCCCTCCTCGCCTCAAGAATGGGCAAGGAATCACGGGAGTTGCCTGTCAGTGTTGTTACCAGACTGTCTTTGAGAGGTGGCTGAGCAGCTCCAGAGATCAACAGGTATCCTTGGGTTTCCTCTTTGCTTGGCATTCTTCATAGAATCATAGAATGCTATGGGGTTGGAATGGACCCTAAAGACCATCCAGTCCCAACACTCCTGCCATGGACAGGACACCTCTCACTAGACCAGGTTCCTCAAAGCTTTATCTAACCTGGCTTTGACCACTGCCAGGGCTGGGGCATCCACAGCCTCCCTGGGCAACCTGTTCCAGTTCCTGTCCCCTGCTCTTTCCTATCCTAGGTCAGCATCTCTGCCGAGCTGAGTAACTGTAACTATTCCGCAGGAGTTTGGGATGGATGGCCAAGGGTTCTATGGGGTGGTCTGAACTGGCTGAACCTAGCACAGGATGGTAGTGGCTGAAGAACCCCCTAAGGCCATCCTACCCTGCAGAGAGCCTCTCAGTCTGCCCGTCCCACTTCTGCGGGCAGTGCTGTCCCACCTTCCAGCCAATTTCCAGCACAGGACCCACCTGAGCCAGGGCACAACCTCCCACCTCAGCCCTGCGTGGGGATGCTGCGTGGGCCCCTCTCAGCCCCCAGCACTGACTCAGTTACTCACTCTCTCAGCTTCTTCCTGTCATCCGCCAGCTTCTCTCCAGCGTACGTGAGGTGGTACGTCCTCCATATGTACTTCCTGGGGGAAAAACACTCAGGGGGAGCCGCAGGAGAGGGACGGGGGTGGGATGCGCTCCGGAGCCGCCCGCCCGGCCCCGCTCACCAGCTGAGGTGCTGAACACCGCCCTGCCGGGCCTGCCGCAGCTGGATGTGCCGCCGCAGCGCCTTCTTTAGCTCCAGCACCGAGGCGTTCTGCACCACCACCACGGCTGCGGGGCGGGGAGAGCCGGGTCAGGCCCGCCGCGCCCCGGGCCCCCGCCCGCCCGCCCCGCAGCCGGCCCCGCACGCACGCACGGTCTCGCCGTCCGCCTTGCACACCCGCACCGTCATGGCCTGCCCGTACTCCAGGGCCACCTGCGAGCCGATCTCCTCCGCCGTCACCTGCGGGCAGGAGACACGGGCGTGAGCCCAGCCCCGCCGGCGCGGCCCGACCCCCGGCGCCCCGGCCCCACCTGCGGCGGGAGGTCGCAGAGCAGCGGGTCCTGCACCAGCCGCGCCAGCGCCTCCTGGAACAGCTCCAGCACCTCGGCGTGCGCCAGCTCCTCGGGCGGCTCCTCCGCCGGCTCCTCGGCCGCCATCGCCGGAAGGGGCGGGCGGCGCGGCGGAACCGGCGATGCTGCTCTTCTGCCCGGCCTGCGGGAACGTGCTGGTGGCCGAGGAGGGGCCGCGCTGCCACCGCTTCGCCTGCACCACCTGTCCCTACGTGCGGAACGTCACGCGGAAGGTACCGGGGCGCGGGGGGCGGCGGGACCCGCTGTGTCCGGGGCCCGCTGTGTCCGGGGCTCGGTGCCCGCTGGCCGGTGCCCGCTGACCGGCTCCCGGGTCCCGGTTCCGCAGGTGACGAGCAGGAAATACCCGCGGCTGAAGGAGGTGGACGATGTGCTGGGCGGCGCCGCGGCCTGGGAGAACGTGGACTCCACGGCAGGTAGGGCCGGGCTGGGCCGAGGGGCCGCGCGGGGCTCGGGCCTCCCGTGCCGCCCCTCACGGCGTTTCTCCCGCAGAGCCGTGCCCCAAGTGCGAGCACCCCCGCGCCTACTTCATGCAGATCCAGACGCGCTCGGCCGACGAGCCCATGACCACCTTCTACAAGTGCTGCAACCCGCAGTGCGGGCACCGCTGGCGGGACTGAGCGCCCCGGGCTGAGGGGCGCGGGGAGCGGGCATCCTGCTCCTGCAATAAACGTGGCACTGGGGGCAAGGAAGCGGCTGCTGCGTGATTGCTTTGGGGCTGGCAGGGACAGGAAACAGGCTTCAGGAGGGTGCTGTGCCCGTGCTGCGGCCCCGGGGAGGGCTGGGGGCCCGTAATTCACACAGTGCAGGGGTTCTGCTGAAGCACGAGTAATAAACTCACAGCGAGAAACAGTGTTCGAAACAGAAACAGGCCTGCAGGTAACCGAGCTGAGGGACGGTGAGGAAACTCCAGCCCTGAGCCAGCTGCTGTGGCACGGCACAGAAGGCAAAGCAGAGGTGAAGTGTTATCACTGGGGCCTTACAGAGAACCAAAAATGAAAAAAGGGCCTTTGCTGTGACCTGTGAAAACCCTGTCAGTTAAAGCAGGAACTACAAACTATACACTGCAACCAATTGCTGATAAAAAGAGAATATACTTCAAGTAGGATCACATATTACTTGTGTCTTAACATCAAGCTTTATTCTCAGTTTAAATACATTCAGAAGTAAAAAGGATAAATAACTTAATAAAAACATGACGGAGCACAAATTGTAACATTTAATCTGCATGATGCACGAACACTCTGTCCCACAGGCTAAGCCAATTTGATATGACTCAGCTTTACCCCTTCTATACGGGGATAATCTGCACCCATTTATTCCAATTCATTTCGCAGGGGAACACTCTCCCCAGCCTGAGAGTACAGTCTATCGTGGGCTCGTAGTAGATCGTTGGGGTTTCACTCAGTTTGGGATTCTTGAGTTGTTCTTCCACAACTGGCTGAGAAAAGAGTGACACTGGGGATGGCTTTTTCATGTAGAATCGTCTGATGCAGCCCAGAGTTTCCAGACCCTGCGAAAAAATTCACATATTTTAATTTGGGCAGTTGCAGCGAAAGAAAAATGCTGTGAATGGTGCTCTATCTACAGTGTTCTCAGAAATGTTGGACAATTTATACCAGAAGTGGCTTCACTTGAGCTCCTGGTTACAGCAAAAGGTTAAAAGGATAAATAACACAATAAAAACATGCAAGCTGTGGATATAGCTGGATATATCTAGTTACTTTCAGGCACAGTGATTGATACATGGTTACTGACACAGAAGGTGTTCAGTAAGAAATGGCAACATTTAGGACTAAAAGTTCTAAGGCTGCTCTAGATGTCAATCCCAGACTGCTGTGCCAGTTCTTGTTAATGGTTAATAGGTATATGACAAGCTCTGTCTGTGGTTTCAAAACCAGTTCTTAGTGAATTTATTGGTACAGAAGTCAGATCGAAGTTCTCCACTCTGTAAAATGTAGAGGTAATTAAGTGCTTGGTTTTGTGGGTTTGAATTCACATTGCCCAGGAATCCATACTGGAACACCCAGAACACAGGATATGCACGACTGGCAACACTCCCAGCTGGCACTGTCACCAAAGGGTACAAGCCCCAGGGAAGAAGTGGCACATGGACACTGGAAAATTGATTTCCAGTTAGCAGGGAAGTCATGCTTTTGGGAAGGCCTGCAGGATTACTGCTCTGCTTAAGATTTTGAATATTTATAGGAAAAAAAGTAGAAATCGAAGGTCCATTTCCAAAGTAGCAGTGGTGGCAATCAAATGTCAAAATGTGGGAACAAAATTATGAGAAACTCAAAATTTTCTTGCCATGTTTTGTTTGACAATTAAGGACCTGTAGGCAAGTCTGTCAGGACAGAAGATCTGATTTACACATTGTCTAGCACAGACACATTTCAGTTTGATTCTCATGGCAGATTACCCATCTAGAAGGTATAAGGAAAAAAATTAAGAATACTTGGATTATCTGTGGTGACTGGGGGCTGGAACTAGAGGATCTTTAAGGTTCCTTCCAACCCAAACTATTCCATGATCCAGTGATAACCACTGCATTAAACAGTCAACCTAATATTTCATGGTGACAAGCCCCCATTCTTCAGTAACCACCTAGAATTCACCTCCCTGTACATCCATTTCAGAAGCAAGCTCAAGCTGTACAATCACTAACAAGGACGGGTAAATGAGGTTTCCCTCCTCCCTCCCTGTGAGCGGCGGCTCGCTCTGGCTGTGGTTAATTTATGCCAGAGGGAGAAGGTCAGTTTTTTCCCGTTTCCTGGCCTTGCAGTGCTGTCACTGCTGGCTGGGTGTGTCACAGAGCCAGGCCTGTACCTGCAGGATCTCCAGCACGGCCACGGGCTGCAGGACGCCGCTGTAGTGCTGCAGCAGCCCTGCCTGCGTCACGCCCGGCTTCGTCATCACGTGGTAGAGCACGGCTTCCATCATCCCCTTGCACACTGGCTTGTTGAGGTTCCCATCCACGATCCTCCACGGCCTCCCAATGAAGCAAACGTTCTCACAGGCCCTGCCAAAGAGAATTAAAACTTGGCTGTTGGGAATTCTTTGGGATAGGTTTCCCATGGCTGTGATTTCTGCCTAATAGAGGTTCTCGCTACATCCGTTTTAACGCAGGTGTAAATCCTGTGGTTGCTCTGAGCAGGGGTTGGTGCTGCTCTACCAAATCTGCATTTTTCACAAGGGGTTCACCCCTTTTAGCATCATTACACACCCAGCAGCTGCCTTGGGTCTTGATGAGCAGGGAAGCTTTGTCTGGCATTAGCTCTAATATCCTCCAGAAGTTATCCGAGACCTGCACCATGCAGCAACAGTGCTCTGATGGGAAGCAAATTCCTCATTTTTAGCATTTTGGTGTCCAAGAGACAGACCCTGCATGGAAATTCGCATTTCTCATACTGCAGTTTCTCCAGGCCCTTCCTGGGCACCTGGAAGCTGGCATTGGGCTTATCAGTGCAGTAACAACAATTTTGCTCCTCTGATATTTGGAGCTCGTTGGTTTTTGGGTAAAAATATCTATCAGAGGCATTGTTTCAGCATGCACAGGAGCCCAAGTAACATTAACAAGAACAATGGAGTGGGGTTTCTCCACCATCAATGTTCACTGCCCATCAGAGCATAAAACTGAGGTTTCCACACCACTGCTTCCAGTATTATTTTGGCAGTGCCAAGTGTTTGGTATTCTGCAGACACCTCCATTACTCACCGGTCCCTGGCTGCCTGGGACACATCTGTCATAGAGCTTCCTGGAAAGAAAAGGACACATATTTTCTAATTAACTCAAACTCCTTATCTGATGGAAAGAGAGTTAAAGGTGGCCAAGCTGTGAAGTGTAAGAGCTTGCTAGGAAACCACACCAGCAAACTACTCCACGTGCTGCTGTCAGCTTTGGGGAGCTCTGAGCTGCCCCTCTGCCCTGCCTGCAGCACATTCTTCCCACACCTCTTCCCACAGCCACATCTCTCTACTGAACCCCACTTTTTGTGGTTCCTTTCCCCAGTCCCAGCAGGTTTTAGTCCTGGAAGTCTGATGCTATGGCTGTGCCATGGTGATTGTATGGGCTGAAAGAACTGAGGTTCACAGAGAGCTGTGCAGGGTCTCAGCCTGCAGCTCTCCCAGGGGTTTGGGTAACCTAAAGCTCCTGGAAATCAGAGGGAAATTGGGCACAACTCCAATGGGCTGGAGACATGAGAATGCAAACTCAGGATTCCAGCAGGGCTCAGTTTCAAAGCAAAGGCTGTCTCTGCAACTCCCATTACATTATGTCATGGGTTTTAATTAGACAATTACTTAATGAGGTATTCCTACCACACCCAGAGGGTAACAGCTTTGGCTTAAGCACATGTAAACATTCACTGGCCAGTGAGAACTGTGTTTGATAACAGAACTCCTGTTTTTTCCTTCCTATGCTACAAACAAGTCAAGGATGTTAAATCCAGGAGAGTACTTCAGTAGTTTAATTTAAGAACTGCTGAGGTCTCTGCTGTTTAGACAGCCTCGAGTGCATTTCCTGCAGGAAGGCTCCAGTTAAACAATCCCAAGCTGTGGGATGTTAGGGATCACCCTCTGGACCTGGGTACTGGCAGGGCTTGGCAAGGTACCACAGGAGCACTGTGCTTGTGGCTCAGTCTGAGATCAGAGCTAATAAAAACCAAACCAAAATGAAATCCCCCACAAACTACTAAATGTAAAGCTTGGCAAGAACTACTAGCTATTAGAAAACTGGCAGTAAAAAGGAAATGAAAATGAGGTCCAATTGGGTTACAAATGAGGCTGTTAATCTCACTGGCATGTGCTGCTTCCTGGTGAATGGTTTAATGAGTTTAGGACTTCCAGCCATGGACATTCCATCTAAATGCACACCAGCAGTGCTGTGTTTTCTAGTCTTAGAGATGTCTGACCTTTGGACTGAAGCCAGAGATGAGAAACTTCAGATCCAAATTATTTTGGAGAAGTTTAAGACATGGAAACAAGTTTCTAAGGAAAACATACTTCTGGACTAGTCATTCCAGCAGAAGGCACAGGAAGGATTACTTGAAGTATTTGAAAACTCTGAGACCTTCCAGATGAATTAGTGTTATGCCAATTTATCTGTGAGAGAAGACAATTCCTCTCGTACAGCTTCATAAAGAATCTAGGATTTGCTTATAAAATAGAGCTACTGGTTTGGGATAAACTGCTGATGAGCTGGTTTGTATTTCAGGGATGCAGAGGGCTCCTCCATACCTTTAGAGACTCCTGGGTTCTCCTGGAAGTAGGAAAGATCATCATCCTGCTCACTGGCTGATTGTTCAGTGATAGGGATCTGCTTGTTGTGCTCAGTGCTGAGCTCATCGTTCTCTACTTCGAGTTCTTTGTCCTCAGAACAAGACTCAACTTGTTCCTTGTAAGTGTCCACATCCACAGCCTCTGGAGCAGGCTCTGGGAATTCAGCTGGGGCTTCTGCCTGCCCTCCCAGGGAGCCTCCTCCTGGAGCTTCTTCACCCCCAGAAACAGCTTCCTTCCTTGTGACAGGCTCAGGAACAGCTGCATCCAAGTTCCTGCCATTTGCACTTCCCAGAGCAGGCTGTGCACCCTGGCAGAGCTGATGGTCATCCTGAAGGACATCAGTCTTGCATCTCTTTCTCGGGGGCTCCTCATCACTGGCACACTGTGTGTCTTTTCCCAGCTGCTCCTCCTCTCCTAGGCATTCCCGTCCCTTCCCTGGCTCTGAAGGCAGGTGCTCCTGTGGCACATCTGGGAGAGCAGTGTCTGCCCCTGGCTGATCAGCATCCTCTGCTTTGTTCTTCAGGCACACTGAGCGTAACAGCCAGGGCCTGGCAAACACTATTGCCACCAGTCTGACAGTGTGACCTCCTACTTCTAAAACCTGCTGCATTTCAATGAGGTCCTGTAAAAAAACAAACAAAAAAACCCCACAACAAATTATTTTGGAAGCTTTCACTGAAAAATGTCACTTCAACTCAGTGTCATGTGTCACTTTAACCCAGTATCATGGAATTCTCATGATTTAACTGGCAGCAAGGAAAGAGCAAGAGCTTAGTAGAATATTCAATTTTGTCCCCTGCTGCACTGAAGTTGAAAAGATGTTTTACCCCTTAAAGCTTCCTGAAATTATAGCATGAGACATTTTTCTTCAGCTTAAAGTAAGTTAAAAATATAACTGGGAAAGAGTAGTTTGCTTCCAAAACATTGATGTTGGCACCTCTAGGTTTCTTAAACAGTTCATTCCAATCTTTGAAAAAGTGCTGCTTTAATTTTTGGCCTTCCTAACTTTGAGGCAAGATTGCTCACAGGTGTGGTGTGTGATCTCCTGCCTAACATAAATAACTGTTCAATTTATAGTTGCTTCCAACAGGCTGGAAGCTCATCCTGTTCAAGGGGAATACTAAGCATGCAAACATTAATGTATGGAAAGCAGCTGGCTGAAGCCCACCTGAATGTACTGCTCCAAGCTCCTGCTGCGTTCAGCTTCCACCTGTTCATAGCTGCAGAAGTGTTTGCTCAGCTCAGCTTTGCAAATCCCAAAGTGGGAAGTGGCCTCTATGGCCTGTCGGATCTCCAGAACAGCCGCCACATCCCTGGGGTTGTACCCATAACGCTCTGTACACTCATGGAGAAACTTTTCCACCTCATAGTTTTCTTCCTGGACTTTTATCAACCTGGTGAAAGTTTCAGGGAGGCAGGAGATGCCCACAGCCATGTGATCGAGCAGGGAAGGAACTGCAAAGCAAATAAACCATGGGAGTTTAAGCTGTGAAGCAGCAGTTACTGTGCAACACACTGCAGAAAGACAAACAGATTGTAGATATTCTAGACCAATTAAAAACAGAGCTCAGTCTTCCCTCTTCATTGCTGCAGTTCTCTTTTTTCTTTCTGCCCTACATATTTGTCTCTGAAAAGGCCTGTAAAGAAGAGCAAACTGGTTTACAAGGGCTCACCCTCCCAGAAAAGTGAATTATCGCTGGAAGGCAGTGAGCACTTAACGGTGTTCTCTCTAACACTGGGTCAGCTTAGCTCTGAGTTAATGAGGGAATCCTCTCCCTTTTTCTTGAAGAAGGTCAAGTGAAAATTCTGGGGCAAGAAAATGCTGTAGAGGACACTTTTAATCAAAAAATCCACAGCAGAAGGCTGTTGGCCAGATATGGTTTGAACTACCACTTGACAATACTTTAGACAATTAGTTCAACAAAGCATCTCTGTGTTCAGTGACAGGTCCATCACTGCCCCAAACTGACCCCCCTGTACAGAGTATCCAGAACTGAAGCCCTCTAACCCCTATCCCAGCTGCAGCTGATAAGGGGGCAGCTCTGGCACTGCTCTTCCTGCTCCCTTCCCTTTTACCTGCAGGCTGCTCCACATTTGCCTCTGGAACAGTTGGGGCAGCTGCCAAGGAAACATGGGATCAGCTGTAATGAGCAGTCAGCTCAGCACAGCTGGAGGGCAGGAGAGGCAGCAGAGACAGGAGAAAGAATTTCTGTTTTACTTCTGTCACAACAGCAATGGAAATGGGCAGGGGCAGCACTAGACCATTTCAGCTGAAGAGCTCAAGGCTCTGGATACATTTGCATTACAGCTGAAAACAGGGTGCTCTGTCAGAAGGGGCAGTACTGATGAACTGCAGACAGTCAAGCTCTAAATATTATAAAAATGTTTCAATTACTGAGGTGAGAGGCCAGCCATTGGACACCACAATTTCAGGCACTTGCATGAGACAAGTTAAATGAGAATTTCCATTCAAGGAGCTCTGAAAGGTTTTCTTCTCTCTTCACAGAAAAGAAAGCCTGGCTGTGATATCATATGGTATTTTAAATTGTTGAAGGGACTGAAAAACCTGGAGAAGGGTAACAGAGCAGAGGACAGATTGCAGTAATAGTTTAACACAACATGAAATAGAGGCAAGGCCTTGTTACTAACAAAAGCCTAAGTCAGCCATCTGTTTTAAGGCAGGGGAGAAAGCCTTACAAACTCGATTTGTAATGGAAACAGAATGCTCCTGTTAAGGGGATTTGTTTAAATCAGTTCCTCAGCAGGTGAGTCCACCATCTCTCCTGCTCCAAGCCACTTCTGTGCACTTTAGGCCAAACAGAACTAACCTGGAGAGCTGAGCCTTCCTGGGATGGGGGTACATCTGAGCCTGACCTTCACCTGGCAGGAGTTGACCACGATGTTGTCACTGGGGCTCAGGTTGCGTGTGCTGACAATGCCAGGGGAGTAGTAGCCTCTCATCAGTAAATAATTGGTGTGAGAGGCTTGACGAGGTTTCACTTCGATTCTGCGTTTGCCTCCAGAGCTGTCATCCA
The DNA here is from genome assembly GCF_965178545.1 of Coloeus monedula. Lineage (NCBI taxonomy): Eukaryota > Metazoa > Chordata > Aves > Passeriformes > Corvidae > Coloeus > Coloeus monedula. The sequence goes on along the minus strand of NC_138796.1, from coordinate 13,849,488 downwards.
AGTCATCATCGTCATCATCATCATCCTCAAGTGCTTCTTTTCCCAAGCTACAGCAAACACAGGTGGTTTGATTTGTTTGTTGGGTTTTTTCCCAAAAGAAGAAAGTGATTCATTACACTGAGCAGAGCAAGGACACGGCGTTCCTGCACTCTGGGCTTTAGTCGTGGACAGCTGGGGCAATGTCCACACCAGGCTGATTTAAAGCACTGAGAACAAGAACTACAGAAAAGGAAATACACTTAAGATCCCTGGGAAAGGAAACTCTCCCTTTTTTTTGCATGTGTTGAAATGAATCCAAAATATCTCAGCTTCTAGTGCTGAAGCTCTTTGGTTCAGTGGACGCTTCATCCTGAGGGATCATCTGTTGGACACTGAGCACGAGGGATGCTGCAGGATGGGGCAGCCAGTGTTAATTTTTAAGGGTGAAAAGGAGGAGAGAGAGTTACAGACCAAAGATTCCAGTTACTTTAAAAAATAGTAATTAAAAAACCACCAAACACCGAACTGCAGACATCCTCCAAGTAAAGAAAAGAATAGTAGTAGCAGCCAGGATGGATTTCCCAGAAACAAACTTAGTCAAACCAACACTATTTATTCCAGGACATGACAAGAGCCACTATGGATAAAGCTGAAGGCTCTGAACAACCTGATCTAACTCTGAAGTTGCCTCTGTTTTAAGCAGGTTATGCCAGGGACAATGAAAGGTTCCTTCCAACCTTTTCTAAGATGAGTTAGACCTTAAGTACCTTCTTTTAAAGCATATTTAAAATCAAAAGGGAACACATGATTTAGAAAAAATGATGAGTACACAACTCAAGATGCCCCTACTCAGCAATGGGACCCGTCCATTTTTGTTAATGACCTGGCTGATAAAACAGCTCATTCAGTTTGCACAGCATCACCCAACTGAGGACACTGCAAGTATATGAGAAGCTGGGATTTGCATTCAGAATATCTCCAGCACACTGGAGAGTCAACCTGGAGAAGAGCAGGGAGCAATTTCCTATGACAAATGCATGTTATTTATATTACAGTACTCTGCATCTGTCCCTCCACAGTAACAGGAAACAATTAACCAGATAAAGGAAAAGAAGCTTGTTAGAGTGAGTCACAAGAATCATAAGCTGTACATGGATCTCTGCACTGGGGTGGTTTGGCTGCTTTTTTCTGGCAAAGCCATGGCCCTCAGCATCTTGGGATGGAATAGCAGGTGTTTCACCTATAGGACAGGATGGAATTGGCACAGAGCTGCCAGCAAGAGCATGGCACTTGTGTTCTGACATCACAGTTCAGAAGAATATAATAAGAAAACCAGAGATCTGGATAACATGAATAAAGTGAAGGAACTGAAGCTGCTCATTTTAAAGAGCAGCATGTTATGGGAGAGGGACCACAATAACAATCCACAAATAGGTATAAAGCTGCTCTAAAGAGAAAGAGAACAAAGTATTTTCCATGTGGATTCACAATAGGAAGCAGCAGGTTAAATTACTAAGAAATTTTAGTTGCACTTTTAAGAATGCACAAAATGACTGTAAGGAAAAGAGCTCACAGGTTCACACTGCCTGGGGACAGTTTCAGTTTATGCCATTACTGCAGGCTTACAGGAGAATTAAATCCAGGAGCAGACAGTGCACAGAAGCACTGCTGTGGTGAGAGGTTTCACTGATAAAGCTGAAACCTTGTTACCAACCCTCTCAATCTGTGACATGCCAAGGCACAACGTTGATGAAAATGCTCCTGTAGCACCCAGTGCTCTCCTTTCCACGTCAGCTCTGATGGCACTGAAGTGCCAAGCAATTGAAATGTCACAAGGCAAAAGCAGCCCAGGGCTATAATGACAGGCACTAACTTAAGTGCCATTAAGCCTTCAGAGCACTTCCTCAGAAATAAAAATCTAAACAATAGCACAGTAAAAATGCCACAGTGGAGTGCAGGAAGTGCTAATTCCTGTCCAATTTCATCCAAGTTATCCCCACATTGTATTCTCTAATAGAAATAACAGCATTTACCTTTTTATCACTTCATTTTCCACCATAGAGCTGTCCACCACGATGATCTGCTCTGGGATTCTCACATTCACAGCCACCAGTCCCAGGGAGAACAGGGAAAGCATGGCCACACACTGCCCACCAGGGCCATCCATGGGAAATGCCACCATGCCTTCTGATGATGCATTTTCTTCATCTTTAAATGAGAAGTTGTGTGGCTGGTCTGATTTTTCAGCATCCTTGAGCTTCTCCAGGAACTGGAAGGACTCTGTACAAATGGTGCTGGGGAACCGCCACGTAAAAACTCTGCACAAAACCACAAAGAAGCACAAATCCTTTAAAATCTGCTCTTACTGAGAATGAGTTTTACAATTATGGTAGCACAAAGGAGCCAAACAGTTGAAGTTTCATGCTAGAGCTGATGACCAAGTACCTCCCACACCTGCTTTCACAGTCCTTTTACTATTTCCAGACCATTACGTGTTTATGCACTGTGTAAAGGTCAGGTAGCATACAGCAAATGAAAAGCAAAGGTATCATCTTCTGCTTCACAGGAGTGCTAAAGAAATCTTCCCACCACATCCAGAATTGTGGTGCTGCATCTCCTCCCTTCTCCATGCATCTCTAAAGTCCTGCCCAGCACACCTGGCTCTATTCCCTCACTGCCCTGACTGCTCCCCACATAAGGACTGACCGACCTGACATCACCATCACCTTCCTCTGCACCCACAGCTGAAGGTTCTTTGCTTGAACACTTCTCATGTGTTGTCACCTCCATGCCACGCTTGAGTAGATTTTTTCCTTTGCTTAAAGCCCAGCAGTGCCCACCCTGCTACCCACCTGTAGTAGCTCTGGGACAGCTGGTAGGACATGGGCACGAAGGGCAGAGCGCGGCTCTTCTTCGGCCCCAGCGTGTGGTTCACCCTGCGCCGGTTCACCAGGCTCCTCCTCTGGCACTCCAGGAAAGCCTTGACCAGGATGTCATCCTGGTACTCCTGGTACAGCCGGAATGTCTGCAAGACACCCCTCAGTGAGAGCTCTGCATCCACTGCCAGAGCCACCTGCTCCAGGTCACAGGCCCTCAGTGGATGTGAAGCCACAAGCCAGAATGAAAATGATGCATATAAATTCACTTAACTACTCCTCTGTTCCTTTTATGGCCTTCCAGACTTTCCATGGTAAATGCCAATTGAATTACCTAAATACTACAGAACACTTGATATTCAAAATGGGATCAGGCTCCCACTGGAATTATAGATGTGAAGAATGCTCCTCTGCCACACATTTTGGTAAATTCTTCCCCTCATTTCAGCAGGAACACTTGGTTCTGTGAGCTTGGCTATTGAGATTCCACTCTTGCTTATGAGCTGTTAAACTCCCTTTGAACTTTGACCTTAAGCACTTGATTGATTGATTGATGATCTCTCTCTGTAGTCCCCAACGCTGAAGGAGAGGCCCCCCAACACCAGTGTCAGCTGGGTATTAGGATTGTTTTTGTGATATCTCCTCCAGAACATTCCCACTGCTCAGGTGGGCACTAAAGCATGGTATAGTTTGACCCACTGGAAGTGATGTGGAGCTTATTTCATATGGTTTTATGCCTTCAACCTCCCATCCTCACATCTTGCAATCTTATCCTCAGAGAGAAAATGACAAAGTGAAAATCTTCCTACAATTCCTTCCTTCCTATCTATATTATTTGCTAAAAGCAGAATAATTCCCACAGAATGGAACAAATCCAACTTTCTGTGTTTCTTCTATTTGAAAAAGGAATGTGCCAAGGGAGGGAGGAGACACTTTAGGGTTGTATGACCACATGCAGACATGGCACTTGGGGACATGGTTTAGTGGTGGCATTGGCAGTGCTGGGCTGATGGTTGGACTTGATGATCTCAAAGGTCTTTTCCAACCTAAACAATTCTGTGATTCTATGAGCAATAAAGTTTGGTCCAGACACTGTACCTGAAATGACTGGCAAGATTCCATCTGGTTATCTGAGAGTGCCAGTGTGCTCTGAATCAGATTCTGCAGCACTAGAAAATGAATATCGTAAATACTGAAAGAAAAGAAAAAAAAGGAAGAGAAAAACATTTATTCTGGTGATTTTTGAACATGAGGTACCCATTAAACCAGCACAAAAATCTACAAACTCAATCCCCTGCTTCTGAAATAGAAGCATAAAGGCACGAGATCCTACAGTTGAGCATTATTCATGTAAAGGAATGTGTTACATTCTCCCTGACCTTCCACCCCGAATTTCTGGATCAGTCCAGATAATCTGACACAAAGCTCTCCCTGATAACATCTCCTCCTCTTAAGATACAACACCCACACAGAAAACGTACACTGTTGTCCCAGTGATAAGATAATTTTGAAGTCATCTCTGTTATCATTTTATCTACCCAATCTATGTCAGAGGTCCCTACAGTCTTGTCAAAGTGTTCTTCTGTTAATAAATTTATACACTGCAACAAACAGATGAAAACAATGAATTAGGACACTCTTTATATGACTTCCACAGATGGGAGGGGCTGATGTGGCCTGGGAGCCCTAATGAGGAAAATGGTGCTGCTGCTACTCACCTGCTCAGATTATCCTCTTTTGTGCCTTGATCTGTGTCTTCTCCGATTGCCAGCACTCGAAACCTAGTTAAGGGAAGGGAAAGGAGAACACTGGAACCAGCTTTTCTGTGATTTTCTGTGATTTTGCATCAGCCATGAAGCCCAGAGGCTGATGAGCACAACTGCTAACGAGGCAAGTGCTGGACCAGCCCAGGGGACTGTCTGCTCCAGCAGCCCTCAGCACAAGGGTCAGCCAGGAAAAGAACAGTCCACATCAATCTCCACTAAAATATCTGTTGACAAGGAGATAAAACAATGGACAGGAGACAGTTCCAGCACTGGAAGGATTTTTCATTTTATTGAGGTTTTGGACTTCTAGTTACCGTCAGCAGCACTTTTGCTGTAATGCACAGCTCTTCCCAAAATAAGAAAAATTACAAAGGTGATAAATTTATTATCATAAAATGGTCTGAGACACAATTTTTCCACACTGCTCTTCAAGTGTTATTCATCATGAAAAAGCTTAACGACCTGGAGCTGGGGAATGCTGTACAAGGCTGAGTGCTCTTCCTTATCAATAGTTTTAGCAGGACTGAGATCATTCATCTGAGCAATCAGCTACAAATTGTGATAGAAAATGGGGCCAGTTAATCTGGAAAATGCTAGATTTCTATTGCAATGAAAAGTTACACCTGAGTAGCAACATCTCTAACACCAAGGTTGAGAGCTTGACAATTTAGGAAAATCTGCTGTAGTGAATTTCTGGTTTAAAAGTCTTATTTAGCAATAAGAATGGTTTGAAATCAGTCAAATTGTGCAAAGAACTGAAAATCACATAAATATATTTAGGAAGTGTGGATATAAAAGAAACACTGCTGGTTGTGTTTAGTAAAACGTCTTTTCTTACTAAGGGTACAAGTACAGAGGGTGTAAATCATGCCCAGAGAAGAGACCTGCTCTGAATTGCTGCCCCCTCTCACTGCCTCACCCCATGTACAGAGTCAAAAGCACCATAATTAAAATACCTGGAAAAGAGTTCCTCCAGAGTGTCAGGAATCTCGAGTTTGGGATTCCCCAGGGTTGAACTGAATTTCTCTTTCAGTCTTTCCACAAACTCTTTAAACTCCTTTGCACAAACCTTAGAAAAGAGGAGACGGAAATGTCATCAACCTCAATTTCTTAGAGTGGGAAAAACCCCTCTACTTTTCAAGTGTTCATGGAAATTCCTGTAGAAATAGCTGGGTTTGATTTATGAAGTCAGAAGCAGTCCAACAGCCAAGGGAAGGCAGGGAAAAGCTCTTGCAGTTTGTGTTTGCTGGTTTAGTGAACAGTTGCAGGTTCCATCTGTAATCAGCTCACAGCTACAAGCCAAGCACCATGAACATATGTTCTAAGACAATTTCCTGATTTAACAGCAAGATCTCTTGCTAGAGCTATGTTTAAGCTTCTGCTCAAGCCCTTCAGGCTTTTCCACGTTCTCCATTAAGTCTGTTTGCACAATCGTGGCTTGGAGAACACCTGTTACATGAGAGGAATGCTCTCTGGAAACAAGTTTATATTTGCTTCCAAAGACAGACTTTGGGGATGGGGACACATATTTATTTCAGTGATGTCTCATCAATGAACAACTACTCTTCCTTTAAGCAACATGAATCTAACAACAGAACTGATGGGATTTTCTGACAATGGTATAAATTGTCATTCCTGGATAAAAATGAGCTTGCTGTGACACAGTTCCAGTTCTGAAAAAAATCTGAAATTCAAAATGGAATTGTTTGCACTGAAAGTGTAAACAACTTTTCAATTTGAAATTGTGGTTCATTTAAATGGAAAAAAAAAAGAAATAGAATCTTTCGGCTGCTCAAATCAAGTCTTATAAAATTTGCTTGCATTCCTGCACTCATCCACAGAAGCTAAGGCAACATTTCAACACACAACTGGAATAAAAAATCAGAAATTACAAAGCAAGAATGTTTTCTTGCTCAGATAACAAAGTGGCTCGAAGGATAAAAAAAGAATCAGCAGATAGAGATGTTTAGTCATGGCTGTTTATAAACAAGCACATTGAAAATACAATGGTTGTTGCACAGGGCGCTGTTTATGTGCCTTTTGAAAGCTGCCCTGTGTCCACTTTGCTCCCAAACCAGCAATGATGCTGCATTTTTACAATGATGCTATTTTTAAAATAGCTAAAGGTTCCAGGGAGAGAAAAGTAATTCTTACAGTGCAAGTACTCAGTAATCCAAACAGCATAAAGTACTCTATGAACTTTTGGAATACTTCCCTCCTACCTGTGGATCTTCATAATTATTTTCTCTATTCATGAAATCATCGATGAGGGCTTTATCTTGGTAGACCTCAGCAAGGCAAACTCTGCAAGAGATTCAATTGAAGGTGTTGCTTAGAGCTGAAATTTTCCCAGTTCAAAACAGATCTGACAGCAGCAGGGTGCAAACAAGATGAAATTTTTAAGTTACATGAAACAAAGGAAATAGGTAGGAGGCCCATGTCCCTTCAGGAGAATTTAGCCTGTATTTAGAACATAGAAAACTTCTTACTTGTAATTGAGGTAGGTCTGTGGGTTTCTGACAATGTATCGGGCTCTCCGTCCCACAGAATGGGAGGTTTTATCCAGGGACTCCTCGAAGCTGGAGTGCATGAGGTCCCTCACCACCTGCCAGGGCACAAAGGGCCCTTTCACCTGCAGGAGGAACAGAAGGATCTGCAGTTAAACCTCCCTCTCTGTGCACCACGATGCTGAGAGCAGGATGAAGTGGTGGCTGATGAAATGTGTGTGCAGCAGCCAGCAGCTCCTTGCTCTGGGTGTGTTCAGCACCTTGGCATTGAGCACGTGGCTGGCAATCCTGCACAGCATGAGCAGGCTGTCCTCCTGCACCGTCCAGGTCACGCGCAGCCGCGTCATCCTCAGCAGGGCACTCTGGTCAGCCTTGTCATGGTAGCGCAGCCGTTTGCTTTTGTCTACAGAATCCTCTTCTAACAAATCCAGGGAAACAAAAAAAGACATTTATCTCAGCACTTTGTATTCTGATTAACTCAAAACTTCTACCACAGGCTCAGCACCAGTTCAAGCTCGTAAGAATGAGAGATGAGCAGGGAAGGAAGTTGCAGTCTAGAAAGTGAAATGCAGCAATACCTCTCCCAGGCATGAGAAAACAAACACTTTAATTGGCAAACTTGACAACCTAGAGCATCCTTCCATGAGGAATCTTTAAGCCAGCTATCAAGAGCTGATGATGAATTGCAGGGAGCTGCTCTGGCACAGACACCATGAGGATTCCCCTGGCCCGTGCAGCCCAGCAGTGCAGCTGTGGCTCACACACAGCTCATGGGCACAGCGTGCTGCTGCTTCTCCCCAGGGCACCTGAGCCTCCTCACTGACAGAGGCAACCCAGAGACATGGCCAGAAAGCTGCCCTGTCACACACCCTCTTTTCCAAAGCAGCTTCCAGCAGGCCTAGGCATTGTAAAGAATGCTGCTTTTTCCTGTTTCTTACCTTTCTTTTTCTTCTTTGTCTTCTTTCCAACATCTTTCCTAAGCCTCTTCCTCTTTTGGCTTTTTCCACCTCTCACTCGTTTTGTTCGATCCTGGGTTGGTTCTTTACTTATTTCAATATATTCCTCTTTATGGATAAGTGACTCTGATCCTACCTTTGCTTCTCCCAAAATATTAATTTTGTTACCTAAAATGACACATATTTACAGCAGTGGAGCTTTATAGCAATGACATTCTACAATGTTAAGGTATAAAGACCAAATGACAAATTTCAGCAAATTAGAAGACAGATTTAAATTAAAATTCCCTCTCAGAATTGCTCTTTGTTAGTCCTGTCATTTCATGCCCCTTCTCAGCAGCTCACAGAATAAACTCCTGCATTAATGAGGAATCATCAAGTAATTAAGTCTAGTTTATAGTGCACAAACACAAGGGAACAGAGCTGAGGTTTTACATTCAAACTGAAGCATTTTCTCCTCCTTAGCTCAAACATTAGGCTGGATAACAGTGCTACAAAACATTGGTCCCTCTGGACTTTCTGCAAACTGTACATCAGAAATTACAAAGGATAGAAATTATTGTTCTGTAAGAAGTTACTTACACATCTATTTTACAGCCCCAGAAGTATCCTAGATCATTGTAAGGAGACAGGACCAACCCATGTCATCAATACTAGATTAAAAATTATTGTTCCATATAGCCCCTAATAGGGAATGAAATAATTTATCTGTTTTACTGCCCCAGGAGCATCCCAGATTACTGGAAGGAGGCAAGAACAACCCACACCCTTCATGCTGGGTTTGACAAAGGCAGGAAGAGCTGTGGCACAGTCTCAGCCCTTACCTCCAGTACTGAGTGGCAGGGGGTGTTTGGTCAGGAAGGTTTGGAGTCTTGCTGTCAGTCCATTTTCAGAAACTGTATTTTCCTAAGACAACACAGCTTTAAAAAAGGTGACATGCAAAAGGGGTGCACTGGTTTTAACAACAATCTACGTTATAACCTGAGTAGTGTCAGAAATAAATTTTCAGTTTAAAGGAAAAGATCCCTGGCTATAACAAAGAACTCACTTGTATCATTACTACCACACATTAGAATGGCTCCAGAGCTTTTCTTAAATCACACTGGAATGACCACTAGACTGTGAAGGTCAGAAATCTCCTCAAGTTTAAAAGCAGTAATTACTGTAAAAGAAATGCTCAAGTCTTTCATTGTTACAGAGGCTGAGCAGATTTTGCTGTAAAACAGTATTTTTCCAAAGCATTTTACATTCCAAAGGAACTGCTGAAAAGTACAAAACCAGAATGCAAACACAAATACTGAGGAAATGCCTCCTATAGCACATTCTGCCCATCCTAAATCTGAGCCTGAACCAACTGCAATGTATCAGGAGTTCTGCCATTCTCTGCTAAACCCATTTCCTTTGTGTGGAGTTCACTGGGGACAGAAGTTGGTCACAGGATGTGGAGAGGTAAACAGAGACTGAAGAACTGCTGGAGGATGTGTTACTGCTCAACAGTGAGGTAACTGAACAGCAGACAAAATTAAGAGTGAAATGATCCTGCCTGAGGGGAATAAATTAGCAACTCTAATTTTATATCCACTGATAGGCTCTGATTTGTCCAGTGCTTAGGGGAGAGTAATTACAGGCAGTTCTGTGAAAGTGCCTGTTCAATGCCTGGTAATGGTGAAAAAGCAAAGGAGATGTACGGAATTCGTAGAGAAGTAAAGCAACACTAAGCAGCAATAAAAATCTGTGTTTGGCCACAGCCTTAAAGCACTGTCAAGATTGTATTTGCACCTTAAAAAGCATAGAGTAGAACTACCACAGGTTAAAAAACAGGCAACAAGAATGATTAAAGACAGGACAGTTCCATGCTGGGAATAGTAGATGTCAGTCTTAAGAGAAGGATATGAATATGAGAAACATGGGAGATGTCTACAAAAATCAAGTGAAACAGCAAGAATAATGGAGAACGTATTTTTCACAGCTTTCCCTTAGTCCTACAATTATTGGGGAGCTTCAGGCATCAAAAGGAAGTGGTTGCACATGACAGGAATTTGAAACACTGCCACAGGAGGCTGGGGACAGTAAAGACTTACATGTGCTCAAAAATCAGACAAATTAATGCTAAAAGAAAAAAGCTATTACTGCTTTGAAACATCAGCCCCAGATTTAGAATGGCCTTGAGCCAAAATTGCAGACAGCTGGGAGAGTATCCTGAGGGAATATCCCTTGCTTTTACAACCTTCCATCAGAGACAGGACATTAGCCAGAATTCTGATTTGCAAACGTTGGGCTCCCTATTTTTATTTATTTTTTTTCCTTTGTATTTCCTCATTCTGGATGTTTTGCTTTTTGTCTGACAACTTCTACATTCCAGAAAGGCAAGAGGTACCACTGAGTAGTGTGAACTGCTTGCTCAATGAAGTATTTGTCCTTTGGTTGAATGTACAAACAAATTTATTGTCAAATTCAGTTTTCAAATAAAATTTATGTCCAATTCTTTCATTCACCTCAGCACCAAGATTTGTGAACATATGGCACTCATTTCTTTCCAGTGATGCAAACCCTTACTGAGAGCATGCAAACAGTAAGAATTTGGTGTCACTATCTCAACCTTAGTAACACTAAAATTTGGAGAAGTCACTACAGTGTATAAATTTTAAAGTACCCACCTTCCTGGTCTTATTGATGATGTAGCTTGTCCAGATCCAATTGCGTTTCAGATGCCCATAAAAGCTGGAATCCAGACCTGCAGCTCCCAGCCCATCTCCAGGGATGGATCCATCATCAACCACCTCTCTGCTGCCTCTACCAGCAAGAGGAACAAAACCCACAGTAATTATTTTGTACAGATGCATTCTCAGTGCTCTTAACTGGTGTGTGTGCAATGTGCAGAACTCTCCCCTTGCCCTCCCAGTTTAGGGGGTAATGTTACACCATCAGTTACATCCCAAAACTGCTTCTTGACCTTAAAGATGTCACAGTCATCCCCAGCCTAACTGCAAGTAAACACCAGATATTCAATTTAAAAGATCTACTGCCACACCAAGAGACTGTATGCAGAAGTTCAAGCAAGGATCAGTGGAACTGGGTCCCTCAACTCCACTATTTTTTTTAAGATAACTTGATATATCTACCTGCAACATGGAACTAACTGAAAATACCTTTAAACAGACTGTTTATTGAAACAGAACAGAATATTGGCAGAGCTAAATCACAGTGCACAACACAATATAAAAAATTTAGCTGGGGTTCTGCATGGCTGTCACAGGTTGTGAGTGTACAATCCTCCCAGGTATTCTGGGTGTGATTAGGCAGAAGATTAAATGCTCCAGAGATCTCCTCCATATTACAGTGCACACCAACACCACATTACAAATTAACCTGCAACCAATTACAGCCAAGCACAGCACAAAGGGACAAGACTCAGAATGTGGCACTGGGGAGCTACTGAAGCTACTTGAGATACCATGATATAATGCATAGGGGCAGAGAACCTTTGTTATTGCTGGCATTCACTGTACTTGGGAAGCATTCCCTTCCTCTCAAGTTTGATTTCCTCAGGACTCCTGCAACACACATCTGTACTGTTCTGAAAGGAAATCCCAACCTGTTTATCCCATCCCTCCAGCACCACAACCTGCCTGGCAGACAAGTTACTGGGAACATGAAACAGAACTACATCCCCTGTGAATCACTTCACCTCTGAACTCCACAGAACACCCAGCTGAGATGCTTGAGTCTTAAGTGCTGTTGCTATTGAGTCACATCCTCAACACCTGAACAGTTCATTTTACCTGCCCTACTCAAGAAGCCAAGCAGGGGCCAAGGTGACCTACGTGGTGTATTCCAGCATGGCACACTTTCGTTCCAGGTTGTGTTTGTTCACTGCTGACTCCTGCTCCTTTTCTACATCCACAGCAGTCTCCTCCCCTGGAAGGTTGTTCCTCTTTGTCCGAGGACAGCGGACAACTCCTGGACAGACAAAGGGGTTTCACTCTCAGCATGACAACTCAGAATTCAACTTATCTTCAATCCACCCTGCTCTGGCAAACTACTGCTCCCAAACAGTATGTACTAGTTTGAAAATAGTACTACCATTTTTACCTCTTCTCAACACAACATGCTTGCTTCTCACAGAGAAGGGCTTCTATCAATTTTGATACTTCCAACAGGGCAGCAGTGCTTTGCCATGAACACAAGTGGATCACACCTTCCTAGAATTATATGGACATTGCTCCCAACATTTTTTTTGTGATGCACAGGACAACATTCCAAAACAGTACAAGTGACAAAACAGAGCCTGACTCAAGTTTTAGGAAGGGAAGAGGAATTGTGGTGTGCCCAGAAGGGGCACTGAGGGTGCTCAGGAGGTACAACTGTGCCATACCCAGGGGTGTGTTCAGGCAGACACACTGCAGATCAAACCAGAAGTTCTCCACGTCCTGCAGGGTGTTGAGGACGTACCAGCGCCGCTCAAAGGGGCGGCTGCTCTGGGCCAGGTTGTAGTGCAGGTCACAGATGGTGGTGTCCACAATCACAGCATTTCTCTTCATGTACACAAACACCTGTGAGACACAGCACAGCTCAGGCTGTAAACATCACTGAAATTGCCTCATCAGCAGGACACACCAGCTGGTTTAGAACTGCACAGTTTCTGTCTTTGCCGTTCCTATCCACAGCTCCGATAGAGGCCACACCCATTCCCACACTACTGCACTGTATTCCCAAATTCCCTTGACAGCAATCCAGAAATTTCCTTTCTAGATTTAGAACAGCTTCTTTTCAGCCTTGTGCACCGGATAGTCCAAGTTTCCACAGAGAGTGGCTATTTCCTACAAGTCCTCACTCAGGATATGAATAGGTGTGTTTGGGGGCCTAATCACCTTTCTTATCCTCAAAGTCTGGTCTGCTTTCTCCTTTGTAGGTGCTCTCTATTTAAAAAAGATGCATATGAATGTCATTATTTTACTCTGAACAGTGCCTTTATTCTGTGTCAGACATCCAAGCTTAACACCTTGATGGAAAAGAATGTGTCATACTCATTTTTCATTAAGTCTTGCCAGTCTGGGACCTCCTGGATCATTATTGTGTGCAGGGTTCAGCATTATACATTTGAGTAGTTCCCTTCCAGAGAAAGAGGTGAAAAATTATCTGCACAACTTAAAATATCACTTGGATCTGGAGGTTTGCACATACATCTGAAAAATCAGTACTTCATTTAAGGTAATTATGAAGCCCAGATCTTGAAAAATTAATGAAGAGCAACTGCCTTTTAAATTTTCTTTTTTTAAATTACCTGGTCTTTGTCTTGAAACTTCTCTGTTGGGCCAAACTGCAGCAGTCCCATGTAACATAATCTTTGAAGGTTTTCTACCACTGAGAAGATGTACCTCCTGTAGAAATGGTAGGAGTGTTACAATTAGCACTCAGGAAAACAGGAAAAATGATACCAGAGAATACAACATTTTCACGCAGCAACCTGAACTTTCAGCAAACCACCGAGCTGTAGAATTTCTGAAGTGGTATTTTTGCTTGAATTACCAGCCTATGGAAAACATGGAATACCCCAAGGGTCCAAATTTCCTTTCCTCATATCACAAACCCAATAATTTAGCTAAATACTAAGTAAAATTTTGCTTGCAGAAATGAAAATTAGCCAGAAATAACATATGTAAGAATGAATTAAATATGGTCAACAGCAGATCTGCAGACAACTTCATGTTATGTAAAGAAGACAGGAGTAACAAAACATGACTGCTAAATACAGGCCTTCATATGTGTATGTATGAAGAACTGGGCAATGATTCTTGGAGTTCAGGTTGTTTAAAATTACTGCTCCAAGAAACTGCTTTCAGTTGCTCAAAGCTTTGGCAGAACAAAAAGTGCAACATTTCCCATCTTGCATAACTCCATCTATGGCAAAATTCTGGCAGTTGCAGGAACCTTCTGCAAGATTTAGTTTCTGAGGCAGTTTGTAAAAACTTAGCTTTGCCCACGTTTACCTTCACTAAGATCTAATTAAATGCAGTTAAATGGGAGTTGGATTTTGGCAGAGTTTTCTCTGAGGGTCAGAAAGATCAAGCCTAGAAATTTGGCTCAGTTAAGAAGTTTTAGTGAATAGAGGCTGAAGAGACAGCTTGGTTATGTGTCATATTGTCTTGCATCAACCCATCAGATGGAGCCTGCAGATTTCAGAAAATGCCATAAATCCAGTTTTCTCATTTCTGAGATTTAGCAATAGGCTTGAAATTGCAAACCTGGGCTCCCCATGAGCCTTGGCAGCTGATACTGCCCAGCCCTGTTCCCTCACCAAAGGCACATTTGCAGGTTTGGAAAATGTCATACAAACCTCCAACCATTCACAAACTGTCAGCATGACATTCTGGGGAAAACTAACATGGTGCTCTCAATTCCACACATTCAAATCACTTTCCTTTCTTCAGTCCAGTCTCAAGTTTTACATCCCTGGAAGAGGAATGGCAAACCATGGCAGACATGCCACGGAGAGTATGAGGAGAAAATGAATGTGTGAGAAGCAGGAACTGGGAAATGTGGCACCTTTGGAAAGATTTATGAAGGACAGCAACACTTAGAACCTATTAAATTCTGAATTTAGCAGCAGTCAGAAGCGTGTTTTATACAGAAGCAACATCCTGCTGGTGAGTTATGAAGGACAGAACCTCCCAGCTCTCAAGCACTGCCTGACAGCATACATGAATATTGTTTATTAGTTTCTTATTACCTTCTATTTGGGAGAGAAAAATACAGTTTGGCACACTATCCTTTGAGGACTGATGATTCTTGTCTTATGTGCCAAAGTTCTCTTTGACACAAACAGGAAATAACTGAGAAAACCATCAGCCACTGCTGGTTCCTCTCTAGAGCCACTTTTTTTGACTCATCTGCTTACCTTTTGTAGAGGAGCTGCTGTCGGACTGGCCTTGGAAGAAATCTGATCAGAGTGTGCTTTTTTAGTGGATCATTTAAAAAATCTTCCAGACCTTCCACCTAGAATTATTTCAGAAGTTAACCAAAATGCAAAATGTAACTATCCCCTGAAGTATAAAGCTCTGCTACCAGAACTGCCTACTAAAATATTTTCTAAGCAAACCTTACTGCTTTTGTAAAATGCTTAAACATTTTTCTTGTTAATCAATGAGGCAGAAGATTCAGCGAGATTACAAAAAGCTCTTGGCAAAATAGTAGCTTAAGAATTTGCAGTTTTACAGGGCTATATATTTTTTTTTCAGTGAACCTGTGAGAGCAACTATTTCTGTAAAAGACTGCAGTGTCTCCTCTCCTCTCCGGGGTCTAGTTTTGCTAGAACAGAGTAAGAGGATATTTTTTCCAGCCTATAGGTAGAGCTGATATCACCAGACTTTGAAGGGAAACAAAAAAGCACCGTACCTTGTAGCTGACTTGTACAATCTGAACAAAGACTGAGAGAGGCAAGCAGAGGAGAATGTCACTGACAAGAGCCCATCCAAATCCAAACTCCCTGTGGACTGGGAGAGGAGGGATGTAGCGCATCCATGACGAGTCATCCACGTACACTGGGAACAACAACACCAGCTCAGGCTCACACCACAAACCCAACACCCACACCAAGAGTTTCACTCTGAGTGTTCAAGCAGAACACAACTGGCAGTTCGCAGTCTGAAAATCTACAATGACCTGAAAATTCACTAAACCATTGATTTTCAAACCTTTCTCAAGTAGACTTTTATCTATTTTTGGCAAAGTCTGTAGTAAAGTCAGGATGTGCCACTTCTTACCTGTTTGATGAGACAGATCTATTTCAGTCTCCTGTGCAGAGGTCTCAGGATTCACCAGAGTCGTCACAATTTCTAAGGTCCCATCTGGTTGTGCTTCAATTACAGCTGCATTCTCATCCAGCCCTTGTGTTCTCTCACCATCACTACTTCCTTTTTGCCGTGTTTCATTTAAAGGGTGTCCATAAATTAAGTACCAGAGGAACATGTGGACCATTCTTAAACGGGGCATTTTGGGAAGAAAGCCAAGAGAACGTCCAAGTCCTGGAACTGGGAAGGAAGATTAAAGACCAAACAGAAATAAAAAGAGGATTAGAGCAGGAGAAACAGCTCCCTGTGCGAAACTAATGTGAAGAAAACTGGAAGGAAAGATGGGCAGTTGAAAGTAAATATAAGTTACAAATAGTAAAGGAGGAGTAGTAAATACAAATGCTCCAGTTCACAATTGTAAAAAACATAAGCAGCAAGAAAACATTGGATAGTGAGACTGGTTTAATATAAATCCAATTTTATTTCTATAGGAGAAGAAAAAACCCACTTGTATCTGAAAATTATTACTACTAATAAGTGGGAAGGTGAAGGATGACAGAAAACCCAAAATTAGCTGTACCTGTAACAGGGTGATAGTTCTTTAGCTGTGTTATGCCCATTTTTTCATCAGTTTTTCCTGCCCGATTATTATCAGCTTTACATGAGCTTTCTTGCGTTTTTCCTGAATCAGGAACTGCCTCTTGCCCCTGGTTTTCTTCCTCACCATGGTCCTGGGATGTTGGTGTCTGGGGGACTTTAATCCTGCAGTAAAGCCACACAGCACTTAGGTAAAAAATAAGCAGAGTTCCCGTTCTTCCCTGACTTCAGGAGACATCAGCACATCTCCTCAGCGTTGTGCTTCCATTCCTCTGTTGCTAAAGAGGTTGTTTGTTTGGGTTTTTTTTGCTTACCTTGTGTTTACTTCCTCTGCATGTATTTGTACATCCTAGATAAGCCAAGCTCCCCCCAAGCCATCCCAAGCCTCCCAGGCATCCCTGACTTGCCTGTTTGCAGTGCTGGAGTTGGAGATGCGGAACCGCACCTGCTCGATGGCGCTTTTCACCAGGGGATCACTTGGGCTCACGGAGGGGTGCACAACGAACTCCACCTGTTCAGAGCAGCAGAACACAAACAAAAGGTGTCTGTGGAGATATCAGCTCTTAATCAGCTGCATAAATTATCTGAGATTAACAGTTAATTAGCAGTGGCCACAATGGATGAATCCTATGATGGTTTTAATAATTCACAGAACATCAACACTTTTGGATGAAAACTTCTGTTGCTACCTTGTATTAAGCAAGAGGTCAAAGCACATGGTCTTTGTACCAATAAACTGCTAATGACATTTCTACAAACCTTGGGTTTTGGGTTTTTAAAATCTGAAATATTTGAGAAACAAATACTTTGACTTGTAAATATTAGGCTGAGAGGGATAAATGAAAAGTCAACTCATTAGGTGTAAGGCCAAGCTAACAGATATTGCTGCTGAAGGTACACACACAATTCAGACTGGTGAGATTTCATATGTGCTCTACACTAATTATGCAGCAGGTAACCTTCAGTGTTTAATTCCCTGCTTATGAGCATTTCACACTAGAGTAAGTGACAAGTCTCAGCTCTACAACCACAGACATCTGACTTCCATAAACCTCACTAACAGTGGATTTTTGTTTTAAAAAACAAAAAATCACATTCTATAAAATTTCAACTCAGAAGCTCACTTAGGATTTTTCATACACTCTTGGCTTTCAAAAGGGGTTTAAATAGAATTATGGTGCAGCCTGACAGTGCAGGGAGAGAACCATGAATCACAGAACTGATAAGCAGCCGAACCTCTCGGAAGGGAGATTCAGAGACTTTGATCTCTGGCCTATTCCTTGGTCTCAATTACCTGCAGCACAAAAACAGAAAGCAATGATTTGGTGTTCACAGTAGCTTAGTTTGACATGAAGCTTCTGGGTAGCTCCATTGTAGCTTGTGCCACAAGAAGTGAAGTCACCCACACATTCCAGTAAAAAGGCCCAGGACACTGTGATAAATGAGCTAAATGCTGTGTCTGTGCAGTCACCTTTTTGCTGATGCCATCCTGGATGACCGTGGTGCGGTAGAGCCTGAGGAGCCCCTCCCGCGCCAGCCTCTGCACCAGCCGCACAATGGACTTCTTGCAGCACTTGGTGGAGACACCTTCTTGCTTCTCTTGATCCATGACCATCTTCTGAAGTCTAAAAGATGCCAGATACCTTGCATTTTAAGCCCAGCAATGCTCCAAACTCCCTAAGCAGTTTGTTAGAGGATGTGGGGTGAATGGCCATTTCTTTCTCTACTTCTTACAGTCCCTGCTCTCTCTTCCCTTTTGTTGAAGACAACTGGGAACTTTGCTTTACATTTCAGCTCTATTTTCTTTCTACTCAAGCTTTTCCTTGTTAGGGGAGAACTGCTTGTTCTGACAGTAAATTCTCAATGCCTGATTCCTCTGTGCATGGCTACAGTGCAATTATGAATCCAGCCTCCCTAAGATCAGGAGAACCTACAGCATTTTTAGGTGGTGATTTAACAAATGCAGTCTGTTCTTGCAGTTGTGAGCTCAGTTCAGCTTGAGGCAGAAAGGGTTTATTCAGTGGTTTCAGAGCACAGAAACTACTCCTGCATTCACAACGTAGATACAGATCCACATATCCCACCCCTTGAAGCCAAATCCCTTCTCCCTTCTTCCCTTGCCACAGTGGCAGAGCTGTGCTCACACCTTACTCTCCCCATGCACTTTCCCACAAATGCCCCAGACCCTAGTTCTGGGCTCTTTCAATCCTGGGGAATCAGTTCTGAAAAAGACCTGGAAGATAGTAAGGGAATGAAGCAATAACCGAATGTACACATGGACTTCAACTTTCCCCAAAGATTACCAAATCCTGGTAATTAACAAATGGAATGCAAACACCAGTACATTTCCTTGGCAGAGGCTGGGGAGGGACAGAACTTCCACTGATTCTGAGGGAACCTGTGAGCAACCTGTTGGCAGCACTGAAGGGTCAGCAAGACCTGAAGTATCTTCCAGGCCTGCGCTTGGATGTGACTCGATCAGTCACTGATGCGGCTGGTGCCAGATGAGGCTCTAATTTTACAACACTCAGCAATTAAAGAAGGTGACAGAAGATTTCAAAATTCTCAGACCAGAGGAGAGTAAGGCCATGATTTCTGACTAAATTCCTAGAGCAAGCAGCCCTGGCTATACTGACATGCTAGGATCTTCTGTGCTGACAGAGAAGATGGATGGTGCAATCCTACTTGTGACAAGACAGTACTGCCAATTTAGGATCCAGCAGAGCACCAGAATTTCCATTTCTTTTTGGAGGTGAACTCTTAAAGGGCTGAAAGACATTGCAACTTTTAGGGAAGTATCTCCAGCTCTGCTAAGGTGTCAGGAGAAGACATATAACCATACCACATAAAACTGCACTGAAAAGCAAACTTTGAGGGCCCTGCTAGGATGCCAGTGACCAGTAATGAGTGACATGAAGACCTGAGTCTCTCCACTCCATACAGAATAACACATGAACAAGTTTTGAAAGCATGCAGAGATAAAACTGATGCAGATGAAAGAATTCTGCAGCAGGGAAGTGCTGTACCTTCCAGTGTGGCCCCAAGTCTGGCCTACTGTGAACAGATGAGTAAGTTCTCTGATCTCTATTTATGAGACATATAAAAGCACTCTTGTGTCATTATCTGCATGGAACTATTGTTGCTTCCAACCCCCCACACCTTCCCTGTGCCAGCCTCTCCATCCTTACAGTCAGTGCCACCAGGGACAAGAAAAGGCAGAATGGAATAAGCACCCAGTGCTCTCCCCACCCCAAGGGCTCAGCCTCCCCGGGCTCTGCTTTGCCCTGGCTCACGTGAAGAGGCTCTCGATGAGGCGCAGGTTCCGCACGGCCTCCACGATGAGGTTGCGGCGCTTCAGGAGCCTGTAGGTCTCGTGGGGCCTCTCCACCACTGCGGCCTTGGAACGCTTCTCCTTCCTGTGGCCACAGGGCTTCTGGGGCACAGCACAGCAAATCAAAATGGGACAGCAACCAGTCAGCATCTGCAGCCTAACGGGGGCTCCTCACACAGGAACAGCGGAGCAATTCTGAGTTTGGCTGGGTTTATTTATAACCAACTACTCAGATGGAGATTCTCCCTTATTTCCCCTTCCCAGGAGTGGATGGTACAATGTAGTGTGTGCTACATCAAGTAATGACATGCATTAAGTCAACACAGAATTTGGAGAGCACCAGGGAACTAAGCCAGAACTGTATTTTGGACACCTACCCTCCTATCTCCTGGAAAAATTTTCACTTACAACTACAATGCAGTGCAGCCAAAATATGAATGCACTTTGAAATTAATTCAAAAAACCCCAAAACAATTTGATAAATAAATACAAAACTCTAGTTTGAAGTCTTGCTATAAGAGCATAAAACTTAACTCAGACAGCTGTACAAAAAGAAGATATTAAGACATTTGATCTTACCTTAGGATCTTCAAGTCTGACTTCCTCCACCACAGCCACATCTCCATCTTCATCCGTGGGATGAGCACAGGTGGAAACACTGGACTCCTGCTTTAGGGTTCCCAAAGTAGAACTCTCCCCCGAAACGTCTGGGAGCTCGTCAGGATCTTCAAGAATCTGAGGGGAAGGCTGCTTCTTCCCCTGCGACTTCACAGCTGTTGGCTTTGAGCCTGGTTTGAGAGCAAAAAACCTTGTAATTGTTCTGCTCTCCCTGTGCAGCTTTTCTAAGAGGCATTGTCCCATCCACCCAGGTAGTTGCAGTTAAAAGCATTCTGCGACACTTTTCACATATTCTGCCCTGCTGGAAGCAGTGGTTTGACCATGAAAGACCACATTCAGCCTCCAAAAGTACAGTTAAAAAAATGTGAACTCTCTGTCATCAAATAATTCTCTCCACGCAGAAACCTCTTCACAGCTTGGAATGTCATGAAGGGCTTATCCAGAAACTGCTGTCTGAAGAAAGGAGAGTTTCTGTCTCAAAGATTCTCAGGTTCTGCCAGAAACCTCACTTTTCTGTCTCAAAGCAGGATAAGAATTTAGTATTACTCCAAAGATAATCTACATAGAAAAATAGAGATCCCTCTCTTCCCTTGGAGTTTATCAGAGCAGTTGTAGGAACATTTTTAAATAGGTAAAAAAAAAAAATTAAGTAAAAAACCCCCCACCATATCTTTTTAAAACATGCCTCCAAAAGGCTGGTAGCTTTCACACCAAAATGTTCCAAATAACTTAAGAAAAAGCTGAGGTAACTAACTTCAGGGGACAAGATATTTTTCTTTACAAAATACTCAGGTGAGTTAAGGCTGTGGGTCAAGTCATCCCAACCCTGAATATCCAAGGAGCACAGTGTGTGAGCTCCTTTTCATTTACACAGGGAAAAGGGGAGACATGGCATGGGGTCAGGAGAGGCAGCACAAACACTATTTGGGACACAGACACCAGGGCACACCTCAGCCCTGGGAATCGCCAGAGGTTACCACGCTGGGTGTTCCAAACCATAGCAATCTGGGGGGAAAGCAGGGAAATAACCAAAGAGGCTTAAAAATAAATATGTGACCAAAAACCATAATGGAAGCTAATATCATGCTATTTGTTCTTTAATAAAATGATCCATAAGAAAAATGCAGGAGGTTCCCCAAATTTCAAAATCACAAATTACCTTTGGCCGGTGTTGTCTGATGGGCATCACCTTGGACACTTGATTTCAATGGAGAACCAGAGTTGGTCTTTTGACCTTTTCCTCTCCTCTTCCTGTTTTTCCCTTCTTCCTCATTGTCAGACTCTGAGGCCACAGTCTCATCTTCTCCAGGAGACACATCTTCCACACGTGGGGAATCTTCTGGCACCAGAGCCAAAGTAACTGTAGCCAACTGCTCACTCCTGGCCTTCTCCCTCTCAAACTGACGGTTTAAATCACTCTCCTCTGCAAAAATGTAGGAAATGTACTTTGTTGTCCTTTGCCGACCTTCATCCTCCATAAAACCCTAAGGAAACAGTTGGAATGTTATTTTACCACCTTGCTTCTCCATTCTTGCAGGGTTCTCCAGCATCAACAGTGGGAAAATGTTCTAAGTGTCATTCCCCACATCAAAAGATACCATGTTACTCTTTTTTTTTAAGTAACAAAAATGTCCCTAACCTTCACACAGAGAAATCAAAAGGAATTCTGTGCTTGAAAAATAAATAAATCTGCATCACCAGCGTACTAGATTAAAACTCCTATGGTATGAGGGACAGAGAAAAGTCTGAGGAAGAACAAACTGTGTGTATTCAGAGTGGAAATCAATTTTTTTCAGAACAAAAATGTTTGTGAAATATTGGCACTGCAGTTCTCTGAGTGACTCAGACTACAGTGGAAGTGCTGCTGCCCTGTCTGCAACAGCAGGTGCTTTCAAGGATCTACAAACTCCAGCACTTCATCAATCAATAAGGGAAGGTTTCATTTTCACTGCTGACAAAGGAAAAATATGTAAAGATACTCCAAAGGTTTACACAGCTTGTTTTTTAACTCTACAGAACTTTTTACTAAATGACAAGATTTTTCTAAAAAACTTCCCCATTGAGGGAAGATGGCAATCATCCTGCCTTTGTGGAAAGGGACTGTTGGGTGCCTGCAAGACAGGACAGCTGGATTTGTCTTGTGAAATGAAGAAAACGTTGAAATATCTGGAAATAAGAAGTTTAATCATCATAACTCCTAGAGAAGTAAGTATTTTGCTCCAGATTTTCCTGGCATTTTCAAAAGGCAAGTAGATTAATGACTTTACATGGACAGAGGGTCTTTGAGAAGATCCTTCAGTCCTCTAATTAGAGCAGGTTACAATCATAGTACCGAACCCTTGCCTTACACACCTTTTACTCAACTGAATTAATTCTCTTTTCCATCTTACCAGGACTCTCTCACTGTCACTCTCAAATCTCTGCTGCTTCTAATGTTTGAGGTGAACAGCGTTATTCCCAGAGTAAGCACAGTTGTATCTTCAGTTTCATTAAGTATCTAAATTATTTTATTTTAGCCTTACCTTGACAACTTTGTACCTGTCCAGCAGACGACAGAGCATCCTTGCTTCCAGTTTCCCCACATTCATAGCCAGGCGAATTTCTGCCTGAGAAATGCCTTTGGTTCCTCTACTTTCAACTGTTGCAGAAAGAAAAACAGAAAAATATCTCAGGGAAATAACCTGACTGAATTTTATAGATATATTTTTTTTCTACATACATTAATATTTCCCAAACAGCAGTACCTGCCAGAATATTAAATTTAAGATTCCCCACTAACTAAAGACATTTTTACACACACATAAAATATTCAGCCAAATACTGTCATAAACCACAATTTTACATGAAGCAGTGCCCAGCAGAATGAGGTATGGAGGTGACAGATTCAAATTAGAAGCACAGATGATTTTTTTTTCCCCTGGCAGCTTTCCACACTCAGATATTAATTTCTCCATTTGGAAAGGAAAAGAGATAGGGAGAATAAGGAACGTGGTTTTCTTCCTCTTTTCTCATCCCATCACAACATCCAGTTTCTGCTGGGTGGTATTGAAGAGTTGCTAAGCTTCCAGGAAGGGCTAACAGGTAGCAGCACCTCCAGTCTGATATGGACATAAAGCTCATTTTGCTATGTAAAACTGACACTTTCTGATACACAAGCAACCAGAATGTAAAAACACCTGCAATATACACATTTCTTTTATACAAGGAGTAAGAAGGTAATGGGAAAAGTCTTCAGATGTCTTACATCACCTACTTAGCTGATAAGCCTGGGTGAGCATATCCCTTTCACAAACAATATCCACAGGCTGGACAACTTTTGTGATGATCTCTTCATCATCATCATGATAATCTTCCATTTTCTTCCGAAATTCCTTCAGCAGTTTGAGGCAACGGACCATGACATCAGTCCCTGCGAAAAATGAGTGTTAGTAACACCTCCTAAAAAAGTGCAGGGGGTGTGCACGGGTTTAAACACTTCTTTCAGCAACATGAAGAAGTAGCAGTGCAATGGGGAACAAATGACCAAGGACAACTGGGTATTTCTAGGAAAGGTCTGCAACAGCTTTTCTCTTTGTATGAATCTGGCAATCAGCTGAATTTTTGAGGTGCTCCAAATCTTCACATCTGTGCCAATGCTAGGACTGCCCAGTAGGAGAAACTTCAACAGCAAAAATAAATGGATTGAGTGCTCATCCCCAGAATTACACCTGGAGAACACATATTTGACTGGGAGATCACTCGCTGGGTATAAACCCATTCCTTTTTACAAGGACAGAACACACTGCTGCCCACCAGCCACGAGATTCTTGTAGATGATTTAATTCCACATCCTAGCATGTTACAGTCCATCAGCTGTGCCATGCTAACTCTCCACTCACTGGGCCCTTCCAGCAAAGGGTAGAGTGAGGACAGATGCAGGAGAGCTGAGATCCTGCTCTGTGGTAAAGGGTGGTAAAGGATGCTCTCCTCAGTGTCACTGAGCTCCTGCTGCACCACTTCAGAGCAGTGGTAACTAGAACTGGGTCACTGGACACTGCCACCTTAGCAAGTTGCAGTGATTCAGCAGCTGCTGCTGCAGTAGCCAGTTCATCCTGCAGCAGTGGGGAGAACACCTCCAGCCATCCCTGCTCCTCTGCTACAGAATGCTGCGAAAATGCCAGGTGAAGGCTTTAGTTAAAATCACCAAGGTTTCAGCTGATGAATTTTATCTTGTGTTTATATATCTGAGCAGTTACTGATGTGCAACTGACACAAAGTTAATGCACAGTCACTGGACCATGTGACTGTGCTCCAGGCCAGATGATTCCATTATTTTCCCTTGAGCTGAATCCTTTCCCCAGGATGCCGCTTAGGATTTAAGTGCTGACATTTTGGTAGGGTTGCAAGCACTGTTATTATATCCTTTGTATTTCTACAGCCCATTAATTTTCACTGGAAGCAGTATTTGAAAAAACAAACAAAAAAACTCCCCAAAACAAAAAAAATCTCCCAAAACAAACCAATTCCTTTTTCTTTAGCTCCTGCTACCCAACAATGCTCTTCCCATAGCAGATGCTCTGGCTTCATCCTCAGTGCATCCCACATATTTCTATCTTCTTTCCTGTATAACTCCAGAGATTAAACTATCTTGATCTCTGCTGAAAATCAGCTATTATTAATTCATCCTCCTTTAATACCTAGTGTTTTTAAGGCATTTTTGTGGATTTTCAGCTTTTACATCTGTAGGATGGAATTATCATTCAAGTGAAAGATTCACCCAGTGGCATTTTTCACAACAAACTTAAGCAGCAAATGCAGCTGCTGTTCTGCCAGTCTCAGACAGAGCATGAAACACCACTGCCTTGGGGGCTGCCACCAAGTTTATAACTGGACTTGTATTTTGTTGTCTTCTAAGTAAATACCTTAATTGGAAGTTAAATGCTTTTACCACTGCCTGTTAACTGTCTTTTAGGCATGCTGTCTAGTCTTTTGGGTTTTATTTCCAAGTGTTTGCAGCTCATCAGAACATCCCTGAAACACCTGGGTCATTTCTCTCTCAGCCATGCTTGATGCTGTACCTATTTTTGGCCTCTGCTTCTCTTTGGTCAAAACACACTTTCCCTACAGAGAATTTCCTTTCCCTGGACTTAAAAGATTTGAAGGAATTTGTCTTATCAAGAGCCTTAATCCAACTCCATGTAATTGGCACTATTTTTTGCCTTCTGGAGTTTTTAATGGTTTTATTGGCTCTTTCACTTGCTCCTTTAAGATCACTCCTATTCACAACGATTATATAATTTACAATGCTTAGCTCATATCAGACTTACTATTTTTTCTCACAAACAGTTCATTATATCTCTAAAATGACACTGTTCATCTTTCAGAACTATTTTCTTTGTAACCTTGCAAATCTGCCTCTTAGGATTTTCTGTGATTAAGGATTTGGTTTAGATTTCTTCCAGGAATTGCACTAATTCCACTGGTGGTACTACCTTCCCTCATACTTTCCATTATTATTTCTTGTAGTTTTTTCCCCTGTGCAAGTTTTATCTGTAGCTTTTTCTGAGAACAGTTGCTTTCTTTTGTTCTCTTCCCTCATGCAGTCCTGCTCTTCTTTGTTTGGAAGTTATCAGCAGTTCTTGTGAACCAATTAAATTGGAATTCAAAGCTGGTTATGCATTAAACCATCCCTCAGCAGCTTTTTTGGATAGCAGTTCTTGGGTATCTCACTTACCTCAATGCTGATATCAGCTCAGCATGGTGAGAGATGGTGAGAGCTAATAATGTCAAGGGTGTGGGTTTGATCCCTGTACAGACCATTCACTTAAGACTTGGACTCGATGATCCTTGGAGGTCCCTTCAAACTCAGAATATTCTGTGTTGTGTGAATTCCAAGTGCTGCAAGACCTTACTTCCATAATTTGATAGGAAACTTTTCAGAGAAACCTTGCATTCTCATGACTTTCAGGAAAAGTCATAACCAAGAATGGTCTGGTTTTTAACTTCATAATGATCCCTCTTTTCAATACAACTTTTTGTATTTTTTTGCCAAGTTTATTGACTTGTCATTTAACTTCAACCTGAAAGGTCAGCAGACTGCTTTGTTCCTACTCTGTATTGGTTTGAGCAGTCTTATCAGGTCCCAAGACCACAGCTTACACTGATATCCAACAAACTTGGTGGCATTCACTCCTTAAAAATCTGTAGCAAATGCTTAATTCAAGTGGGCTGCAGCATTTTAACTTCAGTAACACATTTATCTACATAATTGCATGGACGGATTTTTTACTTACACCTCTTTTAATTTAAGATATGAAGCTCATAGATAGAATGGCATCAATGTAATCACACAAAAAGACAGCAAAACCATTGTTCCAGTCACCTTTCTTTGTCTTGTAGGGTCCTCCACTGGGGTTTATGTCTTGCAAGGGGACAGACACGACCTTGGCCAGGCCAGCATTCATCATGTACTGATAGAGACGTTTGAAGGTTCTCTCACAAAGGCCCTGATGCAAAGAGAAATGGCAAAAGTCACTGCAGCCCAAAAGCTTCACCTGCTGCTGACTGCTATCAAAGGCATTCTACCACCTGTTCTTACAACACAGTATTTTGGGGTAAGATATCCATAAGAAACTTAAAAGCCTTAATGAAAGAAACTGAAACTTAGTGCAGACAGTGGGCAGAACCTGGGATGTTCCTGAGTGCGTTGTATCCCTCCAACTCTGCCACACACACAAACAGCAGCATTGGAAAAGTAAGAACTGCACAATGACATCCATTGACAAAACATTTCTGAAGCTGTGGCTGGAACAGAACTCCTCCCCCATGACAAACACCAACAGCAACTTGATCTGGTAGGTTTTTGAGATCCTTCTTTTGATATCTTACCCCAGAATTTTGTGCAACTTTAGAAGCAGGTAGTATGAATGAGGGCCTTTGATACTCATTCTCTAGGTTCTACTGAGTGAGAATTTGAAAAGAGGAATGAATCTCACCAATTCTTCCCTCAAGTTTCCTAGTGTTTCCATCTGGTTTGAACGAGCACTTAGCATACTTGAGAGCTTCTCCATCAGAATATCATATTTGCTCCTCCTAACCAAGAAAGAGAATTATTTTACATGTAAGTATGCATATAACTTCATAAACATGAGTTGTAGCTTTAGAAACTGTCAGTCACTAGAGAAAGTATGCTAAGTGTTCTCAGATTCGTTTAGGAATTCTAGTTTTCTTTTCCTCCTGTGAATAGCACATGAGATAATTTGTCTCTAAGAAAAGACCTCAAATGAGGCAACAATGACTAAGCCCAAGCTGTTACTTCACTGGCAACCCACAGAAGCACAAGTTCTAATCATAAACAAGACAGAAAAACAAAACAAAGAATTTACTAGAAACGTGTTTAAGTGAAAACAGTCCGAATTAACTGAATGATTAGTGCTACAAAAAGAAGAGTTATGTTTATGTAGGCAGGTGACAGGCACTAGAAGAGCCCGTTGTTTACAGCTTCAAGACAAGTTCTAAAGTGTCCGACATTTGGAAAGGAAGTTAATAAAGAAATTGAAAAGAGTCAATTCCGGGAAACTTTGATGATTCTGTGACAACAGAACAATCCCTCATCATTGTAAAAGGTCAAAGGGCACCCAGGAGACCCTTAAACCATACCTATCAACGTGGAAGCGAGTCAGAAGTAGCAGGATTGAGTGCTGCTGTGCTCCGCTTGGCAGTCGGATGACGTGGGACTGCATCGTTATCAGACCACTTCTATCCAATACTCTCCTGTGATAATGAAGTTTTCCAGCATCCACTCTAAAGAAAAGATGGCAAGGTATCTATAGGAATAGGACTTCTGCAAACAAATTGTAATTATCCAGTACTCAGAACACTTTACCTATATTACCTACGGCCTTAGTGACACATGGCAATTTTCAAAGTGACACCTCGAAGTTAGGAAGTGCCACAATTAAGAAAACCTGTGAAATTTATTTTCATAGTTAATCCAATTAAACTCTGATTTTAACCTAGAGCCTTTATACACAGAGTATCATGACATGGGTTGATGAGGCAGTTGAATCAGCATTGTATCCCCATGCCCTCTTTTTCCGTCCTCTCCTTCTAACTCGTGGCTATGCTGCAGTCACTGCCCTCCTTGTAACAGCTCTGGTATTCATCTCCCTCCTTGGTGAGCTGACTTGGGCCACCAAACTGACAGAAAAGCATCCATAAAAGTTTTCCTCTCTGTCCCCATCACCTTAGTTACCTACAAGAGCTTCCTAAGTGGCAAAAAACCAATGCCAGGTGGTGTGCAAGCTACAACCCATGTATGTCCTAAAAGCAGTGAATCCTTAGAGCAATGCTGATGTTCTCCAGAACTTCAGAACACATCCAGAAGTTCCTAAGAAGGTGTGTAATGCTCTTCCATCAGCAAAATACATGGTCTAGTTTGGGAGCTGGTAACTCAGGCTCCCACTCAATGGAGGAGATGTCATACAGGCAGATGCTGCAGACAAAAGGCAGCCGTCCAAGAATCCCCTCAGAACTCGTGCAAGATACTTAGCCAGCAATTTAGAAAAGGAAATTAAAATCATTTTTCCATCTCAAATTTGAAGAAAAAGTTATTTAGAAAAAGCAAGAACTTCCACAAATTTGAAACCTGTGTATTGACCCACCAGACAAATTTTTTGCTCTCAGAAAATATCAGGAAGGATAACAAACTCAAGGATAAGACCAGTTCTAGCAAACAGGCTCCCAGAACTAAGTACTCCTGGTAGTAAGGATGAAACACTACAGATGAGAGTTCAAATCAATACACAGGAATATTTAAAAACAACTTTAGATTTAATCCACAGAGCAAGATACAAACTTACTTGAAAGCCCCACTGTGAAGGTCCCTCTGAAGCTCTCCCTGCCACCGAGCTCGGCCCAAGCGCTCCAGAATGCAGTAGGAAAAGTCAGGGAGTTTCAAGTCAGGGTCCCCCTCCCAGCCTATTAAAGCTCTGTAACGCTGCTCTTGGGAAGCAACAATGACTAATTTCTCTCCCCATCTAAGAAACAGAAGGAAAAGTAATGTATTGTTATTGGCTCCATAAAAATAGAGAGATCAATCCCTTTCTTTCCACAAATACCACTCTTGACATAATCTGTACAAACTGAGCAAGGACTAAATTTCAAAACTTAGAAATATTTTAATGCCAGATATAAGGCTTTCACTCACTTTTCAACAGCTTCTTTGTAAGTATAACAAGGCTGCAAATCTTTCTTCCTTATTTGATCAGTGATATCTACTCTCTCTTTAAAATATTGGCAGGAACCTTGTATGCCATCTTTGTTATCCAAAATCATGTGGACAGGATAAATATCATCTGAAGAAACAGGATCTCTTTTGGATTCCAATATTCCTGTTTCAAGGTCTATTTCTTCATATCTGAAATAAAAGCAAAGAGCCAACATTTAACCAAGCAAGAAGAAATACAAGATTGACACAAACAATGCTGATACCTCTAAGAAGTATCTTGGAAGAATGAAGCTCCTTTGAAACCCCCAAACTGGAAAAACATGAAGAGCAGAGCTGCACTCCTCAAGCATGACCAAACCTTTTCAGCATGCAGGAGACAGAAGGAGGCAAATGCATTATTTAATCTTTGAAAGGTCAAGCATATGAGAGTAAGAAAAGTAGTGGGAATACGAGAAACATGTAGTTCACAGGTACGTCCACCCTGCTGAACCAGGACATGTAAACTCTGCCTGTACCTAAGCAGAAACCAGTCATTTGAACGGAAATCAAGTCAGGACTCAAAAAATTCTCCTAAATCATAGAATCATCAAAATTGGACGGGACTTTTAAGATTATCCAGCTATGCACCAGCACTACCACTGTGACCCCTTAAACCCCATCACCCAGCGCCAGGTCTTAAAGCCCTCCATGCATGGTGCCTCCACCACCTCCCTGGGCAGCCTATTCCAATGCCTGACCCCCCGAACAGTGAAAATTCTTTTTATAATATCTAAACAGTAGCTCAGAGCCACCCTCGGCCCTGCCTGCTGCCACCGGCCATCAAACTGCTGCTGCAGAAAAGCCGGGGCGAGAAGGGGCAGCCCGGCAACCGGGCCGGGTTTAGCCGGCAGTGAGCCCGGGTTTAGCCGGCAGTGAGCCCGGGTTTAGCCCGGCGACCAAGCCCATGTTTCGCCCAGCAACCAGGCCCGGGTTCCCCGGCGGACAGGGGTCTGTGCCGCCCCCGGTCGCTGCCCTCACCGGTCGTGCAGGCGGAGCGGCGGGCGCGGCCGGGGCAGGAGGTAAAAGCGCACGTCGGGCTGGGCGCTGAGCGCGGCCCAGAGCAGCTGCTGCGTGTCGGGCTCCAGCGGCAGCGGGAAGGGCGGCGAGCGGGCAGCCAGGCGGTGCCAGAGCGCGGCCGCGGTGATGCCGTCCAGCCCCTCCAGGGCCACCTCGTCCAGCAGCGCCCACAGCGGCTCCATCGCCTCCATCCCCCGCCGCCGCTTCCGGGCCCGCGGCGCGCAGGAACTGACGGCGGCGGCGGCGCGACCGTCGCCAGGGAGACCGAGCAACAGGCCCGGCCCGTGCCGCGCCGCCGGGGGTTGTGTCTGCGCGGGGCCGCGTCCTGGGTCAGTGTCTGCCCGGGGGCCGTGTCCGGGGACTCTGCCCCGGGATCTCCGTCCGTCCGGGGTCTCTTTCCCTGGTCCGTATCCGTCCGGGAGCTCTGCCCGGGGGCTGTGTCCCGGGTCCCTGTTGGTCCGGGAGCTCTTTCGGGGGTCAGTGTCCATCCCGGCTCCATCTGGGGGCTCTGTCCGGGGGTTCTCTGCGGGGTCCGTGTCCATGTGGTGTCTCTGTCCCGGCTCCGTGTCCGGCCTGGGGCTGTGCCCGCGGCTCCTCCGCGCTCTCCCCGTGCCTCGGGCCGGGGCCGGGCTCTGGCAGAGCTGCCCCGCGGTCGGTAAGACACAAAACACGGGGTTCTCTCTTTGGTACAGAGCTCAACGAGACGTCCTGGTGGCACATTTAAACTTCTGAGAATGTAGAGCGCACCCCCGCACAACTTAGCAGCTGCGGCTTGGCGAGGATTGCTGGAAAAACTCAGGTTTCCTGAATGGCAAGCCAGGTAAAATCTTTAATTAAACACTTTATAGATATACGGCCTCTGCAGTGAATAAGCTGTAGGATAAACTGACTTAACGAGTCGTAGCAGCTCAGAGAATTCCTTCCACAGCTGTGCTTTGGGCACAGCCCTTCAGCTGTGCCCCAGGGTTGTCTTGCTTGCCAGGTCTGGGATTATAAACTTGTTATAGCATATGCCTTCCACTTTCAGTGTTTTTTGGTTTTTCAGTAGATTGTGAAGGGTTCTGAAAAATAAGTAAAACAACCACTGTTCCCTCTGTTCTTCAGGAGCTTTATTTACAGGCCTGACAGCTTTATGCGTGGTTGAAGCAGGAATGTTTTTCAGTTTATAGCCTTCTCATCTATTGAGGGTGCAAAACCAGTGGTACTCCATATAAATCATTCAGTGTGACCATTATATTCTCATTTCAGGTTTATGTTAAGACATGGTGACTGACTTTGATGAAAAACATGACGAATATTTAATATCCCTTCAGCAGAGAAACCGGTAAGATTCGCATTTGTTACCACTTTGGGTGTGAAATATTTGCTGTACTGTATCAAATATCAGCAGCTGTGATGCAAAGTCTGACTTGCTGTGCCTTAAAACATTCAGGTGTTTCTCTCTTTTTCCCTTTGTTTGCTAAAAATTCTTATTTCCAAAGGAGATCACAATGTTTCTTCAGCATTTAAAATATAAATACATTTATTAATAAAATAGTTACTTTTTCCACAGCTGACAGGGAAGATTTTTGTTTATAGAGCAAGAGCTTGTAGATTCAGAAGTAACTGGCAGCTTGCGCTGTGTGAGGACGTAGTTATGAGGCACAGTTGTTATGTTGTCAGAAGTACAGAAAAGTGGGAAATAAGGACAATCCAGGTTGCCTTTGCAAACTCCAGTATCTTTCAGTCAAGTTTCAAACATTTTTTTTCCTCTTTGTTCATGTGTTCCTGTCGCTATAGCCTGGACAGATGAACTTTGTAGCTTAATTTGGAGGAGTCTACAGAACTTTCTTGCTGGATTCCTTCCTTTACCACAAGCCATAAGGTTTCTAATCAAATTCCATAACAAACTGGTTTGGTAAAAAGACCTTGAAGGCCACAATTATGTTAAAAGACCAGCCAATTTTTACGACCACAGGTTTCTTTTCTGTATAGTATCCTAAAGCAGTTTTGGAAAGGGATAAAGCCAGTTTATTTAATGGTTAAACCAGCTTGCATCCTTGATATCATAGCTCTAATCCTGACTGCTGGGGACATTCTCTTGGGAAAAGGTGGTTTGTGTCAGACACGTGGGGGGCATTGGCTTGTGGATTGAGCCATGCTGGAGTCAGAGGGAAACCAGGTGGTGCAGGGGAATGCACAAATTGTCACCCACGTGATGCCGACCTCCTGGCCTCCATGTCACCTCTCCAAAGGAATCAGCATGGACTGGGTATAACCCGTGGTGAAAGGAGAGAAGATGAGAGTTGGAAGAGGGAGAGGAGCTGTTTCACTGAAGCTGAGCCCATGGAAGGGCATTATTTTGATATTATTTTAACCAGCCTTTAATTTTCTGGTATCTCTAACTGCAGTATTGGCTGGAGGCTTTCTACCTCCAGTTTCAAAACACAAATAATCATTTTTTATTCTTGAAAAGAGTTCAACAATTTTTAAGCTTTTTGAAATTCTAAGTGAAATTCCTTAAAATTTTTAAGAAGAAAGGTTAAATATGCAAAATACCAAATGGAGAAAATAATGTGAAATAAGAAATAACATGGAAAAAAATCTCAGAAAGGAAAAGCCTGGTCAAAGTTAATCTGCCACAGTGTGTGGGTGCTCATGCACACATCGCAGAACAGGAACAGACCCTGGAAGGTGTATTCTGAAAGGGTTACTTGAACTGGGAACATATTTTTCAGGTTAGTGACATGGTGTGTTGTTGTATTTATTGCTGATCTGACCATCTGTGCACACGCTGTGCAGGGATGAATTATTGTCCTTTCTCCTTCAGGCTGCAGGAACGGTTAAAAAAAAAAGATCCCGTGCAAATTAAACTGGAGCAGTTGGAAAAAGGATTTTCTCTGTATGTGAATGGAGCTAACTCAGAGCTGAGGAAGTACCGCCGGAAAATCACCCCACACAGCTTCCTGAAAAACAGGCCCAAACCCACCAGGACAAAGGGTGAGTGCCATGGAAGCCTGGCAGAGGCTGCACCAGAGCTGGTACTCACTCAGGGAGGTCACTGGCCAGGCTGTGATCCAGGGGCAGCACCACTGGGGCTTGGTGGGATGAAATTCCCTGGAAACCGGAGTGCTTAAGCTGGTTGTGTGTAAGGAATGGTCTCTGCAACACCCTATCAATGTTTCACTTGATCCGTCATTAATTCCAACATTTAACTTTCCTGCCTCTTCATTATTTAAACAGCTCTAACTAAAAGTAGAAGATTAGAAATGTATATAAATTGTCAGTGGAAAATAATGATATACCTTTGACACATAACACTATTAAAGAGGATTTAAGATCTGATGGACTTCAGTGTTATCCAAGTCTGGTGTCCTGAGGACAAATGACATCTGATGACATAGGCAGTAATCAAATTATATCCAGTAATAGCTTCATTAAGCTCATAAATTACATTTAAGCTATAATAGTTGTCTTAAAAAGACAGCTAATCTTTATTTAAATATTTGAAGTAAAGAAAATAGACCGTTTTTTCCTAGTGATTAGCTGGCTTTATGGAAAAATGGGTATTTTGTTTCTAATTTAAGTCTGTCATCGAGAGCAGTGCAGTGACAGGAATAATTTTGCATGCATGAAAGTATAAAGCATGAGCTTACTGGCCTTCTAATCTATTTAGCATAATGAAAAGAAAGTTGATTTTACTGAATCCCTGTGTAAAGCAGTTTATCAGCCTTAGTCAGTTATGTTCACACTTGCTGCAACCTATCTCAGAGTGTTTTTTAATATGTGATAACCTGCTTAAGCTTCATTTTCACCTAAAAATAAAGACAAAGAGTTAAAAAAGTTACCTAGTATGATAATTCATTGATTGAAAGTTCATTAATCTCAACAATACTGGAAACTAACTATTCCTTTAATAACTGTTCCAAACATGGCTCTAACTTAATCTCTTTAATTTGTTTTCCTGCTACACTGGGCACACACTACTTGTTTCCAGGCTGAGGTGTGTTCAGCTTAGCTGTCTGCTGTATAATTTCCTGCAGGTTGTATGGGATGGTGATGAGGAATCAGCTTGTCACCTGGTTCCACTGTGCTCTGTGAAAATGAAACCTTGTGTGTAATGATGCAAAAATGTTCACGTTCTTCAGTTCTGGGAAATGGTGGAAATTGGGTGCTCTGTCACACAGGGCTGATAAACCTTCAGGTAGCTAAAGAGGGTGTAAATCAACGTCTTGGACTTTTTGCTCCAAAAATTGTGAAGGGATATTGTGGCAGCAGCTCTAGTGGAACTCTGTCAAGAGAAATTTCATCTTAAAGATCTTAGATTATGTCTAAGCTTAAGGAAAATTCTTTATTTTTATGGTCCCTTAATGCCTTTTGGTTCAGTCAGGGTAGGATACATGTCTTGTGAATCTCTAAAGACTTCAGTTGCAGTCTCTGTTCCTTTCCTCAACTCCATCAATTAGAGACTGTAGCACCATCTCTGCAGAAGATTACTCAGTGTTTTGCTGTTTCTTAACTCTCCAGTGGTGTTGTTTTAAACACATGAAGCTGCAGTGAAAGATACCAACTGAACCAACATCCTGTCATTTTTCCTCTTCCATTTGGTTTTGCTGCTGGAGTCCAGAATGGGAGTCACTGCTGGTCTGTATGAGCTTCTTGCCTGGGGGTTCTACTGTAGCAATTCTGTGGTCTCTTTCATTTCTAGACATTTCTTCTCAATGATTGAATATGATTTTACTTAAAGAAATGATTCCTAGCTGAGATACGGCACTGAGTTTTCTTCCCTATCCATCTCCCCTGAGAGTTATTGCATCATTTATTACTTCTAAAGCATCCATCTGTAGGATTAGTCTTCATTGAAAGATTAGGAGTGGGTGATACTTAATAATCCAGAATGGGCATAAATCCCTCTTTCTGGTTCCTGAAAGTGTCATCATAAATCTATTTGTCAGGACTATTTTCTTTGTGTTCCCTAGGAGTAATTACTGATAATAGTGATTGATAAAGTTTCTATGCTTAGGATTGGTAATGAATTAAAGTAAATGATGGGTTGTGGGGTAGTGAAGCTGGGCTCTAGGTGTGCTGTCATTTCTTTGGGTCTATAACCCACACCTAGTTTCACAGCTATGTTTGTTGTTCCAGTCAATGTCTGTGTGGTCACAAATATGTGGTTTGAGGGTAGTGTGGGCTCTCCTTGGATTAGGACTAATATTTTGAGGATGTATTTCTCAGTCCTTCCCTACTCAAATAGGCACTGACAGCTCAAGTCTCTGAGGGAATGACACCGGTGGACCTGTTCTGTGTGCCCAAATGGGTACTGGTTGGTATTCACATCCCATCCATCCCATGGGAAGGATATTTTTGTTCCAAAGTAATGTTGGTTGCACAGATGACTCGGTCAGCTGTATCAGCCTCTGCCTGGGATTTGAATTACCATTTTTCCTGGCTTAGTGAGACCTGGTCACATGAATCCATCACTAAGTAGAGTAATGGAATTGTGGAATTGGGAAGGACCTTAAAGCTCATCTTGCTCTATCCCCTGCCATGGGCAGGGACATGTTCCACCATCCCAGGTTGCTCCAAGCCCTGTCCAACCTGGCCTGGAACACTTCCAGGGATGGGGCAGCCACAGCTTCTCTGGGCACCCTGTGCCAGGGCCTCATCACCCTCACAGGGAACAGTTTTTTTGTAATGTCTAGTCTAACTCTACTCTCTGTCAGTGTGAAGCCATTCTCTCTTGTCCTGTCACCCCTGACTTTTAGAGTCTCTTCAGACACTCAAGCAATTCTGAGGATGAAGCACTCAGCAGTGGTAGCATGAGTCCTGCCATCTCCCCCTTTCCTGCTTACATCTGCAGCACACATGAGGGACTTCTGGGCAGTTGCTTTGCAGAGATGGATTCTCAGAGAGTGGAAGGGAAAGGTGCTTCCAGTTCTCTCCCAAAGCACTGACTGAATCCCGCCATGCTTCTCACAGTGTAAGCTCAAGACAGTTCACTCTCAGTGCCAGAAGAGCCTGTAGCAATCAGCCCCAATGCTAACGACTCAAAGGATTTCTGGTGTTACTTGGGAACAGCCTACTGGAGTAGCAGGAGCCCTAGTTGGAAGGGCTGTTTCTCATCCTTGGAGCAGTCCTTTCCTTTTCCCCTCTGTGTTTAGTCCTGTTTTGGGCCTATGAGACAGAGAGATACTTTATGCTGAAGCAATACAACATCCTGTTGCTGCTCTGTAGTGTTGTGATCACTCCAAATGGACATAAGCAAACACTGTTCCCCCAGGATGGTCCCACCCCAGGCCTGTTCCCTCCTGGCTGCTTGGACCAGCTTTTATGCAGTTTCCTGGTGAACCAGATTGCCCAAGGGCCTACAGCTAAAAGGAATCTTTGATGTTTTCCCACAGTTAAAACTTGTCATATCAATTCTCTGAACAGGTCACTGCACAGGTGCATGGAGGGTTGTCCAACCCCCAAAGAAGAAAATGTGGTATTGAGAGCTGTAATGAGCAACCTGATTTAATTCTGAAGTAAGCCCTGCTTTGAGTGGAAAGCTGGACTCGGTGACCCCAGAGGTTCCTTCCAAATTAAATCTTTCTGTGATTCTATGACCTTTGTAGGACAATTGCTTCTTTTATTGGTAGTGCCAGTTCCTGCAGCCTTAGGGTGACCATTAAATTATGGCTTAAAGAAAAAAGGTTTTGCATCAGCTGTTTTTCTCCACTGAGAAGAAATGGAAGCTGTAAATCTGTCTTGGCCATAGGAAATGAGATGCCTTTATTTAGGATGCTACTGAGAGTGTTGATGTT
This sequence comes from Coloeus monedula, assembly GCF_965178545.1. Lineage (NCBI taxonomy): Eukaryota > Metazoa > Chordata > Aves > Passeriformes > Corvidae > Coloeus > Coloeus monedula. The sequence continues at coordinate 13,812,022 of NC_138796.1, read as the reverse complement.
GCCCTTGTTCCGTTGAGGACGCTGATGTGACCTGCAAGTTTGTTTGTCTCTCTTAGTCAAAGCATCTTCTCAAAATCCATTGTTCCACTCTAAGTTGGGGCCATTTCCAGCACAGGGACCCTTAGTTCTCCTTGACCATACAGAGATTTTTTGCAGAAGTTCCTGAACTAACTCTTCCTTGCCTTAGAAATGAAGGCTAATGGTTGTTTGTCCTTAATTCATGGCTTATACATTAAGAATCCTCTGCACAGTATGTTAAATACCTAATAGATTCTGTTTAATCTGCTAATACCTTATGTTTCCTTAATTTTGAGAACAGATACACACAATTCCTTTGTAAACCCAGCATATCACCTGTTGTTCACCAGAAGCCCATCTGCCAGTCTGCCTTTGGTAGTTGGGTTCTGGGCTCAGTTGGCTTCCTAAGAGAGGTTACTTTCTACCCAGCTGGGGGTCAGGATGGTGTGCACCCCTGTTCTAGAATGTATTTCTGTATTTTCGTAGTAAAAAAGGTGGGGCTTCCCCTACTGTTAAGCTATTCTATCTTAAAAGAATTTATTCTCTTAAAAACACTGGATGATAACTGCCCCTGAAGAGGTTCAAAACTCCTGCTGCCAGAACTGGCCAGGATCTGATGTTGGATGTCTTTGCAGTTGTTGATTCCATTCACGTGTCGGATTCACTCTTCTGTCCTCAGTTGGGGGGGGAAACAAAAACCCACAAACCCACGAAGTAAGGTGTATGTTTATTGTCTAATACTGTGTTTCTGCTTTCTGTCTCCTGTCTTCTAATTCTTGTGTGCCCCTGGTGAAGAAGCAGCCCAGCTAGAAGAGAGTGGGCTGCCAGAACACAGCACTCAGACTGCCCCAGGCAAGATACAACGCAGGAATTGGCTTCAGGTATGGGGCAGGTGGAAGAAATGGGGCTTTGAACTAATTCTTAGGTTGAAAATAACTTTAGGGGAAATTGGTTGCAAGCGGTACAGAGTGGGCAGCTGGGACTCTCATAGAGATTGAGTGGCTTGGTCTGGACACTGACAACATGAAATGCTACCCTGCCCAGATTTTTGTCTGCTTGGAAGCCTAAAGAGGCAAATCTCATTGAAAGGGTTTGGTTTCAGTGACATTCATCACAGAAACTTTTGTAGCCTGGACATGATTGGCTCAATGTGTCCTCCAGCAGAGTAGCTGCTGCTGGGTATCTCTGATGGCACCCTAAGGAATTTATCTAGTGCAAAGGATGGAGAAACTCATTTGGAGAGACATCCCTGGCTGTTACTGCTGTTCTCCACCCTGCAACAGGATTGAGGGACAAAGAAATGTAATTTGCGTAATTTGAGTTGTAATTTGTGATAAATTCTTGTAGATCATAAGAGAGGGAAATGCATCTAGGTAATAAAAATATCCTATCTGTAAGAAATTTGGAGCCATCAGCTACATAGTTGTTGCTTCACCAGAGAAACCTCAGAAGAGAAACCCATTTTCTTTTGGCCTAAAGAAGGATCTGAGTTAACCTGTCAAGGACTTAATTAAAAGAATAAATGTGAATTCAGAACAATGGAGACATGTCACCTAAGTAATTACTTGATTAGCCATTGGCCTGGCTGGATGTCCAGTCTGTGCTTGAGTGATTGGATCAGAGGTCTGTGCCAGCGTGGATCAAGTGTTTGTGCTAAGCAGGTTTTCTTTTCTTTCAGAAAATACTGCACATTGAAGCTTTAAGGCTGCATTACTCTATTTACCACCTTTACTGCTTAGCTGAGTTCATTTTCTCAGCTGCTGTTTCTCCCAGTAGATCTCTGCTTACATTATGGCCTGTCAGGACTTCTTTGCTAAATTTGCCAGATGTGTGGCTCTGTACTAAAACGTGGTTGCTACTTGGGCCTAGCTTAGGATGATTCCTTAAGTCTTTTGTCCAGGTGGATGGGAGGATAGGAGTTATTGTGTCCTAATGAACAACTGGAATTATTAAGCTAAGGAAAAGTGCAACCACAGACTGAGAAGGAGGTCGTGCCTCAATAGCAGTTTCCTTTGCCAGTGATGTTCCATGTGGATTTTTTTGGATAACGAGAGGACCCAGCAATTCCTGGCCAAACCTGTCAAACTTGGGCTGTGCTAAGGGATGCTGTGAGGGGAAAAGATAGACTTACTGAAAGAATTCACCCAAGTTGTCTTAGGATATTCTCTCTGGGACATCTCTGCCCCTGGCACTTAGAAAATGCTAGAGGAGTATATGAACAACAGAGAGCAAGGTTTAATATCACTGCCCACTCTGGGCACAGCAGCAGCAGCAGGTGGGGAGTTTGACCAGGGCTGTTAAACCATACCTCAAGGGCCCAAAGGTGAGCTCAGGGAGGGCAGAAACCTTCTCTGGAACAGAGGGGAAAAGCAGTTCTTGATCATGGAATTGTTATATAAGGTGTGATGGTTACTCCTTTTGTACCACTGATATGCAGCAGAAATCTGATTCCTTTGAATGTTTCTGTTGACAGAAAACTGTGGCGATCAAAACAGAAAGGGGGGATAAACTCTACATTAAACCATCTCTGGAGTACTCTGACGATTTTGAACCTTATGAAAGCTTGAGTGTGCAGAGCAGCAGTGATGATGGTGATGCTCCTCTCTCCCAGGTACAATTGGCAGTTGCCTTCTGTTGTTCATAGCAGTATTGTTTGAAGTGTGAACCCAGGTATCAGCCTCAGCTGGAGCATCCAAACCCAGTATGTAGTGGTGTCTTCATTAGAGAATTTTGCTTTGATGAGACGTGACAAAAAGAAGGAAAAAATAAAAAGTAAAGCTTCTTGGAAAATCAAATCTCAGTCAGCAACACAAAAAATGTTAAACCTTATTTTTGGAGGTAGAATATTGTCTCTGTTAGGTTGAATCTAGGTATTTCCTGCAAGGAGCCTGTTTCAGTTCACTTAATGGTTGTCCAGGTGAACATCACTCCTGGGTGTCAGGTTAGAGAAAGCTGAAACAACAGCTTTTTGTCCCTTTAGGTTAGTCTTTAAATAATGATGCTAAAATTGTTGGATGTCATTGTTTTACCTAACAAAAATCAGACGAAAGTTTTGAAAATGTTATAATCAATGCAGTTGCTTTGCATCAAGGATTGTTGTTATATTGACTGTGCAGCCTTCCATTTGATCACTAATTGCAGTTTGTTCTAGCACACTTCACAAATGTGAAAGAAAACAAATAATGAACAAAAATTCATGAATGTTTTTCTGCCTAACTAATTAACGACATAAATAAAGCGTTTCTGGGTAGTGGAGTAGCATCTATATATGAAACTGTTTACAGATCTTACCACTGATATCAGACAAAATTCCCAAGCATATTTTCCTAGCTTGCATCTTTCTCTTGTTGCTATATTGCTCCTGAATTGATGATTATTTTTTGCTCTACAAACTGGTAACTTGTTTACACTGATGGATATTTATATCTTTTATGTGTTTTTAATAGTAAGCCAATAATTTCAAAACAACCCCCCACTTTTCCTTTTCATCAAGATAGAAATAATTTTGATTTTGCTGAGGCTATAATGTGTTTTTTTTAGTGTCTTGTTACAATGCAGATGCAGAGGTTTCAAATGAAAAGAAAGCTTTTACAATTTCCTGTCAAAGAGCTGGAAATATTAGTTTTAACTGTCATAAAGACATGCTTGATATCAAGGCTCAGGTTGCTTATAAACCCTCTTTTGAACCTGACTTTGTCTGCTCTTTGTAATATATTTCTGTCAACATGGATTTCCTAACAAGTGTAATCTGTAGCAGCTTGAAGCTTTCATTGCAAACTGAATATACACTGTCACAGTTCATTTGTACCTAAGTTAGCTTCAGGTTTTCATTTTATACAGTTTGCTTACCTATATTTATCTCAAAACTCTTAATACCAACAAAGCAGGGGGGGAAAAAAAGCATTTAAGAGATGCAAGGTCTTTTCCTTTTGCATTCATAAAAGCACACAGCTCTCCAGCATCATCTGTGCTGTTTGTGGTGCATGATGAGAGAGGCAGGGCAGTTTTTTCCACAGTCAATTTCAAAATAGGTTATTTTTTGCATAAAATCCTGTTACAGTGTGTCCATTTCAAAAAACTCCAAGCAAACTGGGAGCTTAGCCCATTTGACCCCAACTCTTTTTCTACTGGTTTTTGAAGTACAGATGTGTACAAGGCAGGACTATTATCATCTTTCAAGTGCTTAAAAAGGAGTTGCTGCTACATGAGCTTGACAGTCTTGTGAAGGCATTTGGAAATTCTGGATTGCAGCTACTCTTCAAATAGCAAGGCACAACTGTGAGACTGCACAAATATATGCCTTTGCTCTCCCCCTTACTTGCTTTTTGTAACTTACTCCTAAAAATTGGTTTTGCACATAAAAACTCCTTGGTCTACAGAATGTTCCTGCTGGATACTGATGAGAAGGAGCACAGGAGTTGTGGGATGATTTTTTTTTTTACAAGCCCTCATCAAAGGAGCCAAGACATAACATAGGAATGTGAATATTTTTAGCTGCATTACAGCTCCGAGTTCATGAGAAGATTTTTCTTTCTCCTGGGGAGGAAGAGGCAACCACTCTGGTTTATTTTAAAATACAAGTTTGAGCTTTTCTGACAGATGTGTTTATATTGTACCAGGAATTGAGAAGCAGCTTGCAGTGCAGTATGGAAGAGGAAAGGATGGAAGAAGACTCCCTTAGTGATGATTATGACTCTGTTGAAGAGGATGTGTTTTCAGAGCCATCTCCCACCGAGGAAGCAATTACAGGCTTTGAAGGCCTTCAGCTGGATAGCAGTGGGGCACTGCAGAAGGAAGGTTCTGAACATCAGGATGCTGGGAGATGCACTGGCCTTGATTCTGGTGCCTTGACTGTGCTGGAGTTCAACCAGGATCAAAGCAGTGAGTCTGTGTCTTTCACACTACTACAGTGCTACAATAACAATTCCTTGAGGGAAGTTTTTAAGGGAATAGCTGGTTGATCATTAGGAGTTACTCCATACCCTCCTAAGTTCTCATGCTCTTCAGCAAACCTGTTGTTTTGATCTCCTCATTTGGGAGACTTGCATCGTCTTGTACTTCATAAAAAATTTTTTTGCAAAGCCAAAGACACAGCCCTGGTTAATGCACCTGCATCACCATGTCTGGACACTGGAACTAAGATTGTCTCAGACTGTGATATTTCTCAAGAAATCATCATGTTTTAAAATATATTTTTGAACCGTTTTTGCACTAATTCAGGAAGCCAAATCTTCCCAGTCTCGATTTTATTTCACATCCAGGGTGCTGGATACTTGTCACAGTGTGGGCTGTAGTTGACATGAGCCCCTTCTTTTTGTCTCTTTTTGTCTCCTTTGGAGACCTCAGTGTCCAAACCCACAACCAGTCATTAGGTCTCAAAGATGTTTTTAACAAAGGGTGGAGAGTTCAGGCAGAAACCAGACCTAGAACTACCTTCAGTAGTTCTCAAAATTCCCTCCCTGCTCATTTCAGGTACAGTAATTGGTTTTGGTTTTTTGGTTTTGTTTATTTTGCTTCTTTTTTTTTTTTTTCTTTTCCTAATCCATAGTTAATTGCATAAATTGAGAGGAAGAATCTTTGAATAAATTAAATAGAGGAGTGTTCCTTTTATTATCATAGATGTGAGTGGAGTGTGAATGGGGAGAAGGGCAGGAGAAGAGACAGGAACAAGGGATGGAGCTGCAGTGAGAGCAAGATCTCTGGGAGAGTGCATGACTTTTTGTCCAGAGGGAAATTTCAAAGCTGTGATGGAAGCAATAGAGGCATTAATAATTCTCAGATCAAAAAGTGAAAAAGTACTTATATGAACTATTCTAAGCAACCCTCTCCCCCTTTGAAACTTCTAAACAAGACAACATTTGAGTCTGTATTTTAAGAATTTACTTTGGTATAACTGTGTTAACGAGTGACTCAGGACTTCTCTTTTATTTTTGCTTTTCTTGACAGTAATGCAGGTAAATATCTGGCAGAGATGAGATGTATTGGTACATTATAATACTATTTTTATTTTGTTTCACTGAGTTAGTGCCAGCCATGCATATGTGCTTCTACATCAATAGAACAGTGTCAGTGAAAGGGAGGGAAATCATCACTTCAGCTATGCCAACATAATTAAAGTGGCAAAACTTCAGCATTTAAAATCCAATAATTTTTCCTGCGCTGGCTGCTTCCATGTAACTTAAAAGTTTGTCATTTCTGTTTCCTCTTTATCTTGCAGAAGTGAAGCCAGTGCGAGTTCTCTCAGCCAAAAGAAAGGACAGTGCTGAAGTGTACATTCCTGTCAAACCAGTCATGCTGAAAAATGAAGTCACTCGGCCACTTTCTGCTGAGTTCTTGCACCAGGACAGACATGAAATAATTTGTTCTAGTAAGAAATAAGAATATATGATGCCAATAAGGAGAGTTTTCATGCTTTTTCCCCCTCTGGCTCAGATGCAATTTCAGCACACATCTGTCATTAAGTGATTTTTTTAGCTGTCACTCCCCTGCCTGTTTTCTTTTAAGTGGAATTTTCTGCGCTTTTGTTGTTGTTTTTAACACCTTGAGTGTTCTGACTTCAGTGAAATTATGATAAAGTATAAAATCCTGTATACTTTAATCTTCTGCCACATCTTTACTATTTTCCTTCTCTTTTTGCTTCCACAGCACAAGATTTTCCCTCTCCATTTCAGTCCTTGTTCAGTACTTGCTCTGTGTTTCCCACTTCCCTCAGGGAGATCTGTTCCCTGTGGTATTAATGGAAATGTGTGTTCTCCCAATCAGCAGTTGATGTTTGGTGGAAGAGTTTAACACAGCATATTTGTAACAATACAAAATTCAGAGTTCTCTACCACAATAAAGGCACGGTTTTCCACAGCATGACAAAAGAGCTCTGTGAGTGCTTGGGACTGTACTTGAATTACACCTTAAACACTGAGATCAGACTGCAGTGCTGAGTAGATATGCCAGTATCTAGGACCATACTGGAAAATATTTTTCCTGGGCTGGAGACATAATTTGAAGCCACTGCTGTTTGTTCTAAAAATCTACTGCTAAGGTGTGGTCTTTTCCTGGGGAAAAACCCCAACAAAACACACCAAACCCCAAATGTCAGGGCTGAAGTCATGACTGCAGCTGTAGTTCAGTGCAGTTCTTAACTGAACAAGTGTGATCAGCTTGAATTTTGAAAGGTCTGAGGTGAAGTTTTCAGACCCACCATACTCTGTGGCCAAGCTGCTCTTTTCAGAAAAGCAGAATCCAGATGTTTCCCAAGAAAGCAGTAAGGCCAGTGGTTTTGGAAAGCCAAAATATTAGTTTCTTAATCAGCAGAAAACCAAACAGAGGAAAAGAAGTTAATTCTTTTTGGCTCCAGAATAAATCCCCTTTGTAGCTTCTGAGACCCTCACCCACCATCTGTTGCAGCAGATGTTGCTTTGACTTCCCAGAGATGTGTGCAGCATTTTCTCAGGTTATAATAGTGCTGGTTGGAACTGTTTCTGTCCAACTATCATGTTAAATTCTAAATTAATTTCATTTCAGGGGGATGATACAGTACAGAAGAACAAGCAGATCTTTACCCCTGTTTTTTGCAGAGATGACTGATGCTTGTTGGAAGTTTTCATGGGTGTATGTGCAAAGAGTGAATGCACACAAATCTCAACTCAGTTTTAACTTCTTGTCTTTTCAAGGTGGACTTCATGTTACTTGCACTGTGCTCTCCTTCCTGCAGCATTGAGAGCACACTGGCACTTCAGCCTGTTCAGTATTTCCCCTCACTCTAAATGTCTGTACAACTTCAGTCTCTTCTCTTCCCTTGACTTTTAAAGCTCTCAGATACAACCACTGTGCTTCTCTTTTAGTCCAATCTCACATCATCTGTTGTTAAATTTTATTTCCTTTCTCTCAAACCTGTTTATAGGCTGTGACGTTTCTATTTCTCCGTGAAGTTTGGGAAGATTGGGATTCGTGTGGGCATTGTGATGACTGCTTAAGTGATAAAGTCATTTATTTTGCCTGGTAAATAGTGACTCCTGACTCCCCTTGTTTTGCTAGAAGACTCTGGGGATTCCTTCAAAGTAGCTGAACACCCCAATTACAAATTCCTGCTGTGCTTAAATTATATATACTTGTTTTCAATGGACTATTACAAGGCATTTCCACTAAATATCAGAACAAAGCAATCTAAAGGCATAAAAATTATGTTCCTCATTTGTCAGTTTTCCTCTTCTTATGATGATGTTTTAACTGTTGCCTAAAGTAGATGTGACTTGGAATCTTAACATAAAACCAAATTGGGGGAATTCAGCCTCGTTTGGGATGGTTACAGACTGCTTGCAAAGCCCTGTAACTGAATGGGATGTTTCGGATGCTGGAATGTTCCATACTTGTGTGTCCTGAACAAATGAGTATTTCTTCCCTTTTTTTTGGTTGCAGAGCCCTTAAGTCGACCAGAAACATCCCTTTCAGTAACTAGGAAGAGTGTGTGTGAGAAGGATCCTGACCTCTCCATTTCAGCTGTGGTTCAAGCAGTGCAGATTGAGAACGAATTCTTGCAGGGAGATCTGCAAAGGCAGACAGTTGCCACAAACCCCCAAAAGGTATGGCAAAAAAAAGAGAGCTGTTTGATCAAGTAGCAAAACCCCCATGAATTACAATCTCTTACACATTAAGATTGTGTATGAATGAATGGTGATGCTCCCTAAGTGCAATTTAATTTGTGTTATTCTTCCAAAGGCTTGTTTTCTTTAATCTGCTTCCTCAGGATGGCATCCCACAGCTCCCTCTTGATTACAGGGATCACTGAGCAACTGATAGACCAGCCATATGATGTGTCTATACAGTCAAATGCACAGCTGCAGGCCCACTTGAGCCATTTTCATCCTGGAAGCTTCTGAAACAAGACAATGTGTGATTTCCATCCCAATGAATCCTACCTTCCTCCAGGACTCATTAATATGGGTACTGTTCCCTGTTAGTGCATGCTCTGCTTTTGGAGCAGAGCTGTCCTGTACACTGCTAGATCTCACTGAGGGTTTTCTGCCCCAGTGTGTGTTCATCTCTTACCTCCAGCAACCATGTTTAAAAACAATTAAAAACTCATAAGCAAGGAAATCAACAAAAATCAACAAAAAAGTGAAGTAAAGTCAGAGAAAGAGCCCATAGCATTGTAAGAATGCAGCACTTTTCCTCTGTTTTCTCTTAGGTAGCCTACTGATAGCTCTGTATTTAAAAAATAAATCATTATTTTGTGCTAATAGAATTGAGGGGTTTGGGGATTTAAGAGACTTTATGATCCATTTTTCGAGGAGAAGGTCTAGTAGACCTGTGCCAAAGCTTTGGCCAACCTTGAGTCCTACCAAATGTAGACAGTGAGATTTTATAGATATGTTTATATATGTGTGTGTGTGTATTTTGTAGTCCTCAGAGTTGGCTTCCACATTTTCTTCCATGTAGCAGATCAAGCTCCAAGCTCAGCTCTTTCATTGCAAATCAAGACCAACTTCATGAAATGTGCTTTAACTTTGGATAGGCTTACAGATGAGCTGGGCCCAAACTCTTACTTGTTCCAGAGATGCAGATTGATGCTATTTGGTGAGAACAATCTGAATGAAACATGTTCATCTTTTTCTTACTTAGAAGACATCTTCTGTTTCATCTCTTCTTTCTGCAATGACTGAACCTCCAGAAAAACGCCAGACAAGGACTACAGTCACAAGAGCTGTGGAGAGATTCTGCCCTTTTGGAAGCAGGTATATATTTATATATATTTGCTTCAGGATAACTTCCTTCTTTGAAGACAGATTTTTTAGAATACCACCAGTCCAATTGCTATACCCAGTAATCATCAAATACTTGAGACACCATGCAAGTGGCAAATTGGGGAATGCAGCCTTGGGCCCGTTTCTGTGGAGCAGGATCTACCAACATCTCACTTTACTCTCTTCATATCATCTCTGCATTCTCTTCTCACACTGCCTTAGAACCAGCTGGGAACTGGAGCCCAGCTTGGTTAAAAAACTCTGTGTATCTAAGGTGGAATGCTGTGAAAGTTGTCATTCACTGTGTGGGTGCATTTTCCTGTGGGGTTCATCCTACCATCTCTTCACCTTTGCACCAACTATTTCTTAAAAATGCAGAAATCATGAGGAAATAACCCAGAATACATTGTTTCAGACAAAAGAAGAGACTCCTGAAAGCGTTCGCGGAGCGTGGGAGCCATTCTGCCTGTGACAATGACAGATCGCTGGCTGGAGTAAACTCCATGTGGAGAGAGAAGGTTTGTGCATCTGTGCACTGTAATTGGTGCTTCCCAGTATTATTGAAATAAAAGGATATTAAATGAGCTGCATCCCTCAGCTCTGCCCTACATCAAATAATAAACATATGGCAGGGTGAGAGAAGAGAATTTATCACTGTTCATCAGAATGACAAAGGAATCAGACAAAGAACAGAGAGTTGCCTTCTCTTTAGGCTTTTTAAGAGTGTTGATGTGTGGCAGAATTGGTGGAACCCAGAATGACTGATTGAATGTCATCCAAATAGCCTTGACTTTGCAATCTTTTTGCTTCTGACCCATCACTTTTGCAGTGTTAACAATCTATTTTGTTTCACATTTTATTGGTTTGTCGCTTACGTTTTTACCGTATTTCATTTTGATCCAGATGACAACCAGTATGGAAGTGCATGATGCCATTTATGTGACTATGGAACTTCTTTCTAACTGGGGGAATCCAGCAAACGTGGGTCTGAGCCAGGTGGAATTCTTTGATTTGCACAATGAGAGGATCTTTGTGTCTCCTCACGATGTGGACATTCGAAATGCTGACAATGCAGGGGATTTGTGCTGCCTGGTCAAAAACGACTTAAATGTAAGACAGCTTAGTCCTGGATGTTCAAATCTCTCATTGTAATATTCCTATAATACTCTATCACCAGGTTTTTTGTTCAGAGATGTGGTTGCATTTTGAACCCAACTGCATAACAACTATCTGATAATTAAAAAGCCCTACAAACATTGCTTCTTAGTAACAAATCCAGCTCTCCTGTTCAAGATGTTGGTATTCAGTTACAACTTTGTTTTAGAACTTGTGGGAACCTAGAAGGCAGAGAATATTTCTCTGCCTGTTTTGAAAGGTTTTACCCCCCTGGACAGTACTGGTTTTGACCTTTGTCCATAGGAAAATTTGCCTAGCCTCTGGGAAGAATTTGAATTGACAATGGTGTGAATTAGGTGATACAATACTATGTGAGATTATCACAGGGTGAAAAATTTAGAGTTTTTAGGTCTATTTGCATAGTAAATAGATAGAAGTAGAAAACCTCAAAATGGAGGATAAGTTGTAGTCAAAAGCTTCTTTCTCCTTCTTCACTAACTCCATATTTTGCAGCAATAGTGGTCTGGGATGATTGGATACAGAATTCCGCAGTTCCTGTCTACGTGATTTAGGAGCTTGTTGGACAGTGGTGAAAAAGTGAAAATACCTTGTGTTTTAAGTTTTCATTGGGTAATTTACCTTTAAAAAGGCTGTGAGATCTTGCTAAGTTGTCTTCTTGCTGCATTCTCTGCTCTGTGCTATGTCTAAGCCATGCCAGTGACTTGTACTCCTTAGATTAGAATTAATAAACACCTATCAGGAGACTGAGAAGCCATGAAGTCCCATTTGCCTCCTTTTGTCTCCTGGCAAAAATCTGAACGTCTCCCCCATCAGGGAAGACAACAATTAATGATGCAGACAGTGTTAAGAACTGAAGTAATTCTTCTGGTCTGAAGGTACAGGAGCTTCACTGCTAATTTTTTTTCAGATGGATAATACAAATCTAAGTAAATTTTCAAAGAAAATGTGCCTGTTTTCTCTTGTTCCCTTGTTACGCTTTTACCTAGGGAAGAATCATGCAAATATGAGACTGTGTAGGTAGTTTTGAACAAGAGATTAAGAAAAATATGTGGCAGGTAAAAGTCTTTTCATGGCTCTTGTGCAAGACAGTAAGATGAAGAGATACGAGGTGCTCCCATACTAATGACAATGGACAAAAGACAGTGACTGGTGTGAAAGAATTAGCAAATGTCCACAGCCCTCCATACAGCCATAGTTCTGTTTGTGCTGCACTTTCACTCAGTGTCATTTGTCGTCATGGGCCTTCAGAGCAAGGATTCTAGTGAAAAATTAGTATGATTTTAGTGCACAAGGATACTAAAGGACTTAGCCTATTAAAAACATAAATTACAACTCATTTCATGCTAATGGTACTTTTCTGCTCGCAAGGTAAATGAGACTTGAAGGAGGACAAATATGCAGTATTTTGAGATTTAGTTGGAACTCCTTATGGAGTATTATTTCCAGACAAATATTTTTACCTGAAGCGTCTTCCTTAGTGAAAATTGTGGTTTGGATCTCATAAATACCCATTCTCCTTTTTAGGCTGTGCTGTCTGGCAGGTGACACTCAGTAGCAGTTGTAGTAGTGACTCTCAGACTCTCTAGGTATTTATAAATTATGTAGTAATACATTCATTAAGCCATTATGAACCTGTTATTCTCAGTATTACTCATTCATTTATATATCCCAATATTCTTAAGTAATGAGCTTTTATATTTCATTGATTAATATATTCCCTTGATTTGTGACTCTGTAATCTCCTCTCTTGAGGCTTCATCCAAGATGCAATCTGGGCAGGGAATATGCTCTTAGGCTGTGGGTATGTGGTGCCTGAATTGCAGATTCCTTCAGAAGGCAGAGCAGCATTTCCAGTTTGTGTACACTTCAGATCATACAAGAAAGCTTTAGGGTGCATTAAAAACTCAATAAATTAATCAATCTCCAAGCAATGAATATTTTCAACAGAACGAAAACTTGAAATAAAAACTTACTGTGTGGAAAACTCGTTTCACCATGGTTAAAACACTTCCATCTTTGATCATTTAGGTGTGCCTTTGTCTTTGAGAATACTCTTACTGAAGGTGTGGGATTTTATTTTATTAGTTTATTTATTAGCCTTGCAGACTTTTAAAAAGAGCACTTAAACTCCCTCCTTCCTTGTGTTTTGCGATACTCTGTAAAAGAAAAAAATGCCTGGCAGAATATCAGGTGCTCTCAACTTTTAAGATTAGATATAAGGAAGGAATTCTTTACTGTGGGGGTGGTGAGGCCCTGACGCAGGTTTTCCAGAGAAGCTGTGGCTGCCCCATCCCTGGAAGTGTTCCAGGCCAGGTTGGACAGGGCTTGGAGCAACCTGGGATGGTGGAACATGTCCCTGCCCATGGCAGGGGGTTGGAACTGGATGATCTTTAAGGTCCCTTCCAACCCAAACCATGCTGGGATTTTGTGATAATATTTAGTAAGTCATACATTAGGTATTTTTTTGAAATTGTTTTCCATAAACCTTTTGATTCTTATTTGTATCTAGAGGTCTTTTAAACCTCAGAATAACAAGGACAGGTAAATATCTAACAAAGGTATTTCCTCACCATGGGGGACCCTTAGACCTGTGTCATTCCTCTTCACAGTGCTCGAGGCTTCCTTTACTCTCCATCATTTACACCTTCAGTGCCCACAAGAAGCAGTGCCTGAGGCCAATTCTCCCACAAAATCTTAAGACTAAAGGTTTCCACTCTTGCCTTTTTCCTTGGTCCAGGTCAAATGTGATTCCAACTCCTTAACATATCAGGTTCACCCTGATGGTTCAAAGAATTTTTGAGTTAGACAGTAACCCCAGCCTCAAGTACCTCCTGTGAAGGCAAAGACATGACATCACTCTTTGGGGTAAAACATGAGGGTCCTCCTCAGTCTCTTGAGTTTTGGCATGGATCCGTCAAGGTGCCTTCAATTTCTGGTGTCAGATCTTTGACGCCCTGATGGGGACTGTAACACCTGGGAGGTTGTGTAACCTCAGCCCTATCACTTATTTCCACTGATAAACAAAATGATCTCTGTGGCTGCCTCTCACGCAGGGCACAACCCTTGGTCTGGCTCTGATAAACCTCAAACCTCTGATTTTTGGAACATCATGTGCAGTTTTACAGAGATACCAGTGAGAAGCAGGAACAGGTCTTTCCATTTTGGTGCTGAATCAGGTACGGTCCTGTGAAGGCACCTCTGGCTCTCAATATACACCAGAACTTACTGACTTCTGGGGAGTCAGGTCCTGACTGGAGAGGTGTGCAGCTAGATTGCTGATCAGGTGTTGTCTGTGGTTGGGAAATTGTTTTTTAACCATTCTTGTTCACAGTATGGCTTCAAAAACATGATGCAGCTTTGAAGTTGACCCTGGAGTTGGGCTCACAGTGATTTGAGGGCTGTCCTTCATTTCTTTGATGTCAAGAGGCTTCTTTCTTTTTAAGTAGAAAGGATGAAACCTGTCTGGCACTCTTATGGCTGCTTGTGCTCCAAACTGTTGCTGAAAGCAGAAACAATCTCCCAGAGCTTTTTGAGAGGCTCTGGGGCAGAGACCCATGAGAGTCTGGAGTACAGAGATGATCATGGTGAGAAGTGGATCTATTCATGATAGCTCTGAACAGGCTGCAGGGCTCTTGTCCTTGTGTTAGTTACACAGCTGAAGTACTCTGGAGGAAAGTTCTGTGCTTACTGCCTTCAAGAGAAACTGAAGTACTCTGGAGGAAAGTTCTGTGGTTACTGCCTTCAAGAGAAACTGAAGTACTCTGGAGGAAAGTTCTGTGGTTACTGCCTTCAAGAGAAACGGAAACGCTCCAGAGAGAAAGATGTGCAAAAATACTTCCTGTTATCTTCTGTGTACTGTGTGTCCCTGAGAACAGAAGGGGAACTAATTTATCAGCTAATTTCAGATCACTGGAATGTTACCTGCATGTGTATTCACTTTATGGCCTTGTTCATCTCCGTTTTGGGATAACACTGGACATCAAATATATTAATATTCAACATTTTGATTCTGAAACTCTTCTTTCTGAGCTGTCACATATCCTTTTCCTACATTCTGAACATGTTGAGGTAGCAGTTCTTAACAATGTCCATAATGAGGCATTTTTTGGTACTTTCAAATCTCTCGATTGCCAGTTGTATGTAAAATTCATGTTGGGAATTCTGTGATATCTTAGAAAATTTCAAGTGTAGAGTCCAATATAGCTCTGAGGAATAGACCTGTAAGTGAAGCTGATTATCTGCAAAGCCTGATTAAAACAGAGGCAGGCAGTAAAGTAAAATTCTCAAAGATTCCCCTCCTTAGAGGATGAACCAGAAGCGAAGAAATTGTAAAATGATTGTACAGTGTCCATTGTGCTCAGTGATCCCCCCTAGTGCCAGCAAAGCTGATTAATTTGATTAAAATAAACTGGGCTTGCTGTGCCTGTGCTCTGAGCATGCAGATGTCTCCCTGGGACAGCAGGCAGCTGACCTTTAGCTCATTGCCAGGTTGTTGGGAGCTGTCTGACAGGCGGGAGAGTGGGATTTACTCTTGGGAAACGAGGCTGAGGTTTTGCTCTTTACGTGGCAGATTTTATGAAACCTTTACTTTTCTAATGGCTGCCTGTTCTGCTGGGGGGTGGGGAGTTAATTAAAATACCCTGCTCCAGGAGAAGGAGCATTAGTGACAGTCTGCTTGTTCGTGTTTTTAGCTCCCCAGGGAAAGCTGCCTTTGGATGTGCCCTTTCCACCCACCCGTCCAACTTTACTTTGTTATCCGCAATCCCACCCGGTCATGTGACTTTGGTATATCCAAGATCAAGATTTGGAATTACAACACAACAACTCCCAGTGTAAGTAGTCTTTTCTCAACTCCTCTGTATGTTTGCTCTTGCCTTGCCTAGGGAAATTCAGCGTGATCTTCTTTCTAAAAGCATGAAATAAAAGTAGATACAATTTCCTGTAATAAAAGAGGAGCTATGATGTGTCCCTGTCTGCTGTGAAATTTGCTTTTGTCTTAATTGTAAGTGATAACAATGTAGGGATAATGTTTTCATGGGCACAAGGAGCATTTGCTTTTAAAGCTATTAAAGATCGCTAAAGACCTAATAAAAGGCTTGCACGTTCTGTCATTAATCCTTTAGTGTGGTGAAAAATAAAGATACAAAGGTAAGTGCATCTTAATATCCAAGACTTTCAGCTGTCTAATCGCAGTGTAAATAAATACGGGTTTAAATCTGTGTTTTCTGGTGTCTATAAATACACATAGGCTGACTCTTGCTCAGTCTGGGGTTTGTCACTTTAATGAGAATCATAAAATGGTTTGGCTTGGAAGGACCTTAAAGATCATCTAGTTGCAGCCCCCCTCCCTGGCCAGGGACAATTAAAAAGTCCACTACTGTGTGCTCATAATAAAACAAGTAATCTGCTCTTCCAAGGGAGACATATCATGGCAGATGGCAAAGGGTCTCTTGTCTGTGTGTTTGAATGTCACCATGAATATTATTCTTGTTTGTACACTGTGATGTTAAGAAAAAAATCCCAGGTACTGGATCAAAGAGGATTTGCTGTCCTGGATTATAAATAAGAGGCTTTATCCCTCTGGTTTTGCTCTCATCCATGTCCTTATATAAGCACATATGGTAATTTATACATGTGGAAATGGCCGTGGAAGGGACAGCTTAAAACAAATTTACTACAGCATGATTTATATTTATTTTCCTGGAATTTTAATAGCTTTTCTCACTAAAATGTGGTCTACAGGATGTTCCATCATCATTAGAGTGTGCAAAAGGGCTGCTGTTCTTGGAGGTAATGGTATGATTTGTTACCAAATCTACTGAATATAATGCAGGAAGTACACAGAAATGTTTGTCTGTGTTTCAAGGCTCTGCTTCTTTAATAACCTGCTATGAGGCAATGTGTAAAATCAATTGGGAGTATAATCCTATGGATTTTGGTGGAAATGCAGCAGTTTACGCTTGCTAAAAAAATGTCTCATTATCCTTAAGATGAAAGAATAATACAAAGCAGTTCTGCCTAATTTTGTAATTTGTCATGAGGAAGTTTTGTCTAAGAAGTATAAAACCCCAAAATACAATCAACTATCAATTTTCTTCCTGCTAATGTAAATCCAGAGCCACATTTCTGTGTGGATTTTGATAATCATTCTAACTGCCTTCTTTCCCTCAAAAACCATGTAAGTGAGAGATGTCCAAGTACTGCTTCCAAAAATAGGCCAAAAATTAAGTCAGGGCGGTACTTTCGTATATTTGAATTTCAGAACTTGAGCCTGGAAGGAGAAGAAATATGTCTGAAGGAAGCTGAAAAAGTCAGATGACATCATTCCTTGATTCGCTGGATTACAAGGAAGGTCTCAGAGGATGCTTCATCTTGCCTTTATTTACTTCAGATGAGACCTGCAAAAAGGAGGTCATTTTTAGTCTGCAGGCAGGGAACAAGTGTAAGAGCAGCCAGTTCTTTTCAAGTTTGTCTGCAACAGTCAGACATTTTGTAACTACTTGATACAGCCTTGAACTTGCATCCTTACTTGGTGCTATTAAAACTTTTTTCAAAGATCCAGTATGATGTCCGTTGTATGTCTTCATGAAACTGGGAATGGAATCAATACTTAAATGCATTAAGGTCTTAGTTGAGTAATTTTCTTCTTCAGGTGGTTGCCCTTGTGTTTGTTCCTCCTGTGCCCATGTTTCTGTCCATTCTCTTGGGGGTTTTTTCAGTGCTGGATTACCCCTGAAGTGCATTATCTGTAAAGATGCAGAAGCTTCGTTCCAGCTTCCTAATTTGGAACTTCCAAATTAGTTTTGTAGAAGAATTTTCTTTGGTTCTTGACTTCTTTTCTACTGCTTCTTTTCCAAACGTCTCTGAAAAGTCAGGCAGAAGCAATTTCAGGTCCTCTGTCCAGGAGGAATTCTCAGAAAAGTGCCTCTGGTTTTAAGCTCTGTCCTTTGTGCACAAATATCACAAAAAGGGACAGAAATACCATCCTTATTTTCTCCTTGGGAAGCACTATCTCAGCAGACACTCTGGGAGGGCTGAGGGTGCAAGCTGGGAAGGAACAGCCAAAGAAACCAGAATTGTTTTCACAAAATCTTTTTTCTTTCTGACACTGCTCTTACCTACTTGCTTGTTCTGAGACATTGTGCCCTTTTAATTACTCTTCCAGGAGGGAAAACCAGTGCCCTGGATGAAGTATTGAGTGTTTGTTTACAGGGTGGGATTACTCATGAGGAAGGGATTTTTCCAGCCTCCTCACGCTGGAGGAGAGCTGAGCAGTGGTACTGGGGAAGCTGAACTGTCAATCTTTTCCACCAGAACAGATCACTAAGCAACTGGAAACTCAGAAGAGGGGTGGGAGGGAATGAAAAAGAGCAGTTTTTAGTCTAGTGCCTGTGTATGTTTGTTCTTGGAGTCTCTGAGATCTGTTCAGATTTTTCCTCCCTGAGGCTCAGTCTGCTCAGGATTTTGGTGCAGAAGATTTTCATTAGCTCTTCTGAGCTATCAGCTGTTGGAATGTCTGCCCCAGTCCAGTCTGTCTCTGTTATCCTAGAAATACCTGGCTGCTTCATCTTGGTACATTTCAGACACCTTTTCTGCTTCCTAAAATACCTATCCCAGACATTCCAAAGCACCAGAGAACAGAGTGTCCCACTGACTGGAATAGTAATTTTGAAGTGACTGGCCCTTTTTTTTTTTGGGGGCTTGACTGGTCCTTTCTCAGGGAGAATGAGCTCCACTATCTCATTTTGTAGTGTTTTCTGTCTACCTGTCCTCTGCTGCTGGTGAGCGCAGTGGGATTCATTTCAAAATAAGTTGTTCTTAAGAATTTGCTGATTTTAATTTAAAATGATGACATTGACAAATACTTTCCAAATGTACATCTATATTTTTGTGGTCCCCTTCAGTTTATACCAATTTCCAGGTAAAAATGCAGAACTAAAGGCTGAGTGTTCCTAACAGCAGTAGAGCTGGAATGTTACAGAGAAATGTTCCAGTTATCCCAAATTCAGCTGTGAATATCTGGTATCCCTAGCACTTAAGGAGGACTTTGGCAGTTTAGACATACAGAAATTTTAGAAATAGCATTATTGGGGCATCCTGATAGTCTTTCTCTTCCCCATCATAATTCCAGGCAAAGCCATGCAGGTAGTTTTCAATAGATGTAATTACTGAAGTGGTTTGATCCCCAGTTAGATCAATCTAGCAGCGTCCTCGTTCAAGGGGAAAAAATACCCTGTTTTATGGCTGACTGCATCAGCACAGAAATACAGCACTTTATGATCCTACAGGAGTACCACAGGCAGCCGTGCCATAATGGCCAATTAAAGTGGGTTTACAGCTGTTCTCTGGGAACTTAGTGAAGGTTATCTTTTCCTATCAGGAATGTGGCCTGCATTCCTACACCTACTCCCCTCCCTCACCTGTAGCTTTCTTGTCATGCCTGCATCTTCTGCTTTCCCTCTGGGTAGGTCCATATTGCATTTTTTTGCCTCATGCATGTCATTATTGGGAAGGTAGCAGGATGGAAGCTATGAAAACTTGTAAGCCTTAAACAGTGTGTTCAGGAGTGAAGAACCAGCAACATTTTTACTTGGAAGGGAAGGAGTGACTGGTTTAGTCTGGGAGCAGAGGAAAATTTAAATCAGTATTCAAGGAGAACTGACATGCAGGAGATGAGCAAGAGGGATGAAACTGAAACTTCTTACTTTCACAAAAAGCTTCTTAGTTTTCACAAAAAGAAGGAAAGAACAGAGAGTCTCTGAAAGACTCCATGAGATGGACAAGTCAGAGAACAGAAAAGAGATGGATTGTGTCTCATCTTCTATATTTTCTTTGAAGATAATGGTATTTTTGTCAAGGGGGAAAAAAGGTTATATGGAAATGGTGAAGAGAATAGAAAGAACATTAGTTCCAACTTCAATGGAATAAAAAAATCAGGTATTGGTGGGTGCCACAGAGAAGAAGAACATAAAGTTGTGAGTGGCAGAATTGTGTCTGAGATAAAGGGCTGCTGTTTAAAAGGCTAGTTAAGTGTTGGAATAGGCTATCAAGGCAGATTAGTTGAAAACTGTTAAAACCATATTTCTTCACAATGGTGTAGGTTATTTTACATTCTTCAGTGGAAAGAGATGGACTGGATAATTTTTTTCTCACTGTTCTTTCTAGCTCTGCATTTCTGTAACTCTTTGTTACTCTTTTTAACTCTGGTGGCTTTGATCTGGGTGGTTGTTCACTGTGGAACATGTCGTGAATGTGGTGAATGTTAGAGATGTTGAAGCAAAATATGCCTCTGGAATTGATATCCTGATCAAATATAATTGTACTTAATCTAGGGTTTTTCCCTCAAGCTTTTCTAAATAATCAAACCTTGCCAGACAAAATGATTCATAGTAGTGTCTAGCAGGGTTTTCAGTCCTTTAAAAAAAAAAATCTTATCTATTCCACAGTATTTTTTAGTTGTTTCAGCTTTAGATTAAAAACTAGTCAAAAGCATGTACTGACACAGGGTTTAATTGTTTTCATCTGTCTATTGATTAAGTGTTCAAATGTCAGAGGCCCAGAGCAGTGATATCTAATGCTTGAAAGCTTGACTGAAATCTTCATACTTTTATTTTTGTAGGACCTTGATGTTGGAGCAAAGAAGGTGAAGTTGTATGTTGATGAGAACCTTGTATTTGATGGAGAATTAGAGAGAGGCTCTGGAGATCTCCTTGCTGACCAGAACACTACAATTGACCTTACAGATCACAAGCAAGATACCTCAGCATCTCCCTCAACTGAGAGGAAAGAAGGAAATGCACCTGCAGTCCCAGACAAGAAAACAGACCTACATTTTAAATGCTCAGAATCAACCAGTAGTTCACTGAACTGGAAAGCTCTGCCAGAAGAAAATCTTCCTGAGCCTAAGATGAACTCAATCAGCTTTACAAAGAAAAATTTGTCTCAGTTAGAGGATGATCTAAAAGTGTTCCCATCTCAAGTTTGTACAAAAGATGCCAAAGAGGAGGCAGCAGTAGCAGCAGTTCCAGAGCACGTTCAGTCTGATGATGAGCTTTGTTTGAGTGAGCAAATGGAAAAGTTAACAGGAAGGAAATTGTCTGATTCTGCAGGTGCAATTCCTTCTTGGTTGCAGTCATCTTCCCAGGTAACACAGAATAATCAAGTTACTCCCAGTAGGCAGAAGCCTCTGTGGCTTGCTACAGAACAGAATTTAAACTCAAGATTTCAAACACAGCCAGATGAAATAATGAAAAACTTTTCAGATCTCAAAAATGAGGATGTCAAATGTCAGAGACATGAACTGGGAAGACCCAGTAGTAGAATTGCAACTGGAAATGGGAGATCACAAATATTGACCAGAAAGGATGCTGATGTGGACTTGGACATTTTTGAGCCCCTTTCTAACAAAAACTGCTGCAGTTTACAGTACCCTACGAGTGGAAGGAGAAGTGTGATGTGTGGTAAAAAGCTGGGATTAAACACTATAAATCTTGGAGAAGATGATTCTGCTCTCAAAGGTAAGAGGTCACAATAGCAACCTTAGTGCAAGTACTGACGTGTTCTCCATTTTGCAGAAGCACAAATTCATTTTAGGTGGGAAGGGACCTCTTGAGATTCCTGGAGGCATAGACAGGGGACATTAGTTTGGCTGTTTGTGGTATTTTCCTCATGAGAATGCTCAGTCTCTCTCCTGGTCCTACACCTGATATGAAGTACTCTTCAGAAAAATTTACATTCTGATTTAGGGACTTTTAATTTATTTGGAGCAGATGGAAGACTAAATTCCAGTAAATGATATTCTAAAAATTGACAGTCCTGCAGACAGCAAATGTTTGCTAATATCAATTAAAATCTGCAGAAAGATAAAGAAGAGTACGTCCTCAAGGTAGTGAGTAAATTGGCAGAGTTTATTTGTGTAGTAGCTTTGTGTCTTTCTCAGTGAGAATAGATGCTCAATATATTTATTCAGAGTGAATGGAAAGCTACCCTTATTTTCCTTCTCTGCTCATAACTTTACAAACCTCTCCCTCAGACATCTTGTTTATTTATGAAGAGTTTTCTAATAAATTTGGCTGTTGTCTGCTCTGTGCTGTTGATCATCCTTGTCCTCCTTCCCCACATCTCCTGTTGGAGGTGCAGGATCCAGCTTTGTGCAGTTGTGTTCTGCCTCTGGCAGGATCCAGTGTGTCCCCAGGGAAGAGTAGGAGAATTGTGCAACTTCCCAAGTTCCCCTCTCTCCCAACATCTGCCAATCCATGGCTATGAAATATGCAGGGCATGAGATAGTATTTTTGTGTTTAACAAGTGCAAATAACAGAAAAATAGTATTTCTTACCCACAAGCTCTACTTTGTCTCTCTTTCAACCAGCTTTCCATTGCTTGGGATATATTTTTGTCTTCCTTTTTCAGTTTCAAGCCACGTCACTCTAACTCCTGTTTTTTGGACCCTTTGTGCCCCTTCCTTGGCCTTCTGTAATTCTTCAGCATTCAGTTTCTTGTCTCAAATGAAGGGTTTAATAGAACAAGAACAAGACCCAGAGAATTGGAATAAGATGCTACAAAACTACAAATTGAAATTTTGGGGGTGATTTAACATCAGAACAATCTACATGAAAATGTATCTTAATGTATATTGAATTTGGGTGTTTACATTAAAGTAATGGTGATAAGAAACAGAAAATGTGCCTTAATGAAGGAGTGCCAGTTCAAATTCTACAGCAGGTACTGCAGGGATTTTTGAGACAAAGGTGAGGAAAATGGTTCTTTCTAATCTTAGAATGTCTGAATTTTTCCTTGTCTGACCCTCTGTGGAGCAAACAGCAATTTCATCAGTATATCTGAAGTTGTACCTCAAAGAAGAGAATAGGGAAGTTTGGAACAGGTGCCACCTGCCCTTCACCCACCCACTCACTGCAGCCCGTTTGCTGTTTCACACATTTTGCAGTATCTGTTACATTAAAGCCTTAACATTGTGAAAACTGTAAATAAATCCCAGCTTGGGAAGTTCTGTTCAGTTGTAAAAATGGAAATAAATTAGGAGTTTTACTGTCACCTATAAGATGAAGGTTGTCATTTTTTTATATAATGCCCTCTAATTCTGCTCAGAGCAAGTTGTGTCCTGTGGTGCTTAAAGCTCCCAGTGTATTTTAGTCCCTGGGAAACTGCAGGCACCCAGCAGCTTTTGTTCTCTCTGCTGTGTGTGCAGGGTAAAGCCATCTTCAAAGTGGAGCTGAGTGGGTTTTAACAACAGGGAAACCTTTTAAGTGTTGCCCTGAGGGTGCTGGATTTTAATTGGCCTGGGGCTGGGAGAAGGGACAAAGGGAAGGTTCCGAGGCTCGTGTGGATGTCACAGCATGGCTTTGGTCACTAAAAAGCTCACAAGAACAAAAGGAATTAGGAATAGCACGTACAGGCTTGGCTCTAGTTAATGTTGCTATAAAAACATCAATTTTTCTTTGGTAACCAGTTTAATGTGCAAAGGAAATGGTGGGAGTATGCTGATAAAATTTGCAAATAACATATAATTTGGTTTATTATGAGTTAAGGAGATTGAAGAACTGCACAGAATGATGAACTTGAGGACTGGAGCAATGGAATGCAATTCAGTAGAATGCTTGCAGGCTCACTTGGGGACTAATAACCAAAAATTAAGTTGTAAGCTGGGTAATCATCAATTGCAAATGACCGAGGAAGAGAAGAATCACGGTTGAGTAGCTGATAGCAGATTGACTGAAATGCTGGTGTGAGCAGTGATTGGAGCAGTGCACTCCCAGGATGGATCAGCAGAGGCATTTTGCATACTTGGGAAACCTTAATATCTCAACACAGGCACTTGTGAGACCTCAGTTGGAAAACTGCAGCTCTGATCATCCATTTTCAGGAAAGCTGATTACCAAGTGGAACAGATACAGAGGAGAGCTTTTAGAATGATTTGGGAAATGAAGCATGTGATTGCAGCATGGAAATATGATTGCTGTTTATAACTGCAGGGAGTAAAAAAAGAGATTAACACAACAGAAGGAGAAGAAAGGTGATTTTTTCTGTGTAGTCTTGCCCCAAAATGTAGTTTACTATAAAGTTTTGAGAGGAATTGTGTGGTGTGTGTTGCCATCAGAATCTGGACAGATGAATTGATGGTTCAAGACACTCCTGAACTCCTGGAAGAATTGGATGTTTGAGGTGTCATTAATA
Source organism: Coloeus monedula (assembly GCF_965178545.1). Lineage (NCBI taxonomy): Eukaryota > Metazoa > Chordata > Aves > Passeriformes > Corvidae > Coloeus > Coloeus monedula. The sequence continues at coordinate 13,787,939 of NC_138796.1, read as the reverse complement.
AATAATGCATTTTAGATTCTTAAAAGAAAAAAACCAAAACCCTGTAAGCTTTCAGCCATTGGCATCTGCTTTTGGGCCACCTCTGCTTTCCTTTCAGAGCTCCACTTCTCCTGTTGCCACTCCTTAATGGAGCTCCCAAACTTGTTAACTTCCCATTGCACTGCCCTAGAGGGGCTTCAGAATTGAAACCTCTGGACTGTTGGAAGTATTTAATGTTTAAAAAGAAAAGGGAAAAACCCTCCCAAACAAGGAAAGTCAATGAATGTCAAATACTCTTCTGTGCTCTGCTCATCCTGAAGTTTTTCAAGCTTTGACAATTTCAGGGGGTGAATATATGTGCAGTGCCTTCTCCAGGTGAGCTGTGGGGCTCTGGGAGGTATTGGTGGGGATCACCCACCTCTTGAGTATCTGTACTGGTAGTGGTGTGAGCAAGAAAGGGACTTACAAATGTTCTCTGAAATATGAACCTTTACTTCATATCTGCATTTTCCTTGTGGGGTAAGGAGGAGTGGCTAGGTTGGTCTCCAGCCTTTCATTCTGGAAGACAACCCTTTTCCAGGTAGTTTCCCATCTGCTTTAAAATTCTTAATTTTATCTCACATGTCCCCACTGTAAATGATTATTTGCCACAGACAGATTAGGAACATTGCCTCCTTCCAGTATTTCCAAAAACACAGTTAAGAGTTAGTATTGAGCAGTGTTTTGAGAAAACATTCTTTTGCATTTTACAGCAATTGGCATTTATTCTTGATAATCATTTGTTTTAGTATCCACCCAAGGACATTGTACAGAAGTGAAATCTGGCCCACGAGCCTGTAATTGTTTAGTACTCCACTTCCTTTTCTTCATTTGTTTGAAGAAAATACGTAAGTGACTGCTTTATTGAAAATCTTGGTTATTATCTGTTCTTAATTGTTTTGAGATGGAAATTAAGCAGTTCCCCAGTGCAGCCACAAGGAGAGCATGCTTTGCTCCCACTGTGCCCCCCTGATTTGTTGTCCTCACTGCATTCCCACTGGATATCTTGTCATTATCCTCCTTCTATATCTCACACTTGCTGAAAAGTGGGAAAAATATTTGGATATTATCTGCACAGAATGCAATTCTCACCTCATCCTCCCTGTATGCTGAACCTACTCCTTTTCCCACCACTTTTCTTTATATACTTGTGGCTCATTTTGAGAGGAAGAATCAGCTTTTCTCTGTAATGCTTTACATTAACCAGTTCAGCCATTTCAAGCTGTATGAAAGATCTGCAGATACGCAGAGGGATGATTTAAACTCTTGTGGCAGCCACACAAGTAAGTATCACTGGGCAAAAATCCCAATTTTTTTAGGCGCTGAGTCAAGAATTGACAGCTTCAAACTTAGTTGCAGCTTGTATCATGGCAGGAGTTCTGCTCCTCCATAGTTAAAAGTGATTGTGTTCATTATGTCTGAGTGGGGAAGGGAAACTGGGGCATGTGGCCTTCATGATAGGGAGGCAAAATAAAAGTGCTACTGTCAGAGAATTTCACAGTGAGGGACACGGATATGACTGGCATTGTTCTACAAAGTCAGTGTTGGAGTGGTTTGCTCCCAGTTCTGTTTGTACATTAAATGCCTTTGTAATGTTCTTTTCAGATGAAGGCTTTCCCATCAAGGACGTAGCAACCTCTAGAGTGAAGTGGTGCAGTGAGCAAGAGCACACTCTGCAGGAGTCCTGGAACTCCTTGGTGAAATTTAATTATTCCCACCGTGGCCGGATCTCGAACATGGATTTTCAAGGGGATATCTTTGATGAGTTTCTCCATCAACAAAAAATCAACCGGCCTGGAGAATATCAGAGAAAAGAGGGACTGCAAACACTATCCAAGAGGCAAGAGGAAGAAAATTCTTTGGAGACACAGGATGGAAGTGATTTTAAAATCCCTGTTTTACCTTATGGGCAGCACTTGGTGATAGACATCCGAACAACATGGGGAGACAGACATTATGTTGGTCTCAATGGAATTGAAGTTTTCAGTTCTAAAGGAGAGCCTGTTCAGATTGCAAAAATAACAGCTGAACCCCCTGATATAAATATTTTACCAGCTTATGGAAATGATCCCAGGATAGTAACCAACCTAATAGATGGGGTGAATCGGACCCAGGATGATATGCACCTCTGGCTGGCACCATTTACCCCTGGAAAACCTCACTTTGTCTTTATTGACTTTGTGAATTCCTGTCAGGTAGCTATGATTCGGATTTGGAATTACAATAAATCCCGCATACACTCGTTCCGAGGTGTGAAAGACATTATCATGTTGTTGGACGAGCAGTGCATCTTTAAAGGAGAGATTGCCAAAGCCTCAGGAGCCTTGTCTGGAGGTAAGCTATCATTTCTTATTTTCCTTGTGGAAACAGCAGTAGAATACAAGCAAAGTACATTTAGCTTGTTTGTTATCACTTTCCAGTTCAAAGCAAGCTGGTGTTTAGTTTAAAAACATAATACGAAGCCCACTAATGCATTCTTCACTGATACTGGGGATTTTAGCAGCATACAGACCTAATCTCCATTTTTAACTATGTCTTAGCAACAAGTCTGTGTTTCAATCACATCAGACAGGCACCAGAAATTTCAAAGTTACAGCTTTTTGCTTGTTTTCACAGACATGGTCTTTTGGAAAAGGTGATTGGGAAGCTTTTTTCCCATTTCAATTTATATGTATTTGAAATCTGATTGAATTCTCTAGGTTTTTCCATTGGGCAGCATAAGTTTGAGAGTGAAACACTGATTATAGCAGTAGTCAGTATCAATTTGCCATATATTATCTTGGAACACTGCTGCAAATAAATGCAAAGAAGGACCAAAAATAATTTTGATTGGTCTTTAGATTCTTTTTGCACGATTTCTGTATTTACTTCTTTGTGTTGCCTTCAGCTCCAGAGCACTTTGGGGATACCATATTGTTCACTACTGATGATGACATTCTTGAAGCCATTTACTGCTATGATGAGACATATGATGGAGAAATGGGAGATTCCAGCTCCCTGAGATATGAGGAAGAGCTGAAGAGGCCAACAACTGCTGACAGGGAGGGAGATGAGAGACCTTTTACACAAGCAGGGTTGAGAACAGAGGATCAACAGGTAGGGGCCTCTGTGTTCAAAACTCTCTATAAATGTCTTTTTGAAACATGGAAGTAATAGACACATTTCCAGGCTGGAGTAAAACTGCAGAAGAACAAACACAGTTAAGACTATTTAAAATACTTTTTTTCACCAGATCAATAATTTATGCTATTTTTTTAATGCCCTAAAGGTCCTCCAAATTTTGGTTTCCCTGGTTAATTAACAAGCCTACTTCTTTACTTATTTGGACAGAGACTAGAGGAAGTTATTTTTGATTTGGGTACTCCTGAAGGTTTCTGCACTATCAGTGATTTTTCCCATACAGTTACTCACATCATGAGTAGCTGTGTTCCCTGACACTCCAAACCAAAGGATTTTCCATATTTTCCGTATTGCTGGTTTCTTCCTCCACAAATTAAGTATGTTAGATGAGAAGGGTCTCTTCTCTCAACCCTCCCCTTATTTTTCCTCTCTTATTTTTTTGGCATCGTCACAGGTTTGTGTGCATTTTGCAGCATAAAAATGCCTCTTTTCTATTCCATGCAGAACCTATTTCACTCCTTGGAGGAAGGCTGTATTTCCAAGCACTGAGCTCTTGCCTTATGCCAGTCCAGCCCAACAGTCCAGTGTCTGAGCAAAGATCCCACAGGATTTTCTCAAGATGGTGTGCGGCAGTCTTTGACCTGTTTTCCTTATAATTTTCTACTTTCTCAGAATCTTCTGGAGTACCTTCCATTGCATCAGTGAGGTTGTCTATTTCTAGGGTTCACACTCCTATGTGTGAGTCTGTCAGGAGATCCAAAGCTGAATCAATCCACCTTCCAGCTGCTCCAGCCAAAATGTTCCCAGGGATATATGGTTCCTAATGAGCCTTGTGTGGTTGCCAAACCTTCCCCTCCTGTCTTGTCCTCTGTTTCTTGTGGCTCCCAAGACAAAAGGAAATCAATGACATTGGAATGTGATCTCACTGTTAAGACCATGAGTGAGTGACTTTAACCCTTGGACTTCTCCAGTAATTTTGATCCCATCTTTGCTTTCAGTATCTGAAATTGTTCAGAGCCTTGCGTGGTGCAGGATTTCATGAACACAAATTGAAATTCACCTTCCTTTTCCTTATCATGTGTTTATTGTAAGCATTCACCAGGACCTCTTCCATGGCAGAAGCTTGGCCCTGGACTGTCTGGTCCTTGCTCAGACATAGGCTCTGCCTTTCATTTTGCTCTTCAGCTCTGATGCCCTTCACACCCCTGTTCTAACTCTGCAACTCCGGTATCAGCGGTGGAATAACAAAAGCTGTTGTGAGCCATTGATCTCCCTGTCATTGTGCATTTGCTGGTACCATCAGGATTTCTGTAGGGGGATGTTTATGCTACCAGAATGATACAGATCCACTGCACAATTTGTCTTCCCCAGCCTAATGTTGTCAGACCAGTATTGACCAGTTTGAACAGTCCCTGCTGTTGATCATTCACCTTTATTGCCTGTTGCACATTCAGTAGATGAAATGGTGTGTTTTACTAGAAACTTTCAAAAGCTCTTAGGAAAGTGTCTTACTTTTCTGTCAGTATTATCCATGGCCATGAATGTCTGTCCATGACTTCAGGAATCCTTAACATGTTGACTTTTATAGCAGATCAGACCTGTGACTACTGCGCTTCCTTCAACTCTGTGGCCAGCAGTGGGTGCTTATGGAGGAAGAAAGAGCAGCACAAACATAGAGTGGTGTTTCTCTGAAACACTCATTCAGCCCTTAGAAATGCGTCTCACAAGGACTTTTTAACTTAACCTTTATGTTTAATATCCTGCCACAGATTTTATTGCATTCATTCATCCACCAGCTTTTTGAACCCACGTGCACTTTTAGAATTTACAGTGCTCTGTGGCAAGTTTCCCAGCTGAGCTTGCATGGCACAAAGAACCTCCTTCTGTTTGTTGCTAGCTTCATTTAATGTCCTCTAGGTTTTGTGTTGGAAGAAACTAAACAATTATTCCCTGCTCCCTTCTTCAATCCACTCAAGAGATTTATGCCCCTGTGTTAGTCTTCCAAATCTCTCTTTTCCAGAATGGTTGCTCCTACTTTAGTTATTCCTCACAGGGAAGGTGCTGTACAGTATGGTCAGGTGTAAGACCATGGTCATACTTTCTACTTTTTATTGCTTTTCCAATAACTCCTGTATTACAGTGGTGTTTTGTTTTAGCCATAAGACTCGAAGAACACAGGTAGGACAATGTCCACTAGCAGAAGTAGTTAAAATAGTAGAGAATCAGACCATATCTGAAAGAAAATACATTGGGCATCAGTGGAATGGAATCATTAGGAAGGGATCTGAGTAGATAAGAAAGGGAGAAAAGAGGTGATAATGTGCCTTGGCACAAATGGTTTATGGTCTGCTAGGGAGGGCATTATTTTGCAATCTGTAAACCCAGTGACTTTTATTGTGTCCATGGGTTTTGATTTTCAGTAAAGTTGCAAATTTAATTCCCAGGCTGGTCTTCTAGAATTGTTCTGAAGAAGAGGCATCAGACATCCCAGATAGAGTCACTGGTTTGTGAGAGAGGTACCCCCAGTGGGAGGGGTTTTCCACTTCCTGGGTTCCGTGGGTTTATTTCAGAGCCCATTTCTTGTTCAGTCTCACCTGAATTACCTTGGTTCCCCCAGGGACATTTGCTGCCTCGTGAAGGATATTGCAGTCTGGGAACACATGAGATCCTGGAGATCAGTGGTTAAACTGCAGGGATCTAATGGAACAGTAGGAGAGAAGTGTTGACAAGTCTGTCTTTATTTTTCTTAGGCACAGTGTAGATCCATTTGATGTATTGTGGATGACAGGAAGTTTATTTCTAATGATGAATTAAAGAGAAGGAATCTGGACTTCTAATTTCCTGTTTGGCCTTTTGACTACTAATGAGGATTGAGCTGATGTTTTTATAGAGCTACTTATAAAAATGCCAAGAATGAAAATTCTAATCTGCTATCATTTGTTTTGGAGCCCAATACTGGTATATGTGAAGTTAGGATTGTTTTCCCTGTATGTAACATTTTTGCATTTGCCCACAGTGAACAGAATTAGCCATTTTATCACACTTACTCAGTGAAGTGAATTCTATCTGCAATCCTTTGCCATTTTTGTCTTTACTACCCTGATTGCCCCAGTGTGATCAGCAAATTTTGTCATCTGTTTATTCACTTTTCTGAATAGCATAGGCAATTTTTAATTAGCATTGCCAGAGCACAAGCACAAGCTTTTGGACAAGTTTGCTTGTTTGTTCTGCCTCTTAATTCTTGACAAGAAATTGTGGTGGCACTCTCTGGTCTTGACTTCCTTCCAGACTTCTTGTCTCTGCAACAGATTTGCAACATATTGCAAATACAGCATATTATCACTTGCTGATGGCAGTCTGCAGGGAAATAAGTGTGATTTAAGAATTTCAGCCTCTTTGAGAAGAGGTAGCTCACACTGTGGAGTCTCCCATTTCCCATTTCTATATGCACTAAGCAAAAAGCCACACTAATAGTTTTGGCTTTCTAAGAACGCACCTGATATTCTACATTTTGGGTCATGCTTTTCATTATTTGCAGGACATACTGGGTGGGGAGGCAGAGGGGAAATTGATATACAAAAAGAAACAGGAACAAATATCACACTTGGTAAGCAGTGTAAGTGTAATATTGAACCTGTTCCTTGCACCTGTTGACTTTCTTTTTAGGTTCAAGAGCCACTCTCTGTCTCTGAATGCATACCCAAGGAAACAGGAATATTTACTGGAAAATGTAAGTTCTTACATTTACTTCTTGCTTAACCAGCCTTCTCCCAAACATGTTATCAAGGAGGATCTGATTTGTCAGAGCTGTACAGCACTTCGTGGCAGATGCCAGGTCTAGAATAAAGAAGAGTAATTGAATATTTAAGGCAGAAGCTTTGTTTGCTATGGCATTTACAACATTATATTGTATCAGTTGGCTTTTAATCTCAGAAAAATAACATTAGCCATTTGCCTAGTCCCTGAATGGGATTCCTAACAGCTGTGTCCCTTACCCAGTAATTCTCTCCCAATCCTTTGTATTTATGCAGACTGACTGATTTTTTCAGATTGGATTGACAATAGAAACCCTACAGCAGAGCTAGATCAGAGTGTTATATCCCTGCTTAAAGTACCTGATTTATTGTCTTGTACCAAGCCAGCTCTCTGTGGGCCTTTCAGCTGTTATCTAGAGAGTTTCTGGATAGCCCAAAAGCTTCAGGAGCAGTTCCTGGTCCTTTGACAAGAATTTCCAGCAGGGTGTTAGGAAATTTTTTTCACTCTGAGAGCAATCCAACACTGGATTGAGAGGGTTTGGAACCTGCCAGCCTCGGAGACAGGTAAACTTCCACTGGATAAGTTCCTGAGAGCTTTGGTGCTGGACTTTTTCTTAGCTTGGAGTTGGATTAGACACCTCCCAGAGGTCCCTTTTCCCCTGTGTCATCCTCAGATTCTGTGAAGGAATACTAAACTCTGGGGAATACTAAATCTGTGTGGATGGCTGCTTCACTGCAGCTTTCCACTGGAGAACAGACTGATTTCTCCTGAGAACTCCTGCCTGCTTGTACCCTGAGCAGGTGTAGTCTTAGCACTGGGTTTGGGAATAGGATCTACTGTCAGTGGAGCCGTAGCTCCAGATTTGTCAACTGACAGAACTATTTGTTTCTTCGTGTCCTTGCAAATGCTAATGAGATCTTACACCCACGTGAATCTGTGTGTGTACTGAGACTTGCTGTGGCTTTTTAGGGGTAAATGGGCTGGATGGCTTAACAGGTTTAATGCTTGTTTGTTTTACAAACATCATGACTACTGGTGTTTCTTTAGACACTACCCAACCTCATTATTTGTGGGTTTCTGTAGTGTGTGAAATGAAAGGTGTTTTTAATTTACAGGGATGGATTTTTATGGAACCTGATCCGATTGGAATATTACTTGTTATATCTGTACATGCTGTTTCTATCTCTTCAGTAAGGCACAGAACAAGTGGAACAGAACAGACGCATTCAGCCTTTTGTCCATCCAGCTTTTCTTCCCTGTTTATTTTCTGTATATACAGCCTAATCAATATTGCTGCTTTTCACTGATGCTGTGTCAAGAAAATACTTCCATGTGTCCAGTTCTGATGTGAAGAAAATAACTTTAAAACATTCGTAAACCAAATTTTTTTTTCTTTGCTTTAGCTGTGAGTAGGTGTTCTCTAAAAATGTATGGATTTCTGAGTGGCTGCATTTGTATGAATCTACATAGTCACTTAGCTGGTGAAAGATGATGGATAGACTTCAGACTAATGGGTCTTCTCTGTGTCTGTGTATACACCAAATCTGTCATGTAACTGCATAAGAGTGTCGCTGGCTGACTGTCAGTGTGCAGTCCCAGTAATGAGACACTTGGGAATGTGCTTGATCAGCAGCTGTGTAATTTCAAGTGAACAAGGTGTTGGTAGCACATTGAAAGGCTCTGACACAGGTGAAAAGAAGCTGCTGTTACATGGGGGTGGACAAACAGACCGGGAAATATCCAATTCCAGCGTATAAAGTTATTTACTCTGTACAAAATATACATGCTGCTAATCACTGGGGTTTGCATGCATGTTTATATTGGCTTATTACTTCAAACCAGTAAGTTTATAGAGACATTAAAAGTATATTCCTTTCTACAGGCCTGCAACTGAACTTTACCATGACCTGGGGAGACTCTCATTACCTGGGGCTGACAGGACTTGAAGTGATAGGAAAGGACGGTCAAGCATTAAAAATAAATGCAGAACAGATTTCTGCTTCACCCCAAGACTTAAATGATCTTCCAGAGTACACAGGAGATTCCAGAACATTAGAAAAGTAAGTAACCAAAGACTTGGGATGCATTTCACATCAGATTTTCTGAAGTGACAGATTTCCATAGACTTCTGTTATGTTAGCACATGTTTATGTGAACATGATTTTCATCCCATCACTGCTCATTCTTGGAATTCACAAGCTGTCCAGGAACAGCTTGTTGTAGAAACATGAATGAGATGTTTCCAAAAGATGGTGTTTGAGTTGGGAGATGAGAACATGCCTGGTTGGTATTTCTGCCAAGGACTTTCCAGGAAGAAATGTGGGTGTTCTGTAGCATCTGTCTGTGCATACTGAGTGATATTTATGCAGGATTTCTGGATAATTTCAAGGAAAATTTTCAAGTTAGCAAAGAGTGAGGATGTGTTGGGGAATTGCACAAATAGGTGCCATTCTTTTGGCCATTTTTCAGCTTTTTATTTTTGGCAAATCTAATGAACTTTTATTCATTGACAAATATATTTCCTCAAATTAACTTGTGCATCTAAATGACCGCAGTATAGAAATTATAGGCTGTAGATCTAGAGAGGACTTGGCATTTGGATGTTATTGAAGCTGCATCCTGTTGTTTCTGAGTCATGTCTCCATTTTAAAGGGTATTTTTGGTTGTAATCTTGTCTGCTGTCGTGTTTATGGGCTGGGACCACGTTTATGAATTAGGACTTGTCTTTGCAAAGGCTCTGGAATCTTCCTTAGAATGTTGTATTTATCTACATGCACATTAACTCTGTAATTTCTGCTAATCTGACTAATGCAGATATCAAGCTCACTCGTGGGTAATTCCTTGTTCCTTCTGCCATCTTGTATGAAAATCTCTCCTGTAGGCACCAAGATCTAAGAAATCTTCCCATGACATCCCCTGTGATGAAGAGATTCTGGTGGGGGAATCTCTCCAGACCCCACCCTGATGGACCCAGATGCAAAGAATTCATTTACCTTTTCTGTTGGTGCCTTCTCCTGTCTGAATGCTCCTTTTGCAGACTAGTGATGTGTTGAATCCTACAGAATTTCTGGCAAGCTTTCTGCTCCTGATGTATTTGAGGGGTTTTATTTATTGTATCTTTTGCTTGCTAGCCTTCAGACTCTTTTTTTTGGCCTGTGCATATGAATTTAGCCTTCCAGAGTTTATGAGTCTATCACTTTAGGGCTTTTTTGATCATGAATTTTGCTGAAAGATGGCCCAAAATAACTTTGTTTATCCTGCTACTGGGCCAGGCTGGCTTTGAGGTTTCAAGTCCTCCTTCTTTCTAACATCTTTCTTAGTAAGTGGGTTATATTTTTAATTTTTTTTTTTTCCCATTCTTGATTGTTTTGCTTGAGAACTTTTTTGGGCACAAGAAACAGAGGCTCTTTTGGCTTTGGGTATTCCTGCAAACATGTTGAATTTGAGTACTTTACAGTGCTCTCAGCTGTGGCATTTGGAATAGGTCCCGTGTACTATTCAAGACCAAATCAAGAATTATGTCTTCTCTCATGGACTCCCTAATCAGTTCCTCCGTGAAAGAGTCATTATTCAAATCTTTTTCTTTAAGGAATTGCCAAGTCTGGCACTCATTCTTCCATTAAACTTTTAAATAAATAGTAAGTATATACTTATTTTGGCAGTGTACCAAAGTAATTACAGTGGAAAATTAATTCATATTCTCCTTTACTCCGTCTTTGTATGGCATGGTTTGTGGTAGGAGAATATAATGTCAGAAAATACCAGATTTTACTTTATTTAGTCAGCCTGAAGCCTTTGCTGTTATGAAAAGACATTGTCCTGCTGGTTGGAAGCTTTGTAAAATAGCAGGGATGTGCCTAATTGTGTCCATGAAGGATGTGAGCAAACCCTGCTCCTGCTCAGGGTTATCCAGCTGCCATCCGGTTCCTCCTCGGATCCAGTAGAGTTGTGTTGGCATAGAAACCCCCTGCAGGGTGCCAGATACACTGCTTTGGGCATGGAGCTGGATTAATAAATTATATTGTGGCTGGGCTTAGAGTTTTGCCTTCATCCACTTTGCTACAAAGGCAGTTGAGCTTTCCTTTGCCCATCCCTGTTCACACAGGGAAAACCTAAGGATTTTGCTGTTTTTCCTTAAGCAGGCCCAACTAAAAAAATACTGTTTTTTTCTCCCCCCACTGTCTTTAGTTCAATACTTGCATGTTGTTTTGATGTTTACCGTGCTTTTTAATTGCATGCACAAGGGCACATGAAGCCCTGGAAGCTGAAAGTGGCATCTAGATTGAAATGAACCTTAGGAAAGTCCCTGCTTTTCATGAGAGAAGCCAGCTTTTCCCTTTGTGCAGCTAATGGACTTTTCTCTTTGTAGGTTAATAGATGGCACTAATATCACAGTGGAGGATGACCATATGTGGCTCATTCCCTTCTCTTTTGGAGAAGATCATCTGCTCACAATCCATTTTGATAAAACTGAAAGTATTGCAGGGCTTCGCTTTTGGAACTACAATAAATCTCCAGAGGATACCTACAGAGGGGTAAGTAAAAGAAAAGGAGCACTGCCAGCAAAAATATACAGCAGTGCATTGGAAAATTGGTGCTGTGATGAATGAATATAGCTGCCTTAATGGAACATCATAAATCTTTCTAGATTGTCTGAGTCTGAATTTTGTGGCAGGTATAATGCATTCCTGTCTCCACAAACAGCAGATATTAAAAAAAAAAAAAAAAAAAAAGCCAGAGATGGTTTAAAGAAATCTTCACAGCTGATTTTTCTGGGAGACACATGCAGTAGTACATATTATTTTCAGGATATATGATTCTGAAGTGGTATCCTCTCAATATCTTGTATGTAGATCTGCCATATGATTCTGTATTTCCTGAAATGCAGGGAGTGATATGAGGGAAACTTTTCCAAAGGAATTCTGTTTAGTTCAGGTTCAGAAGCTCACTCAGTACTGCCTTTTCCAGGAAGAGTCTTTTGAAATTTTGACATTTATTAGGGAAACTTGCCGCCTTCAAGCAGTTTGGCTAAAATAATTTAGCTAAAATTGTATAATTTAAATCCTCTCCTCTTTTTGCAGATTGCCTGGTTTATATTTTTTTCATGATGAATTGTTGGAATTGACAATTGACACCTGATGGAGATAATTTTACACCTTTTCACTCTGAGTTTGGCTGTCCCTCCTTTCCCTGCTGTACTTACGCATGTAATGATAACACTTAATGATAACGATAATGATGGTGAACCAGAGATTGCTGTTCATTGCACAGAAAGTTTAGGAATCCACTTGTTCCCAGATTTTCCATGCCAAAACCAACTGTTGCATTCTTGAAGTCCAAATTCAGCCAATAAATAAGAATAAAAGTGTTGGCACATATTAAACTGGAGAGAGACAGGACAAAAAGGATCAGCAAAGTTCTGGAAAGACCTCTAGAACTGAAGTTGGAGGCCTGGATCATCCATGGGATTGGGCATGACAGTGGCAAAGTTGCCTGACTGTGTCTTTATGTCAATTTACCTTCCAAGAATTGCTGTAGTATGAACACTGCCTGGCATCCTTTAATATCAGCATGGGGGTTGGTGGTGCTAAAGACTTCCAGAGGGCCAGAGCATAAGATCTTTCAATTAATCCCAGCTGACTCAGAGATTTTAACACAGGGCCCCTGATTTTTTGCTCCATCGCATTAGCCCAGCACATTTGACACACAGGAGGGTTCTGGAGCATTTTGAGCATTACCACCTAAATATACTCCCTTTTAATGACATTTATGTCCTGGTTTTGGCTGGGATAGAGTTAATTTTCTTCCCAGGAGCTGTGTTTTAGATTTAGGGTGAAAATAATGTTGGTAATTTAACTGATATTTTAGTTGTTGCTGAGCAGTGCTTGTTAAATCTCTAAAATCTAACATGGAATTTAGTCTCTGGAGGCCAAACCAAGAAAAAAAGGAAGAAATGTGTATTTCCAGCAGTTTACTTGTCTAGGTAGGAAAAAAAAAAAGTGATTCTGATACAGGTGTCTACCTGCATGAATACTGGAAGTCCCATAAGGGTTAGTGGGTACCATCTAAAGGAGGAGCCCATACCTGCAGTCTTGTAGAAGGATAAAATAAATTATTTGGAAAACAAAAGATGCAAGGTCTGCTGGGCCACAGGAAAGGGGGTTTTAGGCTGTAAACCCAGGGCATCCTGACATCTGTCTCTTGAAGTATTGCTGCTCCTTCTAGGGAGCAGTCCCTGGGTGTGAGATGGAATGATTTGTTAGGCAGCTGCAGGCTGGGGGATTCTATTCACAGCTTAGTGTGAGAGGGTAATGGCAGTGACTGTCAGAATGAAGACTCGGGTGCTATTTGCAGCTCTGTGAAAAATCACCTTGTGAGAGCTTTGTTATGCGATTTGTAAAATGCAATATGTGACGGCTGAGTGCCTCCTCAGATGATGAGAATTACTTAGAAATGAGGGCTGTAAAGGGCACATAAATATAAGCAGCTGTGGTATAATAGGTAAGATTTCATCTCTGACTCTCCAGACTTCCCATTCACTATGAGTTTCCGTTTAGGAAAGTGTATTTCAGTGGATTTCTCACTTCCTCTCCTTAGCCTGGCAGACTTATTCAGCTGGAAAGCAGCATGCAGAAGAGTTCTCATATGAAAAAGATATTTCCTTTCTTCAATCCCAAGTGTATTAAAGATGAAGCCAGAAATAGTTATTTCTCCACACTTGGTAGTCCTACAAACGTTCCCTCCTAATTAATCTTCATGGAAATGAACTGAGCCTCTCCTCTAGTCTAGTACAAACTGGTACTTAGTGAAAGATGCTGCTTGTGATGAACATTAAGTTATATTTAATGTATTAGAGAGCAAGGTGCAGTGATGAATTGTTCTGTGCCTGGGATCATGGATGCAGCTCCATATGGAGCTGGGGGAGGGTGAAGGTGCCAGGACTCCGGCCTCATCTGCATAAATGTGCTTGAACTATTCATTTTAATCTTCAGAGGCTGGATAAGGTGTGCTCACATCTCTGAGGTGGCCACAGCTCAATTGCCTCTGTCTGGTACAGGTACCTTTTCTTTATTCATATGCCCTTAGATTACACACAGCACTGCTTGGCAGATGTGTTTGCATGATCCTGGAGAAATCCAAGTGCCACCTGCCACAAAGATAAATAGAACTGCTGAATTACAGGCTTCTGTAAATGCAACAGAGACACCAAAGTCTGCTCTGGAGAGAGCACCAGGCTGTGGGATTTCTGGAAGGGTGCCCTCAGCCAGAGCTGGGCAATCACAGCTGCCTTAGCAGAGCATTCATGTGCATGATGTCTCCTCAAATCTCCTTTGTGACATGGGCTGACTTGAAAGCTGAGGCTTCCCCCTCTCTTAATGTGTGTAAATATTGCTGCAGGCTCAGGAATCAGAATTGTTTAGGTTGGGAAAGACCTGTAAGGTGATCATGTCAAACTGTAAACCTCACACTGCCAAGGCCAGCACTAACCCATGTCCCCAGGTACCTCTCCTACACCTCTTTTAAATCCCTCCAGAGGTGGGATCTCCACCACTTCCCTGGACAGCCTGTGCCAATGCTTGACCACCCTCCCTGTGAAGAAGGGAAGCTTCAGTTTCCTGAGATCTATGACATGCAGTAATGGAAGGATCTGTCAGTACTTTTTTTCAGTATTTTCCCCCTCAAATCCTCACCTCTCCCATCCCCATCAATGTCAGTGATGACATGGACACTATGGATTGCAACTGGTATCTGCTGGGTTAGGCTTTCTTTTTCCAAAGGAAGTCATGCTATAGAGGAATGAAGTAAGTACAGCTAAACAAATGAAATTATTTCAGTCACTGAAGTGAATGGAATGGTTGGCAATCTATTTTAAGTAATGTCATGTCATGTTTTGTTTTGTTCTTTTAAACCAGGCTAAGGTGGTCCATGTGATGCTGGATGGGCACAGCATCTCCCCCCTGGAGGGCTTCCTTATCCGCAAGGGACCAGGCAACTGCCACTTTGACTTTGCCCAAGAAATTCTCTTTCTTGACCATCTACAACCCCAGCCAGCTCCTAAAGTACACAGGAGGTAAAGTAGGATGTCTTTGTTGTCTGAACCAAACAATTTCTCTTCACTGTTTTAGTGTTATTTCACATTCCCTGTGGAAGGTGACTGTGTGAGGCTCCTGGATGAAAACATGGAGCACTTAGAGCAGAGTTTCACTGGGTTTTAACTATAACCAGATTTTAGTGAGGTCTGAGGGTGGTCTGGTCCATAATCACAGGTAGAGTGGTTAGGGTGGTATTTGTGGAGGTTTGTTTCTATGGATTTGTTATCTTCTTTTCTGAATGAGCCAAGGGTACATAAAAAACCTGGTTTGCCATGGGTTTTTTTGGCAGGACTTCTTCAAGGACACTGGAACAAGCCAGTATGGACTATGAAGCACCATTAATGCCCTGTGGTTGTATCCTTCCCTGTCATCTTCCTTGTCATAAAGAGTATTTCAGAGTTACATACCAAAAGCTTAGGAGTCCTGAGCTTTTTGAATCCAATAATTTCTGGTGCTTTAAGGTGTTAACAAGCTACCAAGAATATGAGAGAGGCTTCCATAAAGTACAGCTTAAGAATGAATCAATGAAACATAAGATATGAATCTGTGGCCTGTTTTCAGATACCCTGGTAGCTTTTTCTCCTGAACTGCAAATAAGAGCATCTGACATCATGGGCTGCACAATTATTTTTCAAACTGCAGATTAAATTGTCTGTTAGGACAAAGCTTCTGTATTGATATTTTCCTTAATAGCATTCTGCTTTTTATAGTTATTTTCCAGTTTCAGCTCCTGACGAGTTGGGGTGATCCCTACTACATTGGTTTAAATGGACTGGAGTTATTCGATGAACATGGAGAGCAAATCTTACTGACTGAAAACAGTATCCTTTGCACACCAAGCCCCTCTGGCCCTGTTGATGCACAGGCATTTGTCACAGGGCATCCCTTCCAGATTGTCAGGTCCTGTGTGATTAACTCTGCTTCTATTTCTCTGTCTTTGGGCAATGAACCTTGTTTCCATATGTTTTTATGGATTCTATATACTTCCAGAACATTTCTTCTCTGAATGGGATGCACCAACAAAGCAGGACAAGGTTAGAGAAGGGAAGGCTTAAGAAGGGCGTGGTATTTTCTGCTCTTGACATTTATTTCTTCTGTGGTGTGGAAAGACCAGAAAGTTTGCTGAGCTATAAATTAATTGAGTTCCGTGCTTTTTCTTTTTATGGAATCTTTCACTGTGCCTCAAGAAAGAAATTTTTCATAACTCTCGTTCTGGAGATTTAGGCTGTTCTAGACACCCAATGCAGTCATGAAGATCAGGGCTGAGAGTTTGAATTTGATTCAGTGTTCCCTGGATATCCAACAGAGGGAATGAAGAGCATGTTTGGAAGATTGATGTTCATCAAGGTTATACTTGGTGCTCTGTACCAGCTAAAGTCTTTTAGGAGCTGAAAGCTTCATACCCCAACATACAACTCCCATTGTGGCTTTGTCGAGGCAGACATAAAAGCCACACTAGTCATAATCTATAGTCAAGAGAGGTAGAAAGATTTTTTATTTTCTCTACTGCTTTTCTTACACCTCTTCACAATGGCTGTAGCCTATTGAGATTGGCTGCTTAGCAAACAATGACAAGGCTAACAAACAATGGCCATTCAGGCAGTAAACAATCAGCTATGCAAGCAAAGGTATAACTGCTACACACTATCCACGAGTTCTTCCTTGTACACTCTCAATGTCCCATAACAAGAACACCCTCTCCTGGTGTTCAGAACATCTTCTCTCATTGATTATCTTCTTGGCCTTCTCTGTGGGTTTCACTGAAGCTGCAAAATTTCACTGTCATATTCTCACAGGTAAATTCTGCCTGGTTTCAGGGGTGATTCTGTGAGACTGTCAGTCTGGCTGTCAATCTCATCAGGTCCCCCCTTTTGTTTTTGTATTACAAAGGCAGCATTTATTGACTCTTGCAGGGAATGAAGAGCATGTTTGGAAGATTGATGTTCATCAGGGTTACACTTGGTGCTCTGTACCAGCTAAAGTCTTTTAGGAGCTGAAAGCTTCATACCCCAACATACAACTCCCATAGTTCAGGTACATGGAAAGGAACATTCTTAGCCCCCTGGAAAGAATAAATAGCACAAATGCTGCAGGAATTGTTTGTCTCTAAGGATCCTCACTGCCTGATAAATAGGGAATTCAGTGGAATAAAGGCTTTTTCCCAAGTACTGTTTTGATTTGTATGATACACCCTGAACTTGAAACATTTGCAATGGACAAGAAGCATTTTGAAATTGAAAAGTGGTAACAAATTGTCTTTAAGAATCAGGGATTTTTAACTTACCTGGTACAGCTCTACAGTACAAAACAATGCCAGATAAAGAAACCTCAGCTCGTTTTGAATGATCACTTGTTCTGCCTGTGCAGCTGTGTATGGGATGTATTAGGATCCTAAAAGAGCATATTTGTCTTAGTGCAGTATTTAATGTGATAATTCACTACTGAATCTGGAGCAAGCTTTTCTTAAACACTTGAGGCATTGCTGTGTCATTCCTTAAATTCTTTATAAACTCTTACAGACTTTAGATAGCAGGACAAGGGGCAATTAATGTCCCTCAAACTGGATTGCTCAGGATTCATAATTCTGAAGACAGTGTCATTCATCTCCACGTTTCTTTGCATGTCTTTAACATTCATATATGTTTTAAATGTAAATGTTCTCTTACAGAGAAAATCTGGTTGTCTGTTCAATGGAGGTTTAATCTTTCCCTCTCAAAGAAGTGAAAAAAGGTTTTATTACACAGTTACTGATTTTTACCACAAACCTTGAGAAACTCAAGCAAAACCTAGTCTGAGTGATGACTGCCTCCTGCAAAGACACTCTTCTTGAGATAGGTTTTATATGATGAATTTTCACAAGTTTATGGTAAAAATATGGGACTTTGTCACCAAAAAGCTGGGAATTGCCTATTACTGATAATGGAACTTTACTGATGAAGTCATAAGTACATATTTGAGAATAAATTAAATGCAATTAGTTACTTGTTTCCTATTTTAAAAATAAATTTGAATGCCAGAATATCTAAGGGTTGTCCTGCTTTTAAAAATGTGCCCCCAAGTTCCTCAGCTGTGAAATCCTGGGAGTACTGCTGTAGTGGTGGAAACTCATTCATGGAGTTGGGAAGAGCATAAAGTTTTAAATATGATGTTTCTGAAATATCCCTTTTTGGGTTATTTATGCTTAAAGTTTTTTTTCAGATATTGCTGCTTTTCCAGATAGTGTCAACATTTTAGATGATGTATCTGGAGACATCCGGACTCCAGACAAACTGATTGACAGAGTAAATGACACCACTGATGGCAGACACATGTGGCTGGCACCAGTTCTTCCTGGTTTGGTACATTTTCCCTTTTCATTCTGTTTTAGTGATGTGTGTGGATGGAACTGGAAGCATGGAGGAAGGGGGAAGCATATATAATTTGTAGCTAAATTTGATATTAGTAAGTGATGCTAAATCACTGCTTTTTAGAAGTTGTTTTTGGTGCAGCCTCTCTGCACTGCACAGGCAGCAGCAATGGAGGTTTCCCAGGTTTGTAATCTCCTGTCTCCATGGGGCAACAGCAGAAGATTTTCCAGAGATGGTTTTTGAGTTACTGTGACGACGATACTGATGAAGGATTTCTGTGCAATAAACACTTTTCTGGTGCTTTTAAGTTCATTTCTACAAAATGCAATGAATGTTTTTCCAGCAGTGAGAAATTCTTTTTTAATCTCATTATCTGTGTTGAATTCAAATTTATAGATTAGGGATGGCAGACTTAGCATTTCATGTCCTAAGGCCACAAGTGATTCAGCCCTTTTAGAAGTTCCATGTTTAATAGATGGGATATCAAAAATCTAAACAGGAAAAGTAGATAAACTTAGATGAGTTCTGATGTTGTTTTGGGAAAGGACATTTTTTAGGGGCCTGTAATGGACATAATTAAGGTGTTTTTTATTTCCTATAAGAGAATGGATTTGAAAAGAAAATGAAGTATAAACCTGACATGTGGTAAGTTATCACTTATGTGTTGGAAAAATCGTGGCTCCATATGTTGCAGTTATTAATTAGAATATTAAAAGCCAGGAATTGTTAATTTATATCATTATGTGTTGTAATGCAGGGCTATAATTAAGGTAAAGCTTTTAGATATACTTGAGAATAGTGACCACTTGCATTTCCTAGGAAAGTGGAAAGTCTGTGTAATGCTTGAGGCTCCTACTGTGTAGATCCCATATCTTGAATCCTGGCAATTGGATGGGATGCTCAGATATCCATTGTAACAGGATGACTGATTGATTTGACAGCCATCTGAGTGTACTCATGTCCTTACAAAAGACATGCTTGCAGAGGCTGTTTCACTTGGGAAAAAGGAAAATAACAGGCCTTGGAGTTCTCTCAGAGGTGCAGCCACTGCTTTGTGTTGTTCTGCCTGACACCAAAGTACTGCAGAAGAGCACAAAATACCAGCATTAAAGGGTAAATTGATAATGTGAAATGCAGGAGACAGAAGCAATTTAATGGCGTTTTCTGTCCTTGAACTGTAACAAATTACACCTTTGTAAGATCCACAGAGTACTTTTCCCTCCTCCATCTTCCCTGGGATGGTTGTTCAGCCAGGAGGTGCTGGATGAGGCAATCAGCCTATTGATGCTCAGCCTCTGGAGCTGGGCTGCTGAAGCAGGGCTGGTGAACACTCCCATCCTCAGTGCAGGCTGCTTGGAAAGCTGCAGTAGCTCTTTGATGTGTTGGAGGTTCAAAAACTTGAAGGGAATTGATATTATGGCCTTTCTTTTCCTTCCTAGATGCCTTTTCCTTTTTCATTCTAAAAGTGATTCCCTGTTTTTCAAATTCTTTACTTACATAAGCAGAATTTGAATTATTTGTTCCCCTGTTACTGTCATTTTATTTTTTTGTTTGAATGGATTTTCAATCAAATATATAATTTGCTGTGGGACTAACAGTTGTTGTTGGAGACAATGCCCCAGTTGTCTCGTGGAAAATCACAGATGCAAACATTTCTATTGATCCACTCTACCTTTCTTTCTTCAGTTAAAAAACCCCAGCATAATGATTTAATATAAGCTACAGTATCTTCTCTAGTACATCAAAGGATTAAAACTTCAGAGGATGCTAAAGATGAAGCTTAAGCTATGTTGATCCAAAGTTGATATAGTGGCTCATGAAAGGAAAAGCATAGAATTAACTGTAACAGGCAAGATTGGTTTCCTGCAGCCTAATCTTTGGTCTTAACATCTTGACATTAACGTCACTGCAAGGCAAATGAATAATACCTCAAGCAGTAATTGTTTAGGAAGCATCTGGAGGATTGTCTCTAAATTCCTGGTAGTATAACACACAGAAATTGCAACATTTCTGCAATGGCTTTAAAGCATACAGGGGAAATTTTAGTCTTGCCAATAGGAAGGTGGATTGCATTCGTATTTGGTAGAAAGAAATGGAATAGAATATCATAAAATCATTGACTCACAGACTGGTTTGGGTTGGAAGGGGCCTTAAAGCCCATCCAGTGCCACCCCCTGCCATGGGCAGGGACCCCTTCCACTAGACCAGGTTGTTCCCAGTCCTGTCCAACCTGGCCTTGGATGCTTCCAGGGGCAGCCACAGCTTCCCTGGGCACCCTGTGCCCAGGGCCTCCCCACCCTCTCAGGGGACAGTTCCCTCCCAGTATCCCATCTAACCCTGCCCTCTGGCATTGGGAAGCCATTCCCCCTTGTCCTGGCACTCCAGACCCTTGTAGATGGTGTCTCTCCATCTTTCTTTCAGGCTCCATTCAGAATAGAACAGAACAGAAGAGGCACCAGCTTGTCTTATCCTTAAGGACACGTCTGTATTTGGTTTATGAAATACTCATTAAAAGTGTCTCTCTCCCCCTCTTCCAGTTTCCAGGCAGTCTAGGATGATGAGGACAGTCTAGATCTCATCTTCTGTACTTTTGAGAGCACAGCTGTGGGGTAGAGCCAACACCTGGGAATTACAGCAGGGATGATAGCTGAACTTCCATCCTCAACATCAGTTACCTCTCCTCCAGCTATATCTCTTTAAACATGAACCTCTTTTGATGTAACATGCATGAGAATTTAATTTCTTTTGGGAATTTGTGCTGTTAAATGTAAATGAATTCTCTTTTACAGGTGAATAGGGTATATGTCATTTTTGATGTACCTACTACGGTGTCAATGATCAAGTTATGGAATTATGCCAAGACGCCTCAGAGGGGTGTGAAAGAGTTTGGTGTAAGTCATTTTCCTGTGCATTTTGTATGTCCTGGTGCGTCAGCCAGCTCCATTTCTGTACGTGTTCTCACAGTTTACATTACATTACAGTGCCATTCCATGTGATCTCAAAGGATGGGATTCATCTCATTTAACTCTGCATTCAGTATTAAAATGACTAATCTATGCCTGTCATCTGTCCTCCCTTTTTTTTTGTCCAGGGAAAGAAAACTTTATCTGATTTTTTTCTTAGATAATTGTCTTAAGACAGGATAACACTTCTCTTTTTCCACTGACTGTAGAGTAGGCCTGGAGGACTAGTTTGAACTACAAACCCAAGTTTTAGACAGCTGAAGTGAGGTGAGATTCATTAATTCCTAGATTTAAGAGTGATTCACTGCAATGAATAGAATGGCAATTATGTAAAACATGAAATACATTTTTAATTGCCTACTTGAAAGCTGCATTAAAAAACATCAGTGAGAAGATAAAAAAGTTGGGGAGGGAAAAAAAAAATCCAACTCCAGCAGCAAATAGAGAGAAATGGAAGTTTTAAGGAACAAAAGCTAAATTAATAACCGGACTTGGGAAACAAACAGGGCAAAATGCTTTCTACTTAATTGCTAGAGACAGCTGCTGAAAGCAAGACCTGATTTCTAGATGGATTTTTTGTTGATTTCTTCAATATTTTTAGCTTCTGGTAGATGATTTGCTTGTGTACAATGGGATTCTGGACATGGTGAGCCATGTGGTGTCAGGCATCCTCCCCACGTGCGATCCCGTGGTCCCCTACCACACCATCCTCTTCACGGATGATGAGAGGGTTTGCCATCAGGAGAGGAGAACTGTTATCAGGTACGTGAGAGGATCTTGGCTGGGACAAAGAATCTTGGCTTTAAAAGCTGCTTCTATGTGACTGATGCCAGCAATGTGTGTATTGCTGAGGAAAAATCCCCTTCCAGAGCATCCTTGGCCTCACTTGATGAGGAATAAGTAGGTTTTTAGATATGAGGACCAAATTACCAGCGTTGTTTGCAAGCATCTTTTAGCACTTCCTGGCATTCCTGATGTGTATTATATATGTTTTCATGAAAGCCTGTAAACACAAAATAAAAAAGTTTGGCTTCCACAGAGGAGGATTAATAAATCTCAATGATATTCCATAGAGGGGGAAAAAACAGAAAGTTAATGAAAAAAACAAGCTTCAAAATTAAAGAAAATAAACTCCTCTGATTTGACACAGATGCTAATTAAGGAGCCAGAACTCTACTATTTTATAAACAGTCTAAAATAATGAACTTCTAAAATGAGAAATAAATTGCGTTTGGGGTAATGACACTTTGAAACCACTAAGCTGACAATCTCATGGAGAATGTGATGAAATGCAGTGAAAAATGCTCTTACATTTAGAAGGTCTGGATTGGTAGGGTCTAAAAAACAGTCCCTGGCAAGGAAAGTAAAGATTGAAAGAATAATTTATTTTAAATGGGATTGAAAAGTGAAAAAAATGAAGGCTCATAGAAATGAATACTTTCTTGTATGTTGGACAGCTGACAAATAGAATGTCTTGCACATGCATCACTTGGAAAAAAAAGGGCAAGTTTCATATGGCAAAAATGGTGTGTGATCCATTCAGAAGAATATTCAAACATTTAGAAATAAGCAGAAAGAATATAAGATGCCCTGATTAGAGACAGAAGTTCACTTTTGCCTACAGGGTTTGTTTTCTTGTGTTTCCCTAAAGCATTGGCTGTTGGCCACTGGTGCTGTCAGAGGTTAAATAAATTGTTATTGTTTGGATGTATTGTGTTAGACTCATGTTTTTGTATGAGTGGCTGTGTTGTCATGGTAAAATTTGGAGGTGAACAATTTCTCAAAGTGAAAAAGTTACTGAAATGAGAATGCCTTGGGGAAATAAAAGTTTTGAGAAATTTTTCAATGGGATAGAAAAAGGAGGAGGAGGGGAAACCAACCTTTACTTTCCTCAGCTTCAGATCTTTCTATGAGTAAAATTATTTTATTGGAAGCAGGGAAGCACCAGCTGTAATTACAGATCTTTTTTACATGACTTCCTTTGCTCGTATTTATAAGACATACATCCTTTGATCTACTTTAAAGAGGAGTTTTTGGGGTCACAAACACTGCATGGTCTGTTTTCCAGTAGAGAACATGCTGAGCCTCTCCTCGTCCAGACTTCTCTGCAGGAGTTTTCTTGGTCTTTCTTCCCAGCCTAGTCTGCAATCATCTTTTCTCTTTTTTTTTTCCACTGCCTACCCTACTAAAATACAGGGTACTCCAGCAGCAATGGAAAACATGCTGGATAATATCCCTTCATTTTAAAAATGCTCTGGAGCTTTTAGGTATTATTGCTTGTGATGTTGGCCTATTCTGTTTCACATGTCACTGTTCAGTATTTTATGAACCTGAACTTGAGTCTGATATTATCATCAATAGTGTAAGTTTTGGGTTACTTCAGTATTGGCTCTCCTGATTCACTCTGACAGTTTGAGAGACATTACATTTTTCTTCAGTAGAAACCCATTTTGTGCAGTATTTGGAGAGGAAAGAAAAATACACTTCTTTTGTTGCAAAGGCACAAATGTTTTGTCTGTGTGGAAGGGAGATGTTATTAGTGATGTTTTCCTTACCTTTCAATTCAGCTCACGTTTTCCCCTGTAATTAGTTTAGTTTAATTTACCTTTGAAGTTATTACTTCTTTCCCAAAAAGAAATGGTTAAAATTTTGCAGCAGCCTGCAAGCAAAACTTGTCACAGTAAATGAATTCTGTTTAGTTCAGAAAAGCTTCAAATAATGCTATTTCAGAATTACAAAGCAGTGTGGAAGTTCCATACTAGGATTTTTATACCCCCTTTGTACAGCTCTGATTTAAAATCTCACTTTGGTTTGTGGTTCAAGCTGTGTATGCAGGCTTGAAAATTGTAGAGTGAATATGATATTTATATTTGAATGTGTGGCTGAATGAATGCCACTAATTAAAACTGGCAAGAAATCCTTCAGGTGGATGAGGACAGAATGCCTTTCCTGTCTGGATAATCCTGTGTAGTGTGGCTGTGCTGTGGAGCTCTTCAGCCTCCAGGACTCCAGACATCACTTCTTTGGTAACCTTGTCCATGACTCTCATAACTTTTCACAATGTTGATTATTTTGGCTGTTGTGCTGATCTCAATCTTTTCAGCAATCATGTGGAGGACCAGGATGTACGAATGATGAATGAAAATGAGATTGTCACCAACAGCAAAAAGAAACAAGTTGTGGCTGATCCGGGTAAGTTCTGTCTTCCAGGCTTTTCTTCTGCTCAATTCCTGCAGGCACAGTGTGGATAATGAGCACTGTTATGGACTTAAACTGGGAAAAGTGGGGAGTCTTATGTATATTTTGCTCTACTTTTACTGTCACAGAAAGACAAACTGCAAATTTCATCACCTGGTGGGTTTCTACTCTGTACCTAAATCTGAAAGGGGATGATGTGGTTGTGGCTTACAGCACCACAAATGCAGAAATCCTCAGCAAAGAAACTGGCTGAAGATAAATTGAAAGTGGCTGTTAATTGTGCAGGTTCATTGATAGCTTTTGGAATAATAGGCTCATTGCATCCCCACTGGCCTTTTGAGCAGCTTTAGAGATGGTGCAGATGTGTCTGAGAATCAGCTGCTTGATGTTCCTTGAGCAAACCCAGAATCACAGTGAGTGTAACAAGGGGGAAAACATGTTGACTCTGTTCCTCCCACTGTCTTTCTGGTTGGTCTTTTTGCTTACAAAGTGATAATTAAAAAGACAACCTCTCTTTTTTTTCCCAAGGAGAAGGAGTAGATTGTATTTATAGTCTGAGGAAAGTCGTTCATTGTAAATTACTCAGAATAGCTCCCTAAATACATCTCAAATTCTCAGCCAAGCTGGTATATTCATGATTGGTTTTCTCTCCTGAGCATGACACTTTCTCCAATTAGTTCTCTAGAAAGTGTTACAGATATTATTTGATGGCTTTTAATAACAGTTCTGTAGGAGAAGGATTTGAAATGCCATTGCCTGTAAAAAACCAGCTTGAGAGTTATTATATTTAACACTAGCCTTGTCAAAAGTGTCCTGGACATCTCTGTGCCCATTGGAATGACATCCTGGGTTCCAGAGCAGACCTGTCCAGTAAAGAACAGCTGTCATTGCCATGGCCATCACATCTTTTCCAGCATGAAGGACACAGAGCCTCTGAAGTCACCAGCTGAGGGTGGCCTGTTGCCCTCTGTAGTCCTGGCTGGTATCAGCCACAGAGATTGTTGATCACACATTTGTGGAATGATTTGGGTTGGAGGAGACCTCAGGGGGAGGTCCAGCCTCCTACTCAGGAGAGTGTCAACAGTGAATTCAGAGCAGATTGCACAGGAAAGCAATTCCATGGGACTGTGAAAAAGCTGGCAGCACTCACTGTCAATGTAAGAAACATCACTGAAAAGAGTAGCTCGGCTTCATTCTGGGGTGGAAAGGGAAATGGGCATTTTTCTTCCTCGTTTTACTCACTGGTTTCACTGTTAGCCTACAGTCCTAAAGCTGCACTTTATTTTCCCTGACAGCTCTGCGCCCCAAAACCTGCATCTGTGAGAGAGGACTGCAGAGGAGGAAAAGATAACAAGGAAAGTCCTGAATGCATCCGGCCCTAAGTGTTGCAATCCAGATCTGCAAAATACGCATTTCCAAATGGAAGATTTTCCATGTCTGCTGCTGCTGAACCACATCCTCTTGTGAGAGGCAGTTTTATTTGCTACAGGAAGTTTTCTTCAAAAAGAAATCTAAAGCATGAATTCAGTTTCCTGGGGTTTTTTTGGTCATGATCTGTCTGAATTTTCTCCCTTATCTCTTAACTGAAAATCCAGGGAAGAAGGAACATAAAGAGAGAGTGAGAACCTTTCTGCTGACAGCTGTTCTGCCAAGTACTGTGAACTTAGGTTAAGCAGGATGGTCCACAGGTTTTTTAGATTATTTCTAAAGCTTTTATTCCTAGGTCCTAGCTGGATGATCACGAAGATCCTCACTAGAAGGTGTTGCTTTATTTCTCATGCCTGTAAATAGTTCTCTGGGAAATGCACTTATTAGAGGAAATACTCTTTAGCTATCTGTCTCTGGGCATGTTTTGATGCCAGGGCTGTCTGTAGGAGCTGACACTGTTTCTGACACCTAGACAGGTTCCACTGGGCTTGCAGAAATGTGATGGATGCTTTTAGGAAATGGAGATCAGGAAGTGGGTTTATCAAGGTTTAATAAGTGCATTTCAGCTGTCACCTTTTCATGTTTTGCAGTGAAATAATTATTTCTTTCATCATTTCACTACCATGGAAAAAGCAAGTGAGGTGTTTTGCCTGGAGTGCCATTGACAGGCACTCTGCACATCCTTCAGAGTCCTGCTACAGAGCAATGTTTTTTCCTCCTATTTTGCCTGAATTTATATGAACGACGAGGCCATGCCTCTGTGCTGCACTAACCAGATGTTGCCAGCAACAGATCATCACTTCTGAGAAATGGTAAATGCCTTTTAATTAGCAGAAGGTAAGGAGAGAAATGCATTTTTAAATAAAAAATACCCTGCACATGTAGTAATTTAAATAAAAACTCTAACCAAATAAATATGCTGCAGGATTTGCTATGCAAATGTACTTTTCCCTGAAAACTTGGTGTTTGTGACAATCTGTACATTTCTTCCATGGATTTTCATTTAGAACTTTCTCATTCCAACCCAGGCCAGTCTGTGATTCTGTGATTGTTTCCAGAGAGAACTGAATGCTGAAGTCAGGATGTGCTTTTACACATAAACCAGAGATACTGGTGCAGCTCAATTTGGGACCAAACTGTGCTGCTTCCCTTTCTGCCCTGTCAGGAGTGTAATATTTTGTATATTTGCTTATTAAAACTTCACTGCTGTTGCCTGAGCTGAAAGGACACAAGATAACGATGCGTTTCCCAGATTTCTGTGTATTGATGGGCAAAAAAATGTATTTTGTACTAAATACAAAACTTTACTTTTAAATGTAAAATAGTGTGTGTGAGTACAGTGTACTTTGTTGAAGGACTCTTCCCAAGCTGCACTGACTAAAGAACCCTCAGTTGTTCTGAGAACTCTCCCCTTGTTTGTTTCTGGTGTAGTTCTACCAAGAACCAAGTGCTAATTTTTGCTCCAAATCATATGACAGGCAACTCATTCTCACCTGTCTCCTCTGTCTGGAGCATCTCAAGTCCCACATGGTGGACTAATGATTTTTCAACCCCAATGCTCCAGGCTTTGGAAATTATTGCAAACTATTTGGTGAAGCTGAGATGGGTCACAGTTCTCTTTGTGTTTCTCTGCCACCTCACTGCAGTTGGTGACTGCAGCCAGTTTTCAACACCTTTTCCCCTGGAAATCTGTATCCAGTGCAGCTGGCCTGGCATCTGCCACGGAGTGCAGTGGCTTCAACCTTTACCATCCTCTCCCAGCAGCCCTTTTACCCTTTCAAGAGATTCCCCACAACTGCCACACTGTGGAAAGACCATGATAGTCTTGAAAATATTTTAAAAAATTGTCAAGTTGTAGAACATCTTCCCCTACAGTGTCTGTGTGTGAAAGAAGGCTTTGCCAGCCTGCTGTCCGGGATGACAAAAACCACCAAGGCACAGCCTAATGGAGTCCTTGGTTCTAGTCAGTCATTCTAGAGAGCAGCATAATGTTTAGAAAATACTTCATTCATCTCTGTGGGGTAGGAGCTGTCAGTGTTTGCCCTCCTAATTGGAGCTGAGATGTAATGACCCTTTATATAAGCAAAGATAATTAAGAGTCCTAGTCAGCCCTATACACTCAAACATAGACACTTGACTCATTTCCTCAGTGAATCAGGGTTAAAAAAATGGGTTTATTCCATTTTTCATCTTTTTTTTTTAACTGCTCACAAGTACATTCATGTCAGACTGGCATTTACAGGAGGGACAAGAGGAAGAGTAAACATGCAATCAAGAAAATCCCCACGGAGCACTTGAGTCAATGTCAGGCACAGTTTCAGCAGGACTAATTCAGCAAGGATGTGCCCAGTAACATCATTTGACATTGTGAAAAGCACAGCAAAGGAAAAGGAAGGATTAATATGAATTCTTGCTGAAGACTTTGATGTGAATTAATAAACTTTCACTCGGTTTCAATATCTGGGCCACGCAAAGACCTTTATGCCATGGTTGCTCACCTTTACCTGTTGTGATTGGATTTAAAGGGCTTGGATCAAGATAACAGAAATGAGTTTGTTTGTCCCACAGTGACACTGAGAAAGGCAGAGGATAAAGAAATAATCTGTGAGGAAGTACATGCCAGGCTGCCTACTTTTTGATCTAGAAAAAGATATTTTTGTCAGTCTTCACAGTGAAATCTGAAATGCCTGGGAAGGCCTGCAACTTTTCAATTTCTGCCTTTTTGTGCGTTAATCCGGGAGCATTTCAACAGCAGGGAGAGGCACCTGTCCGTGGATAAGGGAGCAAGCAGTGATGCAGGGTGTAAAGGGCAGCATAGAAGACATGGAAACTTGTGTATTCCTGAGTCAGGGCACTCATCCATGAACCCACAGGAGCTACATCCAGCAGCTAAATTAAACTGAGCCCTGCTCATGGCTTAGGCTGGACTGGGACGTGAATTGCACTGCAGCATCCTGCTCAGGTGGTGCTGTTCTCTGTAAATTTCCTGGTCCTGCTGGATTTTTACCATGTCCCTGGTGTGTCATTGCCCTGGTGATGCCCAGCCCTACCACGTCAGGGATGTGTGCTGGGCTGGTGACACTGACAGTGCCCATGAGTGGCTGTTGTGGGACTGGATGGAGGTCTTGGAACACCCTGGAATGGCCAGAGACAGGACTTGCTGCCAGTGAGGCTGTGAGGGGGAAAGCAGTGCGTGAGGGAAGTTGAATGGGGAGTTTTAAAGCTTTCTTAAGTTTCCAGGAAAAGCTCACTTCCCAGGAAAAGCAGAAGTCAGGTAGGAGCAAACATGAAGGGCTGTGTTGACATCTGGGTTCTGCCACATGCAGGGGATGAAGTCAGCTTTCCTTTGATTGATTGGTAAGAGAGGCAATCCCCATTCCCTCCTGCTCTCTGCAGTCCTCACTGCTGGCTGCAGCTCCACACCACCCTGGGGAATACAGCGAGTGATGGGAATCCAAACCTTGTGTAGGGTCCCTTAGGCTGCCCTCTGTGTTCTGGGGCTGCTGATCCAGGAGGCTTAGCTCCAACAGGAACTGCTCTTCTGGTAAAAGTCACTGAAGTAGCCAAATCTCTTCCAACATTCTTCAAAAAACGTAAACTCCAGCACACACCAAGTAGTGATGGCTTCACCATTGTCCTTCACCACATACTGCAGTTACTGAACCTGTGCACACTGCAGCATTTGAGGCACCTTCCTGGGTTCCTTTTTAGCTTTTTTTCCATCAAGACTATCTTTTAGCTGCGTCATTATGCTTAGAAGGTCAATTTGTCTGTCAAATCCATTGTGAAAGTGCTCCTCAGTCACTGTTGTTCGCCTTGCTGGTGTGACCAACCTGTTACACTCTGCAGATGTATGTGCTCAGATGTGTGGCAAGATTAGTTTCCTTTCTTATGTTTCCCACATGAAGGGTACCTCCTCTCTGATCTGGGGTGTCACCCACTCCTGTGTCACAGCACCGTGGCTCCTGTTTGTGTGGGGTCCCTATTTTTGGGGATGGCGGTGCTGTGTGTCTGCCTGCTGGGCTGTTGTCTGCCCAAAAATGCTCCAGGAGAGCTGTTCATTTTGGAGGTGTTTCCTCTGAAGACAGAGAGGGAGGGGTGTGACACACTGTTTGCTTCCCTCTGTGGGCCGAGGCCCTGCTGTTCAGAGCACAGGAAGGGACTTCCTGGCTCAGTGGCCTCTTTGCCCATTTCTGTGACTATTTGCTTGTTTGCTGAGAAATGACTTACAGCCCATGTGAGACACAAACATCCCTTTATCACACAGCTTGTATCACCCTAATGGAATTCTGTCAGCTGAGGATAAAATGTGGACTAAGAAAGCAATTATAGAGTGAATCTCCAAGCTGCAGGGAGAGCTGAGAGATGGGGACCGAGTGCCCAGCTGGAGTAATTTCTTGTCCAACTGGCCTCTAAATCTTGGGAAGAGATCAATTTTCCACCCTTGTCTGACAGCATGAGCTCCCATCACCCTGGCTCAGGACCCTGTGAAGTGCTGCAGTGTTAAGATCTGGGCCCAAAAGGAAACATTTGCAATTGGTGACTTCCTTCTTATTGACCTAGAAATTACTGGAGAAGGGGGAAATCAGGCTGTAGACCTTCTGTCTGACACCTCTCTGGTGTTCCCTTCCTGAGCTACTGGCTGAAGGAGAGGACTGACCATCCCACCGAGCAGCAGGGTAGGAGTTTCCCAGCCTGGAATACTGCTTCCAACACCCTGTAAGCCTCCTCCCGTGGCTCACTGCTTTGGCTCTAATTAGGAGAGGAAAACATCCACCTCATGACCTCTGAGCCACCTTCCCCAGGTGTTCTGGTTATTTCTGGAAGGTCTCAATTATGCAGTGAGACCACAGTGAGATCCTGCCTTTAGCTTTCAGCTCGCTCAAGGTCTCTGGTGTGACTAAAATCAACTTGACTCACAAACTCTTAGTGTTGGTCTCTGTCCTGTTCATGGGACTACCAAAAATGCCAGCATGCACAGATTTTGTGCCATCTGTGGAAAGAGGATGGGCATTTTTGGGGAATATAAATCCAAGGAAATATATCAGACAGATACAATTAGCTCACGCTCAACTCTTCCCTCTAAGATATCACAGAAACATTAGGGATGGAAAAACGTCCAAGATCATTGAGTCCATCCTGTGACTGATCATCACCTTGTCAACCAGACCAGAGCATTCACAACTCCTCAGTTACAAAAGCAGGCAGGTCTCACACCCAACTGTAAAATAAAATATCCAAAAGAATGATGGAGGGAAACAACATTATTAAAGAATTACAGGAGTTTAGTGGCAGTAGTGTGGCACCTGAGGTAAGGTCCTGCTTGTGCAGGAGGTACATGGAATGGAGCTTGAGGAGGATAAAAACACAGTGGGAGGGGATAGGAGCCAGCATGTTTCTCAGAGAAGATGCTGCAGGATGTAGGAAGTGAAATGCAGCAGTGCTGGTTGGGATCATTGAATTTGTTGTTTCAGAGCTCCATTGCTTGTTTTCCTCAGCTTCTCTGGATCTAAC
Source organism: Coloeus monedula (assembly GCF_965178545.1). Lineage (NCBI taxonomy): Eukaryota > Metazoa > Chordata > Aves > Passeriformes > Corvidae > Coloeus > Coloeus monedula. The sequence continues at coordinate 13,756,502 of NC_138796.1, read as the reverse complement.
TGGAAAAGGAGCTTCACACTGGTTTTTGACAGAACATCATGCTGGGCTAAGCATGTGAAGGTGAATGTCAGGGAATGCTAAAAGAACTTAGAAATAGCCAAGTCTCCTGCTCAGCAGAGGAGCATTGGCAACCTGGAAGTCTTCTGGCCCTGCAGGAGCTTGGGGTGGGAGCAGTGGAAGGGGAAGTTTTAGGTCTGGACACTGCACCTCAGAGCCATCATAAGGGCCAGGAAGAGACTGGAACTCAGCTGCTGCCTCCTGAGAGAGGGAGGGAGGTGGGAATTACAGACTGAGCTGGTGTCCAGACTCTCCCTGGCCAGTGCAGCTGGAGCTGAAACAGAGCTGCAGAGCAAGTGTGGTCAGCAGAAGGGAAAGGGAACACAGAGGAAGCTGCCGTGGCTGGGAAGGTTTCTCAGGGAAATGACTCCTCACCCAAGGGCACCGTTTTGCTGGGGGAAGAGAAGGTTGCTGTGGTAAACACACCGAGCCACGACAGATGAGCCCTTTTATCTCTCACTGAGAATTCTCTTCTGCCTGACAGCGTGAGCTGGCTGCCAGAACAGAGGTTTCTGTGTGAAACAAGCTGGGGAAAGAACTTTCATCTTGAGCAGGAAACAGCTTTTATGTCTCATCAGAAAGGGCCGGGGGCCGAGGGAGCCCCAGCACAGCAGGAGGATGCTCTGGCCAGCACAGGGTGCTGGGACATGGTGGGGCTCAGCCCTGTAACACCCCAGTGGGGCTGTTCCTGCCTCTTATTATTCCTGGCTCTGTGCTCCCATTCATCAAAGGTGTTCCTGACTGCTTTCTGCAATTACACACCTTTTTTTTTAACCTTACAAAAGTCAGACCAGGTTACACAGAGCTTCAATCGGTTTGGCCTGGAAAACCTCTAGGGATGGAGGATGCACGGCCTCTCTGGGTACTCTGTTTTAATTCCTAACTGTCCTAATAGGGAAAAAGTTTTTCCTTTGACACGTCATACCCTGTACTTCCCCTGCCCTGATTAAAGGCCCAGATCAGCATGGATAAGACTTCTGGCATTGCAGAAAGGTCATCTCTGTTGTTGTCATTGAGCTGTGTAATAATAAATTCCATCTCTCAACTATAATTTCAGATTTGCAGATTAGCAGAAGTCTTATGATCTGCCTCATTCCTGGTATGCTGGAGACACTGCTAAAAATAAAGTAAGTAGCAAAACTACCTGAAATGGTCTGAGCCTAAACAGCGGTAAAAACTAATTTACAGTGAATGTCAGTTCTGGCTTGTTTCCAAAGGAATGTTTTGGGATGGCTTGCTGTATACTGGAAATTGTTTGGTAAGGATTAGTTGGTGAATAGATAAATCAAAGTGACATTTCCATTACCAACAGGAGATCTGTCTGTGGCCAGAATTCATGTGGAAGGATGTGGGATGATAGTATGACTTTTCATTATGTTTAATATTGTCAGAGAAATTAAATAGCCACTATTATTCATCTCTCTGGGGTAGTAACGTATCTGAATATTAACACAAAATGGGAGATCTGATCAGAACCCACTGACCCAGCAAGACATTGATGTGTATTTTAATCACTCTCTTTGGGCCACTCAGATAATTTACTCTTCATAATAAATCTGCAAGAAGCTATGATCTGCATTTCTCAGGGCAGTGCTTGGGAGGATCAGTGTTCTGTCCTTGTGTTTGTCTGAAGCCCTTTGGGATGGCCTGGTGTCACTGTTGTTCCTGGGGGAGCAGCATTAAGGCCCTCAGGACATCTGCACCTTTGTCACCTGCCTGTGGGTTGGGAATAAGGGTCCAGAGATGATTTATAGGGCACTTGTTTCCCTGTCAGACTCCAAGGAGGGGAGAGGTCCGTGGAGGAGGGCTCCAACTCAGAGTGGAAAAGTAACCACTTACAGAAACGGATGGATGTGAGAAATGGAGAAGCCTCTCGGGAGGCACTTTCACCTTGGAAAACAAAGATTGTAGATTTATTGTGGAAATTTCTGAAGTCAGGTTGAAATGGAGTGTGCCAGAGGCACTGGGTGTATAAATGTGTAGAGAACACATTGTGAGGAGCAGGCATTCAGGTAGGACTAATGGCGAAGGCATTAATTGTAATTAATGGCACTGCCCAAACCCTTGTGACTCAATTCAGGATGGATGATACCCATAGCTGATATCAAGATGTAGACAGTTACCTAAAACTTGCTGTGCTGTATTTTAGTCATAAAGAAGAGCTGGTGGACTTGTTTTGCATAAAGCATTTGCATTATGCAGGGATATTATTATTAACAGTATGAAGGGGTAACCCATGAGGTCATAAAATGCATGGTTCAGTGAGTGACTTTGACTGCAATTATGCATTAGAGATATTAATGAGAAGGCTGACAAATGAATTGGTGATGCATGTAGATCTAACCCCAGCAAAGAGCCCTCCAAACCAGTGCTACAAAAAGTTTGCCATTTATCTTCTTTATCCACTGATGCAGATGTAAATTAAGTTCTTTTATTTGTTGTTGTTGTTGTTGTTGTTGTTGTTGTTAGAAGTTTGTTTTTATTGCAATGGTTTAGTTTTTGCAGCACAGTGTTTATTATTCAGGTTTTTTTACTGGAATGCTGTCTGATCAGAGGGGTTGGACAAGCTGACCTCCAGAGGCTCTTTCCAGCTGAAATTATTCTGATTCCAGGAGCAGTATGCATCAGGACCCTCTGTTTAACATAACTTATCTGTAGAATCTGTTCTGCCAACTGAAGCCCATTGAGCCACAGCAGGGGGGATATTAATAGGTTGCTTATTTAATGCAATCAATCAGTGCAAACTACAGATTGCCTGAGGATGGAAAAGGTATCGTTGTCCTCACACTTCTGACCAGACATCTGCTCTGGGAGATGACACAGGGGAGGGCAGCCTGTGCCACGGCTCTGAGGCCCTCAGGATACAGGCAGGGATGGATGCCTAACAGCCAGCATGTCCCTTGAATGAGTGTGATACTAATGGCTGCAAAATAGCAAATGTAATGCCTGTGGTTAAGAGGGAAAAGGAAAGAAAGTCATCTGGTAGGGTATTGGGTATTCAAGCTTGAGAATATGTGTTCAAGGAAAAAAGAATATTTTAATGAAGAGTAGACAGAATGCAACATGGATTTAAAGGCTAATTTTTCACTGTGTGTCTGATTGCCTGCCCTGCCTGTCTCCATACAAGTGGAGGTGATAACATTTTGGAGAGAAGGCTAATCTATGCTAAGGAGCCATGCAGGCGGGGTTCGAATCAGTGTGAATTGTCCAAGAATGGCTGAATCTCTTTAACTGTCACAATAATGGGGCTGTGTAATTGCTTTTCTGTCTGAATACCAGGCAGCAAGACCTAGAGCCTTAAGACAGAGCAAGCTTGTAACAGGGCACATTCTGGCAAGTGCGGGATGTTAAAAATCAACACCAAAAAAAATTGCTTTCAGGCCTGTATATTTGAGACACTGCTGTCTTGGTTTGGTTGTGCTGACTCAGTTTTGTACTCTGCAGGGAGAAGGGCTCTTCCTGCAGGTGTGGGCGGCCAGCCCTCGCCCTCCTGTTGTGTTAGGAGTGGGTGAACACAGGAAAAATAGGCTGGACACAGAAAAACTCTTTGGGATTGTGGGTAGACAGCTGTGCTTCTCTCCCCAGCAAAGCAGCAAGGAAAGCTGAGACTTGTGGAAGGATGAAAGGACTTGGTAATGCACATCAACAAGAGGAAAATGTTTAGAAAATCAGTGGATTTTTCTACCTGTATAAAAATCAGGAAAGGTGCCTCAAGTACAAGGAAAGGGTCACAAAGAGAATGCAGTAACTGAAGACTGAGACATCTTCACAGAGCAGAGCTGCCTTCAGTGGTGTAAATGCAGCAGAGGGAAAGGAAGAATTGAGGAGTCCGTAAAGGACAGGAGGATTGGGTTTGTCCTGCTGCTTTTCTCCCCTTCCCTCGCAGCTGAGCACTTGGGCTGCTGTGGCTGGCAAAGCTCTGGGACAGACTGTAGGGCTCAGAAGGTGCAGATACCTAATAATAATGTATAAATAATGTATAGAAGCTCTGACAAGACTGGCCAGCTCCAGCTGGATGCAAATAACCTGGAAATTCCACTGGAATAGCTAAAAGCCAGGACCATCAGGGTAAAAGCCCTAATGCACAGCTCCAAAGTGGTGGAGGTGATTCACAGCACAGCTGACCCTGTAGAAGGAGATGCTGAAACCTGAAAGGGACCCAGAACTGACACTATGTGACAGAACCAGCCTTGATGATGTAAGGCTAATAAAAATAATTCATGGACTTGTGCTGGATCTGAGGCATGAAGAGAATGAGGCTAAAAGAGAAAATCTGAGCATATTGTCTGGCCTCATGTACATGAGATACCACAGAGCCTCCTCTTACAGAAACAAATGTGTTAAGGTTTTACAGGCAGGGAGGGCAGGCAATGCAACATAGAAAGATTGATATTGCTAAATGTGTTTTTGTCAGTTCAGTGTCCACTGGACGTTATGGAAAGCTCCAAAGAGAGACCTCTGAGAGAGCTGGGGGTCTGGTCTGCCGTAGAAAAATAAGTGTGGAGCAGTGCCTGTGTGAGTTCCGCAGGAGGAGGATCAGCCTTGTCCCACCCATGTGATCCAAAGGGACGTTTTCCTACAGGAAAGAGCCATGAAAGCAGAACAGGATGCAGGGGGGTGTTTGTGTGAGACTCAAACCCCCTTCCACGGTGCACAGAGCCTTCCATTTGTTTTGTGATGGCCCAGCGTGGGTGATTTGCTCTGAGGGGACACTGCATCTCCAGTGACTCCGATCATCCTACACGCCCCTGTGCCCACCTGTGGAGGGAGCTGGCTTTTCCCAGTCCCTTTGGGTGCTGTCACTGTCCCAAGGGCACACGCTGTGTACAACCCTGTTGTCCCTGGAGGTACCTGGAGGTGCCAGCTGTGGCTGTGAATCTTGGCTGCAGTGTGGCACAGAGAGGCTGTGTGTGTGCCTGCGTCTGCACAGCATCTTGGAAGTGAAATAAATTGCTAATAACAGGGAGCTTAAGCCAAAAAGACCATCCTGCTGAAAGGATGGGAGCTCTGCCACTAAAGCCAGTGTCCCCATGGAGATGTGGCCAGCAGGTACAGAGTGTGTGGCCATGGCCCCCTCCCGTCACCCAAGGTGTCTGGATCTGTGGTGGCACAGGGAATGATCTGCTTTCAGTGTTTTTGTAATTGTTTTTTTCCTCCTCCCTGTTATTTTTGGAGTAAGCTTTAGGGGTAGATTACAGCCCAGCAGAGGGGAAGGTGGGCTGAACTCTCAGGTTGCCTCTTGCCCTCCCTGGGGCCTGGCAGGGAGCAGCAGGATGGATGTGTTCTGAGGTTTGATGTGTTTGTCACACTGAGACCAGGGAAGTGACCCTTTCCTAGAAGTGTCACTGACTCTGAGAGGGACTGGGGGGAACCAGTGGGGCAGGGAAGTGTGGCTGCCACTGGCACTGAGCAACGTAGCACAAGGACATCCCTCCACCCCTCCACTCTCACCTTTACAGAACAGGCTGCAAGGCCAGGCCTGTGGGCAGAACCTGGGGAACAAACTGTTCATCCATGGCACGTTGCTGGTTCCCAGGTGGGGAGGAAGGAGCTCCAGGGCCATTTTCCTGTGTGTCCTCCATGACCAGCAGCTCCCTTCACTTGGCACAGGCTCCATAGCAGTGCTCCCCTTGAGGGACCCTTGCAAGGGGCCCCAGCCTTTCATCTGGGTTAACACATCTGAGCTGGTCTGTCAGACCAGTCACCACAGACTGGGAGAGCTGGAGGTCACAGACCTTCACCTGTCCCACTGCTGGGTTGGTGATTTAGGAGCACATGGCAGAGTTTTGTGCCCTGGCCCCCTTTAGCTGAAAGGGGACCTGGGTGGGCTCACCACAGCTGCTCACCACCGTGCCCTGGGTTTGTGCCCCTGAAACCAAGGATTCAGTTGGGCAGAGGAGGGTTTGAAATGCCCAGGTCTCATTCCAGTGCATGTTCAAGTTATGATGCTGATTGATTTGATGTGCAAAGCATTTTTAGACAAATAAATAAAAAAGAACAGGCACTATTTTCTAACAAGTAATGTCATTTAATGAATGATACACTCTAGAAAATAGAAACTACCCAGATGCTGGTTGGTTGGTCTGTTTGGGGCTGGGAGAAGGCCCTTGCTTGGACGTACAACACCTTCTTGGGATTCTTTTGTCAGCATTTGTAGTTGCTGGAAACAAGGAAACGTCCACAGATTGAAAGAGACACTAAAGGAGCAATTGTTTTCTAAAATGTGGGAAGAGTCCAGGATGCCTTCCCACTCTGTGTCGTTGGGCAAGTGGCACGAGGGCTCAGAGCTCACCAACACCTTTACAGACAATCCGTACCTAAAAGGGACAGACTCAGCCGACGGGACCTAGCACAGTCCAGTCCTCTAAAGTCACCGGAGACCTCGCACTCTGCACAACATCTGTGGGCTCTGGTGCTACTGCACTGCTCTCTGGGTGCTTTTCTGCGTGTGTTGTGTCTCTTCCCTCAAGGTCTGGCTGCTAATTCCAGGGAATATGCTTTTCAGAATGTCACAGTAGACCATGTACAGCTCTGGGTCTATTTTGGGCTTGGGCAGGGAGCGGGAGTTGCAGGCCTGCTCGGTGGCTGGGTGCTGTGGCCAGTAGACATCGCTGAAGAGGGCAGTGAGGATCTTGTGGGCAGCCTTGTAAGGGTCGTCCTCAAACTGCACCATGGCCTTGAGCTCCGTCAGGGTGTAGCCATTGTACCTCTTGCTGTCCTCGGCCAGGGGCTGCACCGTCTCACCAATGTGTCTCACCTTCCACTTCAGGCATTTCAGGTCTTCCTTTACATCCTCTAGCTCTTTCTCCATGGCTTGGAATTCCTGTGTGGTTACAAATCTCCTGCCAAGGAAAGAAGTGGCAGAGACAGGGTGGAGTTCAGGGGCTTGGAGGAGTGGGGTCAGCCCAGCTTGCCTGGGGTCAGAGCAGACAGCAGAGGTTTGGGAGGGACATCCTGGCCACGTCGCTGAGCACCATCCCCTGCTCTGCTCTGTCAGGCTCCAGGTGACAACAGAGCTTCTCTCTGCTGGTACAAGGGAAAGTTGTGCTGCCTCGTTTGGAAGGAAAGGAGGCACCTGAAAACTGTGCCCTGTTGGAGGAGCTGAGGTTGATGACCTGGCCCAGGTCTGTCATCGGGTCTGGAGAGCTAAATGGGTGTTTGGGGAACAGGGCATTTTGCTTCCTGGATAACAGGGTTTAGTGGAAGAACAGGGTAGTTACTGAAAAACAAACACTGGGGACATCTGAATCATAAAGATATTTAATTTTTTTTATGGGGGGTTCTTAATGATTCTATACCAACATGGGTCATTTGAGGACTTAGACACCTGTGTGGTCTGGATACATACCTCTCATGATCAGGATCTTCCAGATCTGATTCAAACCCCTTTCCTGTATTCTTTAATTCACTTTTAGAGTAGCCAGGAGCCTGGGAACTCTCTTCAGGAGTTGTTGTTGCTGGAGGCCTTGTGCTTGTCCTGGTTGGGGTCAGTGTGTGATCTGAAGCTGAAGCTTGTACGTTTTGTGCTGTGTGAGGACAGAAGGTAGAGAAGGAAGCTGTGTTGATCCCTGGGCTGACTGGAGAGGAGTCAGAGTATTGCTGTGGCTTGGCTGAGCTGGGTGTTAGATTGAGCCTGAGGCTGGCTGGGCAAGATGCTGGAACAGTCCTTGCTCCGAGTGGGCTGGAACACGATATTGCTAAATTTGTATCTCTTTGCTCAAGTGGTTGAGGGTTTGGTGATTCCCCTGGGGCCAATCTAGTGATGGAGGTGATGTCCAGCAGGGTTTGATCCTGAACCATGGAGATCTGGCTGGTTGGTTCTGATGAAAGTGAAGAGCTGCTTGATGTGTTGCTGGAAGAGCTTGACGTAGCGAATGGGGGTATTTTCTGAGCATTATGATCACTCCTGTTCCTCTGCGGGCTAGTGACACTTAGAGCTGGGTGTTGTGAAGCCCTGAAGAAAGACAAACACACACTTTTTCCTCTGGACTGTGCTAAAGGCTTATAAGACAATTTTAGGCCTGTTTTGGGACAATTTTAAGCCTGTTTCCCACAACTGTATTTCCCCATAGGCTGATTTGCCTCTCGTGTCCTATAAAACCCTCTGCTTCTCATGATCAAGGGCAAAGCATCTGAGAATAAGGCACATAAATTGAGGACCAGCTCCTCCCTGCTGCCAACTGAGCACTTGTCAGCTATCCTCAATGTGAGGATCACTGGAACATCCACGTTCTCCTCCCCAAAAGTCACACAGCTCAGCGAGAACCAAGGATTTGGTGCTGGGGAAGGACAGGAAGGGATGAAAGCTACTGGCATAATGACTGTGAGAACACAAAAACCTGGCTGCAGGTGGCCACAGCACCTGTCCCTGACCATCCTGCCCACTGTGAAGACCTGCCTTCCTCCCATGGGCCCTCATGCTTCAGCCTCCTGGGAGCGCTGCTTGGGAACTCAGGGAATTAGGGGATGGCTAAATTTTTCTTAGTTTGTCAATCCTGATGGCAAGAGAGGAAGATGTTCTGCCCTAGTGGCCTGGAACTGTGCTGAAAGGTGGGGAATGCAGCTAGAAATGCCTTGACCTTGAAGGGGAACACAAAGGCAACCACAGTGCAGATCATGGTTCAGGATTTCTAACAGCCAAAGGACATGACAAACTTTCGTAGTGATGCCAGGGACCAACTGAGTCTTTCTGTGCATCTGGTGAATTCTCGTGGTGGAAGACAGCAGCAAATCCTGGTCTGGATGGGATGTATGAGGTCCTGTCCTGTCAGCACCAGGGGCCTGAATTAGCTGCACAATCACTTCTCCACCTCCCTGCACCTTTCTCAGTGTTGGATGCAATTAAACACCAAATATTTAAGGTTCTAAAGAGTATGTCTCACACCTCTGGGCTTCAATAGGGTTAATTTGCTAAATCACAGCTTAATTATCAGGTTTAAATCACATTTAAAGGTTTTATAATTGGAAATGCAGACAGTTACAGAGCTACTGCATAAAAACAAAGCCAAAAAGGAATCATAGAATGGGTTATATAATGGGCAGGAGGGAAAACAAGCACACACATGTCCCAGGGAGCACCTGGGAGTGCCTTGCCTTCTTAACCCGGCTGAACAGGGCTGGAAGGCCGGAATTGCCAAGTGGGTATGAGAAAAAGCTTTTTCACCCTGAGGGTATTCAGACAGTGGGATAGAGGCCAGGAGAGGTATTGGGATCTCCATCCTTGGACATGTTCAGATCTCAACTGGGCAATGAATGAAGCAGCCTGATCCAACCTGGACATTCTGGGAGCACAGGACTGGAGCCCTCTGGGGTCCCTGTCCACACTGTGTTATTCTGTTGTTCTGCCTAACTATGAAAAGAATTTATTCCTCCCCCAGTTCCCCTTTCTCCTCTCATTTTTCTCCCCTCTGGGTCCCACCTCACCATCCTTCTCTTCTATTGGAGCCTCTGGGCTGTCCCTTTTCCCACTGACTTCATAGTGCCTGTTGCTGGAGAGTCCCTCATGAATGAAAAGGTTTTTACAGGAAAACCAGAGTTATTTAGCTCAGAGGGATTGCTGCCCCTTCCTTGCATAAGTCAGGGTTGGTAGCTCAGGCTTTGGACCTTTTGGGAGACAAGAGACAACCCCACTTTAAGGCAATTAAAACAAAAATGCATTTTTGTTGTTAAAATTACATGTATTTATCCTCAAATATCCCACGGTGTAAAACTATCTGAACCTGAACTGAGAACAGCCCCTACCTCCATTCCAGGGGGAAATAAAATATGCACAATGAAAGGGTGCAGATACAGTCTGAAAGACTTTGTTTCACATGTTTAGCAGTGTGGGACAGGGTTGGCTTGAAGCGGGGTGGTGGTTTGGGGAGTTTTTTTGCATAAATCCAGGATTAGCTGTAGGAGATGAAGCATTTATTGAAAGATGCAATTTAAAAGAGTGACAGAAAGCACTTTTCATAACTAATCCCACTGAAATTTATATAAGAAGCCTTTCAATTCACCTGTGCACTGGAGGAAACAAAAATGTATTATAAACTGTCAGCTTATTTTGCTTCCCTTTTCCACCCCTTAGTTTTCACTGGCTGCCATGCTCCACCATGGGACTGCATTTACTTTATCATCATCCTTACTTCAGAAGCAGAAAAACTGGTAGCTCCAGAAGCAATGTTAAAGCAAAATGTCAGTCTGGATGTTAGCAGAGGTAAATGAGGACAGAACCGAGACCTCTAGCTTTGGAATTTCCTAGTGGGCAAGGCTTTGCCTGCAGACAGGAACGAGATTCCCACTGCTGTCAGTGCAGCAAGGCTGGATCTTCGACCTGTAACCATGGTACTTTATCAGAGGGGATTTTTCCCCACCTGTTTTTTAATGTGGTGAATCACTACGAACTGAATAAATTACAGGAAGAATTGCAAGACCTGGAGTTGGAATCAATGCTGACATGAAATAGGCAGCTGATTGCAGCTGTCAGGTACCTCCACAAGGAGAAACCTTGGCTCAACTTTGAGCGACACTTCAAATGCGTCAAGCCCTTGTTGTCTGCCGCCTCCCAGCCTGTGCTGCTCAGCATATAAAGCATGTTCCCCGTTGTCACAATGACCTTGGCTGCCGTCTGTGCCTTGCCCTCTCCAGCTCAGCTGGTGCTACAGAATTTTTGGAGACATTTGAAAGTTGCCTGCACATCCAGCACCACTTTGCTTCCGTGGCGCTTGCGACTGACGGAAAAAAAAACCCCAGTGGTTATTCTTTGTTTTTTATGAATCATTTCCACCATGCTTTAAACCTAGAGTTCTTCTGATGAACTTGTCTGAATAGAAAAAAATTACACTATGCTTTAGAATGAAGCACTGAAGGGCTGGTTGCATAAATCTCACTGTAGACAGCCGGGGTGGGAGGATGGTAGAGGAGCTGTGGGATGGGCCCAGGGGAAATGCCTACAGGGTGATGACATGAGAATAAAACTATTTTTTTCAAGGCCTCCTCTTTGTCAGGTGACCCTTCTGAAATGCCCACGCTGCCAAAACAGTGACATATTATTTCTTTAACACTGAATTAATTTTGAATAATCTTTCAGTTTTCTACAAGAGAAGCTGGTGTCCTGAACCCTGGGTTTATCTGCCTCAAATAACACCAAGGCTTTTAGCCACAGACAGTAAGAATGTGCTGTTTCCTGCTGAGCTGTTGCTCTTCCGGGCTATTTATCTCTTCTTTGGCTTTGCCACCACACCTGTCCCTCCTTGTCCTTTGTGATATTTCTACTGCCTCTCTCTTGCCCCTTGTTTTATATTTACCATCTGTACCTCTCCCACTTGCCCTGTGGGATCCAGGCTCCTCATATTAATGCCTCATGGTGGGACAACTCTGGAAGAAAGGATGGAAGTGGCATGGACATACAGATGTCTGAAATCAGGGACTATTGCTGTCTGGAGCCTAATAACAGTGAGCATTTCTTGCTAATAAATAACTGTGCAACAACAACAACAGAATCCTGATGTGAAACTTCCTTCTGTATTTCTGTGCAGTGCCTGGAGCATCGAGATCTCCCAGCCCTGCACTTCTGAAAGAAAAAGTTGAGACCTCCAAGGTCAAAAATGACAGCAAATAGGCTTTAAAAGTGTCTGGAAATGCTAAATTTGGTATGTCCGGGGGCATCAGATGTATAGGGGCCAGTGCCATATGTTTGCACAGGAAGGCAGCTTGGGGAGAGCAGAGGAAGCCAAGTTATAGTTAGAGCTCCCTGGTGCTGCTCTCAGCCCAGCTCAGGTAAGTTTCAACCCTGCTAAAGGGGTTTAAAGTTAATAAAATAATTTTCTTTTTAACCCTGTTAGAAGAAAATTATAGTTTAGTGATGGGCATTAAATGGTTTAATGTAGAATTATCAAGACTGAATAATTGCATTGTCCTGATTGAGGCGCCTCTGGAATCAAGCTTCTGATGGAATTTATAATTTAAGGCCGCTTCTCAAAACGGAGAGCTCAGTCTTGCCAACAGAGGAACCTGATATCCTGCCCTGGCATAAGGCCCTTTGTGCTACCTGTGCTCCCACAGTGCTGTAGGGCTGCTCAAAAACCTTTAACATTCTCTCTTCCAAAATCACCTGGCCAGGTAGTGTTTGTCTTCCACAATCACTCAGTCTTGTTCTCATCTTTAGAGCTTTTGCTCTTTCACTCCTCAGTGACACTCCCCCAAGTCCTTTCCTCTCAACAAGGACAGATGCCCTGTTTTGTCTTCATGGGAGGACAGAAAGATTCATGATGCCTGAGGATGAGCCAGTATTCCTTATCTGCTGTTTGGTTCAGATTAGAACCTCCTCAGAGTGCTCCTCGGTGAGGGCAGCTGGCAGGTCCTGCCGGGAATGAGGTGCTGGTTGAGGTGAGCAGCAGGAATAACTCCAGGTGGTGCCTCCTGGTGTCCTGCTGGCACAGGACCACCCCTGTGTGAAGTGTCCACGAAGTGCTCCCAGTGACCTGCTGGCATTTCCTCTGCTGGTGGCATGTGGCTGCTGGGTTGGTCTGTTCCTGGTGACGTGTCGCCTTCTTCCACACCACCCATGGGGTCAGTGTGACCTTGGTGGCTGCTCTGCCTTCAGCCAAGCCCTTCTCATGCCGTTCTCTCGCCGTTCTCAATCCTCTGCTGGCCACGGGTCCCTGGCATGGGGAATGTGACAAGGACTGGGAGTGTGGGACCCTGGAACCAGCATCAAGGAGAATCCTGGGGTCAGGCACAGGCCAGTTATGGCTTGGTGAGCTTGCTCGAGGAAGGAGAGGTTCATGTGAGCATTGTGAAGCTTTGTGCCATCCCAAGCAGCAGTAACTAATGGTTTTTCCTCCCTAATAAGCATGGATAATGAGCATTTTGCAGCTTCTATTGGATTTGTAAGTAAACTGTGAACTGAGAGCACGGCTTCACTCCTGTCACTTCATTAATATTGATCTGATTTCATTACAGAAGGTAATGGATGTGAGGCTGAGCCTGATGGAATATTGAGGAATGGCCACTGTTCTTTAACCTGACTCAGGGCTTCTCGTTTGTGGTTTGCTTCCTCAGCACTGTTAGCACTCTATGGGATGAGCTCTGTGTCCTTTAACATTGAAACACCTGGGACAGCGCTGGGCACAGGACCAGCAGAGCCCATTCCTTGGAACACCTATTGCCAAGACTTGTTATTTGTTCTTTGAAACAAAGACTTCTGGACAGGTTTCAATAATAAAATAAGCACATTTGAGCACCTGCCAGGAGCTTGGCAGGTGAGGAATTTTCTCAGGAAACATGACCCAGATCAATTTTGTACCAATAGACATTTTCAGGCCTGTGAGAATGAAGGATATAGATCTGCCTGTGGAAAGGTCCATGACTGACATGACATTTTCAAGGAGCAGGAGTTACCAAGTGAGCTGATGACAAACCGAGCTGGAGAGCAGTGCCAGCACTATCATGCCTGTGGGGACACCACCTGCAGTGACATGGGACAGGAGAGCTGTTCCAGCAGGTCTGGTGAGGGAGCAGGACCCTCAGGGGTTGGGGTTACAGACACCAAGCTTCCATGAGTATGTGGCTGAGATGTGCATCTCAGCAAGACAGAGGCAGCAAAATGCCATGAGGTTTCCAAATTTTAACAGCGCAGAGCCAGCAAGTCACTCTCCCAAGGCTCCCTCCTGCTGAATGAAGGATCACTTGCTTTCTTTCCAAGGAAATAGATGCATGAAACTGCACACATCTTTCCTGGAGAGTAAAGAAAAAGTATAGTATTCAGAGCAGGGCAGGAGCCGTGCTCCAATACTGCTCTGCACATTGAACCACTGATTCCCATAGCTTAAAGCAAGAGCTTTTGCAAACACTGAATAAAAGCACAGCAATTTCCAGAGAAAGTGCAAGAAATGGCATTAATTATACTAACGTTATTGTCTACCAAAGCTGCTTTCAATCATTTTTATATTCAATAGCATGCATCATCATGAATTGGTGATAAATATAGATGAAAAAAGGTAGTGATAATGAAAGTTATACAGGTGTAAATTAGAGCATATTTTTAAACTACTATGAAGTCACAGCTTCTTGAGATAACACAAAATTATAGGATATGTGCACATCCTAAATTGAATCCTGGAGAATTCTGTACTGTTCTTATGCTGGTTGGTTATCTCTTGGGCAATGCTGTCTGGGAAGGCAACAAACCTCTATTTCCATAGCTTCCTACTCCAAACCTCATTCTGAGCCCCGGGGAGCCAGCGTGGGGACAGTACAAGCCATTGTGTGCTGGACACATTCGAGCCATGGTCACTTACTATTTGGGGAGCAGCTATGGAGGCACTGTAACCTCAGGTCCCCAGCCTCAGCCCTCTCCTCCTCAGTCCTGGAAAAGAGAATATAGAAGTAGCACCTTTAACAGAAACAAAGGCTGCTCCCAAATGTACACAAATGGAAGGGTCAAAACCAGTAAGAGTCCAACATACCTGGGCTCCTCCATCTATAGCCAGGCCCACCACGGAGATCGTAATGGGCTCAGGAAGGACTTGGTTCCCCTGGCTTTGCCCCTCTTGGGGAAAGCTCATGTAAAGAGGCCTTGGGGAATAGAAATGAGGGGCTCAGGGATGCATCTCTCCACTCTTTCCCTCTTCAGGATGGATCTAAGCACCGGGGACCAACAGCATTGTATGTGTGTGTTGGAAGTGGGGATGGTGCTACTGCTGCACCATTTTAGTGCCAGTCCATGTGATTTTCCAGGAGGAGCAGCTCTGTGGATAAAGCTTCGTGTGTTGCAGAATAAAGTACAGAAAAAAGCCAAGGCAGGAGGTTGTGCTGGTCCGTGTGCACTGATGAAAGGGGAATGGGAAGATTGGAAATATCGGTGTCTGTGTGAAGAGGAACTGACTCTGCCTGTGGGAGGGACATTAGGTCAGTAACTGAAACACCTGTTCAGGTACTTGGGTGACCGAGGAGGAAATCAGAGCAAAAGGTTGGCATGTCTTTGGAAGGCGTTGGTATGATCTGCACATCTGACTCAAGCACAATGGACTTAGAGGAAGCAAGCTGTGAGTATGATATGAAATGTGCAAAGAGGGAAAAAATAGCGTGTAAATGATGATTTGAAAAGTTCTGGTTCTCACAGTGTTGGGAATAGTCCTGATTTATTAGCTCTGCAATAGCTTTGGTCCTGCTGTCTGTTTCAAACTGCTCCTAGCAGTTAAAACGACATTTTCTGTCCCTGCAGAGACATTTTGTCTGCACTGCTATCGATGGCAGTTTGAACTCAGCTCATTCCAGAATCTCACCAGTAGCATCTGCCTGCTTATGTTGGTGTTGCAGATCAGAGTAAGGGCCCAGTCAGCAAGAAAAATGTTGTGAAATCAGCTGCAGTGGCACAATGGGTGTTGATGGACAGCTGCAAACGCTGTGCTACGGATGGGTGAGCTGGGGGAGGTTGAATCTTCCAGATTTACTTGCTAAATATGTTTATTTAACAGCCCCTGGTAAGTGAGATTTGCTTCACAGGGGCATGAAGCTGGATAGCAGACTGGAGACAGGGCTGTGCTTATGTCTGGGGTCCCCTCATGGATAAGCCCCGACCCATCTCTGCAGTGGCCTCAGCTCCAGTGGGACTCTGCACCCCTGACCAGGCCTGGATGCACGTCCAAAAGCTGCTCTTGTCCTCACTAAAAGAAGGCCATGGGTAATTCCAGTTTCCTCACATCACTTCACAAACTTTTCATTACTTGCCTGAGGCAGTGATGACCTCTCCATGAGGATCTCACTTGGATTTGATTTCCACCCTTTCAGGCCCCCTATCCCTCACCTCAGGCTTCAGTCCTCATGAACCTTCACCCCAAGCCCAGACATTCCCTTGTCATCCCTGCAGCTATTCCTGCTGTTGTCCCTGCAGATGTGCCCCTTGCCCAGGGGCTCCCTCTGCCCCACCAGCAATTCCTGCCCTGCCCCCAGCAAAGCAAAGGAGCAGAGAGGAAACTTTTAATTCTTTACCTGAAAGCAAAATCCACCAGAATGCTGGGAGAACGGAAAAGTCTGCTGGGGAGGGTGGCTGAAAGGGTTTCTTTAATATATGAAAAAAAGAAAGCAAGAAACTGAGAACAAACTTGGGGAAGGCATTGAGTATGGGTAAGCTGGCTGTGCTGGCCCTTGCCTGGATGGATGTGATGATAGTGTTGGTGGAGCCAGTTGTGTGAGCAGAATTCTTGTGAATGCATCTTAATTATTACACAGCCGTAGGGACAAAGCTGCTAAAGCAGCAGGGGAGAGCTAAAGCTGCTAAAGCAGCAGCTACTAAACAGCTGGGCAGGGAAAGTGGAGAAGGTCTGTCACCATTCCTTCAGCTGCCTGTCACAGAGATTATCAGACTCCATGGGAGAGAACAAAGAATCCCTGTCCCTTTGGCTTTTCTGGAGGGATCCTCAGAGCAGGAAGGAAGGAAGCAGAAGGGCGGTGAGGATTCCTCCTCTCCTGGCTGGGGTAAACCAGACACAAGGGACTGTGCTCATGACCATGTGGGGCAAGAGTATTCATGTGAAACAGAGCAGAAAGAGAAACTGGGAGGGATGGAAGAGAGATACTTGTTATGAACTGACACACAATTAACTAAAAACCTGAAAAAGATGAGCAAAGGTATAGACAAATATTCATTTCAAAGGAAGACAAGAAAAAAGGAAGGAAAAAACACTTAAAGGACAAAGACTGAAAGCTGACTTTGCAGATAATTCTGATAATTTTATAGAACACTTAAAGCATGAATAATACCTCCAAGTCTGTACAATTGGCCTGTTTTTCTCAGAGTTACCCTGAGGGCTACTGTACTTGTTATATCTGAAGAGCTCTAGTATCTTTTGATTTCATGGTGTGAATTACAGAGTCTGTTTTGTCTGGACTTTTCGAAGTATCCCAGGTCCGGATAGGAAATAATTGTATGCAACACCATGAATCTTTGATTTTTCAGCATCTGCTTAAATGTTTTCCCAGTGATAGGAACAGTGAGATGCTTGGCTGGTGAGAGGCAGAGCCTTGGGGGAGAGGGAGGAAGAGGGTTTGGATGTGATCCTGTGAGACTGACTCAGGGCTGGATAACCCCATGTGCTGGCTAAGGTGGAGTCACAGCAGGCTGTGGAGCAGATTTGGAGTGTACACAGACATTCATGTGGTTCTAAAGGTCTTCCCTATGTTCTTCAGAGCAGAGGCTGCCCTTGGGATGTGGAGAGTGAAGTGAAGGAGCAGCAGGGACACAGAGGGCGAGGCTGCTGTGCAAGGGGAGGGGATGGGGAGCTGCTGGAGGGGGGATCAGCCCAGCAAACCGTGGAATGATGTGGCTCATCCCCTGCACCTCCTGCATTGCTGGGGACAGGAGCACAGCTGTTCAGCTGGGAGCTCTCAAGGGACCATTTCAGCTCTTACATCTACGTTTCTAGCAAATCTTCTGCTGTTATATGCAGTTACATGCAATTAAAAATAAGTGCAATACAATGATATATTTGAGGAAACACATGCAAAATTGGCAGCATTTTACTGCCAGCACTTTTCATAAAGCAAATTTCTTCCCTGGGAACAGGGGCCTGTAGAATAATATTCTGACAAAAAGGTTTTATCATGCAAAATGGGGCTGACACTTTCCTTCCTTGAGTCCCAGATGATAAATGGAGCTGTTGGGAATAATGATAAAGCTTTAATTTTCAGCAGACATATAGGAAAGTGCCTGTTGCACAGGGTGTGTCCAGCACAGAGGTTGGATATGTGTGGTCAGGGGGTGCTGAGTGTGCACTGAGGCAAAGGAACAGGCAGAAAGGGTAAAGATATGTGCAAAGTAACTGGAAGGAAGAAAGGCTGGAGGGTTTTATTCATGAGGTATGAAAAGGAACATGGAGGTGGAGGAGTAGGAGGGAATGTGAAGTATCCCTGGGTATATGCACAGGAAGGAAAGAGGATTTATTTTATTTTCTATTTGTGCAAAGGCAGATGGGAGCTCGGGGAAGTTGTGTGGGACTGAGGGCACCCACAGCATGCAGCAACAGGGTGTTGCTAATGGACAGTCCCTGGACCCCCTGCAGCCAGAGCATTCCCAGGTCACAGCAGGAAAGCTGGGCATGAATATGATCACTTTAAAAATTAAAAATTTTGTATATTGCTGCACAGCTTTAAATCTCCAGAATGATCCCATGGTAACACTGTCTCTGGGCTTCCTATTATGTATTCAGATACAACAATTAAAATAATATGATATAAAAAAAGAAAGTCATAATCATGAAGTTTGGGAACACCACATGCTTGAGCTGTGTGTGCCAAGTGTGTGTGGAAGGGCAGGGAGGAGGTGACCGAGGAGGGAATTGTTGGGGGTGGGATTGTGTCATATTGTGAGGGCAAGAGGAGCCCAAATCAAACCCACAGTACCCATGTGAGAGAAAGGTCACTGTCCTGTGGGCCATCCATGTATTTTGCTATTTACTGTTCCAGAAAGGGCAGTAGTGGTACTTGAACAAGTTTCCCTAGCATTTCCCAATCTAACTCAAGACACTGTTCCTTATAATTCTGCTGGGCTCTTATCTGCAATTCTCGCTTCAGTAATTCGTCTGGTTTCCCTCCCTGAGTGCTGATTTACCCCGAGGCACACACTGACCCCTTCCTCTTCACTGTGTCTGGGCTTTCTTTTCTCCCACAGAGAATATTTTAGAATTCACTGTCATGTCCAAATGCAAAATTAGGAAAATCATGGTTGTTTGCCTCATTTCTCTTTTCCTTCCAGTCTGAAAGGTAGAGTGAAAACTTGGACGTTAGCAGGGGGATAACTGTAACAACAGAATAACAAACAAGATAACCAAGGAAAAGCAATAATCATGGAAGCTGTCTAGTTCTGCCCTCCCAGGAGAGCTCCTCACTCTGCTGCTGAAATGCTGATCATTCCAAACCTTCTGTCCCCTCAGAGCTTCCCAACCACTCTCTTCCACCACGGAGAAAGTGCCCCACTGGTCTGACGAACAGAGATCCATCCTGCTTATATTTTCTGCCCCCAAAATATCTTTATATCACTTCAGCTCATAGGCTTTTGGTGAGGATTTTCTGTACTTCTCAGCTCTTCATCCTGTGAAGGTATATCACCCTGTGGAGCCCATCCCTGCTGTGTGAGCCCAGGAGCTGTGTGCTCTTCTCAATCCACAGCTTTAAACAAAGCCTTAACTTTCTCACCAAAGAACGAGGGCAGCAGGTCCCTGGAGCAGCTACAGGGGTCAGCTACTGGGCAGAGTGACAGAGCATCTCTGGGCCTTGGGACCCACCAGGACTGCAGCCCAGCTATGACCCTGGTGGCAGTGTGGGTGGCACTGTGTGGGTGTTCCTGCAGTGCAGTGCAGTGTTCCTGCTGTGTTTGTGTGGATTTGCTCCAGAGGATGGGTTGTGCCAAGAAGCCAGGGATGGATTGTAGACATGTGACCATGGGAGATGGCAACCCCAAAGTGTCCTGGTGGTGGCCGGAAAATGCCTCAGCAGCTGTTGGGATTACTGGGAGGTGCCTGTTGCACATGCTGAGAAAGGATGGGTGTCACATTTGGTACACCCCCACAATTTTACCTTTCTAGAGAGGGAAAATCAGCTTACATTGGCAGCACAGCTTTTTGTGAATTGGGTGCATATTGTAAAACCTTCTAGTGAGTATAGGAGAAAGGGTGGACACTGAGACATCACAAAATTTAAGAAAAAACAAATCAAGGAGGACCTTTTGCGTTTGCCTTTCACACATGCCTTCTCCAGGTGTCTCAGAGACTTCACCCACTGAAGTGGGTGAGAGCCTGGATTTTCTGAAACCAGCAGAGTCCGTGGAAACTCCCCTGATCGAGTGACTGGCTGCACTGACCTTTCTCTGAAGTACTTGATGGCTTCCTGGTCTAGGAAGTTCTGCTCTTCTCGAAAGCCCTGCTCAAAGATTTTGCGCTTGTGTCTGAACTCAATGACAGTCTTAGTGTAAGAGTTGAGGGTGGTGACGGAGGCCGCCATGCAGCAGGTGAAAGAGCCCCACGCCAGACTGTGGAGAGAGAAACCAGCAGACAGAGCTGGGTTAAGACAGCAGCTCATGTCATATTTCAGACACACACACACAGGGTGGGACCAGGCAGGGAAGGTGGAGGGGACAAACCTGTCCTTCTCATCTTACCTCGAAAGACCTGTGGCTCATGCTCAGGAAGGCAGGAGGCTGGGCTGGGGCTGGGCACAGCCTTCATCCCATGGAGAACCATGTGCTAAGGTGAACACTTGGTGCACTCTGACACCAGAGCCAAACACCTCCTGATTTCCCTCTGAAATGCCTCAGAGCCTTGCAGATGAGTCCTAAAATCCATACACTCCTGGAAGGAGTAATGCCCCAGAGAGTCTTCCAGCATCCATGGGACACTGGCTGCACAATGCCACTGCACGGATGGTTTCTAATCTGCTTTTCATGTCTTCATCAGACTACTGTATTTCCTTCTTTCCTGGTTCATGGACACTTCTGGCATTCCTGGCTTGTGTCTGGTCTCTGAAAGCCTGACCAGAATAGAAGACAGCACTTCCATTTTGTGGAGTCACCCAACCTGGGGGTCTCCTGACTGACCCCCTCAGTGTGAAGGCAGTGCCAGCCAACCTTGGCCAGCCAGGGGCAGGATGCCTGCAAGTACCAACCAGAAGCACAGAGAGGCAGAGGGAGAAAAGTGGAAGAAAAAAAGAAGACTGGCCCAATGCAAAGCTGGAAGAGCAGCAGGTGCTGTCCTGGGTCTCCTGGCAAGCAGGCTCAGCTGGGAGCTGCTCTATTCCCTGCTTGTGGACAGGGCTTCCCCTCAGGTTCTTCTGCCCTCCCTGACCTCAAGTTCAGATGGGGCTGGCGAGGGACTCATGGCCCCAAGGAGCTGAGATGCTTTTTGAGCATGAAATGAGGCTGCAAAAAAAGGCCCTGAATTCCTCCTTTTGTCAGCAGAGCTTCTCTGCATTCAAGCTCCCCTTGGCTTCACACTCAGCCCATCAACTCTGGCTACACATATTTCACAGTGGCTCCCTAACTAAGTTGGATTAACTTCATCATCTATGATGGTGACACACTTTACCTGCTCCTTTTTGCACTTTTTCTGTAACAAATTGATCTGAATTATGCAGAGCAGAAAGAATCCAGCCCCAGTAGCATTATCTTATAAATACTCATTGTCAACACAGCCCTCAGCATGAGCTATTTTCCCATTCTGCAAAGGACCTGCCGACAAGGAAGCAGTTTCTCATTTCAAATTAGACAAAACTTGAAAAAGAGCACATATTCATGGACTGAAAAATCTAGGGAAAAAGTGACTCAAGTAAACAGAAATGGCTCATTTCAATGATTTCAAAATTCAGCTTATAACAAGTCCTGCAGGGACTCCCGAGGCAATGAGATGTGTGGAGGCAGCTCCTTCCTTGTCATTTTTGAACCTGTTTGCCAGATGCAATCAAATGAGAAGGAAATGTAGTGACCCCTGGGGTGACAAAGTTCCCTGAAGTTTCCCATGGTTGGGAGGAGAAGTGGGAAGGGAACTTGTGCTAGGTGTGAGTGTCCAGGCACAGCATCTTCCTGGCCTGAGTCTTCCTGGCATGAGTCTTCCTGGCATGAGTCTTCCTCCCACGTGGAGTGTGTGGAAGAGCTCCAGCAGCTGCAAACATTTCCAGCTGGGCTCCTAAAGAGTATTCAGGAAGAAGCCAGCCAAATCCACATACCTCACTGTGCCTGGGAGGTGCCTGGGGAATGACATTTGAGGGAGAACTTCTCTTGGATGTTTCTGATGGTTTCTAATCATGAAATCAGAAGTGTTGAAAGGTTCAGAGAAGGAAATACAGAATGAAGACTCTCAGTGTCTGGCATTTGGGAAATTATAGTAATTAGGCAATTAGGATAGATGTGCTTTAGTTCTTATGGACCTTGGTTAAATGCTATGTATTTTGAATTGTAAGCGGTGGCTGTCCCACCTTCAAGAGTTACACCTGCCTTAGGTGAAGACGTCTTTAACAGCAGTGCTGTTAATGGTCCATGCCAGCTGTGCCCCAGATGTGGTGGGACTGTACCCACAGAGCTTTCTGTAGCTGCACTCAGGGCTGGGCTCTCATGTTCCTCCATGGCTTAAACAGCTCAGGCTTTTAATATTCATTTTCTTTAGTGAGTCTTAACTTAAACATCTACTGATCCTCAGAGGCGCTGAAATCCCTTGCCTGGAGAATCCCCTGGCCCACTCCTGACTCATGCCAGAGACCAGAACAACCTTCAGGCTTTGCCAGTGCCTTGGGAATGGGGTAGGATAACAGAGGCCAACCCTGAGACATCTGAGCAGACTGTAAACAGTCTGCTCATTTTGGGGAGGGGTGTTTTTATCATTCCCTTTTGATAGAGAGGAAGTTGAGTCACAGAAAACTTAGTTTTCCCACTGGCACTTGGGAAAGGGATGGCAGTCTGGATCCCCAAGACCCTTTGACTCTTGGCCATGGGGACAGCGTCCCCTGGCCTCACTTGTCAGGGCTGTTTCAGTTCTCTGGGCCATGTTCTGTGGCTGGGTGCTGCAGTGGCACATTTACAGCAGGCTGAAAATCAGGGTGGTGGTTATGCTGCTGGGTGAGGGGTTCTCAAAGCTCATGTTCCAGGATGTCACCAGAACCCAGATGGAGCAGAAAATAGTCCTACATGTGTGGTTTTCCACCAGGCTGGGTGGGCATTTGTGATTAACCCTTCTTAAAGAAGATGTTCAAGTCTGGGTGGTGTCAGGGGAGGCTGAAGCTCTCTGGTCTGTACAACAGTGGTGGCTCAGTGTTAGGTGGAAGGCAGAAGCCTTGTTTTTGCTTCATTTGCCTTCCAGACCTTCCTTTTCCAGGTCTGCTACTCATCACTAGTGTGGCATGAGGGACCCCATGGCCTTCCTCAGGCTGCTGAGCACCACTGCAGGCTGAAAGTGCTGCTGCTGCTCACCCCTGTCCCAGCAGAGCCAATGTTTGCACCGTGCCCCACATCCTGCACAGATAAATGTGCTGCCTTGGAAGCATCAGGGAAGGGAGGGAGGAAGGGAGGGAGAGAGGGAGGAAGGGAGGGAGGGAGGGAAAAAGGGAGGGAGGGAGACTACTAAATGCAAGAAGGAGCTTTGTGGCTGCAGTAGCTGGAGAGGAGCTCAGTTCCCACAGTGGCTGTGTGGAGTGAAGCTGAGGTCTCACCCCAGCAATACGGGCAGAGGGGATGTTGCTCCCACATATTTCCCTGCTTGTGGGTGTCTCCAGAGTCTTCCACAGTGAGACCTAACCCAGGGGCAGTCCTCGTCCTTAAACCAAAGCCTACTGTGCCCTCTCTGGCTGTGGTTGCCCAGGGAGAGCTGAGGAAGAGGCTGCTCTGGGACAGGGCTGGGGTCTGGACTTCATCTCCCATGGAACACGGCTCCCAGCTCCACCTGCCATGGGACACAGCTCCCAAACCCACCTCCCATGGGATACCAGCTCCCAGCTCCATCTCTATGGGACACAGCTCCCAGCAGGGAGTGTGGGTGGGCCCAGGGAGAGCTCAGGATGCCCTGAGGGACCCTCGTGCCCACTCTGAGCCATGGGGGCTCTTGGCTTGCACAAGATGGAGAATAATCTAATGAGTGTTGTTCATGCAAGACATTCAACAGCATTCCGAAGTTTGAGTATTGCAGTAAATTACAAAATAGATTACTGAAGACAAATACGCCTTATTATTTAAATATATTGAAAATTATACAATTATTGTGACAGAGTTGTTATAAATATTAATATAAATATTATAAATATTATAAATATGGGAATGCAATGTATTTATAAGTCCATCATCACATGCAATAAATATTCATTATTGAGACACAAAATAAGCTGTATTTTAAATATAATGTGATTGGTATTTCGTAACATGTTGCTAAAATGGTAGCAACTCCTCCTATGAAACACAGCATAGAGAGGTGAGAAGGAAAGACTAATAATTCCCTGCAGTGCTGTGCATGAGAAGTATTTATATTTATTTATTGGTGTTAGCAAAGATTGTTGTTTTTGCTTTGAGATGGAAAGAAAATAATGTGCTATATTTAGAAATGACAAGAAGAAGGTATTTTCTCTATCCATCCAAAGAGGCTGATGCCTCTGGAGGAATGGGGATGTTATTTGCAGGTATTTTTATTCTCCACAGCCTCCTGCTCTTGTTAAGCTTCTTATAAACTTGCAAGCAATATAACACAGTTGCTGTGTCTTGGTCAAATTAGTTTTATGTGATTTTAGAAGATAAATGGGAAAGGTAAAAAAAAAATGCCATGTCCATTTTCCCAAGCCTTCTCCCCATGATCCACAGGGAAGTCTCATCATGCCAGGAGCACTGAACCTTCCTCTGCAGTTGTGTTAAAAACTGCACTGTAAGGTTCAACTGAGACATTAATTAAAAACAAGGGGGGGGGGAAAAAAAGAAAAGTCTAAAAGTCTCAGAAATGCCATGGCAATTATGTTCCTAAATTGAACTTTAATGAGAGTGCTCAATCTGTGTTGGTAATTGTGGGTGCTGTTTATTTACAAATGCTCTGTACCTGCTGATAGCACAGCTGCTGCTGCACAGCCACCCCTAACTGTCCCCCACACCTCAAAAACTGCACAGCCCCGGGGGCTTGTGCTCCTGCAAGTTTGGCAGCTGGAAATCCACAGGCGTGTTCCTGGCAATTGGAGGTGATATGTGCAATTCACCTCCCAACAGGGTGATGGAACAACTCCAAAGAGAAAAGAGAGGAACTGGTGGTGACACTTACCAGAAGGACCATCCATAGTCCCAGGAATGTGGTCGCCAGTCCTCTGGCCCAAGGCTGACTGTCACTTGGAAAACTTGAGTGTACATCATGTGTGCCACCATCCCCAAGAGACCTGGGAAGCAGGGATTAGAACAGGAATTTTTCTGCCAATGCTTTTTATCATTCTTGAGGGAGCTACTGCTTGGAAGTGCTTTGAGAGCCGCAAAAAAGTCTTTGTTGTACTTTTATGCCTCCTGTTCTACTGTGGAGGAGGGAGCTGCATGGGCAGAGGAAAGATATGACTGAGAGCTCAATATTTTGCATCATACTGAATTCTCAATTAAAAGAGGAGTTGAAGGAAGAAAATCGTTGAAGAAAATGTTGCACAATGAGCATCCCCACCAACCCTGCTGCTGCAAACCAGGGCTGTGCCACCCACAGCTATCTCACAGCCCATCACAGACAGGCCTCAGGTGAGAATGAGGAGAGAGGCTTCTGCAGGCAATGCAGACTCAATGTGTTTGTGCCAAAGAACCATATTTTGTCCCAGTAGTTGCTAAGATTTATGAATCTGAATACTCATAAAACACTTGGAAGTTGCACAAGGAAGTGAGCTTGGTTCTCCTGATGATATGTGCTGAGAGGACACCACTGGGATACTTTTGATGGTGCAGTGCTGGTGCTGCTTTTGTGACACTGTTATAGCTCCCTGAGAGAACTGCAACTGGGTGAGGATTAGACAATGTGTAAGAGCCTTCAGGCCCAGTGATATTAAAGAACAAGGCTGCAGTAAATCACAGGGTGGCCTGAGTGGCTCTGCCTTTAGCTGGCCAGTGTGGTCCTGCAGTTTAAACAGAAAAAACCACCTGAACTTTATATTTAAACATCCCTCTGAGGAAAATCAAACCCCACTTTTCAAGCAGTGGTGGTCAGGAGCAGCTCTGAGGCTTGGAGTATTTTCTAGCTACAATAATTTGGGATGTTCTTGCCATAGCACCTGGGCAGTGCAGGGTGATGATCCCCAATGAGCTCAGGAAAGTGTGGGATCAGGCTAAGGAGGTGGGGCTGGATCACTATATCCCAAATCGTTCTTGGGGCCTACAGATGGGCAAAAGCCTCTTGTGCTGCAGTGGCAGTTCAAGGCACTTGGAAACACCCATATTCTGCCCTGGTGGGTACAGTGAGGTCTGTGTGTTACACTTTGCACCATTCATTCACTGTTCTCTCTGACCACCTACTTCTTTCCAAGGTTGCCCTTCCTGTACGTGGAAGATCCAGATTTCCTTCCCCCAACCATACTGAATTATTGTCTCTTCTTTCCTTCTTACTTTCAAAACCTAAAACACTCTTAGTCTCCCCAGACATGTGGATGATTCAGGGCAGTTCTGGGGGAGGGAAGCTGGGGAATGTTTGTGTTGTGGGCATGTCAAGCAGGACCTTCAGCAAGACAAATGTCAGATTTGATACAAACAACTGCAGAGGCTGAGAGAAGACATTGTGTTACAGGGAGCTGGGGTGATTTGCTCAGCTGCCTCGTGTTGGAGTGACACACTGCAAAGATAGGAGGTGGAAAGAGCAACTCACTCCAGGAGAAATGAGATCTGGGCAGGGTGGGTGGCCTAATGGGAGCACAGGAAAGTGCTGCACACCTTGCTCGTTTCTGGTTGTATTTAATTTCCAGAATGCACCGGGCGCCTGCTGAACTTTTTAAATCAGTGGATTGCCTTGATCTTAAGTTTAGGGTTTACTGTTTCTGTATGTCCTGTCAGTAATTTTTCAACCCTAATAAAATCTTACAGACTGCCCTGAGACCGTTCATAGTCACTCAGAGCCAGCAGGAGGTTTGGCCCAGCCAGGACGAGCCTCAGCGGGGCTGAGCTGCTCTGTTCTGTCACGCAAACCTTGCACAGGGTTTCAGCCACGTTCAGCCCTGTGGCTGTGTGGGAGGCTGAGGTGACAGTCCACTGATCCAGGTGAGGAGGAGGTCACCACCAAAGCCTGGAAACGTGATGTTCTTTGCTTTGTCTGCCTAATGGCAGGGAGGGACAGGGCTGGGTCTGCACCTGGCAGGGCTGTTGGTGCTGTTGTGCCACATCCAAACTAAAGCAGAATAATGCAAATCTTTTGTTGTGCTGCTTCACTGACTTTCGGTTTGGTCCATTTTAGCTGTGCCTTGCCAGGTTCTCCATGGGGATACCCCCTGGTCCATATTGCTGTACATTTAATGAGCTAAAATGAGCTGCCTGTGACACAAATCAGCAAATGCTCGATGCACAGGATCACCAGGGTCCGGGGCAAGAGGTGTTTGCAGATGGGAGATCCTGCTAAGGTGGTGTGCTGGAGTGGGGGGCAGTGCAGGAACACTGACCAATTATAGCTGGCTTGAGATCATGAGCCCTGCAGGACCAGAGCTCTTTGGAGGTGTTGGTAATGGAAGAGGTTAAGGAACTTTGGAAAGCTGGAGATGAGGGGTATTTGGAAAAGACAATGTATTTTAAACCATTTTCTGATATTTTTTACTAGAAATGCTATTTATGGAATGTATCACAGTAATTAAGATGTTTTATTATAAATATTACGTGAGAGACGTGTAATTTTTTTAGTTTGTGTATGGTTAAGAGGGATACCAAAATTGTGATGTTGTGGGGTATTTTTTTAATGGCTGGTAGGAGATTAAGGAACAACAATAAGTGACCACACTGTTAGGATGTTTTTTCCTAACCTTTAGATGTTGAGCTATGAGAAGGTGGAGATCTCATTGGATTTTTATGAGGGAACTCAAGCATGAATTTAATGAGAAGTGTTATGCTCCAATGGAAAGTCCCCTTCATTACCTAATTTCTATTAAGCTATGTCATTATAAATATGCTAAGCTTAAATAAATATAGTTTTCTTCTTTCCTCTGATATCCCTGTCGTTGAAAATAATGGCTAGCAGTGTGCTGGGGTTTGGGGTTTTATCCTTGTTTCAATTCCTCTATCATTCTTCCCTGTAAATTTTGAAGTTTATATTTGGACTATCTTGGCAATGTACTTAGGAAGAGGGAAGGCCAAAATAAAAATAGAAAGTTGTGTAGGAAAGAAAACTTCATCATTCTCACAAAACTTTAAAACTGCAGTTAATGGTGAAGGGAGAGAGGAACAGCATGGAAGTAATTGATTGAATGCTGAAGAATTCCACATAGTTTGATTTTGAAAATGGAACTGATTTTTTTTTTTTTAAAGTTCCAAATTATATCCAAAGCAGAGAAATATGCTTTGGCTGTTCTTATCAGATTTTTTTGTCACTCAGCTTTACTTCTGACCTTTTCTTTTTGTTACTATTTCACAATTTGCAGCTATCCCTGAAGATACAAGCTCCTTCCCAGAATGTACACTGCCTGTTGTAACGCCTTCCAGCCTGAAATGCAGCAGAATAAAATGCACTTCTATTGCAGGAGTTCTTTCTGCCTGAGAGGTCCATGCAGGAGTGCTCACATGAGCACTCTGGCTGCTTGTATGAATCCTGGAAAGTGGGGGTTCAAGCCAGAAAAAGCTTCACAGAAGGGAAGGGGCACTTCCTCAAGTTCAGATGGTGAGAGGCCCCAAGTACAGACCGAGCATGAAAATAGCCTGAAGCAGTTGTTGTGAGAGATGTTCATGTCCCAGATCACCCTTGGGGCTGCTCCTCAGTGCCATTATTAGAACCTTTTTCATTCTCATTTTGGTTAATGAACAAGATTAGCTCCTTTCTTTGGTTTTCTAGCCTTCACCTACTTTCAGGATTAACAAAGAAAAAAAGAATTTTCAGCGTTACATGTTTTTAAGTTTCCTCTGGAAAATGAGTGTGATGATGCTGCAAATGGAGCTGAGGCTGGAGCTGTGGTAATGGCTGTGCTGGCTAGGGAAGGATAATTACTGCATTGCTGCTGTGAAATCAGGAATGAGGATATTCACTTCTCCCTGGCAAGAGGCAAATTTATCATGCAGTCTTTGTGCCAAAGGAACAAAAAATTACAGTGAAAAATTGCAATGGCAAAATGGGGATAAGAGAGTCTTGGAGCCTCTGGTTTTTTATTCTCTCAGAGTTGTAGAATTTTGCTTTGAGGTGGTGAAAAGGGAGGGGGAGGTTCCTACCTGAAAGCACAGTGAAGACAGCAGCAAAGGCATTTAACTTGAGCCCATCTATGACACTGCTTGAATGAAAGAGCTCGAGGCACATGAGGCTGAACCCGACGACCAACAGCATGATGTACAACACCTCGGACACCACTGAGAGCCACAGCACACCTGAGGGCAAAGAGAGACAACCAGTCATCACTTGGGGAATACTTTCAAGAGGTTAACGTTGGCAAAAATTAATTAGGAAATCAGGAATATCTAGGAGTAACTGTGTAATTTTTTGTAAAAGTTGGTTGGTTTATAAGGTTGCCAACTGTAACCTGGGTTTTTAAAAAATGTTTATCACACCCACTGTATATAGAGAAAAAATTCTTTACTGAAAGAGTTATTAAGCAGAGTCTGCCCAGGGAAGTGGTGGAGTCACCACGCCTGTAAGTGTTCAGAAAACAAGCAAAGGTGGCACTTCCCAGTGTGGTTTAGTGGGCATGGGAGCCTTTGGTCAAAGGTTGGGTTTGATGATTTTGATGGACTTTTCCAACCTTAATGATTCTGTGATTCACAGAGTTTAAACTCAGCAAACCATGGCCCAAACTCTGAAAATAGAAAAATGTGGTGAATGAAGATGTGAAGAGTGCCAAGGTGGTAAAGAGACTGCAGAAAGAACAAGCTGTTGCTTGTTCTTGTTCAGCTTG
The DNA here is from genome assembly GCF_965178545.1 of Coloeus monedula. NCBI lineage: Eukaryota > Metazoa > Chordata > Aves > Passeriformes > Corvidae > Coloeus > Coloeus monedula. The sequence continues at coordinate 13,726,922 of NC_138796.1, read as the reverse complement.
GCTGAAGAACCTCTGCAGGTTATGTGTGAGAACCTCTTGGCTCCTCTGAGCCAAGGCACAGCTCACAGAATTCATTTTCCCACCCTGTGCCACAGTTTAGATGAGCACAGCCCAGCACACACAGAGGTGATGGCACAGGATACCTGACTGTCTGTGTGCTGCTGGGAGCTGGACAGGCTTGGATGCCCCTTTTCCACAAAGAAAATATTTTCAGTCCAGGTTTTGAAATTCCTGTCACAGCATAGGGCTGGGGGCTGTTGTTAGAAACTGGAGTCCTGCAGGATGGCTGTTCTCACTCGAGGTGTTTGGATCCACCTCACAGGGTTTGTGCCACCGGAGCTGACACAGAAACTGCCACAGTTACAGCAGGGTGGGCACAGATATTTATAACAGGCTCAGATGAGGAGCTTCAGATGCAAAACTCGGCCTGGCCCATGTTTCCTCAGCCCCTGGGTACAGCCCTGAGGGTCAGGGCCCTGTTTGAGCTCTGCAGGGCTCGGGGGCAGTGTGCAGGGCAGGGGCTCTGGCAGCGCGGGGCAGTGCCCAGCAGGGACTGATTCACCACCGGGAGATGTCATGCTTGGGAATTCCAGCTCAAAACCTCCAGCAGGATCTGCTGAGTCTTTGAAAGTCACCAAGCCATGGGGTAAATTGGGGAGGATGGGAACAGACGATAAAATTAAGTCCCTGCCCAATTTCCAATTGCCGTTTCAGCATGAGAATCTGCTGGAATTCTCCAGTACATTTGCTAACCTGATTGCTAGAGAATTCACCTGGAAACAATGAGCAGTGATGGAAAATTTCAGCCTAAGCAGTTGAAACATGGAAAGTTAAGCATCTGAAGACAATGGCTTATATTAGAAAATGTTAGCTGTAACCATAGAGACTGCTACAGGCTTCACTATATTAATACCTTCTCTCCTCACTGTGAGAGCACATGTGTGATAAAGCCTACAGTCCAGCTTAGAAAACTAGATATGCAGTCTCACTGTTATCAAACATTTGAGTGTCCTCTTGGTGACCAGGCTGATCCCAGCTCATATTTTGTCTGGGAATTCATCTTTATAATTACATCTAATTAGTATGTGCTATTCGTTGTTGCCACTGTAGCTGACCTTTCGAGTTCTTATACCGCACTACAGAGATAGCAATAAATAAAGCTTTTAATTGCTCACAGTGGCTGTGTGTGCAGTATTGCATCTATCAACAGCAAACAGCTGCTTATCTCACTCCTGTTAGTCAATTTGGTATCAGGCAACTGGCACACTCTTCCAAAAAGGAATGCAAGTGAGAGAGAGCAAGGGTGTTGTTCTGAGATACAGCAGGCTTTAGAAGGCATTTTGCCTCATTTTCTCAAACCATCAGTTTCTATGATGAGAGAATGATGGAATGATTTGAGTTTGGAAGAATTAGATGACGTAAACCTGACCCACAGACTGAGGCAGCAGACAGCCCTAACTAATGAGCTGTAATCCATGTAGCCCACACTTGGAATATTAATGTACAACACACCTGCCCAGGTGTTTATTGCCCTGATTCAACCCTTGTGGACACCCACTGGTGGTCTGTGCACACCAGGGCAGTGCTGTAACAGTGTCTGCAGCTCACCACTGTGGTGTGGCTCCATCTCTGCTTCCCTGGGGGGACAACTGGGCTCAAAGAGCTTCAGTCCATGGGATAATATCAGGCTGGTGGTGCTCAGTTGTAGGGCCAATTTTCTTGGATGCTTTTATCAATGACCTGGACACACTTAAGGAAGTTTGCTTCTTGTGATCCTAAATTAGGAGGAGACTGTGAGTCCCTTGAGAGAGAGAGACCTTGGCAGATTTGGGTGTGTCACCAGCCACATGAAATCTGACAAGGGCACAGGCTGGGTTCTGCTCCTGGGACAGGGTAATCCTGGATGTACCTATGGAGAGGGGAACAAGAAGCTGGAGTGCACCCCTTCAGGAGGGGTCTGGAGGGTTGCTTGATGTTTTTGGGGGTTCAGGTGGTGGCTTGGGGTTCAGGTGATGTACTCAGCCCACTCTACCTGTTGCCCACCTATGGACCAGTGCCTGAAGCTGATGCTGCAGGCAGCAGTGCAGTGAGCTTGGAAGGAGCAGGGAGCTGGGGAGGTGCACATGTCCCTGTGGGAGCATCTGGGTTTGTGTGTCCATTGCAAGGAGACACGTGCAGAGGGACAGGAGGGCTCTGGGAGCTGAGCCTGGAGGGTCTGGGGGCCCAGCTGGTGTCCTTTGTCCTCCTAAGGAAGGAGAAAGGAACAGGAGGAAGGAACACCTGACTGTGCGGCTGCTGTCACAGGGAGTGCTTTGGCTTCCCTTGCCACAAGGGTGGGATAAGAGTGGCTTTGTCAGCAGGATAACCTTGCAAGGAAAGGATGAAAAGCTCAATGAGACGTGAGCTTTGCTCTGCTGTAAAACCTTTCTGATCAGACACAAAGGCTGTGTGAGTTTGCTGTGGGAGTCAATTATTACTTTTTGGGGGGGGCCTTTTCATATCTACAAAGGAAATGCTCTTGTCTTATTCATGGGGTAACTGAATACCTTCTCTGTGCCTTTTTTTAGCACATCTAAATGTGGGGAAAGGCAAGTCCCACATGTGGTGTTTGCATAGTTCTATGTCCTGTCCTGCCTGCTCTGGCTTTGAATTTCATCTGAAATAATAACACCCAGTAAATGCAACCTGTGTCTGAGTTTTGCATTTTCCTGTGGCTGCCTGAAGCAGAACAGTTGCTTCAGGTTATTAATTCAGGAGACAGAGTCTTTCTGTTCTGTGCTGGTGGTGATCTCCCACTGCTCCTCTCTCAACATGAGATTCATGAGGCAGTCACTTGGCATCATCTCCACTCACAATCTCTTACAGCCTCCTACCTGCAAAGTAGAGAGCTCCTTCTCTTGAGGGGACCTCAGTCATTCCAGGTGACAGAAAAGAAGCTCTCCAGGGGATTTTTCTCTTTTCCAATCTTCTCTGCTGTCATCTTTTCTGTCTGCTTACTCCCCTCCAGCCTGTGTCCTCTGCCCCAGGGATCTGTCTGGCCTAACTCAGCTTTCATGAAAAATCTTTCCTTCAGAAGAGTCAGTACCTGGTTCACTTGGAGAGTTCCACCTGGATGGCCTGTAACTGAGGATCTGTGATCTCATAAATCAACAGATTCATCTCTTGCTCTTCATCCTGTCCATGCATTTGCCTTGCCTGCTCAACAAACCCACAGCTGCCAGTGCAGAGAAGGGGCTGGGAAGGAGCTCAGCTGGGATGTGCTGCTGTGCCAAGGGCATTCCAATGTGAGACCTCCCAGGAAAGGAGAGTCTTCGACTTTAAAGCAAAACGAAACCCAAAGTGGTTTCAGTTGCACTGCTGCACACACGTTCTCACCAGGGCGGGTGTGTGCAAGGAGCCCACCCAGCATGCAAGCACCAAGACACAAAGTATTCAGCCAGTCTTTCCAGGATTCCCTGGAGCAATGCAGAGGATGCCAGCTGTCAAGTCCTCCTCATGTCTGCTGGGCTTTTTTCAGGTGACAAAAATGTGCTGGGTTTGCATGTTCCTTTCTGTCCTTGCCAGGAGGTGTCAGGGACCTGTCTCGCTGTCCTGTCACATCTCTGTGGCACATCCAGCTTGTTGTCCTGTGTCTCCCACCCTGATGTCTGAGAAGCTGCAGGGAGGTGGGCACTGCGATCTGGATGACCACTGACATCAGTACCATCACCACCTCCTGTTCTAACACATCTTTTCCTGTCATTTTTGTCCCTGGTGCTTCTCCACCAGCCAGTCTGTCACCTCCTCAGCAGTGTTCCTGACAATGACAGAGATACTTCTGTGCACTGTGGGACACTTTGGATCTTTGCTCCCTCCCCACAGACATCCTGTAAGTCCCAGGTGGGATTGCTCTGAACCTGAGCACCACAGATTGTGAAGCTTTTCCGGGAGGAAAAGGGGTCACCAGCTGCAGGACAGCCTCCCTGTGAAGCAAAATCCCTGAAAGTACAGGACCTGGGCTCAGTTGCTCACCCAGAATTTGAGATTAAAAACTGTGACTCACCAAAAGATTTCACACAAATCAACTTATAGGGCCCCTGCATCAGAAGGAATCATATCACATTCATATCAGCAGACCTCAGGGCAGGAAGAAGATCAGCGCAGTAGCCAGGACATTACAGGACTTTGTGTCTGAGCTTTGCTATTTCCTCATCAATGTGTGAGACACTGTCTTCTCTGTGGAGTTCATGGTGAGAAGCACCAGTGCCACCTCCTCAAGCTCTCAGCCCTTGCAGCAGCATTGTTACATGCCAAGGAAATTAATTTTCCAGCACTCCCCAGTGAAGTAAACACACTCTTCATTATGGCTGAGAGGAGAACTGTTACCCACAAGATCACTGGGGTTTTAGGCACTCGAGTACTTCATGAACCACCTGGCAAGATCTGTTCCTTGCCTTTCTGTCAGACAGCAGAGAGCAGCAGCATTTTGAAAGAAGTTCCACAGATCTGAGTGCATCTCTGCAAGAGCTGGTGATCGAGTTGAGTGCATCTGTCTGAACCAACATGTGAGAAAAAGGATATGGCAGACAGACCTGAATGGATGAAGCAAATGGAGCATTTTTTTCTGACAGTGAGATAAAGAATCTTTACCTCTGCCTGAAATGAGTCTCACAAAGTTCTTCACAGAACCTGAAATCATTTCAGGTCAGCCCTGGCCACCGAGGGAGGCACTATAAGGGGACATGCTGTCACCTCCCACCACGGAGCACTGAGTCAGGGAGCTCCAGTGCTGAGCTTCCTTTGAAACAGGGATTCTGATAAAAGTCATGGGAGTTCTGCTTAGAAGAACTCGAGGCATTCAGTGAGTTCCTGATGAAGGAACCCAAGGAACAGTGTTGTTAATGACTTCCAGGAGCTTTGAGCTGAATTTGACTGCTTGACAGCCAAAGTCCATTCCTTGTTCAAATCCACTGCCATTTCCTGACATGAAACCGCAACAGTTTCTGACTCCGTCTTTTCCATGAGAGAGCTCTGGTTAACTGAGACGTGTCAAGCCTGAAACGTTCTTCTGTGCTCTTTCCCCACAACATGCCGAGATGATTCTTGTGTTGCATTATTAAAACCATGCCCAGGCTTGTTAGCAATTTGGATTGAAACACCAAGAACTTGGATAACACCTGAATGGGATTATGTGCAGGATGATAAACAAGCATGTGCTGCTGTTTCTGGAACACCAAAGTTCCATAATTTCAATTACAGTTGAGTTTTTGAGATTAATGCAGCCAACAAACCAGTTCTGGAGAGTTTAAACCACATCTATACCTCCTACCACCTACAGTCACATGCAGCCATGGAGTTTGATGCGTACTTGTCAAATCAGAAAAGTTGGCGTTTTGGTGCCAGCTCACTATGCCAACGGGATCTGATGCCAAATTTTGAGGTCCTATCTCCAAATGAAATAATGAAATAATGAAATCCTCTTCTGGATGCTCCTTCAGGCTGGTCAGGCCACGAAAATGACTGTCAAAGATGCAGTGTTGGTGCATGTTCTCAAGGAAACACTGAAGAGGTGGCCAACAGAGGAATTGCTGGGTGAGTTCAAAGCATTTCGTATCCATAAACATGAGCTGTTTGCTCTTAAAGGATTTCTTTCAGGGAAAATCATATTGCTGTTCCTGAATGATGTTGCTGAGTCATGTTAACCATGTTATACCCAGCAAAGGCAGGGACTGTGTGCCTGGAAATGTCTGCCATGCGTTTTGGAGAGTGGCTTGGAAATTATCCGGCATAAAGGAACCCATAAATGAATGTATTACCTGCCATGCTGTGTGACACTGCCCTCTGAAAGCCCAGCCTTCCTGAGCAGTGCCCAAGAGGAAATGGTCCAGAATCTGTATTGATTTCTGAGGGCCCTTTCGGACAGAAAATTAGCTTCCTAATTGGGGCAAGCTCATCTTCAGAATGCCTCAGTGGGAATTCATCCTCCTTAGGACCACCCACCCCCTCAGCCTGTGCTCCCTGTGTATCTGTGGCTGCTGCATCCCAGCCTATCCCAGAGCAGAGCTGCCCTCACAGGGTCAGGGGTCTGACCAAAGCAGCCTCATCTGAGCTTTCACACTCTGCCACGTGAACAAGTGATCAGGCTGGACCATGCTGCAGGCAGTCAGAGAGCTCTTGGAGAGGTTTAGAGTTCCTCATAACTCAGTGTAACACGTCTGCCCTGACGGCCAGGGTCTATCTGAGCTATGGTGAGACACCAGCTCCAGTCACTCCTCTGCCAGTTCAACCCTGATCCGTCTGAGAAAGTCCGATGCAGGCAAGCAGAAGCTTTGGGGGGTTTTCTGCATCATACCTGACAAAAACCCCTTCTATCTGCTCAAAGCAGTGGAGCTGGGCAATGTGTGCTCCTAAACAACCGCTGAGATTCTTGTGCCTGACTGAGATGAAACCCAGAGTGTGGCACTTGAAGGACAAAGCAGTGCTGCACTGCTGAGCAGCTGAGGAGACATCAGTATCCAAGCAATGCTGTCCTGGAGAGCGTGGAACCTTCCCACATCCCCACTGGCAGCTGCTAACCCAGGCACTGCTGCTGTTACCTGGGGGAGAAAGCGCTCCTCTCACCCTGAGGTTCACAGTCATTGTCCCCAAGGTCCCTGAACTGCCAGAAAACATAGGGAAACCACAAGAGGCTGTGACGAGTCAACTAGACAGGTGTCACCCCATGTGGGAGGAAAAGAACCACGTCTGAGGGCAAGCCCTGGTTCTGGGTGGTGTGAACTTGCATGGAGGAAGCCCTGCTGCAGGTGCTATTTCTTCTTTGTGCAAAAGCATTTCATTCTCCCCCTTGGTCTCCATTCATGCTGCAGCAGCCAGGGAGATGGGGGACTTGTTACCCTTGTCCATGTTGGCAGCAACAAAATGTTCTGCTCTTGTGTCTCCTGCTCTGTTTTTGCTGTCCTTGTGTTTGTAGAGTCACTGCTCTGCTTTTTCAGACTTAGTGACTTTGTTGGAACTGACACCTGGATCTCACTTAAATGTCTCCTCTTCACATGAGAGAAGAGAGGTAAAAATAAGGCAAATGGGTGCACACTGAGAAATGTTGTGCACATTGCTTTGGAAGAGCAGCAAGGTCAGCTTCATGTAAATCTCCCTCTCTCTTCCAGTGCCATTCGGATGGGTTTAGTCATTTGCTCTTCTCTGCTACTCAATGTTGGGAATTACAAGCCAGAAATATCGGAGTGATCAATAAAAAATGGTGAAAAGAATAAACCCTGAGCATGTTGTTGTGGCTGGCACCAGGACTGGTTAATGCATCACATCAGAGCAGACCATCTGCCCGCTCCTCCCGTGCTGCAGAGTGAAAACACTGCGAGGAGCACACCACACAGCCATCAAAGCAAGCTTCATGACCCTAAATGTCACCTGAGGTACCTGAAAATACCTGTTCTAGTAAACAAAACCAGGCAGCAGGGATAGATAAGGGGCTGGCACTCAGACAAGAGACTGTTCTTTGCAGAACATGAGAAGCCAGAGGAGAAATACCTGACCCTGCTGAGGGTAGACAGGAAAAGCCATGTTTTGATTTTGTTTAGCTTTAGCTCTTCATTAGTTTCTTTATTTTGAAAGGTGAGGTGGAGCTGTGACTCATAAAATTATTCTCTTTTCTGTGATGGTGTGTTTTCTACGGCTTCTGATGGTTCTGGCATCGAGCAGATTGAATCCTGTGTATGATGAGCAGACTGTGGGATATCTTTGTATCCATATTCTCTCTTTCCTGGTGTAGTAGTAATATAATGAGTAGAGCAATAAAGTGGAAAAGATGATGAAAAATACCCTAAAGGAGAATTATCCCATGTACCTTATTAAATATATTTGGGCTCAATATTTCCCTTTGCAGACCTACAGTGCAGGGCCTGTGATGTACTTCCACCCTCAGCACTGGGCTGAAAAACGAATGATGTTCAGACCAGTGTTCCCCATGTCTTTGGCATCCCCAGTGTGAAAAAAACCCCTGTTTCTTCCTTTAGGAATAAGAAATTTAGCTTGAATGGTAAGAATGGTTTCATCTTTGTATGTCTAATTGCCTTTTAAAACTAACTTCAATGATTCATAACAGATGTGTAAGAAAATACAGATAAAATACAGGCAACACATTTTTCCTGCATGCTTAATCATAGCTCTCCTATGACAAGTGCACAGGTATTTGTCTGTGTGGGTATGGATTTACCCTGTTGCAGAACATGAAGAATAATGCAGTAGGAAGCATTCAAGAAGAATATAGAGACTGTTTTGGAAAGTATACAGTTCTTGTGGGAGACCCAGTTACATTTCTTTTTACTGATGCAGGTCTCTAAGTGCTCCTCTTAGAAAATTGATCCTCTGTTTTTCTTCTTGGGAACATCTACCCAGTACATAAAAAAGGAGGTTTGTTTTTTAACTTGGCTGTTACAAGTCTCGTTTGTCTCTTTTCCAGCCTGAAATCTGCTCTGTGTTGTCCTTCTCATACAAACAAGTATTTCCCTATTTTTGACCATAAATGTCACTCTTCTCTATATGTCTTTAAATTTTATTGTAAGTTCTTTGAGCTGAGGCTGGCAGGGGAGAGATGAGAGGTGCTCACAGGGAGCTGCAGGTGGGTACATTGTGGGTACTTGTGGTGGCATGGTGACTTTTTGTTTTGTTCTTTATTTCCCACGGCAATCCCAATATTTCTTTTTCATCTTAATCTCTGCAGAGCAGTGAATTAATATTTTCATAGAAGTGTCTGTCATCGCTCCAAGAACTCTCTCCTGAGGGGAAAAGCTCATTCAGAACCCATCAGTATATATGTAAAGGTAGGATGACTCTTCATGTTCCCCACTTTGAATTTATCAACATGGATCATTATCTGCCATTTGCTCTCAGTCAGTGACTGAGAAGGGTTTGTGCCTGGTTCAGAGGCCTGCAGTAAATCCAGTGGTTTTAAGGTTTTCAAGATTCTGTTGTCCTTCTAGCTGAGCATTTTAATGTGTTTTAATCAGCTCTTGCTTTTCTTGGGTTTCCTTCTTCACTTCTAAAATCACTTTTCTTGCTTCAGAAGGCTGCTGAATCTGTTAGTCACCCTACAAGGGATCTCTTCCTAATATTTCGAATCAAGTGCAGGGGTAAGGCAAGAGTAACAAGTTTCCCACTAATTTCTCCATGTTCATAATCCAGATTTTGTCTCTGCATCATGCATAACATTTCTTGGTCTGTGCATGGGGTTTTAGAGTCAGTTCCTGCTGTTTTGCTTTCTGTCCTTACACCTTCTCTGCTATCAAGTTTAACCCTGCTATCACTGAAGCTGTCCCAAGGGGTGATCACTAAGATAATTCTGTGTTTTTTATCTGAACATGGAATCCATCCACAGAGATTGTGTTGCTCATTAATGACATTACCTTGTTATTCTGATTCAGCTTTAGTACATGACATCTGCTTTGTCTTTCAGTGTAATCAGCACCAAGATGTTATTGTTTCTCTAATTATCTTTCTCCCATCAAATTCCTGGTACACCTATTATGTCAGGATACATTAAAATCAGGCATCTAGTTTTTCTCTTCTCATTAATTGCTGTTGGAGTGCTGGTTTAGGAGCATGTACAGAATTGGCTAAGCTTTCTCTTTTTCCTGTGCTGTGTTTCGGTGAGACTTGGTTTGTTTACTTGCTGTTTGCCATGTGCTACTTTAGCTCTGCCAGCTACTTTTTAGGCAATACAGAATTTTTATTGCCTCATCTCTCCAGGATGCATCATCACGAGCTGTGTAGAGGACGTGCAGGAAGCATCTCCTACCTCTGCCAGGACAGTCTCTAATTTAAAAAGCCCCCCTGCATTTCTGGACTGTTGAGTGCTCGCTAGCCATGAGCATTTTCCTTCTGCAGGGTTTTGCCTTGCCTCTACCTCTGTGGTCTCTGAAAAGTCTTGTTTATTGTATGCATGTGAGTTTATCAATAGGTAGGAAGCAGTGCAATACAGGCAGCTGCTGACGGCCTGCTCCCTTGCCATTCCTTGTGGCAATTATTCCACAAAGTCAGGTGCTACAGAGCATTGGAGTAACCTAGACCAGGCTGTGCCACACCTGTGAAGAGTTTGCCCTGGGAATCCTGTCCTGTGTTTGTGTGGCCATCTCTAAGTGTCGAGCCAACACTAACGTTTGAGCCTGTTCCTGAGGCAGCTTCCCCACAGGGCTCCTCAGGCCAGAGCCCCTCATTTCCATGCTGTGGGCACTCCAGGTGATTGGAAAGTCACAGCCTCCATGAGCACCATCCCAAAAACTGTTGGGGGCACATTTCCTGCAGAGCTTTCTCTGGCAAAATGCTTCCAGCACCAGTGCTGCTTCCAGCCGACTTCCCCTGCACAAGGAGTTGGGCTGGGCTCACCCTCCGGCTTTTCCCGTGGCTGATAGCTGGCAGTGATGAATTTAGAGAAGGATGCAGGAGCTGGAATCCCCACACAGCCCCAGGCAGGGGGAGGAACACCCGTGGATGTGTCCAGCTGTGGTGTTATCAAATCACTGAAGCCGTTTATCTGATCATTTGATGGGACCTTTTGCTTTCCATTGTGGTGTCATGTTTTCCAGATGTAATTTTTGGTCTTGGTTTCTTCCTTTTGAATGTATCCTCCATGGCCTCTTGGGAGTTCTCTGGGGCACAGATTTGAAACCATGGGAAAGGGATGGCAGAAGCTGCCATGGGAGGAGGAGTGTGGTGGGGAGTGTCCCAGCCTCAGTGTTCTGGTGGGGCACCACAACAGGGACAGAAGCATCCCTCACTGAATAACTCACCTTTTTCTTCCTCAGGCAGCAAAATACTCAGCAGGAACAAAACTTTTATTAGGTTCTGTGGAGAATATCCCAGAAGCAATTGGGAACTGAAATATCAGGTCCAGCCTACTTTTTTGACAGTTCCCTTCCAACTCCTCTTGGAAATATTTGCTGTCTTACTGCTCACGCCTGTGCTGAAAATTAGAGCACACTTCGTGGGCCCCAACATCTGCTCTGTGAGAATCCATTAAAAGTCCTGGCCACTGTAACCAGCTATTGCTCTATCATTTTTATCAATAGCAAATGTAAATTCTAATGAGAAAATGTTTTGTGTTTTTTTTTTTTTCCTAGTTAATATCTACCATCATGAAGCTGATTTTGTTAAGCAGATTTGGCACTAAGAACCAGCAACAGCTAATAAATTCAATGTTAGGCTTATGAGGTTCTGACAGATTGCTGGCAGCTGCCTTAAATGCAGGAAAAAGCTCTCATAGTGTGGGTTGGAAATGCTTATTTATACCATACTGTGGGTCTGTTTGCCCCAAATTTTGCTGCCTCCTTTTAGTACATGTCACTGGTGAGATATATGAAAAGGGTACAATAACTGATCAGAGATACACCTCCCAGCTACACTGGAGACCAGCACTAATGCATAAAGATAGGAAGCTCAGCCATAAACTATTAGATTTTTACTGTAAGAATTCTCATTTACGAATGCAAGGTTTGTGGTAAGGATGTGACTAGACCTCATCATAGATGGCTTTATTTACTGTGAGTTTTTATGATAGTTTTTTTTTTTTTTTCTATATTCAGAAGGTTTTAAGTAATCTGGAGGAATTTAATACCACCTTGCTGTTAATTGGTGGTGGACTCAAGCAAAGATGGGCTGTACAACTACGCTAAGTTTGTTCTTAACATGTCTTAAAAGTGAAAAATGATGTGCTCAGAAGCAGGCACAGGCTTCAAGAGTCTGTATTTAGCTTAGAAGTTGGTCAGACAGGGTTCCTCTTTGGATCAGGGAAAACCAGCTAAAAGGAAAACTTTGGGAAACCAGAGTGCTCATCTGCAGTAATGGAGCTTGTATTGCAGAGACATTTCAGATAAACAAAATTATAGAGACATTTCAGATAAACAAGCACTTTTTGGTGGTAAGTGAAGCTAAGAACATGAACAGAAACTGAGTAAGTTGCAATCTCATTGTGAAGGTAAGTTTAGTCCCAAATTTCCCAGTTTCACAATTGCCTGGGAAAACCACAATGTTTGAACTGAACTCAAATCTGCTATTCCCGGTATTTCATCCTTTCTCATTTATGTGGACTGGCTGGAACTGAGTAATTGATAAGCCTCTGACCATTAAAGTCAATGCTGAGTGAGGGGATGAAGAAATTAAAGGAATGGGAAGTTCCCTCTAACTGGAAAAGAGCAGATTAAGTCAAGACATTAAAGAATTCTTCAGTGAAAGTAAATTTGGCATCAATTTTCTCTTCACATGTGGTGAAAGTAGCTCTGGGGAGTACAAGACTGATGGTGAAAATTCCAGATTCACCATGTTGCAGTGTGCAACTTGATCTGCAGTTGTAGAATTTAACCTCGTTTGGTTTATGAGTCTGAGGGTCAGCACTTTCCATCACTGGCAAAGCATTCCCCTCCCTTTCTGTCAATATGCCTTATAACTCCATGGAAAGCCTTCTGAAATAGATAGAATTTTCTTTATAGCACTACACAGTAAGATCCTTCCTTCCTCAAGAAAGAAATATAGAATAGTCTAGAAATATGTGCTGACATCATGCAGCAACTCTAAAATTCTCCTGGAAAAAAAAAAAAATGCTGACAGCATTTCACACAACCAAAAGAAATCCTAAAAGTAAAGCACTAAATGCTGTTTTGGAAAGTGAGTGGGTGATGCCACCAAGCATTATGCACCATAATGAAGTTCCACAGAAAGTGGATAAAGCAGAAAACCACCCCACTGCCTTTCTAGCAGGCACCTTGTGCTTGCTCTGCTCCATGTGCTGGAGGGCCCATGCTGTGCCCACAGCCCTTGAGATGGGAAGGGCAGGGAGCTTCCACTCCCCAGCTGCCTCTTTGGCTCCTCTCACACCCTTATCACCATCCATCCTATCTCCTCTCCTGTGCCTCTCCTTCAGGATGCAGTCCTACTCCCATCCTCTTACAGAACTTTCCAGAGCTTTGATATCCTTGCTGCCGTTCTGGGAGCTGCACTAAAAAGCACAAAATGCCCCACTGGATTACAGGAAAGTGCAGCTCTCAGATGTGTGCAGTGCTTGCACTGTACAGGATGCTCTCTGCCATGCTCCTGAGTCCTTTAGTGGTGTCTTCTAGCAGAGTTTGTTTCCTGGTGGCTGCTGAGTGTTGAGCTGGTGGTTTTGTAAGAGCCTTTGTGCCCCAAGGTCCCATTTGTTTGTGAGATTTAACTCGGAGCCCATTAGCGACACTAATCCCAGGCTTGTTCTTCCCTTGTGTGCGTAATTTATTTGGGTTTGCTTACAATGAATTTCACAGAGGCTCTGTGACTGTTTCTCTCCCTGCAATAACCCCCTGCTTTATTAGCAGTAATTGACTTTCTTCCTGTTTTCCAGTGGATCAGCATTTCGGGCAAATTAAGGAAATTCCTTGTTCCTTACTCCACTTACTGCTGCTCCACCAAGCCTGAGGAAGGCAGCCTGTGCCCGAAAGGTTTTGGGATTGTCTCAAGTGGTCTGGTGAAATATATGGGGCATCTCGTCAGCTGCGGGCAACTGGGACCAGGATGGGCTTAGTTCACTTTAATTGAACTCTACATATATTTTTTTCCCTTGTGGATTTTCAAATGTGGGGTAAATTGCTCCTGAAAATGAAATAAATCTCAATAATTAATTAATTAAATGCCAATACCAGGGTGAGAAAAATGTTTGCAGCCTGCTTCTGTGCACTTGAATATATAACTTTTCACAAGGGCAAACAAACCAAAGAAGCATCTGGGTGATTTCCTCTCACAAAAAGATGTTTGGTACTGTGACTGTATTTCTCTGATCATAAATATCTTCATGGCCTGAGGAGACTGTGCAGTGTTTTCTTCCTCACTAGAGGAAGAAGGAAAATGTCTGTCTTACAATATAAATCTTTATTTTTCTTGAAAAAAGTCATCTGAGTTAAGATCAAATAAATGACAGACCTGCATAAAGTGAGCAAACAGCTGTCATAAACCCTTGGTATTTGTTTCAGCTGGCTGTGTGTAATGTGGATGACATGTAGGTCCCTGTGTGCTGAGGGAGCCGTGCTTCCCCTGGCACTCAGGTACGACAAGACACAACACGGATGCAATTTGTAAAAAGGGAAGAAGCCTTGGCTGTATGGTCTTACCTTTTTCAGAAGCCGGGGCAAGGTCAATAAAACTTCGACATTTTTCACCTTTAAAAGAAAAGCATTGTTTTAGGAGACAGAAGTTGGTTGGTGTTGCTCTGCCTTCTCTTTCTGACTGGGGCTCCTGCCTGCACTCCCAGCCCAGTCTCTGCAAGACCTCGGGGTTGTCTCACACTGGGGACAGACATTTCCCTGTGCCTCAGGGACAAACACCTCACAAGGGTGGCACTGGGAGGGCACAGGACTCTTTCACCCACAATTTTGCCCTCCTTCTCATCACCAGACAATGCCTGTGCCCCCCCAGTGTGACCAAACATCCCAGGGCTGGGGGCACTGCCATGGGCACAGAGGTCTCCATAGACAGATGTGACGCGTGTGGCTAAGACTGACAAAACCTGAAGCACAAAGCAAAGCACATAAGCAAATGTATAAACACTTTAAAAAAATGTTTAAAAAGCAGGCAAATGCCTTGCTCTGAGCATCACAGCCTGTGCCACTCCCTGTGCTCCACTGTAAATTAAACTCTCTCTGTTTAGGACCCCACCTCTGGCTTTGCAGGAATTCTTGAGAAGCTTCTGAACAGGAAATGTATCTTAGGGTGGATGCTTTGACCTTTCTTTTTACTTCTTCAGTATCTTCAAAGATGATAAAATAATTCCTCTTCCCTAGATGCATCCATCTACCAAGTGTATGTGTTCCTTTTGACATGATGTCCTCCAAGGTGTCCTGCCAGAGGTCATGGAATAGAGTCCATTTTGCTCTTTAAGACTTTAGTTGATGCAAACGCAGCTACAGGACTAGGCTGGGGTTTTTAATTAGCTGTGCTCATTTTTAATTGCAAAGTTGAAAAGACTAATTTAGGAAAGGTGATCCATTAAAAAAGAATAAACAGTGAAATGCTACAGTGATGGTGAAGTCAGTGTGTATTTTTTTCTTATTTGTAATTCAGTATATGTAAAAACCAATATGAAGTGTTCATTTTTCTGGTGTCTTTGTTGGCAAGATTGAGGTAAATGTAATCGTTCAAATGACAGCTGAGCTGAGATAAGAATCTATCATTTTAACGCTATTTTTACTACTTTAAATTTACTTTTTGCAGTTTTAAATCTATGCTAAGTACACTGAGAAGTGATGTGTACATAGTCTGTAGTCTATGTATAAGTAGCTATAAAAGAAAAGGTTTGCCTGACATTGTAATGAACATTTTGATATGTCCAGGGGAAGCATTTCTACCTTCTGAATCCAGAGGACAGCCAAGAAAAGGAAGGGACACTTGGCTTATCAAAGCATCATCTCTGTTTCCAAAGGGGTGGACAGGGCAGGCTGTATATGGGCAGGAGGAATGTCAGTGAGTGAGTGAGTGAGTGAGTTTTGGGGCAGGTAGATGGAAAGATAACTGAAGGATCACAGAAATTACCGTCCCTGCACACTTCCTGTTCAGAGCAGGGCTGTGACTTTTCCCACCCAAACTCCGAAATGCTTCAAGGATGGTGATACCCATCCCTTAGTGACTCAAAGATGGAGTTTCTTCCCACTCTGATCCACATCTGGAGAAGTGTTTCCTTACACCCAATCCAAACTTCTGTAGCTGCTCTGGCACCAGTCTACTCATCCTTTCTCTGTTTGTAGGGACATGAACAAGACCAGCTCCCCCAAGTTCTTTACTTTAGGCTCCTGACTAAGAAATTCAGATAAATAAGTGGACTGTAAAATATACTAAGGTGCAAGTAGAAAACATTCTCATCCAGAACCTCTGAGTTTTAGGGCATGAGGTTCTCCAGGAATTTTATTGACAT
Organism: Coloeus monedula; assembly: GCF_965178545.1. Taxonomy (NCBI): domain Eukaryota; kingdom Metazoa; phylum Chordata; class Aves; order Passeriformes; family Corvidae; genus Coloeus; species Coloeus monedula. Next base: position 13,711,006 of record NC_138796.1, on the reverse strand, counting down.
GAAAACAAGGGAATATAGGGAGAGTGACCTCTAGATTTGGACTTGATATAAGCAGATTTAGCAGGATTTTTCATTCTAGCCATATGGATCTGTGCTTTGGGTCTTTGTTTGTTTGTCAGATGTAAGTTATTACTTTTATCACCGTTTTGTTTTAGTCTGACTTCAAGCTAACTGGTTCTCACTGATCATCCCTCACTTGTGTTACAGTGAATCCAAAGCCAACTGGAAACCTTTAAGAAATACCTGACTCTCCAGAATGTTATCCCAAGACAGGCACAGGGGAATGGCCTTTGTAACTACAAAAACTGCACAGGCTGCTCTGAGAGCTGGTGGTGCCTTTTAGACACCTGGCAAGGGACAGAGTTTCTCTGAGTTACCAGTGTTTGGCTGTAGGTGCCTTATCTGCAGGACAGTGGGGAGGGTGGTCACAGGCACCTCATCCTCCCTCAAATTCCACTTGCCCAGAACATCATCTCTCCCTGTCGTGAGGTCTCCCGTTTAAATAATATGGACAGAAAATGCTGGAGTGTCCAGAAAAAGTCCTTTAGGAGCCATAGCAAAAAGAATGACTGGAGGCAAAGAAGAGCCTGGATGTCACCTCACTTTTGATGGCTGATTGTGCCTGGCTTGCTGCTGAAGGTCATGGTTGGAACTGCACAAGCAGTTCCTGACACTTCCCTTTGTTGTTCTTGCTGCTGGAGCACTGGAAAACCCTCCTCTGTTTTCAGTGGTAACCACTGGTGGTATTTATAAACCACAGCCACACTTCCACATGCAGACATGCATCTCGCTGAGAACTGAAGATGTCAGCAGTGCTTTCACTGTTCCTCTTAGGATTTATTCTAAGTTATTTTTGGGTATCTTGTATAACTGATCTCTTAAGCCCTCTTAAGTTTAATTTTAGACTTGGCAGAGTTTATCCTGCTGTGCTGTCCTTTTCCAGATGCATCTTGTCCTCCTAACCAGGCTCCTGGAAAGTCTTTAGAGAATACAGAAAAGGCTGTTCAGAGAAGCAACAAGAAGAGTCTCTAGGATTCATCCCCTGAGAGTCCTGCCTCCACCCGTTTGGAGCTGTGATCCTGTCAGAGAAGAAAGCCAAGGAGTGACCTCTCCTGCACTTCACTCACGCAGAAAGAAGAGGTGGGGCTTGGCTTGGATTCTCTGCACTTCCCCTCAGGAGCGATGGACATGAGCAGTGCACGTGCAGAGCTCAGCAGTGACAGGGAGCTGCTGGAGGCTGAGGAGAGAGGGATGCCCAACACCTAAACAGCTATAAGCAAAGAACTTGGTACCAGCTTCTTCTGTGACTTCCCGAGAGTGAGGTGGAAACACCATCTGTGCTAGTCCTTGCAAACACACTCCCTCCTAATCAGACTGACTGTGCACGGGCTCAGCTGTGTCTCTGCTGGCCTTCCCAAGAAAGGGATGTGGGTCACAGGGACCTGCAGGACTGGGAACTAGTAAGACTTATCCAAACCAAAATTTATCTGTGGCTAATAAATCCAAAATTTATCTGCGTCTAATTAATCCTGATTAATTAATCTAATTAATCCTGATTGATTAATCTAATTCTGTATATGTGCATGTTTATGAGTATTTGTAACTTGCTGGGGAACTTCAAACTGGAGCAGCCAGAGCGTGGGAGGAGACACATCTGGAAAGACTGAGCTGGTGGGTGGAGAGGAGTCTTGAGGTCGTGTGAGTAATAGACGTACAGCCCATGAAATATCTGAGGGACCACCAGAATGATGTACCCGTGCATCTGCAGCGGGAAGGGGTGGGCATGTTTCAGCAGGATCTGCAGACCTGGACAGGCTGAGGAGGAAGAGGAGCAAGTTTGGTGCTGGGGGTGATGTTTCTGTGGCTGCTGCTGAAGGCACAACTCTCTCCGAGGGTCTGTGTGGTCAGAGACATCAGTGCCAGGCTTGCATGTGTGTGTGTGTGGGAGTGTGTGTGTGTGAGTGTTTGAATACTTGCCCAGCCTGGATGGGAAGGGCCCAGCAGCAAATGGATGAAAGAAAAGAAATTTCCTGGGCCTTAAAGTCCCCAGGCTCAGCTTCGTGGGCATGCTCAGCATCCTCTCAGACAGACTTCTCCCATCTTGTCGTGGAGACAAACAGGTCCCACAGAACCATCAGGTCACACGGTTTGCTGCCTCCAGGGCCCTGGGCTGCCTTCCCTGCTCTGCCCTGCCCTGCACATATTGTGGGTACATCACACATGCCGGGCTGTGGCTTCCAGCATGGAGCTCTGTGGGAACTTAGAATGCAGAGAATATTTCTCTGCCTGTTTTGAAAGGTTTTACCCCCCTGGACAGTACTGGTTTTGACCTTTGTCCATGGGAAAATTTGTCTAGCCTCTGGGAAGAATTTGAATCGACAATGGTGTGAATTAGGTGATAGAATACTATGTGAGATTATCACAGGATGAAAAATTTAGAGTTTTTAGGTCTATTTGCATAGTAAATAGATAGAAGTAGAAAACCTCAAAATGGAGGATAAGTTGTAGTCAAAAGCTTCTTTCTCCTTCTTCACTAACTCCATATTTTGCAGCAATAGTGGTCTGGGATGATTGGATACAGAATTCCGCAGTTCCTGTCTACGTGATTTAGGAGCTTGTTGGACAGTGGTGAAAAAGTGAAAATACCTTGTGTTTTAAGTTTTCATTGGGTAATTTACCTTTAAAAAGGCTGTGAGATCTTGATAAGTTGTCTTCTTGCTGCCTTCTCTGCTCTGTGCTATGTCTAAGCCATGCCAGTGACTTGTACTCCTTAGATTAGAATTAATAAACACCTATCAGGAGACTGAGAAGCCATGAAGTCCCATTTGCCTCCTTTTGTCTCCTGGCACAAATCTGAACGTCTCCCCCATCAGGGAAGACAACAATTAATGACGTGGACAGCGTTAGAGCTCTTCTCTGGGCCCATGGAATTAGAGAGCTGCACAGGGCAGCTGTAAGGCAGGTCTGGGTGCACATAAACTGGTCTGAGCTCCAGCACACAGATGTCCATCCAAGCCCTGTGTGCCCTCTGCCTTTAAGCCTTTGTGAGACCCACATTCTACTCCTTCTTCCACCTAAAAGGTGTGGTTTGTTTGTTTCTGTCCTCAGGACCTCACACAGGCCAGGAACCTGTTGGTTTAGACTGGAAATCAGGAAGAGGGCAGAAAAAACACCAAAAAGCACTTCAACTTCAAGACAATATTCTGTTTCTAACATGGCTGTTGTCATAGCAAAGAGCAGAAGTTGATGTTCTGGATCCTACTTTTTGGTCCTGCATTCCCGAATTCTTTCCTCTCTGAGCCAGGGGTAAATGCCTGATTAATAATGAGAGCAGCAAAATAAAAACAACCCTGAAAAATCCTATTTTGTATGTCTTGCAGTGACATGGTCTGAAAATATTCTAGTTAATTGACTTAAAAGAAACCTGGTAGTTCTGGCTGAACTCTGTTATAACTCTGCTTTTCATCTCACCAAAAAAAAAAGAAGAAAGAAAACGCTGCCTGTATCCACTTTTTCTGCATAAAATTTTATGAGTTCAAAAGTGCAGTTATGATGGAAATTTAAATGATTACATTTCTTTTGAACAACATTCCCTTTTAGTAACACCCTGGCTCCCAGCCTACGACAGACAAGGTCCCCTTTTTTCCCACCAGGCCCTAACAAATCTTTATCTCTCCAGTTATATCTGGAGTCATGTGATTCTGATGAGATCCCACATCATCTACTGAGAGTAAAATAATTGTATTTGTCTAAAAAAAGACATAATCCTCAAGGGATCCCAGCCTAGACGAGGCTGAGGACTCCGACACAACTTCAGTGAAAAAAAGTACTACGAGGGAAAATGCAGGTTAATGGGCTCACTCAAACAGAGTTGTATCAGGTTAATTACCAACTGAAATATTCAAATTGTGATTAAAGCTGTCTCAGAACACTTAATTGACTTTTTTTTCCTAATGAAATTTGAGTGTTAATCCGTAAAATCAACATTTTCCAGTTGACCCTGTTGATTTTGCTGGAGCTATATTTTCTTCTGGAAAATAAACAAATTCACACAGAATTGCACAAAAATATGCCTTGAACTATGCAGACAATTATTTTCTCTTCGTCTGACAGCTGCCATTCATTGCTGCTGCCCATCAACATTTCTGCTACTTCTAAATATCTTGAGAATTTGCCCAATTTCTCAGTGACAACTCACAGTCTGTATCGCCTTTGGGATTGTTTTTAAACCTGAATGCTGTACTGCTGTTCTCCTTCAGCAAATCCAATCCCTTCAAACTTCCTACGTTTCAAAAGTGGAAAAATTTAAAGCTTCCCACTTTTTTCATTTCAGGCGTGCACTTTTCCTCAGTTTGCATATTCCTGAAGGAACGTGTCTAATTTTGTCAGAGAGGTCCCATTCACACCGTGGGGTTCCCTCTTGGTTGGTTGGAGCAGGGAAGGGCTGTGCAGGGCAGGGAGTGTGGGCAGAGCTGGGAATGCTGTCGGTGCTGCCTGGGACTATGCCATGGCAACTGCTTCTTCCAGGCTGCAACTCTCCCTGACGTGAATAATCTTACACAGCATCTAAAAGCAAATGTCTCCACAGGCTGCTCTCAAATCATGTCTAATTGAAACGCAGCCAAGTCACAAGACTCTGCTGATTATCTTGGTAAGACCTGAAGGATGTGTACACACATCCATCATTTGGAGAGCTGGAAAATAGTTCTGGTTTCCAAGTGATTGTGAAAATCATGGAAACAGAAGTGCTGAGAGGTTTTCAATGATTTTGGTGTCAGAGCTGACTTCATTAAATCAAGGAGCTCTGAGTTGCTTTAAGCATTTGAAGCCATAGAACGCGAAGGGGAGGGTTTCACCTGCTCATCCCAGAGGTGACCATCTGCCACACTGTGCTGACCCTGAGCCAATGTGAATATGCCAAAATAAACTAGATATTGGCAATCCAGGATCCTTGAGACATCCAGAAAACTGGGAAAGACAAAAAACAATGCTCTTCCCAGAGGGTGCAGCTGCTGTATGTCCCTCACTGCATGAAGTCTAGCCTTCTCCTGTCCTCCTGTCCCTGCCATGCTTGCTCTTTCAGTTGAGATATCCTGTTTTTCCAGGCAGGCATCCCTGGCTTGGGGTATGGAAACAGGTAACTTTAACCTTTTCTTCATTACTTTTAAAGGAAGTGAACTGCAGCACACTGGAAATGAACATCCAGTTTTTGAAATCAAGTGAAAAAAAGTTGTGCTTGCATTTACTCTTGTGAACCTTATTTCCAGGCATGTACACAATAACTCTGAAACAAATTCTCATTAGTGTTTTTTGCCTGGCTGGGTGATGCACAGTGAAATCAGGCTGTATGATGTGGGTTTTTTTAAGCGTGGTGGAATGTCTCTACTTCTCAACTGATTTTCCACATTGTAAGCATGGTTTGAGTCCTTCTCCCCACCAAACGTAGCCAGACAGAAGGAGGAACACATGAAAGTGGCTTCTGTTTACCTGTGACTATTCTACAAGCCATGTCATTCCACAGTAATTACATCTGCTTCTTATTACTCACTGGCTTCTGTATTCCTTTCTAAGCTAGATCAGCAAAGATTTATATTGCCTTTTGGTCTAGAAACAAGAACACTGGAATTTCACCGATTTGGGACTAACAGAGGGTCCTGCTAGAAGCACCCTATTCCCTGCTATCCTGGTTTCAGCTGGGATAGAGTCAATTTTCTTCCTAGTAGCAGGTGTAGGGCTGCGTTTTGGGCTTAGGATGAGAATAATGTTGATAACACAGTGGTGGTTGGGTTGTTGCTGAGCAGGGCTTATCTGAATCAAGGACTTTGCAGCATCTCATGCTCTGCCACTGAGGATGTGCACAAAATGCCAGGAGGGAGCATGGCCAGGACAGCTGACCCGAGCTGTCCAGTGGGATACTGCAGACCAGAGAATGTTAAGCTCAGTATGTAAACTGGGGAGAGCTTGCTAGGAGCAGTCAGTTGTTGCTTTGGGTTGGGCTGGGCAGCAGTGAGCAGCTGCATTGTGCAACATGTTTTGGGGGGGTTTTAGTGCTCTCTCTCCCCTTTCCTCTACTTTTATTATTATTTGTTTTTGTATTTTACTTTATTGCAGTTATTAAGCTGTTCTTATCTCAACCCACTGGTGTTACCTTTTTCTGACTCTCCTCCCCACCCCACATGGGCAGGAGGGAGCGAGGGGCTGAGCAGTACTTAATTAACAGCTGGGGTTAAACCACAACAACCTGTACGTCCCAATTTTGAGATCTGTCACTCAGCCACTTCCCCTAGTTCCACATAAGGAAAGTTTTAACATCAGGATTGAGTCTGGTGTAATTTAAAAACCACGGGGATACCATGATGATTGATCTTCCATCCCTTATGTATTTCCTTAGCCCTGAATGCATCTGTTCATACTTTGTGCTGACACTGGGGTAAAGCATCTCAGTTCTCTTTGAAATCTGGAACCTATGTGTTAATCTTCCAGCCTTTTGAAGTTTATCCCATTTACAAGGAACTACCAGAACTCCTCAGATGTTTCCTTTAAGTCTACTGGGTTAAATGTCTGAGAACAGACACATCCAAACACTCGTGAGGAAGAGTAACATATCTAATAAGCAGTAGTTAGCTGCCTGGCCCCTTACTTTGCTCCGTTATGAGGCTCAGCCTGCAGGGACTTTATGGCCATGTTTTATGGATGATAGATGTTCACACAGCTCGTCTGCCCAGCAGGATCAGGAGGACCTAAAATCCGAAACTCCCAGAGCACTGCAGACACAAAATATCCCCAACATCCTATAAAAACCTGAATGTCTGCAATAAAGCAATCACCACCACAGAAATCACAGCTATCATGTACCACAGGAAGGGAGCAGGAGTCCTCGTGAGGAACACGAATAAATCTGTAAATTCCTATGGCCAGGCCTATCTCATCCTGAAAGCAAAATACCAGGGATTTGTTAGGAGGAGTTCACAAGTGCTTTTCTGCAGTGGATCCTTCCCATGCTGTAAAGGAAGGCAAAAATTTGTTACTCTCCTTGTTATCTAGCCTGAGGGAGATTTCCCATCTGATCCCAAATTAGATCATCAGTTTAATGTTCAGTGCATGAGCAGCCATACCAATTAGATCCTGAGAAGCTGTAATAATGTCAGCAGCGGCAGAGCAGCCTCCTCACACACTGCCTCCACCTGGAGCCAATTCCTGCTGCTTTAGGCAAGGCATTAAAACCTCCAGAAAACGTGATGGGCACCCAGGCAGCAGCTATTTCTTTTCTTGGCTCCCACTGGTGCCCAGCAGCCTCCCCGGAGCAGGAACGTCACGGAGCAGGCACCGTGTGAGCCAGGGAGGCAAGGGGGCTCCTCCAGACCTCCTTAAAACACCAACAAATCAGCTATGCAGGACTCACCCCAAGTTCCTCGGGCCAGAAACTTTCCTCTTCTCTCCTGCAGTTCTTCCTGCACTTTGGAAGCCTCCATTTCAGCCCATGGGTTTCCTTTGCTCACACTGCCCTCTGTGGAGGTGAGGTCCAGACACACCATCTGGGAACCTGTCCTTGGATTGTCACTTTTTTCCCCTCAGCTGTGAGTTGCTTAGGTCATATTATTTTCTTTATCCCTATATGTGTAAGGTATCACTACATCCCTTCTAGCTCTTCAATCTGTTATAGCACAGAACACCAGCTTTCTTTTCTTGGAGGAGATTCTCTTTTCTTTAACTGCCTCGGAAATCCCACTCTGCACCTATTTCACCTTCTCCTTTTTCTTAGCATCCCTATGCACAATGGCATTTACAAAACACACTTGTGTTGCCTGTGGTGCTGATTTTTCCCTAGAATAACCTTTTCTTTATGTCACAGCACTTGGCAGCTCTCAGCCACCCCACGGACAAATACTGGCCCCCAACTTGGTTCTTATCTTCTCCCTGCAATTGGTGCCTACCTGTGACCTCACAGAGCTTTAGGCCTTGGCATCTGGTGCTTTCAACCTTCTGTAAAATGTAACACTGCTCTTACAACTCCAGTTATGCACACAAATCTCTCCTCTGTAATGCCAATACTCCCAGATTTTGTGTGGCAGCACACATAAGAAGCACATTCAAAGCAGGATTATTCTCTTCAAATTAAGACTTCTGTGCTGGGACTTGCAACATCTTAGACAAATTCCCTTTTGGCCATTGAGGCACACACGTAATCCCAGGTTTTAGTTCATCCTGCAGAAGGAGCAGTGTAATCTCCCAAGGAGTGCTCCCTACTCTTCACTGTAATGATGGTGTTGATCAGTTTGGGCACAGACACCTACATTTGCTTATGGCCATGGGCTGGCTGTAAGATTCATCTTCCCTTCATTTTTTTTAGGTGACACAAATTATATCCCTAGTTCTTTTTTTCCTAGATTGCTAATCCCAGCAATAACAGAATCTGTCCCAAAACCAAATTTGAGGACAACCAGAAATATCTGGTCTCCATTGGGATAATTCTCCCTTTCGTATTACTTGCCACAGTCTCCTTGTAAGACTGTTCTTTAGTCAGTTTACAATCTGTTTACCCCCATGATAATCAATAAAATAAAGTAAATCTGCAACACAATTTGATGCAAAAGGTCTTCCTGCTCCACTCTCTTTGTGTTGTCTCCAGTGACAGATATTTAGGGAAGAATGAAGGAATGGGCATAGGGTGATTCTGCTCCTCTACTCCCCTTGTCACACCAGTACTGCAGCAGCAGTTTGAGGATTTCCCAGCCTGGAATTGCTCTAAAATTGTCCTGTCAGTAACAGGAATGGAGGTTTCCTCTCTGGATCCACGCAACTCCCAGTTTTGGCCTTCTCAACATTCCCTGGCAGGGAGCTCTGCAGGAAGGAGTACTTAGTTTTGTCTGTTATGCCTTTTTGTTCCTGAATCATGGAAGCAGTCAATGATGTGTGTTGTCTGAGCTCTGTCATTGTCACTTGATCCCCACCAACATGACCTCTCTGTGCACTGGGCCTTCCTTCAGCCTGGAGCTCAGGCTCAGGCTGTTCAGTGACCCCCACTGTGGAGCCTGCCGGCCTCTTTCTCCACGTCCTTACCATCCTTCCCACTGCAGCTCTTCTGGAAAGAATTTTCAGTGGGACATTCCATCAAATGCTTTCTTGCAAATCCACAGAGAGACTGGATCTAATCCATTACCCTTGTCTGAGAAGTGATTCATCTTGGTAAAAAATTTACCTTTAATAAACCCATACCTTTGAGAAAACCTATTTGTTGCCATGGAGTGAGTGCTTTCTCTGAAAACTATCCTAAGATTCCTGGGTCAAGTGGCCTGTAGAGGCTTTTTCACTTTTGTTTAAATACAGGTGATTTACAGGTTCTTGCTTCTAAACCTGCATTTTCACGTACCAATTATTTCAACATCCTCAGATGGAGATTATCGTGGCTTCCTGGGTTCAGTTCCTCCAACACTGGAAATTTTATCTTTAATACAGAGCTCTACCTCCTCCATCCCTTTTACCACTCTTTCCTTCCTAACAATTTATAACTAGCAATTTTTACATTCCAGTCATGCGAATAAACCTGCCAGGTTTCAGTCATGCCAATTATATTGTATTTCTCATAATCCAGCAAGAATTCCCAAGTCCTCTCGCTTTTAATTATATACTCACAAGGTGCTTTCCCCCAGTCCCTCTCTGGCCAGCCACCTGTGGTGAATCACTGGGATGTGTGATTATCACAGGGGGCGGGGGACAAAGGTGTTGCAGAACCACTCTGGAGCTGTGAAAGGCTGGGGCAAGTTCTGGTCTTTATATGTCACAGATTTACTCATTTCTGCAGGATAAACCCCTCTCCTTCTCTGGCTCCTCCTCAAGGTGCATTCAATGCCCGCTCTTCTGGCCCATTTTGGCACATCCTTACATCCCATCTAAATTCCACTCTACTCCTTCAGCAGTGCTGAGGAATAGGTGGTACAGAGCACACAAAGAGCTACAGACCCCTTGCCCTCCAAGAAAGTCAATCCAAACCCACAAAACAAGCCATGCATACCCATTCCTGGTGTCCCGATTTCTAAGGAGCATGGTGAGCACCCTTGGTTATTGGGACAGTAGTCTTAAAAGGCAGCTGGGCACTGCTCTTCCCCTCTGACTGTGGATGTCAATACTGAGCTTGTTTGTTCACTGGCAACTAAAGCAAGGTCTGAGTTCATGGTTTTTTTCTATTAACATCAAAGCAAACACACTGTTGAGCAAAACTGACTGACTTGCTATTGCTTCCCAGCTCTCAAACTCCCCTATTAGGATATGATATGCCACCTTGCCTACTTCATGGGTTAATTTTTTCATGGCATGTGTGTTCCTGAGCCATGGAATCCACCAGCTGGTTCACCACTGCTGCTATCAGTGCACCCCTTGTGTGGTACCTTGTGAGGTGCCCTGTGGTGCCCAAGCACAGACCCTGACTGCAGGCGTGCACCAAGATACGTGCTCAAAGTCACGTATAAGAAATTAAATGCTGGTGAGCTTGTCTCTGAGACATCTGGCCATGGTCAAGGAGTTCACAGCCCAGGAGGAGGCCCCAAGTGCAGCCTGTGAGGGCAGAACAGGACTCATGGCCAGCACAGTCTGCAGAGCTTTATCTTCATCCCCTTCCAAGGTTGAGTGTCTTGCTCCTACAGAAGACACCTCCCCCTGTGTGGGATCCAAAGCACTGAACCCACTCTGAAAGGAAGAACCTTGTCCTCCTTCTGGTAGACTGGGATTCAGCACACTTTTGAGTCAGAAAGTGTGCTAAATAATTACAGGACTCCCCCACTAATGAAATATAAATGCTCCAGTCCCTCTATTCCCAGAGGGGATTCACAATTACATTTCTCAGGTACTAAATGCTTTTTGAATTCTTGAGCTGTCCTAGACATGCTGGATAAAAATAAACTCTAGATTCACAAATTATTTCAGAAATAATCACAGCATTCAATCTCTGTTAGAGCTGTCAGTGGAAACCAGAAACTGGCACCAAGAGGCAGGCACGCTCTGCTGGGCTCTTCACAAAGTGGATGGCATGCTGCTTGCACCTCAGCCTCTGGAATCTAAATGCACATTGCAGATAAACAGGGGAAAGGAGAAGACACTCAAAAATTTGTTTCCTTGCTGCCTAAATGTCATTTTAAGGTGTGAGTCCCACCCCCTCCAGCCAAGTGGGAGCCCTGGCATCCTGTTCCCTGCAGCATCAGCCTGCTGGGAGCTGGTCCTGGTGGCACTACAAGATCTGCTATGTTGCAGCTGCACCAGCGCAGGGAGCAGAAAGTTTTGACAGTGTGGCTGGAGGAGAGAGAAATCAAAAGCCTGGTGGCTGGAGGAAAAATGGGGCTCATAGTTGTGAAAGTTTGGAGGCTCTGGAGAGTTTTGGCAGTACCACAATAACAGAGAGAGTTACTGGCATTCACATGTGCCTGGTGGGATCCAGCACAGAATCACAGAAGACCCTGTGTGGGAAAGGAGCCACAAGGATCATCAAAGTCCAGCTCCTGGCCCTGCACAGACACCCCAACAATCCCACCCTGTCCCTGAGGGTGCTGTGCAGACACTCCTGGAGCTCTGGCAGCCTTGGGGCTGTGACCAGTTCCCTGGGCAGCCTGTTCCAGTGCCCAAACACCCTCTGGGGGAAGAACCTTTTCCCAATATCCAACCTAAACCTTCCCCGATACAACTTCAGGCCATTCCCTTGGGCCCTGTCACTGGTCACGACAGAAGAGATCAGTGCCTGACCCTCCTCTCCCCCTCATGAGGAAGTTGTAGACTCTGATGAGGTCTTTCCTCATGTTGCCTAAATTCAGACATCAATGAGTCAGGGAGGAATCAGGGATGGGGTGGGAGCTGTGGGAATGGTGCTGACCATGGGCTCTGGCCATATGCTCTGCTGACAAAGTGTGAGGCTGTGAGTGACTGTGGAAGGGACTTTGCCTGGAGCAAGGCTGCTGCAGTCACTTCAGTGTGCTGCTGGTAAAGCTGTAAGAAAGATACTGCTGGCAGCATACAGTGCATTTGAGCTGGGGACTTTGACTAATTTAATACACTACTCTTTAACAGAATTAATACAATGCTATTTAATACATACACGACTGTGTGACTTGTGATGCCTGCAGAACTGGGGTCAGTAGGTGTGCTGAGGATGGTGGGATGAGCCTCTGGGATGGATTCCCCACAGATATACTGAGTGGGGGCTGTATGTGTGAGCACAGTCCCTGTGCTGTTGAGCTGGGGCTGGCTGGTGCCTCGCTGCCCTGCGGCTCAGATGAAATGATCATCAGTCGGGCTGCAAAAGGCCATGGCAACACTCTGACAGTCTGGTAATACAAACCCATCAGTCTGAGTGAAGAGCTGTCGAGTATTTTATGTTGGCACTATTAGGGACAAATTTAGACCCGTGTCCATTACATTGTTCCTGTCCTTACCAGAAGAAGACATGGTAAATCTGAAAGAGGCAGCTCTCGGTCTAAGCCAGAATATCCCTGTACCTGCCTGGGTTATTTCCAAAGGTTGGTCACTCCTAGTCTGCTAACTGAAGAATACTTTCCCCCAGGTTAGTGTTTCAAATGAGGAAACACTCATAGAGCTGCTGTGGGGGTGTGGGGAGGGAGAAGCAACTCCCTTCTCTCTTGCTTTCACCAGAACTTTTTAAAGCTCGCTTCCAACTCTCTCCTGAAATCACCCACTACAGCACAGCTTTGTTTACCCGGTACAGAATAGATCACTGTGTTTCTCTTCTCCCACAGATAACTCACTTTTCTGAGTGGGCTAGAGTCACACAGTTACAACTTATCTCACACATAAATCTTGACTTGGAAAGATTTCAATATCTGCCAGAAATATGGGCATCCTTGATTGTGCCAACCCCAGCTAAGATGCTCAGAGAGTCTTAGGCTGCTCACTCAGGCTGCTGTGGCCTAAGTTGATTCCCACATCAGTAAGACAAATAATCTTCTTTTCTGTGTTTTTCTTTCTAACGTCAAGAGTGTTGCTTTGGTGATCTCATTTCAGCCTGGAGCTGTTGCAGTCCCAAGGTTGGAGTTCATGAACTTTCCTTTTTTTAACATTAAATTGAGTTTTAATGAGCAACTAATTCTGCAAGTACTCTCCTCAAAAACACCAGGGAGAATGCACAAGCCCTTGGGATGAAACAGGCTGAGAGGTTCCCAGGTTTGCCCCAATTAACAGTACATTCTCAGAGAGAATTCTACCATGATCCCACAAACTTCCCATTACCAGAGGGGCTGTGTTCTCAGAGACACAGCACATCCATGGTTAACTGTTCCTCTCTCCCAGCAGTGAAGGACCAAGTCCCCAGTCTGCTCCTTGGGCAGTGGCAGGATGGGATGGGAGCAGCCCAGAGAGGAACAAGTATCCACAATCCATCATCTCATATTGTGTCACATTTTAAACTTTATTTTTCCGTCACATAATCTAGAAAAGGGCTCTTTCAAAAGCAGAGTGTGGATGTTAGCTCTAGCAGACAGCTCTGGGAGTAGGGACTGTCAGTTTTCATCTGCTGAGACTTAAACTGGTCCCAAGGCAGCTGCCTGCCATCCACCCTCCAGTGTGTTATTTCTTGCGAAGTGCCAGGCTACAGCAGAGGAAATGAATGCCCCGATAAACTGGAGAGATGTCTTTTTGAGTGGTTCCCAGCAAGTAAATGGCTGAGCAGGGAACAGAAGAGAGCTTTCTTGTGCCCAGTTGTGCCCTTTAACTGCATTTCTCTATTCGATAAACATACACTCCAGGAAGGGCTCGCGGGTGGTCATTTACTCCAGGGTTAGCCGAAAAGAGGCAGGCTGGGCTACAGCTGGTAAAAACCGTGACCTTTGTGCTCCCCCTGCCATTCAGACCATTGTCCTGGGGACAATTGCCGTCAGATGTCAGAACCTCCTTAACAACTACGGCCGCTGCCTTCCGAGCGCTCCAAGGAGCAGCTGGCGGGGAAGCGCTGCCCAGTCTGTGGCTGCAGTGCCCGGGAGGGTGGCACACGCTGCTGCTCAGGGGCTCAGCTGGCTGGAGAGCTCAGACCCTGCAGCAGCCAGCAGGTAAACAAGCAAATCCCTGCTCTCGCAGAAAACAGGTTCCTTTTCAACAAAGAACTGTTAAAATCCTGCCTCTTTCCGCAGGGCGAATCTGCTCTAAGATACAGCCCAGAACGGCTTGCCCGTTGCTTATCACACTGAGGCAAACACAAAGCGACACAGGCTGGAAGGAAGTTGTTTTATACTTACCAGCAGCATTGATATTTTCCTCACAGGAGTACCAGATCCCAGTGTGGAAATACCTGAAAAGGAAGCGGTCATCTCCCGTCTCCCAGCTGTAATGAACCACATTCTGGTTCGTCTCATTTGCAGTCTCATTCCCGCCGTAATTGAGGCAGTTTGTCTTCTTCTCTTTCCCACAGCTCGGCTTGGGGACCCTCTGTGTGCCCTCACACCAGTGGGTCGTGATAAAAGCTGTTGTAGAGAAGAGGAGAGCCATCAGATTCAGACTCACTGCTAGCAGGGCTCTGCATCTTCGATTTGTCTTCATGGTAAATCCGCCCTCCCTCCCCCTCCTGCTGAGAGAAGAAGTCAAAGGGGTTTGTTTTATTTGGGAGGGGGGGAGGTTTCAAAGCTTCTCACGATTCAGAATCCAGTTGTCCAGGCATCAAAACTCTCAGCTTCTTCCAATCTGCTGCTGAAGCGGTGAAGGAAGCTCTGCAGCCAGACTCCCATTCTTCCCCTTCACTTGAAACCCTGCCTTTGTACGTTAAAGGAGCAGCTGCCGGCGCGGCAGCGGGGCCGATCTCTCGCAGCCGCGGAGCTTCAGCGCGCTGAGGGGACCGGAGCGGCTCTGCCTCCCGAGGAGCACCAGAGGCGAGTGAACATCTGCTCGGCTACCACACATCATCCTCCCGAGGGGCTCCGCAGCCTCCTCCGCTGGGAGACACCTGCAGGCTGCCAGGCTCGCTGTCCCCTGCTCCCGTAGGATGGGCAGGAGCGGCTCAGCGTGCGGCAGGAGGAGGCAGGGACAGCTGCCACCCGCTGCCACCGTCCCCGGCACCGCTCGGAGCCCACTGCAGCACGCCGGGCTGGGGGGAGGCGTCACGGCTCAGTCCCGAAAAGAATTATTATTATTTTTATTATGTGGAGCTGTGAAAGGCATTTTTCATGTACCACAGGGTAGAGATTCGTCCAGGAGGAGGAGGGATGGAGTGGTACTTTAGCATTTCTGCTCTGAGCTAGAGAGTAGTAAATCCAGGGGCTGATTCTGGTTTTGGCATGATGGTGTAAATCTCTTTCTTCAGAGGCTTGCTCTGGCAGCCCCAGAGGAATTTGGGTTTGAAAGTGTGTGATGTGTGAAACCCACGTCTTTCATAACACCAAGTGGAGCCCCTTTCCCAGGCTTTTATTCCCGGACACAGTGCTTGCAGATGTTTTGGTTGAAGTGGGTCTGGAGGAAATTTTCTTGTTTGTAGACAGAAATGATTAGAGCAAACCCTGGGCTTTACTCACCAGATGGCAATGCTGAGAGCAGAGAGCACTTAATACCCCATTTCCAAAGAGAATTGTATTGCCCTCACGATGTTCAGCTGGCTCACAGAGTTTCCGACCCCTTTGCACGTTGCTCACAGCTCTCTGGTGAGCACTGAGCGCCATGAGGAGCAGGGCACCTGATGGTGGTGGAGGTAGAACCCATGAGCCCCTGTGTCCAGCACTGAGGTTGGCCACACTTTGTCACACAATCGTTCTGTTCCTTGGTAGATGAAGGCAATTTTCTGTGGTGAAGAAGCTCTCTGTGCCTTCTGAGTCTTGTTTCCTTCCAGCCTAGTTTAGACATCCTGCAAAGGCCGTGGGGATGCTGGTGGCCTCTCAGAGCAGTCCAGCAGTGGGTTTCCAGCAAGCCCTGGGAATATCCGTGTAGCCAAGCAGGCTCATACTGGCAGTGCTCATGGAGCCCACAGGCAACGCTCGTGCTGTGCTTTGCTGCCTGCAGACGTGACATGTGGGGGTAGTTTCTCCAGCTCCTTGAAGAAGTCCAGGAAGAATGAGGTGAAGTTTCTCCTTAAGGCTTCCAGGACCTGTTCCTGCCTTCCTGATGCCCCCCCCCCCCCAGGACTTGCTATGGCTCTTTTGGTGCCTGTCCTGAATGTCTGAGCCCAGCTTTAGTGAGATTTCCCACTATTTCTACACTCACTTGGCTTTGGTAATTTTTTGTTATAAATAAACCAGAAAGTTAACAAAAAACTTTTGTGAGAAAACTCACAGGGCTCTGTGAGAACAATTGTGATGGCAGCTCTGCAAATTTGGTGAAACAACTTTGCACTGCAGACCCTTCCCTACCCAAGAGCCTTCACCTTGCCTACCCCTGCCTGTGCCTGCTGAGTGCCACCTCCTCAGTGCCAGGTTTTCCCCCTGTGCCTCTCCTTGTCCTGTTGGAATTGCACAGCACTTCTCCCTGTTCCAGCCCTTTCAGCATTACATCTTGCAGGCAGATAATCAGCATGCCTTCCTTGGTTTTAATTGCCTGCAAGAAATAGAGGTGATAGCTATTCAGGGGACCACAGGATTATTACTCCAATTATTTTTATGTTGCAGGACATTTACTCAGTAATGTGTTTGTGGCACTGCTGTGTTTCTCAGGGTTATCCACTTGCTAAGAGGAATAAACAAAGCACTTGAAACTTTGACAAAAAGCCTTCACAAGAAAGCTGATGTTGTTCTTCAGGACTGTCTTTCAAGTGGCTGCCAGCATCTGAATCATCACACTTCTCCAAGTGTGAATACAGGTCTTTACAGCTCTTTTCTTACAAATTTTCTCTACCTATTGCCCTGTGGATTGTGTTTTCTGGCCTGCAGCACTAATGCCTGCACACTCTGTTTCTCTGTGTGCCTATCTCCCTGAGGGGTGGGCATCCAAGACTTTTGTTATCTGGGATAATTTTGTCCTAAATACTTCTTACATTTTGTTTTTACTCCTAATCCTAATAGATATTTCTATTTCTGTTCCTCCTTATCTTCTTCATTCTTGTTTTCCAGGCTGGCAGAGCTGTTGAGAACAGACATGCTGGCAGTAAATTAAAAAGAAAAAAGGCAAAGTAAAGCAGGAGTTTGATTTCTTTTGTGCTAGAGAGCTTTTAGAATCTTAAGCATTTTAGAATACTGAGCACAAAGTAAAGTATGCTCAGTCAGAGAATTTTTAAATATAAATAATATTCTTTTTCCCTAAAAGAAACCAGGTTTTTTTTCATTGTTAGACTCCTCTGGCTGCATAAGTTGGGATTACTTGAAAAGAAGGAAACTGCTCTGTGCTATACTCATGCTGTAATACTCCAATGACTTCTCTTTATATAATCTCTGTTTATCAGATTTGTTGTGTATAAAAATGGAAAGATCATACATATGTTGCAGAAGTCAGTTCAGATGCCTGGATTTAATAGTATTTATGTGGTATTATCTTTAATGATAACGTAGAAGGGTTTGAATGCTATAGAAGAGTGGTTTTCAGGTTGTAGCTACAAGAATCTTTAAAAACATTTTTGCAACAATAACTTTTCTCTGATGTTGTGAGAAAAACTACCTTCACAGGTTATAGGAAACCCCTTTCCCTTTAGTATTTCTTAGAGGATCAGTGCAAATAGTTATTACTCGGTATTTACTTGTGTACAAAAAGAATTTGACCCGGAGGATTTAAAGTAATGATAGCTTTTGCAAAAGGAATCTTTCAATCAGGCTCTGTTTTTCACTAGTGGAAAACAGAGGCACCATTCACTAAAATGATAGGAAGTCCTACTTTTTTATCCTCTGGTGCTGATGGGGACATGGTCAGCTCAGTCTGGGTGTTTATTTGGAACCAGCAGCGTCAAACACGTGGGGTTATATGCTAGATTTAAATCAACAGTTTAAACCCCTGTAGCTTTTATTTAAATTCTCATTTCTTACAGTTCTGTCCTCCCAGGCTTCCTCATGTGTTTATTTTGTCCTTTTCAGCTGTCACTGGACTGGACTTCCCAGCTCCTCCTGCCACTTTGGACTAGACCCCTCCTGGCAGCTTCTCTTTGCTTTTCCTCAGCACCACAGAGCCACAGAATTCACTTGCTCAATTCATTTGTTCTGCAAATGGCTCAAAATGTCCTTTTCTGGTTGGAATTTTCCTCCCTTGACATGGAGCTCTGCATAGCTCATCTTTCTCTTGTTCTCTTGCCATGGTAAACATGAATTATTTGTGTGCCCCCAGTGTACCTCCCCTGTCTCTGCTCTGTCCAGCAAAATGGGAAGTTTCTCCTTACCTCAGTTCACTTAACAGCTTTTATTTTTCTATTTGGAGAAGAGGGCTGGGATGGAAATACTCTCCATATTTCCCCCAGATTGTGTTACTCACCTGGGAGTAGTTTGTGTTCTCTCCACTCCAGACTCAGGCTCCCTTTTGCCGTTTTCACCCCAGTTTTTATCTTTTTCTCAGAGCTCTGACCCAAAGCAGTTTGTGCTCAGCAGTGATGTTTGGCACTCTGAGCACACAGGCTGGGCCTTACAGTCCTGTTCATCTAAGAGATGCTGCCAAGGGACAGCCCTGATTTTCTTACAGAAATTAAGCCCTCAGAAAAGGGGCAGACCCCTGGGGTCCATGTGAAGGTGGCCTGAATATTGATGCCACAGGAAATCTTGGTCTTCAGTTTAACTTGTGACTTGGAGTGTGTCTTTCATCTACTTTGCTTGTGGGCATTTAGGCAAGGACAAGAAGACTGCTCAGGAAATTCTCCCTGTTCCTAAACTAACCAGGCAAAAAATGGTTTCTGACAGTACTGTAGAAAAGACCTTTAGTAATCTTGACAGAAATGAAAGTGGTAAAATAAACTGTTGCTTCACCCATGAAAATTTCCTTGGTCCAGTGTCACTGGGCAGTAGACAAGACATCCCTGAGTGCCCTCTCCAGAGGAGCTGCTCTGGATGTTGTGATCAGTTGTCAGCATTGCTCATCCTGGCTGGGACAGAGGGGCTGTGCCACTCAGAGACTACAGGCACCCTCCTGCAACGAGCAGGGTCCCTGCAGCCCCTGGCTGTCCCAAACAGCATCAGACCAATCATCCAGCACTGCTCTTTGTGTAAAAACTGGGTGCGACTGGGATGCCAGCAGATTTGTACTTATCTGCTATCTGCATTTAATTCTTCCAGCAGCTGGTGGAGAGGAAGGGAGATGAAAAGAAGTGACAGGTCTGAGTCATGTCTTGATTCGTGTCTGGGAGAGCTGACTGGCTAAATTGCCTGAAGAGGCAGTCCAAAAGGTCAGGGCTGAGCAAGCAAGATATTCCCAAGGCAATTCCCAACAAGCTATTTACATGTGTCCACCTATGGTGGGAGTGAATTAGGTGTAATGCTATCCTACTTTTGATCCTGAATTAAAAATTTTTCTGTCTTAGAGTCACAAGAATTATTTCCTCACAATTGACAGTTGGATTGGATTAAGATGAAAGTTTAATTACGATTTAGTACTCTTTGTTAAGGCTAACTTTGATATGTCTAAGTTGTTACAAGAAGCTACAGGCACACTTAAGAAGAAGTCAAGAAGCACACTTAAGAAGAAGTCAAGAAAGAAGTTCATTCTTTATTGCTGCAATTAAAGAAGCATTCTTGCACATCAAAGCCTTAATGGCAGCTTGTGAGTCTTTCCATATTCCTGGACACCCTGGCCTGGCATAAAAGCAGCCCCAGAGCAAAAGCGGCCACAACAAACAGAGCAGTGCTGAGAAACGTCAAAGGGTTCATTACCCAAACACGCTCTTTTATAACCCAGGCATCTGATTTCCATATTCATATAAAGTTATATATTGTCATATCCCACTGTGCTTTTGGAGGTGCCTGATCCACTAACTACAGATGAATTAATTTATATTACTTCCTTGTTGTGTTTTTTAAGACTTTTTTTTCCCTTCTCTTATCAATATATTTTTAGGGACAGGAGTTAGAACATTTAAATGTCGGTAGTTTTCAGTTTCTGCCTGGCAAAGGAGTAAACTGTGTGCATGTGGTGTCATTTATATGAAGAATAATGTTGCTTATTTGTATGTCCATGTATTTTTTCCCCATAATTAGGATTCATCCATATGTCCAGGCATTTTAAGTGGTAGATTATGATTTGCAGTGGGATTTTAGTTCACAAAGGAGTGATCAGGGAGATATTTATGAGCAAGCTCTGTACCTGGAGGTTCATGTTTCTGTATATTCTCTGCAGAAATTGGACCCTGTGCAAAATGCACTTGCGAAAATAAACTTTACCAGAGCAGAGTAGGAGAGGCTGCTTATGTGCAGGGGTGGCTTTTTGATGGGGCCATGCAGACCTGCAGAAAATGAGTGCACATTGTGTCACTGGGGGTGCACTCCAAGCCAGGGGATCAAGAGCCCTTGGGATGTGCCCATGATCTCATCAGGGTAGTGATGCTGAAGGTGAGGGCAAGGTTTGGTTGCCACAGGAAGACAGGATGGTCAGGTTGGCTCTGGAAGCTGAACGTAACAGGACATTGCATTTGGTCTACAGTGAGAGAGAAGTTATAGAACACAACAAATTTATACATGCAGCCAGCAGGTTTGAAACATTTCAGTACCAAACCTCAATTTGGGCAGAAATCTCTCCCCCAGGAGTAGAGCAGAAGACAAAGCAACCAAACTAGACATCAAGAGATCGATACTAAAAGCAAAACATAGTGGCAAAGATGTCTCTCCAGAGCAAAGCCAGGTAATTGCATAACTGTTCCAAGGGAAAGAGAAAAGGTCAACAGGCGGATGACAGGCTGGTGCACGGAAAGCTTCTGCCTGGCTGGGGACAGCATTTCACAGTGCATTGGCAGAAAAGTGAATGAGTATGCAAAAGTGACTAGGAAAATGCCAAACTGCCTGAGAAAGCCTGGGTAAGACTATCCCAAAATGACACACAGTGTCATGGGGAGAGACATCCTCCAAACTGTGGGACTTTTGAGGCAGCACCAAACCCAGCAGAGTGTTGGGAACGATGTCAAATTTCACAATGAAGTTGTAGCAGATGGCAGAAGAGGGAGTCAAGGCCAAGACTTGGCAGAAAGAGGGAAAATGTTAGCCATCAGCCTGTCTGGAGAGCAGCAGGAGGGAGGAGATATATGAGCAACCTGGAGGACAAGCAGGACACTCAGCAGAATGAAAGCACAGCAGAGAGCAGAGAGGGATGGTGCAGTGGAAGGCTGGTTTGGAGACCACAATATGATAAAAAGTACAGAGCTGCAGCTGGCTGGTATCAAAGACCACTCTCATAGGTCTGTGTGAACTCTGTGGCCTCAGCAAAGGGGCAAATGAAGGAGCAATTCTTCAAAGGAAAGATGTTATGAATCTTTGGGGAACTCAAATGGGAATGAAGCTACAGGAGGAAAATGTTCAGCAGTATCATACTGACTGCTCAGCTTGGGAGCTGGGGTTTTATTTCCATCTTCACAGCTGGTCATGAATATTTTCTCCTTCCAACCCCTTCCCTGACTGGGTTTTGGATGGAGAAAAGTCATTTCTATTCTCAGTATCCTGCAAGGTCTCAGGTAAGGAACACTCTACCTCTCCACTTGACCTCTAAGGTTGTGTGCATTTTTGAAGAGACCTTCCTTTCCTCCACCATGTGCTCTGCTGGTAGTGCCCAAATCATTCAGGTTTCATGGGCCCCTGCTATTTGTGTGTGTTAATAGAACACCCTTAACAGAGACTGCAGGATTTGATACAGATTTAGAGCACTCAGTTAAAACTGTTCTGCCAAATGTGAATTGTTTGGCAGGTGGAATGTATTGACTTAAACCTCTGCTCAGTCCTTAAATAGGCCTCACGCTCTTGACTCAGATGTCTGATCAAAAAAAGGATAATAAAAAATTTTTTAAAAAAATCAGATATTGATCTGTACCCAGACCCTCCTCAAGTCAGCCCTTACACCATTAAATGCAGGCACATCAGCAGAGCTCAGGCTGGCAGTGTCCTCCTGTCTCTGCTTTATTCCAGCACTGAAGATGTGGAAATCAAGTGGAAGCTGCTGCCGCCCCTCGCTGGGGACTGGGGCTGTGGGGTGAGCAGGATGTCTGTGGTAGGACCACTGTCTGCACTGGGACAGCATGTCCTTGGCTCTCAGCGAAGGTCTGAGTTGATCCCAGGCAAATCATGGACATTAAAATCCTTAGATGGGGCCATTTCTGTAATAACAGCTAAATTATAGCCCGTGCGCTGCAGGAAACCAAATTAGGGCTCCATGTGCAGTATTTACTTGGGCAATTTCACTTAACCTTGCCATCTTTTAATTGCTTTTATATCTTGATTTAGTAATTTCGATTTTTTTTTAATAGTTCCATTTATTGAGAAACACCACAAGAGGCATGAACTGAGTAATTTTCTGTTTCTGAAGTTTTGTACTGTAATAGCAACAGAATCATCAGTAGGCAAATTCTTTAAACAATAATTATCTGTCTCTGCTTTGGATGTTTATTATTTTTGCAGCAGTTCATTTGCAGGACAGAGTGCCACCTTCACAAGAAACTCAACTCAACTGATTTGCAGTCAAAGTAGAGCGTTTGGTTACTTCTAGATTTTGTAAGAAAAGAGACAAAACATGAAGTAATGATGCAGGAAACACTTAAAAGGGCAATTTATCAAGCTAAAGATCCCAGTTTGATTGGAGAGGGAAATGCTGGACTGTATAAAAATTGCAAAAAGGAATGTACTTCTAATGAAATAGACTCCAGAGGAAAAATTAACCTATATTCCAGCCTGTTAGTGTCATGGAACAGATAATTGAATTCTTTGCTTTCTTGTCAATGCAGCAGTATGCAACTCTGCTCAAATGTTCAGGTAAGGTTTTTATGCTGGTCAACAGTTTTTATGCTGGTTTTCATAACTTTTTCTTTGAAAACTGGTCTAATTACTATTTCTTCTGTTTTTACAAAGTCTTCATGAAAAAATTGGGGTTTTGGAGTCACATCCCACACGTGACGTGGAACAAAACCAAACTCACTCAAAAGGCAATTGAGGTTTGTGCTTTATTTCCATGCAACATTTTTTTGAGAAAAGTAGAAAAGTTTATTTTGAAAGAAATGGAGCCACTTAGTACCTCATGAAGGGAAAGGAGCAGAGCAAAGCTCACCCGCACAGATCCTTCGCTGTGGGGACTGCTCTGGGCCTTCTTTGCAAGGTGGTGTCGTGGTGGTGGGAGCAAAATCAAAGGCAGTGGCTGCCCTGCCAAAATTATCTCTTGGATGGCAGAGAAATGGATTAAGGAGTCCCTGATGGCAGCTGCCTACGCCAGTGTCACCCTGCTCCTGTGTACATGGCGGGCAGTGGAGTTGGTTGCTCTTGTTCTCTGCCTTGATTTTCAGGCTTAGCAAAATGCAGCACATACTTCAAAATAAGAGAGCTAACATGGATTTTCAATCACCTTCCCAAATTTGGCTTCAAACTGCCATAAACTGGAATATCCTGATGTAAACTGAGAACAGTCTGCTAAGGTGGCACTGGTACTTGCACAATTCCCTCCCATGTCCCCATTGTAAGGACTTTTTCTTGGGTGTTTCTTTTGTTTAATGTTGTCTGTGCAGTTTTCTACAACAGTTTAACTGCTTTATTGGCAATGAAGAAGGACATAAAATCTGTTATTGCAAGTGAGAAAGAAACATATGCTCTATGCTTAATGTGCAGCTGGAAAGTATGCATTAAAATATTTTTTTAGAGCCCTTCATATTCAATGGCTTTTTATTTCCCTTCTTTTCTATATATACCCCTGAACAATTGCTGGTACTGCCATAGCTGGTTAGAGGATGGTGCTAATAATTCCAGGATTGTGGGTTTGATCCCCAAATGGGCCATTCACCTAAGAGTTGGACTTGTTGGTCCTTTTGGTTCCCTTCCAGCTCAGAATATTCTGATTCTGTGATTCTGATAGTGCAGCAGCGTCAGGGGGAAGAGATAGGAGGAGTTGCTGAGGCTTCTTGGACCTACGGAATGGACAAGCAAGAGAACGATTTCCTGCTTGGGGACACCCCTGAGGGGTGTCTAGAAATGAAGACACTGAACTCATCTGAATCAATGGGGTATAAAAGAAGGGTAAGTGTGAGGCACAGGAGCTGCCTCAACCAGCCTCACTACCAAGGCCTCTGTGATGTGGAGCTGCTCTTGAAAATTCAAGTACTGGGCAAAGCTGTGTAAAGGGGTGTTTGACAAAGAGCCCCATAGCCTGGCAGGAGCTGAAGTTCTGTGCTGTCTGTCCTCCCCAAACTCATGGCAGTTCACTGGCTGCTGCCAGAATCACTCACTGGTTGCCTCCCACTGCTGCTCCAGCTTGGTTTAGGGAGGATGAGATGGGCTGGGCACTTGGAATATCAGCCCATGAAGATGCCCTTTTCCTCTTTGCTTCCAAATAATCTCTGGGCCCAGCATCCCATGGGTGCTTGTAACCAGGCATTTCCCAATTATCAACAAACTGGTAATGAACAGTGATTCTTCAATGCCCAGACCTGCACAGATTTTCTCACCTTGTAATTTGCTCAGTATTCAAAAAAATCAATCTTACAATTCAACACCAAAGCACTGCACTCCAGTATTGTCCAGACAGAAGCTAATGAGACAGGAATAAACCGGGCAAGTGGGCTGCAACACGAAAATGAGGTGCTGGCCAGGACCCAGGGAGCTCATTGCCTCGACAGGACACAGGTACTGAGACTCGAGTCACTTCTGCTTTTCCACGGTGCTTTGTTGCCACCTGATGGCCTCACATAAGGTTGCAAGAATGAAACTGGAAAAGGTACATTCTTTGAGATGTCTTACATTTCATTAAAACCACTGAGAGCTTTTGAAAAAAAAAAGCTTCCCAGATCAATGTCTTTTCATGCCCTGCTGACACAAGTCTCTGCTTAACAGGTGAAAAATTACTTTTTTCCAATGTGACAGCTATAATTGCGTTGTACACAACACCTGTAATTTATTTGTATTTAGAAGGAATTTCTCTTGTCTTTTGCAATTTCCTTCCTTAACAGGACAGATACCTGGAGGATAATGATGTTGTCAGGCCCGGAACGGTCACTAAATGGTAATGCTGTGATGCTTGATCCATACAGCCTGATATTCCTCTGTTTGCCCAGATAAGCGCTGCATTTGCCCCTCACTCTGGTCCTCCTGACCACAGCAACATATCTGCCTCATGTGAAATAATCACTGTCCTGCTTCAGGCGTGGTGTTGAACCACCAGGATGCCCAGCAGGCACCCTGGACCGTCCTGACCACGATTCACACCTTTTTTTCTCTTTTCCCATTTCATTTGCTATTTCTGGAGCCTACCTTTCTCTGTCTTTTCCCAATCTTTCTCCACTCCAATCCTCTCTCATTTAAATAATTCACCCCTAATTTTCTTCTCCCTGACAGTCCTGGTTTTTCCTTCATGTCTAAGCAGCTTTTGCATTTTTGACACCCTGACTAGGCGATATTGGAGCAATTAATTGACAGTGATGCTGCTGGTCTTGCAAAGCTCTGCTCCCCACGAGGTTCCCAGTGCTCCCTCCAACCACCTTGGAAATCTGGCTGTTTCCCACATCACTCCTTCCAAAGCACTGGTGAAAGCCAGGCATCCCTCATGGTGTTGTCTGCAAGTTTTGGTGGCAGCAGCATTGTGACCTGTCACATGCACAGGTTAGGGTGCTACATCCACTCACTGCCAACACCCTTTTCACTTCAGGGTTTGCATTTTCCCCCCTGGTCATTCCAGCTGGTTTAGCTACGTAAAAAGCTCAGAGGTAAAAGCACTGAGGCTGAAATGATTTGGAACTAAGGGACTGGGCTCTCCATGTGTTGCTCTGGTGACATCCTGGTGGCTGAAGGATGAGCTCTGCCTTGGGAGCACCGATGTGGCTGAGAAAGGGAGCGTGGGTCACCTCATGTCTGCTCCTGGGGATAGGAAGGGGAAGGACAGGAAATGGCAGCTGTCACCTTTACTTGTTTTTGATGTAGATGGATGAAGATGCTACAAAGGGGTTGTTTGTTTTCTGGGGTGCTCTAAAGTGTTTTTTGAATCCACAGCTGGAGAACTTCTTCTGAGGGCATCACAACAACCATCAGGTCACATTTCTCAGCTTCTTCACTGCCATGCAGGATCAGCTGGGTGGGGGGCTCTGATTCTTTCTGGAAAACAGATGCACTCACTCAAACACCCTCAGTTGAGTTAATCTACTTGTCCTTTTTCCCAAAAAGCGTTCTTCTCACCCTTCCTGCCATAGCTGCCCAGAGAACCCACAGCCACAGAAGCTGCTAACCTGCATTCTTACTTGAACTGGACATTTAAACATATTCCTGAGGAGCTTTTGATTGATTTATCTTTAGCAAGTTGCTGAGAAGCTCAGGGATGGTAGCAGGGGATGTGGACCAGTGTTGACAGTGGCACAGCTGTTTGGTTCAGGGAGCAGCTGCTCAGGCAGGGTCAGTCCCTGCCTCCCAAGCCATTTCCCCAGAAGCACCAGGAGCATCTTCCCTGTTCAGGGCTCTGGGCCAAAGGCAGTGACAGCTGTGCAGCCAGTTCAGGGCTGCTTGATCCCTGCAGCTCAGCTCCTCACGTGGAAATGGGCAAGGCTTCCTGGGAATCTGCTTTTTCTGCCTGCCCCATGCTCCTGTGAATACCCAGCACACTAAAACCCAATAACGCACAGTAAAAAAAGTTACCAGTGTGTCTGGCAGGACAGCAACGGGGCAGCAGGAGTATTGAAAGATTTTGCTTATTTTCCAGGTAAGGAAAGGCAGAGTTAAAGCTGCCACAGCAAAGCCAGCAGAGGAGGTGAGGGCAGTAACCAGCCACACGGATGTGTCACCTGGAAACGAGAGAAGCAGCAAAACTTCTCAGAGAGACTGTAGGGAGCAAGCACTCACTGCAGCCAGCCTGAGCCCTGTGTGGCTGCTCTTCCACCCACCCTGGTGAGATCCCTCCCTGGCAAACTCCAGTGCCAGCGGCGGGGGGGTGGCACTGCTGAGTCTTCCTGTTTTATCTCTCCCAAGGAAAAAAAGGGCAGCACATCTGCAAACAAGGCAGGAGACTGGGGTGGAAAGAAAGGGAAGGGCTTTGGGCATGACTACAGCAGGGGAGCAGGAGGGAAGGCTGGCTCTTACGCTGTGCCCTCACACAGTGTGTCGGGCTGAAGCTGCTGCTCCTGTTGATGGCCTCGACGTGGGTCTGAGCTTTCACACAATACTCAGCTCCCGCCTCCATGGTGTCCAGGTGAACCATGGAGTTCACCTCTTTCATCACCTTCTGCTGCACCTGCCACAGGCCCAGAAGAGAAAGCATCAGGACACAGGGCAAGGATCTGCCATCAAAGAGCAGCCCTACCACTGATGCCTTAGAGAGCCTATAAATGAACCAACACACGCTCTTGAGATAATATTAGTATAGGAGGTGATATAAAGGTTGATTTTATTGAAGGCCTCCAGGGGCAGATATGGAAAATGTCCACAAAAGCCCACCCCCCAAGGGTGAATACAGATTTATAAGTTTAGTAAATTAGCATAATTGACAAAAAGCACCAATTAGGAGCACAAGTAGTGATGCAATTTCCCCCCAGTTCAAGCCCCTTCTGAATCCTCTCCCCTCAGATGGAACTGAACTTTGTTGATGACAATGTGTCTGGAAGAGCTGTTTTTCAGCCTTGGTTCCCAGGGAGAACCAAGATAGGATAGGGACTTTGGAATATGTTTTGCCTTTCTGTGTATCAGGGCAGAAAAAAACCAGCAGGAAAACTAGCTGCAAATGCAATAATAGGCTACAGAGCTCCAAATAGATGTGTAAAGAACACAGAGGGTAGAAAAAAGAAAAACGCAGAAAATCATCTAACATCACCATGATGCTTGGCCAGCGAGAAAAGAAGGGAGCAGCAGGAGGTGTCAGTGGGGCCTGTGTAAGTAGAACAAAAGAGGGACAAAAGCAGCAAACAAGAAAGCACAGTGGAGTGCAGAATGAGCCCACACCCACCTGGAAGGGCAGGAGGGGAAGGAAGGAAGAAGCTGTAAGCCAGAGTCATAATGACGATGCTGGGCCACAACACTAGACCAGAACCTGCTGCCTTGGTGAGAGGGGAATGTCTGAGGCTTCAACTGATCTGAGTTTTTTCTGGGTGTGGTGGGTGCCAAAATCATGCCTGTGCCAGAACCATACTGTGATGGGGTGTGAGAGCTGTGCCAGAGAGCTCAGAGAGGGGATGGACTGGGCTGGTGAGGGGTGAGTGAACTGTAACACACTCCAGCAAAGCTTAAGCAGCATAGGATCAGCAGGACATCATTTTTTTTTGCCATAAGTAGGTCTGCATTCACTGCTAGCAAAATGAAGTTGCTATTTCCAGTCTCCCCAGCCTTGAGAGGATGGGTAACAGCTACCCAACTGCTCCTCTTGCTGTGCTGCAGATGCAAAGCCTGCTCTCACAGAAGGCCTGATCAGCCTCCAGCTCCACACACATAAAAAACTCCAACAAGCCAGGAGGGCACTCCTGGCAGTGCAAGTCCTTCCCACCACCAAAATAGCCTTCTCCACAGAACATGATATGGAGGGCCATTAGCTTGAAAAGATTTCAAGGCCAAAATCAGGTCTATGACTACCTGGGGTGACCTCTTGCAAAAGCATCAAATGAGACATGCCAAATGTAACCATAATTTAAAAAAATGATAAGAGACCCAGCATAGGACTCATATTGACCAGCAAGAATAATGTTTGCAAGAGGCCAGTTGGTAGAAAGTATTCTGAAGTTTGGAATTATTGTTTGGGTGATTAAGATCACATACTGAAGAAGAGCTGATATTTTATACATAAAACACCATCAGATACAAACCTATTGATTGTTTTTAAGGTGTCAGGAAGCCCACAGGCAAGGTTGATCTCATTCACTTGGATTTCACAGGGAACAATCCCGCTCCTGATGCCTTCTTGTAGACTAAAGACTTTTGTATGAATAAATTGCTAATTGAGAGTGGCAGGAAGTCATGGTGGGGACTCACGTTTTAGTAGAGGTGATCAGGAAGAAAAATGAAAACTGATACATGCTAGTGGTACTAAAAACCTGCTTCACAAGAGTGAAGGTGACAGACAGCTGTGAAGAGCAGCAGGAGGATCTTGTAATAAAGCAACAAAAGCAATTCAACACAGATAAATGTGGAATTACGCTCGTGAGAATTTTTCTCCTACATTTTCACAGCATCCTCCATCAGCAACAGGAACTTGGGGTTCAGGTTTCATGGGACAGTCAGCTCTGTGGTAGTCACATTAACAATTGCTGGAGAGACAAGGGAGTGGGAAGACTTGTTTTGTTTTATGGTGCTAATACAAACTGTTCCTGCACTTTGGACTGTGCAGGTTTCTCCCTTGCCACCCTGGTAAAGACAAAAATAGCTGTGAGGGCTTCCACAGGGAACAGCTAGGGAGCCTGGGAGTCTTTGGCCTGGAAAAAGATACAGAATATAAAACTAATAGAGTGGTAGGGGAAGTGAATGGGGAAAAATTGTTCTCTCTATCCCCAAATCAAGTTTTGGGGACAACAGCACAACAGTTACAGAATTCCTCATTGCAGGAAGTCGTACAAGCTAGAAGTTTACATAGACTGAAAGACAGAACAGATAAATAAATGGAAAAAAATCCATCAAGGACTACTAATGTTGCAATTTCTGGCTCAGAAAATGGAGAAAAGCTTGTCAGCACCTCAGTGTGACACCTTAATCACAGTCTGAGTAAACCAGGTGAGGTTCAGAGAGAGAAGTCAGCACAAACACCTTTGGTTCCTGACTTCTGGTTTCTATCTATAGTTGAGGCACTTGAGAGGATTCCTTTTCCCAGAGAAGGAAATGTGGAAATAACAGACAAGCTTCTCCATGAGGAAACCACAGCAACCCACTGGTGTGTGCAAACCCACTCCAGGCAGGACCTTCAGCCCCACAGCAGGAGCTGGGACTGGCAAACAACCTCTGGGCAATGTCTGTGTGCATTCCCTCTGGGCACGCTCTGTTATTGCCTAAAACCTGAGGGTCAAACTCACCCTGCTCTCGTGGCCCTTCTTCCAGTAGAGCACCCGGAACTGGAAGGCCGGTCCCATGTCTGCCAGCTCCACCAGTAAATGGTACCCATCTGCCAGGACCCTCAGCAGAGGTGGGGTCAGGGAAGCTGCCAACACAGAGACCCCCATTATCACACCAGAGACAGCCCTTAAATCCCCCCGTTTTCCCAGACAGGAGAGGAAGAGAAGCTGCCATCACCAGTGGAATAACAATCTGCAAGAACAGCTGGCTGCTTCAGTGGGGCAGAAACTTCTGTCTGCTCTTCTTCCCTGCGTGTCTAAATACAGCAGCAGGCTCTCACCAGGAGAAGGACCATAACTGGCATTGCAAACAGGAGTTTGGCAATAGCTGAGCTGCACAGAACTTGAAAGGCTTTGAATTGTCTCCCGTGGAGGAGCTGCCTGACCTGAGGGTCCCACGTGAACAGCTGCAGCAGAAGCAGCTGGGCCAAAGAAGCTGGGACAGCAGAGCAGGTCAGCTCTTGTGCTCCTGGGCATGAGCTCAGCACTGACACACAGAACAGGAGCTGAGAAGCCACTGCTTTTCATGAGAATCTTGGCAGTTATTCAAAGGTGGAGGAAAAAACATTATGAGCCTCAGGATAATTCACATGAATCCTGACTTTCTTTTAGTATCAGCATGGTTTTAGGTAGACTTGGGCTGATGATCTGCTGTGACTTCAGGTTTTGCAAATGTATGCAAGTAAATCTTTAGGTGATTTTCTTCCTGCTTGCTTTGATATTCAAAGCTTGATTTTGTCTGGCATTCTGCTGGGAGGAATATCAGTGAAATAATGAGAATCAATCGAGCATAGATGGACCCGTGCACTGTACATTTATGAACTGGGAAGTTCAAGGTGGTACAGAGATCATATTTGCACTATTTATTGGTGCCATTATTCACAATTATCTATGCCATTTTTTACCCCTCTGCTGTAGCTGAAACCAGTTTCAACCTCTTTGCTTTCAAGAAAGGAAGGAGAGTGATGCATAGTGCCATATAGAAGAAATGTTCTTAATAGAATTTGCTCTTACTTCCAGTGAATTGCCACTAATGCTGAGCAATATGAAAACATAAAATCCAAGCATGTACATGATGAGTGTGCCACAAATGGGAGGCCTGGAAATCTGCTTTGTACTTTTAAATGAAATGATGAAATAAAAACAGGTAAAAATCTCCTTAGCACCACGTCTTAATTTTTTAAAAAACTGATATCATTTGGAAGCTAAAGGCAAATATTGTGCTAATGCATTAACAAAAGCACATTGCAAAATGCAACTGCTAAACAAACAGGAGCATTTCTATTTAGCTCTGTGCTGGCCCACTGGATACCAGCTAACTATTTGAATGTTGATAAATGAAGAAGGAAGACTGACTAAACTGCTGGCTTTAGGAAGATCTTTCCAAAGAGTTTTCCATAGAGTTACCATACTTGATTATCAAAGTTATCAAAGTTGATTATACTTGATTATCAGAGTTATCAAAGAGTTACCCTACTTGATGTGCTTCTATGCTGTGGCTTTGACACTGGGGCTGTGCAGTCTGGAAGTGCTGGGGGCTGTGTGTCTGGGAGTCCCTTTCAGAACCTGTGGGCTGTGTTTGAACCCCTTGTCTCCTCTCAGACTCAGTGCCAGCTTTCCTGAGAGGTGTGAGAGCAGGGACAAGGCAAAGTGAGCTGTGAAAATGTGTAAGGACAAGAACTTAAGAGTGACTTTTCTTTCTCTTTTAAACATCTGTCATATTCACATTGAATCCCAATGCAAGCTCTATCCTCTGAACTGACACATCTTAGTCAGAAGACTGTTTTGGGGTCCCTAAAACACAGGAAAGCTGCCAAATACTTCACTGAACCATGAGAAAGCTGCTGCTTTTGTTCATGTTGGTCTCAGGAGTGTCCTTCCCCTGTCTCTGCCTGACTGTGCTGTCTGTGCCTCTATCTGTGCCTCCACAGCTGCTGGAAAAGGGAAGGATTTTTCGTCTAAAGCACTATCTAGACTATACTTCCACTCAAAGAGACACATTCACCAACTTAGGTGGCACTTCTGATGGTGCTTTGACTAAGACCTCTGCGTGAGTGAGGACTGCTCCCCCATGAAGTAGTGAATAACTTCCAAAGATGGAGGAATTTTTAATATTGGGTCCGTTCTGGTTTAGGACAGACAATTTCTTGCCTGGCTAAAGCTGATGAATGCTGCCCATCCCAGACTGAGAGCTACCGTCTAACAGTGACCTCAGCAGAGATTTCTCACCACAGTTTTTGTTGCTGGAAGCAGTTGACTACATGGCAGAGAACAGAGGAAATGATTCCAGAGAAATCCTAGAAAGAATAGGCTCATTTTAGGCTGCAGCATGATCCTTAGGTTGAGCTGGGCCTCAGGCCTTGCAGGACTTGGAAGGACATGGAGAAAACGTCCTGCCTTGCTAGGATGAAATGAATGCTGTGGTTTCCATTTTTCTCTCCTCTCCTGGGGTTTCTTCATACATCTGACACCATGGGACAGGGGAAGCATGCCCAGAAGGGAGTGGGATTTCCAGGACAGCATAAAGCAGATAGAGCATGACGGGGCTGTTTTCTAGAGTAAAAGCTCCCTTAGGATCAGGTTCTGGACTCCTTAGAAGTGACTACATGACTTGGATTAAAAATGACAACAGGCCTAGTTGATCAGAAATCTTTAAATTTAAGGGTAAGAACAACTGACCTGAGAAAAGAAATTCCTGCAGTCGTCTTGCCAGTCTTGGAAACCCTTGAAACTCAAGCCAAGATGAATTTGGCTCTGCCTTGGGACGAAGTCATGTCCAAGAACATTGTCTAAGAAGGGAAACCCTCCAACCCAATTTGAGGAGCTGAGAAGCAGAGTGTGCTCTGTGCTTGCACTGGACACAAACAGGCACCTGAAGAACACTTCAACACCTAACTCTGAGAATTTAACACCAAAGATGTAATTTAAGAGCAGGACGCACTCGTGACGCGGTTGAAGAAGCCTTTCATGGTGCCCCACCGCGACCTTGTGGCACCAAGCTCTGCCCTGACCCGCAGCTTGTAGGCCACGGTGGCTGAGATGTCCTCTGTGATGTTGCACACTGTGGCTGTGGTGAGGGAGCATTCCGAGATGGGGATCCAGCTCCCGTTGGCGTATTCCCGTTCGTATTCCCTGAGGAGAAGAGGAAGAAGACAGGCAGCAGTCTGACAGGAGATGTACCTGTGGCATGAGCTAAGGCTGCTTGTGGGCTCTTTCCAGGTAAAACCTGTACTGGGATACACTGGGGTGGGAACACCACAGGTGTTTGAAACCAATATGGGTGTGTTTTGGATCTTATCTGCAGAAAATCACCCTGAGCCGAGTTCATGAGCCAAATGCAGCACAATATTGTGGGAGGTGGGGACAGCTAATGCTGTGTTGATGCATCAGGTCCTGCCCACTCCTCTGACTTCATCATCCCGGGTACACCAGAATTCCAAAGCCATTTTGTAACAAAAGTCAGAGCTCAAGATGTGTCAGAAACCTCCTGTGGTGTGTGTCAAATGTTTAAAAGGTTTACACAAAGTAAATCTCGGTGTTTTCTCCTTCCTCTCCTAAAGAAAATGTTGCAAATCTTCTTAACTTTTGAATTCTTGGATAGAGGCAGATTTCTCATATGGAACTGATGCACATCTTGGATTACTCAGGCATCTATTAACCTGAAAACTGTCCCAGAATTGGAGCAAAAAGAATTTTTCCTCCACTTGTGGTTAACAGTACTAAAGCATCAAACTTCTCTTAGGCTTGTGAACTGAACATGCACAAGCCATCCAAAAATTTAGAACTTAAAGTTGAGATAAACAATTTTCAAAGAGCAAAAAGAATAAAAAAATCCAGAAGTTACCCCTGAAACTCAACTGAGTATCTCACAGTTGCTCCCTGGACGATCACAGGACTCCAAGTTAAGAAGTGTTTCATGTTGGTTGAAAGAATGGAGATACTCTGAGGTGCTGGCAACACATCTCCTCCTAAAATTCCCAGCAAAAGAAAGGAAAAAAATGAATGTACTAGGGAAAAAAAAAAAGAAAAGCTTAGAAGAACAGAGCAAAATGGTATTTTGCATCAGAAATACACACTCTTCACTTTCCTACAGTCACTTCTGTATTTGAAAGTATTTTGCAGAGAAGAAGAAAGGATGGAGCAGCTCGGCTGAAAGTGTCCCTTTGCCTTATTTCAGAGTTTTTCACTGTATCACTAAAACAGTGAGGAAAAGATCAAGCCCTCCAGTTGGATTTGATGAAGCCAAGCACCAGACGTTCTGTTGCACTCTAGAAACTGTTCCAAGGAGGCCGTGGTTCCAAATGTGCTGTTTCTTTCCAGGCTGGGTTCACTGCTGTGGGGGATCCCAGCTCTGGTACAGCTCCCTTCACGTTGCAGGATTCTGACAATGCGAGGGCTTGTATGCTGTGATCAAAGCTTATTAACAGACTAAACTTATTCCATGCTCTGTAACTGAAATTACCACTTTCCTCTGAGATCTCCAAAGCACGACTATGGAGTGATGGTTGATTTTACCCTGGGGTATCTTGCTGTAAAATCCTTGGCAATGTTTGGAGCACAGGAGGCAGGATTCCCCATGGACACACTCTGCACTAAGCTGTGGGAACACTCATCTTCTGCTACTTTCCAGTCCCAAGAGAATCCCATTCTCTCTGCTCAGCAGGGAATGGTTCCCAAAGAACCACTGGGAGGGAGGAATGGATGGAGTAGTTCCTATCAGCTCACTGGTGAACACTCTTCCCAAAACAAGGTAACTGTGCTATCACAGTGTGTTACCTAAAGATTATTTTTTCATTAAATTTATTTCACTTAACCAGGTTTATCATCCAATAGTCTTTGCCACTAAAAAGGGTGTTTTCTTCTGAGCCATGTTTTCAAAGTTAACCAGTAATTCAGTTGTTCTACCCAGGATCAAAACCAGGTTGACAAGTCCACGAGCATCTGTCTAATTTCCTGCATCACATCTTCATAAAATCACTAATGATGTGGGGGACTGTTATGCCAACTCTGATTCTTTGGTGTAAGTCATAGAGGTCTGTTGGCACAATGCTCAGCTGTTCTTTGAAATAAAATTCAGGTTTCTCTGGCATGAGAAATTTTCTTCCTTGTCCTTTAGGCAACAGAAGAGCCGTTCTCTGCCTTATCAGCATTCTATGAGTTCTGGCAGGCTGAGGCTCCATACACACAAAGCACTGTAATCAAGGCACTTTTCAAAAAATAAAAAAGCAAAGTCTTTAGTGACCTTCACACTGCAGCATAACCACCCATCTGATCTCTTGTGCTCTCCATGCTTCTCAACATTCAGATTTCTTGCTACTTTTCCTTGTGCTTGGTTCCCATGTTAATTCTGGGACTTGGCACACCTGAGTGTGTGAATTCCATACCTGATTTCGTTTACATGAACAAACACTGGTTTTCCACGTGACTCACAGACACAGTGAAGTTCCAGGTCTGAACAGGGGTGAACTGCACTTAATGTTTTCCTATTTTTTTAAGTCTTGACTTTAGGACATTTTTGATATAAATTTTTTGGCATTCCATAGGACTAAACCCTGTATTATTAAACTGTCTAGCGACCTATTTTAAAAGCAGAGAGTTCTGAATTGGACTATCAGTTTTTTCATGGCCCAAGGGTTGTTTCCTATCTGGTTAGACCACTCTTCATTTCCTGGCTATGCTTGGCTTAGTGCACTGTTTTCTTGTCAAAACCAGTGAGTCTTCTACTGGCACAGTGACTGTCACCTCACTTCAGCTGAACCACCAAAGTTCATACAGAAATTAGGATTCTTTCCTGCTTTTATTAGGAAAACTCCTTACCCAGTGACAATATAAGTGCCTCTACAGAAGCAGTTCACTGATTTAAGTCTCTGTTTGGCATTAAAGTTATCATTTGGAGGAGAGGTTCGTGCTTTTCCAGAGTACTTTTGATCTAGACATAATCCTGTGTCATAGCCAAGCAAATGATATTCATGGTTTCTCCCACCCATCTGTTGCATCAGGCCACAAAACAACTGTAACAAATGCAAGTGTAACAATTCCAGGTTACATAAACAGCGCCGAGAATAAACAGTGCAGTGTGTTGTTTGAATGCTGAAATAATCCACTGACTCTGGTTTGTTCATTTTGAAGGAGAAGTGAACAACAATCATCCAAAGTGCAGGACCCAACTGGACAGAGAGCACAGGCAGGACCTGGAGGGCTGATAGCCCAGGGCTGCCACATTTCCATCGGATTTTGGATTCACCAGCAGCCTCACAGGACAAGCCAAACTACACTCACTCGAGCCAGGGTATTGACTCTCACCCTAATGTCTCCACTCATGCCAGAGAAGTGACATTTTCTCTGTAAATAGCATTTTTGTCTCCTACCCTATCAGCAGTATATTCAATTTCATTTGTTACACAAAGAATACATTTCCATTTAGAATGGTGATGAGCCTTTTAATTTAGTATTTTTATTCTCTTTGTGTTAGAGAATTACAATTAAAAAAAAAAAAAATCATGGTCAAGTCCAGTACATTTGTCTGTCTTACTTTTCAGTTTAAAATACCTTAAATAAACCCTGATAAAATTCCATTCCTCTGGGATAGATTTTGATCTCCTTCTTGCTCTGTGAATATAGAACAATATAATATTTCCTCATTACTTGCTGTTACTTCATCACTACTATCATCACTACTTACTGCTAAGTGTATATGAACACTGTAAAAATATTAATACAGTTACCTCTTTATTCATAATATCATCTTCTTTCAGGGGTTCAGCAAACACAAGAAGAAACAGCAGCCTCAGAACTGGTGCTGCACAGTGTTCAGGAGTGCTTTACCTCATCTGTGCTTTTCCTGGCATGTGCCTTAAAATTTTATATGTTAAGAGTGAGAAATCTTTCCTGTTGCACTAATAAGCATTGGCTTTTTAGTCATTGTATTGTTTAGTCTTCTTTTGCTAATGTGGAGGCCAAAAATGCCACCAGCTTTTTATATCTTGGAGCATGGGCTGACTCTCCACTTGAGGAAATTTCAGTGAAGGGGAATCTGACAAGGGAATTCTGAATTCTAAATACTTTTAACAAGAAAATAATGCCTATCACATCCTGAGAAGATAAAGGAATTTCTTTGTAAGGTAAATGTTGAAAATGAAAGCCATGCATCGCTAAGTCCTAGAAATAACAATTTAGAAGGGGATAATAAATTATGCTAAAATCTCTTTGGCTAGAACGCCAACCTGCAGGCTCTGGGGACATCCCCTCCTTCATCTGGTGATTACACAAACTCACAGCAAAAGGCAAGATCCCAGTACATCCCCCTGGGCTTTTTTTGTCCTCAGCACCCAGGAATCAAAGCCCAGACTCTTGGGCTAGACAGGAGCACACTGTCTGCTCTGCACAGCCACAGGGGGAGCTTAGGGCATAAACATTCAACCAAACAAAAGTTCTTTGCTCAGAAAGGAGATTGGGACATGAATTTTTTGTATTTCAGGTCAAGGCCAAGAGAGTGACAGACACAGTGTAAGTTATGCCACCTTTCCCTCCTACTCTCTGTCACGGTGTGAGAGAGGCTGGCAGTCACTGCCCACACAGGCAGCTGTGCTCCTGCCTGGAAACAGCACTCAGGTAGCCAGGCCTTAAACAGAAATACAGTAAAAGCAAGCCCAAATTTCTTCAAAGAATAGTTGCCCAGCTCTGTCCTCTTTTAAAACACATTTGCCATAATCTTCCCTATTGCACAGAGTTAACTTTCCAAGCAGAAACCACTTGATGCTGTCACTGGGTTCTGTCCTTAGCATCTGAGAATGATAAATAGCGAGGCAGCTGTAAAATGATTTTTTCTGAGGCAGAGGAAAAAAAATGGAGCATGGGACAAGCAGAATGTTGTCACAACCTAAAATGGCACATTTAAAAAGCCTGCACTAGGGAAAACCCAAGCACACCGGCAAGACATGTTTGCTTTTTAGAGGACTGACATTGCAAACTGGAATGCAGCCAGGAGATTTGAGACCAAGCTCCTCTGAGATGTGTCTGGAGTGTAGCATTTACTTGTAGAAGCAGATTACCAATTGCACAGCCTCCTTCCAGAGTAAAGGAGACCCTCAGTGAAGCGATTTGAGCTATTAATTAGCACTTTATATCCTTCCTCTCTGACCCTGCATCCACTCCACAGGCAGAGCATCCCTGTGTTCAGAGTGATCATCATTGAAAGAGGACTTGCGAGTTCAGCTTCCCACAGAACAGCAAAAGAGCAGAGATAAATACAGTATTAATAAATTCCTTCAAACTGAAATTTCCCTTTGGAGTTCAGAAATGACCTGCAGAACAGAGAATTTACAGAACCATTTGCTTTTAAATTTGCTTATTTTGATACTCATTTTAGAAAAAGAATTAAAATTCAAGATCACTTGACCTCGTACTCATTTGGCTTAAGTGCTGCAGAGGCATCTTTAACAAAAGGACGAAAGGCTTTGTTACTCACAACATTTCAGTCTTCTGGCTCAACTCAGTGAAGATGTTCAGTCATTTACCTGAGAGCTTTGGTGCACTCAGAGCGCAGAGGAAGAGGCAGATGAGTTTTGGTGGCATTTTGCTCAGGCTTTTCCCACATTCACATCCTGTTACACATCTCAGGTCTCCAGGTTCCCAGGCAGGGAGCCTCATCCAAGCCAGCCATGGTGGGCAGCGAGCAGAGACCCCAGGGGAGTGTGGAAACTCCTCTCTGCCTGCCTGCAGAGTGCCAAAGGTGCACAAACATTGTTTGTGAGGGTGTAGCTGCAGGGAGTGCCCAGGTAATCTGCTGCCAGCAGTTCTTTACAGGTCTGTGCAGCTCTCTGCTGGATGGGGTAACTCTGTCTCATTCTCTGAGCGATTACATGGCTTAAAAAGAGGCCTTGTAAGGAGGAAAGAGGATATGCTGGGTTTTTCCATATAGCTGTAAATGCTCACTCCTCTGCTCAGCCCTAATCTAGATAAATCCTGATGCTTCCAAGCACCAGGAAAGTTTCCTCATATTCCTATGGAATGTCTTATGTCTCTGCACAAAGGACTGGGACCTCTGGGCGGATGGAAGGGACCTGTGAGCTCCAATTTATCTCCAACACTATTCCTCTGGTGGCTGTGTTAGCTGCATGCTGAGCAGGAAATTGTGTCTCCAGGTCTGATTTGGTGCAGGCACACGTATCCTGTGTTTTTTTCATCTTGCAGAGTGCATTGCTTTCCACCTCACTTGGAGGGAAGGCAGGATTTTCATCTGGATGCAGTTCTGAGACCTGAGAACCCAAACCACCCACAGGCTCCAGGGCTGCAGCAGCAGCAGCTCCCTTTGTGCTTCAGGCTGGTTCCTTCAGAGGCCAAGGGAAAGGCAAACTTTAGGTGGAAGCTCCTTATGTTCTGCAAAAGGTAATTAAAATGAAATGAAATTCTGACTGTACAGATAATGTGAGCAAAGGCCAAATCTCACCAAATCCCACCAAATATTTTTGGCTCTGATGAAAGCAAATATTAGAAATCTCTCTTCTAAACTACTTCCTCCTCCTCACGGTTTGCTACCTTAGAAGGGGCTTTTGTTTCTGAAATTTTTTTCTCCTTTCTGATACCTTTAAATAGCAAATACATGACTCCTCTTTTCAGTGGGGAACAAAAGGGATCACTCAAGTCTTGTTTAGTACATATTTTCCAAGGAAAGAAAGGGCTTTTTTGTGTGTTTATGAAAGAATAAAATAATATTCTCTTGAGTGAAGGTCTCTAGATTCTCAGACATGCAGGAACTGTGCTGCATCCAGCACGATCAAAAATCCCCACATTTTCTCCCCTTTTCCTTTTCCTTTTCCTTTTCCTTTTCCTTTTCCTTTTCCTTTCCTTTCCTTTCCTTTCCTTTTTCTCACAATTCCCTTCTTCCTCCATACCTACCTCTGTTCCTTCCTGCATCCCTTCCAACCTCCCTTTTCCTTCTCCTCTCCATCTTTGGGACACACAGAGAGGCCTCTGTACTTTTCCCAAACCTGGCTGTGTTTTCCTTCCATGGAAGAAGGATGTTCTCTGAAATACCTTTCAAGTAATCCTCATCTTCTTGCTCTTCATTATCCCAGCCTCCTACTACTTTTATCAAATATCTGTACTGATAACCAAAAGGTGGCTGTTGTGCTGAGTGACTTTATAATTGTGAAAATCATGAGGTCCAAGAGGAAACATAGATGTTTTTAACAGTATTACCAATAGGATAATGTGCTTTTTGCTGAGAAGCAAAAGAAACATTTGCAGAAGAAAGGCAAAATTTACTTGTCAGTGGGGGAAACCACCAATTTGTTCCCTTGTTGCACCAAGAAATTATAAATAAGGCACCTCTGAAGTTTGAACTATTGTTCAGTTAGAGCTGTGTGGCATATCTGGTTCTTCACGGGGTTGTTCTTGTCATGCCATAAACATGTGGATGTATTTTGATTAAATATTTTGAGTAAATATTCAGACATAAGCTGAGAAGAATCTCAAAAC
Organism: Coloeus monedula; assembly: GCF_965178545.1. Classification (NCBI taxonomy): domain Eukaryota; kingdom Metazoa; phylum Chordata; class Aves; order Passeriformes; family Corvidae; genus Coloeus; species Coloeus monedula. The sequence continues at coordinate 13,670,472 of NC_138796.1, read as the reverse complement.
CCATCTGATCTGTAAGGACTGTGCTTCACACCATTCACCTTATGACTCAAACAGATGCACAGGAAAGAGTCTGCACACAGTTTGCAAGAATTTTACCGGAATCAAGTGCACAGCTGGAAGTTTTACTTTCCAAAGATTTCTCCCTGTCTGTGAGTGGGTCAGAGAACTTTTCATTTTCAGGGGTGGGAAAGAGGAATGCAGGCCCATTTCACAGTTAATCCATGATTAGCAGTGAAAGGGAGAGTGGGTCTGCCATAACAATGAGGATTGCACCTGCCCAGAGCTATCAGCAACATTCCAAAATGAAAACTGTGATGATGCCACGTTATATCTCCTGCCTTAATTATAACCAGCAAGTGTGGTGTGTGTGAAGAAAACTTGGGGTGGAAGCTGAAGGTGGTGCACACACAGGGCTGAGGGGTGCCAACCAGCAGGCTTGGAACAGAATTATTTAGATCACAGCAGCAATAAAAGTGGCAAAAACACCTCCTGACATTTTCCCCTATTCTGAAATGCTGTATGAAAATATTTGGTTTTATAGAGATAAAAAGAACTCTTTCAGCTTTACTCTTCTGCTTTCAGAATTGTACCAGTTTTACAGGTCTTTTTGAAATTGATGAAACAAATATTTTCATAACTTTCCTTATCAATTATGGTTCCAATTATGTCCCTGTGAAATATTTTAATGTTATTATGCATGTGTTTCTAAAGATAAAAGATATTAAACGTATTTCTTAAGATTAGCATCTGTCTGATTAACTTTGTTTCGTAACTCTTGCCTTGCATTTCAAGTTATTCAGGCCAGTGGTTGCACCAGTAAGCCAAGATGCTGCGGGATTGCAGTGGAATCCACACCTGATTCAATTTGGGTTGATCACGTGAGGTTATTTCTAAGGAAAATGGATTGAAGGAACAGAAAAGAGAAGGCCCAGGTGACAATTTGAAAGGAAAGGTCTCGGTTATTTTAGTAGCAACTAGGCAGGGTTTTATATAACTCCCTATGACATCCTCCGTTAGATATCCTGGTGGATGCTAAAACATTTTAATAACTGATTTATTTATATATGTATCGTGATATGCTTAAGATTCCAATCTGTGGAAGAGCCTAAATAAATGTGAAAAATTTAGAAAAGTATTTTATTTGGACCAAGTCACTGAGGGAGAAATTCCCTCTGATTAGGAGAAGACTTGAAGCCTTGCAAAACCCCCCAATGTGTGTAGAAGGTCTGCCTTCTGGAGACTTCTCCATGACCTTGCTGATAGTGCTGAACCCTTGTTTAAGGATTTACCAACATTGCAAATCCCCTGTGTGGGAGTGGAGGGAGTGGGAAACCACATTTTGGGAGGCAGCGTGTGGCTGCCATTCCCAGGATTGGAAACATGTCTAGGAACTGCTCTCATTTCAGCCTCCTCACAGTTCCAAACCAGTCTCTTTTTGGAGATATGTGGCTGCAATGCTGCTGGGAAGCAGCTGAAGGGTTAATTTGGCTGGGCTGGTTGTGAATGGAGTGATTCAGACCCCACAACTGGTTATCTGGGCAATGCAAAGTTCAGTGTATTTATGGAGCAGCACAAACAAGCTGTGAGGTTCCTGCTGCTGGGAACTGATCTGGCCACACCAGAACTTCAGGGGCACCACGAGCTGGGGACAAGGCTGACTGAAGAAAATAAATTACCAGAGGGAGAAGTACTACAATAAAACACAATGCTGAGCTCTTCTAAGAGAAATTATGGTGCTGCCTGAAAGTAACTCATTGCTGTGTATCTGGAAAACATTTTTAAAACTCTTTAAAGGGGAGAAGTTTGGTCAGGACACGCAACAAACTGCTCTTTAAATTCAGGAGTTTTGAATGTTAGCTTAAGTACGTGGCTGGGAAAGCTGCAGGGCTGTGTTTTTGTAGTTGTTTATAGGCTTGGGCATAAAGGTATCCTGAAGCTTTCTCCAAACTGAGCCACTAACTGCAAATGTTTGCTCAAGTGGGTACCAAGGAATTATGTGCTCAGTTAATTAAGTGGTCTCAGGAAGAGGCAGTCATGTCCCTTTTCCCATGGTTAGTCAAAAAGCAAAATGACCTGTGTTATCCATCCAACTCTTCCTCAAGTCTCTAATCACTACCCTTCCAGTGCTTCCAATCCTGTAGATATTAATTTGCTGCTCCCACTGAATGGCAGCCTGCAATATGGACAAGAGGAGCACACGAGCTGCTGCTGCTGTGCTGAAAATGACATTACCTGGATGCCTGGTTTTCTCCTTTGCTCTTCCAACAAGCATTTTCTCCATGGGAATTAGAGATCCAGCACGGGATGCTGGGTGGGCTCTCTGGAGTTTACACATCAGAAGATATGCAGACCCTGTCAATGGGCTAAACTAAATAATTCTGTTTGAAACCAGGGCCAAAAGCCCTTTTAGGCCCATATGATCATTGCCAAATGTGATCTCCTGTCTGGAGGGCTGAAATCATAGTGAAACAAAACAGAAGAAGCACTCATTTATCTCATTCTTAAAATCCCAAAGGAGCTCAAAGGCTTAATTGCACATGCAGTGGTATATCAACCTTCACAGAAGCTTCTTCTGTCTGAGTAGTGAGGTCTATTGACATCTCACAGTACGTGGGAATGCACACACAAGTATTATGAGGGAGGGAAAGGTCAGGGGGATGCTGAACTCAGAGAGGCTGTAACTTCCCATGGAAATGGGAGAAATGGTGTGTAGGTCCCAAAATGTACTCCTGGTGTTGAAACCTTTGGCTGCACACACTCAGAGTGGACCATTCCTACTCTTGGCACTCTGCTGAAGTTTTTTCTAAACCCTGCACCAGAAGGAAACTCTATTTTAAACCAGAACAACTCAATTTGCACTGTTGTGGTCGTTGTCAGAGCTGGCTGTTCACTCGTGCTGAGGGGCTGACCATGGCTTTGGGTTGTGCTGCAGGGTAAATGATGCTTTGTGTTCCTGAGGTCAGGAAGGGACCTGCCTGTGGTGCCAGAGCAGGGCAGACAGCAGAACTCTAGCCCTGCTCATCCTCCAGTTCAGTGTGCACAGCTCTGCAGACGTGATTTAAATCTGCATCACAAAAGGGACTTGCTATGAAGTAGGAAATATGGACTTAGGAGGAGCAAGACCTTCTTGGCTTAGGGCTCAAAGCAAAACCACAACTGAGTGATCCAAGCTTAATGCCAGAATGTTGGCATAACAAGTGAAACATTAAGAGAAATAATGGAAATAAGGGAACTCTAGTCCTTGCAATTTGATCTGTATGATGCACTGCTTCAGTCTGATCCTCAAACAAGGAAAAATGTCTCTGATTATTAAATGTTTTATCATGATACGCAAAAGAGTTGATTTTCAAGGAAGATCCTCAAAGAAGTTTTGTTTTTAAAATATCTGTGTTGATTTGTTATAGAAATAGAGCTTTTTTTATCCCTTTACAAACACTGCATTACAATCCACAAAAGAACGGGGAGAGAAGGAAGAGAAAATTAAGCGTGAATTTCAGTGAGCGTGACAGTGACAGGGGTGATCAAGAGTGACATTAAAGGATCAACAAAATTTAGGAATTGCTTCAGTCACCACTAAATGTCACTGTTGCTCCACAAAATGACTGTAGGCACCTTGTTTTGTCAAGGATACTTTGACTTCAAAGACAAAACCTTTGGAAGCTGTAATACACATTGGTGAATGCATTTCTGTTACATCTGCGTGAGACCTATCCCCAGCTCACCCAGAAAAAATATTCATTTTAGAGAAACAGGCACTCTGTTAAACCTGTCCATGAGATTAAACAAAAAAGGAGAGCTTTTTTTCTTAAAACCATTTGATTTCTGGTATGTTTTCTTGAATCATAAATATAGCAAGCCTAGTGTAATTGAAAAAAGTCCTGGATTGTTTGGTTTTGGGGTTTTGTTCTTGTTTTGTCTGTTTTGGTTTTTTTTCCCTCCAGAATCAGTAAAAGTGAGAGAAACAAAATAAACCACCTTTAATTGTTAGATTATATCATGGGAATCTCTAGGAGGTACATCCAGCAATTCAGAACAAAAAGATAATCTGGGGGCCTTAATTTTGGGAAAAAACCTAATGTGTGTTCTATTGAGGATTAGTAATTTCATGTTTGAAAAAAGTATGGATGAATGTTTAAATGTCTCAAACTGGCCTGAGGTACTGAAGCACAGTGAAAAGCCACAGCAGAGCTGCAATTATCAAAGAATATTTTTTCTTTCTGTCAGGTGAGATATTTATGAATGTTTTCCTGTGTGTACAGCAGTGGCTTTTCATGAATTCCATGTTAGACTTTCCAGAAGTATGGAAATAAGAAGAAAGTGTAAGTCAAAAGAAATGGGATCTAGAAGGATTTGAAGAAAAATTGAGTTAACAGGAAAGAAGTAAGCATGCTTTGAAATATTTATGCTGGTGTAGGAGCCAAATTGCAGTGTTAAAAGCCTCCTGTAGTTCAGAAAATACATGTAAGCATTCTGCTAAGGGACAATTCTTTCTGTAAATCACATTTCTTTTCTTAATCATCTCTTTTTTTAACCTGCTTATTTCCAAGGATGCTAACATGGGAAGTGCATATTTATTTGTTTTTCTGAAGTTCATCTCTTCTAATTAGTGTCACTTTCTAAAGCATGAATTCCATCCTCTGGCTCTTTCCAAACACAGCCAGATTCAGCAGAGTTGCCAGGAAAAACTTCTCCCACAGGAGATTACAGCCTGGGGCTGAAGAAATCACAGTGAGATCACCAATGCTGAGTTTTGAATCACAGATGTCTTATTGTCTGCAGTTCTAGAGCACTTGAAAGCCTCTGTAAATGCAAAACGTGCCCATAAAGACAGGGTTACTTCTCTGATTTTCAGAAACTAAACCCAGTATACCTTTCAAGACTATAAACAATGCCTGATATCCACTGGGACTCCATGGGTGAGAACAGATTGCTATTTTATGGAGCAATTTACAAACAAAGACTCCAAAGCCATGTAAGAGCATCCATACTGAATACTCAGAGCAGATGCAGGAGGGTGCATACAGATATCTGAATATTCCTATATTTGCGTGTTATATGAGAGACATCCTTTATTATCAAAATTCTGTGTCTGGCCTGAAGGTCAGATATTGGCCGGTAAATACGGAAATAACCTCAAGAAACACTTCTGCTCAGCTGTCGTTGGGACTAAGGATGAGAAGAGAAGAATCTTTAAAGAAGCAAATCCTGATTGTGTTGAAGATGGTTTCAGGAATTAAACTGAAGAGTGGAAAGGAAATACGTCAGATCAAATAGCTGTGATCAGCAAGAATAATCCCTCTGGCATTCAAAATTGTGTTCTAAACAGTTTAAAAGATGTACTTAAAACCAAGACCATTAATTCGACCAAATCAGTTAAGAATTACGATATTTCCTATTTCAATCTCTTACATCAGCTCATACACATCTGACCAGCACAAACTGTCTGGATCATGAAGTGTTTCCCTTAGGAGAGTTTCTTTTCCATAACCTGCTGCTGCTGAGGCAGGAATCTCCTTGTCTTTAATTACTTTAATTAGTGTCTACTCTCTAATACTTGTTGCTCAAAGAACTTTGGCTTGGATTCTCTGCTGCTGTTGTTCATCAATTTCAGTTTCCAGTGTTCCCCAGTTCCTGGAATGCCATTTTGCTGCACACCACTGAAGTTTGGGAGCATCAGGACTCCCTGACCTGGGGCAAAATTTTCTTCTGATGGGGCAAGAGCTGAAGTTCAACAGTTTTTGATTCCTTTTATTCTTGCCTGTGCACAGTGGGTGAGTTTCTGATCCAGTTAAATGAATTGATCAGATCCTGCCAACATCTGTCTACTCTGGTGGCTGGAGGTGAGACACTGGACGTGAAATTAAAGGGGGAGAAGTGGAAGGGAAGAGAGAAGAGGTGCCCAAACCATCACTCTGTTAGAACCCTACTGCACAAACCCACACTTTAAACAGCCAAAATATACTTTGGCATAAGCTTCATGATTCCTCATTCCTCTACATGAGCAAGAACACACTGAATTTTGATATTCAAGTTAGTGGAAATGACTTTAATAAAATTTGAAACATAGTTCTGTCTCAGGCTTCTGTTCAAGAAGCCTGATAATTCTCTTCACATTTGTACAGAAGAGGAAAAGTTAAGGCAACCTTAACTTCTCTTTGAGCAAAGCCTGAATTGCCAACGGTCGAAGTGTCAGTTTTCATTGATCTGTTTCAAAATAGCCTCAGCCACCTTGAATCATTCATGAAAGGATCACATTTTCTTCTCCGAAGGTACAAGGAACACTGCATGCACAGAGAGATGTTGTGACATTTTCTTAGTAAATTTAGACTAGATACAGACTCTGAAGTTTTGTGATTTCTCTGGCCACCTTATGCTTAACCATCTCAGAAATTCTGAGTTGGTGTCTTTGATGGTGCCACACCTCTTTCCTATGGCTCAAAGTGGAAAGAACCAGAAAAGAGATTCTTACGAACCTCCCTCTAGGAAGCTGCAGTTTTTGTCCCAACAGAACATTTTCTATATCCAGCCAGATTTCCATCTCAAATAATAATTCTATTGCAATCAATGGTGCAGAAGTGAAATCCCTTTTCTTACTGTTCTGAGTGGCAGCAACTGCAACGTGGAGATGCAGGACTGAAATCACCATGTTTTATTTCCATTTTACCTCCATTTATTTCCATTTTAAAGTACGGATAATACCAAGGATTTTTTTCTAAAAAAAATGTGGTCCTGCTGATTATAAATAACCATCCATCCACATCTGTCTCTACTGGCAGATTACAAACAGAATTACACCTTTCTGATGGAAGGTTTCAGGTGATGTCCAAGTGGACCTGCTAAGACAACATAGGAATTCAGTGATCTTCAACATAAAGCTCATTCAAGTTTATTAGACTTCCAAAATGCTTTTACTTGGAAAATTTCCTTTCTAGCTTAAGGTGCTTATATTTACCAGAGTTCTAGAAGTGCAGCACAAAAAACAGAACAAGATGTATCCTTCCGATGTTTTCCACTCTAATCTATTATTATATAAAATCTATTATTATTATCCAAGGCCTTTGTGCACACTACATCATCAGAGCAGTGCTCTTTGGTGACTACTGAGTACTTTTATAAATTATTCATGCATCTTTTTTTATATCACCTACTGTGGCGTCAGCTAGGGACAAACAAATATTACAGACATGGCACCAATAAAGAGAGAATGCATAATCAGTCTCTAAAAATCTGTATAGTCTACCAAGTCCTGAATATTGCTGTGGAATACTAACAACCACCACTGGATCCCTCTAGTGTGAGGGTCCCCTTCTACCAAAAAAAGATATTTGACAAACTGCAGCCCGTTTTCTGCTTTCATAGATGGGATTGATTCCTTTTGAACGCAGGGTTTCTTTTTTAATTTGGAGGGTTTTGTTGGCTTTTTCTCCCTATTTTAATATCATATTTTTAAATCTTGTGGAGAGTTTGTTTTGCTAGTGATAAATAATAAAGATTTTGGTTCACAGGTGAAACAGCAAAGCACACAAAATCTTGAAGACATTCACACATGCTGATGCCACTGCCACTGCATTTTCAGTAGGGTGAACGAACTGAGAGAAAGAAAAATAACAATTTGTGGATGTTGTGAAAAAGTACTCCAGGATGCTGATATTGCTTCATTAGCACAGATTCCATCCTGTGTTTCCTTCACCAGAAGGGTGGACACTCATAAAGCCTTGGTTTTGCACCGTTTGTTCATTTTTTGGACCACACATTTTTACCTCGGTATCAGAAGTGCTCAGTAAAGCTGCAAAGATCTCTGGAAGCAGCTTAGAACTGCCTAAAATATTGAAAAAATGCTCTAAAAATTACAAAATGAAGAAACTGTGAGTACAAATAAAGGGCACTGTTAGATGAGTCAGTTACATGGTAGAAGAAGGAAAAAGTTGATTAATTTGTAACTCCTCAAGGAGGTCTAAACCATCAGCCACCAAAGCACAAGGCCTGGGGCTACCTCAATAAAACAATTCAGGGATGACACAGCTACCAAGGGTCACACACGAGCAGTTAGGGGTCACAGGGATGCCCTGTCTGGCAGCTGCTGAGCCATGCTCACGTCCCTGCTCCATTTCTGACCCCAGCTGAAGGCACTGTGTGAGTTAAAAGCACAAATGCCCTGCTCTGACTGCCAGCAGCACGAGGGTTTTCAGAACAGCTCAGCGAGACAGGAAGAATCAGGAGATGAAACCTGGCACAAGGCAGGAGACAGAGCAGCCTTTCCCGTGGTTTGTTTAGAAGGGGTTAATGCCCACATCTCACCCTTGTACTTTTCCATTGCTGAGGTCTCTTTCCTGCTGCCATCTGAGGCGAGCAGCATGGGGCATCTGATGCCATAGACAGCAGTGTAGATTCCACCTTCCTGTGATAAACATGCCTGATTGAAAAGTCTTCCTTTCTTCTTTACCCTGGGAAAATGTAGCACTTTTCTGGCACAAGAGGGAATGCTTTTCACCCAACTCTACAGCCCTCACCAGGGATTAAGGTACAGAGAAAGGAGAATGGAGCCCCACTCATTGATTTCTCCACTGAAGTAACATATCTGCTGTCATTTGTAGTCCCTACAACCTTCACTTAGCAGTGCAAATAATTTCTGGTGCTACATCTTCATTCTCTGAATTAGCAGAACCTAAGAATTCCCCCTGGAATTCATAATCTCTTTCCTATTGCTCCACCTAAGGTATAAAGTTGTTCTCAGTAATCCAGAATGTAAATGATTGGTTGTTTTTTAAGTGAAAATAACTCTGCAGGCCCAAACAGCAAAGAAATGGGGCTTGTGAGGAGAACAGAACTGGAGATAAGAGCAAAGAAGGCTGCAGGACAGATCTGATCAGCTCTAAAGCTCTTTTGGCATTGCTGCTCCCGTGGAGTTCCTGCACACCTTTAGTGTGGGGACAGGTTAGGAAGTGTTTGCACTTCCTAATTGCAGAAATGGCAAAACCACTCTCCACATCAACCAAATTCACCCATCTTCCCCCAAAGGTAGGAGATGTTCAGCTCTGCCAGGGACAGCTGTGCCAGAATATTGGATATCCCCAACTTCCAAACTGAGCTGTTGGCACCCTGCAGACCCCTGAGCCTTTTATTTATCACCTAAAGGCACAGCATCTCATAATGTCTAAATTCAAGCAACAAAGATTGTCTGCCTTTCCCCCCCCATAAATGATGTTTTCTTTTTGTTCCGTTCACTGCTTTGCCTTTATAAAACATTTCACTCTTGGTTTTTCCTTTGATTCATATATGTGGTGATGTATAAGCTTAGCTGTTCTCCTCAGCCATTCTTCATTCAATGAAAACAAAATAAAATGGTGCCAAACCATTAAAGCAATTCAAATTTACAAGGTGAGGCACCCCTCCAAATGATGAATGGCTGAGATTTTGATTTATTACCTTTCTTTTCCATATAAAATGATGACTCCACGAATAAATGAAAGCTGAAATGCTGCCAGTATGCTACAGCCATAGAATCCCAGGGGTTTTCTGTAGCAAAGGGTTTTGTGTCACCAAACTGTGTGATAGTTCTTACTAAAACTGTAAGAAACTATAAAAGCTATGAAAGCCCAAGACAGCCATAACTGAAAACCAGGGCAGGTACAAGTGTTGGGAGTCACCTTTCCCCTTACAAACAGCAGATTATAGACATTTTGGTAGGTATTGAAAGGAAAACCTGGTAGCTGTGCTGTACCTATCTGAAGCAATAGGCTAGCTCTGGAAATCAGAAAAGGTCTGGTGGAAGATGCAATAAATAAATAAATAAACCTTATAATTTTCATTTTCTTTAATATTTCCTTTAAATCTTTCTTTTGTTTCTGGTAAAGGTGAATATTCTTGCAGTCATAAATAGCCTACCTGCATGTAATTCAGATTTGAGCAGCTCCAGGAGAGCCTCCTTAACATCATTAGTAACCCCTGCTCTGGATATAAAGAGCTATTGCCTTGTTACATTCGGTGCAGTTACCTGTAAAGACAAGAAGGGTGTCACAAAGTAGAGCAAAACTGTACAGAGTACAACTGAGATTATTTCCCTTTAATTGCATAAATTTGTAAATATTTCTTCTCCAAAAAGGCAGCAAACATCACCAAGTGATCTAAGGAAATCTGTACATTATGTTGTCCCCAACATTGGGCATAAAGGACAAAAAACTGCCATATAATGTGTAATCTCATTGGTGCTGATGTGAAGCAGACAAATTAATTTCTTTAACTCTATATTCAGCTGTAAAATACAATTGTAGGGAATTTACTTAAACTGAAATAAAGCCTATACTAGAAGAGGTTTCTCGCTGCAACATTGTCTCTGACTAATGAGCCTAAGAAGAGAAAAGCTGGAAAAGAGGAAAGCAAAGCGAAGTTTCCAGCTATTATCTTTGCAGAGTTGACATACACAGGCTCATTATTGCATTATGTTTTATTCAACAAAATCACTTTAATGTTGCAGCTTAAATTGAATTCACTAAAGCATCTCTTGCCTAATGCGTCTCAAGTGTCTGCTTGCTGTTTGCATTTTCTTCAGAATTATGGCAGGGAATCTTTGGAAACAGCAAAATTATATGCAATCCACAAAACAATATGGCTGTAATGGGGTAATCGGCCTTCAGCGTAATTAAAGAACCATTCCCTCATCAAAGTAATTCTGCAAGAGACCTAGAGGCTGTAATGTACAAATCATCCACTTAGTAAAATTCTTTATCTGATTTGCATTTAAAACCTAGTTATGCAAATAGGCCTGCTCAGTGGATCACAAGGAATGTAACGACTTAAAAAATCCTGTATGGGTTAGACAAACCTGCTTCTGCCCCATAAATCATGGGGAGTGATTCACCTAGAAATATTTCAATTCACCTTTTATTCACCTAAAGACATTTCTATCAGTCTGTTGTAAGAGGTCTTTTGCAAAAGAGGAATTGCTTTGATATGTACCCACAGTCATGTGTGACATCCACTCTGCACACAACAGTTCCACTTCCCTGACTCCCAAATCATCCCAAAACATGGGAAGAGGCAAATGCCCTTTCTTATCTAGTGATTTGTGTCAGAGCAGAGGAATTGCAGTTGCCATTTTGATCTGCAAGCTTGATTCCCAGTTTAAACTGGAGCAAATGGCAGTGAAAGGTGACAGCCAGTGAGAATTAGCAATGCACCATGAGAAAGGCTCATTTTAAGAAGGTTCAAGTCCACTTGTAGCAGATGGTAAAGTCCCTTCTCTTAGACAAGCTTTACTCTTGAGTATAAACACAGAGATGTCTCTAAAATCAACACATAAGGTTTGCAATGTTTATTTGTGTTTTGCTGCTGTTCTGTAGCTGCCAATGCTTTAGTTCATGTAACCTTTGGTCTAAATATATCTTTGGTTTCTTTCATTATTTGTAGTATCCATACACAGCACTCCTATAGGATTTTTACTAGCAGGGATAGCCCACTAAATCACACCAATCTTTCTCTTGAACACCATTTCAAGAATGGTGTTCTTGAATGGCACTTTAGACAAAACAGTGTATGAGGCTGAGCTAAGAAACATGAATGTCTCCTTCACTCGAACTCTTTAATTTATACAAATGAACCTTCTTTCTTACTCCTCCTGGACTCACCATGTTAGAGTCAGGCTATCTCCTGCCTAACAAACCCTGGGACGGGAATTTGGGCATTCACAGCCATTTAGGCCAGATTAGAAATGGCTTTTTTCAGCTGCCCTGCGACACTGTCTGATCTGTGAGCCACAAGAAATGGCTCTTTAAAGAAATCAGTGAGAAGACTGCTGAACTTAGGAACATTGGCTATGTTTTTTTGACTGGGAAGACTTAGATATTGCAGACTATCTCTTGAAATTCCTCCCAATCTCTACAAGGTGTGTGAGGCGTGGTTTTTGTACAAATGTGAAAGGTACCGTGAGCTGTTCAGTTTTTACTGTTACCATGTAGCTTAACAGAGTAGGATTGGGAAGATTTTCTGGCATCCAGGTCCTGTGGAGTCAGATGCTTTGGGGTGACACTTCTCTCCAAAGCCTGGTGTTTCCTGCAGGCAGCCAGGCAAGGAGGGAGGTTGGACAGAGCTGTGGGACCTGGCACGGGGGTGCCAGTGGCAGGCAAACCCCTCCAGCTGTAAAAAACGTCCATGGCTGTGCTTCAGAGGCAATGAGAAGATTTTTCCTATCCGGGGGATACTTCATGGGCTTACTCAGCCTGAAAAAAACAACTGAAGTAAAGATATATCTTTGCAAGAGAAAAACAGGCACCAGAGAATATTATTTTCAAAATGTTGTTGAGTCTCTTTCAAACCTTACTGCTGATTAAGGAGGTCATAAGAAGAGATCATTCATAGAACAGCTGTAGACTCATGGTTTATTTAAATAAACCTATCTGCCTTCATAAACCTTTAGTGACTGGTGGCCTTTGGTGCTCTCCTTGCAAAACACAAGGCAGATGGATCTGACAGCGTTAGGGATGGTTAGTGTTAAGATAATGTCAATATTGCTGAGTTCTAAAGTGCAAATTGCAGCGTTTTTAATGATGACTTCTTTTAAACAGACTAAACTTCCTTCTGCAAACAGTAACCTCTGAGATCAATGACCCCTGTCCAGGAGTACCTTGCAGGGTGAACTCTGCATTACACCACAGCAGTGCTACAAAATCCTATCATGCCCTTTTGAACTGCAGTTCATTCATCACTCTACAAGTTTGTTTCTGTTTCTGGATCAGTGTTTTTCTGGATTTCATCATAATTCCAAATTATTTTTTTTAGTGGAGCCAATGTATTCTATTTTTTAATGCTTTAACTGAGCAAAAAGTAGATAAATAAGGACAACTGGTCTACAGAGTTCACCCACATTGGAAGTGTTGCTCTGATTGGAACCTAAGACTGCTGTTCCCTGTTTGCCACAGTTCCCCTGGAACAAAATACTCTTCTCAAAGTTCATGCTTTGAAGAAAACAAAATGAGCTCTGATCACCTAATATGATTTTTCTCGTGTATCTCTCTTGTTCAAGCCCCATGTATTACATGACATGTATTATATTATATTATATTTGCAATTCCCCTCTTCTTCAGCCCCATGTATTCTTCAGTGATGTGAGAGCTTGTATTGTTTGCAGAACACGAAACTGTGTTTCTGGATCTATTCATCCATTAATTGAATATATTTTGAGTTCTTTCACTGGGTTGGTGAGAGCTGCCCCTCTCTGTCTGCTGAGGCATAATTTGACAACCCCGGAACAACTACAGTGATACTGTAGAAATAATTCTTCCCTCTTGTCCAAATTGTGTGTGAATATATTTGGGTTATTTAGTGATTAAAGTCTTCCTTCAAATGAAGGTAAAATAAATCAGAAATAAGTATTGAAAGAACTATTTTTAGTGTTAATTCTTCATGCCAGTTCCGTGATATGAGAAAATATTTATCATAAGGATGACACAGGATAATAGCTGCTGCCTTTCTACATTGTTTTATATTCTGTAACTCAGCCTTATTTTCTAGAAATACATTTTCCTCAGAACAATTAAATATTTTTCTTTTAAATTCAGAGCTGAAATACTTTTGCCTATATATCCACATATAAAGGTGCCATGACTTTTTTCCTAAAACAAATCCTCAAATACAATACATGGTGAAGGGTGTCCATGAAAACTGAGTTCCGTACTTCCATGGAAAGTGCAAAAACTCAAAATATTAAAGCATTTTGGTAAAAAAAGCAATCTGCTTGTCCTTACCATGTAAGAGCAATTCAAAGAAGCACAAAACCAGAGGGATTTCTCTTGTTTATTTCCCACTCTTTGATGTGAAGTCTGTTGTCTGTAACCTTAAAAATGTTTCCTAAATGCATTAGAGAAATGTATAATTCAAAGGCGACAAACTCTTAGTGAAGTGACAGTGGGGCAAATGCACTGTGCTATATAGAATATCTGATTTCCTCTGGAATGGCTGAGAGCACTGCTGGCATCAGCTGAAGGAATAAAAGTGGTGTTCTTCCAACCCCTGGTTTTGCTTCCCTCTTTTATCTCAAGATTGTAAGAGGTAGTGGCAGGGAAGGGCCAAGTGTCTTCCAGCCCTGCAGCAAAATGTCTGTTCCTGGGGGGAAGGTCTCACACAGCAGGATGTGTCCTGCAAGTCTGTACAGGAGAATGGGAAAAGGCCCTCTGAAAAGGGAAAATGTTTCTTTGAAGGAGTGACAAGGTGGGGGAAAGAACATCTGCTGGGAATTATTCAGTGCTGCTGGTTTGAATGAAGCCAGACTTGGCTCGAGACAATGTCAATAGTCAAGAGCATATTGAAAGAGCTATTTTTGGTACTTATAATTCATTATTCCACATACAGTTAAAAAGGAAAAGCAAACAGTCTTTCCCCCAAACACCCAAACCACCCCCCATCCCCAGCCAAAAATTATTCTGGTGCCAAGCAGAGGAGAAGTTGGAAGGGGAATATCTTGCTGAGATGTACAAAATATGAAGAATGTCAGCAGGCTGGGTGGACAAGGCTCAGGCCAGAGGTGTGGGCTCACTGTGTCACCAGCTCCTCTGGCCTCCCAGGAAAACTTGGAGGAATTTTGGCAGAAGAAAAATTAGATTATTTAGTGCAAGGGAGGGGAGGACCTTGAGCTTTGATTTACAAACAGTCCTGAGAGTTAGACCTGAAGGGGTGTGTGCCGTATGCAAGCCTAACGTGCCTCCTGGACTTGCAATTAAATTGTGCATTTTGAACCGGCTCACGTTGGCATAATACAAGTACAAATAGCACACAAATCCCCACATCTGCCAGCTCCAGATTGGGGTGCATAATAATGATTTTCTTTAGCTTTAAAAGATGTAAGATATAGAAACCAAGAAAGTAGCAAAAGCCTTCCTAAGAGGATGAGGGATTCTGTGGCAAGCTCACGCCTCTGCCTGCACTGTACTTGGATGTCAAGTGCAATGAAAACATTTCCATTGCATTCTTGGACTTTCATGTCTTTAAGGTCCAAAGAGCAGCTCATGAGGAAATCCAGGAATAGGATGAAATTTTTCCTGCTTTGGTTTTATATGGATACTTTGTGTAGGCTTGTCAAGCCTTGGACAGCTTTGCAATGCCCCCAGTTGTCGGTCTTGCTGTACCAAGCAGTGATCTGTTTTTTAAACTTCAACATTAGTAAAGCTTTCTGCTTTTTGACTGGTTTTTTGGGTGTGGTTTTTTTTGTTTGTTTTGTTTTGTCTTTGTTGTTGCTGTGGTGTGTTTTTAATTTTTTCCCCCTGACAGAGGAAGCCTCCTAAAATGTAAAAAATAACTTGCAGTTGAACTAGTTGTCTTTCCTCCAGTGCTATACATATACTGGAACAGGGAATGGAGAATGCTAGGTATGAGCTAATTTAGCATGTAGAAATTGCCACTTCTTTTTAATTAACTATTGATTTGGGGAATTTGTGTGCTGAGCTTAATCAAGTTGGATGAGAGTAGATAACCTCAGCCAGTTTGTTTGAATTTAAGGTATATAAAACAGATGCAGGGTATCTGTATATTAGGAGTAAAACTTCCTGCTAGGAGCAGCCAGTATCTTCCCTAGGACTTGAATTCGAACTACAACTCCCTTTCATTTTATTGGAGCCTCTCAATTATAAAATTCTGCGTGGCAAAAAATATTTGATCTTAAAAAAATAAGCTTTGTGTTATAATCTCTGTACATAACTGGATATATTCTGGAAATTTTGCACTTTTACTTTTCACTGAGGAATGGAAGATGAGCCTGCCAGTGTTGGCTGAAGTCTCAGGGTTAGCTGTTGAGTGTGGGAAAAGTCCAGCTGCCCTTGAAGGTGGGAGTTTCTTTGTTCACAATGAGGAAAATACTCTGCCAAAGATGCAGTTTCCTATAGGATGACTGGGAGAAGAGTCTTGTTGTAGTATCATTTGAAAATCTAGCCAATTATTTCAAATTAATGATTCTAAAGTATTTAAAAGAATCCAGTAATGGACTTGTAAGTCTATTTAGAAATGATACCACAAATAAAGTGTAAATCTCACTGCTTTTCTCCTCAGTCTCCCTGTGAGCACTTAGTCTATGTGGTATTAATAAAATACCTCTTTGCTCTGGTGATACCAATTACTCCATGGTCTAGGAGGTTGAACTATTAAAGTTTCTGATATTCTGAATTTTAATCCTGTTAGTTGAATCCCTGAAGAGTCATCTCCCTCCTCGGCGTGTTCATCCTCCATGTATTTCAAGAAGGTTATTGTTCCCCTCTGTGATTATTTAGTCAAGGTTTTACACAATAAGTCTTTAATTGTTTCTTCTGGAGAAATCCCTTTAGCCCAATTTGTGGCTTAAGTATTTGTGCTTATTGACCAAAGTGCATCTTCAGTACAAATGGACCCTGTTCCTGCTAGCAAGCTTTAAATCAACAGAGCAGCTTTCAAGTGTTTAATGTGAACTTTTCCTTAGCCCTCATGTTGGCTCAGTTCCACACCTACCCGATGGTCTTTTCCAAATTTTTGCTGGTTTTTCCACGGCCAAAAGCTGAGCTGCTGGTGCTGTGCTCTGTGTGGGACACCTCTGACTGCTCTTGGTACTCTCCTACTGTTAGAGGACCTCAGCTCCCATTTAGAAATGCTTTTTCCTTACATTCATGGAATTTGTGTTAAGATAGAAACAGAAATGCATTGCTGGGGCTGAAAGGGAGCAGCAGCACGAGCGGTGGTGGGGAGTTACCAGTGTGATCTGCAGCTGGTGCTGTGGTGTCTGAAATGACTCAAACCCCTTTTTGGGCAGGGGGCCTCGGGGACAGGGCCAGCCTTGCAACCAGATAAGGAACACTCAGTTGTTTTACAGAATGTGGGCTTTAGAAATATTTTCATGCCCCAGTGATATGATAAACTGCTTGAAATAGCTCTTTTCCAAGGGAGAGATGGGATTAGGCAACCCCAAAGCCTCCTTTTCAACACCCTGCTCTGTTTTTTTAAATCAAAATGCTTGAAGCTGGCACCATTCAAGACCGTAATAGTTTTTCACATCTGTAATAAAATAATGTTTAAAGATGGGGAAAGAAGTAGCAGATCCATCAAAGCATTTGATAAGAAGATAAAATTTAGTATTTATTTAAGATAAGCTTACACAGCACTTTGGTACCTATGTAAAAAACTTATTTTTTGAGACTTGGATTCTGGTTTTTGCTTTGGTGTTTGCCTGGAGTGATTAACAGGTCAGTCTCTTAACTTATGCTACAGTTTCTCTGTGTACAAATGCCTGGAATAATTGCAGATGTGTTTCAAGAGTCCACATGCTTCTATTGATACAAAAAATGGGCACTGTAGAAGTTAGATACAAAGGACACTGTGTAAGAATGTAAGAAAAGAATAGAAAAAATTCAAGCAGAAATTAACAAAAATACACAGAGGTGGATGGGTTGTATAAGCTGTTGGGCTGTATTTGTACAACTGTGTTATTAAGAGATGGAATTCTGTTACTTGAATCACCATCATAAGATGCTGGAATCTTTTCATCAGGTCTTAGCAGATCTGTTGGGCCATACCCTCAACAGCAGAGGGATGTTCCGGTGCCTACAGACCTCTGTAACCTCTCAGAAAAGATAATCTCTGAGGAAAATCATGCCAGGACGTGCTGTGTACTGAGAACAAGTGGTGAGATGCGTCTCTTTAAGCATGTAAACACTACAGATTTATTAAAAAAAAAATTAAACCCCTCTGTTTATTTGTAAAAAGTGAAGTGTGGAGCATTCAGTCTTCATTAAAAGATTTTAAGTAATAGCTTTAAACTTGATGCCTAAACTTAGTGGTTTGCCTATGTGGTACAGAAATGATCAATCAAAACACAATAGCTAATGCTGTGCATGTGTTATTCCAGCTGCTGTAGGAGCCAGCATTATTATTAAATTTAATGGCTTCTCTCCAGGACTTCAGATTCTATGGCATTTAATTACTTCCTTGTGTGGTTTGTACCACAAAGGTACAGCTGCTTAAACATGCCTGATAAACAAAGGGGAGACCTTTAAGGCTGGGACATGCAGAGGCTGTACCTCAGTTTTAAGCAGATCATTCAGGCCTGGCTAAAATGCAATAAATCAAAGTGGCCCTGATGTAGAACATGCTGGCAGAGCTCAGCAAGGCACCTTTCTGTGTTGTGAAACTCAAACTGTGTGGAGGTGCTTAGAGCACACCTGGCTCCCTGGGGCCAGGCAGGTTTGGGGGAGATGTTTAGTATTGCTACCTATTCCTTTCTGAAAACATTCAGCAAGGTTTTAAATGCAAATTTTGATTCCCTATTTGGAGCAGAACAACTGTTCAAATATCTGTGTTACAACAACAGCTGGTTATTTGTGTTTGACCAATTCAGTAAATTACAAAGAATTCTGTACCTTTCAGTGGAACTATGGAATGAAAACATTGCATGTGTTGTTAGTATGATGTCTTTAGCCATCATTTACTGAAATGGAATTTAAACATCAATCTCTCTGGGTGCATAACCAACCAGCTGCTTTTTAATCTGAATCCAACTTCATCACAAAGCCCTTTGGACACAAAGGTGCAGAAGTGCTTTGGGCAGCACTAATGCAGCACAGGTGCCTGTGAGTGCTCAGGTGTCGTGGCTTTGGATGCCTCCCCTGAGCTCAACAGTTTAAACCATGATTTGTCAACTCAGCCCATCTGGGGCTGTCCTTCCTCTTTCCCGTGGGTGGATCCCACCTCTCCCCAGTCATCTGCAAGTACTGAAGAAGGTCCTGTCACAGAACCCAAGACCCAGCCCTGACACCAGCCATAAAGCCAGGCTTTGATCTGCATGATGCCTCCATGGACTGGCAGCATAAAGGAGAAAACAACTCTGCCCCCTTTCTCAGAGGGTGAAATCCAGGTAGGCCCAGTGATTTCATCTGAGCTATGCAAAGACTGGCACAGCTGCACCCTTTAGTGTTTGTAGTGCCTTGGTCTCTTCTCTCCCCTAGCAGAATTCTTGTAGGGCTCATGCAGTGTCCAGCAGCAGTCTGGCTCCTTGGCATTGATGTGCAGAGCACATTACAGGGCTTGCTTTACTTGGCTCCTAGCTGGAAATGAGATATGAATTGAATATGCCTCCTTTACTGTAGCTGTTAGTTCCACAGAGGTACAACAGGTTTATTTTGTCCCCTTTTGCTTCCTAAGAACGCCTAAGGTACTCCTCCCCTTGCTCCTGTTTTGTAGAGGGTGCCAGACTGATCCATTTCCCTAAATGAACGCAAGAGATTGTAATTCTGTTGCTTTCAAAAATACATTCTGGATGTTTAGGGCACTAATTAAGTGTAGGCTTGTGATTGCACGGCGCCAATACTCACATGAGAGACAGGAAAGGAGCACAAGGTGTGAAATGTCTTTGTGTTCCAGGTTTGTTTCTTTTCCTCTGGCTTTCTCACTTTTCCCTTCAGTGTATATTTAAAAATATTTATTTCAGCACAGCTGCATTCTGAACATATCCCATCAATGAAATAAGTGATACTAAGAATGATCAATGGGCACTTAGGGGGTTAAGAGTCTTTCACCTGAAATACTGGACTCATTTTGAGGCTGATATGAGCAGATCTGCATTGCTCTGCTCTGTAGCCCTCAGGCAGGTTTAAAAGCAAAAACCTGCTTTACGTAATAGCAGACAGTCAGGTGTTAGTTGTGGCACCAAAACCCGTATTTTATTCCTTGGATTAGCTACTTCCCGTGGTAGTATCTTTCTTGAAATTCCTGCTCTCTCTATTACAAATTGCTCATACAGCACTTAGACTTCTGAGATAATGTGTGTCTAAACGAAACTAGATAGAGCCTTGCCTCTGCTGCTTGATAACAGGAGATAAATGACCTCCCTGTGTTTTTTAGACACTGAATGGGTTTCTATAATTGTGTCGTAAAATGTTTTGATGGATCAGGACATATCTTGCAATCCCATATAAAGCTGAACCCTCATCAGTCGTGAGATGCTCTCACAAAAGGCAGAGACAGCTTCATTCTGCTTCATGACTGAAGGAAATGGGATCTCTTCCTTTCAGGAGTGGTGCTTGGAGGAAAGTGAACTTGCTGAAAACTGGTTGGAATTGTGTGTTTTATTTCCTGTGGAGTCCCTGTGATAACAACTTATCTCCTGCTTTGGATCTTGGTCTTTTCTTGTGGCTTGGGTGGTAACAGACATCCAGAGTCACACTTTATATTCTTCCTTTGATGATGATGTGAAGATATTGGTTGATATCTTCTACCAATAAATGCTGTAGCTCAGTTATTCCTACTTCTTTTGCTTTCAGATTGAACTAAACTGATGATTTTTCTTTTCGACATTACCAACCATGCGCTTGTTTAAAGGGTTTATAAACACGTTTGGGTTTGACCTGACTCCCTCTGTACTCCTGCAGCACAAAGAATATTGCTTTTGGCTGGTAGAGCTATTTATTTTATGGTGGATTCTGGTGGTGTCTATTGGCCCCAGCTATCTCATGCAATCACAGAATACTGTGAGCTGGAAGATGTGATCAAAGTTCTGTTGCATGAAGTTTTTAAAGCATGAAACCTGGCACCCTCCCTCAGAAAGACACCCAGAGGAAAGGGATGGAATGCACAAGCAAAGCAAGACCTAAAAATTGTGAGGAGGAAACAAAGCTTTTTAAAGGAGGGTTTGAGTGAGGCTGTGCTGAAGGGAGGGAGGTAAGGAGGAGGCATTGAATGCAGCAGATGGTGTGAGATGAAGATGTTGGGTGAGCTGGAGAATATTCAGGTGACAGTCACCATTGGAGTGGTGGCTGAATGTTACAGCAGCTCCTTTGTCTCTTCCAGCCATCTCATTTGTGCCTTTGTCTTCTCCTGCTCCTTCAGCCCCTAGCATCTGCAGTATTTTGATGATTATGTCACTTTTTTAGCTGACTGCTTCCCTGAAATCACTGATAACATTTCTCTTGACTCTCCTGATCAAGTTCTTATTGTTAACTGGAAGAGTACTGGGAAAGGGAACAAAAATCCCCCGCTGTGTTTAGTGAGGGCCAATTGGTGCATTGTTCAAGCTGCTTGTTTGGATGTGTCAGGAGCTTCCTTGCAGCCCTGAGCTTTATCACCGCTCCCAGACGTGTCAGTGAACTGGGGAGATACCGAAGAGTTGCAAAGTGAATTTTTTTGTTCAAAGACAGGGGAGAAGAGAGAAAAGGGCAGCTTTGCAAGCCTGGGCTCCTTCACAAACATGCCTGGGTAATACAAGTAAATTTGTTTCAAGGTGTGACAGGTGTTGATGCCAAAACTCCGAAGCCTGTTCCTAGCACGAAATCTAATGATGAATGAAATTAAGGTTTTGGAGCTGCCAGTACTGTTATTAGGCCTCAGATACAGATGGTGGGATTGAAAACATCAGAATCCAGAAATCTCTAAGGAAAGAGTTTGTGGGAAATAGTTTTCTTGGTGGTATTATGTAGAAAGCCTGACCTTCAAACCTGCAGAAAGCAGGAGATTTCTGTATCCTTACAGAGGTAATAGGTAATTAATTTAAATAATTTAAATAATTTTCCCATGCACCTTTTTCCCTCCAAGGGGAGACAGTCTGAGCTAGGTTTAGAAACATCTAGAAAGGAGACTTTCATGAAGCTGGCCTTTGCTGGTCCATATTTCTCCATGTTCAAAACCTCTTATTCAGAACTCTGAGGATAAGCAAGTGCAAGGAAGGAGAAAGTTAAATTACCTTTTGGTGTCTTTGTTCATTCCTGGTTTGTACTTGCCTGGTTGGGGTGGGGAACAATTAGTTTCAAGTCAATTTGGAACAAGAGAGACAAGCTCTTGTGGGGATGAAAAGTGCTGCTTCACTGGAAAAGGCACCGGTGTTAAAACATGGCAAGGGGGAAGAAAGAAAAACCTAATTGTCCTCTTGCCTGAGGCTCAGCCATGTGATGAGCCAAGCAGATAATATTGACTACAAGGTTACTAGGAACTTCAGTGGAAGACATTTATTCATTTAATGATCGAGGATTTTGAAGGAAGAACCTAATAACTTCCCGTACTGGTTATATTGCATTAAAAAAAATACTATAAGACAGATGTAGGTATATCCTTGTCCTTCTATCTCCCATCCTTATCTCAGTCTGTTTTGCCTGCAGCACGGAATCGTCAGGGCCCTGAGAGCACTAATGGACCCTGATAGCACAGAGGGAACTCAGCAGCTCCCCTCCCTCCTGCTGGGTGCTGAACGGGGATTCTGGAGCAGTCCGAGTGATTTGTCAGGATGATACCGAGATTCCAGGAATTTTCCAATCATAAAAGCTTGCCAGTGCCTTCCAATGTTTTGACAACATTTAGCAAAATATTAATATTTCTATAAATATACAAATTTAGCCTTTCTATGAGCAGGTACAGGAAGGTAAGAGGATTTCTGACTGATACCTCTTGTGTAGCATTCTTTGGCTGAGGTACCTTTTTGCTGGTTTATGTACTCCAAAAGATATTCTGGGTGATCTGTCCAGGGCTGGGTATCTTGGTAAGCCTGTTATTACATGGATTTATATTGCAAAGAGTGTTATTTGGAAAGTTTTTTGGGTCTTAAGGTTTGTGAACCAGCTTGAGATGTGTGGCAAATACTATCTCTAACAGGAGCTTCTACGCCAAATAGTCAAATGAAGAGGTTAAATTAAAATGTAACCCTTTCAAAAGGGCTTAATGCCTTGCAACACATAAATAAATATACTCTGAGCATATCAAGAGTGGCAAATTACTTCAACCTTTTACTGCTTTTATACCTGAGATAAACACAGTAGGTGTTTTTAAAATAAGCATGTATTACGTATTTTATTGCACAGTTAGCCTTGTGCAATAGTGAAAATAGTATTTTACACTCTTCAGGTTAGTTAAGACTTACAGGCTAGACTATGCCTGGCAACCAGAGCAGCCTTCAGAATGCTCAGCACAAGGCCTGTGCTCCCTTCAAGGATGAACACAGAGAAAATGTTTGGAATATTTCTGGCTGATCTGCACAAAATGAAACCAGCCCTCAGCAAACATGTAATAGCTGCAGTGTGAAACCCATATTAAACTGCTGTCATTCTGACACATCCAAGTCCAAACTCCTTTCAAATGAAGTTTTCAATCCATGATTGACATAATTTGTGCCTTTGTCCAGTACACAAAAGAACAGTTTGCTGCCAAGAAATGCCAGTGCTGAGGTGCTTCTCAGATCCCTACCGAATATTTGTTCTCTCTTAATCCTCAAATCAGTAGAGCAAATCTTTCACAATACTCCTTTTGTGAGGGAGACCTTATAGTTTAAGGGCACGTAAACTGAAAATTAACTTTGCTCAGGTATGTTTAATGTGAGCAATATTCCATCACAGCCAGTGTCCTTTCAGTAAGCTGGCATCAAAGCACTCAGTCTGGTGCAAATGACTAAGGAAATCTTTCCTCCAGAGGACTTAAAACAGCATGAGAGAAAACATAAGCTGTTTATTATCTACTCAGGCATTTTCTATCTGTGTGTGTCCAACTCAGTTGGAGCAATTTTTCCAGGTATCCCCATCCTGTGGACAGTTGGGCCTCTGCAGAGAGGGAGAAAGCTGTGCTGTCCCTGGTGCTGCAGCAGCACTGGTGTTGTGCTGCCCTGCCTGTCAGTCTGTCATGAGGCTGTCAGTCCATGCAGAGGCTTTGCAGATGTGCCAAAGTCCATTCTGACCTGATCTGTGTAGGTCTGGGATGCCATTTGAATTTTGTTTTGTGTCCTGTCATCTACAGCATTTTGTCACTGGTGTGTAATGTTTTCTCACTTGACTTTAGTGATCCCAGACTTTTGGAACGATAAGTATAATCACTTGTTTTGAACCTTTCTCCTATGCAACAATTTCTTTCAGAACAGAAGAATTTTTTCAAAATTATTTTATTTTGCACCCCCTGCAGCTCATGCAGCCTTCCAGTAGTGGTTTGGTCCTTTCTCGACATTTAAGACTCTCCCTAAAGAAAATATAGGAAAGACCTGGAATTTTGATGCTTTCTATAAAATTTGCAATGTGATAGGCTGTGTTTGTAAAGCCTATAGACTGTCTTTTAATTGGTTCTCTTTATACACCTATTCTAGTTTGTGAGAGTTACACAGATGGAAAGTGATGGTGGGGAGAGCAATTCCTTTAATCAATCATCTGCTTTGCTCTCAGCAGGTGTAAATCCAGAGTAGCTCTACTGATGCAACTGGATAATTTGAGATAGCTTTGTAAAAATCACAACACTGTTTTTTGGCCTGTGTTTTAATATGAGCCACCGAAGGGATGATGCTGTTACTCTGCCCTCCAAAGAGGGATTGTTTATTGCAGCAGCTTGGGAACTGGACCTTCAAATTCCTCAACACAATCTTGGGTGTCACTGTATGTTAAGTGAAGGGCTGAAATTTGACTTGAAAACCTTGGGCAGGGCAGCGGGTGATGTTCACAGCTCCTGCCAGTAACTGCCTACTTGAACAGAGGTTTTGGAAGTTTATTTAAAAGGTGAATAGGTTTGGGTGTGCTGAGACTAATGTGGAACTGGAGGTGGATTTTACAATATATCTCACATGCTTAATGTAGACCAGAGAGAAAACAGACACTGCTTTGATTGAAAACGAATCCCTTGTTCAATTAACTCCTGATAGGCAAATTGGTGACATTAAAATAAACCAGCTCATCTGGCTAAATCCTTACTTTCTCCACTCTGATTCAACATTATTAAGGCTCAAGATTATCAGTGATGGACTTGGATGTTAAACACTCTTTAATCAGAAGTCCATAGTGTGAAATGATGGTAGGCAAGATTTCCAGTTAAGAAGGATTTCAAAGTGTTACCAAGAATTATGTGGAATAATCTACTTTCTTGGGAGGTGTTTTGTGTCTGCTGCCTCCATGTGGAGTTCATGGCAGAGTGGGGAAAATAGATCCCCCCCCATTCCATGGGTTTGCAGCAAGAAAGGTACTGGGGCAGCAAAAGGAAGAATTGTCTTCATGAATATATTTAATAATAAATACAATTTATTATTATTTTTTGGCTTTGGAGAGAAACTTGAGGACATAAAAATTAGGTTGTTTCTGATCCTTCAGGAGAGGTGGTAGGAACCAAACACACCATTTGATCCTGGGCTGGAGCAGTGAACCTTTCCATGGTCTGTGGGTACCCTGGAATCTTTAATACCTAGCAAAGCCCTGGCACATTTCTGGTAGAGTTTAAGGGGATATTTTGGTGTCTGAGAGGTTCTGAAGGATTCAATAGTCAGCAACATACTCAGCTTTGTTTTTTCTTATGGCTGTCATAGCAGATGTTACTTCAGAATAAGTTTATAGGGAAACCTGGAGCTATAAACAATGGAGTCGGTGTTTCTAATGTATGTTGGTGAACATAAAACAATAATAAAAATAATGAAATATTTATAAGCTTTCAGAAGTAATTACAATGATGAGGTGGAGGGTTTAATTTGGAAGCAATAGCAAAATAAATGAAAAATTAATTTTCCAGACTTACTGGTTCATTTTCAGACTTATTAAAAATAACTTGGCCTCCTTGTAGCAGTAAGATGTGCCAAATTACCTGATTAATGTAAACTTATAATTCTGTTCTCCACCCATTAAAGTAATTGTGCAAGTGGGGAAGTTGCCTGTTCCCTTTTTTTTTTTTTTTTTAATCAGAGAACACACGAAAAGAGATGTGAGCTTTTACTGCAGATTATGGTGACTTTCATTTGCAGAACTGGCATTTTATGTTCTCCTGCAACACGAAGAGACTTACAGAAGCTGTGTTTTCACTGCAGAGAAGACATACATCAGAGGGTTTTAAATCAGATTAGTCTTTCATTGGCTTGCAAACTAAGGTGAGGTAAGGGAATGCAACAAGTATTCCATTAAATTAAACATCATAGTGCTCGGATATAAATGCCATTCTGAGGCAATTCCCATAATTTTACTCATTAAGACACTAAAATCAATGAACTTCTCTGTTATGGTGGTTGTGAACTGGTCGAGCTGAATTGCAAAATTATTTGGGAATGGTCTAACTCTGCTTACACTGAAACTGCCTGTTTTTGATGGCAGCACAGTTAGGCAACAACATAAAATCTCTTGGCTCATCTGTCTTTGAAACTCAAAACTCACCCTGAGTTGTTTTCTTGCAAGAGCCCAACACTGTTGAGTTTAAACTCTGAGAGGTGAAGGGGGATCCAAATAATGCAGCATCCTGCAGGGGATGTTCACCCCTGAACCAAAACCACTGTCCTTGACAATTCAGTTGCTTATTTGTCAAGTAGATGCAATAAAATAAAGCTTATTTACTTCTAAGTCTCATGAGACTCAGCCAGCAGGCATTTTCTCGCTTTCCACCTCTGCCCAAGCCCTCTAAAAACCCCTCTATCTATTCCCTGCTTCCTTGTATCCCAATCCCAATGGCTTTTGGGTGGTGCTTGGAGGAGGCCAGGCTTTCCTGCAGGAAGCAGCACAGTTCCCATCGTGTCTCCAGCTGCTTCTTGTTTCAGTGTTTTGCTGGGGCACAGGAAATGGAAATATCCATCAGTTTGAGTCTTGGCATCCCTATTTAATTTGATTTAGTGTGTCTTAAAGTCCAAGAGGAGGTGCTGGTTGGAGCTGGACTGACTGCTGAGAGTGGTGTTGCATCTGATACCTGTGGAAGTCTGGCTGTTCTGGTTTGCTGTTGGTATTACTGCATTATTTTAGCAGTGATTTCAAGCAGAAATATCTCGAAAGCAGTTTGTGCAAGGATTCCTGAATTCTCAGAGTACTTGTTACTCACTTTGATGTAGCTCCCTGGTTAATGGCCTCTCAGATTTTAGTGACTTGTGCTAATGGCTTTATTTGGCTCAGCATCAGTTCTGTGAAGGATTCTGTGGGGAATCAACATGGACTTGACTCTAAAACTGCTTATTAGGTATAAAGTGAGTTCTGTCGGGAGAAAAGAAGGGTTGGACTCTGGCCAAGAGGCAAGGCCTTACACTAAAGGGTCAGGAGGTGAAACAGTAAATCAGGCTGATATTAAGCAAGGAATGTATCATACAGGATAAAAAAGGAGGCTGGACATGTCTGGAGCATTGACTCAGCTTGATCCCGTTACCCTCTTCTGAAATTTATGATGATCTGAAAGACTTGAACCTTGTTCCTGAAGTGAGCTCCCTGCATGAAGCCATGGGTGGGCTGATGTATTGGAGAAACATCTGACATCATAAAGCTTTTGTCCTGCAGAAACACAAAAACAATGACTGCATGTTCCTGCCATACAGTACTTGTGTGCTAAATAACAGGAAGCAAAGGCCTGACCAACCTTCTCTCTGATACAAACAGAATTTATTTCTTGCCTTGCCAATTCTCCTTTTCTTTGCATGAAGATTTTGGCACTTAAAAAATGTTGGATTTTTATTAGAAACAAAAGATAGATTCTCTGTCTCTGTAAATTTTCATTCTTTCAAAACCAGAGGCTGTGCTTCAAACATGAGGAAGTGGGTGTTTTATTTTCTGGTTTGGAAGAAGCTGGCTCTGCCTGTGATCTGGAGACAGAATCGTGCAAGGAGCCAGCAGTACCTGGCAGACATCGCTGGGTGTGTGGCTGGACTGGTCACTGAGGCAGCCTGAGCAGCTGCCTGGCTCCACTTCAAACACAAACAAGATCCTGGTACAACTGGCAAGTTCTTGCCAAGCACTTGAGTTCCATGAAACCAAACCTCTGGATGGAGACATGTTCCAACAGAAATTGATGCAGTTTACTGTGCAAATAAGCCTGAGGTACATCATAGCAGAAACAACATTTTAGTTTCAGGATTATTTCTGTCTTTCAGTATTTTAGATGAGGATGGGAAGTGTAAGAAAGAATAAACAAAGGATTAAATGACTTGTCTGATGGAAAAAGCATTTATGAATGGAGAATGAGCACTAGAAATAAGAAAAGCTTTTGCAGTTTGGTGGAGATGATCCAAACAGTTGTGTAACTCTTTCAGGAGCTTCAAGAAGGAGGAAAGATGGGAAAGGGTGGGTCGTGTTTTAACAGTATGGCAAAGAGGGTGAAGGACTTTTTGAAGTCAACAGTTCTGCCTTGGGGATGTAACTTTCATAGAAAATCCCTGTTGTGGGTCGCTGCTGTTGATGAGGGTGCTGAGTGGTGATTATTAATGGCTTTCTTTCCTCCTGAGCTACATGGATGTGTGGGTTTGAGGAGTGGGGCATGACCTGTGTTAACCTGTGCTCAGCCAGGGTGAAACCCTTCCTGCAGCAGTTGTCTGGCTGTGCTCTGGCTGACAATCTCTTGTTTACTGAAGAGGATCAGTCATTAGCTGAGCAAGTTTCTTTTGTAGGCTCATCACAAGTGGACATGACTCCAAATCAAAGGCCAAGCTGTGGAACTTGACCACTGCAGGTTACAAGGCATGAGATGCTTGATCCAGCACCATTTAAAAAACCTCTCAGATTTGTTTTTCCTCTGCTGAGCCCATTTGGTTTGTGTCCATCCAGCTCTGAAAGTATTTTCAGCTGCCAGTTTAGTGAAGGCCAACACCCACCCTTTGTTACAGTCAGTGTTATTCAACAGATATTTAAAGTCTCCAGTTATGGGTGTGAAGATATCTCAGGTCTCTCAGAACTCCTGTGGATCTGGCTGGAGTGTCTCAAATGACCAAAGCCAATTAAGATTCCTCCCCTCTTTGTTCATTCCTGAATAATTGACTCACCTGTACTTGCTCAAACTAAGACCCACTTCATAATGTCAGTGAGATCAGTGCTGGGACACAGATTAACTCCCTCTAAGATTCTGGCCTGACAGACCTTGTTGGACACAGCAGATGACGGAGTTTGACTCAATGAATTTGTCCACACCTGGCTGGACACCACTCCTGAAGCTTGTTCCCTGAGAGCCTGACTGGAACATATCTAGATATATGCAGAGGGCTTTTTAGGGATTTACTTCCCTCTGCAAGACCTAAGGAGCCCCATTTAAATCTACAAGCGCTTAAGAGTGAGAAAACAGAACTCATATTGGTTTTTTTTTTTAAATTAAAAATGGCCTCTACTTCATATTGTCTTCTGTATTGGAAGAATGAGCAGCATGCTGCACACTGCATGTCAAAGAACTTGGTTACTTTTTTTTTTTTAACGGTTCAAATATTGCACCAAACCTTTGATTATGTGTGGTGGTGCTTTTCATAAATTATCTGAGAGAGCAAAAAGAACATCCAAACTGTCCTGTTGGGTTGCCCTAGTCTCATTTTAATCTCATCCCTTCAACTCTAGGACCAGAATGTTATGTGAAATTTGTGTCACAGTGTGGAATGTGGGTTTAGAAGACGCAAAGTCAATTTACAAAGTTAATTTACAAAGTAAGGATACCCTTATAAAGAAAACCCCTAAACCTGTAATGAAATTATTTTGAAAGAAGCTGTTTGGAGTTAAGGCCACCTTTGCATTTTAATGGGTAATTACTCTTGGCATCACTAACAGTATATAACCAAAGTCCACAGCATCCCTTGGGGACGGAGGTAAATTTGGTTTTAAAGACGGTGCAGCAAATACTTTGTACTTTAAGGAAAGCCAATTTCCGTGGATCAGGGAAAAAAGAAATCCAAGGGTTTTGGCGCTGAAAGCATCAGCAGCATAGTGCATATAATCGATACAGGAAAGGTTATTACTTTTCCTTAGGAGCGGGGCTGGAGCCGGGGGAAGGTTGGGAGCGCTCGCAGCCAGCAGGAGAGGGCGGCAGAGAAACAGCTCCCGAATCCTGCACAGCACCGAAATTTTTAAGAGGAGCGAGAGCACATCAGAGCTCTCGGAAGCCAAATCCCTTTCAAAACGGCAACTTCGGCAGCCACCCCCCCCTCCCCCGTTTTTTTTTTTTTTTTAAAAAAAAAGTCCGTAACACTTTGAAAATGTCAAATTCCTGCGGCAGCCCAGAAGACGCGGGGAAGCAGCGAGGCAGAGATGGCAAGATAAGAAGGGAGGATGTGGATGATTCCCAACCTGAGGGAAAGAGGTTGAAGCTGGGGAATGAAGGAGGAAACAGTGGAAAGGACAGAGAGGCATCAGCAGCAGAAGATGCAATAATGCCTTGCTCAAGCAGAGAAGAACCTGTGCCCGAAGGAGGTGGTGAAGGCAAAAGTGTAAGTGAGGATCTTCAGCGGCTCAGAGAAAGGGGGAAGGGCCGGGAGGTTACCTTTGAAATTATTTGTCATCCTGAAGTTGGTAATTGGGCATCAAGTAGAGCAGGACAAATGCAGTCGAGTGTCCCATCTCGCTGAGATCATAGGCACGGTCCTCTTTAATTTCTGATCTTGGCTACATGCTTTTTAGTGCAGGAGTGTGTATTTATATCTGGCTCTCGCTGTCAGCTGCTTGCAAGCTGTATATGCCAGAGAAGTGATTTCGTTTTTCATGGGGAGAGGGGGGAAGGAATATTAACTGCTGAACTTGCTTTTCAGCTCCCTATAACCATTTAGAAACTGGGTAAGGATTGGTGTGTTGAATTGGACACTTTGGGTTGTTTATCAGTCTGTCCATTCAGACTTTCAACTGCATTGATGTTGAGTAGCACAATTTTACAGCTGGGGATGGGGGTAGAGCCTGCAGGAGAGGAGGAGAATTAGTGCTTAGCGATCTCATCTGGTGAGATTTTGCTAAAAAAGAGCTGCCGAGCAGTTGCCTGTATAAATACCAGCGTTACCAGAGCTTTACACGAGGTTAACTTTCCTGCCTGGTTATTTAGCTCAGCTGCTGTGCCTGTCAGCAGGCTCCTGAGGCACAGCAGAAAACTCGGGGGAGAGGGGGTGAACATACGGATCCCCAGCCAGCTGAAGCTTCTCCTCTCATGGTGCAATTCGGGCCAGGTGCTTCTCCTGGACACATCCTGGCTGCTTCCCTCAGTCAGAAGTGCAGGGGGAGGGTGGTGGGAACAATGTCTTGGGTGTAGGATGTTTCCACTTTGAGTTGTCATAGGGTGAGAGTGTGGCTTTAGAGCTCACTTAGGAGCTGCTGGAGATTTCAGTGCACTGATTTTATCCAGAAGTTTTCTGAACTCTGTTGGTTTTTTTTTGGTTTTTTTTTTTTTTTCTTCCCTCTTCTGGGATTGATATCCTGAATTTAGACATGCTCCCTCAAATGAGGAGCTAAGTAGATGCTCAGCGTTTCAGTAGCAATTTCATTTTTAAATCATTGGAAAGACGGTTTATTCAGTTTGTTCTTGGTGGAAGGTCATCTCTAAATGCAACAGCTTTCCTGAGCTACAAAAGTATTTAAGTGTGTGTAGAGGGTTGGTTTGTTTATATGAGCAGAAATCTCTTTTATCAAGCCATATAACTGCAGAGATGCACTTTGGTCTGTGTTTTGGGTTTCCAGTGCTTTATGAAGGTGGGCTCTTTTTAACTCTCAGACAGCAAAGTAGCACTCTTGTTCTTATACCACTTCTGGCAGAGACTTATTTTTCCCCAAAAGAAATGCAAAATACAGGCAAGTTAATTGGTCAAATATAACCCTTGTTTTGTCTGTTTTGTTTGTTTTCTTTTTTACCTGAGAGTAAAGGTTTTAAATCCGTTCTACTTCATAATAAATATCCAGAAATGAGCATCACTATGAGTTGGGGTAAAAGTCTTTTTGATGGTACCTCTTACTGTAACACTTAATTAGGAAGTTACTGAAAAATGAGCCCTAATTGAATAAATTTACTTTGTCTTTTAAGGGATCAATGCAGAATATATAAGAATGATGCATACCTGAATCACTGGGCTCTGCCCTATCTGTGAGGCCTGGTTGACCCCCTTATAACTGTTCTGCTACTGCAGCAAAGTTCTTTGCTGGTGAATACCTGTCCTTTTTTTTTTGTCCTTTCAAGGACCTGCTATAGCTGCTCCAACTTTACATTCTGGCTTTTCGTCAGGGGATTGTTAAAAATATTAACAAAGCAAATCTATTAATGAGCAATCATTTCACTGCTTGTCTCTCCCAAAATCAACTATTAAATAGCTTTTATAATAAAATAATTGTTCTTATAGTAATTATATATAATAAAATAATTGTTCTTATAGTAATTCTTAAATTAAACTGAATTTGATTCAAAATTCATCAAAGCTCAATTAAGCTCTTCTTTCCCCTCACTTGATTGGATTCTTGCTTGGGATGTTGCACTACATTTTGCATAAAGTTCCAGTATTTTTTTTCCCCCTTCCCATTTAAATCTGTCTGTCGGATTTGGAGGCAGTATTAGAAACTAATTATGTGACACTTAAAATTCTGTTAACATAAAACTTTTTGTAAAAGCAATAAAAGCTTGTTCAACAATGTCTGTAAGTGTCTGTCACCTTGTAGAGAGGAAGCTGCTGGAAAAGATGGACTGTGTGCCCTTAGGAAACACTGGGATGACTTCATTTCTGTGCTTAGAAGAATCTTTATTTTATAGGCATAGTGGTATGGGTAATCAATGCATGCATTGGAGGAATGTTTCCTAATAGTCCATTATGTCTTCCATTTTAAAGAAGGACATTTAAAAAAATTATAGGCTTTGACTCATTTCTGGACTAGTAATAAAAAACCAGCCCAGTGTGTGTGCTACTTCTCTGTTTATTCCACTGCTGTTTGCCTCATTCAACATCCATTCTTGGGTTTAGAAGAAAGAAATCTACATTGGTCAGCTGCTCCAGCTCATTATCCCACTTACTATGAAATCTTGGGTTATGGAGAATGCAGACACCATGTATATTTTATGCTCCTGAAGTGTTGTGGGCATTTCCTTGGCATCCTGAGCTTGTAGCAGTAGCTGCTGCTGGGCACAAGTTGGTTGCAGAAGGAACTTTGTGCCACTGGACAGAGCTCTTTCCCCTGCCTTGGGAATGAGGGGCTGCATTTGCCAGCAACTGGTTGGCAGCAGAACCTGGAGTGATTCCTTCACTTAGTGCTGGTGACTGGTTAATGTGGTAACCTGGGGTGAAACTGTAATTGTTAATTTAGGTATCTATTAAAACAATTTCCTTCTTGCCTTCTCTTTTTATTGCTTTCATTTGCAGCGAGGAAGCTGCTCGCAGCAGGTGTGAATCACAGTCTCAGGCCGTGCAATTTTTCCCTCTGTAATGTTTCTTCCTGGCATAGCATCAGAACGAAGCCGTTGGTTCAAACAAAGGGGATGCAGTCTTTGTAGTGAGGTTCAACTTGAGAAATGCCTCATTTGGTGCAGATGGTGGGGCATTAGCATTAGGAAGAGCTGGTGAGTCACTACCTCTCATCAAGAGATTGGGTATAAGTCTTTAACCAGGGTCTCTGGAGAATTCCATCTCCCCCTTGTGCGCCTGGAGGACTCCCACGGGTGTCAGCTCTGTGATGCCACAGGGCTGATTGTCACCCTGCCTGTGATCATACACTGGAAATTGTTAAATTAGGGTAAAGTTGTATTTACCGAAATAGGAAGCATATGAAGAATTAAACTTGCAAGTCCCGACTGCTTTCCAGGCTGATAGACATGTTGAGAATCTGTCATGAGTTACCCACGAGTGACCATGAGCAGTGTGTGTCCTTGAATTCCATGTATCCTTGTGCTTCAAGAACAGTCCTTTTTTATCTCTCTTTAACCAACTCTTTGTCCATATGCCGGGTGAAGGTTCTTTGGATTTTGGTGCAAAGATATTTCTGTGCCCACAAGGCCTCCTTTGTTATGAACCAAACTTTTCCCCCTACAAATACTTGTGCCAAGTTTAGAGAACAAGACTGGGTGTGGTTTGACTTCTGTAGTGTTCCCAGAGCACACAGCTCCCTAAACTCTGTTTTCATCTGTAATGTCACCTGTGCCAGGAGAGAGCTCGAACTTTTACCTTTTAAACAGCTTTCAGAATGACTTTAGTGCCTTTTTGAATTAAGGTACTGTTTTAATTTTTTTTGTTTAAATTGCCTTTGTGAATATTTGGAAATGAGGAAAGGGTAGAAGTACAGCGAAGAAAAAAATGCAACTTTTTGTTGTTAACATCAGAAGTAACATCTTTATTCAGTTTTGGGACTGTCATGCTGTAAAAGAAAATGTGAGAAAAGTATTTGAGAAAGTTCTTAATGCTTCTGTACGAGGGGAAAACTGGTTTTGGTGATCAGCTCTGGAGAACTGACTACACCAAACTTGTATCATGTGACAAATCCGGCCTTCTAAATCTCAGCTGTTAACAGAATTCTAGATCCAGTTCAGATGGGGAGATGTGACATGCCATGCAATGTCCTTGTCTTTATACAAAGAACAAACTGAACCTTGCCATTACTTGGAGTAACTCATTTGACTTTTCCTAAAGTGTAGAAGAACACACCTTGGAAAGCTGAGAAACACTGATTGGAAAGCTGATCATTTCAAAGGTTGTTTCCCAGGAGGAGAGGAAGGGTTTTCTAGAAATTAAAATATGAGCTTGGAGCTGCAGCTCAAGATAAAATTCCCTTGTTTGAAGATGGGTCTGGATTCATGGTATCAAATGAAAATCTCTGTCAAGACCAGGTGAGGATGTAGGAACTGAACCCCATCTGGATGCACTGCAGCAACTTCAGTGTGAGCTGCTGTCCTGGAAGTGCTTGGGGTAAATAACAAAGATATTAGGAGGCACTGAATTTGAGAATGGTGTTAATCTTGATGAGTGAAATACACATTTATTATCTCTTATGTTTAGCTTGGGTTAAAGTAATTTTTGACTCAATAACTCAAGGCTTTTTCATTAAATACATGCATAAAACAGAATCAAGTGTAAGAATTGGATCTGAAGTGTGACAGTTTGACCTTTCTGTGCATTGCCACACAAGGTCACATTGTGGTAATGCAGCTTCTCATAAAGATTTTCTGGTTTAGGACATTTGTTTGCTCCTTACAGTTGGTTTATTACAAACCCTTCTTTGTGTGTGTATGGCTTTGTGGTCATGATTGCATTTGTAGATATTGCTTTAAAGAGGAAATGTGTTTGGAAAGGGAGAAGCTGCAATGGTGGGTTTGTCTGGACTGACAGTCCAATTCAAGGTGCTGTTTTTTTACTCTCAAGGTTCTAAGCAGATTGAACCATTCTGCTCTCAAGGCTGTGGCTTAGTCCTTTTTTTCTCTCCTCTTTATAAAAATGTTTCAATCTACTGAGCTCCTTTTGTCCTCAGATATTATGGAATAGATGTGTTTTAGGAGAGCACAATAGATTTGAAGTGTTTTGAAGAGCATGGCATTTGGAACGTGTTGCAGTCTGCATCTGCCTTTCCTCTCTTTCCTTTTTTGGGGTCTGATTACCTAATTAGAGGATAACTTAAGGATTTAATCTATTGATTTGTTAGGAAAACTGTGATAGATGCTGGAATTACTGCTTTTGTTTTGATTCAGAACACAATCAAATCCTGTGATCCAGGACAGACACACAATTATTTGCTTTTGGAGGTGGGAAGAAAGGAGATGATAATTCTTTAGAAGTCAGTGATGATATTGATATAAGGTGCTGGAGTTACTTCCACAGGAATATTTGCTAAATTAAAGTAGGCAGCCTTTGGTAGAAAGGTGTGGATAAATCAGAAATTGTCTTGGACTTGAATCCAAGAACAAGAACGAGTTGATGGAAAATGTTCTCCCTAAAACTGATTCATCCTCCTGTTAACCTCTGGCTGGTGTCAGTAAACAGTGTCTGCAAACAATGTCACTGCAGCCTGAGCAGGAATAATTGCAGTAAAGAATTGCCTGAGACAAGGAAAGGCAGCAGAAAGAGACCCTTCTGAATGACCTTGTTTTGCCATTTTTCCTGCAGCTCTTGGGACTGGATGGCAGGGGGTAAGTGTGCAAAACTGAAGGCTTTGTGTGGATTATCCTATTTTGTCATGAGGGAAATTTAAATTAATTCAGCAAATAACTGCCTGTTTTCAACAAGCAATTTCAACCAAGAGCAATGCTGGCCAGTTTGGTTTACTCACTGGAAGTTCAATTTCACTGATAAGGAACATTCATGGAGCATTTCTATCCCAATTTGAGTGATCAATTGCCTAATATTATAATTTTTGTAGAGTGATTGGAATATTACTTCTGATTGAAACTACAACCAAAATGCATTAAAGTATTCCAAAGTACACAAGAAGGCATTTGTGGTCTATGCTGAGTTAGGGAAGATATGAAATGAAAATATTTATATATTGCTCTTACTTGCTACACTTTCTCCTTCTGTGTGCCAGTGTCAGCCATGAAAAATATTTTTATTTCAAGTCTCTGTGATTAAGAGATTAATAAAATGATTTACTTTACTTTGTTTTTTTTTTTTTTTTTTTTTTTTTTTCTAATATTTGCCATCTTAGTCATTAGCCTGGACCACAACAATGAGGAGCAAGCCCCAGAAGCTAAACAAAAACTGAAAATGGAATCAGGCTGGTGCCTCACTCGCTTTCCTTTTCCTGTGGAGTACTCAATGTTCAGACTCATTTGGGATGCATTATTACTAAAGAGTTGCCTATTTTGTTCCATTAAATTAGGCTGCAGGATCTGCTGCACTGCCACCCATGTAATTTCTCCCTCAGGAATGCACTTAATGTGTTCTGATGTTCTGATACTTTGCCCACTGTGCAGTTCTTAAACAGCCCAAGGAGTTATAGACAGCCTTGTCTACATTAGGAAGGATCTTATCCTTTAAATTCAGAATACAGAACGTTTGCTTTTGATGGCTCTCTCGTGTTCTGATCTCTTCCCTTCTGGCACCTTAAGATACTTGTGAGCCAGCTGGCCACTGCCAGCAAACTTCAAATAGCTTGGTGCAGGAAAATGCAACAGTGAAGCAACTTAGCCTGGTATCATTGACTCTAAGTGCTAGATAATGAAGTAATTCTCAATTAGTTGTACTGATACTTAATTAATAAAGGTCCATCTAAGATTCACAAATCAATGATAAGTGTCTGCCCTCTCTTGGATACTTTCATTCCAGTCTGAAAAGCAAAATGTGTTTCAAGAGAAAAAGATTTCCTAGGCACAATAATTCTTACACAACCTATTCTTCTTTCACCTGCTGTTTTCAATCCTGTGTGTTTCCAATATATTGGATGTCAGCCCTCCTGCACAGGGATGTGGCTTTAGGATCCCTAGGAAGTGACACCACTCTGGTCCCTCGTTTCATGAAAAGAGCTTTCTTTACTGAGTTGGTAACTGGACAGACAAGTGGGAAGGTGGAGGAGATTGTGGCTGTCCAAGGCTTTATAGCAAGAACTGTGCAGGATCATAATGGCCTTCAGTAACTGAGCAGGGACACCATGGAATCAGCCACCACTGGCACAAACCTAAAAGGGCTCTGTGTTTTCCCAGGGCTCTGTGTTTTCCCTTGAAGAGCTGAGCAAGGAGAACACAGCATCAGCCATTAACAGATGCACTGAAAGGGCTCTGCATTTCCCCAGCTCCTGTGATTATTTTGATGATATTGGTTACCCTTAATCATAATGAGATGGTGAAAAATTAACAGGTTTTCCCAAATTATCCATTCTTTTTGATGTCTGTGGGTAGTGTGGTAAATTCCTGTTTTAGCTGAGTTTTACTGTGCATTCAATGTGTACTATCTTCAGTGAATGTTATTTCCCACAAAATGAAGGCTAATCACAAACAATACAAGTGGATCTAGTATGTAAAATGAAGAAGTCACCACACTGAGACCGCCTTAGTTCCTTGAGTTGGGCCATAACTAAATGGAAATTGAGCACTCTTATCAATAATACACTGGGGAAGTAACATCTGTTCTGAGATGCTGAGAGGTTGTTTTTATTTTTCATTCACTAAAATATTTATTTCAGCTAAAAAACCCTAATCTTTTCACTGTCTCCAGAGGGCAGAATCATTGACTGTTATGTTCAGAAACTGTCTGTGAATTACAAGAGTCTATATAAAATGGAAAGAATGCTGATTGAGCAATTAATCACTTTTTACTTAATTTAAAAATAAATAACGATATTATAGAAAGCTGTTGCATTAGCTCTAAAAAAAAGACTGATTCTTGGAAAAGCAGCAGGATGAAATTTCTTTCTCTCACTACAGGCTGGTTTCCAGCTCCTGCAGGCACAATAGCTTTTGGTGATGTGACAATATTTTCTTCTAATTACCCAGTGTTGTGTTACACGTTACATAAAGGTTGGTGTTCTTGGCCACTCATGTATAGATCCTTCTTCGATTTTAAGGCTAGAATTGACTGCTAGACCCTGGTTTCTGATAAAAGTTAAAACTATTTCCCTAAATTCTCTTTGAACATGGAATCTTTTAAAAAAGAGCCACTGTCGATTAAGGGCTTCAGGTCATGGACAGTTCCTCAAGTGTCCAGGAAAATTTCTTGCTGTAGATAACTATTCTTAGAATAAAAATATAAATCCTTGCCTGGAGTTGGAATTTTCCCAACTGCTCATCCCAGCCTGAGTAGTTTTTTTGCACCAGATGTTATTGACTTGATGATGGGAATAAACTCATCTCCTGCTCCTGGATAAGCCAAGCATCTGGATCCCTGTGCTTTGTTTTCCATCCTGCAGGTCTGTGTTCCCCATCTGAAATAATTCATCTGTGCCCTCGCTGGCTCTTTGCAAGTTCAACATTTTTGCAGAAAGCTGATTCTGCTGGATGTCCCCTGCTAATATATCAGTGGTTTAGGTACTGCTCTGGCCTGGGCTCCAGGTTCATTTACCAACAACTGCTAATGACACAAAACATTCTGTGTTTGTCCATATGGAAGTGTATTTTGGTCAGACAAGCCCAGAATTTATGACTGCAACTTGAATTAAATTGTCTGAAAATTACCAATCCTTGATTTATACATACCCACTTTCTCCAATTCACTAGAGGGGAAAAAAACCCCACTGAATAAAATTCATAGAAGAACAGATCGTTGTGGGATGTTAATTGCAGAGGCATCTTAATTGGAATGACACTGCTCCTTTATTTTTTTTGTTTGTTTTTTTTTCCTCTATGTGCTCAGTTTTAATTCATTTTAAACTGTCCTGTGTAGCTGTGCACATAAACCAATCTGGAGCTGTATTTTAGCACTCCAGAGTGGCTGCTCAATTGGGACTAAAAACCCAAAAACTTCATTATGTAACAGAGCCAAAAAATCTAAACTAGATTAATGTCTTATCTGCTGACAAATGAATTTTGCCCCAGTGATAATTTTCCAAGACCTTTAATCTTCCCAGCTCACAGGTCAGATTGGGTAACTGTGGCACAAACCCCTGTGTGGTGTCTCTAACCTGGAGAGAAGGAAGCTGCTAAGTGCACATGCCTTGGGGGTATGTGCACCGTGGGTTGTTAGCAGGGAAGCTTTTAACCAAAGGAAGATGAGGAAAGAAAACCCAGAAGAGTGAGTGCCTGCTAGTGCTGAGAGGACAGAGGCATGATTTTGTGCTGGGTTTTTTTTTCTGTTTATTTTTCACTGGGGGAAAAAACATAATTCCACAGAGTAAGATCTTTGCTTAAACCATCCAGTAGAGATAAAAAAAAAATCAACAATTCCTGGTATTTCATGCCAATTGCTCAGTTCTCTAATGGCAGTCTTCATTAGAACTCCACATACACAAATGATAGCATCCCTTTATCTGTTTACTTTCTTAAAGCTTGTTTTTGTAAAATGAGCAATTACTTAAATTCCTAAAGAAGATTTTTTTTTTTAAAATACCAGCTGCATCATTGCTAAGGTGCTCTTAAATCCGTTTGCTAAAGGAAAGAGGCTCTTTCATGTGCTACTCCTCAGCCCTTCATCTGCAGGTTC
Organism: Coloeus monedula; assembly: GCF_965178545.1. Lineage (NCBI taxonomy): Eukaryota > Metazoa > Chordata > Aves > Passeriformes > Corvidae > Coloeus > Coloeus monedula. The sequence continues at coordinate 13,630,811 of NC_138796.1, read as the reverse complement.
TGAAGCAGCTGTTAGAGATTACTAAATCAGTACTGAGATCTGAACACTGCCAGTGTTCAGAGAGAGAGGCTGCAGAATGGAACTGGTTACGTGTGTTTTATGTGATTGTGCAGATGTGTGCACATCCTTGGTGCTACTTTAGTAGTGTATCAGTTTTAGTAATTGCCAGGAATACTTTTCTTCTTCTGAGCCCCAAGTCCAAAATACCCTACTTGATTAATGTCTAATTTTGGCATGCTGACCTAAGGAATCCTGGAAATAAAATGTGTCTATAAACAAAAGCTTTTGACTTTCTCAATCACTGATCCCACTCCTTGGGCTAAAGAGGAGAAAATACTGACTTTCAAGGTGTAAAATCTGTTCCCTGTCATTTCAAGAGATTGCTTGGACTTTGAAAATTCACCGATCTTTTCTTTCTGCTCCTCTTTAGTGTGAGCTTTTAAAATTGAGAGCAGTGGGAGCAGGAGAATGGACACTCTGGGGGTGTAGAGCATGGTTCCAGCTGGCAGAGATCACTGACCCCAAGTCTGTAGCAGGATAGTTGGTAGCACACTGTTTATTTATTTACTCAGCAATAGGATCAGGAACATTTTCAAAGAAATGGACATTTGTGTATCCCTTACTGGGACTGTTAAGTCAGGGAGGTGACACCAGCTCTCCCTGCTGTCCCAACATTGAAACTGGCCCAAGGCAGTATCCAGACCATTCTACTCACAAAAACAAACACTCAAAACACAGAAGCACCCACTTTCTATAGAGGGCCTTGTAGCTGAGCAATTCCAAAGGCATCTGGTGTGAAGAGCTTCAAGTGTCAGAGAAGAGCTCAACAGCTTCAAGTATCAAAAACTTCAAGTTTCATCTGTAATAAATGATATAAAATCATCTGAACAGCCTTTCTTATGAAGGCAGTTTATTATTTATAGAGACCTTAAAGGGGATTGGGAGGCAGGTTGATGAAATGTCACTGCTTTCACCTCACAAAGTAATTGTATTTTAATGAAGTAAAGCCTTTCAGTTGAAGAGATGATGTTGGCTGGTGGGGGAATACAGACAAAATGTAAGGGAATAGACAGGGGAAAGAAAACAGGGTTTTCTTAGAGGTGTCAAGAAGAGAGGGAACTAATTCAAGGAATTGTGGTGAAGCTCCCAAGGTGCTCCACTGCCCTTGATGCTTCTTCCTCAAGATCCAAAGGTACTGTTTGTGCTCCCTTGAAACCAAGGAAATCAGTCCCTGAAGCCCCGCCAGCAGAGGATGAGACCCGTGGTGTCTCACTGGTGCTGTTGTCAGGTTTTATTTAAGCAGCTGTGCCTGGTCTCTGACAATGTTCAGATAATCTGCCTCTCACTGCAGTGTTTAACTTGTGCTGTCATGTGCAGAGCTGCAGCTGTACCTTGGTGGCACTGGCTGCTGTTCTGCAGCTGGATGACAGAAATCAATGCTCCAGTGTGTAGTGTCCCAAGACCCATTCTTCTTTAGGAAGTCACAAAAAAGGATGTGGCTCTGTATCTGACCAATGTTTTGTTTTCTCCCTTTGCATGGTGATTTTCCTTCTATATCTTTGACTTAGAAGTTAAAATCTCCTTGCTTTTAGTTGTACTTATATTAGTTCAGTCAAGGATCCCCTGACGCCAAAAATTACTTTCTTAGTAGAATTTTCTGGGAATTAGTTGCATCACATAAAGTAAGTAGTTCAATTTCTCATATTCTAGGATTAGCCATTTTTAAGCACTAACAATAGAAGTTTAACATGCACATCTCCATTAGGTTTGACTAAAACTTATTTTGAAAAGTATCATGAGTTTCTCTGGTGAAAGGTCCACGTAAATCTAGGAAATGTGTTTAGTATTGCTGATAATAAAAGCCCCATTTCTTCTGAAGGGCTGATAAGCTACAGCTTGAGGGTACAAGCTTGACTTTACATATTCAGTGTAAACTTTTTCTCATTCAGTGCCAGGAAGTCCTGCAAAGGCCAGGCAGACTCCTGCACCTTTGAAATTAAGTTTTCAGTATGACTGCAGCAGAGTTTGATTTGCAAATACAGTATCTGAGTTCCTTTAGTTTTGGCTTAAGGAAGCTGGTTGAGTCCTATTTAACACCTAGTAGACATTTTCTCTTTTCACTTAAACTGAGAGGGCAAAACCTCCAGAAGTGACATTGGGATTTTCCTAAATCTCCCAAGACCTGAGCCAGAATCTGATTTTTACATATAGCTCAAAACTTTAAGCCCCCTGATACTTTCTGCAGAACTGACAGAACATTAAACACATTGTGCTGTCTGTTTTCTTGTGTTTAATTCTTTTCTGTTCTTTATTGTATGGTGTATTTGCATGAAAATGGCATTTTGAAGACTAATCTGCTCCTGGTGCTAGTCCCTCACCTGGAGGCACAATCTCTGCTTGGATTTGCAATTAGTTACTGTGGAAATGATTGCTGCAGTGTCAGGGCTGGTGCTCTGCTCTTGGGTGGAATGGGAGCAGCAGGAGCTGATGAATACTTAAACCACCCAAGTTTTATGCAAAGATCTCTGCAAAATTACACACACCGGGGGAAAGATGAAGTTGAGAAGCCACACAGACTAAGTGGAATGGTCCTAAATTTGTTCCCATGCCTGTCCTGTCTCTCATCATGCTGGTGTTAAATTAGGAACCAGTTGTGAGGCAGAAGGAACTAAGTTTATTGGAGCCTACAAGGAAATGCCCAGAGCTATTCTCAGACTATTTTAGCTTGATTAGGACACCTGTGGTTGGAGCAGGATTTCTATTTTCTTGGGGAGGGAATCATCACTTCAAGGTATGAATTAGGAGCTCCTGAGGTATGAATCAAGATAAGAATGGTGGCTTGAGCCAGGCACCAAATCCACCTCTCAAACAGAGCAATACAGAACGGTATTAACATTGTTTAAAGTCCTAGAAACATATTCAGTGAAAGCAAAGCAGATCTGGATTGAGGTAACTGCATCTTCTGGGAAAGTGATATTTTGTAATGCAGGTGTCTGTGTCAGCCCCTCAGTTCTACCTCTGCCCTGTCCTGGAAAGATGTAGCAGGTGGCTCTGATGAAGTGTGGAATTGAATTCCTGTGAGGCTGAGAAGGAAGAGCTAAACTGCTTTTGCAGTTCCCTGAAGGCTTCCTTCCCTTATCATGAGTTGTTTTCTTAGTAACAAGTTCTTGGTTTGTGCCCTCCTTCCTGTCAGGAGGTCGGATATGTTTTCAGTTCTGTGGGTGTTCTAAGAATGTCTTTGGGAGAATTACCAAGGGCAGCCTTGCATGTTATATTTGGTGCCAAATACAGGCACAGGATTTTAGCGTGTGTGGAAAATGGTGTTAGAGAGGGAACGTCTCAGTCAGATCAGTGTGTTTAACTTTGCCCCTCCTTCTCAAATTAATTTTGAAGCCAGTAAGTTTTTTTGCTGTGGGTTCATTCAGTTTATGGATTAGGAACAGGCTTAAGGGAGATTCCTTCGCAGTTTTCATGGAGATGAAACAGCCAACATAAAGCAAAGCCACCTCCTTTCCCCCTTGTAGCACGAGGTGCCTTGTAGAACATGGTCAGAAACTATAAAACACGAGACCTGAAGCAGGATATGATGAGATGTTTCCAAGCAAACATTTCCCAACGTGCAACAGGTAGGGAGAATGAACAAATTGCTCCCTGGAAAACGTACCCAGATAATGGAATTGTTCTTGCTGACTTTGACACGGATGTGTGGGTGTGAGCTCCACTCACAGGGCAGGCTGGCAGTGCATATGAGCTGCAGTGCCTGGGGCGGGGAGGGCCCTAAATCCGTGTACCAGGATTTTGTAATTGCTAAATGAACTAAGAGAATTAGAATTGCCTTTTATGAGATAGGTACTTTGGAAAGTCTCCCTGGTTTGTTCAGTTTGAATTCTGGATGCTGTTGCATGGTAGTGGCTTGAGAGGTTGGCAGCAAGACACAGAGACGGGTGAGAGCTGATAAAAGATGTCTCACTGTGCATCTGCATAGACAGGTCACATCCCAAAATAACCCGAGGAACTTTGAAACCCAAGCAAAGTGCTGAGGCCATTATCACATTGCCTTCAATGAGGGGACAAATCAATGCTTCATTCTCTCTGTCCTTTCTGAAGGTGTTTTTAGAGTCTTGGTATTGAGGATTCCCCTATGACTCGCTCTTGTTCCCTCCTTCTCTCCCTTCAGCATCCCCTGTCCTTTCGTGTCCCTCTCTTGCAGAGTGGATTTGGGGCTCAGGAGCCAGCACAGCTCTCCAGGGTTTTGGCTTTCACCTGAGACTTGGGGAGCTGCAAGAAAAAGCTGCTAATTAGAGAATGGACTTGCTTTCTACCTCTATGGCCTGTTCATCTGCAAGATATGAATCTTTTAATTTCCTTGAGTGATTAAGGAGCTAAATTTCAAGCTTGCTTCTATTATATTGTGTCAGTTTGCTTTCTTCTACTTTGCTTTATTGTCATCAACACTAAATAGCCATTTTCCCTTCCCACTGTAAATGCTGGAAGGCTGCAGTGGGAAAAGAAAGTAGCCAGCACTACATGCTTTGATGAATAAAGGAATTAAATAATCCTGAGGCTGATTCCTATCACTTATCATGTTCTTTGGGCCACACCTGTTGTGGGGGGAGAAAAAATAAATTAGTTTCTGTAAGAATGAGGACAGCTGTGTCTGTGGGGACTCAACTGCCAAATGTCACCTTAAGCATTATAAAATTTGCCAAGAGATTAACATTAAGAAATGCAAGAATTTGTACAATTAGCATGAGAAAAGTGTGTGTGTGTATATATATGGAAACTCACAAAATCTTCTAAGAAATATGTAGGATTTATCATAAAGCTACTCTTGGATTACCAACTCCAAGTATCAAATTGTAAGTAAACCTATTTTTTTTTCTTCACATCATGAATCTGCCTTCAATCATATTATAAAAGTCGCAATTTTAGATCCAGTTTTTCTGTTAACTTCTACGTTTTAAGCTGTTTGGGTGATATTTTAGTGACAGATTTGTCTGTAAGACTGCAAACAGGAATATAAGCTGCTACACAAGAATGTAAATTAAAAGCTGAATTTTTAGTAAAGCTGAGTTTCTGAAATAATTCTGTCACTTCAGCTGTATAAAATTTAAAGAATAAACCAAAATGTTAATGAGACACTTGATTCAAAACCTGGAAGCTTAGAAGCATTGATGAAAGCAAATTCTTTTAAATCAGGGAAGTTTTAAGTGGATTTCCAGATCAGGCTTTACTGTGGAAATGATTTTGTTTATCCTTTTTATCAATAACCTTTTGAGTTCTGGCTTGCCAGGCAGGTGAGCTCACAGCACTGGTGGCCTCACTTCCTACTTCAGCAAAACCTGGGATGTGCAGCTGCTGGCACTAAGTGGGGAGCTTTTACTTTCTTTCAGTAGACTTTAAAAATAATTTTAGGAGCTTTAAGAACATTTGAGACAGGAAGAATTCGTGCACTTCATAGAGATTTGACTTAATATTCTTTTTTTGAGCAGGGTTGGATGACAAGTGCTAAAATATTCCTGTCACTATATGGAATGTTCTTTGAAGAGAAATTTTAATTTTTACTGAGATTAAGATTGAATGCCCATTTTGCACAAGTTCTTCATTCTCCTCTTGCATTGTTCACTATAAAAGATTTAGATGGTTGTGAAGCTCAAGTAAACACTTGGAACTGTTACATCAAGACAATCTTGACATAACTTATTCAACATCAAATTACTGGTGTGTGTCTGCTCTTTAGACAGCACTCTACCTGTGTGAGCCCTTGATGGGCTCACTGTGCACAGGCCTCATGTTCATAAAAGAGGCTCCATCCATCTGTGAAGTGGTGAACCAGATGCTATTAGCATTTTTAAAAGAAATTGACAGTAATAGCACATTTTTGAGAGACAGAATCCCCAACCTCTTTACATTTTCTTTGAGGCTTCTGCTGTGTAAGTAAAACACTTCCATTTATCAAAGAGAAAAAACAATGTGCTGCACAAACCAAAACAAAACCCTTTGAAAACCGATTTTTGGAATAAAATGTATGTGGAAGCAATTAATTAAAAAATGGTGATCAATCAGATAAAACCAAAAAAGCCCCAGTTCCTTAGGTGCTGGTTGTCCATCCTCTTCAGGCAGGCTGTGGTGGCAGCTGTGTGTGCTGGGTCTCTCTCCTGCACTGAGCCTGACATGGGCTGTGCACTTGTTCTCCCCAGGGGTAGTAGGGATAATTTGCTGTTCTTGAGCAGTGCCTCATTTACAGAAAGCGTCTGACCTTTACATGCTTAAGAAATACTGAGTGTTAATAGGGTTTTTAAACTGATCATAAGTTCCATGGTCACCCCTGTTTTCCCTAACTTGTGCATTGCCGGCCTTTGTGCTATTTACAGTGTCAGAAAGGTGTTTCTAAGTGTTTTTTCTTGCTTTTGTTCTTCCACATGGTTGTACAGCTTAATTTGGCTCTCCATTCCTAATGAGGGCACGTTTGTAAGGTCACAGAAGGAAGGGAATACAGCTCTTCCCACACAGGCTCTGGTTTGGCCTCAGAAAGCACTTGTGCTTTTCAGCACTGGGTAAGTTCCACTTAAATCAGTGATACCTAAACTTTACTTTAAAATAAGGTGCCTGTGATCTCATCCTTGAAGTCAAGTGCCTTTCTCATCGCTCTGATGGAGAGGAGAGCGAATCTTGGGCACATTGCAGCAGAATCTGATTTTTCCTTCTGGGTCGCAGGCAGAGTGAAGAAAGTCCTGTACCATTCTGAAACTGCAGCAGGGTGGTTCTAAGGAAGAGTATTTTGGATCATGTTTAGTATGTGTGGGAAATAGTACCAGGAAATTTGTTGGTGGAAAACTTTAGCAGGCTCTGGGTGAGATGGTTTCCCGGACTCCACTATTTAAAAACTGATGCAAATGCCTCTTGCACTCAAAACGTGGTTAAAATCTGCTCTCTGCCTTGTCTAAGTACTTGCCTTCTGCAGCTTTTGGTCTTCATTTCCAAGTTCCTTTAGGTCTCTCTGCCTACTGAATTGATTTCTTTGTTACATTTAGAGGCAAAATGAACTGTCCCTCTACAGCACTGGCAATGCTGTCAAAAAATAGATGATGTCTGAGAGCATGGCTGCTTCAGGTTTAGTGTTCATCTGCCAGCAGGTTGAAATTAATCTCTGGTTACTCAGTTAGCAGGAGAGCATTTGGCTGTGCTAAAATTCAGCTGGATGAATGAGATGAATCGTGAGTGTCGTGGGCTCATACAGGTTTGGGCTCACTGGATGATGTATTAGATGATCATAGAAATACCACCTGCTTTCAATATTTGCTGATCTATGAAGCCACTTTGTTCCTCAGGTGTCTAACAATATGCAAATATGTGTATTAATGGCTTCTGTGTCATAAAAATGGCAAGTTTATTACTTTGCACTTTATAGAGCCTGTAGAATCTAGTTAGCAAACTGTGCCCTGTTGGAAAACAAGATTACAAATCAATTACTCCTTGCTTGACACAGATCTCTTTCCTGAGATCCTTGTTCAGCTGACACTGGGAAAATGAACGTGCCTGGGAGTGTGACCTATTATTCAGAGAGAACTGCAGGCTAATAGCAGTTTTGATCATTGAGAAATCTATTATTTTTTGGCCTGCAAGACAGCCTAAATGGCCCACTTTTATAGAGGAAATTTATAGGTTTATAAGATCTAACATTCGAGCCTTTCTTATCAGGGAATTGGAGGCCAATCCTAGATGCAGAAATACAGGGACTGTCACCAAACCCCTCTCCCTTGCTGCAGTTTATTCCCTAGGGGGGCAAAATGCAGAAGAGCTGATTTCTGGAAAGCACCATTCCTAGCAGAAGTAATTTATCAAAATACTGCTTTGAAAAATGGCAAGGATTCAGTGGTACTGAACCCTCCTTGTAGTTTATGAAAACAGAGATCAAATCTGATTTGGTTAGTGAGGTTCAAAAGCTCTTTCTAGAGTCTCAGAGCAGACTTCAGGCTCACAGATATTCTGTCTGCCTTGAATTTTGAGATCTAAGTGGAGGAAGCTGGCCACACCATCAGGCTGTGGGTATCACTGGAATTGCCATATGGTGAGTCAGCTATGCTCTTAGAACTTTTGTTTTTCAGTATGTGTACTTTTCTGGCAGAGTAATAATGCTTGGAGATTTACTGTTTATTTTTTTCCCCTCAGCTTTAATATTGCAGCAGAAATCTATAGCTGACATTCACCATGTTATTAAGCAAACGTTTCATTTGAGCCATGATTTGTTTTTTCTTTGAGTGACATGACCGTACTTTCTTTTAAAAGTCAGTGCAAATAAAATCTCTGGTTTTAATATGACTTTTTTTTTTCCTTTTTTTTTTCCTCTTTTCTCTGCAGTTGAGTAGGGAAGTCACTTTATGTCCTTGCTATTTAGTATTCATTTGGGGGGGTGGTGTCTGCAAAATCCTCTTTTTAGCAATTAAATGTGGCTCTCATATAACAGGCACTTTGAATCTAACACAAAATCAAAAGAAGCTAGTAATGAGATTCTTGTTGCATTTATACACCCATTGTTGCTCCTTTGAGTAAAATTTAAAGCAGACTATTTTTCTTCTCAGTGTTGGGCTTTGCACGTGACAATAGAAGCATTTTTTGGTCTTGCATTACTATTTCTTTGCAGTGATGTGAAGACTGGTATGAAGACGTCTTCTGTGGTTCAAGAATTCTTGTCTTGTATAGAACTGGGAGCATCAGACCACTTCATGTTAGTTTCTGAATATCACCGGCCCTCAACCTGAATTAGAGGTATTTTTAGGTCATGGGACTACAGGTATCTACACAGAAATAAGTGTAGATATTTCACTAGGTGCTGCATCCTACATTTCTGGTACATAAGAGCTGGAAAATGTTAAAGTACGTATGGAAATATATTTTCATCATAATACATCTTGCTTTGACTCATTGGTATGCAACCACCAAGTAATTAAATGTAATTGAAGTACTGTGCCAGAGGAGGTGTGACCCAAAAATAATTGCTCCTTGTGTTCTGCTCTGCAGTGTGGTCTAGGAGCTGAACTGAATTGTGTGTTTGACCTGCACAAAATGAACAGCACCTGCCATTTTATAACACTTCACCTGCATTTTAAATGCTGCTAATTAGTCAATATTAAACTAATAATGAAGCAGCAGTAGACACTACTGCGTATATTTAAGTGAATATTAAATTGTGTTGAATGTGCCTCATATACCCACACACCACAGAGGCAAACAAATTTCTCACCCTGTTTTGTAACTAAGAGCATTCAGGGTTTCCATGAGTTCTTTCAGTGACGTGAAACATCTCTGAATTTAGTTTTTCTGTGGAAATGCTGGTGGAACAAACCAAATAATCTTCTATAATTAGTGAGCTGCTCTATCTACATCCTCTGTGTAATTCTCATAGTCTGCATTTGTTAAGATGTCTCAGGCTAAGTTTGTTAATTCATTAAATTGGACATTCTTGCTTGTGCTGTGTTTGAGCCATGTCAGTAGGAACCTCCTGTTCTGCCACAGTGAGTCCTAGACTGGACAACATTAGACATGTATTTAAAATGTAGTATTTTTTCAGTTATGGGTTGCTACAAATGATGACCATCGCTGAATTTTTTGGAGGCTGAATTAAGGGTATTTTTATGTCTTGGGAATACAGATATTTAAACAGAAATAAGTGTATATCTATGCCTGTTGATCTAGAAAACTTCCTGACTTTGGCTGTGTTCTCATTGGCAAATAGCAAGGCCCAGACAGTGGAGCTTTAGAGCAAAGCTAATTACTGCTAATGACCCACTGTTCCCATTGTCTTCCTTCAGAAACACTGAAGCACTTGCTGATGTGACTTACATCACTGGGATGAAAATAGCCTTTCATTCCACTGGCCATGTGCTTTGGAGGGGACTCCCTGCAAATTGTTGTAGAAGGAATCCAAAGATAGGGTGGTTTGAAAGGGATTTAATTACAAGGAGTCACTAATGGTTCATTGCCTCATGGAAATGAGCGATGTAATTGCAAATCTAATCTGTTCAGCCTGAAACTTCAGCAGCCCTAATGTCTGCAGTGGAAATTGCATGAAGTCCCTTTCCAAGGTAGCCAGGTTGATACTCATTTGCTTGATTGATATCTTCCCCTTGGTCACATATTTGTCACTGAGCAAATACTTATGACACTGTTGAATTAGTTGAAATAATGATGACTGTGTTGTGTTGCTCTGGGAAGTCAGGTGATTCCAATGATGACTCTGAAATATTTGGAAAGAAAAAAAAAATCGTAGTGCTGCCCTCAGAGCTTTTTCCTAGCCTCTAAATACTGGAACTTTATGCTGTATTGTAGCTGTAATGCAAATAACTCCAGAATTAATATATTCAGAAAAAAAACCCCCCCAACATTTGTAGTGAAAAATACATATGACAGAGTAGCTTTTGAGTACACTATTCCAAAAAGGGTGTCGATTTTACTTGGCTCTATCATAATGCACAAATTGCCTTTTAAAGAAAACTACTGTTTCTTGAGTCTGAAAAAGGTGCTTTAAAGTTTGTTTTGCTATTTAAAGCATTTTTTCCCCCTGTATTGTTACCGTTCTCTGCTGTGATTTAGCTGGATTTTGCTGCTTCTTATTCTTAAAATATATGGGCAGGACGTGGACAAGATCTGTCAGTGTAAGTCTTGAGATCTTAAAACAATTTTGGAGTGGTGATCAAAAGAGGCAGCATATGCTTCCAAGTCACTTTGGATTAAATATGCTACAGTGTCTACTGATTTCTGAATGTCAAATTTGATACTAAAGTTAGATGGGAAATGAGCTTCTACTCTGGGGAAAAAAAAATTAAAATTTCCTTGAAATCTTCTTGAATTTAAACTGAGGTGGTGCCAGTTGTGTAGCCATGGGGCCGCTGGGTCATGTAACATGCATCATTCCCTGATTCAAAAGTTCCTGAAGAATCCTTTACTATTCCAACAAAAAACTCCAGCATGTGAAAGCAACCAGTGTTTGCTTCCATCCCAGTTTCCCCAAGTCTGTGGCTTAAGGCTATAGAGTCCTTAGACATTTACCCTGTCTAGAATATGGTCATTAATAAATGTTAAATTTCCAGATTGTTTTTTGAAATGTAGTGGAGTCTTACTCCAGTATTCCTTCTGAATTAAAGCCAGGCAGGGATAGGTGAGCTTCAGAGCAATCAGTAACTGGTATCTGAAGAGCAGGAAGTCCAAGTTTGGTTTGTGTTTTATTTAATTCCTGTCAGGTACATGAGCATATCTGTATGCCAAGCAATGCCACACATCACCTATTGCAAGCCAAGACTCCTTTGTGCAGGAAATGTCACACATTATATAAATCACTAAACTTGTGTAAAGCTGGAAAAGTATCTGAATCTGGCTCTCCCCTATCCTGGACAAGAAAGAGGCTCTGGAGTCACCTGGTTGTTCCTGAAGTTCTCTTTTCAGCCCAAGACACTGCTCTTAAGCAGGATTTCTTTGACCAGTGCAATTCGCACAAGCTTGAACATCGTGATAACAGCTTGAGTTTATCACTGCCCAATTATCTCAGTCAAGAGAGAGGCATTCTTGTTTTGTCACTCTGTATTCAGTGGTCACTAAAGGCTCAGGGAGCAGCACACCTGCACGCTCTCTCAGAAGTCCAAACTCTGCCATAAGAGAGGGCTTGCTAAGATCAGGGATAACATTCTTTTTCATTTTCCTAGCCTGGCACGCTGCTTCCCATTATTCCCTGCTGATCGTGGCATCTGGAATGGGTTTTGGTCTGCATGGTACTGGGAAAGTCCAAGTAGAATGGGCTGAAGAGGTAGGTGTGAAACAGAAGCCCAGTGCTGTGATTTACCTTGTCACAGACAGCCTGTGCTGTCCTTGCTGAATCATTTCTCTGAAAAAGTCAAGGAAACTCATGGCTCAGAAAAAAGGGAAGACTAAAAGCAGAATGAAATAGTGACTAAATGTCATGGATGACCACTGCAGATTTCAGGCTGTGCCCTTTCACTGCAGGGTCAGAACTGTCAGTGCAGGAGGTGCCTGTTGGACCCCCTGGGCGAGGCCGGGGTGAGCCCAGGCAGCCCCTGCTGGGTGTGTGACCCATGGGAACGCTGTGTCCATAAACTGCCCACTGCACAGCCTGGGGCAAAGAGGGCAGAGGGTAAGAGCAGGGTCTGCACATCCTGCTCAAGCCTGAAGCCTTGCAAATGTGTATTTCTGCTTTTAGTCCAGCTGTGGGGAGGCTGCAGGCTCTGCTCCTCAGCTCCCCTGTGCTTTGACAGAGCAGCATTGATTTTATTTCATTTCTTTCTATAGATCTGTACTTGCTGTGGCCCTAAAGCTCATTGACTCATGGTGTCTTCTGAGGGGAGCCCTCCCACTTTCCACAGACACTTCTTCAAGTGTCTGCCACACTCGAGAAGTTTTTTATTAAAAAAGGGAAATTAAAGTACCTCATTTCCAAATCTGGAGCGGGGCAATGCATGTGGAAAGATTATGATCATTTGATAGTCACTCCTCGGCCTCTTTGCTTTTATTCCATAACCTGAGGCTTTCATTGTTGCACATTTTGGAAGGAAAAGCAATTTGGAGTCAGCATAGAATTTGGATGATAATATGGAAAATCCCTCTGAAATACTGCAGTGGAGAGGCACTGCAGGGAGATGAACCAAAATTGTGTACAGAGGGCAGCTGCAGGTTTTTGTAGCCACCAGAGCCCAGTTAATAGACCATGGTCAGGGACAGTGCAGGAGAGCAGGGATGGTGTTACAGGCCATGCCTTCCTTAAGGGAAGGGCTGTTTTCCCTGGGCTGAAGTTTTCTAAACTCAGTAACAGCTCAGTGGCAGACAGTTCCCTGTTTTATGCTTCCTATGTGCTTACTATGGTGTCATTGTGGAGAATTTTCATTGGGGATTGCTCAAAAAGATGCCAATAGTTTTTTTTTCCTTTTTCTTTAAATTTTAGAACATGTTGATGCTGAGAAAACAGGGTGAACTACTTCTGCCTTTTTGATAAATTCTTACCACAACATTTTTCGGTGCTGTTTGCTGTTCATGGCAGTGAAATCCAGCCTCTTCTTAGGGGAAGACTCATTACTATAAAACTTGATTACATAGTGTTTGTAGCAGAAATATTTTATGGGTCAGCAGGAAAAGAACCAATTATTGCAGACTTCTTGCCACAGAGCATGGCTGAGTTGCTGTGTTTCATCAGGTACAGCGTGATGCAAGCTGCTGGAAGCCATTCAATCATCCCCATAAATTAGACCTTCTGCAAAAGGAATTTTCAAACCCAGTATTAGCTTTTTGTATTTGGTTAGAGGAGACAAAATATTTGGGTTTAAAGCCAACACTTAATAATAATAATATGGTTTATGTTTCACTTATAAACACATGAAATCTAAATTATTAATAAACCTAAGCCGTATTTTCAAAAGTGATCTTGATACGTGAGGTTTAAAATCTCAGTGGAAAGGAGATGATTTTGTATTTCTGAGTCAATTTGCTCCAGATCTTCAAATATATTTGGGAGCCTCATTGCTGTTGACAGTAAGACAGGGTTTTATTACCTAATTAGGTAACAATCTTTGGATGAAGTTCTTACCTGCAGAAAAGGTAAGTTAAAATCTAGATTAAAAGGAAAAAACTTGCAACCTATGGAAAAACCTACTTGTAGCCAGGTGTGAAACCTGACTTCCTACTCATACATAAGTTATGACTTAAGGCAGTGCCAGAGCCTTTGCAGTGTTTTATTGGATTATAGTGCTCAATAAAAATTGCATTTTTTTTCTACAGCTCTGGCAGAAGGGAGTTTAAACACTGAGGTTTCAATGGATGTTACATAATTTTGTCCCTTTTTATACTTCCTCAGCATCGCATCAAGGTGATATCCTGGAGACAAAGGGGGTAGGGATTCCTCCTGCAGGTGCCTTAGAAAAGGATGAGGATTCACTTCCCCCACTGGAAAGAAAGCCAGTCCAATATTAACCAATGACCTGATGTTAATAAATTGCTTTACTTCTGGTAGTGCAAGTAAGTATTTTAATTCTATGAGGTTTTTTTTCTTTTGCTGTGAAGTAATTGTGTTGTATGGAATGACTAAATAATTCAGCTGGATCCAGGGATAACAAAACAGAAAATCTGAAGGTTATCAACTCTTGGGACAATATTTTTCCAACATTTCTTTCCTAGGACTTGTATTTAGGGACACAGTGAAGCTCACTCTAAAATTTGAAGTGTGATTTAAGACCTGGAAGCTTCAAACAGACTCAGCCCCTGGGTGAGGGATGCTTTGTTAAATCCAAAAGTTAATCCTCCAGATGCTCCCTCCCAGAATGTATCGATTTTCCTTTAAGGAGCTGGCATGCATCCCTGGGAAGAGGTCTTTGCTCATAAACCTTGATCAAAGGCATTCTCTGTGGTACATGCAGGTAAAAATTCTATGGAGTCTTTTCTGTCTAAACCACCAGACTGATTTATATTTGTCTACACAGTAGTGGAATGATTAGGCAAAAAAAAAGTAGTAAATAGTGAAGATTTCTTTTTCTTTCTTTAAGTGAATGGGATTTGCCCAAGAAAATAAAATAAAGCAGAGACAACATGCAGCTGATGGCTCAGTTATGCACTGCAAACCCTCTAAATTGAATTCAGGATAAATACTTATGTAAGACAAAGTATAAAAGCTTTGTCATCATCAGTATGCCACAGTATTAAATGAAAACTGAGTTTCTGGTCCTCTGGAGCAACAATGAGGTTGCACTTCCACAATTCAGTCACTTCTGAGAGCATTATTTGTAAGGTTTACCATACTCCTGACAAGAAGGACCCTCAGCAGTAGAGGAGCATTTATTCCTACTTAGACAGGAAGGTTTGTACACCTCTGGCATCCATAAATCTCTGTTGCATATTCCTCCTCTTGCAGAGATCAGGGCTAATACTCCTTGGGGAACTAGAAGGGGAAGAAAAGAAATTTGTTTTTCTTCTGTGCACTACATCACTTACTTTGATCAAACAGTAAAACCTTTTCAGGGAATCATTCACAGTTTCTTTCAGGAGACAGGTATTCAGCTCCTTTTTATATGTACCAGTCTTCTTTATCCAGTCTATAATTTCACATTTATTTCTCAGGTTTGAGTGCAAGTTCACTTTCTGCAAACTGTGGAAAGACAGCATAGAATATAATTTTAGGGATTTTGAAAAGGAAATGCTGAATATTTCTTCCAGTGCAATGCAGGCTTGTAGATCCAACACAGCTATGAGAAGTTCTTGCAGTTAAGATGGATAAAGATGAGCACTGAGTAAAAGAGAAGTTTGGAAAACCCACCTGCATTAACAAGGTCTGCAAATAAAACAAAACTATTGGAAAAATGAGAAGTCAATCAACCTATTTGTGATAATCATTGATTGATGTGAGTGGTGTTTCATGGGAGGGGGTGCCTTGGAGTGGAAAGCTGTTAAAGGATTCCTGTCAGTGCTGCTTGCAAGTATTTTTCTCTCTTGATTTTAAAGCTGAGTCGTCTTAGCTACCTAATTTTGGGAAAATGCTAACATAGGTAAACGTTTGAAAAAAAAAAGAAAAGTTGTATTTGAATCACGGCCTGGATATTTGTAATTTGTTAGATGTTTGAGTTACAAGAATATGAAAAACTAAGGAAAAAAATAATGGTTCAGTTTCTTGACCCTGCAGATTAGGGAAGTCAAAGAAACTTATTGTTCTTATTTCTTCTGAACCTGTTGCTGTTCATAAAACACAGCACTGCCAACAGATGCAGCAGACCATCTTTAACGTGTTTCCAGGGTATTTTTAATTTAGGTACCATTAGTAAGCTCCTTTTGATTTTCAGCATAAGAAAAGCTAAGGAGACACTATGATAAATGCTGCCCTAGAAATACCTGGTTACTGGGGAGACAACTGAAAACTCCTCAAGGATAACTGTGGTATGTAGAAAGGCAGGAGAAATCTTAGCCTGTCACAGCTGATGGTGAAGTTTTTAATTTTTATTCTACCCATCAGCATTTGTGTTTTCCTATTGAGGATTTTGTCTCTTACCTCCTAGGCTACCATCTCTGTTTTTACAGCTTTTAAGAATTGAAAATATGCTGCCTTTATGGTTGGCCAAAATTGCAATATTAATAAGGAAGTGTGAGTGAAAATGCCAGTACAAATGACACGTATTGCTGTCATTCAGGTTTTGAAGTTGTTACTCTCCTGAGTGAGGAGTAGCAGATGCTCCTGTTACCTTGAAGTGTCTTTTTCTAAGCCTCAGTTAAATCTGGCATCATCTGTTTCCCAGCCCTACAGACTTAATTTGATACCAGGCACATTTTTATCCCATCTGAGTGAATGTGAAAATATGAAGAGGAAAATAGTGCCTTAGGGGAGATTTTCTATTTCTGGAAGTAATCTCCATTGATACATTGTGTGAGCCTTCAGAGTAAGGAGAATTGAAGATGGGGAGTGGGTGATTCCTTTTTTTCCCCCCCTACTTTCCTAATTTTTTTACAAAAGGCAGGACAAAATGAGCAACCTTTGTGTAGAGAGATCCTGTCTTGAGAAGGCGAAGTGTTTTATATATGGGCCTTTATTCAAAGGTGAGCAGACTGGATTTTTGTTTTGTTTTTTCTCCTTTTTCTTCTCAGTATTACTATAAAGAGGTGCTATTGCACCTGTCCCTGTATGAACTGCTTTGCTGTCTGGTGTTGCTCCATCTACAGTCAACGTGGCTCTTGAGCTGAGTTTGTCATGAGACTCCAGGAGAAGTTAATAAAATAGAAGTGCAGTGAAGCTGCAGGGTACCACTGGTCAAGTTTGTGCCTGTCCTGAAAAGTATCTGATGTTGCAGTGGGAACTCTCCATTGAAACTCTTGGTCTTTATACTTTTAGCACCATGGCTCCATTCATCTGGAAGCAGCAAGAAATGCTGGAATTCAAGTCTGTGAGTTGTTAGTCTTGGGTTGTTAGTAACTCTCTAGCATTTTATTAGTGGCAAAATAGTCATCAGTAGAGTGGTGACCTGCAAGAGCCAGAAACACAGAGAAACCAGACAGACACAATAATAGATTTTAGAGAACCTTCCTTACAATCTTGGCCATGCAATTTAATAAGCAAATAAAAAGTACAGTTTAGTTCAGTACAAAAGCGATACACTTTTCATTACAGAACTTCTGAATTCCCTGGAATGTAACTTCAGAGGCTGATGTCTGATATTTCAGGATTAAGGTTTTACCTTGAAAGCTGCCTCACAAGGCACTGACTTTCCAATAAAGACACAGAGTTAAACTTATGTCTGAGTTTAAAAGGTAATCTCTGTGGTTTGCAGATGCAAACCTTGTGTATGAAGATAAGCTGGCTATGAGAAGGACACCGTCTTGGAAGAGTAGAGTATTTTCATAACTGAAGACTTTTATTTGTCTAAGGGAAGTGAATGTATCAATTTAGTTGGAAAAATCACCTCAGTCACTTTAACCCATATTGTCCCAAAGCTGTGCTTTCTGTGCACTGTAGGCAGCTGAAAAAAACAAAACCTACTACAGTCTGTAGCTGTTACCAGTCTCTGTAAACTTAGATTCAAATTGATATTTGCCCTACTGTAAAGCACCCTAAGGGTTGTTGGGTAAAACAGGGTTGTGTTCCCAGCCTACTGGGGGCTCTCTGACTCTGCTGTTCAACGCTCAGGCAAACAACGTCCAGGATTTTGCTGCAGCTATAATTTGAGTATAGTTTCCATTGATTAGTGGAGGTTGGACAGAGAGCACAGTGATGCAGATATTAAAGCTGGAAAATGAGGTTCGAGCCCTGCTGTCAATAGCAGGTGGGCTGTGCTGCTGTATCATGATAATGCCCTTGGATCATAATGAAACAGCCATTGATCAGCTGAATTGGGCTCTTTCAGAGAAAAATGTAGCTAGGTGGTTAAGCAGGCTGAGATTTACTGCCCGAGAACGTCCTAATTTTGAAAGTTCTCGTTTAGAGATCATTCAGGAGCCGGCATGAAGCTGGAAAGACAGAAATCAGTGGATGCAGGTTCCTGGAGTGGGAGCAGTGTCCCCTCCAGAGCAGGTTCAGCCACTTACCCAAACACAGTTCATCGACCAGATAGTTTGCAGAAGGAAATAGCTCACCAAAGCTGACATCTGCTTGGAGGGCTCTAAAGATCATGGCATTAGCAGTTTTCTTTTTGTTGTTTAAAGCAAAGTTCTGATCCCAACACAAGTGCCCACCTCTTTGTGGTTGGTGCTTAAATATCTACACTTGAAAGAATATACAAAGCACCTGTATTATTAGAAGTATTTAAACTTTTCTAACTGGTGCCTCAAGCTATTTCGAAAATATGCTTAGATCCTGCTGTTGTCAATGTGCTGTAGTGTTTTCTAAATAAGGATTCCTGAAAATAGGAACAAAGTAAAGAAATGCACCCTAATACAGTGACCCTACTGTGCTCTTTTATGGATTGGTGCATGTGGATCACCATGTCTGATGATTCAGCTACTAGGTCACGTAGAGCTGCTGATGTTTTTGTCTCCAGAGGTCACTTTCTGAGCCTCAGCCTCAAAACACGTCAAAGGCCCTGGGATTCACTGGAATGTGCACACTGGTACAACTGCTGATTTCCCATTAGTGAAGTCTCCCTCAGTAACAGATGTTCTTTAAGAACATGGGTTCATCCATTCAAAGCCTTGTGCTGCAAAAGCGTATTTGAAGTTTTTTTTCTTCTCACGTCTTCTTTCCCTCCTTATTAAATTATTTAGTTGCCTTAAATTTATGTAATTACTGTCTTTTATATCTCTCCAGCATCTGCAATTCTAATTTAAAAAGTCTTAGCAAATTTGGTCCATGTACCTGCTGCAGTACTTTCTTTTGTACATTTACAGTGTAAAGCTTAAATTTTTACCTTGGACTTCTGGGTCCAAATTATCAGCCAGTAGAAGTTCATGTGACTGCCCCTGTCTTGTCCTAGTTTCTGCTCTTCCACAAAGCAAGGTCACAATCCCAAGGCAATTTTCCCAATAGAATCGGATGCTTTCAGACAGTAATCACAGTGTGTAGGTGACAGGATAACATGAAACAACGAGAAGTCCTGGGTCGTCCTGGTACTGTTTGGGTTAGCTCAGTTTGCAGTCTCACCTGAGGTGTCTGAATCACAGGCTGTGAAGTGAAAATCTTCTATAAAACGTTCTTGTGTTCTGAATTGTGGTGCTCCTTTCTTCTGAGTCAGCTGGAAGAAAAACACAGGAAAAACTCTTTTTTCTGCCTCCTGATTCTGGCTCTTCTGGAATCAGTAAATGCAGAGACTCTTGAAAATCAAAATAAGGAAAGGAGAGTTTGCCCTTTTCTGTGTATCTAAATCAAATAAGGATTATATTCCTTCTGGGAGTGTAGAGGAGATCATAGGGGAGATCTGGGATCTTTCTGTGATGGTTTCCAGGGTAATTCAGCAGTTCCTGTTGTTCCTGTATAAGGTTCATGTTGTGAATGCTGTGGGCTCAAAGATGCAAATGTAAAATTCCTCAAACAACTCGTGCTGCTATCAAGTGGCAAGGCTTTAGAAGGAAATTTATAAAAAATTCTAAAGAGTGAGGTTGTCTTCCAGCTGCTTTCCTTTTTGGGTCTGGTACTAGTGCAGCTTGGTTAGATCCAGAGATCTGTGCTAGATCTGTGTTCCTGTTGAGACCATTGTTTGTTCACATTGGACTATGTGTGTCTCTTCTGGTCCTTTAAAAGTAATTTCCCTGTTGCATTTCCAGAACTCTCTGGACTCCTAATGCTTTTCCTGAGCCTGCAGTACTTAAATGTAATAGTTTGTGCAGTTAACATCTGAACCCGAGTCCTAAAGCATTTGAGTTCCCTATATTTAGGATGGGAATGCCTGCAATTTATTAGAAACTTACATCCCAATTATCAAATCCAGTTTATTTTCTATTTCCCAGTAGTTTTTCATCTGTGCTTGTGTGGCAAACCTTAGAAGAAAAATAGAAGAATAATTTTTGAAACATGTTCTTTGTGTTCTTTGTCTTTGAAAGTCAGAAATCTCCACAGATTCTCCCACTCATTTCACTTATGTCTTTATTTATACTTTAAAAACATCTCTCCATCTTTTAGCTGTAGTGACAACTTCTGGAGTGTTATTCTCAACTGCCCTGAGATTTGGAACAGTTTCCAATAGCTGCTATTCTGTTTACAATCCTTCATTTCAACAGAAACACTCAGCTACTACAACCCAAATATTTGTATAGGAAGAAACGTCGGCAAACTCAAGATAGATTTTCCCAAAGAAATAATGCAAAATTGCATGTTAGCCAGCAGCAAGGGAGGGTAAGGAAAGTCTTTGCCTGACACTTCTGTGAGTGCTGCTCGTGTCTGACAGACTGGATGGGTTCCTGCTGGTGGGGAAATAAGTGAGAGGTGTTAGAAAACTCTTCCTTTGCTGGGTAAAATGACAGAGGGCAGACACAGCTGCTGTGCTGCAAACAGGTGAAGAAGAGCATTTGAGGTGTGAGGAGTGTTTTCTGCTCTGTGAGTGTGCAGAGAGAGATGGATTTCTTCTGGAGCCTCACAGAGTGCCCCAAAGCCTCTGGGACAGCAGGGGATGAAGTGGGAGTCACAAGCCAGACCTGCAATTCCAGAGAATGGTTTGGAGGTGGCTGGGGGGGATGGCTTGCCCTTGCAAGTGCCCCTCCCTCCACACTTCTGCAGCGGGATCTGGCCTTTGGGTTTCACGTTTCCTGCAGGAGCGTGTGCTGCTCGTGTGCTTCCACCACATCTGCACCTGCTCTGCTGCCCCTCAGGCACAATTCCTCCCTCCAAACACATTCATCCGTTTGGCTGGAGCTGAGCTGGAGGAGTTGCTGAGGTTTTTTCAGCTGAATGCAGGCTGTGGCTCCAGTGAGAGATGTAGGGATTTAAGCACCTCCTAGATAATGAAGATCTATTGGATTAGTCAATTGGTATTCTCAGTTATGCAGAGAAGAAGCACCAAGTTTTATCCTAAATATGTGCATTCCAATGTAGGTCTGCTGTAACACTTGTTTTGTTCTTAGCAAATGAACCAGTCCTGGAAAATGGCATCACCCCATGTTAGTAATGTCAGTTCCTTACAAATTTTGTTTTTACGATGAAATTTCCTTTCTCTTGCCAAAGAAACTTCAGTGGAAATTGGACCTTCTCACATTTAGGAGAAAATAAATTAGTGATAAGTAGCTGTTCAAAGTAATCATACAAAACACTCCTTTAGAACCAGCTGCTTCCAGGCCAGAAGTGAAACCGTCTTGTTCCACTATAGGAAATTACCCACAAGAAACATGGCCCGAACAACAAGCTAATACATCTGTCTGTGTCAGAGTTAAAAGCAGGGGGGAAAAGGGCTCTTGGAGGCTGAAAAGTACAAAGCAAATGTATGTTACAAATCAGCTTGACTCAATGTACTTAACAGAATCTTGCCTCGTTATCAACACGGTTTATTAGATATGCAGAGCTACTGATTGCTTTTTGACACATGAAAATACTAAGCATCATTGAAACATCTTGGTGTAGAGTATAAGACAAGACTTTTCATTGTCAGTCTCTTCAGATGTTGTTTGTTTTAGCATTTAGATTTATAAAGAAAGATGTTTACTGGGGTGTATTCTCTGAGGATGTCTGCAAATTTATATGCAACTTTTAACACTCCTAAGAGTAATTCACACATTTAATGCAGCAAAACTTTCTCAGTGTATGAAGACAGCTAAACCTGCCTTGCTCAAAACCACATTTCTATACATTGTTCTAGAGAGAAATATTTTGAATAAATTTGCAGAATAAATGAGTGGTTATCGAGGGAATCTCCTCTAGGGAGGAATTACACAGGGGAAAACTGAAACTGGTTAAGATCCCTGTGAGTGCTTCTGGCCCACCAAAGCCATGGCAAGGTTTAATTCAGTCACTCAAGTGCTCCATTGCAGCAGCAGAGTCACATTCCACAAGCAGGTTGGACAGGGCTCTCCTACACATTGCCTTTTAGGTTCAACTTTGTCCTGTCTCCTGTTTGCTAACAGTTCTGAGCAAATTGGCTCTAATTACTCCAGGTAATTTGAGTTAATATGTCAGCTCCAGGCTGCTAATCAGTTGGCTCTGCATGTGTTCCTCAATGATTACAAGTGTAAGTAAGAACCTGGGTCTGCTGCTCATCAAAATACCTTATTCTCAGCATCTGTGCATTGATTCACTGTGGAGTAGAGGCTTCTGGCTGTGGGACTTCGTTTCTGGTAGCTCTAAAGGATTCATGTGTCAGGGCATTGATTCAGCAAAGATATTGCCTTATTTTAGACCATCTGATTCCATTTTAGGACAGGTGTTTCTATTCTGAATAATAGCATTTGATGGAAAATGTCAACTATAGTTATTCCTACTCAACATAAGTCTGATTTCTACTTCCTGGTAGTTCTCTGTAATCTCTCTGGTAAAGATACAGGTAGTGTGAGATGGATACTTGCAGAGTTTGGGGGAAAAAAATTAATTTGGGCTCAATCCTGCAATCTTTGCTAACATAAATGATCTTATTGAAGGCACTTACTTGTTAATAAGGGCCTAGATTGGGCTTTGAGTCCAGCCTTCAGATCATGAACAAAGGAGTATTTTTTTTTGTTTGAAATACACCATGATCAGAACAAAGGGGAAATTAAATAGGGAAATGTTCCCTTTTGCAGGACCTCAGGTTTGTGTTATTTCAGCTGACATCTGCACAGCACCAATTGACAAAACTCCACTGACTGGTGTAGAGATGGAGAGAAACAACAGATCAGAGGCTTTTCATTAAGGTGCCTTTCATGCACATCAGTGAGTCAGCATTGCCTGCAACCCTGAAAACACCAGCAAAAAAGGCAATAAGATCCACCCAGGAGGGTTTCTGATGATGTCTGTGCAGTGAAATGAGGCAGTGGGTGCTCTGCTCTAGTGTCTGTGAGCTTGTAAATCCCTTCAGTACAAGTCACTGATGTGTGGGGGGTATTTTGGGAGTCACAAGAATATTCCTGCAGGAAAAGATGTGAACCAGCTGGTTTGAACCCAGCCACAGCGGGACCCTCACAACTTGGAATCAGCCTCAATTCAAATCATTCAAGAGGGTGACTCTGCCTCTCAACTCCAGAATAGAAGAGATGACACTTTGCTTTGGGTGGTTTATATGCACTTTGACTCTCCAGAGAGCAGAGGAGAAGGGAATGATGGCAATCCAACAGAAAACAAAACCATGGCGTGTTAAGGTGGTTATAGCTGAAAGCAAAAACCTGTGGAGCAATATGAACAGTATTTTACTGGGAGACAAAACCCAGGTGCTTTTGTTTTGGGGACGGAGGAAGGAAGGGTGTGCCTGGAATGTCAGGTTGGGGGTCATGGCCCTACACTCATCAGACATGAATTCTACTTTGATTTTTCTAGAGCTTTTTTCTGTAGGTATTGGCATGTCATTAATTTTAATTGCTTTAAAACCTGCTGTAGGCAGGGATCGAGCCTGGCTAAAACCACACTGATGTAAATTCATAGTAATGGTGTTGAAGTCAACAGCTCAGCAGCAGGTACAGTGTGCAGGGCAGGACTGCTGTGAGGGTATTGTTGACCTATTGTAGAGCCACAGAATGGCTTGGCTTGGAAGGGACCTTAAAGATCATCTGCTTCCACCCCCTGCCATGGTCAGGGACACCTTCCACTATCCCAGCTTGCTCCAAGCCCTGTTCAACCTGACCTTGGACACTTCCAGGGATCCAGGGGCAGCCACAGCTGCTCTGGGCAGCCTGTGCCAGAGACAGATCCCTTTGGATGGCATCCCTTCCTTCCTGTGTGTCAGCACAGCTTGGTGTTGCTGCCGGGCTCACTGAGGGTGCAGTGATGCCCCTGTCCACGTTGCTGGTAAGCAGGGCTGGTGCCAATACTGACCCCAAGGAACACCACAGGTCCCTGCTCTGTGCTTGGACGCTGAGCCATCCACCACTGCTCTGAGCATGACCATCAGCCAATTCCTTCCCCACCGAGTGGTCCCTCTGTGAAATCCATGACCCTCTAGCTTGGAGACAAGGATATCATATGGGACAGTGTAAAATGCCTTGCACAAGTCCAGGTAGGTGAATGTCAGTCAATCTTCCCTCATTTACCATCTCTGTAACTCCAGCATAGATGGCCAAAAGTTGTGCCCTCAGTGAAGCCGCGTTAGCTGTCACCAATCACCTCCTTATTGTCCATGTGACTTGCTGTGAGAGCTCATCCAGCTGCTAAATGGGGTCGAAAGATTTGTCCCTTTCCAGAGCAATAATAAAGCTCTAATGTGCTCCTGAATCTCTGGAGAGTGTAAAGTCTAATTTACTTCCGAGCTCAGATCGAACTTAGAACCTTTGCTGAACTGGAAGGAACTGAACAGCTACACTCAGCCATAATAAATCTGGCTTTAGTTCATTTTAATAGAATGAAAATTGACTGGTCTTCTGAGGGAGAATTCTGGTCTGGTGTTGAATCACCCTGATGGTTTATATGAAACCAAATTTGAACAAACAAACAAAACCCCACAGTGGCTTAAGCTGGTATGAACGGGCTTTATGGCAGATCAAGCCTCATCAATGTGACACCAAGCTCTTGCTGAGAGGCTATAGTGTATCCTTTTGCATAAATCCTTACCACATGTCTGGATATTATGACTGATTCTGATCAAATTAAGCCTGTGAGCAATTCAGTACTGCCCAGAACTGGCACCCATTACTCTGGGATCATGGCCTCACTGTGTGCTTATGGTAATTGATGCCTGGTTTAATTTTTGTGTTGTTGGCCTTGTCCAGGTTTTCATTGCTGCTTGTGGTATGATGAAACTTATGTTGAACTGCATATTGGAAAGATCAGAATTCAAATTAATCGAACACCTCATGTAAGTACATCAGTGGGAAGGAAGAGAGTGCAGGCAGAAAAACCCCAGGACTTGAGTGTGACATTAAGATGTAGAAAAAAGACATTCTCCTGAGTGTTGCAAAAGCTGAGACAACAAAATCAACATTGAAAAACAAAAAAAGATGGTTTGACAGTCCTTTCAGCATCAGTATTGCTTTAAAATTAGTTTTGCAAATCTATATTTAATTAGACAGTTATAGTATTGTGTGCTAAATAAATGCTAATTATTAAACATGGAATTTTTTGATGTGTAATAGGTATTTCTAAAACTCTTAATTTACTTAGTCTGAGTAAACAAATTCTAAAAAATCAACATAGCTCCCTGTACAAGAGCTACCACTGCAACTAATATATGGCAGCAGCTGGGAGCCAGGATTATATAATATTTTTGAATAGGTATTTTATTTCAAGACATACCTCAGGAATATGGGTTAGTCTGATTCATTTTAAGATCAGGGTTATTAATTATTTGTAGAACCTTGTGCCTTATACACTCATCCAGTTGCCATCTAATTCTTGAAAGCAACAAGTGAACCCATAGAGGATAAACTCAGGATTTCTTTAATTGAGCACCTTAATTAAAAATTCTGGTTAATAAGGTTCTTGGGAACATCACAGGCTGAAATTTGAAAGCAAAGATCATTTTCCTGTCCTTACCCTCCTCTCCCGTCTTTGATAGCGTGGAGAGACACACAAATGCACAATGGGATGTAGTGCAGTATATTCCAAGCCTGCTGTATTTTTGTTTTAACTGTCCTCAGAATTAAAGGTCAGTCTGCAATTCAATAAAATTCACTTTTAGCTTTCATGATTTTGGGAAAACTGAATGCTATTTAAGCGAGCTCTTCAAGTCAATGCCCAATTTGATTTGAAAACTGCAGCTCAACTAAATCTGTCCAAATAGCTTGATTTCTCTCTTGAGTAATTTGTGTTGTAAAGGCCTGTTTTGGGTATGAGCCCTCAGAAAAATGTCTTGGCTTACAAGTGTGTGTTAGTGATGGGGAATGGAAGCTGCAGTTCAAGTTGGGAGCCTCTGCAGAAAAGTTCCTGCTCAGGTTTCTCCATATACTTAAATCCTTTGTGGAATATCACACAGTCTATTGGGTGTCCACAAAAGCTCACACACACAAAGTCTGGGAAAATGCATGTAACATACTGAGATCTTTCTAGGAGCAGCATCTGGGCATCCATACTTCCTGCCCGAGTACCCAAGACTTGTACCCTGGAGATAGAGGGAAATTCTAGCCTTTTTTTGGGAGAGCTCTCAAACAGTCCCTGACAGTCTTTTATCTTGGGTATAAAAAAAGCCATCAATAATTAGTAGGCTATATTTGGAAAACTCGATGTCTGATGTAATCAGAAGGCTTGGCAAGGAAGAGGAGAGTTTGCATTCTGCCCAGAATAAATATAGCATTTCTAAGTGCTTTGCATCTTCTCTTTGCAGTGGAGATTTTTGTCTTTTAATCCTGCATTTAAAAAGCACGCTTGAAGATATTCTTCTTTCAAGGTTTTTTTCCTCTCTGTTTCTCACTAGGCTCTCTGAATTGCCTCTTTTGTTTAGTTTGAGAGTGATTTTATTATTTCCTGAAATGAAGGATCCTTCTGAATTAGTCAAGACCCAAAACACCATGGAAGTGCCTATAGCTGAGCTTGCAAAAAGGAGGTAAGTTACCTGAACAAATGCTTTACTGATTTGAGACCAAATGATGGTAGTGAGCTGTAAGTGGGTTTGAACTGACTTACATTGGATTGCCACTTTCTTTATTGAGGTGTTCAGGTGATGAACAAGCCTTTCAATGAAGATCTTTGGACCTCCTCAGCCTCAGGCATTGGTGGCTTATGTTTTTTGTACTCACTTCTAATGTTTCAGTATTTGCTTCATGTTCTTGTGTCCAAGCATCCTAATTTTTTTTTAACAGATCTCATTGAACATTGATATTAAGAAGATAAACCCCAATTTACCTACTCTTCCTTTAGGCCAAAGGAGCAGGGTCAGAACTGATGTCATTTTTAATAGTTTGATGCAAATTTGGCTATTAATTCCTTCTCCTGCTGTTGGCTTGAGACTTTGCCTTGTTCTCCTCTTCTGTTCTTCATTCTTTTAAGACTTGGTGTCTTTATCTGGACACAAGACTTTTGCTAGCTGAAGCAGCTTATTAATCTCTTTGGAAGGCAGATGGACAATTAGCTTTGAAGGAAAAGGAAAGCACATCTTTTGAGACTGTAATCTCCTTTATCTCTAGATTAACACGGGGAGAATTCTTGCCTGGAAAGGGACCAATGCCAAATCAAGGAGAGAAATTAGAATAGCCATTGCTATATTTCTCAGATTGCAAAGTAATTTCATGATTATTTCCATTTTTGTGCAAGCCTGGGTGCAGCACTGCTAAAGAAAGGAGGGTAGCAGAAAGGATTTCGAGAACACCCACTTTTCTATACATTCTACATAATCAGGTGACAAAAAACCCATTTGGAACCTCAAGGAAAAAGTGGAAAATGTAAAATAAGGACAAAGAGGTGGTGCTGTGAAGGCAGAGTTATCCCAGCTATCATGATGGGTGCAAGTTCTGCTTTTAAGAGACACTAGAATGGATACTACAAAGAAAGACAAAAGCCAACACAAACATGTGTAAATCAAAACAATTTCGAACTGAGTCTTAGGAAGTGGCTGTTTCTGCCAGCTCAGAAGGGCCACGAGCCTGCCCTGACTGTGGTGGCTGTGCTTCAAAGAAGTGACATCATAGCCACAAGGTCTAGAGGAGCTGCTTGTGATACATGGAAAATGGTGCAGGTGTCACAATAAATATCTTCTGTGGCGTTAAATAGCACTTAGGAGCTGAGGGATGTTCTTGTTAGCTGTGGGTAGGAGAATCTAGGGGACCTTCTCCTCCTCTCAGCTATCAGATCTCAGTAAATCACCTGACCTTTCTGTGCCTTGGTTTTTCTTTATGTGTGAGCAATGATGGCTCCTTCTTCCAAGTGACACAGAGGCAGGAGGTGTGCAATGGGGGATGTGGAAGTGAGCCTGGCAATTTAGAAACTGCTCAGAACCTGCATTGCTTGTGAATAACCACCACTCCTCTCACCATGAAACAAGCTGTAAAAAGGATGAGTCTGCAGAGTGGTTTAAAGCTTCTGTTGGATGAACCCATTTGTAACACTTTATCTAAATTCATACCATCCAGCCTTTATTTTATATTCAAGCAACCTTTGTTTTGTACCGGGTCAGAAATTGCTTTAATATGATGTGGTTCTGCTTTCTGTTGCTCAGCAGGGTTGGCAGTGGAGTGGTTTCCCAGCCTTTCACCTACAAGGTGTAGAAAAATGCTGTATAGTCATTTCACTGTTGAGGGATCAAACCAGCTGAGAAATAAGCTTGAGAGTGTGCACCTTAACTCCATTAAAAAAATAATCCAAGGAAATTGTTTTTACATAATATGTCTTCAGAGGGACAGCACTTAGCAATGTGCTCATGCAATCCATCACGAAGGTGACAATACTCTAATGATTTATTAGTAATACATCACTGCAATGTTTTCCCTCCAGTGATGTATTGGAGATCATAAACCACAGAGAGGGACAGCAGACGTGCAGACTGAAGTGCCTGCAAAGTCCTTCCCAAGCCTTTTGCAGTTATTTTATTGAGAGAAGTTGTCAGCAAGAATGTTGAGATTTTTCCATTCCTGGAAAAATCTGATTTGGGGGGGTGGGGGTGGGGGGGAATCTTGCCATGAGGATTCCTGGATTTGATGACAGCAGAGGCCTGCAGGCTCTGTATCTATCTTCAAACAGTGTAGAAACTCTTGATAAAGGGTTTGTTGACTGATAGTCTGCGCCTTGGAGCAACTGTAAATGCTTGAGGTTATTTACTTTTGGTTTTTATTGCCTCTGGATGTTGAAAGGCACCAGGAAATGTCTTTGAGCCTTGACATCTCAGTGTGCAAAGACTGGGCCATGTGACAGTCTCACAAATGTCATAATAGGAAAAAAGGGTCCGTCTCCATGGCAGTACTGCTGCTGTTCTGCTATCAGCATGTGGTTACACTGTGTTATCACAAGCTTTCTCTGCCTCTCTGGAGGTCACTTTAGAGATTGTTCAAGAAAATGAAAATATATCTTTTTTTTCACCATCCTGATTTCTGCTGCTTCATATACCTTATCCATAGTGCCAGGAGTAGGCTTGCAAATGAAATAGATTTGCTTTTATTCATCACTGCCTTCCCCCTCCTTCAACCAGTCCCTCAGAATGCTCTCTGAACCCAGCCTGGGTAACCTTCCCCATAACACCCAGGGGTGAGTGTCCTGTGGCCCAAGGTCAGCTTGGTGCAGAGAGGTTTCCTGCAGCAATTCCTGAGCTGATGGTGTGCTCAGAGCCAGTTCACTGTTACCTGATCTTGTTCCAGTTTGTTTTCATCTCTCTACAATTACGTCCTCACTTTCTGGAGAGGCACCAGCTTTTTCTTTGTGTGGGAATAGTCACAGGCAGCTGTTCCTGCTTGCAAACACTGCAACAATACAAATTATGGCAAATCTTTGCCATTGGCTTGAATTCAAATTGGGTTTGACTTCAAATTTTTGCAGGACTGGGTTGATGTCCATGTTGAATAGAAAGAGAAAGTGGAGTCAATAATATGAAAATAGATTTTTCTGTATCTCATGAATCACTCTGCTAGGATGAGATGTACTGTGAACCTGGGACTCACAGCCATGAGCCCATCAAGGAGGCTTTAACCCCTTTAAAAGCTTCCTGTGCCATTCCTCCTTGATTATTTCTCTTTCTGATAAGAGTATCAAGGCATTTAATTGCAACAAACACTCTGCCTGAAGGCAATAGTAAATCATAACCCACTTTTATGATCAAGAACAGAATGTACAGAACTCAGCAATGGCTGGAATTTTATTAGGTTTTATAAATGCTTCACCGGCTCTGCAAAAGGCAACTGGGGATCAGAAATACTCAGCTTGAAGCATTTTACAAATCTAGGACCAAATTCTTGGCTCTACGAATGCAAAAACCTTCCACTGCCTTCCCTGGACCTTAGCTATTGATGAAGTTCAAGTGGTGTTGAATGTTGATCAGCAGGAGCAGGGAGGAGTTTGGTTGTTTACAGAGCAATCAAAAAGGGAGAACAACCCTTTGGTGTGTATGGGAGTTGAGTGCAACCAAAATCCTGCTTTTTGCCCCCTCAGCTCCTGCTCGGGAGCTCAGAACAATGGATACAGCACAGAATCAACTTATTTGTCCTTTAACTGGAACCTCCACATGCATTTAATGTCAGTTTAAAAGTCACATGTCTGTGGAGACCGAGATTTGCTGGTTTGGGTTTTTGTCTCTGCTTTGCTTGATTTTTATTGTGCAAATGAATTTGGATGGAGAACTTCTGGCCCTTCCCGTCCTGAGCAACCTGCCCTTGTCTCTGTGGCACTGTGAGTGCTGTAGATGTATTTTTCTTTATGCTTTTCTGAGCAGATTAATTATCTGTAATTCAGAGTAGATGGACTCTTAAAGTATCAGCTTTATTAGAATGAACCTGCTTGAAGCACAGCAAAGTGCACTTATCTCTATGTTAGTACCAGAGCTCTTCAGGGCACGTAAAAAAGAGTTGGGAATTTTCATCCTGATTCAGATAAAATCCTTCCATTTAAATACCTTCTCCCAGCCCTGGTGCAAAGGAAGCACCTCTTGCATCTGTCTGGAATCCAACCACCTTTTTAGTATCCTAGAACGAAAATGAAATTGCATGGGTTGGGCTGTGAATGGCTTCAGAAGCCTTTCCAGCCTCACTGAGAGGCACTGACAGCACTGAAGGCTGCAGGCAGAGCACAGACCATTTCCTGCAGGTGTTACCTAAACACCATTTGACATTTGTCTGACTTATCTTGATTTTTCAACGTGTCGGTTCACACCTCTGGCTGTGAAGGTGAACAGCGGCTGAACTGGGGAAATAAATGGAGGGCAGTGCTTATTTTTGGCTCAAAGACAGTCCAACTATCATATTAAAATAGAAATAAAGTATAAAATGAGTTGAATATTATCTTAGTATACTGAGTTGCATGACAGCTGTATGCAGAAGATAGAACCAGGCAGCCTTTTTGTCCCAGACCATGTCAGGCACTCTGTGCCAGCCAAATGAGCCCCAAAACAAAGAGGCTGCATAGTAAATCAGGAGGAGTGGGTTAGAAGAAAGGTTTTCACTCAGAGGGAGTCAGAAAAGTGAAAGGATCAGCCTCAGGTTGTGGAAGGAGGCTGAGGCTGGGAACTGATGTCAGATCTTTGACATTGTTGATATGTTCACTGGTTCAACAATGGTTCCTAGCACAGGCTTCCTTTCCTGCAGCTCTCCAGTTCTGTGGAAGATGTTAGAGAAAAAAAATCTCTCAATCACTGTTCCTGGAGTTTCTCCTAAGAATTGCTGGAGTCCCATTATAGAAAAAATGCTGGAGCCATCATTAAGGTTCTAGAGAGAAGAATATGAACATGCATTTCACTCTTAATAACTTCCTGCTTTGAATTTTTCTTCTGAAAAAAGAATTTACCCCTTGCCTTAGTGGGAAAAACAGAAGCTGTAAATAGCCTTTTTCCTCTATGTATCAAATGAATTTATGTCCAAGTAAACCTTTTGCATCCTGAAGCAAAGAATTCCACAATGCAATTGAGGGAAGCATGAAGCAGTATTTGTTTGCTTCAAACATTCATGCTGATAATTTTACTACTTCCTCTCGAGTTTTTATGTTGATAGAGTGAGCAACCATTTCCCCCTCGTCTGCCCTGCTCCCAGGTTTATATTCCTCTTTGGTTTGCTCCTTCCCAAGATGAAGTTAATTTGATTTAAATATTCTTGGGACAATTTTGATTATCATTGTTGTTCTCCCCTCTACTTTTTAGTAGATCCTTTTGGTGAGGAACAAAGCTGCACAAAATGGTGAAATTGTGGACTCACTGTGGATTTATTCAGTGCCACAGTGATGATTTCTGTTCTGCTCTCCATTCCTTCCTAATAATTCCTAACATTCTATTTTCTTTCACTTCTATTGAGCATTGAACTGACACTTTAATTGACTTATTATAGCTTCAAGAGATCTATTATTTTTCCCCAAATGCTAACAAGGTGCTATATTTCGTCAGTCCAGGATGGCTTTTCCTCTTGTGTGCCTCACTTCCCATGGATCAGCCCTGAATTCCATTGCTTTTTGTTCACACACTCTGTACTCCTCCAGTCCATTTGCCTCCCCTTTGCAGTCAGATTTTACCAGCTTGAAAGTCTTGCTAAAATCAGTTCTCTTTGTCATCTGACTTTTCCAGAAACACAGAGACTAAAGCCATAAGGCTTTAAAAAACATAAATTAGCTACCCAAAAAACTCTTTAATTCAGAATTAAGGTTGCTCACCCGAGATCTGTTCCATTACCAGCCCAATCCTTCTGTTTTACACAGAACAAACACAAGTGAATGAAATCTGCCTTACCCGAATTAGCAAGCAGCAGCCAAATATTTACTGAGTCACTTATTCAACTTGATTAAATGAACAGAATATTAAAAAAGCAAGAAAACGGGGGAATATATGCAACAAAATCATTCAAGCAAAACAATTCTATTAGCCATTCAAGGAACAGGCTTTTGGAGTTAGGGGTGTTGTTTACTAATTGGATTTACTGTAGCAGTGATTACTTAGTGTCTCACAGTTTTCTGTACTTCAACATTCATCTCTTGTCTGAATAAAATCTGTTGTGTTTATGGCAAGATTCCCATTTCCATCAAAGGCAGTTGGGTCTGGCCTCTCTTGTGTAAGAGGTTTTTAAAAGATCTAAATAGTATAATCTTGTTTTCTAGCTGATGTTAGAGCTAGTCTGATACTTCTTTGTCTGTGCTTTTCAGGAGATAACAGACAGACAGATCATGCAAAAACTAGTTTCAGAATTTTCCACTCCATACAGAGTAGCCAGAGAACATTTGTGAAATGATAAAACCTGTCACAGTAACCTGAATCTTCAGATTTCAGATGTGAATAGTTCAGGAGTGAATGGAGAGCTGAGATTTGTGTTATAGAAGCTACAATGTATGGGCTAAAACAATATTTATTTCTCCGGAGTGCTTACAGTAATTTCTGTTGAGCTTCTGCAAGCTCAAAACCAAAAGTGAGTTCTCTCTTACTTTGTGTTTATCAAGTTTAATGTAGGAATTGATTTTACTCTTAAGTCCTTCCAGGACCACCCTGTCTACTCTGTAACACTTGCTTTGTTTTTTACCTTTTCCCCCTCAGTATTCAGGCTGAAGTTCACAGCTTCTCCCTTTACCCACCACTTCATAAACCTCAGGTCTGAAACTTGTGAATTTTGAGTGGTACTTTGATGTTTTACAATTATTCATACCTTATATATTGATATTGTATTTCTCATTCAGAACATCTTCAACTCCTCATATTCATGTTCCTGTTCCCCTTTGATCTATATCATTAGTGAGCTCTTGTTCTGTGTGCCGATACTTTTTTTCTGTGCACTTTTACAGATCTTGCCTTGTCACTATTGATTTTCTTTTCTCTTTTTATTTGAGATATCTTCTTTATCCTTCAGGTTTGGATTTTTTTTTTTTCAGTTTATGGATAATTGTTTATTTTTTTCCATGTATATTTGATCTAGTATCTTTCCCTTAAACCAATTTCCCTAGAAAGCAGCCAGTCAAAAAGAAGCAGACAAGGATAGAATTAATTTCAAGAGAATTTTGATTTGAAATGAAAGCACAGGAAAATCCAACTTGTCTCTCCATCACTCCCCCTCCTTCTCTCCCCTCCTCAGCATCTCTTCCTCTTTTTCCCCAATCCCCCCTGTTCTCCCTCCTCTCATTTCTTCAGGACGGCAGCCTTGCATTAGCTTTGTCTCCTCTTGCTGTAGCTGGGGTTTAGGAGCTCTGTGTCCCTGATTCTCTGGGCAGGTTATGTCCTTGTGATCTCTGCCATCTCTGAACGTCATCCTGGTCTGGTAGACTGTGGCTGTTTCTCAGAGACGGTGTTTCCAGGCACAGGGAATTAGGCAGATTACTAAAATTTGTTTTTTTAGCCTGGTACCCTGCAGACATGGGATCTCAGTTCTCTCTTCCTCAGACTCGGGGTGGATGACTCGGAGCGAATCCCTTGATTGCTCTGTGCTTTGGTTCTCATCTCTCAGAGCAGCAAGGCTGGAGGCTCCTCCGTGGTTCATGAGGGGAGCCCGAGGCAGATGCATCCAAAGCTGTGCTGAGATGCCGCAGTGCCGGGCTGCCGGAGGCCATACAGATCCCTCACGTGGGCTGGACATTAAGGGTTTTTTTGCTTCCTGTCTGGGATTGTTGTATTTTATCATGGCTGGCAGCCTTGCCAAGAGTTACCTCATGCTCCGTGAGATATTGAGCTGTGCATGGCAGCAGCGGGGGCTTCTCAGGCGGTGCTGACCCGGGGGTGGCACAAAGTGTTGTCCCTTCTGCAGCAGCCACTGCAATGAAGGCTCAGTGCAGGACTCACCTCAGAGCTGCAGGCAGCATCTTTTAAAGAGTAGCAGTCCCGGGCTTGCTTCAGTCTCTCCAGACTGCCTCATCGACACATTTTCCCCTTTTTTCCCTCCATTCTTCTGTCTCCTTTCCTTCTCATCAATCAGAGAATTCGTGGTCTGCTGATGTAATTAGGAAAACAGAGCATTCTGGAGAGGTGTATTGATCGAGTACTTTATAATAAAAGTTAGTAATGTTTAATTTCTTGTTGTCAGCTTTCATTGTGCTAAAGAAATCAATTCACTATTGTCTCTTCTCCATTATTCAATTGTCTAATAAGCTACTTTGCAGTCCCCTCAAAATCAAATTTTAATGATAAATCACTGTAGGAATGGAGAGCACATGAACCCATGTACATGAGGATTATCCCAAATCCATACTAGGTGGGATGCACTTCTTTCCAATTACAAATGAATTTTCTCTTTTCTCTTTTTAAAACAGTCAGTAAGACAGGTTTTCTGTCCTTTCACTAAACTCTGCAAGAGGTTTGCTATAACTTGTTTTCTCTCATTTAGGATTCATGCGTTATCAACCCCCCTCTGAATCTTGAATTTCACTCTCAAAGTGATACCTCTCTTCTTTTTCCCTCCCTACCTCTCTCATCCCACACAAAATTAGAGTTGAAAAGCAGAGAAAAAGTGGCCTTGTAGGAGAGAAAAGTGTACTCAAACCCTTTCTCTTTACTCTGGCTTTACCCCAGCTCACAGTAAAGCAAATGCTCCTCTCTCCAGAGCAGCCACAGGAGCTGTTTGTGTGTCAGGGAGTGGAGAA
This sequence comes from Coloeus monedula, assembly GCF_965178545.1. Classification (NCBI taxonomy): domain Eukaryota; kingdom Metazoa; phylum Chordata; class Aves; order Passeriformes; family Corvidae; genus Coloeus; species Coloeus monedula. The sequence goes on along the minus strand of NC_138796.1, from coordinate 13,595,635 downwards.
CTCCTGGCCTTCCCTGGAATCCCAGAGCTCTGCTGTGGCATGTACAGGGATGAAAGGGCTAAGAAAGGGATGGAGCTGTGCTGCTCTGTGGGTTACAGGGCTGCTTTTATTTCCTGCTGCAGGGGAGAAGCTCTGAGCTTGCTTTTGCTGCTGTTTTTTCTAGTTTGGGTCTGTGGGTTCTGCTTTCCATAGAACTGGGGGCTGCAGTTTAGTTCTGATTCACTGCCTGAAGAATAAAGTTTAAGAGGTGGTTTAAGAGAAACAGAATTTTAAGAGAAATTAAATAAATGTATTATTTGTAAGGTAGGCTACTCTTAGAGCTCTGAGAAGGTAAAAGCACTAATTTTTAATATTTGCCTAAAATAAAGAGCTGAATCTGTCTTTCACATTTATTGATAAATAAAACAGTTTTAAAGCGTTCTCACACCTCTCTGAAAATAACTTACATGTATATTATGCCCAATAATTATTTTGCAAAATTTATTTCCACTGCAAAGGGTGCTGTTTGGACATACCCACGCTTTAACTCAGACTTGCCTTGCTTCTATTAGCTGAACACAAAAGGCTCCCTATTCTTGGGCCCACGGATAAATGAACCAACTTTACAAACACCACGATGCTCAGGAAACAATGTGCCTGAACACTTGTATTTGTGCATGAAGTAATGAATCATTTTTTACATCAGGAAAGCTGTAACATAGATCTCAATAATGTAATGCACACTGAGCCATTGCTTTCATCTGTTCATAAATCAGGTCACAGTGTAGCCACCATTCTATTTTTGCAGCTTGCAGGGTAGTAAAGTAAGAAGTTTATTGCAAGTTGGTAATAAGAAGGGAAGTAACGGCCTGGGAGGCACAAGGGTGAACGAGTTAATGAGTGAGCAGTTTGAGTTTTCTTATTGGTTTTAACCCTCTATAAATTTAATGGCTTCCTTTTAAATGCCTCTTAATGAGAAAAAGCAAAGTGTGAGTTACTTAATGGTGTTATTGAAGGCTCTGCCTTGTTATTGAAAGGGAATGGTATAGTTTATCCAGGGTAAATCTAGAGAAAAATAACTTTGCATCAGGGTGGAGATGCTTTGTGGGCTTGGTGACAGCAGGAAGGACAAACTGCAGGGGTGTTCTCTGTCAGGGTAACTGGTGAAATATATTATTAGTGATATTCATTAGTTTATAGAGGCTTTAAAGAGTTCAGGAGGCTTAGAGATGTCTGTCTGCAGAGGAGCTGCTTCCCGTGAGCTGGGGTTTGCAGCCCCGACCCTCTCCTGGGCCCATCCTGCAGCTCTGAGGAGTTTGATTCCACAGTCTGTGCCTTTCCACACCTCCTCAGCTGCTCCTGGAAGACTAGGAATTCTCACAGGAAATTATCCACGTGGGAATACTTTGCATGAATGGTTACATGGGATCCGTTAACTGGCAAAACCATAATTCCAATTCTATAACTTTATCAAGAATCCTTTCTAAATGATAAAAAAGGGAATTCCTAAGGGTTTAGTGCTGGAGTGTCTGAGGTTCTTTGGAGGGAATGGTAAATAATACTTTTACTAATGCAGACTATTATGGGATATAACTCTAGAGGTTATAGCATAGAAATCTCACTATTTACAAATAAAAGCAAGGCATTTAAATAAATGGGATTTAAAATAATGGGATTTAAAGATAAGTTTTCTTTCATTTTGTATTTAAATCAAACCAGCTAAAAGCAAATAAAAACTCAGTGGAGACAGCATATATTTTTCTAAATTTTTCATGGAAACAAACCGTCATTTCTCACTTTTTTCTAACAGTCATATGTTGCAACTGCAAAGATTTTCCAAGGGTAAAAAGACAATTTTTCTTTTACTAGTTAGGAGTATAGGAAAAAAGATTAAAAGAGGGCTATGACCTGCTTTCATTTACGCCACTATAGATCAGATTTAAAATATCTATTTAATTAGATTTGGCCCGATTTAATGTTTAAACATACCAGATTGTGGAATCTGCTTAGGACAGTGGTGATGTTCCTTTTCAGGACACGCAGACTGGGAGATCCATACATCTCATAGAATATCCTGAGTTAGAGGGGACCAACAAGGATTGAAATGCCTTTAGAATAACATGGGGAGATGGCAAGGAAAAACTCTATAAATGTTCTCTGCTTTTACCCACAGCACATCTCAGAAGAATTTCTGGGGATAATGTTCCACCTTTCTTTGCCTTATCCAGCTGCCCACAAGGCAGACGTTTCCTGTCTCCATAGTGCCTCCTTTACCAAACCCTCATCCCTAACTCATGATTAACCTACAAGAATCTGAGCTGTACCTGCTAATTACATTTGCAGCCGCAGTAAACACAATGTAACTGTATACATATATATTTCTATGCTGGTTTTGATGATTCCACTGGTTGTTAATCTTTCAGCTGCTCAAAGTTAAGCCAGTTTCCTACACAGTCATAACACACCTCTTATCCTCACATATCTGGGCACTTGGTATGGCTAACAATGCACGGAATATGTAAATGATGCTGCGAGACTCCAAACAGCAAGAAGGTTAGATATATTAATTAGATATTGCACTCAGGAGACAGCAAACTCATTGAAATTAAATAGTCCAGTGGCATTTCTGCTCTATGGAGGGCTGGTCCCCTCCTAGGGATGGAGTAGATGTGATGCCTTGAATATTGGCTGAATTCTACTTGACAGCTCCAGTTTATGGCACTGTTTGATCAGGAGGTTGTGACACTGTGGGTGCTGAGTCCTGGCATCTCAGCTGAAGGGGCACTGCTCTATCTCTGCCCACAGCAAAATGTATTCCCCTGGTAAAAATCACATCAGGTAGATTTTTCTTTTTTTTTCTTTCCTTCTAATCTTTTTAGAAAGTATTTGGTGAAGACATGAGAGCTGTCCTGGAGAAACCTAACTGGCACTTTCTGGCTTTTGAAACCATCCCAGTACAGAGTTGGCCTGGTGTAAGGTGGAGGTGAACTGGGTTTGAGGGCTTCTTGGTCGGGAAGGTGCTGTCCTGTTGCTGCTCCTGATTTCTCCTTTGGCACCCAGGGGTGGGAGTTGCCTGCCAGTGCCGAGCCCTGGAGGCAGAGCGAGACAGGAGGAAAATCTCTGGGCCGTGCTGTATGCACACAGAAGAAGCCTTACACTTGCTGTTAAATCCAGCCATAAATGCATTCCTGGGAGGAGAAGGAGGCTCAGCAATGCTGTCTCTATTAACATATTAAGGGTACAGTGCTGCAGAACAGAACCCACTGCATAAATCAAAGCAGGTAACAAACCAAACACGGATGTGTCATGCTCACACAGACCTCTGGCATTCCAAATTCCTGCCTACAGGGACTGAAATTTACTTCAGTATTTTATGAATCAGTACATCAGTCCATATGACTGTTTTGACCCACACTCCACTCTTATTAATCAAGGTAACATAGGGATGTATAAGATGAATTGTAAAGGATTGCTGTTCATAGGCCCCTAAAGCCAGAAAAGACCATCATATGTATCTGGTTGACCTTCTGTGTGGCACAGATCACAGAATTTTGCTTGCCATATCAGGACCCAGATCAAAAGCTCAGGAAGCCTTGCTCCAGTGCACTCTGGCCACAGAACCTGGTTGTTTCTTCAAGAAGAAAACATCGATTACACTGAGAGCTATGGCTGTCATCTCGTAAGTAAGAATCATAGAGTGATTTGGCAGTGCAATGTACCTTTGGGAGGGATTTTCTCTCCTCTTGTAGCCTTTAAAGCTGCTATAAAGGCCATTTAATATGCTGGAGGAGGACATCCTTGACTGCAGGCAGTGTCTGGCCAGAGGCTGTCCTGACTCAGACTGTGCCCTCAGCAGAGACAGCCAGAGGGTCTGAACCCTTTCTAGTGTTTGTAGGTGTGTGCCTGGGCAGTTCCTGTAGGTAGCAAAACAACCATCAAGCAGCACTGAAAGGGAAATGTGCTGCAATTTAGCAGGGTTTGGGGCTTTTTACCCATTTCCCTTTATGCTGAAGATCTTGCCTGCTCTATAAAAGTCCAGAACATGATGTCCAAGGTGGCTTAAAACAGTTTTTATCCCTTCATTCCTCTAATGGGCAGAAAAAAGAGTGTCCTTTCCTTTTTCCCTTTATGCATTCATTTATTTATTTTACTGCAAAGAGTACACTAGAACCAGTCTTCTGTAACAGCTGACTAAAATCTTCCTTTAAATAAGAGTTGCTTTGAACTGCAGATTCCTTCCTGCACATCCTTAGGGTTTGTGTCCACGGTGGTTTTTAGAGCTCAGGTGTAGGTGCCTGGCCATCTGCAGTGGAGATGGCAGTGCTGTGGGGCGAGGAGCTGAGGAGCTCTCTGGGAGCAGTTTTGGGCTCCCAGCTGTCTCCCAGCTGTGTTGCCATTCATTTCTGCATTGCCCACTTTCCTAATCATGAGCCCATTTGAAAGAGCAGGTCCCTGGGCATATGGGGCATTTCTTCATTGGAAACCAAACAGTTTTTAACTCTGTTACTTCCTCAGTTCTGATGAAACTGCAGCACTATGAGGCTCAGCAGGCCCTTCCTGCACCTGTAGAGTCCTGTTAAGCTTGAACTGGGCAGGTAGCCCTGGTGATGGATGCAGGGAGCCTGGCTTCACTCTCAAACGCCAAACTGGTGCTCCTTGGTGACAGAAATACCATCAGGATTTGGTTTGCTTTCCAAAGGTTCTGGCTCCAGCTGCCTGGTTTGGCTCAGCTGGTACCCAAACAAGGGCCAGATACAGAGACAAGAGATGATATCCTGCTAATATTATGCATTTTCCTGCCTTGTCCAGAGCCTGTTTCCATCCTTGGTAAAGCTGAGAAGAGTTTTGGTGTTGCTCTGATCTGTTCTTAACTTCCCCTGGCTTTCAGTATTTTTCTCAAAAGGAGTGATGCAACCAGGATATAGAAAACTGCCTGGATTTAATCTTTTTAAATTGAGCAATGAAATAAAACTTCTAATCCTCCATGTGTATGGAGAATTTAGGTTTTCTTGGACATCAGTGATGTCTACGCAGCTCTTAAAATGAAAATATATGATTCCCATAGTTGAATTCAGACACAAGATGGCAGAATCAGAAAGAGGAGAATGAATCACTGTCACCAATACTGTTCCTCTGCTGCACTGACAAGGGAAGATAAAATAGAATCATTAAACCAGGGAACCACTTACAGATTTGAATTTGGATCTCCTGTACTGAGAATAAACATCTTATTCCCTCAGTACTAAGTGGAAGGAGCATGTTCTCATTGTATTCCACCATTTGGCATTATTGCACGAGTTAGTGAGTAAATACAGAGAAGAGGGTATTAAATGTCACCTTACAGCAGCATTCTTCTAAATTGAAGTCCCTCCTGCTTTCTGAAAGTAGGTGTTTTTCAGTGAAAATAAATTATTTGTATTTCTTTCAGCAGTGGAGCACATTAGAGCCATGCAGGAGGTTGATTATGTAGTTCAGTGTGTGAAGACCGTTCAGAAAACTGGAGACAGAGAGAGGGAAATAATTTAGACCGATGACAGTTTAGGCAAGTGCCTGGATTTGGACAGTTGTACCACTTTAAACAGGCTGGGGCTACTGATCTGTCATTTTTGCAGGCAAAGGGATGAGGGGACACATCCTCTAACCCTAGAGCCCAGTATGCAAAGGAGGGGGAGATGTTTGTGTAGGGAGCAGCTGTGAGGGAAGGAAAGTCAGGTTATATCCACTGGGTCTACCTGAGTGATGGCAGGATAACAACCTGAACCGTACATTTCCCTTAGACAGGAGCCACAGGATATTTTGGAAAGGCCTTTCAACCCCTTAAAGCAATTTTAATTTATTGTTGCAAACAATGAACTGGGGGGTTGTGCTGACTTTGTCACTGCTGATTGAGGACTCTGAATCTTGAGCAGCCTGGTGAGCAGAGCAGAGCTGTGTAAGATAAGCTGCTGTGCCTTCTTCCTGTCCCTCTGGGGTTAAAAATAGGGGAAAAAATATTTAGAAATTTTGAATTAAGTCACTTCATCAAATGTTTTACCCTCCTGTCGTTTTCCTTCAGGTTAATGTAGTTACAACAGGTACAACTGTTGATTGTGCCTGTGTTTTTCTTGCTTGCTTTTTTTGCCAAATGCATTTTTCTGATTTTTCAAGGAATGTTTTGCTCTGACCAAAGCCAGCCCTGTGTTCATATTTTCTCTTTTCCTCACTGAGTGTTTCCCACTCAAAGCAGTGACAGGGATGACATGGAGCAAGGTGCAGCTCATCACAAAGGGTGTTTTCTGGACAGGATGCTTCTTGTCCTCTTGGTGTTCATTTTCCACGAGCCTCATAGCAGAAATCAATAAAGAAGAAACATGCTAGCAATGATATTGTAAATTATTAGAGGGAGGAAAGGCCTTGGAGGTAGAACTAGGGCAGGGATTCAGCAGAGAGGCTTCAGGTTCCTCAAAGTTGCCTTTGAAGATCTGTGTTTTACTTCCATTTATCCATCCTGACGTGGTAGTGTGTTTTCCATTAAGGACTGGAGTCACAACGATGACCTCTGCAAATGTAGGAAATGGATTCTGTCCCCAGCAGGTTACAGTGGATAATTATCTGTGGCAGCACATAAGGACAGCCTGCTTTCCTGCAGCACTAGATACAAGTGTGCAGTTGAAAAAGAAAAAACTTCTGTTGCTTTTCACTCACACGTGGGATGCACACTACCCTGGCTCTGTATTCAGGATAAGGTGTAGTTGTGTCATTCTCAGAATGACCTTGTTCTTCTCTGAGTTTCTTTTTTCTTCTTGAATTATTTCAGTCTTTTAAAACCATCAGTGCATATATATCCTGCAGCTGGACTTTTCTGCAAATGTGTTTAAAAATAATTTTTTTCATTCTCAAGCATGATGATTGCTCATTGGTAATGGCTGCAATAAAATATTTCAGTCCATCTATGCAAGCCCCTGTGATCCATAAACATGATAGCCCACAGCCCAAAGAGCAACACAGGAACAATCAGTTGTGAAATAGGTCACAACCAAACTCGTTTTTAGGGCTGTGTAAAATAGGAGAAGAGAATGTGGTTGGCCAAGGGCAGGTCATGCAATAACTTACAACAGAGCTGAAAAGTCTTTAATTGAAAAAGCTTCTGAGCTGGAAGTCAAAGTTTCTGCCTAAGGTGTCTCTGGAGCATTTCTGTATTGGATATGTGCCTATGCTGTACTGAATGTGTGCTGTTTGCAAACTGACCTCTCTGGGAGGGAATCTTCTCCATCAGGTGGTGTGAAACTCTTTGTCATAAACCCAGCCCATAAACCAGAAAGCAATTTCTGACTTCTGCATAAGAAGACAGACAGCAATAACTGCTGAATAACTGCTGCTCTGAAGGGGGAATCTCTCTCTGCCTGAGTTTATTAGTGACAGGAGTTGGTTTGAATTCCAGCACTTCATCCCTGTTCCTGCCAGAATTCAGCTCTGCAACTCTCACAGCCCCACTTTAGCTTGCTGCCCTCAGCTGTATTTTAATTGAGAATTGTAATATTTTAAGACAGCTTTGTCTTTCCAGATATCAAAGAAAATGGATTAGTAAGTCCCTTGACTCCTGTATTGTACACAAGAGCTGCCTTCCCACAACATGGGAATGAGTAAAACAACCAAAATGTCATTCACAGAGGGCTCAGCATTTGAAGGAGTTCAATCTTAATTGCCTAGTGGGTATTTTCTAGCAGAAGAGACCTAATATCATGACATTCTGTGCTTAGTACAGGGTGAAAGAGCAAAGGGAAAAGAACTTAAAGCTTACAGGATTTTAAACAAAGCAAATTGAAAAAATTGAGGCAGGTGAGTTTTCATGAAGTAACCATAGAGGCTAATGCAAAATTGCTGCTGGTTTCTGGCCTCCAGCTGGACTTTGCACCACTCATCTCCACCCCTGCACTTGGATGTTCAGCCAGTTCTAAATCCATCTCTCAGTCTGCTCACCCAGCCTCTTACCAGCAGCTCCTCTACGAGGATCAGGTAGGGACATGGTGTCAGAAGTGCTGCTGAATTAAGGCAGGCAGTATCCACTGCTCCTCTTGCCTGCCAAGCCATCTCTCATCTCAGAATCTTCTCAGGTTGGCTGTTGTGACTTCCCCTTGGTGAATCCATGCTGGCTACTCCTGATGTCCTCCTTGTCCTTCACGTGCCTGGAAATCTTTTCCAGGATTATTTCCCCCATCATCTTCCCAGGTGCTGAGGTGAGGCTGTCGAGCCTCTCATTCCTTTTGTCCTCCTGCCTGTCCTTTCAGAAGACAGGAGTGGCATTGGATTTCCTCCAGTTCTGGTTTGGGTGTTTTCTCTCCAGGTGTTCTGCAGTCAGCCTAGGTAGATTGTTATTTCTAAGTAAATGAAGAAGAGACAAGTGGTTTTCTGCAAAGCAAAGTGCTGCTTTTTTAGAATGAAAACCAGCAGAGGGGAGTGAGGCAAATTTGAACTTGGAGAGCAGAACCACCATCATTCACCTAATCCTGACTCTGTTAAACCTGCAGCAACCTTTTACAGTGACAAAGAACAGCCTGAACACTTGATTATAAAAAAGAAAGGCCCTCCTAGTATTAATAAATCAGATTCTGTCTCATCTAAGAGTCCCATCTTGCAGGTGTAAACTCCAGGTGTTAGACAGGGATTTTCCTTGCCATGCTGTGAGGATGTTTGTTTGGCATGGTGGGACAGGAACAGCTGAGAGCAGGGATTGGCTTTGTGCAGCACCCAGGAAACACCAGAGGCCACCCCTGCTACGGCCAGGGTCTGTCAGACCCAGAGTGCTGCAGCTTGGCTTCACAACGTCACCGTGTGAGAGTGGAGAGAACCTCTGGATGTGCTTTTTAGCCAAGTAGTGTGGGAGGAGGCACCTGCAGCTCGGGAGGATGAAAATGCTCACCCTGACTCTGTCAGTCTGGGCCATACAGAGCTATCCCTTTCAGATCAGTGTGTGTGTTTTCCAAGCTGTAAAAGACTAAAACTCCTTGTACTCCTAGGAACAGGGTAATGTATCCTAGTTATTAAAAATGAAACCTCTTTGAGAACGAGCCTTGGGTTCTGCAATTCTGTGGAAACACAAGGAAAAAGTTTCAAGCGTGTCTGTATCGTACAGACCAGAGGCACCTGAAATCCCCTTAGTAGGCATTCATTTTCCAGGCTGTGTACTGCAACAATGATGTTACAAGGGAAGCAGTGGGAGTTAGGAAAACTGTAATTTTCTCCCCACCCTTGCCACTGATTGTTGGTGTATCATGGGAGAAAGGTTGTAAAGTTTCTGAGTCTGTTCTCTGCATGTTGGATAAGGCACATTGAGGCAACAGCCCTGCAAAGGGTCTGAAGAGCACATATTGTGCTGTATGACAAACAGGGCTTCTCCCCTGAGGGAGAATTAATTTGTATTTGGTGAGGCAGGTCGCTGACATCAGCTGATGTAAAGTTTTATGTGCATAGATAAGAAGATGGAAGATTAGGAAATATAAAAGGCAAAGGAGGAAAAATGAGATTTTGATCTGAATCCTCTTTTCGTGCCTAGCAAAACACACAGCCAGGTGCTTGAAGTCAGAGTTACAGTGGTTGGCCATTTTGGTGGCAGCTGTCATTGAGCAGATAAATATTAATCAAGGTTTGGATTACTCAGAGGAAAACTGGGAGTAGAGGACTGGTGAGGGAAGTGTACCAGTGGCAGGATCCATAAAGTCAGACTCTACAACCCAGTGATACCGTGCTCTTCCTTCCTTCAGGAAATCAAGCATTAGGAGTTGTTTTCTTGCTTTGTTTATTCTTTTCCAACACTTTCATTTCCCTCCTACACCAAGTGCTGCAAGATCCTCTTGCTCCACTCTTGCTTTCCCCTGCCATAATTTTGGTTTGAATCCTTGTGTGATTCAGTGTGGTCACTGGGGAAACATTGCTTTAATGATTTGGTATTTAACTGCTCAGTGTTCCTTGCATCACAGAGGAGTGGCAGTGCTGACAAAGTACAGGCTGCCCATGGGGAGCACTAGATCAGTGCAGAGACGAGTTGCTATGGTAATACATTACAGAGCAATGAGGGATTTGGGAAGATGCATCTGACAGTTTGAGGTAAAGGATCATCATTTCCTTGCAGCTTGCAAAAAGTGTCATAATCTGAATTTCATCTGGCTTATTTTTCTTTTTCTTTTGCTTTCGTGAGGTGACATTTCTGCATAGCCCCGAGCATGCTACAAAACAAGAAGGAGAAGGCTCTGTCCTCATATAGGGAAGAGTTCAAGTCAAAAAAAGGGAAGAGGTCACTTCTGAGGCAATTAATGAATAATATGGGCGGATGACTGCACAGGTTTTCCGTATGTCCCTGACTCTCTCTCACTTGAATACACAAATTTTCATTTTATAGGCATGAGTGATGCATGAAAGGGAAATATGGAACTTGTGAAAAGTAGTCTCTAGTCATAAGACATGTTGTAAGATAGAGTAAAAGATTCCTGAGAATAAGAGTCAAGAAGAAGAAAGCCAGCAAAGGAAAAATTAACAATAGACCCCCACCCCACTTCTCAGCTTGTTTCTCCAATCTGCATGGAATTAGAAAAAAAGAGGCAGTAATGACATAACTTCAAAAATAACTGTAATATTTTATTTTGAAAACTGAACAATAACACAAACAGGTGTATTTTCTCTTTTCAGCTTTTTCTTCAGATATTTGTCCAAGTATTAACACCTGTATTTTATCTATGTATGGAGACAGAAGTGGGATATTTTATGTAAATAGGTAAGGGACAATAAAGTATTTTCCTCCAGGACCAAGACAATGGTTATTGGGTCAGTTTTTTATATACTTAATGTTTACATAATAATACTTTTTGAACAATTACACCCCTTTTCTCTGAGAGGTGTAAGAACTCTCCAGAATCTGATTACTCCCAACATTTTCTTATTTTGTACCTTTGGATAGAAATTTGTTTGTGCTGCACACCAGAGGAGTATTTTTACTGGAATATTTGGCACTTAGTTTTTGCTTTCAGCAATTTTGAATTCCAAAACCTACCGAAGTTTCTCTAGGCCAGGTGCAGGCACAGGAATTGCATTTCTGTGTTTCTCTTTGGCACTCTAAAAGTTTCTGTGGGGATAATTTCAATTCATCCTCTGGATAGAGACCTGCAAGGTGTGGCTTTCCAGTGCTCAGCCTACTTAGTCATCCTCAGGTTTACAGCTCTGGATATTAAAGCATCCATGGGCTGTAGGACAGGTTTTGTTTGCTGGGTTTTTTTGGTTGGCTTGTTTCTCTTTCTTTGCAAAAAATGAGCCAGTGTTGGTTTTTTAGAATACACAATATCAATGCCTGAATTCTATCAGCTTTCAAAAGGACTTGTCTTCCTGAGGACCTTAAACAGTTTTGGAAAACGCAACTCGTACATCAAACACAGAAAGGGTACTGAAGTAACCCATTCTTGACCTCAGGTAAAGTCCTTCTCTTAATTCAGATATCAAATTAAGGGTTACTGTACAGCATCTTAGCTCCAGGCAAGATTAGAAGCTCGATATAAGAGCAGACATTTGCTGCTATGGGAGAAACCAACCTAAGCTGTGTTGTGTAACAAATCATTTCCTCCTATTAGATTTGTCATAAATGCATGAGGAATGGTAATTCCTTGATCTAATATCAAACCTTTGGGAGCAATGTGCTTGAATGATGTCATTACATAATGTTTGAAGCTGTTAATGTGCTTACCTGGAATCATTGGAGAAGCACGAGGCTCGAGGAGACTGCAGAAGAGTTTGGCTGTGCTTGTTCTCACAGCACTGCTGCCCTGAGAGCCCGTGTGGTGCAGCTGAAATCCCTTCTTTCTCTGGAATTGCTTTTTCTTTTTGTTGCTGACACCTGTGGCAAATGCTGCTGCAGTTATGGCTTTAAAAATCATGAGAGGGAAAGAACCCAGGCATCAAAGCAAAGGTCTTTCAGGTTGCAGAACACGACACAGTGGGAGAGGGCTTGGCTGTGATCAGCCAAATGAGCTCTGGTTTTCCTTGTCATGATGTTTGCATTGGAAGACAGTCACCTCTGTAGGCTGGGGGGTTGGTTTGGTGTTTTAGCAATTTCTGGAGCTGCCATAAAGGATCATGCAGCTCAGTTTGGGCACAGAATAAAGAGGGATCCCTGCAGGCAGAAAAAGTGTCCATCAGAGCCTCTTCATGCTGCAGTGAGGCTCTTTTTCTGCAAATGTTTGATTACTGCTCATTCTGCTAAAAATGGTGACAAATAAAAGTAATTATTATTTTCACTTCCATGGAAAACCTGTTTGCATTCCATATTTTTGTCCTGATTCCTACACTTTAGTATGGACTGCCGGGTTCTTCCACAGAAGTGTTGGTTTGTATTTTAAAGAAAGAAGAGAAAAGGAAGAAGGCATGGGCTTTTCTTTTCCTTTTTCATGATGCTCTAAAGTGACTAAATGTGGCTTTTACAATTTCTGCCTGTGTGATTATGCTTAAAAATGCATGAGCTGTTCTAGGCACATCTGTAAAATGCACTGAGCAGTGCCTATAGTACAAATGATGTCATGCTCTTCCAGCACTTCTCTGGTGAAGATCATGGAAAAATTAACTAAATTATGTGTTTTGCAAAATAGAGCTTTTTTCTTACCAGATAATTTTCAGTGAAAACATGTACCACATCTATGGATAACGTGTGATCTTTATGACAAAGGAATCTGAGCATGTTTTAGTTTGGGGGGACTAGATCTGACTCACTAAAGTTTCCCATACACACTGTTTATAATATCCTTTGTTCACAGTGCTGTTAGGTCTCCGTCCCAAATACAAATCCCTCTCATTTGAAGCTTTCATACAGAGCATACATTGCTCAAATATTCCTCTGCAGACCCCTGCTGAGGCACTGGGGGTGTCCAGCCTCTGCTAGAGGTTAGAATACACATTTTCTTCCTGGAATATAAACCCTGAAAACAAAATCATTGAACCGGGGTTTCATGTATCCTCTGTGTAGTCAAACAGGTACTTTAATGATTTCTTCTTCACCATTAGTTCATTGCCCACATTTGAAAACTGCTGAGCCAGTTTCACTGATTCTTGCTACTTCTGCTGAGAAAGAGAAGAAGAACTGTGCCCCTCTCACCCCTTTGGTTCTTGGCATGCATTGAGGAAGGATTTACACCACTGCCTCAGTGGTCAGGTGCTCGAGATACAGAATAGAAAAAGTGCTGCTCCTTTCTTGAGACCTTTGCTCTGTCTCCTCTCTTGACCTGCTCTGCCTTTTTCAGAGCTATCAAAGAGCCTGTTCAGAACCAGGAGCTGAGATCTGGAACACTGAAGTCTGCCTGTGCAGCACAGATTTATCTGACCTGATGTAGCTGTTACACTGATGAGGATCAAAGTCCCATAACCTACATTAACGAGCTCTAGGCTTTCTTTGTGTTACATGCAAACACTTTGCAGTTAACAATGATTTCAGCTTGATCAAAATCACTCTGAATGTGGCAAAATTGATCCAAATTTGTCAATGACTGCTTATGGTTAAAGTATTGGAAGAGATATTTAAAGACAGATGTAACAGTAAGAATTGGTGTTCAACAGGAATTCAACACCTTGTCTTTTACGACATCTGCATTAAATTTCCTGCTTATTTAGACAGTCTATTTCAAAAGTATTTTGGTCTCCATGTTGCCATAAAGAAAGCAAAAGAAGTTTTGGGTATTACAAGTGTTAGGCTCTGGCAGTGGTAAATCTGGTTTAGATGTTGAACACGTGGTTATCATCGGGGACAGCTAAAAACACATCTCATTGCTCTTTTTTCATGTTGCTTTTTGGTTACATTCTGGGCAACAAAGATGCCTTAGCTTATCAATAAATTATCAAGTATCAACAAATGGGTAAAAAATTTTTCCACCTTGATGATAACTCCATCTTGACTCCTTGCATGTGGCTTTGTAGCCCGAAATCTTGAAGCAACCTTTCATTAAGGACAATCTGCTTTATTTATGGCACAACCTGACCAACAGGTTGAGAGAAATAGCATTGACCTATATATAATTATTTGATCTAGATATTGGAGGCTGAGTCAACTCTGGAGCATCTCTCTTCCCTTCCTTCCTTGAATTTACTGCTTCTTATTCTTATCAAATCCAGTCAACTGTAAATTCAGGAGGAGACAGGAAGCAGACTGTGGATCCATCTGAGCCTTATGAGCTCCTGACACTAAACCCTGATGATTTGAAAAATACAACAACCATTAGCAGAAATGTTTCATCCCTCTTTTGTGTGTTAAATCCAGATGGAATCTACCAGGCTTGTCCTGTTTTTCATTCACATGTACCTTCCATTGTAGGTTCTTTTTTTTTTGTTCCCAAGAACTTCTGCTATTCAAGGGTAACATGGAAGTTTCTTTGGTTTCCAATGCCATCAGCTATAGGTGGAGCTCTTAAAAAACACAGATACAGCTGTTAGAGACTCCTCTGTCAAGTCCTTTTGCGATTTATTGTGGGAAATGACCTCTGCAGGCACAGCAATAGTGGGTATTTATTTACCTGATCTCTTTAGACCAACTTTCATTCTCTGCATCCAACTCTGCTAAACTTACACTTCCCCGTGATGTGGAGTTCTGCCCTTGTTTTGGCAGCTTTTCCATGCGCTCTTTCTTGCTCCCCTTGATGCTGTGACTGGCACAAAGATGTTGTGGCCTTGTCCAAGGCTGTCACCAATGTCCAAGGCTGTCACCAATGTCCCAGGGTGTGTCTGAACAGGATCTGAGCTCCCTGGGGCAGGGATTGCACTGGGCAGAGTGGGTGTGCAGAGGGGCTGCTGCAGTGGGACAGGACAAGGATCAGTGTGAGAGCAGCACATGCTGTTAAAACTCGGCTCATTTTCCATGTGGCTTGGAAATCAGGGTTTGTGCAGAACTCTCACATAGGGAAAATGAGACACTGCCACCTGCAACCAAAGTAAAAAGCATGAGTGCTCATCTTTAGTGATATAGATAGAACCTATGGGAATCTTCAATTAGCACAACTACTGATCAGCTAATTTAGACCTCTGGTACCCTGTTGGATATTTTGGAGATGATTTCCACAAACTCACATGCTGAGAGAGTTAAACAGACGCTCCTTTAAGTGCCCAGCTGCTCCTCAGACCTGTGTGCTAAATGATGTCAGCTCTTGGAAATCTGAGTTTTAATGAGTTTCAATAGATGAAGGTGATGAGATCTGTGCTTTACTTCTGTCAGCTTTAAAGCCAATGAGTTCAAATTCTTAAGATCTTTGTTTCTAAGGATGTTCTTGGATAGTCTCAGTAAAAGCCCAGTGGTGCATTTGCACCTGTGCAGGACTCTTTACCCTTTTATTTTCTTTTTATGAATAAATATGTTTCTAGTCTGTGCTTTGTGTCTTGCTGTAGAATAGTCTTACAGGAGACGACCTAGAAAAGAAAAGAAATGAAAAAGAGATTGTAGCTTTTAAGAATGATCTACAGATTCAAAATACAGGGAAACTGTGATTTGGGAACACTTTTCATTGCTTTTTCTTTTGGCAGCATAAAATTTAGCAGCATTAGCATTAGCAAACCTGTGTATGAAGTCTGAATATTTTTCTCCTCTTCTGAGGGTAGAGAACATTTTTTCTTCCCACCCTCTCTATGTCATATGGGGTTTATAGGCTGTTTCTTCTCTACATTGCACTCTCTTGATCAAAGATTAAAGAAAAAACAACAACAAAAAAAGACATTTATAGGCACTCCATCTTTGTAAGCCCCGTGAAACAGGCAGGCTTTCAAGGTGCATTTTGTATTCATCAGGCTACAGAAAAATAGAACAATATGGGGCCAAAAAGATAGTGGGGAGGTGTGGGGGTTGAAATCATAATTGAATTCAGATTGTAGCGATCAAGGAAGGCAGAAGAGAAAGGCATGAACACACTAAAGCAGAGGTGGGGGATAGAAGTTCCTTTGCTTTGTGCTTCTTTCCAGACTACAGTGGCAGGAGGCTTGTACTGACTGCGGTAAAAGAACCAACTAATGACAATCACATTTTATTTTTACAGCGAGGAATATTTTCTAGGGAGCGTGCTGCTGTGACCAAGGGCTCTGTGAGCCTCAGACTACTCCCTAAGTATTCCTAAATGAGCCTTTTCAAGTTTCTCCTCACCTTGAGAACTCTGCAGAAAAGTTACTTCTGAGGATAAATACAGAGGTTACCAGAAATTCATAAGTACTGAGGGGACAGGGACAGCCCCAGAAAACTTAGGGAACAAATACCTCTCCTATCTAGTCTTCCGTTTTCAGGAAAAACCCCCTTTTTTTCCTAATGTAAGGAGTGGTTTATCCATTGTTCCTATTCCAAGGGCTCCAGATTCCAATTTCTTTTACAGTTATATGTGTCAGGCCCAGGAAACACTTGAGAGCTGTAGACAGCTTAAAATGACAGCCTGCAATCCTGATGTTAAGCACTGTTTTTTATTACACATGGAAATTCTTTCAGGGACTTATTAAGCTCAGTGGGATTTAATGTTTCATGTGTATAAAACACCCTGAACAAGTCCATAATTATGAAAAAAGACAGATTTATTTCTTTATTTAAAAAACCACACATAATAAGTCCTTGTTAACTCAAGGCAGAAAGGCCAGTGCACACAGAGAACTTAACATGAGCTGCAGGCTCTGCTTTGCCTCAGGCCGAGCCTAAGAGCCATGTCAGACTTTTGGGGCTCCTGGGAATGTTTTGTTGAGACATGATTTGATTTGTAAATGCTGGCTTGTTAAAAACCCATTGCTTTTCAGAAACGTTTCGGTGTTGGAGAACCTTTGTTGAGATTCCAGCAGATTTCTTTAGCTTTACAGCTTGGTTTGTGATTTGGGCAACTTTGAAAATGAGAGCAATCCTGATATTTTCACCCAACAGCTTTGGAGTGACAACCCTGATTCCTGAAAAGGTAGCTAGGAAGTATTTTTCAAGAGTCAGAAAACCATTTTGCAGATAGCATTTAAATTCAGAAAATGTAAAAGCTGCTTCTAGAAAGAATTACTAAGATTAATTACAAATTCTAAAAGAGTTTATGGCAGGCTTGAAAGATACCAAAGGCATGTAAGATGCAGAGATGCACATGACAAACATTTGTAAAGCTTTGTAAAGTGAAAGAATAAAATAAAATTACTTAAAGCATCTTGTCAACTTGGGCTTCTACATATTTTTGTATATGTTTTTTAGGACTCATGCCTCATTACAAACCAAGGTTTCTTCCTGTTTACTTTAACAACACTGCATAGCTAATTATAATTCACTGAAATCGCCCCAAACTACTTTTGATTTACTTATGTGATGGATGGTATTTGATTTGTGTGTTTATTTTGCATTAGAGCGGTTAGTGGGTTAGAAATAAATGTTGCTCTTTCTGCAGAACAGAGAGTTTTCTTTTGCCCTTGAGAGCAACCACAGTCACTTGGGGTTATGTGGTGAAATAGGAGAATCTGGAGGTGTCATTACCACCGAGCAAGGAGCAAACACGAACTGCTGCCTCAGAGGTGACAGAAAGATCCCTCCTGGAGCTTGAGAAGGGGCTGCTTAGAGTTTTCTGTGAATTGGAAAGCCATTGAGTTTCTGGGCTAAATCAGACCTGAAAAAAGAGGTTTATGAGGGCACTGGTGATAAGGTTACTTGGACTAAGTAATAATAAAAGCAGACTCTCCCCAAGACCTTCAGAAAACTCAGGGTCTTGTCTAAACCTATCCATGGGCTTACAAGAATCTTAACTAAGGGATAATCTTGAATTTCTGTAGGGAAGGGAAAAGATTTGCTCTCTGGCAGTTGGATAATGGCACACAGAAACCTTGTTGATTTGGAAAAGCACCTCTGCAGCACCAGGAAAATGTGAAGTGTCTTCTGAACAGCCTTGGGTCATTATCCTAGTGCACAGAATAATTAAGAGACACAGGGAGAACAAATGGCTTGAATAGAGCTGTATTGCAGACATGAGGGGCAAGCCTGACTTTGAGCCCTGTGTGCACTGAAACAGGTCAGGTCCGAAGGCCTGTGCCTGGCTCCCCAAACACCGGCTCAGCTCTGACTGCGAGGGCTACATCGGGCCAGGTACAGCAGTCTGGGAGCACTTTCCATTTTCAGCAAATTAATCCTCTCACAGCATGAAATAAAAAGATCAGAACACGATGTTAAACCTCATTTTGTATTTTCAATTACGAGAGGATAATTATTTTCTTTTTAAGTCTTGGAAGATGACATGATCTGAATACTCGGCTACCTGGCACTTCTGCTTGTGTTCCTGGAAGCAGAGAGAGTTCAGCTGGGGCAATGCACAAGATAATTGGGTTTATTTTGGAGTCTGGCAAGGCTCTGTATCTACCATCATCTGGAGAGAAGTGCAGCGCTTCAGTCTTAGGTTTGGTGATTTTAGGCTTCATAGAGCAGGAGTACAGCTGCACAGAGCGAATTCTGTGTGTGGCCTGGGAGCAGCAGAAGGTGGCTGAGGTGCTTTGGACAGTTGTTCAGTGCTAAGCAAACCTGATAGAACAAGGCTTTCATCTTGTTAGCCCTGATTTCTGCAAAAGTGAACACGGGAGAGTAATTCACAAGAGTTCCCAAAGAGAATGGATATGTTTTTGAAAGTTATTGTGGGGTGGAATTTGGAATATTGCCAGTTTCCCATTTCTTTGAATGGAACAGAAGGAGATTTTAATTGTGTGTATGTTTGTGCCGTGTGTATAATTCCCTGTTATTGCACAGGGTTGCTTTTCTCCTTGAAGATTTTTAGTGGATGAACTCCAGTGATTTCAAAGAAGAAATGTTAAGTAAAATGTGAAAGATGCCAAATATGAATGTAACAGAAAATAAAAGTATCAACAGATTTGGCTCAGGTAATAGGTTGTGGCATTGTTAGGATCCAGAAAAAGCTGCATGAAAAGTACCACTGGTAGCATAACTTAAAATAAGTAAACCCTAGCTAATGCCCTGTAAAAGAATCACTATTTAAAAACATATCAGTGCAATGTAATCTCTTTCTCTTCCACACAGAGTCTCTGGAGATGTAAAATTTGTATGCTTATGATTTCCTTCTCTGGATGCAGTGAATTGCACCTAATTTGGCACAAATTTCTGCTTCTCTAACATCTTTACTTCTTTGGATTCAATTGAAGTTAAGAAATGCAATGTTCTAGGTTACTTATGATGCTGTTAGCATTTCAAAAAGCACCACTGTGATGAGATTCACCTTGGGCAGAAAATGGAAAGAGGTCAGGGAATGAAAATGTTAAGAAACACATTAAGAAAACAGTATTCCCTATTAACAACCATCCTACTGAATTTTGTACATCAAGATGCTGTGCTGGAGATCACATTTCCTATGCAGGTATTTTCCTTATGCAGCGAAAGAGTTCCTTTGGTGCACAACAAACACAGGACAGTCTGTATTTTGTTGGGATGTAGATACTGATTATGTTTTATCTTGTGACCTGAATGGACAACAGCAGTGTTTGTTTTTATTTGCAGCTGACAAAACCAGAGAAATATATTTATTATTTTCTTATGTACCTGCAGTTACATCAACCATTAGCGTGGGAGATGCAATACAGTGTATTTTTTTGTCAACTTTAGTGGGGTTTGCACATGTGGAGCTGTGAGTTTTGGCTTATAATTTTCTTCTTGAAACGTTTTTTGTTCTAAGAGTGGATCCACAATAGAAGTTACAGGAAGGGAAATGGCCAGTCCTTTCTTTTTGTGGAAAATGTTTCTTCAAGTATTGAAACTGTCAAGAAATCTTGGTAAGACTGATCTGTTCAAGATGTGACTGTTTCAGGTCTGCATTTGCAGCCAGTGACAATTTAAAATAACAGCCAAATGCATTATGAAAACTGTCTGTAACTTAAAACTAACCCTGGGTGGTTTTACTGGGAGGAGAGCTAAACCTGTCAGGTAGACTCTGTAGAACACTGAAAGTTGAAACTGGGATGATTTGGGATAAATTCTCAAAAGTATTGAAGCTTTTAACCACACCTGAGTCTAGTAGAAGTTCTAAACTACATAGACCCCTTTCAAATTCAGCTGTCTCAATCACTAGGAACTGGAAGCACTTTCTCTTACTTTGAAAATGGAAGGAAGAAGGAATGAAAAGCAGCTAAAAATTTGCAGAAGCCTTTTCCCTCGTGCAAACAGTGATAGAGCAGTCAGATAAATAAGATGCATGTGCCACATGACATTAAGAAGCACTTTATGAACTGTTAATTAAGATTTAATCAGTTACATATTTTATTCTTGTTGAAGTGGAAGGTTAGTTTAAAAGAAGTGGAAGGTTGTGGTGTTTCCTGGTCCCCTGTTGAAGGAAGTCAATGTAGCTGAACATATTCGTGGTGGATTTGGCAGTGTGAGGGTAAAATGTGTGGATGTGGCACTCGGGGACATGGTCCAGTAGCGGACCTGTCAGTGATGGGTTCATGGTTGAACTTGATGATCTTAGAGGGACTTTCCAACCTTAAGGATTCTATGATTCTATCCTTAAAGGTCTTTTCCAGCCTAAATGATTCTGTGATTCTGTGGTTTAGTGATCTTAGCCTGGTGTGGTAACAAAAACAGACTAAGGAGACACAAGGGGGACATTCTGGATAATGCTGTGAGTGTGATTCAGATGAGACAATGACAAATGAAGCTGCTGGTTTTGCTCTAAAATCTAAATATGTTATGCAAGCATGTATAAAGCTGGCACAGGTTAGTTGACTGCTAATGTAAGAAGAAATGTAAATGTTTTCACTCAAGTTCTTCATTTCATGAAGCACTAATTGGTTTTGTGCTTACTTCATTACACTCAAACTGCAGGATCCTCAGCTCGGTTCTACACCACAAAACCATAAAGGCAGGTATAAGCTCTGTGAATACTTAAATAATGTTAAGCAAATAAGAAAGGTTTGGATTTAAATACACTTGTGTGGCTTTCACTAAATGTGTTCAACATACAGAATTTGATATATTTCTTGTTTAAAAACATCTCCCCCCAAATGTGCTTGAAGCAGGTGCCTATGAGATGACCACATGGATATTGCTCTTTGGGAAGGTGGGATGACTGAGGTTTCAGTAGCATTCAGTTGCATTCAGTAGCAACAGAATAGCAACAGTGTGGTTTGCCCACTATTTCCTGTTAACAACCATAGCTAGATTTATAAACCAGAAATGTTTTTCTATTCCATGTCACACATGTTTTTCATGTTGTTTGATGTTGGCTGGACGTGTAACTTGGAAGCCTTGACTAGAAATTTTAGGCTAAGAATTTCCTAAAAGATTTTTTTGTTGGTGGTGTTGTTACCCAGCTCCTTGGGTGTCCGATTTGAGATGAAATAGAGGTGTGATTTTCAGATGGCAGAGTTCAGTGTCTTCTGAAAACAAAGACCCTTAAACTGTCTTGAGGTGAGCATGTGAAAATGAGTGAGGTTATGCTTAACAGAACTGTCTCACCATCCACGTCCCCACCAGGGTGTGTAATTCCAGGTCATTGTCCCCCTAAAGACACCAGGCCCTTTGCCTGCCCTGGCCTGTAAGCACCAGCACTTTTCTCTGTCAGACTTTGAGAGCAATAAGGGAGAACACTGAGGAGCAGATTATCCTCTACACAGATCCAGTGATTAACAGAGGGATGTTATTCTGCACAAAGCCTTTACCTGGTACCAAAGAAGCTCCAGCAGCAAATTGCCCCCTCACTCGCCCTCTCTTTTGATCAGCATCTTGCTCAGCTCTGAGTAGCTCACAACCCTTTCATGCACAGAGCCATAGCAGGAAAAACAGACATGAAGAGATGACAAATTCAGAAGCTGTGAGAAGGACCTTTGTGCTTTAAAGAAAAGAAAAACCTGTAGAAATCTCCCTGCATACCCTTGTGACTGTGCGTGCAGGTTGTATCTGCTGTGGGTATGCAGGAGAGAGAACAAGGCGCTGAACTAATTAATTTTCCCCTCTCATCTGTTCTTTGTTCATGCTGAAGTAATTTGTGCAGTGAAATTTGGCTGAGGAAGAACATTGGCACATTCCTGCTAATGATGTCACTTAAGAAATGCTGCTGCTGTGGGGATGATGAGAGAACTAGGAACCACCTAAGCTGCATTAGATGTATTAGGTGAATCTGTGCTAATTTAATTCTGTTTTTGGAAGAAATAGTTCACTAAGTTGCTAAGTGTGGACAGTACACTGTAGCAATATCTTTTCTCATGAATTTGTGAAAAGAAGATTATTGTCAAAATCTGTTTCTAGCAATTCGCTCTGTAGATAATTGCTATGGTATCCATTAACATAGTTTAAATCTTTATCAAATGATCCATTTTTTAACTTTTCTATAGTTCATAGCACTTAAATTCTTCTTTATCCCATTAAAGTTCTTTAAGCTCCTACAGAAGTCTAATGCACATAATTGTTCTAATTCTGCTGAAGTACACTCAAACCTCTTTCACCCTGTTAAAGTAGTTAACATGTCCTCCGTTCGAGAGGAGCATCAGCCATTCAGAGTAGGCTTGAAATAATATATAGAACTTTTTATCTCTGTGAAGGGCTTTCAGATTTGATTTCTTCCTTCTCGAGAGTGCTCACTCTGTGTAGGAGAGCACAGAAAGCTCTGAAGGTTAAATAACTCTGGTGTATGCAGATGGATGTACAAAATCCCCAAGCTGCCTTCCATAAGTCCAGCTTCTGCCTGTGTGTCCAGCTGTAGGGGAAAAACGAGGTTCTAAGTGGTCCCACTGACTTTGCGTTTTTCACTTATTTTGGTGAACAGCTTGTTTCCTTTCATCATTGCTCTGCTTTCTTCTGTACTGATTTCACTCCTAGACACTTGCTGTTTGCCCAGCCTGTTTCTCCTTTTTCAGACAATAAGTTGCTAGAGTTTCTAATTTTTTTTGGTTTGTTTTCTTTTTTTTTGGTTTTTTTTCCACTCCCCAGTGGTATGCTTGGATGTTTCCAGTTTGTAGGTACCCCAGCTGCAATTTACGAGGGCACTCCTCTTTTCCAGGCTGGCAGGCATTCCCTTTTGTGCTGTAATTATTTAGATTTTTATCCCTCTTCTAACCAGGCCACCTTTCTGACTGCTCACACTGCTTGTCTGCTGTAAGTTATTATTTTCTTTCTAGAATATTAAATGCATCCTGCACTCAATCCAGAGAGTGAAGTCTAAGGCTCGTATATCCAACCTTTCCAAGGGAACAGAATCGATAGCACTGTCTGTGCCCAGCATGGAATTGGATGTGTGTAGATGTACCCTGTTTCCCAGACAAGCTCTGCAGTGCTGTGGTGTGACTGTCGCTTGACAGGCACAATAAGTTGTGCATTTAAGATGTACTGCTGCTTTTCAGCTTTGCTCCTGGTGTGTATTCTTTAAAAGCCAAGGCCTCTAGAGAGATTTCTGTTTATGAAGTTGTATAAATTGAGGTTTGGAAGTGCACTGGGGTTTGTTTTTCTTCTCAGGTTAGTATTTGAATATGCTCAGGAGCCACTAAGTGCTGCCTTTCAATGTTACAAAATATTGTTGAGTATCTGATCAGTGACATCTTGTCTGTGAGCAAGGGAAGGCTTCCTGCCTTCTGCAGAGCTGCTCTTGGAAGGAATCACAGCTCCAGGCCTTGCACGAGCTATGACAGGTACAGTTCAAGACTTTCCATGTTCCTGTGTCTAAGGATTCATGGCACAGGTCCCTGGCTGGGATATGTGGCAGTCCTGGACTGCTGGCTTGGTGCTGCGACTTCTGTGTGCTTCAGTGCTGGAGAGTAAAGGCACTTGTCAGAAGTTGTGCCTAACCCTGCAATCCAAGACTCCAACTGAAATGATTTACACATTCATTATGGAACTAGACATGTCTTACTTTTCCCGTTTTATATTTAGGAAAAAAATCAAAGCCTTTGGAATTTTGATTCTCGTGCCATCTTCTTGGATCCATTGCTGGTGTGTTTAATTAACAAATATATTAATAACTATCACAAATATCATTGTGGGAAAGGTCTGTTAGTGCTGCTGGATCTACTCCAGGATTAAATTGTGAGCACCCTACTCTGTGTCTCAGGGATTTGCTGCTTGCTCGGGTGTGGGTGCTGGCTGTTTTTAAAGCAGTCCAACTCATTACATTAATGAATATGTTGCCCACTACACAATCCTTGTGTCCTAAAATATGTGTTTGGAATGTAACAGGAGATATAAAAGGAGTAAGAAAATTACTTACCTGCAGGTCTATATACGTGGTAGGACTAGAAAGACCAACCTTAAACTCCTTGTCTACATTCCCCAGTACCAAGCCACTACATGCTAAAGATAATTCTCCATAATCACATAATCTTTCCCCAAATGCCTCTAATTGTGCTGCTAAACTTATTTCACTGAGCAGCTTTTCTTACTCTCTGAATAACTTTAAAATAAGAGGTCTTAATCAACCCTGTTATTATTTTCCATTAGCATCTTTAGCATGCTTCTTTTGGTGTTGTTGGTTCTGACCAATGTGACTATTTTCTTATTTATCCATTTCTGTGCTATGAAGCTTTTACATAATCAGTTATTATAATCTGTACAGAACTTTTATTGAAGTGTATTTCAGATGCTTTTTGGTGGGAGATAGGTTCATTATTATAAAAGCAATTTTGATACTAATTTAGACATCAACTAATCTCTTATTTATTCAAAGGGAGTAAGACTGAATTATGTTTATATAAATTTCTGTGCTTTCTTGGGAACATATAAATTGTTTGGAGCTGTTTGTCATCATTGTTTTGCTCAGACAAAATGTATTATGGTAAATTTACTGCTTTGTACCGTGCTGTGTTTCTTAATACTCTACCATGTAATGTTTATTTTGATTGAAAAGGAAATTATTCCTCTGTATGTAGTAATGTGATCCTACAAGCCAAGTAACACTTGAACATGGTGAGAGATGGGGCCCTGCTTGAAGCAAGTGTGAAGTTCAGTTTGCTTCTGGTATACAATTAGGGTTTTCCAAAGAGAAGATGGGCCTGGCAGCACCCAGCAGGGTGTTAATTGCTGCAATGATGGTCACCTGGGCCTGATTATCTAATTAGACTAAAAAAAAAAAAAAAAAAAAATCGAGTTAGCCATCTACCTACTCACCCTGCCTGAAAGGTCCTGTCTGGGTACAGGGACCCTGTGGAAGGGGAGGCAGTGCTTAAAGCCTTCCTGCAGGTGACGTAAATGAGAGTGTCTACTCTCACCTCATCCATAAATGCTGTGATTTAATTGCAGAAATCAGCTGGGATGATCAGGCACCATTGACAGAATCAACTGGGGTGGAAGAGCCCTGTGAGATCGTCAAGCCCAACCTGTGACCCATTCCCACCGTGGCAACCAGCCCTGAGTGCCACGCCCAGGCCTTCCTTAAGCATCTCCCACAACGGTGACTCCACCACCTGGGTAGCCCATTCCAATATCTCATCGCCCTCTCTGGGTAGAAATTCTTTACAATGTCCAACCTAAACCTCCCCTGGTGCAGCTTAAGGCTTCATCCTGCATTCAGCCTTGGCCAGACCCTGGCAGGCTGTTCCTGACGGGGAACACCTCCGTGTCCAGGTGTCCCCGCAGGCCTGCACGGCCCTGTCACCGTTGGCTGGGGGAGTCTGTCACTCCTGGCCGAGCCCCAGGGCCCTGCAAGTGGAGCTGAGGAGCTGCTGTCCCCGTGGTAGCTCCTCCTTGACTCCTCAGGTGTTGCCATGAGTCCTGCTCCTGACACAGGTGGCCTGAGTTTGGGATGATGGTGCTGGCCAGGCTCCCTCCTCCCAGGGAATGAGTCCTACCAGCTGCAGGGTTTGGGCGATGAACCCACAGGTGCTTCCAGTCAGGCAGGATTAGCTCCAGGTGCCCATTTCAGGTTCTCAGCCGCCCTTGGAGCTGTGGAGCTCTTGTGGAAACCATTGGGGTGTGGAGGTACTTGCTGCTGGCTCTAAGAAACAAGGTATTTGTACCCAGAAACTCCTTATTTATCTATGGAAAATCTCACTGGGTTAGTGTTCCTGCAGGCTTCTACTTTGGTTTTGCTGGGCAGGTCTGTCCTTGGTGTTGCCTTTTTTTAATGTCAGAAAAGTTATATAATGGGTGAATTTAATATTATTAATTTCTGTGTTTGAATAATATTGAGAAACCAGAATGGTGTGTGGTAACTCTGTTTGATAAGTAGGAAATAAGGTCCTGCAGAATGTGTGGCTACTGAGAGCAGCAGTTCCACTTGGAAGTGTAGCACCTGTGTGGTGGCTGCAGGGACTGAGGCCTGGGGGTGTCCCAGTAGCAGGACTCTTGGAGACAATAGGGATTTGTTTCTTGTAAGGAAAAGTAGGGAATATATTTGCTTTATATGGGGGGAAAAAAGAGTGTGACAAAGTAGAAAGCAAAGATTCTTTGTGTTCTGATATTGGACTGGATTCAGGAAGCAGTTGGCTCTTGCCACTAAATGCCTGTCTGATCTTGGGCAAAACATTTGATTTTGCTTGAGTTCTTTTTGTCAAGTTGTGCTCATAGCACTTTTGGTTTTTTTTATCCTCTACTCGTTGTTTCTCTTTCAGTTGGAAGCTGCTCAGGGCCCTTTTCTCTGTTTTTGACCCTCTAGCACTGAATGTGCAGAGGATCTCTGCCCTTAGGGCCTGCTAAGTGTCTGTGAGAGCATCCAGCTGGTTCCAACAGCTCACAGAGCTGTCCCAAGGTTATGTGAGCTCCCTGCTGCTGTGGACTGGCAACCTGCAGGACAGGGACACAGCAGGACTTGTGCAGGATGATGTGGATGCAACAAGCTGGTTTCTTAGGCTGTGGCTTCTTGGGGGCTTTGTCTCTTCAAGCAGTGGTGGCAAGTTAGGCTTTAAAGCTTTTGCCCTAATATTAGATGTTGATATAACTGTAGAAGAACTTGCATTTTATGTAGGCTGAGGTGTTAAAAATAAAGCATTCACCTGGTTAGCCATATTGGTATTGAATTAACTTGCTTTGTTCTATAATGTTCATTATGTTGCTTTACTTGAAATTTTGGAAGTGTGAGATGAAGAGCTGGTTGTAAATAATGCAGTGCAGGTGCCCAGGGATCAGACCCTGGGCTCTTGAGAGCTTTTAAAGTTCAGCTCTGCTCACTCTCAGTTGGAGTTCTCAATGCTGAGTGGTTTTGCATTCTTTCAGATTTATTTGAATCTTGTAAGGTGGGAGCATATTCAAAAGTCTGAGAATATCCAGAGCTGCTGTGGTGGTTTTGTCACCATGTGTATTTGCAGTATATTGAGGTATGTTTGGTATCTACCAATGTGCTGGTAGATATTTGCTCCCTTTTGTTTCTCTCACAAATATTTATGTGTATTAAGCCACTGTTTTGGTCCAGTTGTCAAATGTTGAGGAACTGCTTACCAGTTATTGCTGGAAGAAGAACTAATGGAAAGGAAGGCTGAGGGCTGATGTGTTAGATTTTCCTTTGACTTGTTTCAGAATTCTGAGGGCCACAGGTGTCTTTCTCCTAAGAGCTCCAAGTTTCCACCTTAACGCTTGAAGGAAACTCTCTTGGGAATTAATTGTCCTGAGTATCACAAAGGCCTGGGAGGCTGCAGTGTTAATGAGCATGAAAACTAGGCAGTCTTCCTGAAAGAAGTCAGAAACAGCAGCAGCTAACTTTGTCAAGTTCACAAATAAAACATTCTTAATGTGCAAAGCAAAATTGCCATGTAAAATCTTCTCAAATGAAGGAAGTTGCTGTGATTTGTAGGATTTGAAATCCTAGGGAAATTTTTTGTGAAAGAAGATTACATCCTCTAAATTATGTCATCTTCTGAATTTGAGAAAGATTTCAAGATGTGTATGAGGTCTCTGATATATTGCTACATTTACTTAACCTTGAGGCCTGGGTGATCTGCAGCATCTCAGGCAAGAAGAAGCCGTAAGTCTTGGCAGTGCTTGGAGGAACCTTTGTATTTCATGACTTTGGAAATCTAAGAAGCAGAAAATTTATCCTTTTAGGTCACCAAAGGACCATGCAGTGCAAGAGAAACGGTGACCCTCATTAATTGCATCATCATTTGATAACAGGATGTAATTAGCACATTTGAAGAAGGGCAGTGATAGTGGCAGCTGCTATTTACAGAGGACAGCGTGTGCCCCAGTGCTCTAATCTGTCTTGAAATGATTGTGGAACTCGCTCCTATCCCTGCCTCTGCATTGGCATTTTGTGCTGTGAAACAGACCCCTACTTGTTCCACCTGGTAAAATTAATTTTGTGCTTACTTATTGGACTGACCCGAGACAGTGTGTTATTCATTAATCTATTATTGAATTAAAAGAAGCTTGGTTTACCATTAACCAAAAAAGTGCACCTTAGTGAAATCTCTTAAACAAAATTGAAGTGAAAAAATGGAGCTCTGCTGTTGACTTTCCACTACTTTTGCTGCATATGCTTGGAAAACAGTTCCAAATGGAGCCCTCTGAGGTCCATTGTGGAACTGTGAGGTTTAGTATCTTTGTCAGTGATCTGGAGGAGGTGATGGAATGCATGACCATGGATGTTATGTCATTGCATGACACCAAACTGGGGTGTGGGTAAGGTGCTCAAGGGCTGTCTTTTGGAGGGATTGAGAAAGGAACAGGAGGAATAAGTATCTCATGGAGATTTACAGGGTGAATGCCAATTGCTGCTACTGAAATGGACTGAATGGTGCTGAGGGCCCAGCTGGGGACAGGCTGGCTGGGGGTTCTGGTGGGCAGAGCAGGGGAGCAGCTGTTGGCTCTGGCAGTGACAGGGGCTGAGCTGTGTTCTGTGCTCCATCAGCTCAAGCACAGCCTGAGGGAAAGCCAGGATTCACCTGCTGCTCATTGAAGCCAGCCTGGAACACTGTGTCTGGTGTGTGGTTGTTGCAGGATGGGAGAAGTGTGGATAACCTGGAGTGAGCCCAGAAGAGGGGGCACCAAGGGGACTGAGACACATGAACCATGGGGAGAGACTGGGAGAGAATTGGCTTTGTTTTTTAACAGCTGTCGAACAGTACATGAGGAGCCACTGAGGAGATGGAGCTGGGCTCTGTTCTGAGGTGTAGAGTGGGAGGATGAGAGACTGGCCAAAAATGGAAAAGGAGGATGGTCCCACTGGGCAGCAGGAAAAAATAAAATAAAAAAAAATCATTGGAAGAAGTTTGCCGGAGAGGGTTTGGAATCTCTTGCTGAGGTTTCAAAGATCTACTTGTTCTGACCCAGCTTTTGGATTTGGAGTTCCCCTCTGACCTGAATGATTTTATCTTTGGAAGTCCTCAGAAACTGTCATGAATTCCTGCTGGATTAATTTTTCTCTGGTAAGTGAATGAAGCAATGTCGTTTAGGATCATCTCATCTCCCTACTTATGTTTTGACTGATACTGATAAGTCCTGAAATTTGTAACAGTTTTTTGGAAGTTGGACACTTCTTAGCTGCAGTTATTTTTAATCAAAGTTTCTAAGCAAAACCATAAACTTGTCTGCAGACTCCCTCCTGAAGATATAAGCTTCTTAACTGTAATCCAGATTTTTAATAAAACCACAGCCAAATATATCTCTGGAAGGATTTTTTTTTTCCCTTTTAACCAGTGCTTGTGTGCATTTGATGCCCCCCAGGTGTGATATTAATCCCAATTTACTGTGGTTAATAAATTCACTGATTTCATAGGTGTTACTTGCAAGAGCAGAATAAGGGGTTGGTGATAACTGCAGAATATTCACTGTTCACTTTCTCTCTTTATCTCTTGAGCTGTGTGTGTTTGTATAACAGTTTCATTTTATTCTGTCTAAGAGGCAGAGTTAAAACAGCAAAGGCCTCACTGCATTTGGTCAATCTACAGCTCATTCCCACTTGGTTTTTCCAACCCTGTGTTTAGTGTGAAATGTTCTTGCCAATACACTAAATTGCCTTTAAACACTCAACACTTTTTTCACTAAAATGTCTTTTACAACAATTGGGGGTTTGATGGGTGGGCAGTAAAATGGGCATTTAATTGGTGGATTCTTTATTATTCTAATAAAGACAAGGAGTTTTTAATAATAATGCTCCATCAGTAAAACCGGGGTAAGTTCTGTGAAAGCTAAATTGGAACAAACATGGCATGAGTTGTTAAAGGTGGATTAAAGGATGGTCTGAACTGTTAGCAGAGACTAATGGAAAATAAAAGCAGCGGCTTTCTTGACACAGAAGACAATGTATAAAATTATAAAATCATGCAGGAAGAGAGAAATGGATTGGCTATTGGAAACTTTTAGCATAGTAGTTGATGTGGAAAAGGTGTTTACTTAGTGAAATCCTTCACTCAGAAATTCAAAACAAGAGACAAATCCAGATTTTAGGTATATTTTAAAATAAAATTTACTTCAATTGAGCTAAATAGCTTGCCACATTGAAAGTCCAGTTGTCTGCGTTTTATAGTCAAATATTAGGTTTAATTCAGAGTACTACATTCCATTATTTGATACTTTAGAGCCCTAATCCTGTTAAACTTTCAAAATACTGTTCAGTGGTTTGCCTGTATCCAGAGGACTAATTTTGCACTTGTGTGCAGTAGGAAGAAAAAGCTCTGGTGTGTAACTTCATTAAATTTGAAGTGGGGAAAAACATGTGTGGCTACAGTCACAAAGTTTTGTACTTCTGAATTTTGAATTCAGTGAACTTAAGAACTCATGTCAAACATGCAGCAAGCACATGGTATTTGATTTTTGTGCAGTGATATGAAAATGGTATTTTAAAGAATCTTTGGTGTGCTTTCTTCCTCAGAGCTGCAGACTGACTGCTCTTGGCTGATAATAGGAAAAAGACTAAATTGACAGGCTGCTCTATCATTTCATCGTCAAAGTGGTCCATTATGAGCAGTGCTATGCAAACAGCTGCAACCTTTCTCTGATGAAGGCAGTCTGTAAACACAGATTTTAGACTACAGTCTGCAGTGAATAATGAGAACTATGTTTTTCTCCCTCAGAGCCAGTGGTGTTTGCATGGGGCAAGGTCTGTGTGTTGTTACACCTCTGCAGAACACTGATGTTTGTTACTGCAACACTGCGAAACAACCAAGAAATCCAACTTGATTCTCTTAGAGTTTTTCCAGTTCAAAATGAATGGCCTCAAAATGAGGGATGTTGTTGGGTAGTCCACCTGTGAGTCAGTTCACAGCATTTGTGACAAAAGAAGGAGTACAGTAATTACAAACTTGTGTCGAAACAAACCTCTAAATTAGGGGAACAAAACCAAAAGGGCACAAGGAGCTTTGTGCTGGAACATGTGGGTTTCTGATGCTTCACACATTTCAAGGAGGGAGGGGTATTTTGATACCTGGCCAAAGATCAGTTGAGTTTTAGATGCAGGTTGCTTCAATAATAAGCACAGGTCATGTGATTTGAGGAAAACCCAAATCCCTGAGATCCATCAAAACCAGAAACAACAGACCCTGGTCCCATATATCATTAATAACAATGTGCATTGTTCAGTATACAGGGTTCAGCCTGTATACTCAGCATAATTTTACAGGAAGGGTGTGCCTGTGCCTGTTTCAATAATTATTATTAAATATTATTTTCCTGCTTTTCAGTTAGGTTTTACTGATAGCACAGCTTTTTTTGATCAGCACTCCAAGTTTCAAGACATTTTTGTTTGCTCTTGAGTTAAGACCTGCTTAACAGTCTGGGGAATCAGACCTCTCTAAAGTATTTTCCTTTGGGATAAGTCATGTTGTTTTAAGTAAATGAGCTTTTGTGTGTGTCAGGAAGATTGCACAGTGATTTCTCTGTAGAAACTGATTAAAAGGGAAGGAATTATTACAACTGCAGATTCATAATTTTTTTTTAAATTTCCAGTATGATTTACTGAGTAGGGCAGTGAGCTGACAAAGATCTGCATTCTCTCTGCTCTTCTGCTGATTCTCTGCTCTGTGTCCTTGAGCACGTCTCTTCCTCACACTTGGTTTGGTGTGTCTGGTTAGATTATGAACCCATCAGACCATGGGCTGTGTCTTGCCACGTGTCTGAACAGTGACTGGAACAGCACTGGCACTGTGTTCTCAGTCAGGGTTTCTGAGTATAACAAGACTCCTCAGTAGATGTGTATGTGCTTTTCTAACCAATGTATTGAAGCAGCTGAGTTGAAACATAAAGATGCTGAGTCAAGGTGAGGGAAACAGTAGGTAAGTGGTTTGTTGGAAGCACAGCATTTTAGTGTGTGTGGTACATCCTGAAACTCTGAAAATATGGAAGGTTTGGCTTCACTGAAGGAAACCCAGGTCACTGGCTCTTGGTTAACAATATTTAATCTTTTAGTACCTGAATTGTTAGTTTAGTGAGAGATAAGTAAACACTTGGTCTGTAGGCCTGCCCAGTCAGCTGTGGAGATAATCTGAAGACCTTTATTCTGCTTCTATTTGAATAACGCAGAATTGGACGGTTTGGGTTGGAAGAGACCTTACAGATCAGGGACCACTTCCACCCTCTGCCATGGGCAGGGACCCATTCCACCATCCCAGGTTGTTACAAGCCCTGTCCAGCCTGGCTTTGGACATTTCCAGGGATGGGGCAGACCCAGCTTCTCTGGGCACCCTGTGCCAGGGCCTCCCCACCCTCACAGGGAAGAATTTCTTCCCAATATCCCATCTAACCCTGCCCTGTGGCAATGGGAAGCCATTCTCCCTGCTGATCTTGTGAAACATTCCTCTGGATCTTGATGTATCTAGAACTTTCAGATACAAGCAGTATGGGCTACTGTATTAACAAACACAGCTATCGAAGAATCCCAGAACATGGTTTGTTTTGTCCCTTTTAGTCAAAGACTGGAAATTAGAGTTCAGAAACTGAATGATCATTTGAAAAAAAAAAAACAAAAGGCCTTTTTTGTTTTTAAATCACTTTCTGGTCACTTTGGTATGGGTGGTGGAGGGCAGTAAGAGAGGAAAAAAAAGCTAATGAATTAAGACACCACTGAAGGTCATGAATGTAATTATTTTAACAGTTAAGTCTCTTTAAGTCTCATGACTTTGAAACAAAGGAATAATGTAGATTTTCACTATTACTCTGAGCAAGAAAATTAATGTAGAGCTGCGGTTGATGATACTGGGTGTGGTGGGACGTGATGGGAAGAGATCCCTTTGTTGCTCTCTGTTATTTTCTCTCCATTTTAGTTGATGATTTTTCTTCTTTCCTGCATTATTTCCATCCCACCCCCCCCCCCCCTTCTTTGATCCACTGAAGAAATGTAATCTTTTGAGCCTTTCTCAAAGAAAATAGAGCTAATAGCTGTATTTAATATCCAATACAATCACAAAGATTGTACAGCAGCCTGCTATATATTAAAACTACAGTTGTGTGCCTGCACCTCTGTGCTTGTCTGTTGGATTTGGAGGGTTATATATTAGAATATATGAGGCAGCTTCAGTACAGTAGATGAAATACAGCTATAATTGTCTGTGATCAACTGGAACAATGTAGGTCAAGTAGAAACTGCATTTATGAGCTTTCTCATCTTGTCTCCTGCCTTTGTCTAATACAGTATTGCTTGAAAGGAAATATCGAAACAGTACAAACCCAAACCTCTTAAGAGTATTCATTTAGTTTGCAGAGAAATGAAGCTTTCTCTCAGCTTCTCCTGACAGTCTGAGTTTATATTGTTGACATCACTTGTTCTTACATTTTCATTGTTTCATCTCTCGCTGTCTTTGTCAATCTGGAACCCAATTAAACTGTAATAACTGTTGCATTTCAAATGAGAATTCATTTGCTATCCAGAACCACAGCTTTCTCCATGGTTACCTGCCACATCTGGTTTGGAACTTGTGTTGTTTCATTTACTAAGTCATAACCGCTGAAGACATCAATGGCATGAAATTATGTCAGAATATGCTGTAAATGCAGCAGCAGCAGCAAAGGGTTGTGGTTCAATTTTATTCTTATTTCTGGCATTGTCAGTCCTCATTAACTCCAGCACCTTCATGAAGGCTGACATATGTAAGTCTGTACATGTGTTATTAATTTTGCACCCCGCAATACACTCAGATGAAAGAGTGTGAGGGAGGTGTCAGACACACTCGCTGCAGTCATCCCTGCCAGGACAACCTGGAGGGGAGATGTTACTACATGACAGCACTGGTTTACTCAGGCTGCATTTGTTTAAACAGCTAAGCAGGCTGCAGGAGGAGGAAGAATCAGTTTCCTAAAGGTCTTCCTCAGTTTTGCAGCTAACAAAGAAAATATGTGTGCCAAAAGCTCTCACACATAAAATTAAAATTGGTCTTTTCCATAGTGCAGAAGGTCTGACAACACAAATATTACTTAGCATTTTAATGGTGAAATGGACATGATCTTATGTCTCTGTTTCCTTGCTTTGAGCTTTTGATAGATCCCTTTTCTCTCCAAAGCAACAGCCTGATAGGGCATGAATACATTTCATGTGTCTTCTTCATGGGACATAAGAGCTATATCTACTTTCTCTGCCAGTGTTCACCTACGCTTAATTTTATTTGTGGTTTACAGCTATCTCTGAGTCAAATATTGCATCTTTAAATGCAGGTGTAGAGTGCCTTATGCAGCTGAGGTCTGATACAGGTTGGTGCCCTGAAGGTGCTGCTGCAAAAGACTCAACAACAAAGGGAATGAGGAGAGGGGAAAATGTAGTTGCATGTAATATTTGACATCTCTTGCTTTGAGCTACGTGAAGCAGCAAACTGTTGATGAGATTTATTAGATGGCAAACTGAAGCTGAGTTGTTTAAACATCCCATGGTCTATGACA
The DNA here is from genome assembly GCF_965178545.1 of Coloeus monedula. Taxonomy (NCBI): domain Eukaryota; kingdom Metazoa; phylum Chordata; class Aves; order Passeriformes; family Corvidae; genus Coloeus; species Coloeus monedula. Next base: position 13,560,963 of record NC_138796.1, on the reverse strand, counting down.
AAACAGCTGCAGGAAGGTTGCTCTTTTTGAAGTGCTGCAAATTTGTAAGTAGAAAAATGTGTGTTTTCTTTCTTTTCACCTTTGGCAGCCTGGGAAGGAAGCCAGTCTGGTTCTTTCAGCTGGCACACCCTTGCCTGGTTCCTGTGCAAAGGTCAGGCTGAACTCTCCCAAAAGGCTGTGAAAGCTGGACTATTTCCATTTCTTCTGACCCTTGTGTTATGTTGATTGTTGTGCTCCACTCTGGGGAAGTGCAAGAAGTTCTTTTAAAACAGATGGTCTAGGATGAAATTAAGTCAAATGAGACAATATTGTATCTGAGAACAGTTTACTGGTAACAAAAAAAACAACAACAACAAAAAAGAGGGAGCTGCCCTACTAGAGAGGACTCCAAGGATGCCACTGAGGAATGTGGATTCCCAGGTGATGAGGAATCCTGCAGTGGGATGCACGGATGTGCTGCCAGGGAGGAGGGTTCATGGCTGTGCAATGGAACATCAGCATAGAGGGAAAGTGTCAAAGTCTCAGTAGATGTCACTGGGTATGATGTGAATCCTGGCATCACCTTCAGGGATGAGCCTTGTCTTTCTTGGAGCTAAGTTTAGACTTGGTTACAAGTCTTTTATTGAAGTGAAAGATAAATCCAGAAGGACTTGTGGAGAGGAAGGAACCTGGCTGTGTTATTCTTGGCCAAACACTTCCTTTAAATGCATGATTTCAGTGAGAAGGTAGCAAGTTACAGCATATTTTTGAAGCTTTCCGTGCACGTGACAGAAGTGATTAAAAGGTCTGCTCTGATTTGTGTAAATGTCAATTTTGTAATTAAATTCCCCGAAATTGAATGCTATGGATTTATCGGATTGACCAGCTGGCCCTTGGGTAGGTGCTGCTGTGGGGTCAAATGGTACAGCAAGGGTGCTTTGTTCTGTAGGGAGGAATCTCAGCTAACTTCAATTTCCTCATCAGAGCTGACAGAATTACCTGTGTTGTGTTTAGTAGGGCAGTTCTTTTAATGATGTGAGTTCTTAAAATGGTGCAAGTTCTTAATTATTAAAATTTTGCTTAGAGGATGCAGAGCTGTGCCTGAGCATGTGCGTTTATTCCTTTACAATCTGGATCTGTATTACTTGAAATAAAAAGACATTTCTTGAGCATTGCATAAAAGTTTGAGGGTTTTTAATTCTGAATCCTGAAGTATTTGGCTCATGAGAGTATAAATGAACCAAACTATTCAGCACCTTAGGGCAATGTATTTTTTTATTGATCCCAATTCTACGCTATTATTGTTGCTTAATGAGGAACTAATGTAATTTCTAATGAAACCACATGGTTGTTAAGTAGAAGAACTAATGTTCAGTTTCCCTTGTGACAAAATATACTCTCTTCAATTAAAATCCAGGAAGTAAAATTAATACCAATGTAAAAATTTGCAAGAATTAATGTCAAGACTGAATCATTTTATTATGTATATAAATTACTTGGATAATGAGATTGAAAGCAAGTTATTGAGTATCTGGGCAATCCATGAGCTCAATGGAGACCACTTAAATGGTGAAATCTGTAGAGGCAGCAGAAAGAATGGGAGCTCCCTCATCTTTCTACCTGGCATTTTCTTTTCCATTTAGTTACTGCTAAGAACAGGACTGTACCCACCAAATTTTGAACAGACCAGCAGCAGAAAGGAAGATTTACACAGGGACAAACAGCCCCATTCCAAAATGAAGCCCAAATGTTCTGTGTTCTAGACTGAAAATTATCAGAACAAAACATCCATTTCTGGCTCCTGTTCATTACACAATTACAGCTGGGAGGAAAACGTCTTTGACACTGCTTGGATGGATCACATTTATCTCATAGTTAGAAAACAAACCTAAAATGTGAGGACTGCAGTTGAAATGAAAGAGTAATTTGGGTTAGAAACAACCTCTGATAGGCTCTTGCCCTTTTACAGGACAGGACACTGTTGTCTGCCCAGTAATGAGGGTCTTCCATGGTTATCTGTGCCAGAGATGATGGAGAGCAACCCAGAATGATTCTGGCCTGTTCCCACAGCACTCTGATTCATCCCATCTGGTACCACAGACTTGTCTGAACAGTTGACTTTAGTGCTCTGTATCTGCTGTGGGTAATCCTTGCTCCTGCAGCCCTGCTTAGTGGGGAAATGAGCTGATATCCTACTGCAGGGGAGTGGTGCCTCTGCACAGTCCCGTTTCTGTCACAGCTGGGTACTATGGGATGGGGAAGGAAAGAATGGCTGGGCCCCTGTGTCACACCAAGTGCCACAGAATGGTAATGAGGGGACCTCAGTCTGATCATTTCCCAGCTGTAGTCACTCAAAAGTGAAAAATTAAATGCTGTAGGGTAATGAAATATTTATTAAACCAGCCAAAAGGTAAGTGTCTTTATTATTTAATAGAAAGACTTAAACTTCATTAGATGCAATAGCATGTTCTCTCCACCCTTCAGAGTGGACTCGTTCCTCTTGGTGCTTTATTTGCTTGGCCATGGGGGTGTTTTCTCTTCCCCTTCTGATGTGAAAAGCAGAACAGCTTTCACAGGAGCAGTAGAGAAAACATGGAATTACCTGTAGCAGGCAGCACGAAGAATTACTGTCAGCCAGAGCAGTGTTGTTGTGTGGTCCTGTGCTCCAAGCTGGAATTCATCCCTCTGATTGCCCAGTTGTTCCATGGGAGCCTATTCCTAAGGTCATGTGGGCTGAGAACAAATACCTACATAAATTTCCCTGTTTGAAGCCACTTAACCCCAATGACTCCCTGAGCTAATTGAAATGGGGGTTGGCCCAGGTATCATCTAACAAAATCACAGAAAGGATGCTTTATTTTTCCATGTCTCTCAGTTTTATCAGTATTGTGACTTCCCCTCTGCTCTTGTGCTAGAATAATTTTTTTTTCCAAAAGTAAAATGAATAAGCTATAAACAGCAGAGAAACTGGGTGTCCAAGTCCCTTGGGAAGCTCAAAAAGTCTTGGAAAAACATTTTATGCTTGGAAATTATCCATTTTCTTGCAAGACTGGTCTTGTAGCTGTTCTTTCAAGAAATGGTGAAAAACAATGGACCTGCTGCTGGTTTTTTTAAGGTTTGCTGGTATTTATTTTAGTATGATTTGAGAGAGGGTACCTTCTCAATTAAAATCAAGATATCCAAATATCAGAGAGGATTTGTATCTCTGGTCCAGCTGTCCTGGCCTTGAACCGCCTGAAACAGCAGTAATGCAGAGACTTGCTCTTTTTGGCCTGCTGCTTGAGAGAAACCCTGATGGGTAATGATGAGACTTGCAAGACTAGCTCCTGCCTCAGTAAAAAGGAGAATTTAGAACTTTGTTTAAAGGTTTCCTAGGTTCAGAGGTGGGCTGAGCTCAAAAACGTTTTTCTTTGTTTGTGTTGAAAGCAGTAATTGCTCAGCAGAATTGTTTTAGTGAGCACCTACAGAAACTGCAGGACTTGCATGAATCAGTAACAGCAATATGCTGCCACGCTCTCATTTTCTAATTTTTCCCCTTTATTTGTACACTTAATGTGCTCAGCAGAGCTCCTGCTCATTTTCCTGCTGACTGCACTGTGTTTCAGAGTGGCACTCTCCTTCCATGCAGAACGGGAGATGCCCATTGTGGATCACTTGCAGGAAAATGTAATGACTCATAGTGTGAGGTGCTTCATTGCACGCTAATTCAAATTACTGCAATGTAATGATAATTGCTCCTTTATGGAAAGGACCCCAAGTGCAATCTAAATGAATTCCTACCCTCGGAAAACAAAGGGTAGTGCTGACAGGAAGAGAAAAAAGCCCACAGCAGATTTGAGTTGGCGGGTCATGAGTGGGATTTTTTTCTTTCCGAGATTCTTAAATCAAAAATAATTGTAGGTACTAGAAAAAATGCCTGAGGGCTAGGACAGAAATGTTGAGCTCTGCTCAGAATAACACAAGAAGAGTTGAAAATAAAGATCTTGTATATGCAAAAGCTGCCAATCATGCTTTTAACTTTCAGTTTCTCTGGTATCTGCTCTTCCTCAGAAATTATTTATTTACTGCTGCTTGCAGTTTTCTTGTCAGCATCCCAAACAGTTAAGAGCCTGACAAATCATCTAGTTAATTTACTTGGCTTTGAGCTGAGCAGCAGAGACACAAATACTCACCACATGCCCCTGTCAGTCCATCCCATCAGGAATGAACTGGAGAGGCACCAGCCTGCACGGGCCCTGCAGCTGCTGCACCACAGCAGGGCTGTACTAACACATGTGGGCACCAATTTTCCTGCTCACATTATCAGCAGCTTTGAGAAATTATCCATGTGAACGTGGCTAATTTAAGTTGCAATGATTAAATATAGTGCAGAGTGCAATAAAGTAGTTTTCAAAGTAGGTGTAAATTAGGGTAGCAATTAGGTAGCTTAAGTTCTAATAAACTGCTTGGGAAGGACAAGAGTGACGGAAAGGAGCTGTGAAATAACTGGAGGATAAAGTAACACTGAGGTGCTGTGATTTTGACTGACTGGTACAGGGAGGCCCCGATGCCAGCGTTTCCAGGCAGGGTTTCAGGGGCACTGGGCCAGTCCTTCTTCTCTCTACTCACTAAGGGTGGTCAGTGTGAGCTTGCCCAGCTCCACACTGGGATTTTTCAGTATTTCCTTGTTTGCCTCTCCAGTGAGTGTCCCCATGCAGAACTTTCTGGCAGGGCTTCTGTCACTGTTAACCCAGTTTTTCCCACAGGATCTGAAAACCTTTTGACACTTGGTTCGCTCTTCAGTTTTTATTCCAGCTTCCAACCTTTATTTCTGGTCTCCTCTTTATTTTTCCTGTTTGTTTTTTTAAAGTAACACATTGTAATTACAGGAGGTGTAGCTGCACACTAAAGCTGCTGTATATTTTTGCTCTATTTGCTTGTGTTACAAGTCTCAGCTAAAATCTGTGTGTATGTTTGTGTGTATTTAATGAGTTACCTCTCTGTTGCTTGCATGCCTCAGGATATCCAAGCCTCCTTTCCTTCTGTTGGTTTTCTCTTTTTAAGAAGTAGCACAGTGCTCTTTTTTTTGAGCAACTTTAATCTTTGCTGTGGTGCAGTTGATATTTACACAGTATTAGCCAGAAGAAAACCCTGTTCAGTGACAGTGCAGCCACGAGTGTGGTCAGGCTGCTTTTGCCCATTTTCCCGAAGGAGCAAAAACTTTTCTGGAGGTGTAGGGCACCTCAATAAGCTAAATGTGTTGGCCTTTGGTAAAGGCAGATTACAACATCTACCCTTCATTAGAGAAGATGGGTGTTTGGGGTACTAGCATTTATCTCTTATAGCTTTGAAATGGGCTCAACTAGAGTGATATGGGGAAATGCAGGAATTGTTCAGAGAGATCCCTCAAGTTCATCTCATTGTATAAGCTAATTTTATTTTTTTTCTAGTCGGTCATGTGTCTGTTTTCTTCTCCCTTATCCATAAGCTATGGTTAGCCCAGAAATCCTTCTCAGGCATTTGAGTGTTGCTCCTTGCTCTAGATTGCAGCTGTGGGTCACTTACTGACACTGGTTCCCAAGCCTGCTGTGCTGTGTGTGCTGCCTTTGTGTTGTGAGTTTGGCATTGATTTTACTTTAGTGACAGGCTGTGCTTTGGTCTAGGAAATGGTATCAAATGCCAGGCTTTGCCTTTTCCCCATACCTAAGCAATCTTGCCTGGAATTCACAAAGAATTTTGTATTTTCCAGTGTGATCAGGACACTCAGAGATCCTGTAGCCTCCTGCTTAGGTCTCTATTTACATTCTCTTTGCCATCTTCCAGGGAGGGAGGAAGCACTACAACAAATAAATACCCGGTCCCTAATGTTATAGGAGTGAGTCCCCAGTCCTGGAGCTTTCTCAGGTGGCATTTGTGGCACCAGCAGCCTTTAGTGTTACATCTGCTCATTTTTGTGACTTGTGTGTGTGAAGTGTGAGAGTGGGACTTGTAAGTGACTGAAGATACCTTTGATTTTTTCAAAGGACATCTGGAAAGGCAGCCTGAGTGGTTTCTGCTATCCCAGCTGCTTTTGTGAGGCTTAAGGATGTGTAAGGAAGGCAGGCACAGCACTGCCCAACTCAAACAGGACAACTGATAAGATGGCAAATGGAAATAAGAGAGGAAATTGAGGAATGTGCAGGGAGTGGTGCAGCTCTAGAGTTCAGGTCAGCCAGATCCTGGCACTGCTGTCTGTCTGACATCCTTCCTGCAGCTTCCTATCCAAACCCTACAAGTACATGCTCGTGTCTTCCTCTGCATTCAGGCACACTCTCACAGTTCCTCTGGGCACAGGTGAAAGGTGACTGACAATATAAGAAACTCTTTGGAAATCTATCATTTGTGTCCCAAAACCCTGGGACACAAACAGTGATACATATGGAGATGGACAAAGAAGAAGGTGAAGACTCTGGCCACGAGAAAAAAAAATCTAAGAGGGAACATGAAAAGCCTGGCTGTCTCCCAGCTGGCAATCCAGAGCTGTCCAGCCGTGTCCAGAACTATTCCAGTCCCAGCAATAACAATCTCCTCCCTACTCCCTGGTGAGCAACTGCCTCATTCAAGCAAGAAACTGTTTCCTCTTTGCCAGCAGTTTTCTTCTGCTCCTCCCCACTCTTCCCCCTTCCCTGTGCCAGTGAGAGCAGACTGGCATCCAGACACACAAGGCATTTGGATGTTTGGCAGAGACAGCATCTTCCATGGTTATCCTGCTTCCATGTGCATCCACACCCTGCCTGCAGCGCAGGGTGTCCTGGTGGGATCACAGTAAACTGCTTTCTCACAGATTTCAGAGCTGGGTGACGTCTCCCACAGGTCTGCAATGGAGTAAGAGCCTCCTCTAAGGGGTTGCAGGTGCAAAGTGGGGACCAGGTGTGACAGGACAAACCATTCAGCAGTTGCTGGCAGCACACCCAGAGCTTTGGGAGAGTCAGCAAGCACAGGGTGATGCAGCTTAGGCCCGAGCTGGACAAAGGGAGGTGAAAGCCTTGGAAACCATGGAGGGAGGCAGCAGGGCAGATGTGGAAGTGGTGTTTAACACTGGCATTGGAGTTCTGGGGGATGGAGAAGCAATGCTGCATACTGGTATGTTTGTATTGCAATCTTTAAATTAGGGGTTTAGCTTGTTAGAGACCAAATTTCTCAAGAGAATAATTGGGTTTTTTGAGCACTTTGCTGCTAGTTCTGGATTGGAAGGTATGAAAAATGCTGTAGAATATGTCTGACCTTGGTGTAGCTGCCCTTGGATCCCAACAAGCAGTTCAGTTGCTATTTATGTGTGAAACTCCAAAGGAAGGGTGTTGTTTCAGAAATTTCTGTCCCCTTAAATTAACCACCCAGTTTACCTTGAGGCTAAAAGGATGAGCAAAGATGAAGCTTGTTGCTGAACTTAGAAAATCTGCCTATAAGGAATTTTAGTTGTTAATAAATGTTATGTGGGGGGATGCAACAATTGTGTGACTCAACAAAAGTTGTCTCCTGCCTTCCCGGGTTGCTGTGCTTGCAGTGCAACCAAGTGCAGAACCTGAATGAGCTGCATTCGTGTATCCGGTCTGAATTTTCTCCTTGGGCTTTTAGCATCCCATAATTAATATTTTCTATACTCTCACTCTTAGCCCACCTTATGATTTCTCTGGGGAAATGACTCACTGGCAGAAAAGCCCTGTGAAAATAATCATTATGGTACTGAAGCACACAAGGTGGGTGGATGCTCATGCAAAAGGGTAGAGGTAATCCAAGGGAAGGAAAGGCAGAACTGGCTGGTTAATGACAGCCTTGCCAGGATACAGTGGGCACTCAAGTCTTAGCTAAAGGAGAATATCTTTTAAATGGTTCTGCATGCAACAACTGGGATTTTTAACATGCACTTGCACAGAATCACTCACTTCAGCCTGAGAGAGATGGCTTTGTTTAACAGAGACACAGTTTGAATCTGAGTGACCTGGAGGATTCTGCACATCATTGCATTGCTAAAGGAGGGGGGAGATGTCCTGGAGCTCCCTGGGCTGCCCCCAGCACCAAGTGGATCTCTTCAAGTCCCAAAGGCTGAACTGTGCCAAGTGGAATCTGTGCAAGGCTTGGCTGGAGCTATCAGACATCTCCATAATCCAGAGAAGTGAATTGAATGAAAGTAGATTTGTGTGGGGGGTTTTCTTGTTGTGCTAAAGCTCTCACTAAGTTGACTCTGCCTTTTCTCTGCTTTGCAAGCTGTGGAAACTTACTGACATTTATCAAACATGGAAAGGCTAAAATTGAAATCAGGAGAACCAGGAGCACCTTATGGAATGAGCCGAGCTGCCATGTGCCATAAGTGAGCACAAGAGAATTTCTTCTGAGTCACCTCAGAACTTGTAAAAGCTCCACTCAAACCTGTCACGAAGCACAGGTTTGTCACTTTTTTTTCCTTTTGTAAGGAGGAAGCAGGTAGGGGAGTTGCTATAGAAGCTGGAGACAGTTTTTAAAATTTATTTTATTATTCATCCACTTATTTATCATGCCCTGATACTTCCTGATTCCAGAAAAGATCGAGAAGGGGAATGCCAGAATGTGTTCAGAGGGCAGTTAATGTATTATGCAAGAGGTTTCAGCAGACAGTTCCAGCATTTAGGAGTCTTAGAGTAGAACTAAACTGCTAAAGCACACTGAGCTTGCCGAGCCTGGTGGGTGCAGTACAGCAGCCTGTCATACTAAGTGCCACATTAAATTCCTTTGTATTTAAATAATGGCCTCTAACCTGCACTTTTGAGGTGTTACCACCTGGTTTCCTCAGAGTTATTTTCCAGAATGCTTTGTAACAGGACACGGTTTGGATTTTCAGAGGTGATGTTTTTTTTCTTGTATAGAGTATCTTTCTTTTACCATGTCTAATAGAGTTCCAGATCTTCCCTGAATGTCAGCTCTCCATATTCACTCCCTGACTAATTGCTCAGACTTGCAGTTGTGTGATCCAGGTGCTTCCAAATGAGAGGTGGCCTGCTGGATTCAGCCTCTTCATGGCTGCAAATTTGATTACTCAGTGATTTAACCGGTATGAAAATAGTTTCATCCACAAGTTTGGTTGATTTTAATGCTTTTACACGCAGACGCACACACATATATATATAAAATAAAAATGCACATAGCATATATTTTAGCATAAGGTTTCTACAATAGTCAATCCCTGATAGTGTTAATACACTTGTTTGTAACTAACTTTTTCGGAGTGGAAAAATTGAGGCACGGGGGTGACTGATGGTTGCTTTCCCTTGGCCACATCAGGTGTCCAGAGTGTGCTGGATAGGGCCCAGGTATCTGTGACTTACACTTGGATCACTCATTCTCCATCCTGGGCATTGAGGAAATCATCAGTTTTCCTCATCTGACTGCAAATACTTAAAGGGTTGAAATAACAGCATTGCCTGTATTGTGGGGGTTTAATTGTGCACTCAAATTGAACAATCTAAGTGGAGAAGAGTTCTAATAAAGAACAATTCCATTCTGAAAACTTTGCTCTTCCCCCCTCCAGTTTTGGAGATCAAAGCACTTTGTCACTGGTGGGATAAGGGCTATAAAAGATGACATTCTTGCCATTATGAAGAGAATATTTCCTGTTAGACAGTTTATTGCTAAAATGCAGCTCTAACTCTGTAATAATTGATTATGAATGTTCCTTTTATGAGCTGTTAGAATTGGTAATGCAGACACTATGTCTGGAATGAAAATATTTTAGCATTTCTAAATACAAATCTGGATCAAAATCAGGACTGGAGTAAAGATTTCACTATTACTCATCCCTTTTTATCTTTGCTGAAATTTGTAAAACTGACTCGGGACTTTTTGGACGCAGTGCCCAACTATGAAATCCATTACTTCCAATATTTTGTCAGGTGTAGCCATGGTTCCTGTGCTGTGTCCCAGCAATAAGAGATGATCTTTCTCAAGTCTCATTTGAAGCAATGACCTGGCATTTTTGGTGCTAATGGTTCCAGTTTTGATTGCCTGATGCTACCTATTGCTGCATGGATACACAGAAATATTTGAGTGTTTTATGGATGTAGCTGTATTTAATTTTTGTAAGCAGGCATGTAAGCAAGAGCTGATGTTCCTGTGTACTTCTTGAAGCAGTGAGTTATTTTTTTTACCTTTATGGTGGTTGGTTTTTTCATATGTAAGGATTGCTTTGAGTCCACTGTCTAAGCTACTGAAACAGTCCAAGAACTGTTGTAAGATCTGAGCCCCCCCTTTTTTTTTTTTTTTTTTTGCCTGGGAGAGTTACCATGGATGAAAGGCAGTAGGATGTGGCTTGTTTCTGGCTCAACACTGTCCTTTTTCCCCCTGTTGCATTCCCCACAGCACCAGCCTTTCACCCGTATTCACTTGTTTGTCTTTGAGCCATTTGCTCTCCATGTGTCCCAGAATAGTCTTCCAGTTATTCCATGGGTCTGGAGACTTCGGCCAGTGTGTGCTGTTCTGCCACTGTAAATCCCTAGCACTTCCAAATCCCAATTTTAGCTGTGCTCTTTCTGGTTACCCTGTGGTGTTCATCCTCATAACCCTTACAGGACTGTCAAAGATCACCCCAGAAATGATGGAGTTTGCTTCATTAACAAAGGCCTGCCCTTGTAAAAGGCGATAGTTTGAAATGCTGGGTGCTGGTTAGCTCGGGAGGAGAAGGCAGCTGTTGCAATGAGTTTATGAACAGATCTGAAGCAGGAGCTTTACATCTCCCAGAGTTGTTACCAATCTCATTAAGACTGACTGGTGTGGGCTGTGAATGAGTCTGTTTGAGTCCTGAGGCACTGAAGGGCACTGGGGAGCACAAACCTTGTTCCCCTGCTACAAGGAAAGCTGCAGCTCTCCAGTGTCAGCAGGAATAACTTCTCCTGCTTCAGGTGGCTCACTCCTTGCTGCTGCTTTCATTGGGTTATGGTGATGTTTATTTGATGTAACTTGTGTTGAAGAGTCTGTGATAAGGCTGCGAGAAGTGACCATTGAAGGGGGAAGGTGTTGAAGTTCCCTTGTAATATATTTTTTCCTGCAGATAAACAAGTCAGTGTGTGGAAGCTGGAGAAAGAAAAGTGTTCTTTTATTATATTTTCCTTACTTTGTTCAAATTACTTTTGTAGCTGTTCCAAATGCTTCACTGTAACATTGAAATTATTGGATTTGATGCTACCACAGTGGAATAGGATTCTGGAATAATTCCCATTTTTTAAAACAATCCCTACTCGGGCTGTTTATTTCAGCACTAACCTGTCTACTCTGTGTCATACTCCAGATGTACTGCTTATAGGCAACCAACTCAAGAATTGCAGATAGGCTGTGAAAAGCAATTTTCAATGTGAGATTTCTTCTCTCTACCCCAGACCTTTTGACTCAGTGCAGTGTTTAATGAATAGAGAAATTATTTATTTTCACAATGGAGTTCCATTATTAATCCAACCAGTTTAATTTCCTGATTTTACTACAATAAGAGAAAATAATTTAAATTGTAGAGATGAGCAGTGCCACCTCAGGGACCAGCACTGAGTAGATTCCTGCACTGTAGATGACAAGCACGTTCCTTGTAGTCATGTCCTATTTCTAAGTGAAAGGGTTTGGATGTGTTTAAGAAAATAAAATCTCTGAAGTCTTTATTTTTATTGCTATTATTTATTCTGATCTAGGTAGTCACAGTTTGTCTCCACAAAATGCAGTAGCTATAAAATACTCAATGAAGTATTTGCTTCTTGGCAGGAGCCAGCTACAAATGTGATTGATTAAGCACAGTGTAGCTGGCACCCAGAGAAATGCAGGAAACAGCTTCCTAGAATACAAAGGTGTTTTTTTAAGAGCTTGAAATCAGCTGGATGATGGATATCCCCAAGCACTCAGGACAAAGGCAGGGCTGGGTTATCCGTGTGCAACAGGCAGGCATCCACTGGCTGAGGTAATTTCACTTACGGGTTTGGACTGAGCTGTTCCAGCTTGTTCAGCACCTCACAGAGTGTGGTTGTTCCTCTTTGGAGCTGACAGCCAGGGCTCTCCAGGGCTCTGTATCTCTGTGACACATGGAACAGCAGCACACGGTGTCATGAGCCTGTTAATTACCAGGACAGTCTTTAATTCACCCTGGAATGCAGCAGAACCTTGCTATTTATGCTGGACTAGCATAGAATTCAAAATATGCAGGTCTAGAAGATTGTGTCTGGAATACAAATTCCTCTTGGAATATATCCTGGAGCTTAGCTCTCATTTGTGTTATGTCTGGTGATTGCTCCTAATGATTTTCCTTCCAAACACCTTGTTCTATTCAATCCCTTTATTCCCTACATTCCCTTCCTCCCTCTTAACTATTGTTTCCTTGTGCGGATTCCTGTATCCTTGAACATCCTTAAGGCTAGAACTTGGGGTATCTTGAGGTCTGCTGAGCCTCTTAAGTGCTGCAAAGGATGTTTCCCCAAAATTTGAGTCCAGAAAACACTGATCCTAGAGTGAGGCTGTTTGGGATGAAGAGCTGAATATCCCCTCTGATGTACTGGGAGAATATTGTTCCATCTGTAATATAGTGAAGGCTGTGGAAGAAATTGTCATCAAAGAGTAGCTTTATGAGTAGAGTGAAAAAACCCAGAAGTCTGTGTACGCCTTGAAAAAAAAAAAAAAAAATTTAAAACTGTCATGTAAAACTCTGGAGAAAAGGGAAGTGAAATCTTCATGTTGGAAAGAAAGCAGTAATAGTATGTTCTTCCCAGAATTGTCTCTAAATGGATTTCTGGTGAGCTGCCGCCCCGTTATGAGCAGTGACATGACGAGGAGAGCTTGGGACTTTACAGCGTAGAGCCAAACCTGTCAGATTTTAAACGATTGTCTCATAAAATTGCAAAGTGCCACCGAGCACCACAGGCATTAAACCCGGCGGCTGCCGCTGCCAGGCGCCGTGCAGGGCGGCGCAAGCGGAGGCTGCAGGAACGCTGTCGGAGCGTGGCCCGGGAGCGTGGCCCGGGAGCGTGGCCCGGGAGCGTGGCCCGGGAGCGTGGCCCGGTGTGTGGCCCGGGGGCCGCTGCCGGTCCCACGTCCCGGGGTCCGGATGCGCTCCCGGCCGGAGCCGCCGCCGTTCCCGGGCCACACGCGCCCCCTGCGGGACACGCGCGGCGCTGCGGCTGCGAGCGGGCACCGACCGGGACCGGGGCCACACACGGCCCGGGGCCGCCCCCGGGACAGAGGGACAGGGGCCACACACGGCCCGGGACAGGGGCACAGGGGCCACACACGGCCCGGGCCGCCTCCCGGGACAGAGGGACAGGAGCCACACACGGCCCGGGACAGGGGCACAGGGGCCACACACGGCCCGGGACAGAGGGACACGACCCGGGACAGGGGACGCACGGCCCGGGGCCACCTCCCCGGGACAGGGGGACACGGCACAGAGCCGCTCCCCGGGACAGAGGGACAGGGGCCACACACAGCCCGGGACAGGGGCACAGGGGCCACACACAGCCCGGGGCCACACACGGCCCAGGACGGGGGCACAGGGGCCACACACGGCCCGGGACAGGGGCACAGGGGCCACACACGGCCCGGGGCCGCCTCCCGGGACAGAGGGACACGGCACAGAGCCGCTCCCCGGGACAGGGTGACGGCGCACACGGTGCCCGGGCTGCCACCACCAGGACCCCCGAGGGCTTTGATTGGTTTGGCTTTGCAATATCTGCCTTGGCTTTGCAATATCTGCCTTGGCTTTGCAATATCTGCCTTGGCTTTGCAATATCTGCCTCGGCTTTGGGCTTGGTTTTTGCATCTCCTGAACAAACGAGTGTCGCTGCCCTGGTGGTTAATTAGTGAGTGTCGCTAGAGCGGCTGCGAAGTTCCTGGTGCCTCCTTTCTCGGCTTTCAGGCGCTGTAGTGTTCCGTGGGAAGGTTTTCCTTACCTGACTTATTGAATGTGGAATAGTGTAGAAGAAAAGCCCTAAAAAAGGGAAAACTGAGAGTTCAGATAGGAATTAGGGGAAAAGGGAATAATAGAAACAGAGAACAATGGAAGCAGAAGGGGTGGTAGTTCAGTTCTTCAAGAGGAGTTGATTATGAACATGACATCTCAAAAGTAGTTGCTGGGACTGAAGAAAACAGCACCTCTTTACGTAAGGAATAACACAGACCAATTAGTAGGGTTTTTTTTTTTTTTTTGTTGTTGTTGTATTTTTATTGAAAAATTTAACAATGTTATTGCTTTTGATTAGAGTACTTTCACTGAGAGTAATATTCATATAATAGTCTGCCATCAAACTATCAAAAATGATTAAAACTGTAATGAGACTTTAGTTTCCATGGATGCCATATAAATAGAAGCAAAAAAGCCTTTCTCTCTTGTGAACTAAATCACTATTGAGAGAGAACCTCAAAGCTGCTTGAGTGACTTGATTTGGGAGTGTCAGATTACGGGAGAGTAGAGAGTGAGCAGGATTAGGAAGTCTAAGAGAACACTCCTAGGGACGCGGAGGGAAAATGATCCCAACATATCAGTTAAATTATGGCATTGTGGGCTATATCCTCATATTTGCACAGATGAAGTGTGTGAGCTTAATCTGGTATAAGTTGTGGTTAGATCTATCTCTGGATAAAAGCCTCTGTGCCACAGCTCTGGCTATTCAGTTGAGTGTTATCCCACCTATCTAAAATATATTACTACTTCTGTGCAGGCTTGAGGGTATTAACTTACTATTTGCTCTCTGTGGTTGTTCCCCTGTAAGTAAAATTTGTTTCCTAAAACGCTCACAAAAAAAGATGAAGGACGACCGCTGGTAGAGACAAAGTAAATGGATTTTCTAAATGGCATTGCTTACTCATGCTGAAAGCTTTTGTGGCATTTAAGTGCTGACAACTGATGTAAAAAATGGCCTGTAGGAACCAATTTAGAGCATTCAAAAAGTAAGTTTTAAACCTATCCCACACCGCTGAGTTCATGTCACACTGACTAAAGATTGCTCGATGTGGCAAGAAACAGTCTGAAAGTTTGCAGACCCTGGGGTAGAAGAGAGCTTTCAGAGTGGGAAATGGGGGCTGAGAAACAAGAGGAAGGGAGTATTTGCAGATAAGCAGCATGAAATGCTCTGACACACAGAAGGGTTCCATGCCATGGCCTAGGTTCCACTTGGCTGTGTGTCGGGCCTTGGTTGCTCCTCTCCTGGCTGATGCAGCTGTGGAATAATTCTGGGACAATTATTTTTTACAAAAACTTTGTTTTGCAATCTTTTGTACAGTTTGCACTGAATTGTCACGAGACTTTTACTATGCTGGGACTACAGGGCCAGGCTCCGAGTTATTAGTGGATTTTTTTCTTCCTTTCTTCCTTGGATCAGAAGATCCAAGTGGATGTGGGAGTCTGGGTACCCCTAACTTTTAGTAGGTTTAAAAAGGCACTTGGCTGTTTTAGACAATTCTGGTTCTTGTTCACACTGGAAGTGTGTGGGCAGATCCCCTCATACCTGAGCACATTTAGAGGAATTAAGGGTTTGATCCAAGTAATTAGTGATGCAAGTTAGGACCATAAATTAAATTAGTGATTCTAGAGCCGTTCAGATCCTTCTGGAGATCTGACTTTGAAGACGAAATCCTAAAAGGTTCAAAACTATGTCCTCTGCATGTGCAGAAATATTTCCTTGCAGCCTCCCAAAGGACCAAATATACACAGGAATTTAACAGAGGGGGATCTCGGTGAAATGATTCTCAGTGTGACACACAGGAGCCCTTTGTGATAATGAGATGTGTTCAAAATCCATCTGAAGCAGCAGACTTATTTTAAACAGTGACTTGCAGGTGTGGCTCTGAGAGGCAGTCACTGTTAGTTTGCCATTTGATCCATGACTGCAGTAACGAGGCGTGCATGGATTATTATGAACTCTCACTAATTGTCCAGCAGTTCTGGGAGCTATAGATTCCTTTCTTTGAAGATAATTGCCCATGTCACAGTGAAAGATCACTGCAAAAGAAGCATTTCGTGCCTTAAATAGTCAATTAATGTGTGATTTAAAATACCATTGTTTGTACACAACTGTGGTACTCCAGGAAAGAATTGCACCTGTTTAGTTAAAATAGGAAAACGGTTGGAATATTCCTTAACAAAGTAAGAGCTTTAAAAAAGCTCTGTAAGGTGGTTTCCTTTTTACATCAAGTGGTGTTTCCTCAAAGAGTTTTGGAATATAATCAGTCCCACAAATCAGCTGGGCAAATTACACTGGCATCACCAGCATCTTCCTGCTGCTCCCAGTTGGAGTTCCCCTGCTGGGAGGACCCTGCCCGTGTGCTGCAACGCCAAATTGGAGCAAAGACCTGTCCCTGGGAGGGCTGGATGAGACTGGAGAGTAAGATTTGGCATCACAGTATTATCACAATTCATCATTAGCTCACAGTTTATCAAAAAGGTACTACCTGGAGGTCATTTTATCTTTGATTTATGGTTCAAACTGGGGCACTAAGGAAATGTGTCTCTTTTTCTAAAAATGCAAATAGCTGGTCGAGTCCTCCATGCCTCCCACCCTTCTCCTGCGCCCTTGGGAGCAGCTGGAACGTGGGATGCTGACATTGCTGATGCCAGGCTCGGTTCCTAATCCCCCTGGGACAACCATGCTGTGGTGAGGAGGAGTTGCCATTCTAGTTGTGACATCTGGAGGATTCAAAGGCTGCAATCATCAGAGTCTCCTGGGAAGCAATAATTTTGGACACTTGGCCATCAGATTGTTTTGGGGAAAACATGCATTGCAAAGGGTGCTTTAACACTTCAGGTTGTGTCTCTGTCTTTGATATGTTCTTGCTAATTTTAATTGATTTTTCCGAAGTATTTCAGGCAAAACCAAATGCAAACAATAGATAAACATCTATATAAATATCTACAATATGTAAATGATATATGTGCTCTCTGGTGTAACAGCTGCTCCTTGCAGTGGAGTGTTGTCCACAACACCAAATTGAGTTTATTCTAAATCTGAAGCAGGAATGATCCATGTGTTTTACTTAAACACAGTCAATTATAGCAGGAAAGCCAACTTTCAGAATGAAATGATTTGTATTTCTGGCCACCCAAGTGGGTGGTGCTGTTTTATGTGGCACTGTGGATAGTAAGGAAAGGATGGCAGCATGCAACAGGTTTGTCTTGTGACAGTTTTTGAGCTCGGGGGGGTAGCTCAGGTGAGTCAAACTTTCTGAACGCTCATTTGAGCATTGCAGATCAAAGACAAGTCCCACCTGCAGCACAGGTTAGCTGTGCCCTCTCTTTATTCCTGTAGCAGCTGCAGCCTCAGGTAAGGAGGAGGCAGAAGCAGAGTCCATAAACAGGGATTTCAAACTCCAATTTCTCTCAGGTGAAAGGGATATTGGAAGATTTTTATCTCAGTTTTTGTCTTGGCATTGATGGATATTACTGGGACATATTTAATGTACACACATGACAGGTAAATGGAATGAGAATGCAGAATATGAATGACAATATCTGGAGACATGAATAGTACAACTTGCCTTTCTCTCCTGTGAGGTTTAGCTCACAGTTGATACAGCAATTTCTCTGGTTCAGTTGTTAAAGTTTAATGCTTCAAAACTTCTTTCTTCCCATCTGAGATCCCTTCTAATGTAAGATGTAACACGACTGGAGGATGTAATTACAGTACCTTCACTATTTTCCCACTCTTTGTCCCTCATTTGCCTTTCTATTTGCATGGCACTTGGATTTTTGCTGCTGCTACAAAAATGAAATGAATCACCAATCTAATTTGTAGCTGCTGGGAACAAAGAGTACCTGGAAAAGCAGGCTATGCAGTGGATTTGGACTAGTGGGATAAGGCAGCTCTAGCTATAAAATGACTGGTTTCCTGTGGAATCTCCTTGTAACTGTTTCTGATCTTTTATGAACTGTTTTGGCTTTTGCTTGTAATGAAGTTTTGGCGTAAAGATTCACTGGAGCAGTTCTCCTTACTCCCCACTATGCAGCTGGAGATGAATGAGACATTTCCTGCTTGTGTCATGCTTTGTAGCCAGATTGACTTGCAACACACACCTAAAAATGTGCTCTGTCAATATGATTATTTGATGGTCTATGACTGAGGTTTCTGTAGCTCCCAGCACGTGGCCTTACCCCTTCCCCCAGATGAGCACATTTGTAATTATAAAGGGAATAATACTTGTCTGGTGTGTTTTTTGGTTTTTTTTTTTTTTTTTTTTCCTCAAGGGAGTGCAAAACCTGAGACCATTTCAGCTTGCAAAGTACATTTAAATCTCTGCTATCTGGAAACCTTTTGGATTGCTCAGTACTTTTAAAATAGTGTCAGCTCATTGTCAGGGCATGATAGAGAAAGGGAAATTGCTGTCTCCCAGCTCACAGCAGTATCAGACAAGCTTTCTGATTCAAGTATTGCATCTGAAATGGAAAAGTTAATCACAGACCTGTTCTGCACCATCTCTTTCAAGCCAGGGTAAAAGCAGGAATTTTTGATGTTATATTAGAGCTACTTTAGTTGTTTGTAGTGGAAAAGTACAGAACCCATCACCGCCTCCATGTTTGGGTCTCTAAGGTGGTTATCTCACAATCAAAGCTATCCAGCAATTACTGCTCCAGGTGTAGATGGACATCCTTGGGCCTTGGTTGGGTTTGGTGGCCTGTGCTCTGTCTGGGGACCGCCCCAGCTCAGGATGGAACTGGTGACAAATCACTTTGAGTTGTGGCCCTTTCCCAGGCTGCTCCCCAGAGGAATATGGAAGCTGGGCTTGCCCTTTGGCTCATCTTTTGGCCTGTTATGGTTGACAAACCTGTGTGGAGTTTTTCGCTCTCAGAAGTCATTTTGAAACCTTAATTTGAGTCAGAATAAAAGAGCCTCTGATTTGCCCGTGGTTTAATGTCTGTCTGTCCTGTTTGTTGCTGTGGAAGGCCTTTAGGATGGCATTTGTCACACACCAGGCAGGTTACAGACTTGTGTGTGCACAAGGGATGTACCCAAATGTGCTCTGCAGGCAACTTTGAAGGGATTTGACTGAGAACGTTGCCTGTTTGTGGAAACAGGGAAGCCTCTGTAGGATTTTCTCTTCATTTCAGTCCTGCCTGCACTTACTTGGGGCTTCCTTGTGAGTCCAACCCTGTGGCTGCTGGACTAATTGAAAAGTCACCCCAGGACAGAAGGGTCTTTGGTCATATCTCATTGTTTTGTCAGGAATAATTTTCTTTCTCTCAGCCTTTCTCCTCAACTCTTTACCCTCCATGATTTACACCAATTATTTACCTAATTTTATCATCCATAAATCATTCTTCCCACTGTGCTGACTCCAGCTGTGCTGCTTCAGGCCATTCTCACAGCTGCCGTTGTACCTTTAGGGGTATTTTTCCTTTTAGACTGAAGCCTGAAGCTCAGTGGGTGATTCTGAGTACTGAAAGGTTCTTAGGGAATGCTGGTTTGGTCACCAGTCTGGCCTAGGCCCTGGCTAAATCCCATGGTAGATGTGAATTCTCTGCTCCTTGACCTGAATGCACTCTGGAGAAGGAAGTGATGTTTAAATGTAGTGTCATGAGGAAAAGCACATTTTACATAAAACTTCAGTATTTTTTATATCTTGTGCACCTTTTTAACTTACATCCAATCAGAAATATTATCTTTGGAAATACATAATCTCTTTGGGCCTGCTGTCTGGATAATTCAGTGTGCTTTTTCTGAAATGCATGTTCTTCCCCAAATGTACAAATTTGGTACATCTACTTGCTGTTTATCTGTGTTTGAGTTTTAATGATGCTGGTGATGGGTTAAAATTCCCCAAACCATATGCAGTGCTGTCTGTGGAAACTGGCACTCATGTCTAATTTCCCAGGGAATAATGGGAATGCTTTTGTAGGCAACTGGCTGAAGGATTTCTGTGTTCTCCTGGCTTTCCCCAAGTGCTGTACTTAGCACGGAGCTGCAGCTTTTTGGGAGCATTCATCAACCAAGATAAAACGTGCCACTCTTTACTCCCACCCCCATGTATTTCAGGATCAAGCAGTGTCTGCTAAGGTTGCCTGTTATTCTCATATTATTTTAAATCTAAAATGTTCAGCACATTTATGACTGGAGGTTGTAACTGAAGCAATGCTCAGTGGCTTATAGAGTGTGTACAGAATATGAATTCCTCTGAGTACTGGTATTTGGTTTCAGCAGGAGTTTATCAAAAAACCAAAGGGAATAAACAGAAGGTTTTGAACTTCTGAAGCTATCCATTTTATTTTGCTATCACCAGTTATTCTTGCTTCAATTAATGGTGTTAATCATGACCATGACAAGCTACAGAGGACACTTCTGTAACAAAGAAATCCCCTGCCCTACCTCACCCTCCAAACCCTGTTAAGAAACATTCCTGGTGTGGTTCTGCCAGTTTTTATTTCCACTCTGATCAGAGGCACTTACTGGGGCCTTTTAAGTCTTCTGGTGATTTTTGGATGCCCTGGGATTTTTTTCTTGTGTTGCAATAAATCATCTGAGCCTTTATAAAATGAACCATTTGATTCTGAAAATGGGATACCTTAAATGTAGCTCAAGTACTCCAAATAATTTTGTCCAGATGTGACAGGAATCAGATGTTTGATCTGGAGTCACAAAAGATTTTCAAGTAACATTTCCCTGTGAGGCATTTTTTCTCTTAGTATCCCTGTTCTTCACTCTGTGGCTGCATGAAAACATTCAGCCTTTAAAAATTCTGGTATTTGCAGCAATTTGGAAAGTTGATAGAGATGTCCAACTATAAGGCTTTTTTTCAGCTTCTTGTGAAGAAAAGCAGCTTCACAAGCTGCTTCTGCAGCAAAGCAACATGAAGTAGGCGCTTGCTCATGGTCTCAGTTTGCAAAGGCAGCAAGTCTGTTGCAGTGAACATTCTGTAACAGCCTCCAAAAAGAAAGTTCTTTGAGTGAGTTCATCATAAATGATGCCTGGGGAAAAGTAGGGTAAAGCCTCATTCCTGTTCCACAAATGGAAGCTAAACTGGGTGAATTTACTTAACTTTGTTGGGGATTGATGACAGAACTGGTAATTAATTAGACTACGTACCAGAGTAGCACTTTAACAACAGTCAGTCTTCTTCCTCACCACGTTCTTTATTTGAACATTTTCAGGTATATTTCCAAGAAATAAAATAGTAGTTTTGATAGAAACATCTATTTATGGCATTCATGTTGGGGTTTGGTGTACATGTGAACACACTGATAGCTTGCAACTCTTGGGTATGTTATAAATTTATAATGGTGGCCTTAACTGCAAATAGCCTGCATTACTTATTTGCTCTGCAGCCCATAGATTTTACAATTTCCTACAGTTCATTGTCTATTAGCAATTACTTCTTTGGATATCCAGTACTCTGTGTGAACAAATAAGTTATGTCTGCAATTGTGTAATAATGCTGCATTTAAAAAATAATTATTAAAACGGTAAGCAATCGCAGCTTTCATTCATGCCAGTTTCTCACTTGACATTTAACAATACTTTTTTAAAATGGGAAAATAGTTTACCACATAGAATGAGGAGAGTGTTTAGAAACAGATTGGACAGAAGTTCTTCCTGTCCTTTTGACTTCAGATGTACTCAGTGGTTTTCTAAAAGGATTCACGTTGGTTTTCAAACATAATTTGGTGAAACTTGTTTCCCACTGTGTTCCCAGACTGGCACAGAGTAAGTGTTGCACAATGTACACTTTTTTTTAGATTTGAAGCCTTTTTCCCTAGCTCATGCTATGTTTTAATGAGAGGACTTTTAAATAAATAGATAAACTGCCCCTAAAATACACAGAGGCAAAACTGTGCAAACAGATCAGAGCGTAAACAGCCTTGGTGTATTTATTGCATGGGGATTTTTAGCCTACAGATTTCAGCTCTATTAATAGAACTTCACTGAATTAAAAAACAAAAAAAACCCTTAGAACTTGTCTGTAAGAAGCTTATTTGAGGAAAGCTTGTCTGCTGGGTTAGAAGGTTTCATGTCAGAACTGTAGCAAGCTGTTGGCACCACAGTTCCTTGACTTGAGGGCAGCCTGTGCCCTCATGGATGGCATATGCATAACAAGCAGGGAAAAGCACTTCACAATCAGCTCTGAGATTATTTTCTTCCAGCAGTTGGGCAAAAAAATTCAGTGCATGTTTTATGAAGAAGTGTTGGGCATAATCCTGGTCCTGAAGGAATTAATTTTATGGCATTTTGTGTAGTCAAGAATTCACTTCTTTGATCTCCAGAACAGATACTTTCTGAGACTCTCTTTTTAGGTTTATTTTCCCTTTATTGGCTTTACATGTTGCCTTATATAAAAGAAGAAGGGAAAATATATAATGGACTTTTTAAAATATTTGTAATATTTCTGATTGCTGGCATGCAAGGATCTTTGTTAACAGGTTGTTGAAGGTGATTTAGTGATGCTGAAAGAAGGAAAGGTAAAAATGGAACTCTGAAATTCTTCTGGTTTTAGCAGTGGTGTGAACACCTCTCCTTCCATGACTTAAGAAGTAGGAGAAACCATACCTGATGTTACTGTGGTCTCAGAAATAGAGAAAAAGCACCACAAGAACAGTCCAGGTTCCCCTTTTGCTCAGAATCTCATGCAGTTAATGGTCCCCATGTGAACTGAAACGTAGCTAGAAAAGAGGTGTTTGGTTTGGCACCAGTTTTGCTGATCTTCAGAAGATTTTGTTATGGCTTAAACTGGGTTTCACCATCCAGCAGCTGGTAAGTGCATCTTTTTCAGTGGATTGTGCTATGTCAGACATTTAAATCGACAAATATTTTGATGCTTTATCCTTCTAAAAAAGTCTAATAATTAACTATCTAATACAGACTTATGAAAATACTGTATAAAAAAAGTTAAACTGGCTTTCTTGAGTCCTCAGAAATATTTTCTGTACTCATGCTAGATAAGACTGGCAAAGATTCAGAGTAGAAAAAGTGAAGAATATTGGTTTTCCAGTAGTGTCTTGGCTTGGGTAGCTTTTTTTAAGGTTCATCTGAGAACACTGAATTTCAAAGATACTCAGTAGACAACTCTGACAAGGTGATAATCATGCTCTCCACTGCTGTGATAACTCTGAGTTTAAGCCTGGTCTTACTCAGTGGAGTAAGAATGGTGTAAAGTTGCATTGGAGCCCATCTCTGAATGGACTGTACAGCTGAAAATGCAGCTGTGTGCGTTACTCCTCAGAGAGCCAGGAAAGGCTGCTGCTCAGAGTAACACAAAGTGTCATTCTGCAGAAGGCAGCAGGAGTCTGCAAACTGTTGGAGGAGCAGAAATTCCCCGAAAGAAAAATTACAAATCACAGGAGGAGAAAGAAAAAAAGAAAAAAAAAAAAAAAAGGGATTAGTCTCAATCTATTTAGAGATTGGATTTTAGGGTTTGTGCTGGTTCAGGTGCTGCTACGTAGCACTGACAAAGCTGAGATGAAAATCACAGTGGGACCACTGATAAGACCCTGGAACTGGAAATCATGCATTAGTTACTGAAAAGGTAAGCCAGGGTCTGAGGTGTAAGGCCTTCAAATGACTTAATTGTAAGTTAAAATTAACATCAAAGCAGATGCTGCTTTCTTGTTTAGAGTGTTTTGTTTCATCCTGCTAACATTCCCAGGGTCCCTCGTGCATCTTGCTTTGTGCCACAGACAGGCTTTATTAGGTGGACAGCCTTCTGAAGAAGTGCAGCATTGCTCTGGAATGTAAAAAATCCCATTAATTAAGATAACAAGTGAAAAATATTTTGATTACACAAGGCTCTTTGGGAGCAGATTAGTAAATTGATGACTTATGGTGTCCACATTTTCATGATGTGGCCATATGGAAAAATCAGATGCTGAATTGAGCCAGTCAATGCTCCAATCTCATACAGAGAAATTAAAGCTTTGATCAGTTTGTAGCCAACACTGCTGCCTTGTTGATGCACACAGACTTAGGAAGTCTCTGCTTGTGTCTGGGAGCTATGTGGATGGGTTAATTCATTTACAGAGCTGACAAATAGCTGTAAATGAATTTTTGGGCCCCAGCTGAGGCAGAAAGTTTATCTACAAAGAAGGTTTATTAGATCTTCCAGTGACAGTGGAAGTCCCAGGGTGTGTGTCTAGCCCAGCTTGTTACCGTGCTGAAGGTTTATTTTGTTGCTTTGGTGCTGTACCTGCTCCTTGTGCAGATTTGTGATGATTACTGTAGATGGCAGCAAAAGCTAAATAAAATACAACGATTTAAAAAATTAATTAAGCCCCTCCCTCCTGCTGTCCTGGTGTGCGTTTTGTCTTGGTGCCTGCCAGCTGTTCTTGAGGATGGAAGCAATTACAGGCAGCAGAAGCCAAATTAAATTACATATTGAATTAAGGTTTCACTCATAGACAATTGGGGGGGGTTGTGGCTGTGATGGTTCTCAGTGTGTACTGTCTTGGATACCAAAAGCCAATTTTAAAGCTCTCCTGATGATCTCTGAATTCCCCCTTATTTCCCTGTGTGTGCCATGGTGTCAGGAAGGAGCAGCAGCAATTCTTAGAAATGATAATGCCTCTGGGAGTACTTTTATTTTTCCTCCTCTAATAGGCCTGCTGTCTGCTTTCTTTCATGGCAATTAAATTATTTTCCTCTTTTATTTTTAATGTCCTTCCTTGCTCCTTTCGTGTGTTGGCTGTCTGTTCTTGGTAGCCACTTCCTCTCTGCTCAGAGCACACAAGGAAAAATGGTTTATTGTGCCATCATGCTAATTAGCTGTTTAATAAGACACATGATTTTCTCATTTAATCAGAATGCAGGAGAAGCTCAGGACACCCTCAGGACAGGCACTGGCCTTTTGGAAGTAGTTACAGGATTTGGAATAGTGGACTGATCTTTAATGGGAAATTACTCCCAATGTTAAGTTTATTACACAAAGCAAAAGATGACTTTTAAATATTGAAAGGGTATAAACCCCAAATGACTATGGGTGAACTTGAGAGCAGGATTTAGGGGCAAGCAATAAATAATAAATGTACCAAAAGGTCCATATGTGATTAGCAAAATTGCTTGAAAAGAATGAGCTGTGAGAGCTGGGGGTCTGCACTCTTTGTTTTTGCTCTGAAAAGCATAAAACTCAATTTTCTGCATGGCAGACATTTAAAATTAGGCAAAATGTAGTGCATCAAAGTGACCGTGTGCTTTGGAAATATTTCTGAAATCCCTTTAAAATGAAAAAGAAGGACAGGAAAGTATGGAACTGCTGTTTGACAATTGTGTTCAATATATGATGAAGGTGGGCACAAAGCTCTAGGTATTAAAGCTTATGAATGTATTAATGCACTGCTTTGGGGGAATTAAACTTTAATATTGATGATAAACCTTCCATAATAAAATGTGTGGAGAGTGAGAGTAAATCTCTCTTGCAAAGTCCCCAAACTATTTAAATAACTGCGTGCAAGCTGCAGCATCTCCTGAGATATATTATGAATGAACTTCTGCATACCAATGCACATTGTGCAGAAAGTGGTTTTCCAGCAGTTGCTTTCTGCCCTGGAAAAGATACTGTCCCAAATGACTGTATTTCTTTTAAGTGATTGATCTCTAGCATCGATTCCACAATATTTCTCTCCAGATATACATCATTCACTACCCAGAGTGCATCCCTGTGGGAGATTCCCTGTTGACTACTTTGAAAAGGTGTGAAATTTCTGCAGTGGATTTTTATGCCAGCCTGACATTGTTATTTTTAGATAACATTATGGAAGAGAGATTGTAATGCTTTAAAATATGAAATGCTGAGGAGATAGAGGAAGTTGTGAGTTACAATGATCTGGGATGTAGCAGCAGAGTATTGAACAAGTATGCCTGGGAAAAAAATCACAAACTCATGCTTCCCATCAAGCTGGAGGAGGAAAGTGTCATTTTAGAGAGCCATTGTGGAAAGTGAAGGTGTTTTGGAAGTTGAACTGTATGGAGCTGACATCCAGTCTATTTATCACTTTCCTACCAGAGTACAGGAATGCACATGTAAAATTTGCCTTTAGAAGAGCTTGTGTGGTGAACTCAGCTGCACAAACCTTAGGAACAGTTAATGACTCGAGCAGCTCCAGTGATCTGCTGATCCTGGGATGTTGCACTGTCAGTTTGGATCTATATCTGAAAAGCAGAAGAGAACTGTTATCATGGAACTGCAGATTTCAGAGGGTGTCAGCAAAACCTTGAGGAAAACAAATTTGCTCTTTGTTCTTTGCTCCATTTAAAAGGTGGGAAGTTTTAGGAGAGAGTCCACTGTGTTTCCAGTTGTGAAAAATTCATGAAGAAGAAGGTAAGTTAAAGTAGGAGGCAATTCTAGAAGCCAAGCCCAGATACATATCAGACCTGACAAAAAAGCTTTTGTGGATGGTTATCAGTAGCAATAACACAACGCTGAACCATTCAGCTGTTACTATGGCAGCTTTTATTTCAAAAGCTTTACTTACAGGAATGGGTTTGGTTACTTTGGCATATTGGGTTATTGCAAGTATTTTATATTTTCAGTTCCTATAGCTGTGGGATCTTCTGGTACCTATAACAAATTGAGCTGTGCAGTCACCAAGGATTCCTAGTGCTGTGCTGTGTTAACCTGGAAAAACTTCTCCCTGTGATTAATTCACCTTTTTGGGAGATGTCTTAATGACCTTCCAAGTCAACAAAATGAATATAGGAACATGGCAGCCCTTTCATTTACACTTTTGCAAAGAGAAAGGCATTTCTTAATTGTGATATTGGAAGAAATATTTTTTTAAATTTCTACTTAACAGGAAATCCTTATGTCTGATCAATTCCGGGCATTTTGAAGTAGTCATTGCTGCTCCTAAAGTTAATCAAAACTTACTGCTGTGTAAGAAAAATCAATGGAAAACAGATTGAGATCATATAAGGATAATTCTGCTGCAGGGCCTCTTTAGCTTCACCCATCAATAAACAGGAGCCTAAGTGCTAAAAGTTTCATGTGTCCTGATGTCTCTATTAATCACCCAGTGCCAAATCCTCCAGTTTACTTAACTTCACGGATCTATTTTCAGTTACAGGGTGGGAGTTTTGTGATGATTGCACCATAAAATCTTGCCTACAGGATCTTGCAGAAATTTCGAGATGTTTTCAATGCAGATGCAGTGTAGTGAGTTACAATGAGATGTGGTCGGAAAGGGACACTTGGATTTAGAGTTCATTCTGGGCAAAAAGTGCAGGGAAGCTTCCCAAAAGTGTTTCAGTGTTTCACTTGGACAAACCCTGAATCTTGAGTTTTGTTTTCTATGGTATAAAATGATATTCTGTATTTTTTAACTGTAGTTGCTATTACTGTATAAAGAATATGCCATTATAGAAAAATTGATTCATGTAAATATCAAATATCAACTATATATTGTATGATAACTACAACTATAAATGTACATACAATATGAAATGTTCTCCACATACACATATTTTATCTACTCAATATTTTTAATGTCCGTTAAGCACCTTATAAAATAGAATATAAAATAGGTCAGACTACAGAGTGATTTATGGTCAGTGGCAGAACTAGAAGTGTGCATTGCTTTGACTTTGTGGCATGTCTGTACAGCCATTGTCATTGTTGGCAAGTAATTGGCAATGCCACCTGTTCCTCATGCAGACTGAACTTCTGCATTGTGACTTTGGGTAGAGTTAGACAGTTATTGACTTGGGAAAATGACTGAAAACAGGATTTGCCTAATATACAAATTGCTGTCCATTAGATGATTATTTTTTGGTGTTATTGGCCTTTTCCTGCAGCTCTCCCTATTCTTGTGGGCACACTACACTGGGATTTAAACAAACATTTGATGGCAGGCTGTGCAGCTCCCCATCAGCTCTCAGTGTCTGTCTTCCTGAGGCCTCTTCAGTGGCTTCCTGTGAGTGTGGTTGACATGGATCACACGCCAGCAAAAAATATGTTATTCCTATGGTTTTAATTTTTCTCCTTCTCTTCTCTTTAGGATATGTTTTATTCAGTCACTCTGGGAACAAGATAAAGCTCTAGTTTGCTTTTCATTTGAGGGAACTTGTCCTTTCTTCTGAGTTCATTTATTGGTGCTAAGGACAGGCAGCTATTGCTTCTGTTTGGGTTGTCTGTGTGCTCCCACTGGTCAGCTGAAACCAGGCTGCCCAAATGTCTGTAAAAATAGAATTGGTGTTGTAATTAGTTGTAGTTCAGAAGGAATTTTGTGTCTTGTTGCTAGGCTATGACAAAGAAAAAGGAATTACAGCTTTTGCTTATTTATAAAAGTACTGCTCATATTTAGCAAAGGGTTTTGGGACAGTGGAAACAAATTTACTTAATGTGCCCATTTAAAAATGGTTACTCTGGAACTTGCCCTAATGATGTGATTTTATTTATTTTAGGAAACATATTAAATGGTCTTTTAACTCTGCAAGCAGTCAGCAATCAAAACAGGTAAATACACACATATTTGTGTGCATTTTCCTGTGCATATCAATATGCCACAAGAGCCTACTCAGTGGAGTGGAACAGCATCTTTGTAGTCATCAGGAACCACTAATGTGTGGTTAAATAATGATAATTCTAAAGACCTATTTACTTGATAGATTTTATGGTCCTGATGGAACTATCAGAAGCTAAATAACAAAGATTTTAAGAGGTCCTAAATATTTCTAGAAGACCTAATAGTTCCTAGGGAGCTCTGTTTACAGTCAGCCTGGCAAGCTGCAGATGCCATTTAAGAAGCTGAGTATGTGTAGGAATGAATAATCTATTTTTGATGCATGGCATGCATCAGCATGGCACCCTGCAGTTGTGGAATAGAAAAAGTCAACTAAAATGAAGCTTTCTTTAATAAAAAGGGGGAAAAGACAGGTATAGCTCTTGTAAGAACATTATTTAGATGTTGGTTTTGTCACATTCTTATGGGACCAAAGTTGTGTGCCCCAGTTAGGGATCAGTAAAGTCCTGCCCAGGCAGGGGGAAGGTGAACATGTGTAGTTGATGCAGCTCCTGTTAAACTAAGGAACGAAATATCCTGAGATTGTTTATCCAGAAAGGTAGGGAGGTCTGTATTAACACAAAATTTCTAAAAATTTCTCAGTTTTTTTTAGTTTAGGGTACTAGCAGATGAGTTTAGCTATTAGCAGTAGTAGTTTTTTTTGACTGTGGCCATTGTCCCCCCAGGTCCTGTGTGTGTGTGTGTGTGTGTCACAGGCTGTTGGTCACTCTGCACTCGAGGCCATGGGCAAACAGATCCTGGCTGCAGTGAAGTTGTTCTGCAGGACTCCAGCCCCAGCCTGCCTGTCTCGTGTCCTGCAGTAGGTGTTCAGCTGTCAACTTCTGTGACTTTCAAACCAATTCAATGACCTTCCCAGCTCCCAGTGGCCCCATCCTGCCCAGCTGGGGCTGGAAGAGAGGCATCTGTCCCTAGTACCCCTTTGCAGTTCACCTGCAATGGCATTTTCAAGAGTTTGTCTTCCACCACACAGCCTGAACTTCTGTGAGAGATAATCCATATTAAATACAAGAATCAGTGTGACCTGAGGGCCCTGATCCATTTAATAAAGCCAGGTACATTCTGGTAACTGCCTAGGAATGTGAATTCTGCCCTTTAAGAACATTTTTCCATGCTGAGGAGTTTTTCCTCTTTACTTCAGCTGCAGACCTTTATCTCTGACCACATAATTATTAAATGAATCTCAAATTTCATGTTTATATTGCTTGATACTGTGTATTAATTTACATTTTTTCCTTTTGTAAAACAGAAGAACTTTATTTTATTTTGTTTTTGAATGATCAGTGAGTACCATGTGAGACCTGAACTCTGCTGTGACACTGGCAGCTCTCCTGGTGTGGCTGGGCAGCTGGTGTGCTTTAGCAGATGCTCATTTTACCAGATTTAGTCTCTCTATTGTTTTCCCAACCTCATTATTCTACCTGCTGTCTGTTTCCCTTTGTGCTTACCTTATCCAAGGCAAGGATCCGTGCCAAGCACAGTGGAGCCCAGATTCCTGTATCCCAGGTTCCTGGGCATCGCTGCTGTACGAGGGTGAGCTCAGCCAGTCTTCAGGTGACTTTGCTGCTGCTCAGGCTCCCTGAGACAGCTTCACTTCAGGACCTGGTGGCTCAGAAGACACCTGAGTAGGAGAAATTTCTAGTTTTCACTTCCAACCACAGAAATATTTTCCTTGATTTATAAAGATACCTAATGGTTAAATAGGTAAAAGTATTCATCATGCAACAAAAGACTTATTTTTGTTATGGCATGGATAACTTCAAGGATGTTTGGCTTTTCTCAAACTGTCCAGCTAATGAATATAAAATTAAAAGATGTTTGGCAAGAACACCTGTAAGAAGGCACTGATTCTACTAGGGAACACATCTAATTTTGGGCTGGAAAGACAATTCATTAGGAAAACAACCCATAGTTTGAAGTATATTTCATTTTAGTTCTGTGATTTCTTTTCCATGCTCCAAATCTCCAGTGGCTTTGGTTAGCTCTTCAGCCTCGCAAAGGTGTCCAGGTTTTAGAAGGAGTAGATGAAGAACTCTGTCATGTAACTGCCAGCTCAGTGTTTAACACCTGCTGCTCTTCCACAGATAAAACTTTAGGAATAGTGGTGTTGGTAGGTATAGATTAGGAGTGTGTGAAGGCCAAATAGCAGAGTAAAAATGCAGATACTATGAATAGAACAAGCTAAGGCAAGTACAGACTTCTCTGGATCTCATTATACAGGAATAGTCTCCTCATTAGCTCATTTGATTCAAGTATTTCTCCTGCTGGGTTGCTATTTCTGGGTTCAAAGTGGAAAAAAAAAAAAAAAGGACAAATAATGTGTTTGCTCTTTGCTGCCATTAGTTGTTAATTATGTTTAGAGAGATATTTCTACAAATAAACCCCGTCTGCACCTGTGTGAGTGTATTTCCATCTGTATCAGCAGCAATGCTTATTTGCTAAGAGTGGATCAGAGTTCCTAGAGTGGAGTGGGAATGAGGAACTTGACATTGGAACATGCCAAAAGATGTGTTTTCCTGTGTCCTTCACTCAGAGAACCACTGTGGCTCAGAGATCCTGGACACAGAACACGTCCAGGATCTCCATCCGCAGGGCTGAGAGTAACAAGCTACACTGGGAGTTTGTAATCTGAAAGGCTGACCAGATTCTAAATTTCACAGCTGTCTCTGGTTTTATGGGCCAGCTGAAAACTCTGCATCTGAAGGGAGCTGCAACTGGGAGTTTGGTGCTGGAGCCAAAAGCTGCCATCTGTGGTTGGGCTTTCCAGGCCTGAATAAAACAACCAGCTCCTGAAAGCTGAATAAAGCTCATCTTTGGGAGTTTTGAAACGACCATCGCACTCAGGAACAATTCTCTAGTCCTGAGGGCTGGCTTGGCTTGGTGTGCATGTGGTTAGAAATAAATAGGTGTGGAAATCCTTTAAGGTTTGATCTGATAATGTTAAAATATTGCAAAAGCAAAGATGTCTGTAAATATGTGTGCATATCTGTCTATGAATATTAATGATTCAGGTGCTATGCTACTTTCCAAAATTGTTGAAAAATTCAAGATCTTTCACATTCAGCCGTCATCTTCAATTCTTGTCATGCATTTTCTGCCCAAACTTATGTAAAATAGCGACTTTTATTCATTGTATTATTTTGTATATGAGCTAAGACTGAAAAAGTAGGGGTTGCTTAGTTTAAGGAAGAGGAAAACCTCTGAAGCTGTACTGGCAGTCTTTAGATGCAGGAAAAGTTGCTGCAGAGGCTCAGGTAATGATGATAATGCAGATCCACGGGGAAAAGAGCAAAAGGTAATGGGCTTAAATTGTAGCAAAAGAGATCGAGATTTGGCATTAAGAAAAGCTTTCTAAAAGAAATAAATGGAATAAATGACTTGGGGAAAGTGGAGTTGTCATAACTGAAGGCTTTTAAAACCAGGTTAGATGGATGGCCCTAAGGAATGACTTGAGTTGCATATCCTGCTTTTTGAAGTTAATTAACTGTCTTATTCTTGTGGCTCCTTTGCTGATTTTTTTTTTTTCTGTATTTTCTTTTCTTTGATCCTGTTTCTTCCTCTTTGTGAATGTTGTAGTGTTCAGAAAAAGTTCTTGGCCAAATATACTATCAAAGGAAAACAGGTTATCAAAACCATTGTTTTAAATGGCAATAAAGCCCCAGAGATTTTCCTGGTTACTTATTTTCGTTAAGTAACGAAAGTCGAGTCAGCTCAGTTAAGTCTTGCGCTGGAAATGCAAGGTTTGTTTGCTTTTTCTTTTAATTAAAAAAGAAAAGCTCTAACTGTAAACTAGGTGCAGGAAACTCCTGGTGTGTACCCACCTCACTCACTGCCCTCACGGGGTTGGCCATGCCTGCAGTGGGGTTGTTCTTCCACCTCCCTGCCAGCAGCAGCTCCAAACCTGCAGCACCTCCTCTCTAGGTGTGGGTGACAAGAACACGAGGCCATGCCTGGCACTGCAGGTGGCAAAGCAAAGCACTGCGGTTGTGGTGCTTGAAAACAAAGCTGATTTCCATACCATGACAGGGGAAGGGTCTTAATAGGGAATATGATTATTTGTGTTAAATACAGCAATTCCATCTGGTCGAGCTATAATAGACGCACTCTGCTGAGTCACTCCTGATTGCTTTATGCAGAACATGCTCTGCCTGTGCCTAAAGAGGTTATTAAAGACTGCTGAGTACAGAGAGCTTTAACAAAGAGATCTCAGAGTAAACACTGACATTTGTTAGTGCCTCTGTTTAGCACTGCTGAAGGTCCCTGGGAACTTGGGAAATTGAGCTGTCAGATCTATGAAGATGAAATGAAACTTTGTTCTATGGCTTCAGTCCCTTAGGAAAGTTTTTCAGGTCATTTAGCGTTAGTACTGTGAGGAGAGCTTATTATTATTTTCCTGAAAATTATTCCCTTTTGTTGATAAATATAGAGTGACAACTTGGCATTGCTATTAGTCTGTTTCTGTTTGGTTAAGGCAGTGCCTGAAAGACTGACAAGGTATTTTGCAGGCAGCTTGCAGTGGTCTGTGGGCAGGACAGGATGACTGATGGGTGTCAGATGTAACCACTGCACCAATTGACTTGTAAATTGTAGTTAAACACATTCACAGGATGACTTGGCAAGAAATCACAAAATGTTCTGGGAGGAAGATTCACTCTCACTCTTCCCAGGCTTAAGAATAGCTGCTGTTTAAAAAAGAGAGATTCAGGGGAACAATGGAATGAGAGTGAAGCCAATGTTTGACTCTTTGAAACTTTTAGACTGGGCTTTGCCTGAGATTTTGTCAGTCTAATCTGCAAGGAGGAAAACCTTAGTGTTTATAGAAGTCTTCTTAATGCTCTCTTTGGATTGCTGCTCTAATGAGTTTTTTGTAAAATGTGTATATTGTATTGCCAAGCAATTTCAGAGATGTGAGCGTGGGCTGTTTAAAACACAAGTTTTCACCCTGAAAATATTAGTTGTAAATCAGAAAAACCCCAAAAGGCTTCTTAATTTTCATAGTGATTTTCAATTCCATGACTAAGGGCATGGAAAGGGCTCTAGGGACTTAAAAATAAGGATAGAACAGCTCTGATCAACGTTTGGCTTTCAGTATTCCATGTTGTATGAACCTGGGGGAATAGGGAGCAGCCATCCCTGGTCTGGTCAGTATTTTGGTGTTAGCCCTGTTCTGCTGGGACCCAGTTCTGCAGGTTTTATCTGTCCCTCATTCCCCTCCTTCCCCCAGCCATGCAGGCAGCGTGGGGAGGATTCTATCTCTCAGCATTCGCTCCAGTGAGAGCAGAGCTGGGAAGATGGAGCTGCTCTCTGCACAGCCCTAGGTGATTAAAGACTAAAAATGTAACATAGGCTTAGCATTAAATTCATGTTTCCACCTTCAGGCAGCTGCGAACATTGGCTCTCAGAGTTGCAGTGCTTATCAGTACTTTTCTGCATATAAAGGGGTATTATGGCTTCTGGTATCAAGCCCCACAATCTGCATGCAGGATTCTTTTCCTTTAAGACGATAATCTCTTTTCTATTGCTTCCTCAGTGCTTGAGGAGTGAAAGAGTGAAGGCCAAAATATGAAATGTGCCAAAATCCGCTGTTCCTCTGGACATGCAGCAAGAAAAAGCCACCCTTTATTACAGAGATGTTATCTACAAGCTGACTGTTGTTAATGGATGCTTCATTACATATAAAGAAAATTAGTTTTCTTTGGGACTTTAATTTTTGGCTCTGTGCTCGTTCTAGTGAGTGTCCTTTCCTCACAGGCACAGTCAGTACTCCTGCCAAACAGTGAGCTCTAACACTGCTGTGGTTACTTTTTAACTAGATGGCTTTGATTTACAATCCAGTGACTCTAATTTAAGAATCAGTAAGCTTCAGATAACAGAGCAGGTCCCAGGTAGAGCAACTTCCCGTGTAAATTCAGCTTTAGTAAATAACCAGGGAGCTGGTTCTGTGTTTGAAACAAATCAGAGCACCAGGAGCCAGTGCTGGCTGCTGGAATGTACCTGCTGTGGGAGGGGGGGCAGGAGATACAAAACAAAGTTCATCCAGATCTGCAGCTGTTTGAATTTCAGCTGTTTCCTGTGGATCTGTAGGAGCAGAGAGGTTTGCAGTGGCTGGAAGTCACAGTGTCGTCCTGCTCAATGCTGAATTTCAACCCTAGGCAGAACAGGGCATAGCCCATGTTTATTTGAAACAAATATTCAGCCTATTGTCGTTCTGAGGCTGTCAGAGCAGACCCTGCAGCTCGACTTGTGACTGTCAGAAGCTGTGCATGAGCTCTAGGATGGG
Source organism: Coloeus monedula (assembly GCF_965178545.1). NCBI lineage: Eukaryota > Metazoa > Chordata > Aves > Passeriformes > Corvidae > Coloeus > Coloeus monedula. The sequence continues at coordinate 13,526,269 of NC_138796.1, read as the reverse complement.
AAGGCTCAGCTCTCTGGCAGACTGGCTGGTGTAAACTGGGGGCTGATGTTTCTTTCCCTTTCTCTCTGTTTCCATGTTGAACATGTTGGCAGTAATGCACTGGCTGTATTCAGTTGGTTTGTTAAAGCCAAGCAAAAGTTGAAATTAACATCTCTGTATCATTTCATTTGCAAGTCCACCTCTGGTGAAATCAGTGCTTCCTCACTCTCTCTCTCAAAAAAGGCAGTCTTGTCATTTCAGAAGAATGTGTGATGATGGACATAAACTTGGAAAGTTTTTGTCTTGTAGCAGTGGATCTCTCAAATATCCCAAGGTTGGGCACACTCTTAAATCAGGACTAATTTGTATCTGGAGCCTGGGATGTCTGCTGGGCACAGTGACCCAGGGAATACTGGAGCTGGCTGTGCTGCAGGACTCCAATGCTGGAAGCCTCAGGAAAAGCCTGTGTCCCTTGTGCCAGGGTACATAAGATGGAACCTGTTGTGGAACTGCTGAGACAGAAACCACATCAGGTTTCAGCTGGTTATTGGTGCAGAGTCCATCACAAGGGGAAACTGGTGAAAATTCTCACCCTGCGCTTGTCAATAATGACTTGGAAATTTGCTAAGCTACTTTTATAAACCAGGAGGAACTGTTTAAAATGCTGCTTCTGTCCCGTAAGCTTCTTCACAGATTGTTTAATCCTCCTCAAAGCCTATTTTTAGGGAGATTGTCTGTTTTGAAAGTATTATAGACATTTCTCCTTGAATTTGATGTTTATTTCAGAAGTGAATTCTCACCTGTAACGTACAATTTTGTGTTGGCAAACACCCATCCAGAGCTCTAACTGCACATCTTTATGCCTTGAAACTAAAACAGCCACAAATCGTTTGGACTCCCAGCTCTGTTCAGGGAGCAACCAGAGATGAAAGTTTCATCATGAATAAATGAAAGCATTTTGGTGACTTAGCAAGGTTTTAGCTTGTGGAGAAGTTTGATTTCAGTGCTTCATTTAGGAAATGATTCAGCTTTATGACTTAAAGGAGTGAAGGTGTCTGTGTTTGGGAGCTCGTTAATATTACGAGGGCTTGGGTGTGAGCTGTCTTGGGCTGCCATGCAGGGTCTCTTTGGTCCCAGGTTTTCCCTCCCTTCTGAGGGAGGAAACCAGGCTGCTGGTGGGGTTTTTTTTGTGTGACTTCAAGGAAAGGCCTATGCCATAATTTCTGTGGTCTGGAGGGTTTTTTGGGTGCATTTGCCTTTCTATCAGGAGGGCACATCTACCCTCTGTCCTTTGCTCAGAGGTTTTTTTGCCTACTGAGCTACTCTCTAGTAAAACAAATCATTACAGAGAGCTCATTTTGGTGCAGCTCAAGGAAAATTCCAACTTGGCATTTATTTGAGGTCTTGATATAGGGACAAAATTCACAGTGTCTGTGGATCATAGATTTAGGTACAAATGATGGCTCTGGGTTCCACTTCCTTGAGGAGAAGTCTGTAGGAAGATGATGTAGGTCCAGCCGAGCGGATATGGAGGGATGTCCTCATTCAGTTTTGAGTGCAGTCACATATTTTTGCTCTAAGTTCCAATATCTTAGAGCACTACAGAGACACTGAAAATTTGAGCAGAACTCATTTGGCTGCTGTTATTCCAGTTTCCATAACATGCCTTGGAAACAGGCTTACCCCAGTGGCAGAGAGCAGGGAGGCAGTTATGGGGAAGTGACTCAAGGATTTTGCCTTAATTTCTGTTCTTGGTGCATCCATTCTCTGCATGTTTCAGCACTTTCTCAGAGCATTTCCCTTCCTTCTCTCTGGTTGCTGTGCTTTGCTGCTGTTTCTCTTAAGCTGATAGGTACTGTGGCACATTAGCACCAGCTACATAATTTCATAGCTTGTATCCCTTCATAAACTCACTGTCCAAAGTATTATTTCCTTGCAAGAGATATGGATTTATTTTTCTTAAATATACAAATTTTAAATTGCCCTCAGGACTTGAGCTATTTATTCTTAAATTGAATCTTATTTATTGTAATCCAGTTCCAACTGATAGAGCATTCCTCATATTATTCTGACAGAAATAAACACGGAGCTAAAGTGCTATCTTGGCAGAGAGTTATATGAGCTTGTAATAGCTGCATGCAACTGAATTTTCATTTCACTTTTATTTATTGGAAAGCTATCCTAGGATTTTGAATTGATTCCTCACTTTTGTTTGCATTTATATGTATTTCTTCAATAAAAGGAAGAAATCTCCTGTTATTTCAGGCCTCATCAACCTTCCTGAAAAATAACATGAATGCTAGTAGTATCAGGAAAATTGAAATACTTAACTGTAGTTTTCCTATCCATGCCAAAAGAAATCTGTGCTAAACCAGCAAGTGTTCAGGGCAGAAGGTGGCTTGGAATTGCAGGTGTGTATTGAAATGGCATTCAGAGAACAGGTATTATATTTATAATCTTTTAACAAACAACAGGTGGTACATATGTTAAATTTTCCTCTGAATGAAGCAAACCTAGGATTACAACACCCTTGGGGGAGCTCCCCAGGTCCTGTGCAATGCACAGAATGCTGCCCTGATAGGAGATGAGGGAAGGTTACTTGTCAAAAATCCCAGCATAAGGTGTAATGTAGTAATATTCCAAATATATATCTTTATTAGTTCTTATCATTTCAAAGTCATGGAAGTAGAATCCATGGCAAGCTGTTGCTAGTAGCAGAAAGGAAGAATGAGAACACTTTGGACAGCTAGATGATGCTCTGTGGTATTCACCTGGGAGCTGAGAAGCAGTCAGCTGTGTTTCCAAAGGGCATTTAAAGCATAAGGGTGGCAGCCACTGTTTATCCTGTAAAAGCTGATAATTTTTCACAGCAGTGAAATATTTATTTTCTGAGTCAAGACTCTGTCATGTTAGAGCAGCAGCTGTCCCTACAGAGGAAATTTATCTGCATGTAATATAGCAAAGACTAGGAAAAGTGTGTTCTGGTCTTTTTTCTAAAAGACTCCCTGTAATACTACTTAATTTTACAGTAATATAAGAGATACCAGTTCTAAACTTCATAGTCATGTAATAATATGCTTACATTGATTGTTTTCTGAAGTCTCAGCTCTAGAAACTTGATCACGACTTGCCTAAGCATTCTGGGGCAGGACAATGCAAGGTGGGTGGTGTATTGTTACAGCAGAATATTAACACTTGGATTTGTGCATGGCTCCATTCTAACTGGTGCCAGAAAATCACATTAAAAGTATATTCTGTGAAGAGCATCCTGCTTCTGTGATCAGGCAGGTAATAAATTTAAAATATAATCATTGACTGAAAATTCTCTAGTATAAGAAATATTTCCGTGCCTGGGGGAACAAATAATGTGGATACATCCTGTGGCTGATCTTTTGCCTTTAAATTCACTTAATGAAAATGCTGGATAGCTGATGAGTTAAGCATTTCCTGATGGGCTGCTTTGGTGATGGGGTGCCATGAGAGAATATTCCTGTGAGATTTCCAGCAGTTTCTGCTTTGGTTGGTGAAAATCAGGAATCATCGGAAACATTATCCAAGGCTGTTTGGAGTAGAAATACAGCCCAGCTGAGTTTATCTGAGCTTCTGGAAAAGACAGAAACTTTTTATTTCTTATCTGAACTCGGCTGCAGTGTCATTGAGGCTGTACTGATCAGTACTCCCTGCACCCAGGGCAGGGCTCATTTGCTGAGATCCGTGGGGATGTTTGCTGCTGTTACAGTGCAAGGGCAAACCCTTCCAGCCCTGAGCCCTCAGTGATGATTATCATTGCTCTGCAGGTTCTGCTCCTGATCATCTTCTAATACTCCTGGATAAATGTTCCTGAGTGACTTGTAGGTTACTGAAGTCTCCTGCCTCAGTAAACCTAAAGTAGTTCTGCTCGGGAGATAACAGGCAATGTCAGACATGCTCATCTGTGCCCTTTGCGATTACATTTTGAAAGTATTTATTTAACTCTCCACTTGTTTTGTCTTTTTCTCCACCTTGATTTCACAGCAGATCCTGCAATAATTTACCCACTTCATGGACTGCTTGGGCATTAGGAAATAGGTAACCATTTAGTTAAGCAGAAGTAGTTAGGAATATTCTGGGTTTCTTCTTGTGCTGCTTACATTCATCTTTGGAAGACATCTCCCCTGTTCTTTATAGGGCTTCGTGGTTCAGGATTCTGAAGCTTCTTCTTGGCACATTGAAAAGATAATTTCCCATTAGAAAAAGCTCCTTGCGTGTCTTACACTGCTCTTTCTGCCCCTTTACCTCAACAAATAAACCCTTTTTAAAAAGTTGCTCTTTTCTTGTGTTTCTAATCTTTTGAGCCCTTGGACAGCCATGTCAGGCTTCTGTTTGTTTTTCTGCTGTGGAATCTCATGCTATTAGACACATTCAACTGCAAAGTGAGTATTTGTATGATTTTTAGATAATATAACATTAATATGCTTATCACTCCTAGTAAATCTCATCCTTGTTTCTTGACTCACTGAATCACTGGCAGCTCCTGACGCACAGCCATTATCCTTGGCTTGTGATAGTGGGATTTCACAGAGAAGTTTGCATTAAATAGGATTCAGGACCATGGATTTAAAAAATGAAATATTCTTTTATATCCAAAAATAAATGATTTTTCTGTGACTTTATATTTTCCAATTTATTTCTACATAACCTTTGATTCACTGAGTGTTATCTGTTGGAAAAGGGCAGCATTCCTTTTTGCTAGTATATCATCATAGGGGAATCATTATACTCTATAAATATATGAATATATTAGACTTGATTAAATTATATTTTGATTATTTGGTGAAATGCTGTCTTCCAGATAAAGCTGAATACATGCAAAGACTATAAATATAAAAAATGGATCCACATTACAGTGCTAATTATGAACTATGAAACAGGGGTACTGTTGAGTAGTCCCTGCTCTAAATGACAGAGTTGGGGTTGGTTTTCTCTCTGTGTGCAGTAGGAATGTATTTATGTAGAACAAGAAGTGAAACCCCTCAATAATTCCAGGTTCACCCATGCAATAAATGATGGGAAGGGCTTGGACACCACCTACTACTGTCCACCAGTTTTAGAGAGAATTCTGCTGCTGTGACATGTATGCCTGGAGAAACCTGTGGGCTGTTCCATATCCTGGAGCAGAGCTGTGGTATAGATCTCTGTTAGGGAAGCCAAAATCTGTTCCTGGTTTAAATGGTTCCTATGTTAGAGCATTTTCTGTAAATTGATTTCAATTTGCTCTCTGCTCAGCCTTGTGGATCCTTATGTTCTCAGCCCTTTTCAAAAGCCTTCAAAGCACTGTTTTACTTTCATTAGAGAAGTCTTTCAGGAATGTGGAATCCCCTTTCCAGAATATATGAATATTTGCTTCATTCAGGAACTTCTGCTGCTTGGGTATTTATTGCCCAGACTGTCTTCTGCTGGGGGAGCCAGAGGAAGAAAAAAAAACCTGTCAGGAACTTTGCATGTAACGAGGTACCAGCACTGCTGTGAGTTGGACATGGGGAAGGAAAAATAGTTGTATTCACCTTCTAGGAAAGAAGTACCACAGTGGGGAGGAACACAGTGACCAGACCACTCGGTCCTGGGGCTTTAGAGCTTTTCCATTACAGCCCAGAAATGTTACAGAGCTCAAGGCAAACTTTTCAGGAGAAGGGCATAAATGTCCAACCCCTTTAGGGAAATCAAATGCAGTTCTATGCTACAATGGGAGCACATTAAGTATACCTAAAAGAAAGACTGGGCAGTTTTTGACCAAAAGAGAAATGGACTTCCACTTAAAAGTTTTTCTTCCATGGAAGCAGGTGAGAATTTTTCAAGTTTTTTTCCCTTTTCTGAATTCTAGGATAGGGAAAAAACACCGTCACTCTCTTTCCTATTTCCAGTCTTTGCCATTCCACTCTGCTTTCCAATAGAAGGGAAGATTTCTTGTTGTTAATACTATTTTTTTTTTTGTCTTTTTCTCCCTCCTTGAAGCTCATGCTTGAGGCTACCCACGCTTCATGGATCTGAGTGCTCCCAATGCAGAGCTGAGACTCCCTGGATGTCCCCAAAACCTTACAAGGCACAGGCTCCTTGCAGAACCAGATCCCTACATGCTCCAGGCTCCCCTGGCTTTATTTTCTGTTGTAAAGCCTTGTGCTTATGTTGAAAAGGTGTGATGAGGAGGGACCTGTTCTGAATCTTTTTTCCAAGCCCCAGTTGGTACCCTGCAAATCAGCTGTACTGTACCATACAGCACCCTGATTTATGTGAGACATCACGTATTGATGCCTTTATAGACAGCAACTTAGTGTTTCAGAGGAGTCTGCATGTTACAAAAAGGGCAGCAGGTGTTATTTAGACTAAATTGACCTTGAAATTGATTTCTTTATTTTATGACTTACTGAGGGGAGATTAATACTTTTTTTTTTCCTGCAGCCTGAAACAATTTACATGGTAATAGAAGGCATAGTCAGTCAAATAAATTGCTGGAAGCAGTGGTATTCCAAGAAAGAAAATATGGATCTTACTTGCATTGATTCTTTCTATCCTCAGGGAGTAGCTAAGACTTTTAACACTGGGGAAGGACTGCCAAAATTTATTTTTCCCATTAAAGGCAGAAGAATGGATAGTAATGTCTGTTAGCTGACATTTACTCTAAACTTTCTGTTTGAGGGGTGGGGAGTAGGCTGTGCCTCATATAAAATTTAGGGAGCATTTTATTGCTATTTCTTGATTTCTCTAAGGGCAGATGGATAGTAATGGCAATCATAAGAAACTTCTGGAAAGCCTGGCATGGCCACAGCACAGCTGCCCTTGGTAACAGAACAGACCCTGAAAATAAAATAGCCTGTAAATGGTTGTTGCAATTCCACCTTCGAGTACCAAGTAGAAATCACCTCAAAATACAAATGTTAATGGAAACAAGAGACCCAAAAGACATTACCTGGAGGAGGCACTGATGGGAACATGAAGTGTAGCTCTACAGGAGGGAGAAAGTTTTTGTTTGTTTTGCTGCTGCAGTGCTGAAACTGTGTAATTTCCATTTTCCTGTAGCCTCCAAGACAAGTGCATGATTTGTCAGTAGCACAATACTTTGCATAACGTGAACATGTACGAGATATTATTATGACACATTATCTGAAAATGAGTGCAAAAGCAACTCCACAAACCAATTTTTTGTTTGCTATAAATACAGAAATGGTGTAGAGGAAAGTGTCTTATATGTGAAAATCATTATGATGAGAATTAATCTCCTTTGTCTATCAGAGAGCTACCCCTGAATGCTGCTATTGCAGCTGTAGTGAGGGAATGGTTATTTCGGCCTCTGTGATACAGGAGGAGGGTGTTTGGTGGATCCCAGTCCAAGAATTACTGGGGAAGGGATTTGGGCTCTTGCTAACAGGCTTAGATTAGTCTGGATTGTTGTTGGAATTCTCTGCCTCCTAAAAACAACCTCGACCTGAGGAGTTTTGCTATTTTGCTTTTATTTTCTGGTTCAACGTCCCTGGATTTTCCCAGGTTGTGAGTGAGTTATTAATAGGGAGCACACCATGAGCTTCCCAAGGAGGTGTTCCACATGCAGCCTTGGCCTAGAGCTGTTTATTAATTTGTTGCTTGTTCACAGAGCTGTGCAACGCTTAGAAATTTAGCTGGGTTGGGGGGAAAAAACAAGTATATTTGCAAAATAGCTGCTTAAAATGTCATATTTATTTGGATCTCGGGGCACTGCCTTCTGGAAAAGAGTTGTGTGAAACAAAATGTGTTGTCTCTCTGTCTGCCCGCCTCTCCTAGGGAGTTTCCCAAGAGGAACAGCCCTGCAAAAAGGTGAGTTTGGATTCCCACAGTCCTTTCTGAGCACTGTGAAGCTGTGATCCCGGGGAAGTCGTGCAGATTGAGGAGCTCTGGAACCAGAGCATCCTGCTGGGAAGGGAGGGGAAGGCAACGGGCGTGGAATACAAATAGCTGCACATCCATCCTGCTGCAGCCCCGTGCACGGTGTGCTCACAGGTGTGCACAGCAGAGCAGGGACAGGGAAATGCCTCCGGGGGCAGCAGTGACAGAGGAGCTCAGGTGAAGGGACAGAAGGGAGGACAGTGACATGAGTAAACGTGAAGAAAACCTCAAAAAGCAGCAAATACGCAGCTGCTCAGTGGCACAGAAGTGGGTAAGGGTGTGGAGGCACTCTTAAATCATCCAGGGGGTGGAAAAGAGAAGGTTTGCTTGGTGGTTTTCTTTGATGTTCGTCTCAGTTTGCAGCTTCTCAGTGGCCAACAGTGACTGCTGTGCTTTGTGGGAAGCATGGAATTGGACCACAGGGGTTTGTCTGTGAGGTGATTTGATGGTAGTTTGGCATCTATTTACACCTAGTAAAGTCTGTTTATTGGCAGCTCCTATGAAGGAGTTGGTGTTTACAATAGATAAATTGAATGGACAGTGAGGGATACTCTATACAATTCAGAGGCTGGGAGATGCTCAGGGTGAAGGAGTGGAGAATTACTGCCCTGAAATATGATCTGTCTACTGGGTCATAGCACATCTCCTATAAATAAAGGATCTAGAATCTTAATATATGGAGGCATATTTGATGATGATAATTAAAAGAAGTTCATAGCAGTTAGTCTTTGCTGTCTTGGACACAATGGCCTCAATTTCAGCTTATCAGACTTTAATTCCCAAACATTAGGAGGAACTGTGTAGCTTGGCTTGCTATGTAAATCTGACCTTTATTGATAGGAATGGCATGACAAGAGGAGGCCAGACCTGGGAGACCTTTTCAAAATATAAATATGAGCGTAATGGCTGTATTCATTAGGGAAGAGGCAAAAACTTTAGCCTGCTAACTCTTTCTAACATATCCTTTTAAAATCAGAACTGTTTTAATTGCTGGCCTGAGTCTTGTGCTGGTATTTGTTGTACCTGTATTTAGGCACTGTGGCACTTCTATCACCTATTAAAAACTCCTCTAAGCCCTTGTTTCTATACTGCAGTAACAGCAGAGTACTCAGCTTATTCTCATGCCCAAGCCCCAAATTGCTTTGTGACTTGTGGAATGCCAGCTGGGATGTAGGAGAAGCTTCCTGAGGGATAGAAAATGAGGGATTTTATATTGCTTTAGGGTGGACCTAGATGTAGATCTGACACAAAGAATGGTGAGCCAGCATAGCCATGGGCCTAACTCCTGCACAGCCTGTGCTGCAGGGGTTTGGATCAACATTTACGGGGCTGTTGCTAAGCAGGAAAAGAAACCAAGGTCCCTCTAATGGAACAGAGAATCATTTATCATAAGATGTGGAGAGAATTTTGAGTGGTTGAGAAACTGTCACCCAAATTTCATGTGGAGGCTGTGCGGGCCTGGTTCAGGAAGTGTAATGTAAAGTTTCTGAAAGGCAGTAGCTGTATCATCATCCTGTCCTTCCCACCCCACTGCCTTCTAAAAGAGAGATCAGGCTGCTGGCTTTCTTGGGGGTCATTATGGTAAAACCAAAAAAAGTGTGTAATTTAGTCAAAAGGGTCTGAGGCACAAGATGAATGGCAATGAAAATCTCCATAATCAAATGTTTTACTAATGGCTCCTCTGAGTCTAATCACAGTGGTGCTCGATGTTGGTCTTTATTCCTGATATGTAAAGTGCCAACTCTTATGTTTAATCTGACTATATTTTTCCCCTCTTCTCTTTTCAGGACTATAAATCTGATGTTATGACTCTGGTTTCCAGTGCCAAGAACAGTCCTCAAGGTCCAGTAAGTAAAGCATTTTACTGAAGAGATTAGATTTTGTAACTGAGTTTAGATCTTCTTTTAAATTGTTTCGGTCATCAATCACTGGCACTAACTCTTTCCTGTGACACCTTCCTGCTTTTGAAGTGACTGCACTTGAATTGGCTTAAATGCTCTTTAATATGTGAATATATAGAACAGGGAATATCTGTCTTACCAAAGAGAGGCAAACTGATTAGAATTGTTGCAGTTATGTTCATTTAATAGCCCCGTGGCTCTCTCGTGTGCTACAAACTGTGTCGTCTCCACACACAGACTGGGCTCCAGGCTCTGTCTCACTGTTGTGCAGAGAGGGGATAAAATCTGGGGGAATGGGAGGGTGGGGTACAACTGCAAAACCCTCTGGAATTCCATACTATAGTGAGGAGGGCAGATACAAAAAAAGAAAGCAGAAATTGGGGTGAGTTGGGAGCCATGCAAGAGCCAAGCACTCACAAGGGTAAGGCCACTGTTGGCTTGGAAACTGAGCAGGGCTGGACCAAAAGAGAACAACCTTATCCTGGCTTAAAGGCTGGATATCACCTAACCTGTGTCTGTGCTGCATACTTCATTTTCTAAATAATATCATATTTTGTCAGGAAATATGTCCCATAAGCCAAACTTATGCTGAGGTGTTAACAGACCTGATTTACAGAGGTGCTGGTGATACTCAACACTGTCTGATGTCATGAAGAGTTAGTCATCTGTTGCAGTCAAGTTCCTTTAATCTTTTTTTTTATCTCTCTAAACCAGGAATATTGTGCTACAGTTCCTTTCCAAGTGCCTCTCCTTGGAGAGTGCCAGGAATTGGAATTATGTTACTCTATGAACATTTAGTTTGGGTATTTCTCCCCCCTCTTTTTCTGATTATCTAAGCTGTATCCCCTCAGACTTGAGGTTGTAGGAGTGTGGATTTATGCCAGAATAAGGAAATAGTCAGTATTTCAAATGTTTGGCAACCCCTTTTTCCCTGTTTGCAGGCATGATTAATGCTGTTTTAAACATGAACATCCATCATTAGCAGTTCCCTGAAAGGAGGTGGTGGTTGGACTTTCTCCAAATGAGCACTGTCTTGCAGTTGGAAATCTCTGGCTTCTGAAACTGCTTAGTCACACCAACGGAAATACAAAAATATCTTGAAAAGTGAAAACGTATACAAGAGATTTTTAGCTTCTCTGATGATTTGACAGAATCCTTTTTTTATCCCATATAGTAGGTTTTGGAAGAATATCTTTCAATAATTCTTCCTGCACTGGCGCTTCCTGCTGGAACATATGCAAAGTCACAGCCTTTCTGTTAGTTTGTCAAAAGTTAACTTGCAGAATGATGTTCTGAGAGGTGGAGGTTTATTTTTAGAAGCTTGGTTTTTTTTGTGCTTCATATATTTGCATTGAAATTAGGTTTGTGTCAGTTAAAAACAAATTTTTTGAAGAATGATGTAGTGTTTTTCCTGGCTGAATGTGTTCTCTAAACTAGAAAATGTTTTTACAAGTGCAGAACAAGATTTGATGAACGCTTGCCATTTTGTACTGAGAGGGTGGAGGCTTTACTGAATTTCTTTGTCAAACTGACCCAGGGAGTCCTATTTTTCTTTTTCTTTTTCATTTTTTTCTTTTCTGTGACTGAATCCTTTTGTTGTCTGTAAGAAAGTGTCCTCAGATTTCGAGGTAGTGACTTAACAAACAAGATTTCATTTGTCTTCCTTGAGCCTTAGTAGCTTAGACTTTAATTATTTTTTACTTATTTTTGGGTGATGGAAAGAGTTCTAAAGGCACGTTTGTCAGTACGTTTTGATGTACTGAAGAGGTTTGTGATGGAAAGAGGAAAAGGTTTCCTGTTTTCCATGATATTTCTTATGCCATGCTACAATGGCATAAAAATAATGAGTTAGGAGTTGAGCTTATTGCTCTTGAAATTACACTGTCTCTGTTGTTGCTTGGAAAATTGTTTGTTGTGATGGATGGGAAGGAATACATAGATTTTTCAAGTGTGTTGCCAGATCATTGCTTATAGAACAGTCTGGTAATAAAAGGAGAGTTGACAGATGAGAATTCAAATGGACCTGAGAACAAATTATTGAATAATGCCCCAGTTCCAGAGCCTGAAAGGCTTATTTCCAGGTGGATTTTTTTTTAAAATAATTGTTGGCTGCTTTTCCTGCTCTTAGTGACAGATCCTATATGAAAGTCTAATGCAGCTCAATCTCAGGCTGAATTCACATCTGTGTTACATCCCTGAGACTGCACTGAAAGGGCTGGAGACACTGTGGTATAAAAGAGCAGTGGGGAATCAGATCTATCAAACTCCATGTTTCCCGATAGCTATAGCTGCTTAATAGATTGTTTGTTAAATAATTCAAGATGTTTTCATTAAGCTGAGTGATTGAGTCTTTTAAAGCCTTTCTTTTGTTCTTAAATCTCATCAGGCAGCTGGTTGTACCTGCAGAGCTCAGAAAAATGTAACTGAAGGAATTATTATTGGAAGCTTTAGGAAGTTGTAAAATTACTGGCTGCCAGACTCTGGAGGGATGGATTTGGGCTGGATCCTTGGATTTCTGTCCCTTTTTCTTATGGCTTCCTCTAAGTGCTTCACTCTTCTATCTGCAGCTTCACAGTCTTAGGCTGCTTTAAATTCTCCTTCCTGCATATTAAAGGCTTATGTTTTCTAAACTGCCTTTGCTTTCCCCCCATTTCCATTTCTCCAACTCTTGTCTATATATTGATATTTGATAACAAATATTATGTACTGTTTTTTTAATCAAGAAATGTTGAGAAAAGGTAGTGGGAGTAAAATAGGACTCTTCAGGATAATTCAGGAGGGACAATAATGATTTTTGCTGAGAAATAAAATTGCTGCAAGAATTGCTGCTTGTGATCTGAATAGAAATGTGATAGTACCTGAAATTACTTCATCTCTGCTGCTGCTTCAGGAAGGATATCTATTAGCTGGGGATAATGGCTTGCAAAAAAAAAAAAATTATTTAAATTTCAGATTCCTATTGAATGGAATGTATCTTAGCATTCTTAAAAAAAAAAAAAAAAAAAAAAAATTAATGAATCTGTCACTACCAGGGAGAGAACAATAGAACTGAAAGCAAAAATAACTCTTCCCTGAGCATCATCACAGAGCATTTGGATAATGGGTTAGGTGGGAGGGGAGAGTCTTAGCATACTGGAGAGAGTGGAATGTGCATTGTGCAGGTATCTCAAATAGTACCATAGAGCTGATCTAACTTGTGCCAATAAAAACAATAAATATGGGAAATATCTGGCTACATTTGTTTTTATTTCTCAGACTAATTTATAGAACTACCGAAAAATCAAGGAAGTTCTTTACAGCTCTATCGTGAGGATCAGAGAGTGGTTTATGATGAATGGAATACAGCATGAGGGGAAAATTTTACCTGAGATGCTTATTGTGGGAAGATTTTGTGAAGTTTTCCATCACATTACTGATTTGAGAATCCAGGCACATGAAATGCAGTGCTGTATTAATGCACAGCAGAGGGGAGCAGTCAGAAGCAGGTAGAGAGTCCTGAGTTTTGTTCCTTCCATCTCCATCTCCTTGGATGCTGCAGTGTTTTGCTCCCTATTAATGCTCATGGCTGTGTGTTTTTATCCCAGCAGAGGAATTGGTCCAATGGCTGGAGCTTGCAGCCATTATTCCATAAATTATGGGTAATATTTTCATATTATCTGGAAATGTCTCCTTGAAAATACCCCAGTATCATTTAGATGACGAGTCAGTGTTACTATTACTGATTGCACAGGGAAAATCCTCAAATTATAAACATTACTTAGTGATGAATGAAATTAAGACAAACCAGTTATTCTTAGATGCAAACTCCTGTAATATATTGACTCCTTTTCCCTCTGCCATCAGTCTACACTTGTGTGTTGTTATTAAATCAGATGCTGAGTGTTGTTTATTTGGCTTAACCTTGCCTGGAGTGGTAATGGTGTGGTGTCTACAGAGCTGGAGCTGATTTATTATTCTTAGAGAAGCAGATCTCCAGGACAAGTTGACACTGGTGGAGATTTTGAGTTTTTCATTGATTAAAATCAAGTTAGGTGTCATCTTTTCTGGCAGGAGAGATGAAACTAAGAAACTGCCCTGTTCTTGCAGCCTTCCTTCACTTCACCATCAGATTCTTCTGTGTTTGTGCTTTAGCCAAGGAGGTGTAAGACTAAATAAAATAAGAATAAACAATTTCCAATAGCAGAAATTTCCTGCTAACAAGCAGGTGAATCCAGAGAGTTGCTGAAATGCCAGGTATGGTTTGATAAAAGACCCTTGAATCTCCTTGAATACTTGTGGTTTTGGTGTAGAAAGAAAAGCTGGCTCAACACAGAGACACAAGATGTTTCTAAAGAAGAAATGAGCTTCTTTTAAAAGGAATTGCAGAAAAAAACCAAAGGAGAAAACCAAATGCCTTTGCTGCTGTTAGTAATCAAATTTTGGTACTTCTAAGTACTGGAATGTAGTAGACTTTCAGGGAGGGCCTTGTGAGCATACTCACAATCTAAGAATAAATGAATGGAGAAGAAAAAAAAGCAGGAAAAGGCTGTGTCTTCATCAGAGTTGTCTAAAAGCTGTGCAGAAGTTGATGTTTTTCACTGCTAGCAGTACTAAATTGGTTGTAGGGTGGACTGTGCTCCCAGGATGGATACGAGACTGTAACAAACAGGGTCTAAAAATACATTTCATACAGCAGTTCTGGAAATCTCTGCTTCCATCATCCAAGTGAAACTAAAGGGAAAGTGATAATTTTGCCTTGATTGTCCTTTGAATCTTAGTTTTCAGTCAGGATTTGTGAACATGTGCTATTGGGAAAAATATGAATATTGATTTGCATAAATGTTTGTGCAGCAAGACTCTTAACTATTGTGTAGCTGCCCATCAAACCAGTTCTGTTTAGCTGTGGTGTGGGAATCACATACCATTCATTTTGATGCTTTTATCAGTCTTAGAGGCAAATAAATCAATGCACCATTAATATGAAAAGTGTTTATTGTTCAGTTAATGTGTATTTTTTTTCTGGTTTTCTTTTGCATTCTACCCATATTAACAGTGTTTGTAAAGTACTGATACCCAGGATTTGAAAAGAAAATAAAACCAAGCAAACACAAAACTAGAAAACCTGCTTCTAGAATCCAGCAATAGAGACTTTTGAGAATTCTGATGGACGAGGGATATAAATTAGACAGTCACCCCTGCCAATGGTCCCTCTGAACTGCCCTTTAGTGGCAGTACTGTCATTTGTACAAATGCAGTGTGGTGCGTTTTTAAGAGCCAATTGATGGGTATAAATTTTCTGAATTCCAGCAGGACAGGATGTGGGGCATGAGGGACAAGCCAGGGTTTCCTGTGCTGCGGAGAGCCGAGGCCTCAGCAGGCTCCGAGGGCCGGTCCCGGGAGGTGCCAGCAGCGATGAGCTCGGCGGCTCAAAGCGCGATGCCAAGATGCCATCTAGTGATGGAAGCTGTGCTTCCCGGGCCGGGCACAGACCGGCTCTCCTGCCTCTTCTGCAGGGCTGCTCCTCAGAGCAGAAATTCCATGTCCGTGTCACTCAGAAGTTGGTGTTGTTTTGTTTTTTGTGTGGTGTTTTTTTTTTTTTTTTTTTTTTTTTTTTTTTTTTTTTTTTTTTTTCTGGAAAAGTGTTTTGCACTAGATTCAACTTGTGCTGTTCTAAACGTGGGACCCTGGTATCAGTGCCTTGGCTCTGGATTTGTTGTGCCAGGGCAAGCACTGCCGCTGCTGCCTCCCAACTCACCCAGGCTCTCTGGTAAGCCTAAATTGTGCTTCTTGGTGAATTTGGTGCAGTAGTGCTCTCACCAGGCAGAGAGGAGATGTAATGATGGTAGAAGAGAAGCTTTTTTGAAAATAGAACATTTAAATTTTTTCTTTTAAAAAACCTAGATTAGTTCAAACTTGTGATTATTTGCATGACTTTTCCTGTTCTTTATTGAAAGAAAGATGGATTTATTGATTTATTTTTAAATTTCTGCTTAAAAATATCAGGTGCATAAAATGTCTGTGATTTATTGTTGGGAAAGTTTTTTCACTTTTAGTAGGAAAGCACCAGTTTGGCAGAGACTGAAATTAGCTACCATGGGCAGTCATCTGTGTTTTTTGCTGGTAATAATATGTGGTTTTCTTGGAGAGAGTCAAATCTGGGAAAATCATATCTGAGGCAGTTTAATTTTGCTCCAGAACTAATTCATTGTGGGTTAGGTGGGAGTGTGCAGTGGCAGCATCCTCTTGGCCATATTAGCACGAGTATGGAGGAAGATATTCCTGTCTGTATAAATGCCAAATGATACCAGGTTTTACAGGATAGAATTTTGGCATGTGAGAGTTCAAGTCAGAAAAGTCCAGCACATCTCAGATTCCTCTGGAAAATGGCTGTAATCACCCTCTCCTTATTTACTTACCAGAGAACAGAATGTTCTGATTCTCACTGCGCTTCTCCAAAAGAGCAAGTGTGTACAGATGGGGAGATGGCTGAAGGGGTGATTGGATAAGTGTCCTCACATCACAGAGCACTTGGATATTCTTCATGTGAAGCATGTGAACAGTCTGCTGGGGAAAGGTCAAAGCAGAGATGAGCATTGTTCAGAGATGAGCATTTGAGCAGCTCTCAGCCCCAGAACCAGGATTTGTGGGTATTTGTGTGTTTAAATAGACTCATCGGAGTTTGGATTTTTGAAACATAAATGCAAATTAAGTGCAAAAATTAGAACAACTTGCAATTACCACACGTGGAGATTGTGGCAGTCTGACTGTATTAAGGGTGAGGACCAAACAGCTGAAAATAGTGTGATATTGATCTCTTCCCTTAGCTGTTTGTGTAGTTCCACAGGAGCAGTGAAGGAAGTGTTTGTGTTGAGGGATAGATTTGCTTCTGAGGAGATGGCGAAACATCCATTTAATGCAGAATACTATTTTTAAAAAAAGCAGGAAGAAATAAGCTCTCCAAATCAATCTGTAGCATTGATGTTTTTAAAAAAGGAAGGGGTCCCGAGAGTAATTGAAGCAATTGCCAAGTTCTGCCTGTTGTTCATCAGTGTTTTCCAGTTTGCATCCTAAGAAAACTGCCAGTAGTCTCCTGCCTAAGTAAGGTGGAAAGCGTTGTTAAGAGCACAACAGTGGTTGTACTTGGTGAGAGTATTGTGCATGATGCTTTACTCCAGTCTGGCCAGTAACAGGTATTATAAACCTTTAGGAATGAGCAGATGTGCAAGAATCTTTATTGTGGTACTAAATTTCCCCAACTTATGACCTCGCTGTAATGGCTTGTTTGAAATTTCCTTTTTTTGCCTTTAATAACCTCTAATAAATATTCTTCCTAAGTTTTTCTCTAAATAGGTTTTGAACTTGCACAATTTTGGGCATTTGAGGTATTTTTTATTCTGTCTTTTGATCACTCAGTTGAATGGGATTTCTCCCTCCTTGGGGAACATATAAGTTTTTTACTACTACAGTTTTTGCTGTTTTATTTTAAATTTACACAACAACAGTGGAAGAAATCTGCTGATTTTTCTCATATGTGTACAAAAAGCCATAGCAGAACAATTCAGAATTACAGTCTGTGTCTAAGTGTCTGTTTAATGCCACGTGACTTTTGGTTATGTAAAAGCCACTGAAAAATCTCACATGAGTGAGTTTCCAGTGGAATGTTTATGGTGAGTTATAGCTGTTACTAATGCCAAAGATTGTCAGAGTAAACTGTGGGTTTGATTAAACAGTTCTCTAATGATGCTATCAAGGCCTCAAGCATCTGAAATATAGAAAACAAATGTGTGAAAGTACCAGCAAAGAGAAAAGTAAAACTGTGAGGCCTGAAGTAGATGTACCAGCGTGTGGGTGTTTGTTATTCCATCTTCATTAATAAAATGCTTCGTCAGTACAGCAACAAAATGTGAGTCACTGACATGAAGGCAAGGAACTGGGACTTGAAAGAGATTGAAATCTGATCCAAGAATACCCAAACAATGGGAATGAACTGTGATGTTCTTTTACAAAGGTGAGAGAGCTTGAAATACCTGGTTTGAAGCACACTTTTTTTTTGATAAATGAAGTGCCAACTTTAATATTGGTGGGAAATTCATTACCTACAATTGGACAACAGATCTAATCCCCAAATGAACATTTAAATGCAACAACTAGTGAAACAATGGATTAACAGAGGATTTTTCATAAATGGGCTGTACAGCAGTGAAATGAGACTGAGAACCAGAATTATGCACTTAGAGAGGGAATTTGTCCCAGTAAGACAAGCTCACATGGACTCCAGCTGCACCATGAGCAGTGGGTTTGACCCTGGATCAGTGTGAGGGAAGTTTTGAGGTGAAAACATCAGTGGAGGAGGAGAATACACAGGGGAAAAAATGGCATCCCAGTGCCTCGCAAGTAAACATTTTCTCTGTTACCTCCAGTAACATAAATATCCAAAGTGTTGAAAATCCATTCTAGTATTCACAATGCCTGTTTGCTCATTAAATGAATTAATTGCTGCAGAATACTGGGATGAATAATAAATATTGAATTGAACTCCCATTAGCATCATATACTGTGGCTAATCTTCCCCCTCAGCTCATTGGGAGAGTAGAGTGCAGGTGTAAAAGTTAATTAAAGTTAACTAAAGTCAAATTATCTTTTTAAACTTGCAAAACAAGTTTTTCCTCTTTCAATCAAACTGTACTGTTTTCATATTTTTAATACAGAATATAGAATTGGTATTTTTAAATTGAAAAAGTAGTATTTTTATTTAGCAACAAATTATAATAGTTATTTACCCGAACTGGGGGGGAGAAGAGTCAAGGTTTTGACAAAAGTCTTAAAAGGTAGTGCACAAAAAAAGTGCAAATATTTTCAAATTTTTATTAATATTTCCTGTTTTTGCTTTTTCAAATCAAACTCCATGCAGAAATCTGTTGTTTGGAACACTGTTGTTAAAGACAGAAGGTCAGCTGACCCATTTGCCATCTGGATCTTTTGGATTTTTACACTTATAATTATGGAAAAAAAGCACTTGCCATGTAGCAACCTATAACTGATTTCAGAGTTGAAGTGAGTTTCTTTTTCTTCCCCTCTCATAGGGCAGGTGCAACGTTGTCACCATGAGCTGGGCTGGGGCTGCTGCTGGACAAGGGGTTTTGTCCTGAGAGGCTGCTCTGGGAATTGTCACCCAGGGGCAAGTGACACAAACTTCCACCATACCATTACAGAACACTTAAATCACAGCATTTCCCCAGGCACAGAGAATTTCCAGTGATGTTTTTCACAGGAATTACTCTGTGTGTTCTCTGCACAGCTACAGAACTCGGGTCTGTTACAGCCCAAGGTCAAGGCCAAGTGCAGCCCAGCAGGGTTGGTACCATCCCACTGGAGAAGGTGATATTTGGATGCTTTGTCTGCCTCACGTGTGCCTTAATCGCTGGCAGTGAATATTTCAATATATTCTGAAGAGTAGAGGCCACGTTTTTCTTTACCTGCCTCGGTGTGTGTGGGAAATGCCCTTTTTGTGTGTAACTTTGGTGAATGACCCCAGCAGCAGATGCTAACTCAGATGAAGTATTTGTGGAGAACACATTTGTAGCCTTCAGGTGTTATGTCTCCTAATACCGTAAAAATATTTTAAGGCTACACTGTGCGCCTGCTGTTAATTTTAATTTCAGGAGTCTTTTTATCTTTTCTCCTCAGTCCTAAATATGTCTTTGTGAATTCCTTTAGCCCTGAACTGACATCTCTCTTCTCCTCAGTTAAAAGTACATTTATTCAGTTGAAAGAACTAGGACAGAAGCATTGACACATTAATATTTCCTACATTCTCTGGTTAAAACTCAGGTGGAAGCCAGGCATGTTTGGATATCCTCTATCCTAACATGTAGCCAGGGGCCTTTTACTGCTCCATACAAATTGGACAACTTTTCTATGTTATAGGAAAAATATCATAGCTAAAAAAAGTAATTTGTTGCAGCTATGCAACATTTGCATTGGGCTTTGTGCAAGTGCAGCCTGTGCTTTTTTGTTTCATGGAAATATGGCACTGAATCTTCCAAGTTCTCATTAAGACTATTAAAGGAACTGCTGTGGCTCACACTGTGGTGATGGGTCATTGCAAAAAGTAGCTGTGACTGGTGATTTTTGTGGTATTTGTGGTCATCTGGAAGAAAGTTGAGCAATTTAGAGAATAAAAGCTCTGTGCTCTTGTGTATCATGCAATCCTGCAAACCCATGGGTGTCATATCTCCACAGCTATGAACCAGGTAACCCTTTTGGTTGTGATTTGGGTTGGACAAAGTAAATAATTTTTCATGACAAAACCATGAAATGACTATCCAGTCTCAGGCGTGTTTACATCTCAGAATCCTACCCAGTCAAGACATCAACAAACTGGCAAACTGTGTCTCTTTACTCACATTCATCTGTGTGAGAAGTATTGCATGAGAAGGGCTGTTATTTCAACATTTGCTCTTTGTAAAGGCTTGACAAGGGCCTAAGATGCATCTATTCTGCTTTAGGGTCATGGACTTTGTTGAAGTGGACTTGTGATTTCTATTCAGGGTTCTGCCTTTCTGAACATTTCCCCTTTCCTGAGGGACTCTGTTAGGAAATGCATTTGAACAAAACAAAACAGATGAATAGGCTACAACTTCATTCATTAAGTCAGATAAAGCAGTTTCCATGCTTGTATTTTTTCCCCCCTTTAAAAGTAAGTTGGAATTCATATTTTATTTTTCATAGGAAAACTTATATGTGTCCTTGAACGCAAACTAACAACCAAATCTGATGGGGGAGAGCCCTTCTACTTTTAATGTGCTGGTCCCAGCGTTCTGGATGATCCAAGTCATGGAGAGTTAATGCAGAGGTATTTGCCCTCTAGACCTGCCGGCATCAGGGTGAAGTTCTGCTTGATAATCAGAACACAGTATCAGTGTCTTCTGCCCATTCTCGTGTTAGCTGTGCATTATTAGCAGTTTCTGAGCTAGTGCATGACTGATTTCCCAGTGGATCTGATTTCCCTGTGCTGCTCTGCCTAACCCACGCTGCTGTGGAGCAGATGCTTATTCTGCTCCTGCAGCACCCAAGTCCAAAAAAGATGGCATTTGCCAGGATTATCCCAGGTTGCTCTGAAAAGTCGTGGAATTAATTAATTGTCTGTGTTTAGGAAGCTGGCCAGCGTATAAAGAATGGTGTGAAATATCCAACTGCCGCTTGTGTAGGAGTTGTAGGACAAACCCTCTGCACACAAAGAGCAACCAGTTGTGGTGAGAAATCCCAGCTGGAGATAACTGGAGGGGTACAGAGCACATCATCCTAAATGAATAGAATAAATGGAAATCGGGTAAAAACTGGTTAGCAAAGCAAATGGTGGGATCTCTGTTTTTGTAAAGGGGATAAACATCATAGCCTGCGAATGTAGTTAAATTCCTGTGTCTTGTTTACAGAAGTGGGCTGCAGACAGAGAAACTTCTGCCACAGACACTGGGTTATCAAAGAATGTCTCTTGGCTGCTACATCTTCAAAAGTCTTATCTGCAGCTACAACCCAATAGAACCAAACTAAGGCATTAGAATATTTGACTGTGTTTGCAAAGGCCTGGATTTCATATGCTCTGTCAAAACAAGGACATCTCTGTTTGGCCTTTTTCTCATTGTGAATGATACAATTGAAAGGGAGGAGTATAAATGAAGTAGCTTTGAGGAGGTCCTGTTCTCACATATGGATGCCCTTTCATCTGGTTCCATCCCTGTGTGATTTTCTTTTTTACTTAATTTCGGAGTTATCTGAGGAACGCTACTTTAAAAAGGAAGTGAGTTATCTGAAGTTCAACTCCTAGGAAAACATAGATCTTAACATCTTTTTCCACTTCAGATGTAACAGTATCTCTATGCTATCAGGAAGTCTTTGTGGACAAAACCTTGTAAACTTCCTTTATTTTCCTGGGATTAGGCAGGGGAACTCCAGTTTCTCAAAGTAAAATGTTTACCTGTTCCATGTTTTTACTAGAGCAGTTTTTAGGTCTGCCCACTCCAAGGTTTGGCTGTAGTGATGTGGAACATACTCTCCAGAATGAACAACTCTGAAATCCCCAGTAATTATAGTAAAATCCTGTAATCTGCCCTTGACTTCTAACAGCAAGATCTGATTTCACCAATTCCTGATGAGCTGTGTTAGCAGGTTGGCATAATTTCTACAGGCAAATTTGCTGTCCCCCTGATGATAAATGGACCTGCTCTCCCTTTACTTAACATGTTCTCCCTGGGGCCTATTATGGTGTCAACAGCATTTTGAAAAATTGCTGCAGAAATAATGAGGACAGGGAGGTATGTTTGTGCCCATTTCATTCATCCACCTCTGTCCCTTTTTTACTTACTCTCTAGCCCTCTTAGTCTTGTCCAAACTACTTAAAGAAGGAAAGTGCTAGAAGATTTATTTCCAGTGGTATTTTTCCTGTCTGGTTTTGTTTAGAAATACCAGTTCAAGGTCAGATTAATTGGGACGGAGGAGGAAAGATTTTTGTCTCTTGATTTGTAAGAACTTACACCTGATTATTTTGCAGAGAATTTGTTTTCATGTGTTGGGTAACCTCTGAATGCTCGGTGCCATCGGTACTGCCAATTGTTCTGCCTTACAATGAGGAAATCACATAAATGTAGCAAGGGAGAAAGAACATCTATTTTCTTTTTGGCCAAGCAAAGCATTGTAAATGCAAGAGCTTTTCTGAATATGATGGTGCTCTTTCATAACACAGAGAGACTATCTGGGGGTCATGTGTAACTTTTTAAAGAGCTTTTTCAGGGCACTTAAATATTCTGTATTTATTCAGACCTTTGAAGGTTTAGGATTGAGTCCAAGAGCCACAGACATTCCCAGTGCATGTTGTGCATATATTTAACCTTCAGCTCAGACCCTTTTTCCTCTCAAAGACCTTCCATTTCAAGCCTTGGAGCTTGTGTTCTGTATGTCCCCTATGATCCAAAAAAAGTGCCTTTCTGCTTTTTATGATGTGTGGGTCCTGTTTATCTATCACATTTCTGTTCTAATACATCAAGAGCGAGACTGATAAGGGTTTGTCCTCCTCAGGCTCTGAGCCCCTGCTGTTCCCAATGGCTGGTGTGCAGTTAGGGATCATTGGAGTGACTCTGACAGAGCTGCACTGGCAACACCAGGGCAGGGCTCTGGGGCTCTACAAGCCCCCCAAAAGACACTCATTTATGATGGCTGAACCAGTCTTATAGCAGAATGTGATTCAAAAGTTACGATTACAGTGTGTAAGGAGTACGGAGAATTTTTATTTTGCAGTGTTTTCTACCTGAAGAGTTTAAAATAATTTACTTAAAAACAAAAGATTAAGGTTTATTAGTTTTTAAAGGGGATAAGAGCAATACTGTAGCCCAGCAAGCCTCTAGCATGGGATATTGGGATGAAAACCTTGATGCAAACATCCCTCCAGCCACCGGGGTTGGAGTCCTGGGTGGGTTTGCATCCTTCAGGGGTGGGAAGGGCACATGCAGATGAACTCAGACTTTACAATTGTATTATAAAAGATATATTTTAAATACAATAAGTACTCAGCCAAGGTGTTTGGGTTTATTCTTTCCTGTATGTTTGTGAGAAGGTGAATGCATCAAGAATGGAGGTGTGGGCCTTGCTGTGTGTGACTGACAGCATCGTTCCTCTGTGTCCTTGGTCATGCAGATATGGAGCAGTGCCAGGGAACTGGGCTGAAAGCAAATGTCAGCTTCCACAGATGTGAGATGAGACTTTGCAGCTGTTTCCTGTGTACTCAGGTGTGGTGCTTATCTTGGGAATAGTGCAAGGGAATGGAAAACTCCGGAGCTGCACTGTGGTGGTCACAGTTCCAGCTCTGCAAGTCTGGTTGGCCACTCTGTGGTCAGCCTGAAAGACACAGCAATCATCAGAGACATAATTTAGTGAGTTTTTAATTTTCTTTATTATTATTAAACAAATTGAATAAAAATAAGTGCAGATCCTCATGTTTTAAAGACACTGACAAGTACTGTTATACCACTGACCGTAATGAAGCATCTTAAATGCATCTTTATGCATCTTTTCAAGGCATATCACTATTTCCCAATATCAAGCATAACCTTTATAACAAATGTACAAATTGAGGACCTTGTAAGGCTGCTTATTCTCAGGATGCAAATTTCAGAGCAAATGGAACCCATTCACAAGATTAGCAATGCAAAAAGGCAAAGTTCAAGGTAAGGAAACAATCGAAGCTTTTCTGAAGGTAATGCTTCATGTTATTGTCGTCCAGCTATGTGCATAATATGTTCTCTTTGGTTTCTTTTCTTCCTTTAGAATAAATTGACATAGGACAGAATGCTATTTATCTAGAGGAAACCAGCATTTTAGAAAAGAAAGTAATTCTTAGGACACTGTGTTTTGCTTTTTAGAAAGCTATGATTTCTAATACATTGCAATATTAAAATAAGCAGCTATTTAATAGTTCAAAATGATGAAAGAAAATAGTTTGCTCTTGAATAGGAACATTTATGATTACAGAGGGTATTTTTTTTTTTTAATATGACGAGGGAACATGCAGGGGAAAGATAATCCCAGTTTGCAGAAATGGAACAGTATTCAGTGAGGGCAATTAGGCCTTTAATTTACATCTACTGGCAGCCTTGTTATTGCAGTAAGACCATAACAAGGGTCTTTAACCAGTGCACCTTCAGCTTTTGTCTTCAGTCATCACTGAAGACTGATTTTGAAACTAGGTTCTCCTTTTACAAAGGCTTCATTCTCTGAAGATACTTGAACATGCTGAAAAGATTGTTGAAATCTTGGATACCATGATGAATTAATTATGGTGTGTAGGATGTGATGCGATGGTGCTGCTGTGATGTTGCTGCTGCTGAGTCTCTGTTATGAGCAGTTTCATTGTTAATCTCTGCTTTTTACTGTTTTATCAGTTGTCATTGTAACTTCATCTTGTAAATGCTTCAGAGTGATGAAGTTATCTTGGTTTTGGGGCTTGGCACAAGTGGGTTTTGATTCTTGAGTTAAATCAGGCACTAGAAGACTCAGAATGTTATCAGGAGACACAGATGCTCATTTAAAGGATTTTTTGCACTTGCTTATTCATACTTTTACTCACTTGCTCTGCTTTATAGGTGCTGAGTTTTGAATCTCTCCTGTAGCATCTCTGGACCTCTCTACCAGTGTTTGACCATATTCCTGATTAAATTTGTTTCCTTTCTTTCCAGTCAGAAGTTCCTGCCTCTTCCAGGCTGTGTCAGTACCTCTTATTGCTGTACCCTGTGTCCAACCCTGTCTCTCTTTCCCAAACACTGCCTTTAGGGAGCTGAAGGGAGCCAGAGCTCCCACTTGTTCCCAGGGCTGAACCATCCCAGTTCTGTCACTGCTCAGTCCTCAGTGCTGCAGTCCCTGACATCTTCATGGGCTCTGCTGGCCCTGCTCTGCTGTTCCAGTGTCTGTCTTGGACTGTGAGGCCCCAAACTGGGCACATGTTTGGTTTCACAAGTGCTGAACTCAAGGAAAGGGTCATTTCTTTCAACCTCAATCTTGCCAGGTCTTTTGACACCCTTCTAACAACCATGAAAACACTGGAGTTTGCTTTGTTTGCCAGTCTTGAGCAGCCAGGCCTGTCATGCACAGTGATAGCTCCCAGAATCACTTTGCTTTTTTAGCTTTATTAATTTTGTTTTCTTGAGACAGTTTCTGGTCCGAACAGTTGAGATGTGGAGACAAGAGCTCAGGGAGCAGAGTCAGCTAGAGGTGATCTTTAATCTTACATAGACAGCTTTCAAGGTAGTTGCAGCCCCCATGGAATTCTGGAGATGCAGCACTAGAGAATCCTCTCCTGTGAGGTGTGGGGTTTGTGCCTGGCTGGCAGACACTGAGAAGCACCTGGCAGCATCTTTGGTGGTGTGAGTGGTGGATCTTCCTTGCACTGACTCTTAGAGGCAAAGCACAAAGTAACTTTTAGGTTCAGAAACATCTTTCCCACCAATTCAGTTGCCTCAGCCTGTGCATTTTAAGCAGAGCTGCCTGTTCAGCCCTGCATCTGTCTTTTCTCAGCGTGGCCCTTATTTCTAGGTTGGGGTGTTCACATAAGCTAAAGTAGGAAGGTAAATAATACCAAGTAGCCAGTTCGGTGCTCAGTGCCCCGAGGGCTATTTCAGTGTTTCATCAATAGAAAAAAAGTGGTTATTTCTGGAAAGTCTATGTGCACATGTGTGTACTGGTGTAAACGTGTCTCGTATTATTCTGTGCATGGGGAATTGGGTGTGGGTTAGGATCTGAAGGTCAATTTCGTGTCTTTTTACAAGACTGTTCTAGTGACAAATACAAGCTTTAAGTCCTTTTGTGTATTTTTTGCTGTAAAAGAACAAAGTTAATGAAGGGAGGTCATCTTTGGGCAGAGACTGAAAAAGCTGATGTGATGCAATGATGTTATTCTGCATTTGGTTATTTTTGGTGAAGTGTTAAGTGAATGCCCTCAGGCTCAGAAAGATGCACTGATACCTCTCACAATGTACAGAGGCTTTCTGTTTTTAAAAAAAAATTGAACTTATTGATTTTGGGAAGTGCCTAGTTGTCATATTGCAAATACAGAAATATCCCAAGCCAGTTTAATTCTGCATAAATAACACCAAAACTTTCTTTACAAATGTGGGAGCTCTCAGCTAGCTTCCCCCTTTTTTTTCCCCTCATTGCCTTGCCTGTAGTTTATCTCTGTTGTTTACCTACGTAACATGCAAGTAGTGCCAGAGGTTGTGGCACTGCTCCTGCTGTTGCTGTCAGGTATCAAAGCAATAAAGGACAAGCCCTGGGCGGCAGAATTCAGCTGCTTGCATTACTTGCAAACTCCTGCCAAGGAGTGCTTGGAGCTGCCGAGCAGGGAACATTGGCACTGCTTCTCTGTTCTCTCCCTGTCAAGAAGCAGCAGCTTGACAAAAACAAAAGGGAGATCTGGAAACAAAACATGGTATTCCTGACATCGCCTCAGCAATTTTTAGTCTTCGTCTGTTGTGCTTTTTGTGGGAGCTCTCCCTGCACTGCTGCTGTGATGGGCTGCAGCGGGGTGGCTCTGCTGTCTCAGAGCCACCCGGAGCTCTGCAGCCACCATCCTCAGCACAGCCACCAGAACGCTTGGCTGTCCTTGGGAAACCACACTGAAGAGTTTCATCACTGCTGGCTTTGGTCTGTGGTACCTTATCTAAAGCTCAAACCCAGCTGCTCTCCTTCTCCTCCTCTCTCTCTTCTCCTTCTGCCGTGGGGAGACCTGAGGTGTTTGCTGTGGAGAGAGCAGTCTGGGAGCAGCTTCTCCATCACCTGGACACACCAGTGGCCACTGGTCCCACACAGAACAGAATTGAGAGAGAGCAGATTTAAGCCACTACTTTGAAAGCGCAGAGTTGAAAAACCATTGCAGCGTCCTGCAATTAAACATGGAGGAATTAATTATAGTGGGGAGAAATCCATCCACTTTTGAGTTTCAGGAATGATTTTTTAATGTGGAAAAGGATGTTAATCACCACGGCAGTGAATTTGGGAGCCTTATTTAGTGCTGCTAGCTGCCTGGATAAACAATACTGCACAATGTTTATCTCTCAGTCCATCACTCAGTTCTCACTCTCTCTCTTTCTCTCTTTTCCCACAGTGTGATATTTTTGTGTTTCAAAACAAAGGCTCTCACTTCTTTCAGTGTGAACCTTTAAACTATGCCAAATGTAAATTTGTGTACTAAATACCCCACTTCTGTCAGAGCAGAATGGCAGTGTATTGTTTTCTAAAGAGCATTTAAAAATGCACTTTGATTTCAGGAGAAATAAGACAGCCAGTTTTGATCAGAGTCAGTTGAACATATAGACCCTGTTCTGCTCTCAGTAGATCTGCTCTGACTTCCCCAGATCTTATTGTCCTCTAGGAATGGTAGAACTTTTTTTCTTTTACTGTTCTCATAGCAAAATAAAGATAAGTTGGCCTTTATTTTGTTTCTTTCCCTGCAGCTTGTGATTTATGAGAGCAAAAGGATACGGCAGTAGCTGTCTCCCTAAAATTCCAGTTTTTCAGCTTTCTGAACTTCCAGAATTCTGAAGATGAGCAAATAGCGTTTGCTCAAGTTCTCTTTACTCTGCTTGTTCTTCTAAGTCTGAATGTGGAATAGAAATCCATGATAAAATTCAAGTCCTTGGATTGAAATTAAAGGTGCTATAGTTGAGGAATCTAAATACTTTGCCAGGGATCTTTGTTTTCAGATGCTGATCCGTGTACACTGTGAATGCCTTCTCCTTTCCAAGTGGAATTTATCATGTAGTGGCTGGAATTAGTGACCAAGAGATTTCCTCTCGTTAGTAACGTAAATAAAGAGTATTTCCACTGACGGGACCCTAAAGTCTTTCAATACATTAGGACACATGAGCAGGATCTTTATGCAAAGACAAAACAGGCACAAGGAATCTTTAGCAGGAAGCTAAAGCAGGTGAAAAGCCCCCAAACCAACAAATTGTAAAATATGATGGCAGCAATTGTTGTCTGCTAAAATTGAGAAATTGGTAACGATGAATCCAAGTTCAATTTTGATTTCTAGGGCAGGATTGATACAATTCTATGGCAAAGTGGGATTTCCAACTCTCTGCAATGAAGCCCTCAGGAAGCTGGCAACATTTTACCCAGCAAATGCAGTAACTGCTCACCTTTCTGAACAAGGCAGTACCCAGCTGCACACCTTCCATCTGCACACATCAACCTGGCCAACATTTAAAAGGTCTTTTCTTTCCCCCTTTTTTTTCCTCTTTAAAGCTCCAAGCAAGGGGGGACTGTTAGCAAGATGGATCTCTAGCAAAGTATATTATATAATATGCAATATAAGGAAATATTTAATTGGCACTGCTTTTTAAAATGTCTGGCAGTCTCCAGACATTAATTTAGCAAATGCCTAAAGCCTGAATAATATTTCTCCAAGCACTTTAAAAGCCTAGGGAACACAATAGGAAGATCTGGACCATTAAAATAGTTAACTCAATGTTTTAGTATTTGAACAGTAACAGAGCTAAGGTAGGACTAGAATTCTAGGATCGTTTCAAAGTATCTGTCTCATTTCCCTTTATAGCCTCACGCAGATGCTAATCCATCACGTTATTTTGTAGGACCTCAGAAAGTTTAAAGGTTGTTTAGTTGGTGGAAGTGCTCAGGATGATTACTTCTAGTTTGCTTATTCTGCACTTTTTAAAATAAAACAGTAACATTTTATGCCCAGTAAGCTCTATTACTCCTCATTTGTTTGTAATGCTTCACGTCACACGCAGGTGCCAGGTACCTGGGTTATTATTCATTTTTGAAAAATGCTTAGTGCTGTTCCTTGTGCTGCCTCCTGCAGCAAACAGGCTCTGATTGATGGCGCTCAGCCCCTGCAGCTCCCCGAGCTGGGGCTGCCAGTGCCACGTGTCACAGCTACCCAAAACCACCCTGACACTGCCACTGCTCCTGGGCAGCCTGAGCAAGAGTCTTCTCACTGCTGGGGTGCATTTTGGGAGTCATGGATGTAGCTTTCTTTAGGAAAATTGGGTATATTCAACACCTTATTTTTGTGTCGGTGTCATTTATAATTAAAGTGGTCAAAATATTTTATTAAAGGATTTATAAGAACATTATCTGTGATTTAGAGCATGTTTATTAAATCAAAGAATGCATTTTATAAATTTTGGCTTGTTAAGTGTAATACAGTTTATTAGATCACGTATTGACAAACTCCAGATCGTGTAATTCACCATTTAGGTGTTTCTTTTTTAAGCACATGAAAATAAGCAGTGATGGCTAGCAATGAGAGCCACTAAGCTGAGACTCTAACTATTGATTGGCATCTCTTTGTCTCTTGATGTGCTGGTTGGGATTGAGAAAGGGTTGATTTTTCCACGAGCCTGCAGCAAACACTGTAAGTTAAAGCCCAAAACTGGGAACTGTGGGTTTGCTATGAGAATGAATCAATAACTGGGAGAGAAACAAACTCCTGCTCTGGGGTCGAGGCCAGGGCCTAGGCAAGCTGTAAATATTAGGCAAGATAATTTCTTTCTTTATTTAGCAAGGCAGCTGTTGCTGCAGGGAGCAGAGTGAGGCCTTCTTTAACATTCCTGAGGAAGAGATAGTCACAGGTGCTGTTTGTGCCTGTGCAATGCAGCCTCCTCGTGCAAAGGCACCTGTTGTTAAATTTTCAAGGCTGAATCTGTTAGACCTCATTAGTGGGGTGGAGAGCTTTGAAGAAAATCAGGCTCAATTATCTCTGCATTTTCAGATGCTGGGAGAGGTAATCTTTAAACCCCATTGCTTTGTTAAAGCTGTTGCTGTAATGGTACAGAGCTTTTTGCTCTCACTCTCTTACAGTGGTGGAGAAGTTTAAGGAGTGATGACAGGTTAAAATGGAGCAAGGCCAGAGGGTGAGTTATTGCTCCATAGAATGATGTAGATTTGGTATTAACTTGTCACCTCTTAGTTCATTCCAGTGATGCCACTTTCCCTAAAGCCTCGAAGCAAAGTCTTTATTGCTGAGGTGGTTTATTTTGGTCCTGTAACGTAGCTGTGGCTGGGCACACAATTTCATGGAGCAGCCTTGCAGGAGGAATGGGTTCTCTGGTGGGTTTCAATGGGGAAGTATGGGGACCAGAGGGAAGGATAGGCTGTCCCATGCCAGAGAGAGCCTGTTCCTGTCAGTTCCTTACATACCAGGGATCTCTCCTTGCTGTAGGGTTGAGTTCTGTATCCCTCTTTAATGTGTTATCACATGCTGTTTAAAATGGAGTTGTTCAGCTTATTCTTTTATTTTATTAGAATGTAGATAAAGTTGCTAGGAACAATCCTTGGCTAAACTGATGTGTAGGGAGTCGCGGAATCTCCTGTAGCCTCTTGTGCTTCCAAAGCCTGGATTTGTACAGTCACCTTTACAGTGTCTCATCTGTGGGCAGATACTCATTGAGGGGCTCATGAAAACACCTATCAGGGAGTGACATCTGTACCAGCAGCTGACAGTCAGGAGGGAGGGGAAAAAGGAAAGAGGCTATGTGGGGTGCTGGGTTGTGAGTTTTAATTATTTACAGCATTTTTCTGAACTGGGCATGGTCCCATTCATGAAATGAATAGAATAAGAACCGTTTGTGGTTATTGGACAATGCATGAACAAGAGAGCAGAGATTTTTGTCTTTAATTCTAAAGCAGTTCTCCCACTTTAGGGTGTGTTTATATGATGTACTATGAGAGATGTGAGGAAAAGCAATGGGGAAAATTTTCAGGCCTGGCTCCTGAGAGGGAACAGACCTGCATTTAGATCCCCTGATACACTTGGCCTACTTTTATAGTAGCAATGCCTCAAAGTCTATTAAAAAACTGGGCTTAATGTCTGTAGGTGAAAACTGAATGTGGCTCTCCCTAGAAGAGCTGAGGAGCAGCAGTGCAGCAGCTCAGGCCATCGGCTGAGACCTCTCTCTGCTCTGTGTGGAATGGTGAGTGCTCAGGTCAGTCACTTGCAACCAGGGAATATAGAGATTGTGGTCTGTATTTCTGATGGTTGTGATCATATTTCTCTTGATGATGAACTTAATCAGTTAGGAGAAGAATCTTAACTAGGGCTTTCAAAGAGTTCTATTTTTTCCAAGTGGGAATCAGGAGCTCTAGCTGATTTATCTGCCAGTTTGTGGTACTGAATTGAATGCATTTCCTTCTGGCTCTCAGGGTAGTGAAACCACTGAACCCTTCAGGATTAACAGTCTCTTGTCATGAGTAGAGATACCCACACTACCACTGCCCTTGTGATCAGCCATGGAGAACCAGAATTCCCATGGCAGCAGGGATTTCAGTAGTGTTGAACACAGAAGAAATGATCCCTATCGGCACAATTGCTTCTAGGTTCTTTAGAAATGGATGCTTGCAAAGGGAGCCATTGAATGGGTAATTCTTAAAGCCCAATTCTTCCCCAAAGTGCAGTTGTTTTGCAAGCAGAGTGTGTTTGACTCTCATGTCACACAGTGCAGCCTCCTGAATCAACCCCTGCTGAATGTGGTAGTGGTTCACACCTGACCATCAGCCTTTGTTATCATAACTGGCACTCACACAGGACTTAAAACAGAAATGAAGGAATGCCTCTCATGTCCCAGAAGCTCTGTCCCACTGTGGAGCAAGCTTGTATTCTCAACTCTTTGCTGTATTCACAGCTAACAGACCTTTTTTTTAACCAGGTTTCATTACATTACTTTTTTACACACACCATACACAGAACATGTTCAAATTGACTATTTGAAGCCAAACTGATAAAACAAGCATCTGCACATTGTCACAATTTATGCCCTGGGATGCAAACAGTGCCTGTAAGGGTGGCTGAGGCTAAGACATATCTAGAACGATGATGATATAGATTAATTACATAAATGGGAGAGATACCAAGCTGATCATACGTGTTGCTCACCTGAAGCCCAGGCAAAAGGGAACAGAATGGTAACTGGCATTCTATAGAGAAGGAAGAGCTTACAACCTGATCTGCAAATATCTGAAGTAGAGTAGGTAAGAAATCAGAGGGTTTGGTTGAAGGTGAACAAAGCTCAACGTGACTTAGTGCGGCAGATCCTGGTTTTAACACATCCATCAGGTTCATCACACACCTCCCAAAAGGACTGGCAGTAATGTCCCTGAATTTTGAGGATGCCCTTGTGTGTTCAAAGTGCATGTTTCCCTCCATGCCATTTGCATTAGCATTTTAAATGTTAGTCTCCATAAAAAAGCCTGTATGGTACATTTTTAGCTTACAAACGAGGCTCTGAGTTAGGGCAATGTTCACCTGGAGGGTCATATATTTCATGCTTCATTGCTTTCTGCTGGTGATTTCTGAGGTAATCTGCAGTGTCTCTGAGAGAAGGTGCCAGTTACTGTGCCATGATTGCTGTTTGGGGAAGTGTGCTGTTAAAATGTCTGTCTGGCAGTCAGATTAACCCCAGATTTATACGCATTTGCTGAGAAAAAGATTTGGCCTTCTAAATCTTGATTTCTAATTGGGAATAAGTAGGATTTTATATTCCCCTCCTTCCTTTTTTTTTCTCCTGTGAAGCAAGTAGAAAAATGTTTTGATATTTACTGGGATCCTTTTGTTATTTGGTAGTGCTCTTTTATAATTTAGATGTGTACTGGTCATCTCCTATGGGTCCATGTACTCCTTCTCCCTTGATAGTTTTATTTCTCATGAATCCCTGAAAAAAATTCTTCCTTTTACTGTTTCTTTGCTGTGTTTCTTCTTCAGTATCAGTTTATCAGCTGGAGATGCTTATTATGTTATTTAAGTGAGAAACTTCTTGCCATCTCTGTGGAGCTCTAAGTCTTCTTCCTGGAGTTAGAACAGGTTTACCTGTGGCCTGGTCTCTTCTCTATACAGCCAGCGCTGCAATATTGAGAAACAATAGTTTTCTCTGAAAACTGAAACCTTTTCTTACTCCTTTTTTTTTCATCCATTGATGAAACTCTCCTGAAAGAATTGCTGTATTTCCAGAATAGTTCCTTATTTTACTGAATCTGTTTTCTCTTGTGAAACACTGGTCTGGGTTCGAATTTCCTGTCCTTCCACATGATACCCTTTTCCTTAGTTTTGCAGCTTTTCCCCAGGCATCCATCCAGGACACGCTGTAATCTTACATCTTCTGTTGGGAAGGACATGTCCCAAACCAGTCCTGAAAACAGTGTGCATTTAAATATAGGCATTTTCATAAGTACAGTCAGTCCTTTTTTAAAGAGAAGACAAATGACAAAAGATTTAAAAAATGAAAAAAATAAGAAGCCTATATCTCATATACCTTTGAATAAATACACTAAATAAGTAAGGAATCGTGTCAGAACTAGTAGATGCAAAGAGAAAACAAAACCAGGAGAAGACCAGAGAAAAGCAGAAAGGGCAAAAGGAGCAGATGCTGAAACACTGGTGGTTTAGTATTTTTGTTGTTAATGGTTTGTTTAATCATTTAATTATGTACTAAATATATATATAGTTTTAATTTGGCTTTTCACTGTCTTGAAGTCCTTTAACCAATAAAGTCTGGGGCACAGGGTCTGGTGTCTGTCTCAGAACCAAATCAAAAAAGAATACTCTTAAATTATAAATATTTTCTCCAGAACCCAATAAAAATAGATGTCTTTGTCCCTGGTGTCACGTCTGTCAGTCTTGTTGTGATCTAGTCACCACAGGGGTCTGCAGGGACAGGCTGTCTCAGCCATGGAGAAGTGCATCTCCCACAGCCCTTCATAGCCCAAAGAATGAGAAGAGAGGCTGCTGTCAGCTGCACTGAGCCTTGCAGAGGAATTCACAGCAAAGGGACTGAGGATGTGCGGGTATCAAGAGGGGAGTGGGAGGGTAAAATGTGTCATGAGGTGAAGGGTAGAAGACAAAGATCATTAGAACTGCCATATGCTCCAGCCTGTCAAAGTTTTACAAGGGAAATATTCAATATTCTAGGAACATATTAATAACGAAGCACAGAATTTGATGGGGCTAATAAAGAAATCTTTTGTGACTCTTTCCCTGATAAAAGCTTTTCTCAAACCACACACCACAAAATGCTGGGCTGCAAAGGGATGAGAGCCTCTTCCAAGCTCTTTGCAGACTTTGATGGAGATGACATTGCAGACAAGAAAAAAAAAAAAGGCTTCTGACATGTGGAGGCTTTTGGTCTTTGAGTGTTGTACTGACTGAATGACCTTGTGAAAAAAGGAGAGTGTTCAAAACAAGATCTGTAGGTGCTTGATATTTGCAATATTGTGGGTAACGCAGGGACCAGGACTAAAAGTGCATTTGGCATTTTCCTACTTATTTGGTTTGAGACTGAAGCAAAAGGACATGTTTAGGAATTTTTGTAAAGTCATTTTAACAAAAAATAACAGTCTTCAGAATTTGAAGCCATAAACAATAGAGAACTTGCCCCAGTGACACTTGCAACTCAGAATGCTATAAAGTAAATTTTAGAAGTTGTGAAACTACCCGCTTTAGTCTGAGTATTTTCAAACTGGTACATTTTTCCTCAAGTTGATTTAATTATTCTATTTTGAAATTTCAGTTCAATTTAGATACACATTTAAAAGTAAAAGTTAAATAGAAGTCAAAAGCATATCAAAACTATTTAACAAAGCATGATTGACTTAAAGCGACAAGTTCAGTGTATTGAAATTTCTGATGTTTTGCTGAAACTCAGTAGGCAAACACATGTTGATACCTTTAACATTTTCATGGGCTAAAAAGGAAAAAAGCCCACCACATTTTGTGCTCAGCCTCCAACAGAACACTCTGCAATCAGTCACACATGCACTGGGATCTGAGTGCTGCTGCTCAACAGGCTCCCACACTTGTATCCGCTGCTGAATGGCATTTCCAAGCCTTGATGATCTATTTTTGGTTTTGTTGGTTCTCATGGAAGTGAGACATTTGAAAGCAATCTGCAGAGTTAGAAACAGGAGACACTGAGATTTCCATATACAATTCCATCATTTAAACTGAATCTCTAACTCTCTATTTAAAGGCTTTACGGTGCTTGCCAGTTCACTGTAGCTAAAAGTTTATTTAACTCTTTACATCATGAGTTCTAAGAGACAGGTGTGAAAGTTCCATCAGATTTCTTTTCCTGGGAGGTCTGCGATGACAGAACTTGAAGTGTCCAATTTAGAAAAGAAATACAGTTGGTTAAGCACATCAGCTACATGTTTTTGTATGGTGAATTTGTACGTAGAATATTCTACTTCAAATGTTTTTGATCAATATGTAGAATGTGTAAGGTACAGCCACCATTATGATGTTTTTCATTTTATTTCAGTTTAATTGTGTCATAACCAATTGTTCTAAAATTTGGACCTAAAACTTAGAGGTGTTACTATCTGGGCTGCTGGAAGTCTGTGGGAAATCAAAGAAAAGCTTTGCTGATTTCCAACTGATCTTGGCCACACCGAGTTCAGATTGTTTTCTACATCCCAATCTCAGCAAAGTGATTCTGTTTTATTCAGCCTTGGGACTGCCAAAGTGAGACATCATGGATTTGTAGGATTCCTTGGGTTCAACTTAAATATCAGGGGCTTTTGGCCTGTTTGGGAGACCAAACCACTATAGTATTTATAAATAAAATAGTTTTCAGAACACCTCTAATAGTCAATTTGCTTTTCACATTATCCTACTTTCTTCCTTTCTATGATTTTTCCCCCCACCACTTGCATCAAAAATCTTATTTCAAATGAAAGGTAGAAATGCCACTTTAGTATTTCTCGAATGAGAGGAATTTTTAATGAATTAAATATTTTTATCCTGCCACACAATGTCTGGCCATGAAGTCAGGAACAGTTACTATTTTTACAGATCCTCTCCAGTACAGAGCAATGGAGAAATAAAGCCCAGGTCTGCTCCTGATTGAAGTGTGGAGAGATGTCAGCTTGGTGCTGCTGCTGCTTTTGAATATGCTGATTGTGCCTCTGGAAGGAGGCTGGGATACCCTGGAGATCTGTGATCTCTGCTGCAGATTAGAGCTGTCTCCCCAGTGAAGCAGCACGAACCAAATACATAACTTTATGAGTTCTCCTGGCTTCAGATCTACACTCAGATGACAAAAAGTAAAAAGAATTAATCAGGGCCTAATGCAGCAGAGCATTCTGCATTGTATCTTCATTAGGCTGCTTTTGTTTTCCTCTTTTGGAAGGTTCTTTTATTTACAGATTTCAAAGCCAGATGACAAGGAGAGCTGGTAATGCACTTCAGCCGCTGCAGCACTGAAATTCAAAGGCAAGGACACAGGAGGAGAAAGATTATCATCTTATTAGTGAAGGAGGATAAAGATTATCAGGCTGCAATGATCCATTATTTATAGGAATGCTGTCCTTTCCTGTGTGTGTTACTGAGGCATTTAATGTATTTGTGCTAGAGATTAACATTGATGTTAGTTTTTTTAATATCTGCTTTCAGTCTATGCTATGCAGGTTGGCATTCAGGAAACTCAGCCAGAGGAGAAAAACAATAGTATTAATTAGGAGCATCAGTCATGGGTGTTATGAAATTCAAAATTGCCAAGTTTCCAGTGCAGTTTAGTGGTAATTATAATAGAGTGTGGAGACAAGCTGTTCTGTTCCCTCTAAAGAAATGCAGAGTTTGTTGGATCAAAGTGCCAATGCAAATCATGGGAAATGCAATGCTGTTTCTAGAGTCACTTGGACTTATTTATTTTATTTTGTTTTTGTTTTTAAAGGATGTGTTGCCACAGCTAATTCATCAACAGTAGCACTCTCTTCTTCTTCAGGGCTGTTTATCACAGGATCTTGGTCTGCTCCATAAATTATCCTCAATTTGCAAATGAGAACTTTGGCATAATAAAATAGAATTAATCTAATGGGGCTTATCTGAGTCATCAGCAGAGCTGGACATTGGAATCAGGTTCCACCTGAGTATTTCTTTATTTCTTCAGAGTTAGAAACCTAACGCTGCCCCCTGCTGAGCTTCTGGGGACTGGTTTTGGATCTGCTCTGCAGGCTGCTGTGGGGAATTGTCACCAGAGTCCATGGCTGTGCTCAGAACACTCCTATTCCCTAGACACAATTTTTTTCCCAATGGGAAATCTATTCTCTTGCACAAAAAAACCCCGAGACAAGCAAACCAGAAAAAGTTCAGAAGCACTAGGGAGGAAAGCTGGTGCTCTGAGACTGTTGCAACCTTTGCTGAAAGTACCTGGCTGTTTGCAAGGTTGGGTTTTGAGCCTGAAATGTGAAAAAAGGGCATTTTATTGATGAGTTAATTTAAAGTTGACTGTCGTTGTCATTTTTAATGAAGAAAAGTCTTCACAAAGTTATGCAAAACATAAGCAGTCTAAAGGTTTCTTTTGCAAAAGGAAAACATCAGGCTCAATCTATGTTTGCATTTGAGTAACGCATTAAAAATCAATTAAATCCATTTGAATAATTGAGGTAAATTGGTAGTAGTGAACTGGGTTGTCCTGACTGAGGATGTAATTAACTTCAAACTAAGTAACTGTAAATTAATTAGCAACAATGTATGCTCTCCATCTTGTAAACATTTTAGTTAAGGATTTGTTGGGAGCCGAAAAAATAAGGTTAGATTAGAATCAACAATTGAATTCAGGGAACATTTAAGGAAATAACCCAGGGAATGATCCTGTTATAGGAGAGGATTCTTGGTTTTCATTTTCCACAGCAGGGAAATGGAAAGAATAAATTTTTTTGTGCTTACATAGCTTTGCTACAGTCCTTGTTCAGTATTTGACTGAAGATCTAAAGTAGCTTCTCTCCTGAAAGATTTAATTCTAATACTGCTGATGGAACGACCTCCTCAAACCTCAGTTTTTGTTGCAGATTTGTATTTCCAACACTGCTGTTAGGTTTCTGGTGTTTTATTGGTTGTTCAGAAATAATTGGGTATTTTAATATCAAAAGAGACATAAATAACTTAAATTGCTTGAGGAATTTTATTTTAATATTCCTTTAGTGTATATTTCTTTGTCAAATTTCAAATTATTAAAATGATCTGATTTAAAATATTGAACAAATGTTTTAATATAAAATTTGGAAGTCCTGACACAGGTAACCTGGTAGGATTTTCTGACAGGCAGGCAAACAAAAAGTAAAGACAGCATGTCCTTAGAACTTCCATTTTTTTTTTCTTTTAAAGCTTAATAAACTCACTTAAGGCTAAGTTAAAAGTGCTGACATCTATCACTGAAATGGAATTGACAGACTTAAACTTTGGAAAAAAATTCCACAACTCTCAGTTTTAATGTAAAAGCAGATGAACAGAAAGTTCTGTAATTTTAACTCCTCTGATATATAGAAAACAGTTCACGAGCGTTTATTTTCCCTCAGATTATGGGATGGACTGCAGTGCCACTTAGCTGACATGTTTATTGCTGAAGTGTTTATTTTAGTATTAATGCTTAAAAGCCAATACAAATTTAATCTTTTCATAGCTGTAGCATTTTGTGATTCAGAGTGAGTGATGCGATGAGTAATGGTAATTCTGCTGATTGCACAGAATTGGGTATGAAATACTTTAATCAATGAATACGTTAGTGAAATATTTAAAGAGAAACTGCCAGGTTTCTAGGCCCTGGTTGGTTTTAGAATTTGATGGTTTTATTTTTAATATTTTATTTTTAAATCAGGGGAAATTATTTTGTATGTCAATGGAAATACCCTGAATGTTCTTCAGAGTGGAATGATTGGAGGGAGAGGGATGATTAAACCCTGCACAAGGCAGCACTGTGCTGGTGAAATAGGGAACAATGGAAGGGGGAGCATGCAGTAAATCAGCGTTCTGCCTGCCTTGTCCCGGTAAATGGCCTGAGCTCAGGTGTGATACAGGAGCTGCTGATGTGGTGGCCAGGCAGGACCAGGACACAGCATTTCAGGGAGGTGCAGTGCAAATGCCAGGGGCTGCATTAGGCAGGTTTAAACTCTGAGGCTCTTGTTAGACTTCCATCTCCCCTGGGTTTCTGTAGTCCCTTTATGTTACTTAAGAGCTTTGGAAGATCAAAATTGCTGAGCAAGTCCTGAAAATGATGAAAAAAAAATGCTTTGGTTTTGATCAGCTCAATTTTTATAATAGTGAGGCAGTTGTATGGATCTTTAAAAGTATCATGATCTGAGCCTGATGTTGCATTGCTAGAAGGGACTGACTCATGGATGATATGGGGTGAAGACCAAAAAAAACTCACCCAGTTTGCCGGAGCACATCTGACTGCACAGGGATGAAAGATGAAGCTCATTGCAAAATATCTTCAGGCCTGTTCAGGGCATTATTCATTCCACCCTCAACGAGCAAACCTTGGCCATTCAATTTGCAGCAGAAATAACTCTGACCATCACAGATTTAAACTAGAAGTCGGTGCTGTGCTGGGCTGTGCAGGCAGATAGAGAAATAAGGGTAGAAAAAATGAGAACAAGCAGTGGTGGCAGCTGGCTGTCCTAATATTCATGGTGGACCAGCAATACAATAGTGGATCAAGTCTGAGCACTTTAAACTGCAGACAATTGGCAATGCTGAAAACACAGCTGTCCTAGTCCCAGTCAAGCCTATTCTTTAAGCCAAATAATAAACAAACCAGACAATGTTGAGGGCAGAGTAGACAGATAAACATAAACATGAAAATTGAACTTGAATACCAAGCGATTTTTGTTTGTTTTGCAGTATCACAAAACAGCAAATGCAATGGCTTTGGAAGTGTTGTGGAGATTTCCAAGCCTCTACAACAATTCCATCTGTCCTGAGATTTATGATTAATTACATCTGCTGGGAAAAAGGAATACAGACATTTTTTCTTTCCAACTGTTTCTTTTAGTAAACTCAGCTGATAAAAATGCATGTTGGTTCCTACAACAACAAAAAAAATTCCCTTTGGTAATTGTGAAATAAGTGTATTGTACAGCAAGCTGTATAATCCTCTACTTGTGGAAATATGATGTAAGTAATCACATAGCACTGATGTTATGAAGATGAGCTCTTGCCATTTGCTGAACAGTATGGCTAAAATGTATTTTTTCAGGCTAATCTCTGAAGCAGTGCGAACAAAGTAATCAGATTGAGATGAAAAAATTTAAGTGGATCATCAATATGACAGAAAAGGTTTTGAGAACACTTCAAAAGATGGAAGAGAAGGATGTATCTTCTATTTCAGTTTTTAATCTTAGTGAATTCTATTTTGCTTGTCTGAAAAATGACACATTATTTTTCACAAGGATTCCCAAGTGAAACAAAAGTTGTGTGCTAATACACTAAAATCAAATAATGTAGCCAGGTTTTTTGCTTCATATAAACTGGAAATGAATTTGGTTAAAAAAATTGATAAAAATTGTTCTGTTAATCAGAGACTAAAGAGTTCAGTGTTGAAAAAGAGTGGTTTTGCCAGAAACAAAACATTATAATGATTCTTATTAATTAGTTTAATATTTACTTTGAGGAAATACAGGAATGTGACAGAAGGTATATATATAACTATTATAAAAATACAAAATGAAATTTAAGACTTAAAGTAAAACACTTATTTTAGAAATGCACAAACCCAAGAAACAGATAAAGAACACGTTTGAAAATAAGTATGTTTTCAATTTACTTTGCTTTGGATCATGACAGAAACAAATGTCTGCTAATGATACTTCTCCCATTGTTTATTTTATTTAATAGTAGGGATGAATGGATCTTTCCTTAACCTTCCCTGAAGATTAGCTGATGTAACAACTCTGTGTGTGTTAAATTCAAAGCCTTTGGAAATCGCTGACTGCTTTCAGTGAGCTGTGGGTCAGAACCTCACGTGACCCTGGCAGCTGTTTGACCGGATTGCCTGAACGTGCAGTGGAATGTTCCCATAAATTTGATGGCATTTGAACAGAGAGATAAATTTCAGTAGGCTTCAGGAGGAGTGGGCTCATCCCCTGGACTGGTAGGAGTCACTGGAAGGAGCAGGGCCAGTTTCTTCCAGGTTTTCCTGAGTTACTGAAGTGCTTTAGGTGCTGTTGGTTTGCAGAGGTAAAAGGGATGGGAAGATTTTGGATTTTGCCATTTTCACCTAGGTTGTACTTACTCATTTGGAAGTCAAATCAGGTTTTTCAGTTCAGTTTAAAGCATTATGTGAAAAATGTACCTAAAATTTTTGCAGCTTATCTAAGAATAGCTTTTTAAAAACTTTCTTTTGAGTTACAGTACTTGGCTACCGCACGCTTAACCTATGTTAAAAAAACAAACAAAAACCCCCAAACTTTTCTTTCTGTCAGCTGCTTCCCAACTTGCTGCTCTATCCCAATGGTGTAAAATCTACTTCCCTTAATGCTGCTAAATTGGTTTAGTCCCATGCTTTGGCCTCCTCTGCAGCTGTTACTTTATTCCCCTGATGAATACAGGAAACCAGGAATGTGTCACCCCTTCTTTCCCAAAGCCTCTGCAAGGTTTCAGCTTCATCTCTGCAGCTGTCTCCCAGTGCAAAACCTTTGGAGGAAAACAGTGTCTTGTGGCACCAATCAGCCTTTAAGGTCTAAGGATTAGTCTTTGACTATAACTGCTACTTTATTTTAGATTAGGCCTTCAGGTGCTAATTCCAGGCTCCAGAGCAGTGCAGGGAATAAGTTCAGCAATTCCCTCAGGGGATGCTGTGCCTGCAGCTCTCTTGCAGTGAAAGATGGGATCTTGCTCCAGTGCTTTTTAGATAAGCTGAACTTTCTTAGTCTTGCCTGAAAAGAGAGTTCCTTTCAGGGCAACCAGTAGTAGACAGATGATGCTGTTTCACCCCCACGTGATTCATTTCAGCAAATGTACAATGCTGTATTTGTAGAACTGGGTACTATTTTAGTGGTTGGTGTGATAAAGGAAACACAAATGACTAGGACATATTTCAGTTCTTTTGCTTAGTCTCCTCTACAAATTTAGTTCATGTCCTCATTTCTGCATATATTTAATGATGAGATGAACACCAAAAAGTAAAGTAATTATCTTTTCTTGGCCATCATGGATTATAGCATTGCAATTTTTTTGGTCTTCTGCAGAATCCCCTTATAATCCATTATTCCACTGGAAAATGCCAGTGGGATCTGGCATTTGGTAGTGGTTTATAGTGCAGATGTTTTTTAATGTCGATTTTAGTTTCTTTTTCCTCTTATCATACAACAAGGCATTTGAATCTAATTATCTTACTTTGATTTCTTACTGTATTTCTAATACCACTGTAAGGAGATCACGTCTATTCCAAAAGAAAAAGGGGGTAGAAGATTCTCTAGTAAATTAAAACTTAGACAACAGACAAGATAGAGATATCATGAGAGTGAGAATAGTTTAGCCTTTGAATAACTTCATTATGGATGCAATATGTTCTCAGTTATTTGACATTTAAATACAGATGCCTTCTGCATGGGATGTGCCAGAGCTCTGAAGTTCTTTGTCATGCATAAGGCTCAGTTAGGTTTCCAAAGTGTACATCTCTGACTTAAACTTTATAAATCAAACCTTGACCCATATGCCAAAGACCTTTTGTGTTACAGGGGAGTAAAAATTAACTTACGGAAATTTTTATTTTGTAAACATGAGTTCCACTGATCTCTGCCTCTCATCCATTCATGGGCAGGACTGGTGATTATTCTGTATGTTGCAGCTCACCACAGTTAGTGGGGTATTCCTGCCTGACTTTTAGCTGGACCTAAAGCTTTGTGCTCTGCATCCTCTACAGTAATACCCAGAATTTTTCATGGAGTAAATGTCACAGAAGCAGTAGGACCTTCTTCTACATTGAGCCTTTCCAGTATGGTAGAAAATTTCATGAAGCTTTTAGGAGCACTAATTGAAATTACTATTAATATAATGCAATAAACCCTGTTTATGTTGGCTTTTTAAAATTAGACTTCTCTGAAAGCAGGAGGTTCTAGTGAGCTTACATGTTATTTCATTCAGTCTCTTTCCCAGGAATATGAATGTATTTGGTCACAGACAAGGATACGTTTGCATTATGATCCCACTCTTAAGTATTCTTTAGTGCTTTCACCTTTCTGTTTTGCAGTTTGTCTATCTGCAGAGGACTGTAGTAATATTTGGTAATTTGCAGATTGCCCCATCCCTTAAAATTTATCTGTCTTCCTCACTCTTCTGCTGAAGTTAAACTCCATAATCCCAGCAGTAATTCAGCTAAGGCTGCCCTCAACCTTCCCAGCTGTTGCTAGTTTTTATTTCTGCTTGTAGCAGATCCAACAGAGCAAATCCTCTCACTGTCTGAGTCCCCCTGCTCAGGATTCACTGAGTGCCTTTGAGTTTAGTGACTGGTGCATTTTCCATAATGAAAACCAAAAAGGATCCATGAGCAGATAGGGGTTAATGACACCCCCACCAATGTTTCTTTCTCTTGCAGCTCTTCAGCCATGGGTGCTGCTGAAGTGCAGGTCCCTGTCCATTTTAGGTCCAGGTGTCATCCCTCTGGGAGAAAGTTCCCTCCCAAGAGAGGTTTCCTCTGGATGTGAGAGACCTGTGAAGAAACTGTGATGTCACAGGCATTCCACCGTGCCTCTGTGATAGGGAGGGCTCCAGCAAAGCTCACACAGGGGTTTCCTAGAAATACGGGAACAAAACACTGACTTAACCACTTTCCCATGGGATAAAATATTAGGAAGAATTGTGTGCTGGTAGATCTGTGGGGTGTGTGCACCTGAGCCTGCTGCAGCTTTGGTGCTGATGGGCACTTTAGAGGGGACTCGAATAAACATGGATCAGCATTCCAGCAAGAACCCTTACTGTTCTTCTATTTCTTATGTACCTGATGTCTTTGAAGGAATTTCTTTATTCTAGACCTTAGAAAATTTGTGATACTCCTCATGAAGGGATACGGCAGATACATGACATGAGGCACTTTAAACACTACTTTGCAGAAGTAAAAAATA
Organism: Coloeus monedula; assembly: GCF_965178545.1. Lineage (NCBI taxonomy): Eukaryota > Metazoa > Chordata > Aves > Passeriformes > Corvidae > Coloeus > Coloeus monedula. The sequence goes on along the minus strand of NC_138796.1, from coordinate 13,482,122 downwards.
AAATAAACGCCCCAGTAAAATGAAGCCTAACAAATAAAGGTCTGTGACATGATTTCACACATTTTTCAAGCTCACTCATGCCATTGTGTGAGCAGTCAGGGTTTATAAAGTGGTAGGGAGCAGATCCTGAGATCCTCCTGCACCTGGAGACATGGTATGGTGATGTGTGAACAGCAGTTCCTCCTTCCTGCACAGCCCCTGTGGCATGGGGAGTGTCAGGGAGATGGAGAGGTGACTGGGAATTAAATCAAACCCTGAATGAGCAGAGGGAGTAGAAAAAAAAAAAGACCCACTCTTTAAGGACAAGGTAGAAAATGTGATTGAATTGAAACTTCTCTACCCAGAAGGGTTTTGTTTGCCTTCCCCTGAGGTCATTAATTAGCTGGGTTCATTGCTCCTTGAACATCCCTGCTGCTCACACCATCAGGAGCAGGGAAACCACTAAAGCACAGCGGTTGTAAAAGGAGGGGAGCACAGTAAAGTACTTCCCTCTGCTCAAAAAGTCCGTGTATTCCCCTGGGGGGTGTGTACAGCTGAACGCAGCTGCTGAGGTGATTCCTGGCAGGGCCAGGAAGGTGTGCTCAGCATCCCTCACAGCTGGGAAAGGCTGAGTGCTCCTGGCACCTGTTTCCTCACTCGGTTTTTCATCCACACAAGACAAAGGAAATAGAAGACAAGTCAGGAGACATTATCTAACCATTACTTTCCCTTCTAGCGTGGATGCTTTGCAATAATTTTTCCTTGAGAGCAACCTACCTAACTCTGCCCCCATCTTGTCACATCTTTTATTTTCACCCCACTGATCCCCTTTTAACTCTATCTCCCATTAAGAGAATATTTGACATAGGAAGGAAACTGTAATTCAGCTTTCTGTAAGTGTGATTAATGTAGAACAGATTGTAAGCATATTGTTTGCATTAGGAAGCAGCAACTGAATGTTTCCATTTAACTTGCTGATTGCTGCAGTTGTTGCCATATGATAGAAAGTCTATTAGTTTCTGTGCCTCCTTAATTCAGCCATATGATATAAAATGTTTGTGTTCTGAAAATAGTGTCTATTACAATGACACTTACATGAATTATCCACAGTGGAAAGCAAAACACAGCCTGCCACATGGAGAATGGAAATAAGCAAAATTGGGTTCTTGTTTTGCTTTAAACTGAGTGATCTGAACTAAATCCACCACTTTGCTCATAAATGGTCATGTTGAGTCATATCTTGAGTCACATGTTTTTCTAGTAATAGAATGATGAATGATCAGAAACATTCTGGCTCAAAAATAGGTGATGGGTTGTATAAAATTATTTAAGATTATTTTTGTGGGTCCTCTATCTATAGATAGATTCTGCTTCATTATAATTTTCATTTATCAGAAGAAAATATTTCTCCTGGTTCCAAAGTGTTAGGGTGGAGCTAAAAGTGACCTAAATGAAATTTGGAGACTGAACAGTTGAAACCAAGAGCTGATAGATCTGTTGTAGATGCTGACCATGTTTTCATGTAAGAATAGTCCTTATTGTAGTTTTCAAGGTGGCATTAGAAGGGCACAAAGCTAATCAGGATAACATCAATTTGCATTATTCCATTCAGTTACACAGGGTGTATCACATTGTGATGCCATCAATATTTTGACTTCAAAAGACTGTATGAGGATGATCCATCAGTGGTCATCACTCAGGATGATGAGGAGGCACTCTGGAATCGTTCCCTCCTTGTGAGCTCAGTGCCTATGGAAAGCAGGTTTCCCCCTGCTGGGCTCATTGCTGGGTTACTTGAGTTTGCTGTCAGCACTTCTTGCTCTCTGTTAAATGGACCAAGAGTTTGGGGTCTGATTGGGTACCCACAGGTTTGCAGAGAATCAGAATGCAAGTAGTGCAGTGAACTCTTACTTGTAGCTCTCCAGATGATTTAATTTTTTAACTCCTGCACTACACAAACCACACTGAGAGCTATTAACGTAAATTAATTATTGCTCCTGCTGGCTTCTTTACAACTTACTCAGATGAGGGATTGTTAAATGCATCATGCCTTGCAAATTTGCATGCATTAAAAGCCCTGTGGTTGCCTGTGCACTGCTGGTCTCCATCAGGGGTCCGAGAATGAAGAAATTCTTGCTCAGCCATTTCCCTGGGCAGCGCTGGTCTGTGTCCACGTGGCTCCAAAACAGCAGAGTTGGTCACTGTGTCCATGGACCCTCCTGAAAATCCTAAACTGCCCAGGGCATGGAAATCCCACTGCTTTTGGGCCTTGATACTTTTAGCTACCATGGAGAAGGGAATTATAGGATGCAGCAGAATATGTATTTTTCTGATTAAATGTGTTTTTGGTTGGTTTTTTTTTTTAATTTTCAATTTCTGGTTCAAACAAGTAAGGGAAGCAGATAACCATGGTAACCCAGAAAGATGTGGAATGTAGATCTGCTGGTGTATATCTGTGGATAGTTGAAGAAATGTGTAGAGGGGTACTTATTTATTTGTTTACCAATTTATCGTATTGTTGGCTTTTTGATCCTAAACAAGGATAAAAATCTCTGGAAAATGGAGAGCTATAAAAAGCCCAAATTTTTTCAGTGCCTTTCAAAAGGTTTTGTTTTAACATAGTTGTAAATAATTTAAATTATGAACTTTCTGCTTTTACCATGATTTTAAGCAGAGAACTCTGAAATTAGGTCATTTTAAAAAACTTTAAAAATGATAAAATATTGATGGGACAGCTTGTTTTTAATTTTAGCAAGAAAAGTTTCAAGTTTGATGTGTGCTTAGGTAGTGCATTGACATGAATCAGCTCTTAAGTGTTACTTTGGAGGAAATCTTAGCTGTTCAATCTACTAAGCAAAGTAAAACAGACTTTGAGAGTAGAACAGTTTTGGTTCCACTGGAAAGGGTGTGTGTATCAGAAATAATTGCTAAATGAGAAATAGTAAAAGAGTCAGGCCCTGAAAGTAGTGCTGGCCAGAGCCTTTAGATGCTCTGCAGGTTTTACTTTTCCAGACAGCTGTGTCCACATAAAACCCTCCAGTCCCACGTGTGACAGCTGAGGGAAAAGGATTTGTGTTTGTGTCTTTTCTGCCCTCCACTGAAGTTTCTGTCCCCCCTTGCCTCCCTAGTTCAGCTGCAAATGTGACCACTCAAATTCACACCAAAACATATTGTTTAGGAAGGGCCTGTCCATGGGAGTTTTGAGACAAATGCTGAATTTCTGCTTGACTGCAGCATCTGTCATTATTACCCAAGTCCTCTGTGCATGAAAAAGGTCTTCTTGTAGGTGTCAAGATGTTTATAAAAGGTTATTACTTCCAGGGATTGTCATAATTGTCTCGTTGATAATGATAACTTCTTACTGGTGTCCTCTCACACAGAATTCAAAAGGGAAAATAGCAATGTTAGAACTGTATTTCATACTTTACTGCAGATTACTTAACCTAATTTTTTTCCTGTTTCCAGTAATGTTACAGCAAACACATGGACAGCTTTCTAGACTAGGTTCTTAAATCCTTCTTGTAGGTGAAAAATTTGTGCATTTGGATTCCTTTCCTACGAGTGCATTTTGAAAAATATTTTCGTAGAGATATTTTTACATTTTAGCATTTTAGGAATGTTCAGAGCTTACCATTGTGTCTCCTTAGTTTTTTTTTATAATGTTATATGCAAAGATTTGGGCGTTTTGCAATTGTACAATACCATAATAAGCAGGCATCTGCTTGGCTCTTAAAGATGGCCAGAGGGGTGAGTAAGTAGATTTCTGTGGACTGTGGTTTTTTCCCCCAGTTTTGTCAAAAATCATGATTCAAACTGCGAGTTAACCCAGTATTTAAAAAAGAAGTTCCTGAATAGAACATGTAACAGCACTGCTTCTTTTGGGAAGTTGGGCTCTGTTGTAATTCAAGTATCAAGAGTTTTGTACTGCAAAAAGTTATATTTCTTTCTTAATGTTGTACTTTCTAACTACAACTCTCTGTGGATGTTATAATGTTGACAATAGAGAAGCTACTGTTGGTAAAGATTGGTACATTCCTCTGGTCTTTATGTTTATATTATGGTAATGCAAAAAAATCTATAAGACTATATTCAAAGATTCTCAAAATTAAAGGAACTTGATTACTTCAGACTTCAGTGTAAAGAGTCTTTAGTCTACTGTTAATTAAATTGAACCCAAATGTGAAATTTGGGAAGTTTGTTTCTGTTCATTGTTGAATTGACTGGGTAAAAATAAAAATTGAGAGTAAAAATTGAAACTGATGCTAGATTCTGGGAGAGATCCCATTTTCCCCAAAGCATGACTGACAGCCATGTGTCTGAGCAATTCTGCTGCTCCGGGTTTTTGAAGGTTTGAATCCTAGAAGATGGCAGCAATTCCCAGCAGGGTGGCTGAACTGTGCTCAGGCACCTGTGCTCCCTGAATTCAGCTCTTTCTCTCTGCTTGCTGACTATGTTGAGACAGGTTTCCTGGGTCATTCGGTGAAATGTGAGCATGTTTTTCACAATATGGTGTTTGAGTATGTTCCTGCTCCCCTGCTCATTGTGCTTCCTTGTTACCAGCTTGTTTTTCTTCTGAAATCGGGTGAAGCAGCAGGAGCAGGAAGCAGAATATCCAGTTTTAACTAAGATGTTAATATTGAGGGAGATGTTAGTGTCAGCTGAAGATTTTGGCATTGCAATAGCAGCAACAATTCTTTCTAAGATTTGTACCCTGTATGGGTACAACTTTGTGTCCCTCGAAGAATTTGGGATCAGCTGAGGAGCTTATTAATGGCTCCTGGTTGTTCCTGGGGATGCATGTGACCCAGCTGAGTAGGGTGGACAATGGGGTGTGTTATCAGAGAATCAGAATTTGGTTTGTGTTGCTCTTTGTTACATAAAAAGTTGAGACACAGGCACCTTTTCCCTGAAAGTAAACTTTTTACAGTATTCATTGCAGTGACACACTTCAGGCAAACCATGTTGATTCTTTGGGGATTTTGTAGAAGATGAGTTTATATTGTTTCTCTAATAAAGGAACACTAAAGAGTTAATAAATATATCAGAAGACTTTCCACTGCATTTTGTTTCCTTGATGGCAGCATATTTTGTGTCTATAGCTACAGTATTCTACTGGGTGAGGATAAATGGATTTCAGAATCTCTCGCTGGGGAGAAAAGTGAGACTGGAAAAGATTGGAGCTGCAGGAGCTGGATAACTTAAGATTATAGCTCTGAGAGGCAGAGCTCTAAAAAGCTATTAAAGATGTTACCTTCTTGATTGGAGATTTAGGAATTGATGCACTGCCTTCAGTCCTGCTATGTTTCCAAACTTTCATTAAGTTTATTTCATCTTCCACCTGCCCTTTCTAAATTGCTGGTCTGAAAAGAAATCATTTTTTCAATCATATGTCTGTTATAAGTAGATTCATCTTCCAAACAACATTACCATTTCTTAAGGACTGGATTTAAATCCATCAGCAGAATATGAGGGAAAACACATTGTATTATTTTGACATATTCATTGGGATAATTTCTTGATGGGCTTGTGCTTAATATGTTGAATTATCACAAAGGAAAATCCATTATTGCTTTGAAGAAATACCATAACTGGTGATTCCAGCTGTAAAAAAAGTGAAATGAAATTTTAGTTTTGGAAAGGAGGCTCATAAATTTGTTTTGTCTGAAAGAGCTGCTACCATTACAGAAAGATTTCGTGCTGGGATAGGGAAGATTTCTCTCACAGTGTGATGCATTTAGTGAGATTTGTCCTGTTACCAATTTGCCATTTGATTGCTGGGCACATTCAGAGAAACTGGAACTGTCAGGTATGGTCAGCCATCCCTTAAGAAATATCCAGTAGCTTTAATAGTTTTAAAAGTGATTAAAAGTTCATTGTTCTTGAATCCCTGAAGTACTGTTTATGGTGGGGTGAGCTCAGCTTGGCTGCTGGGGGCTGCTCTCCCACTGCACATCCAGGCAGGACAGGGGCAGAAAATGGGATGAAAAACTCTTGGCTTGAAGTAAAGGCAGTTTAATGAAAAAAAGCAAAGGTGATGTGCAGAAGCAAAGTGAAACCAAAGGAAATTTAATCTCAACTTGCCATCAGCTGCCAATTTCCTGCCACTTTCCTGGAATTAGTGCCTCAGTATGGGCAGCTGTCCCTGTCCCAAGCCTCTTGTGGCAGAGGCCACCCCTGCAGCCCCCAGTGCCAAGCCCTCACCTGCTGCACCCAGTGCAAGACATGGGGCTCAGATGCTCTTGGATTAATAGATAAGCAAATAGTCTGGATTTGTTTATACCACCACTTAGGACTTCAGATAGTCTTGATTGCATTCAGTGCCACTGGAGGGATGAGGTTGTCTCCTCCTGTCTGTCTGCAAAAATATTTCAGTCTGTTAAGTTTTAATGTTCACTTTGGGGAAGAAGATTGCTACACGGCCAGTTCTTTAAGTGGGATTTTCCCCGTTACTGGCCAGGGATTTATCAAGTCCCTTTATCTTCTGCCCTGTTGATACATAAAGATCAAAGAGAGAGTCTGCTTAGATGAAGATATGCTGGGATAGAAACGTTATGAAAATGGAGAATAGGGCTTTTTCGCACATCTGACCTATCTAGTTACAGTCTTCACTGAAAACTTTATTTTTTTTGGATAGGAAATTATTTTAGGTTTAGTTTTAAAAGGTTCTGTTTTAAATCTTGTTTGCTTTTAACCTCAGAAATAAAATTCAGAAATCATGCAGATTGCAGGTAGTTAAAGGGTAAAATGTTCTCACTTTTTTCAGAAGAATCACCCAGGTTCTCATCTCGTGTTTAACTACAAGAGATCAGAGAGACTCAAGAGTCAAAGAAAACTTCAAGGCACAAAGAAAGACATTTTGGGTAGATGTGCAGTGAACCTATGCAGAGTGCAATAGGGAATATTGTATAGAAAAAGTACATTGAGAGTAGAAATTTGGAAATCACCAGCCAAAGAGTGTAAGATAAGTTGATAAAAGGCCCAAATCTTACATATCTGGTTTTCTAACTGCTGTAATTTTAGGGCATTAAGCATAAGACACGCTGGGTTTGAGGGGTACTGTTAGTGATGGTTCCTGAAGGTTTTGACTTCTTTTGCTTTGTTCCCTGTGTTTCTTTCAGAGCAAAACACTTCTTTTCGGGCTGGTCAAAGCCCATAATTCCTATTGCATGGGAAATGTCTTTATTTCAAAACTTGTTTTGCTTCTTAGTTGAAAATATTTTTGATGCTGAATTTTTGCCCTGCCCTAAGTGATGTATTTCCCTGTTCCCTAGGCAGTAACAGCTGGGAGCTTTCCAGCATGGTGAGTTTGCACACCGGTGGTAAAACCCTTCTGGTGAGCCCCATTTGGAAAGCCAAGCATGTTGCTGTCAAAAGAGCCAGGGCAGTGGTGAACAGGGCTAAAGAGAGATGTTCTGGAAGATCAGAGAGAATAACTTCCAGTATTGCCAACAGTGCCTTTGCATTAAGCAGAAATCATGAACTGCCAAAAGCCCTGGTATGGATCTGGGAGCCCACAGGAAACCCTGGGTGTGCTCACAGCTGGTGATTCCTGAAAAAGCAGCATTGCTCTTAGCCTGGAAAAATCTGCAACAAATGGGATCTTATAAATGGGAGAGCCTGTGAAATACAGAGCAGCCACTAAAAGGGAAAAGTGTGGGAACTTGAGAGACTTAAAGAATGAACTGAAAATGTGGCCCAGTATGTGTAAAAATAGGTTGGAGTAATCCACTGAATCTTTTTTAACCAATGAATAATAAGTTTTACTTGGATATTTCATAGACTCATTTAGCTTGGAAGAGACCTTGGGAGATCCTCTAGTTCAGCATCCTTCTCAAGCTCCAGTCTTAGATCAGGACCGTGCCCTGTTGAGTTTGTATTATCTCTGGTGAATAGACATTCCACAGACTTCTTGGCCAACTGATTCCGAATTATGTAGAGAATTATTCCTGATAATTGATCAGAACTTGTTATCAGTTGCTTTTTGGCCTTTTGCTGTGCATGTTTGAGAGGTATCTGGTTCCTCCTTCTGTGTAATCACAGCTAAAGCAAGGCCAATGCCTTTAATTCTGTAACTTCAGGCTGACTAAACCCAATTCTCAGTCTGTCCTGTCTGGTAGCCCTGTAAACATCCTGGTGCTGTTTTCATCTTCTCCTCTGGGCTTACTCCAATTTTGTATGTACTTAGTACAGGAAACTGGACACGGTGCTCAGTGCAGTGCCAAAGGTGACAAATGTGGAAGGGATAAACAGAGTAGAAAAAGGCTCTTGAAGGCACTGAAGGCAAACAAATCTCAACTTGTTGAAATGTCAAATGAGAGTTCTGGCAAAGTGTGGAACAGTAATTTTCAGCTCTTCAGTGTTCCCACAGACCTCTTATTCTCATGGAGGTGCTCTGTGGAGTTGTCCTGTAGGAAATCAGGGATCCCCAAAAATATTTCAGTTTTAACTAGTCCATATGATAAATACTGTCTGCTCAGAGGGCTGAGCTTCATTTCAGAAAGAAAGGTCAGAATTTCTATAGGGTAATGCTAGAAATGTTTGACAAAAGGAAATGTGAAAAGTTTTCATCAAGAAATAAATTTTTGTCTGTTAAGATATTAAAATTCACATTTGAGGTAGGACCTTTGAGTTATTTTTGAAGAAACAGCTTTCAGCCCTAACAGACAGTACAGGTTTGAAACAGGTAGTGCTCAGTGAAACTCTTTGGTGGTGCAGGGGAGCAGAGCTCAAGTTTTATTATTCACTGACTGTAGGGCAATATTTTTTAATGACACTGTATATGCAGGAGGAGTATCTTACCTTTCTAAAAGACTCAGCTGCCCTGGAATTTCTGTGGTGTTGACTGCTTACTCATCTGAACATCTTTCCTGTCCTCTACTGGATGCTTTGCCACATATTTTTCACACACCATGTTCTCCTTGTGGTTTTCCTTCTCAGGCTTCAAGGGTTGTGGCTCCTCCCACTCAGGGCTTTTTTTTTTTGTCTTGTGCCTATGGTAAAAGGAGCAAAATCCTTGTCCAAAACCGTAAGGATTCTTGCCAGAGGATCTGATTCTGAAATAGATGCCAGCAGTGTGGCAAATTTGATAGATTGCTTTGTCATTCATTTTGAGGCCCAGGAATGGCTTGATCTTGACGCACTGAATATCTACTAGAGTAGAAATATGTGAAACTGTGGCATTAAAAATCATGGTATTAAGACCTAGGGCCCAAAAAACTGAAGTATAATTGGCTTGCCCTACAAAGGCTGTTTTTCCAAACTTTCTGCTGTGAAGGAGGCTTGTGTGGCTTGTCCCTGCACAATACACAATAAAGCCTCCTCAGTGGTGTGATCAAACCCACAACGACTGGGAATTAAATTTCAATAATTTAAGTAATCCTTTTGGCATTGCAGCTCGGGGCACATCAAATTGGAAATCCTATTAAGAAAAAGAGTCTATATTTATAAGGACAGGAGGTTCAAAAAGTGCAGTTGAAGCCAAAGCTTTCAAGATATTTGATTCAATGGGATATGAAAAACTCGTTAAAAATAATGGTGGGGAGTTCACTTCACTTACTGAGAGTTTTGACAATTAAAAAAAGTGTCAAGAATCTCCATGAAAGTGAAGACTGACAAAATAGCTTTTGTCAGGGTAGGAAGAACAAGTGGAAATATGCAAAGTATTAATGTGCATGTTCTGTTGTCATGTGTGCAGTAAATAATCTGTGCAAAGAGAATCCAATTACTGTACACAGGAAATTAATTGGTATATTTCTAGTTTTGTAATATATTTGTGTGAGTGATTTCTGTGTTTAAGCTCAGTTATGAACATTTATATTTAGAGTAGATTTCCAGTCAGACACCTATACTGCAGTCAATTTAATTGGGGAACCTCAGTGAATCCTGTGGCAATGTCTGAGCTCCTGAAGGAGCCAGGTTTTGGCCTGGATATCTCTAAGGAAGGGATATAAGTGGCAGCTACTTCTAGATTTACAGGGTTGAAGAATTTGATCTTAATTGTCTAATCCAGAGTGTCCCATTTTGAAGCAGAGCCTTTGATAGCTGTGCTGTCTGCGTGGATATCCATGGGTGTGAATATCTACACCCACATCTGTCTGCAGAACAGAGACAAACCCTCTTCCACAATGTCATGTATTGGCACAGAAATCTAAAAAAAGACATGGAGAAAATAATCTATCTGTTTTGAAGGATATTGCCAAAATGTTAGGAACCTAGAGAGTTGAAAATATTTTCTGTTGGAGAAACTATGGATTTTTGTTTGGGTTTTTTTTTTTAATGTTACTGAAAGGAGGTGTCCAGGACAGCACAGAAAATCCCTTACAGATCTGGACATTGTACTTCACTCTGCCTGGACTTGCATTAGTAAATCCACAGTGGTGATCTGCCCTGTCCCGAATATTCTCACAATATGTGAGAATAATGTTACAAGACAGATCTCAAAAAGGACAGGAAATAGATAAAAATATTTCTGTTTCCTCCCCACTATAAGAGTTTTAGACTTCTTGATAAAGCGCGTGAATTTTGAGAATATTTTCAAAGTACCCCAGGAACAGCGACAGCACCCACAAACTACTATTGTTTGTTTAAACAGTGCTTTAAATTGGAACAGCTGAACTCCTTGCTGGTAAGGATACACAGTTAATGCTTGCTAAAATACATTTTTTAGAAAAGAAAATGAAACCACAGAACTAGCCTATTTTTGTACAGATGGTGAAGACAATAGAAATTTTTATACGAAAAAAGGGCTTGATCCTTTGGTTGTCCATCGTGTCTCTTACACTGTTAATGCTGGCTTTTGTTCATTTAGTTGTCTCCTGAACTTGCAAATATTTGATTTTCTGCAATCCCTTAACTACAGAAATCATGGTCTACAAGGACATGAATGTTCCTGTCTTGTCTTCATAAATGCAGCTATGAGAACTACATATTTGTTAGATCTGGACCACTGTCTGCAGGGTTGGGGTTTTTTTTAACATTTTGTGAGGAAAATGTTTTTATAAATCTAACATGAAACATGCAGTGTGCTAACAGTTAAGTTTGTGGCTATTGGAGCTGGCCACCAGTTTATTTTACACTGTGGTGTAGTGTAGGACACGATAATGGAGCTTTATTCCAAAGAGTTTGTTTGCCTAAAACAAATGTAAATTAAGAGTATTTCTGTAGAGAGGTAAGCTTCTCATGCTGCTTGCCTATTTAAGGGTCTGAAAAAATCCACATACACATCTATTTTGAAACACTTTTTTCTAAACCTTTCTCAGCATCTACTCAATGCAGAAGGGTGAGAATGGCAAGATATTCCTGAAGATGGTAGCTCTGAAGTTGTTGGCACTTATACTGTGTTAAAGCTAAATATGTGGCTAAGGAGTTTGCATATTGTCTTTTTTGCACTTGAACAGCAAAGTGTGGAAGAAACCTGAGAGATAATAATTTACTGGTCGCATTTCCCAAGACTGTTATTCCTCATCTTGACATACTATTAAAATCATTTAATTATCAGTATCTTGTCATTAAGTTACTGATGCTTCTGTTATCTTCATTTCTAAAACCTTGAGTGCCCGCACACAGACCTCCCATTTATATGCACATATTTTGCCAAATACTTGTATTGGATCATCTGGTCTTGTGCAAAACTTCTGGCTAATTATAGTCTCTGTTGAGTGCTCTGAAGTACGACAGAATCATATAAATCTGCACACAAGGAGGACAATTTGACTGCTTGGTTAATTTTCTAACAGGTTTGGTCTGGTTTTTAGTTTGTTGCAGTTAGTGATATGCAGGTACACAAGCAATTTATTTTTGCAGTCGCTAAAACTCCCAGAATCATTCTTTTAAAAAAATAGTGGTGTTTCCTGGATATCAGTTTCTCTTTTGGTTCATCATTCTATCTTTGGTGCAGATAACAGGATTCAGCCCTGCCTCTCCCGTGTTCTCCTCTCAGGACTTGTTTGGTTTCATTGCATTTTCAATTTTCCAAGCTGCTGTAAACATGTGAAGGTGCCCTGCTGGTCCTGCGTGGGGTGAAGTGCTGGGGAAGGGATTGGTCAGTTCCTTCCACACAGACTGAGCAGGCAGCGGAGCTGCTTGGAAACCCAGCAGCAGCACGTGCCAGGCTTGGATTTGGGATTCCATCAGTGGAAAATGGCTGGTACTGGCTGTTTAGTTCCCACACCTTGGTTGCAGACAGATCCTCACATGTCTGTCTGGAGACTGATTTGAACATAGCACAGTGCAGACCTGCTTCTTGTGCCTTTGCATCCAGAGGAGCAGCAATGATTGTTAGAGGTGTGGCAACTTGTGGTTCAGTGGGGCATGGTACAACTTGTGGAAATCTTGCATTTGTACTGGGGGAACTTCCTAGTGCTGCTGTGATTTTAGTGCCAGGCACACTGGTAGTCCAAGGACAGGAGCCATAATGTGTGAAATTCCACGTGTGTGTGTACATCCATCTATCTATCTGTCTGTATGTGTATGACATTTTTATCCTGAAAATGGAACAGGTTGCATGTGTGTGGGTGGAGAGCAGGAATGTCAGGTGTCAGAGGTACTCAAATACTCAAAATTGGACCAGATTATTCCTGGGCAGCCTGCTCTGAGTGGAGGAGCACAAAGCAGATTGGACTGGGTGACTGCCAGGGGTCCCATCCAGGTGCCATCATCCTGTGATTCTCTGAATTGTAAGTGAAAGCAAGTCTAAATATGAAAGAAAGTGCAATTGTGTGGAAACCGAAAACTATTTCAGTCTACTCATCTTTCTGAGGCTGGAAGATGAATGAGTCAGACTGGGAAAATAGCGTGGGTGACCTGTCCAGGGAAATTAGATCTCAGTTTCTGTTTTAAGAGGCTAATTTGAGAACTGCATCTCTCAGGTATGATGAAATTTCCAAGTTCTCTTTTTTCTGTTTCTTTCAAGTTACAGAGACAGTGAATAACTCATCTCAGCAGCCCAGCAGGATGTGCATCCCCTGAGATTCCCTTGTCTGACAGGTTACACATTTGTAGTGCAGGTAGTAGTTTTGATAGAGGCACTGACTATTAATGTGCAACTGCACTCGGAGCAGCTCGGGGATCTGCTCAGCTATTGGCAAAGTTTCTCTGAGACAACTACAACTGCATTTTATTAAAGATCCCCTTTTTCCATTATTGTCATGGAGAGAACACCTTATTTATAGTCAATTCTTAGCTCCCCTTCCATCTAGAATGTCTTGATTAAACACTATTTTTAAAAAAATGACCCAATGGCAAATAGTTCATCTTATTCTTTAAACTGCTAATGGTACATTGTTGAAGCAGAGCTGTGATTTTTCAGATGTACCATGTTTCTTCATGTCCTGTGAGAATGAATCATTATGTTTCTGAAGGTTTTAGTTAACAGTTCACCTTTTCTTTTGTGTGGCTCCTGACAGCACCCCTCTACAGTTTGTATTCTGTTATTTGCTCATATGTGTCTGTAAAGATGCAAACACAGAGGAAAAAATGAATTTGTCAGTAATTCCTTATGTGAGGAGCAGTACCTTGAAAAAAACACCTGAAAAAATATTTTCTTCACTCTTGCTCCAATTCTTCCTCCTGTACACATATTCATTTATACACACAAACACAAAGTACTTTAAAATGTTGTCTTTTCAATACACTCACAGTTGCTTGTGACTTTTTTAAACTTTTGCTATTTATTAGAGAAAACAATGCCACTCTTGTGGAAATAGAAACTTATACCACTTATACCACCTCTTAAGAACTAAAAATGTCAAGGGGGCCATAAAAGGAAAATAACACGGTTTGTTTTGGAAATTGTTCCATGACAACTTCTATAATCATTTTGACAAAAGTTCTGTAAACGGAAACCTTTGTACTTTTTCAATTGAACGAGCTCTGAAGGCACAATGCATCACTGGAAATAGAAATAAAAGACTTTTTCTTTTTTCTCGGCAAGAAGCTCTGCACTCTGTGCCTCCAGAGTAAAGATGTTCTCTGAAACAAACAGAGAATTTTCGTGTGTGATATGTTATAATGTGCACTTCTTCCTTGACTTTTTATGCTTTGTGCTGCTCTGGAAGCAAACCAGATCTGGCTTCTTTGCATAATAATAAACATTGCTGCTTGTAATTATTCAGTGGTTACAGTAGTACTCCTTTGAGATGAATCTCTGCTACATTATTTACTTTGTTTCACTTATTTGGAGCCTTTAGTTCAACTTTAAAACAGGGCTATATTATTGTCGTGATGTTTATTACCTTGGTATTTTTTCCATCTGTAAGGCAAGGATTGGAGCAGCTGTTTAGGACCTGATTCTCTGAAAGCAAAAGTCACTTTACAATATTTTGTTTAAAAAAAATTGTATACCTGGTACAAAAAAATTCACTTGAAGATTCTCTTCTATGGTTTTAGTAGAACTCAAGGATCAACCTCCATAGCACTCTAGATCAGAGTGCAGAAACTCCTCATGAGTTGCCATCAGTTATCAGATATATGATATTTATTTTGTGTGATGGAAGATGTGTAATATTTATAATTTTGCATTTGATACATGTTTACCTCTGGTCCTTTCCAAGATGTTTGCCAAGTTTTCGTTTGACAGAGCCCAAAATACAATTGATTACAAAAACCTCATTTCAGTTGAAGTTAATTTCTTTGAACATATGGTACCAGTTTTAGTCTCAAACAGGTACAGAAAAAAGAAGAAAAGAAAGCTAAATAAGCAGATGACTTGAAGAATAAACAACTGTAATAGAGGAAAACTTCAAATAGTATTCTTTAAATCAAATCATGATCAAAGCGGTTTATTGATTTATTTAATGGCATGTAATTAACTGGCAATCAGGGAATTAGGCATTCAGAAATAATCAGCCATTCTGTAGATAAGCCACAGTAGCTGACATTTGTGAAATACTAATGTGTGACTATAAATTTCTAAACACTTCTATAACTGATCCCTGAAAGCTTCTGTTTTCCCCTACACGTGTGCCCTGTTTTGCAGTCACCCCTCTCCCTGTCCTTGTTGTGGGGTCCTGCACAGCACCCCACTTTAGGATTCCTCTTGCTTAGGTGGAGGTTTTCATGCTGTTGGGGTCACATCTGGCAGATTTCAAGTCAAATATCCCACACATCATCTGTCACCCTCCTCTCTCTCCCCTTTGTTACAAATTTTCATATTTCTCAGATATTTCTTTTCAAGCTTTGTTTCTTCCCTTTGTTACAGTTTAACCCAGCAAACGGCCTTTGGCTTTAGCATTTATCAGTTCGGGAGTGCTCCTTTCTCAGTTTGGGGGGTTTAGGCTTTTGTTTCTCTTCAGCCATGTGCCAAGAGAGGGACCCACATTCATTCCCCCACTGGAATCAGGATCACTCAAGGAAAGCAGCAGAAAGGTGGCTCAGGTTCAGATGTGGAAATGAGAAGAGTCTGGGTTCATTCCCCGCCCCTTCACTGCTGCACTCATCTTTCACTTTACACAAGGAGCTGACAACTGCAGGAGCCTGTTCTGAGTTAACTTTTAAATTAGTTGTTTTTATTGAATATTAAATTTCTTTTAATGAAGATAAATGCATGGAAGGCGGTGATAGGGTGAGAACAGCATTCAGCTGAGGAGTCAGCTCTGCTCCATCAACATCTGTTTCATCTTGCTTTTGGTGCTTTCCTTTCTGTGTCCTGTACTCCTGAATAGACCCTGAAATACAAACAATTGCTGATGATGCTGCTGGCTCTGATAACATAACTCATAATGTCGCCCTAATTACTTACATTATAAAACTGTCAGGTCTGGAACATTTGGTCTCTCAAGGCAGCTCTCCAATTAATCTTTTCCTTTTTTATTAGAGATCTTGTTATGTGATTGTCTTTTGGGGAGGAATTAGAAGGTTTTATGTTATAGTGGTGGGTGGTTTTTTTTCAAGCTTTCACTGATAATAGAGCAAGAAGACTTCAGAGTTACACTTTTTTTAAAAATGATTTTTGTTGCAGCATCTGAAAGAATGTTGTCCTTACTATTAATGCCCAACTTCTGAGGGAAAAATCATAGAACAAGCCAGGTTGGAAGGGTCCTTGAAAGATCATCTGGTCCAACCTCTTGTGGGAAAAGGAGCCTTTTTAGTACCCTGTCCAGCCATGTTTTGAAAAGCCTCCAGTGATGGGGATTCTACCACACCCATGGGGAGGTTGTCTCAGAGCTTCCTTGTTTTCACTGTGAAAAAATTCTTATATAAAGATGAAACCTCTCCTGGTGCAACTTGTACCTGTTGCTCCTTGTCTTCAAAATGTGGCTCCTTGTGAAGGCACAGCCTCCATCCTCTCTGGAGCTGATTGTTCTGTACTGAACACCCCTCATGGAAAAAGGATTGCTTCAAATCTACCTCAAGTAATGTTTTCTTCATTCTTCAACCCAGAAAGTCTGAAAGCTAACATTTTGATTGGAATGAAAGATTCTGTTTGATAGCACTCTTCTCCCTTCCCTGAAGAGGGCAAATGCACCTGTGGTTAAAGCAAAGATAGTGAAGGTCCAGATCCTGAAAGTGGCTGTTGCTGCTGTTCCTTTTATTTTATATAAAATAGGAGGATCATGTTTAAATCTCTGCTTAATTCAAAGTATAGATTTGAACCAAGGTCTCTTATTTCTAAAATTGTGCATTGGGCTGCATTATTCTAGTATAATCTCTCCCCGTCTTTCTAGAAGTAAATGCTTTATTTTTCTTCTAAACAATGAAATTCTTAACTGAAAAATAAGCTAGCAGATCATTGTGCTTTATTTCAAGTAAGTTTCTAAGCCACTAAAATACAAACTTAGCTTTCTCTATCTAGATCTAATTCAGTGATTTTTAAACTATTTTATATAAAATAATGGTTCTGATAGCATCCAATTTTGCCAGGATCTGGGTCTGTAGGCATAAAGCCTGTGCCTCTACTTGTTAAATAGAGGTTCAAGACTGGTCATTTTTTTTTCCACTCTGAAAGTCTTGATATACTTAAAATTAGCTTGCAGGAAAAAAAATTAAAATCTTGTCGCCCTCACAGAGTGACAGTACTGGGATTTTTCTCTGTGTATAAATCTGGAGATATAAAAGATGACAATGATAAAAATGTGATGCATTGTGGGTTCAAGAATCCATCTGCAATAAACTGTCCTTTTGTTCAGTGCAGCTCTAATGCTTTAATTCACCTTGTTCTTAACTATTTCCTTTATAAATTATCATAAGCCTGAAAAGATGGGTTATTTTTGAGGTTTAACATAACCAGCCCTGCCTTATTTCAAGATCTAATACAATTATGAACACACCATAACTTTTGGATGATTAAATTGCAAATTGTGGGTGTCCATGAGGCAAGCAGATCTATTAAATTTGTTCTCCTTCATAACTCATCCTCACACACTCTGTATATTTTTCAGGATCACGCAAAGCTGTGCTTGTTCTGCCTGAGGTACATTCTATAGTATTTATGGTTTATCAGATGTACAGGATATCTTCTTCAAGGAGATACTCATACATCATTTGAACTTCAGTATTTATTACATTGTTTTCATGGAAAAATGTTATAAATGAATGAGTTTTATTCTCTCTGAGGCACTTATATTTTTGAACATGACTTTCTCGGTGCTGTTATTTTTTCACTCTATGAGAACATGAACTTCTTGTTTATTGCTCACTGATTTTATAAACATATCTCCTTTTCTCCTTGGAGAGCTATAAAGAAGAGGTCAGAAAGCAGAAGCTAAGTAATCAGAGTCTAGTTTTACAGAAGTTTTGTGGAGTAAACGTGATACCTGTTAAAAAGCTAAAATCAAAGTAATCAAGACAAACACTTTACCTCCTATTTGCATTGTATTTGAATGAGGGATATAATCTAAAAAGGACTATTTTAAAGTGTGGTTTTGATTTACAGCTGTAAACTAAGTGATATCTGGCTTAATACACATGGAAAATACCTGCAGTTGATATGAACTTACCCCGTGAGCTCATCAAATAAACACTAAGTCTCCTTATCTTGCAAACTGATCCAAGCTCCCCGAGAAGTGGGTGTTTTCGTGTTTGTTGGTGGAGATGAGAGCTTTTTGCCTGTAACTTCATGCAGAACTCTTCTCTCTGATATTGCCTCCA
This sequence comes from Coloeus monedula, assembly GCF_965178545.1. Taxonomy (NCBI): domain Eukaryota; kingdom Metazoa; phylum Chordata; class Aves; order Passeriformes; family Corvidae; genus Coloeus; species Coloeus monedula. The sequence continues at coordinate 13,464,059 of NC_138796.1, read as the reverse complement.
CCTGAGTGGCAATGCTGAAGGTGCCGGGCTTACCTGGCTGGTTTGAGGTGCTCCATTTGTCCCCATTTCCTTTTCTATCCCTGTTACATTTGTGGTTGCTGACCAAGCCCTGTGCAAGGCAGCAACCCTCAGGTGCCCATGTTGTAAATACATTGGTTTTTTCCTGCAGGATTTCCTCCTGCATTTTGCTTGTCTGGGTCCCAGCACTGGTGACACAGAACCTCAGCTCCCCCACGCTGCCCCGGGCAGTGGCATTGCGGAGCTGCAGAGAAATGTTCTCTGCCCACAATCTCCTGATCCATGAAGATCAACTGTGCTCCTCTCCACGCCTGCCACAGCAGTCCTGACGCTGGGAAGGGCTAAAGAAGGGTTGGGGGATTTCAGGCTTTTGGCAAGGGCAGTGACAGAGACAGATTTATTTCTGCATGCAATTTAGGAAACAGTTGTGTAGTCCAAAAAAAGTGCAAAAATCCCCTAAATGCACATTGAATCACCGTTGTTAAGCTACAGTGTGCTACCCAAATCTGCAGCAGTTCTCCCAGGGAGTGCCGTTTGAATGAGGAATGCTGATAGCAGAGAGAACCGGGAATGCCCACAGAATGCTTGGACCTAGCAGAAGTGTGAACTGAGAGATCCTGAGATCATTTGCACATGAGTTGGAGCCGCTGTGTCTCCACTTATTGGGACAAAAATAGGTCCAAGTAGTGCTGGCCTTGTTCCTTTCTTGTCACAGGTGGAAGAGCTGAGGACATTTTGGATGTGTTCTCCAGAGAACTTAATATTTGCTTTTTCTTCCATTTATCTTTTACATGATTGCACTGGATAATATTGCAAACTCATATAAAATTAAAACTAAGTTTAAAATAGGGTTTGTTAATTACAGTATTTAACTGTTGTGGTTATTGTTTCCTAAGAGATTAATGAGGTGAATTATTGTCACATAATTAAACTACAGTATATCTAATCTCTTGCATACCCTTGTGGTTTACTGTTATTCAAGTATCACTTGAAGGTTAATTTCACTTAACTGATACATATTTAACTTTGGCAATACAGTTTATATCGAAATATGTTTTTGGGTATATTTGAAAGTCATTAGGCAACTGCTTTGCCAAAATTATCCCTTTAAGCTTTACAAGTGAAGGTGAGGCCATAAACAACAGTTAAATCAGCAGGATCACACATATACAAATTCTAAACATCCCCTAAAATGTTTTTGACTGGAGCCTTTTCCTAGAAGCAAGGAATTCCTCAGTTCCTGGTCAGAGTTTGTGTCTGAGGCTGTTCAGATCAGCTCACTGGCTGTTTCCTGAGGTACTTGGGAAGGAAATCCTTTTGTCTTGCCACATGAAAGTTAGAAACATGCAGTAATATCTTTATAGGAAAAGACAAAACTAGAGTTTTGTTGAATCAAAACTTGCCTTTTCTCTCAGAGAAACAGATTACTTTGTATACTTCCAATTTTTTAATCCCCAAACCCATCTTTTTTACTCCACCAGCCACACACCCAGCATCATCTTAATTCACTATTCCTGATTTATTCTCATGCTGGATCTATTTAAGAGATGGGTATTCCATGTATTATACTACAATAGAAAAGCTGCTTTTTTTTCCTTGTATTAGTTCCAGTCACAGACAGTTTTTTTACATCAATTTTTTGCTTTCACTTCAGTAATCCTAAGAAATTACCTACTCTATAACTCTTTAATTTCCCTCAAGTTATGGTGCCAGAGATTTGAATCTACTATATTCTCTCATTTCTCTCTCATCTAGTCCCTGGATAATGTGGACAAAACTAAAATTCTTTTCCTAAAATTAAAGCTAAGTGTAGAATCAACCCCAAAATGAGACCTTTTAAGAAAATAAGAATTCAATGTCATGTAATTTTGTAGTTCTGATATTATTCCACAGTATAGAAGTTAAAGTAGTAAGTGGTTACAATTTTGAATCCAGAGATTGTCTCTCTTCTGGACAGAAATCACAAATCTTTGATGTCTGAAAAATTCAACATTTAATCTAAGTTGTATTTTATTTTTAGAGATTTATCAGCCAATCTTGAAACAGTGAAATTACTCAAAAACTTTCTTTGTTTTAACCCTCTTAAAAGATATCCCACTGTGCATTTCTAGAATCATTTCCTCTTCTATATACTTTGCACTGTTAATACCCCACAACTTGTTTATTTTTTCTCTGTGATGAGGTAGAAGAGGATCCTTTGTGTCAAGCACAATGCATTCCAGTTTTTCCCACTGACGTGTTTTCTTTGTGGTCACTTTCCAGTACTGGGAATTACTTGAGGTGCCTGCTCATGGCATGTGTGCCATGGATAAGGCAATGAACCTAAATTATCCAGGTCACTCTGAAATTGTTTGCTCCTTCTCTCCTGTTTCTGTTGCCTCAGAAATTGTGTGCCATCAGCAAATGTAACAATTTTGAACATAACATGCCAAGGTCAGGGCTCCAGAAAATAATCTAAACTTGTAAACTCCCAGGAGCTCCAATTCTCTCTGCGCACTCCACAGCTGGCTGCTATGTGTCTTTGAATCTACTGGAGTTTGTTTTGTCAGTCCTTTGCAAACATGTTCACCACCTTTTCAAATCAATCTGCTCTGTGCTGCGCTACCAAATGCTTTTCTGAGTTCCAGATAAATTGCCCATTACATTGGGATTGTTTCCAGGTAAGTAACATATGAAAGGAATTCAAGTCGAGTTGTCTGCCATGACCTCCTTTTTCTCTGTATTCAGCCTTCTGTTGTGGTCTTCTAAGTCAGGCATTTCTAAATCTGGCTTAATAATTTTCTGTCTTCTGCATAAGTGAATGCAGGATAAGAAGCTTGGGCTTTCCATGGTCTTGGAGCCATTTAAAGTAAAAAGAATTACATTAACTGCTACTCTTGTTCTCAAATACTGCCTTCCTTCCTTCATGAGTTATCACAAATCCTGCTGAAGGCTTTCCTTTTCCCCTTACCATTTTTCTACTGATTTCTCACTTGTAATTCAACTAGGCCTGGAGCTTTGGCAATGTTTAATAGTTATAATTTCCTAATAAAGGTATCAGCCCTAGTAGACCAGAAGCCTTCTTTCTCCTCTGTCTTTCCAGTTTTCAGGAGTGTGTTCACCACTTCTATCAGATTCTCCTCCTTTGTGTATTCATTATGAACTGTCTATAAAGACATGAGTAATCTGTCTCTTTATTTTTAAAACTGCTTTGCTTGAAGATACTTCTGCTATTCCTATCAGGCTACCAGTAGGTAAAGAAAAAAACCCCACAGTTACACAAAAAAAATTGATGTTACTGTCAAACAGTGGAAAGTTGTCTTTTTCTTTGCTTTTCAGGAAAATATAAACTGTGTAATAATGGCATGTGTGCACGAGAGAGGAAAGGATACACTTGGGGACTGAGTGTAACCTCTGGTGATAAGAAGGGGTAGAGATTATTAAAGTTAATTGGCAAAAAATGAAGTTAATCCTGCCAGGTGAGGGTGTTTTGACTGTGACAGTCACTGGTGAGTGATTCCTCTGCTCCAGCCTGGGAGTTTTTTCTCTCTGGTTCTTCCCACTCCTTCCCTGAACAGAGCACTGACCAACAGCTGGGTGGGTGCTTGGCCAGCCCACCACGATCCTTGAGCTCAGTGTTAAACGGGAGGGGACTGAGAGTGCCCGTGCTGGGAACACTCGAGGGACGCTGCCCTGCCATTCCTGTGGGGAGCTGCAGCTCTGGGCACCCATTCACAGACAGCTGAGCAGTGCACTGCTGGGATGTGTGTTCCTTACCCAGCCCCAGGGATCATCTCCCAGGCCAGCAGGGAACTGGCTGACATGCACCTGTACAGGGGAGCGCAGCTTTAGGGTTTCTGAGTGTGCTAAATGTATGGTCAGCCATTTAAAATGTTGATATGTTTGCTGTATTTACATAGTTCCTCTGGTTCTTCTCTCTTCCTGAAGAATTTTTCAAACTTGGCTGCACAAAAATGATCCAAACCTGTGTTTGAAAAACTGTTTTAAGCTGAGCTGTCTTAGTTCAGGTGGTGTTTGTCCTTTAGAGTTCTCTTACAGTGTGCTAGAGAATTAAAACAGTTTCCTTGCAGATGTTCGAAGACTTGTTCAGTCTGTAATGAAGCACACAAGGGGTGTGTATCCCGAAGGAAGTTCTTCCAGAGCTCCCTGAAAGCCCCAACAGCCAGTGGCAAAGGCAGGGGAGGGAACTGCCAATCTGCTCCCCTATACATTTTGTTTTTTCTGTCTGTAAATCTTGTGTTTGGCTCCAATTTATCTTCAAATCTATTCCGGTAAATAGCACGTTTCCTTTCAGAGAAGACGCTTAACATTCAACAGAGAATTTATACTCTTTTCCTTCTTTTGCCCATTTCACCATCTGGGGGCCTTATACAGACAATTAGATGTTTCCTCTGTAGGAGGAAAAAAATGTCATTGAGTCATGTGTCATTTCACATGTGACACTGGGGTGTGTGACACTGGGGTGTGTGACACTGGGGTGTGTGACACTGTGCCACCTCCTGCATTGAACTGATGGAGATAAATTGTGCCAAAATTACCTTTACATCACTTAGCTCTGGAAATTGTCCAAGGGTTACAGTTACAGTTTCTGGCATGTACAGTGGCTTCATAAAGCAGAGCAGGGGGTGAGTATGAGTTTCAGAGTGCCAAATTCAGTACAGTTTTTGCAGCAATGTTGTTTTCTAGCTCCTGATGTTATTGTTAATATGAAGGAAATACACTATTTTGGAAACGGGGATGTAGACTGTATGGACACCAGCTGTAAACAATACAAAGAGACTAAAACTTAGTGGCACAAAATGCAGTGAAATTTGAGGCTAACAAAATTTTCAGGTAGAAACTAGGATCTCATAAAATTAAAATGATGGAAGGGGAGGGTGCTGACTTCATTGCAGCAGTCTGTTCTGGACAGAAGTGAGCTGAGACTGGAAGTCTATGGAGAAGCAATGTTGTCTTTATAGGAGGAGGAGTGGGGCCAAGAAATCAAGAGGATGGACATGGTTATAGGAGGGGACTGCAGGCAAAGGCAGCAAGGTTGGGGAGCAAGGTACAGTAATAATTTGGGCATTACAGCACTGCTGGAGGCCGCAGTGGCAATATTAATGTGCCTGGGGCCTGAGAGGGATATAGGGGACTTCAGGAAATTCACCTGTGTTTGCACAGGGACTGAGATTTTATTGCCAGGCTGGGGCCTCCCTTTCAAGCTGGAGGATACAGTGGGAGCTCTGCAAGAGGAGGAGGCGCAGGGTAGGGGATGAGGTTTGTGGCCACGGTCGTAGGGCAGGTACAGAGTGGGATGATTCCACTGATATGAACTCGGGTTCACTTCTTTCTAGTGGGTGGTGATGGATAACAATACTAGAGGCATGATTTGCTAATGTTGCTGAGAAAGACAGGAAAAAACTTCCCATTCTGACTGTGTTCCCATTCATTCCCCTGGGCCTCAGCGTGCAGTTTGTAGTTTCATGAGCTGGACAGTGATTACAGCAGACAAGAAGCAGGAACAAGGCTTTCAATTCATTCACACCTGCCTTATTCTCAATGTTTCCAAAGGCTCTGTCGGCTCTGCACCAAACAGATCAGAGCTTTCCACATGGAAGGTCCTTATGGCTGGTGGGCAAGAACCATGGCCAACCAGACAGAAAAACAGGGCAGAGTCACTCTTCAGACACCGCCTCCTCACTGCCCTTTCAGGTTTCTCTAAATACAGCTACTAAGAAGTGTAAAGGGATGCAGCTTCTCTGTTTTTCAGTGCCACAGTGGTTAATTATAGTATCTGTAAATCTTTCAGAGGAAAAAAACTTGTGTTGGTAACTAAAGAAACAGTTGAAATAATAGTCTTCGAAAATGTTCTAAACCAAACATTACCTTTTTGAAGAGACACATCTCGCCCATAGAACAAAAAATATGATACTGGTCTCATCAGACATTTTTCCTTTTTTCAACATTTGTTGGGTAATCAATGTTCCTGTTTGCTGTTTAACTGCTTCTTAAATTTTAACAAGTAATTCTGCTTATAATTATGACACCGCATGATTTTGCAAAAATTGGCACCTGCTGTGTGCAGGATAATAGCACAATTCAGTGTGCACTGTAGGAAGAACTGATTTGCTGCTCATTTTTCCTGGAAATGTCTGAATTATAAGTGGAGTTACCCTGTTGAAACTCACAATTACTGGAGATTTAGGTAAGTGGGAGTAGAGATTTTTTTTCTTGAGTTACAAGAAGAAAACTCCAAATACATGTGATTTTCTTCATCAGGGATGAAACGTACCAAAAATTAATTTGACAAAGAAAAAGTGGTTCTTTTACTAGATTTTATCTGTGATGTCCATTGGTTACAGTGAAGCTGGGGAAAGATTTGTGAGCAAATACAAATAGTCACTTTTGACCTGTGATGAAATTTGCAAGAAATTAAACCTGTGGCAGTTGCTCATCTAATTAGCAGATGAATGTCGCTTTGGTAATTCTGTATGCACACAGTACACCGTGCTTCCTTCTTCCCAAAACAAGGGGAGATCCCAAGTTTCTTGATGTAACATTTGCAAGGGCTCTTGAAGGCCAGGAGCAGAAAAGGATAACAGTAATTTACTGCTGTTGTTCTGGGGGTTGATGTCTGTGGCAGGCAGTCGCATGCACGGTGTTAAAACTGGATCCTGGTTATGCTCGTGTGCTCAGGGCTTGGAGCAGGGGGGGCTGTCCCCTTTCTCCAGCCCACAGCGTTGCCATCCTCAGTGGGGACGTGCTGGAGCCACAGAACCCCAAACTGCAGTTGCCTGATGAATTGCTTACCAAAGCTGGAGACAGCAGCGAGGGGAATCCTTTCACATTTTGGAAAAAGAGCAAAGAAAGGCTGCGTTCTGCTGGTTTTCTGTGAGGCAGTTTGAGAGCCCAGGACTGCATCCAATAGCTGGAGCAGACAGTTTATCCTGAGGAAGATGGATTTCCTTACTTGGACTGCTTTAGGTGCTTGTAGGCTGGTGAGCTGGGATCCTTCCTCATGCCAGAGGAATTGGTGTGCTGGGATCCCTCCTCATGCCAGAGGAATTGGTGAGCTGGGATCCCTCCTCATGCCAGAGGAATTGGTGAGCTGGGATCCTTTCTCATGCCAGAGGAATTGGTGAGCTGGGATCCCTCCTCATGCCAGAGGAATTGGTGTGCTGGGATCCCTCCTCATGCCAGAGGAATAACTGTGTGGTGGCAGTGCCTAACTCTGGAGCCCAGGCTCAGCATGTGCTGCAGTTTCCATGGTGGAATTTGCAGCCCCAGCACTGGGAGAGCAGATGTTTGGCAGGGCCAAGGAGTGCTCAGGACACAGGAGACGAGGGAAGGGCTTTGCCATCAAGTGTTAAAGTGAACAACAAAACCACAGCAACTTTAGTTGTTGCATATTTACTGTTTATCTGCCTGAGACCCAGGCAAATTAACAGCAGCCATCTCATTTTTGTTTCTTACAGATTATTCTCCTGTGACTTTTAATTAAAACTTCCCCTAGGCACAGAAGAACCATCAGTGATCTTTTTTTTTTTTTTCTGGACTGTCTCAGCTTTAATTACCTTTTAGGATTTGAAATAAGCCTTATGTTTGCGCCAGATCATGTTTACTACAGAACAAAGTGGCAAAGGGATCAGCAGGGATATTTACTATAAAATCAAAATTTCACATAAAATATATTTAAAGTATAGTCAAGTAAACACTCCCTTCCCCCTCCTGAAAACCCTATGGCCAGGTTTAACAGTCTTTCATGTATTTTAGACTGAATAACTTGTGTTGAATCTCCCATTCCAGCACTATTCAATTTTTACTGGGAATATGATTACACTGAAATGAGACTCCATCAGAGAAATAAGATATTGGATGGGCAGTAGACCAAGGCAAATTTCTGAGCAGTTTGTATAAGTGTTTTCCCAACCATAATAGCAGCTTCAGAACTTAAGCAGAAGAGCTAACCTGTCAGAATGCAATTTCTATTCATTGCTGCTCCAAACACCTTGTTTGCCAGAGAATCATCCCGTTTGTTTTGTGTTTACCTGCAAATAAATTTGATATAAAAAGAGATCAAATGAGTATAATGTCATTCCAGCTGGAGAGAGGGGAGGTTTTTAGCCACTAATAGGTGTGTTAATATGGGGCACAGTGTATTAATGCACTATTGAGGCACCTTGGTGCCAGAGAAAGCGGGAGCAGGGTGAGTTAATGGGCTGAGCTCCCCAGGACACCATCAGGGAGCAGGCGGTGTGGGCTGGAGTGTGCAGCACAAGATGAATAAAATAGCCCTAATAATTTCCTGCTGTTGACTGGAGAACTGCTGGCAGGTCTGTTAAAAGCAGTTGAATTGCAGCAGGCCTTAGAATAGGGATAAATGTGTAATGCTGAGAAGACAAAATATTTTTGGGAAGCATCTTTGGACTGAGGAGATCCCCCTTGTGCTCTCCATAGTGATGGGTTCCTTGGCAGGGAGACTCTCTGCAGGTTCAGCTGCAGCTGGGTAGGGACAGCTCAAGGTGTATTTTAGTCATGGTTTTGGGGTGTGTCTATCCAGGCACTATTTGTGTGTGTGTGCACGTACATTTCCAAAGGGTGTGGATGCTGAAAGCTTGATCACAGAGAAATTTTCCAGCTTTCTGCCAGTATCCATGTGAAAGTTTTGTTTTCACACACACGCTGGCTGGGAACAGTGAGAGGTTTTTGTAAATCAATACCTTTATCTTGCAGCTGCAGCTTGTTATGCAGCTTGTTATGTTACTGACTGGAGAAATATTTTGAAATGGGCGTTGTAGGGTTTAACCAATCATTCCAAGAGGTGGATGGTCAAAGGACCAGTAACCATATGCCCTTCAAGCAAACCAGGTTATATAATTGAGTTTGGAAATTAATAAGGAAAATGCCCTTCCTCTGGACCGAGGTCTGTGGCGCTTTTCTCGCCGTCCCCGGTACAACAGCGACAAAAGGGCACAATCCAGCCTTACCCCAGCTCATCAGCATGGACCATGCAGCTGAAGATGCACTTCCTCATTTTGCTTTTTTGTCTAGAAGTGAAGAAATCTGAGGGGAATAAGGTCTTCCATTGCCTTATTGAATTGGGGATGTTTTGGTGGCTGTTGTTAATCAGATGATAATATTACTGTTGGCTTCAGTCTAACGATTTTTTTTTAATATCATTGACTGGCTGGCTGCTGCATGTTCTTTTCAGACAAACAGGAAATAGGGTTAGAAAAAAATAAAATTAGCTTTTCTTTCATTTACTTATTTCTGACCTGGTGTATCTGCCCCAAATCCCCAAATAACAGGCTTAGGCAAGTCTTGCTTTTCAGGTATTTTAGCCATTGAGGAATGGCACATGCAAATCACACTTCTGGACTCAAAAATGGACTTGATTTGAAGTTATCTTTTTCTGCTTCTATATAATGGGCATTCTGCACACAAATTGGTTTTTCACAGATGAATATTCTGTGCATTTAATTTAGATTCTGCATATGGCTGTGTGCATTAGAGCTGTTTAGCATAAAAAAAGATGAAGAGGAAGAATGGAAGAAATACTTTTTAAATTAATGGTATAAAGTTAAGTGGTGTGCTCCTGTTTACCCTTCCTAACAATATAACAAACCAAGGACATTCACCAAGAAGAAAGGCAGTAATCAATTAAGTGAAATATGATGCCGTGCACAATTAACATGTGTTACAGCATGTCAGGAGATTCATGCCAACAATACAGTAATGTTAGCTAAAGGATTTGACATTTATGTAGATAATAAAATAATGACAGTTAAATTACGTTTTTTAAAAATTGTTTTCTGAAATAAACTCTTTGGCTTAAAAACCTATACCAGATATGATTATATGACCTACAGGCAGCCTGTTCCGTAAGAATTCAGTGGGCGTCAGGCAGTCAAATACCTTATGAAACAATCTGGCATTAACTTAGTGGGATTTGTCATTGTATCCCATGTAGAAATATTTTCTGTGTTAAACAGCTTCTTCCTTCGTATTTAATCATCTCTTTGAGTTCTTAAAAATGATCTCTCCATCTGAATAGATGGCATCACCTCAGTCCTACCCAGTGTTGTTCTCTCTATCCCATTTACTTCTTTTCTAGTGTGTGCACATCTCACTGCTCCTTTCCATGAGGGAATCTGGACGAGGTGGTTTTTGGATTCTGTGAGACACAACAAACTGTGATCCCCACCTTGTTTTATTCGTGCCAGACAAACTGGAGGCATAAAGGTTGTAAATTTGGTGATAGCCTGCAGGACAGCTTGAAGAGTAGGGTTACATTTTCTCTCTTCTTAATTGCATTAGTGGTTGCTTAAAGGAAAAACATCACATGGAAATCACATTTCTGTCAGAAAATCCTGGACTTGTTATTTCTACAAATAAGCTTTAGATTAATGAAACTGAAAGCAGCAATCTTGCACTTATTAGGGCTGTAAATAACCTTAAGATTGATGAAAATGAAAGGAGCTGGTCAGTTCAAAAAGGCTTTTTGCCCTATTTTTTCTCTATTTTGGTAAGACTGCACAACCAGGGGTACTTTCTAAAGCATTTTTCTATATTAAAGGAGAAATCACAGGAAAGTCTTTTAAGAATATCCACAGGTGAACAGATGGAGACCCTTCTGTCTTTCTGTACCACTGTTTCAAGGGAATTTCAGGACAGAATTTTCTAACCATCCATTTTTTGGTGCATCAAGATAAATCACAGGCATATTCCCTTAAAGGTTCTGATGGCAGCTCCAGTCCACTTCGAAATTCTCCACTGGAATAATGTGAAGGAATCGGGGTCAGGAAATTGATTTGCTCGAAAGCAGTTTATTTCAATTTGAATATTTTGAAATTGTGCTGGGTAGCTCCGGTAGCATGCCTGAAGCAAGATGATCCTGTTACCATGGTTTCAGGCTGAGATTTGGGTTACTATGGTGTGAGCCTTTCCTTTCTATGCAGGAAAGTAGAGTGTGACCTGGGCAAGGTCATGGAGACTTAAATCCTCAAAGAGGCTAAGCTGGAGCGACAAAAATTAGTCACTGCAGAGAAGGGCTTTTAGACAGCTGGTACCTGAAGGAGACACTCAAGTCCTGTGTGTGCCTTCTTGGAAAGTGCTGGATTCCAAGCCAGGGAACTCAGGATTCCTGCTGGAGAGAGGGGGCCCCTGGCAGTCTATTGCAAATCACAGCCATTTTGTCCAGCTAGGGTTGATCCAGGCATCAGAGGCACGCTCCTCTCTCCACAAGCTGTGGTGATTGCATCCTCTCCCATGTAGATGGGCAGCAAAATTGTAGTGTCCCTCATTTCAAATGGGACGTGGGTTGAGGACACAAACAGTCTTTGGAGTGAGAGCTGTCACCATGAACATGTTATTGTTGCCTTTCTGTTTTCCTTTGTCATTTTGATTGTTCACAGTGCTAAATATGGATTTTTATTTTTCTTAATGCCTTTTTTTTTCCCTGAAAGTGAAGCAAGCTGACCTTTTATTTCACGGTAATAAATTAATTCCCTGTATTTTAATAAATTAATTCCCTGTATTTTCTTCTAGCTGTCTTAAGTAGTTTATAAAGCTTGAGTTTTCCTGCTTGATTTTTATATCTTCATGTCTAGATAAATTGACCCTGTTACTCAGAAACCAAGTTGTTTAAAGGGCTGGCACACTGTAGTGTGGGGTGTTGCTGAGGAGCTCAAGCAGGTGCCTCAGTTGCTGGGATTGGATCACAACAAGCAAAAGAAAAAAATCCCTCAAAGCTTTTTTTTCATAGAGAAAGCAACAACATGCATAGAAAACCCAGGCTGCAGATCACAACACATAGAGTTGGCATTGAGCACCATCTGTTCAGCACCAAGAAAGAGCCCCAAACTTGATGCACAACTGTTCTCCAGGCCCAGAGAACCTTGCAGCAAACATTTGGACAGTAACAGGGGTCCTTCACTGTTTGGTTAATGAACTAGTTACTGTTGGGTTCTTTTTTATTTGTGATATGTTTGGGTTTGGTTTTTCTTCCTTCAAATAGGGTTTTTAATTTTGCATTCTGAGATTCGAGTACATAAATTCCACTTAAGTCTTGTTCCAGCTTCTTAAATGCTGTTGCAGTATTTGCCTTCTGAGGTTTGATTTTGGCTTTCTCTCTGTAATCTAGAGATAGAGTTACATCAGAGGGCTGCTAGAAGGATGATATCACAGCATTTTGATGCCATGGTAATAGATGCAGACTTAGTCTCGTATCTCTTGATTGCACCCGGAGAAGTGCCAATTTATCTATTTCATCACAGTGAAGCAGCTCTTCCCTCCTGAGTGTACAGTTCTTCTAAGTGTTATTCCCAAGTAATAACATTATCTCTCCAGCTTATACCTGGAGGGGAATTATGTGAAGTAGCAGTACAGTATAATTATTTCAGTGAAAAGCTGCAGCCCTGACCAAAACAAACAAAAAAGCAGCTCAGTTTTAGTTCCACATGCGTGCAAACGGGTACAATAATCAGGGGCACAGCAGTGATTTTCATTATTCTAAATCAGTCTGACTGTTAGTGATCCAAATGGCACTTTGGAATGCATTAAGGACATTGCTCCTGAAGGAAACTGTGTTACTTGGAATGAAACAAATGTTTAACATTTCTGGTTTCCTTGCTTGTTTCATCTTGTTTTCTTGCAGATGTGCACTTGCTGTTCTCCCCAGGTTTCTCAGGCCTGTTGGGCCACATCTCTTCTTTAGCCTCACTCTGGGTGTTACCATTTGGAAGTATGGAAAGGAAATCAAAGAATCAAGGGCAAGTGTAGTATTGGAAATCAACTACTCCTTAATACTTTCTTGCCCACACAGCAGGCAGGGCCAGGATCCTGCCATAGTATTAATGGTGTTACTCAAGAAGAGGACATTGGTAGAATGATTCTTTGCTTTCAAAGTCTGGACTTGCTAGTTGCATTTTTTTTTTTATTCCACTTTACTCTGCTTTCCTGTGTGCTAACCCCATGTTCCTGCTGCATTTTTGATTTTATATTTGCATTTTGGATGCCCTGAAAATCCCGCTCTGAGAAAGGAAGCGTAGAGCGAGCTGGAGTGAGGATAGCCCTGATGGGGCTGGTTTGTTCTGCTGGCACCTCTTGGGTGCAATCAAACCCTGGAGTTATTTTAGGGTATACCCAAGTTTGGGCTGCCCAGAAAACTTGTTTGTGAGTGCTGTTTTGTCTGAGCAGTGTTTGGGTGCTTTTCTAAAGGCTCAGCTGGCAGCAGGGTTTAGACTTAAAGATGGGGATAGTGTTGAGAAGAAGCTGTGTGAATATGAACTTTGTTTTCTCTGAAAAAGCAAGATTATTTTCTGACAAACCAGAGGAATCTATTGCATTGTTAAATGGAAATCTTCATTGTTCTATTTGTTATCTTGCTTAGATTTAGGAGTTGCCAGATATTTGCTCACTAGGGAGTAGAAAATCAATGACAGAGGTAAATGTGCAATGAATCAAAATCATTCCTGATTGCCAGACTAGAAGATGATTGTTGTTTTAGTCTTCTCATGATCATTGTTATCTAAAGAGTAACCAGGAATGAAAAAGGCACATATATAAAATAACAATTTTAGTCCTTTTTTTTCCCCCCTCCATTAAAACTTGAAGAGTTGCTAATCTTTTTTAACTCTGTAGATTTTAATAACAAGCTTGCAAGTTTAAAAACCAGAAAATTTGACTGAAGTTCAGTGAAGAATTAACTAAATTTCAGGTAGATCAGTCTGTAGTAGCACTCAGCAAGCTGACAACAGCACAGCCCTGACTGTAAAGATGGACCTGAGAGCTGGTGCCTTGGTATTCAAGTGTAGAACTTTGCAATAATTTAAATCATTAAGATAAACTGGCACACAACAAATTGGAGTCTCAAGGGGCATCTAAATGTGCCAGCAGTTTATACAAATTGACCTCAGACTCTCTCATGTGTAAGCAAGTCAAGGGGCACCATCTGTAGCTGGCCTTTGGAGCTGTTAGGGGTCATGGAGAGCTTAGGATTGAATTCCAACCAGTTATTTATGGAAGAAAAAGAGAGACTTTAAATACCCACACTTTTAAGTAAATTATTCCAGGCTTAGTGGGCTTTGTGACAGGTAAAGATTCAAGCAGCCTCTTGCAATCTTGCTCATTTTCAATCACACACGTGATTAAGCTACTGCAGACATCTGAATTGGATTACAAACATCAGTGTTTCCTAGGTGAGATGTGTTCAAGTGTGTGCACTGAATCAGTTTTCATGAATTGAAGTACTATGGCTGCGTTTTTTTACTTTCTATTTTCTGCATTGAAGGTAGGTTTTTTTTAAATGCCTTAACACTAAACAATTTCACAGGACTGAGGCAACTGTCTCTGAAATCACTGTCATGTTATACACCAAATTATCATGGTTTTTACTAGTATAAAGTGAGAACTTTCTGTAATTATTCCCTTTTTAATGTTTGTTTTTTTTCAAGATGAAAGCCCAAAAAAATGAGGCACAAAACTTTACAGTTATTTCTGAGGCATATTGAGGGTGTGATGTGATACTGCTAGGACTGGCTGCTGATTAGAAATCACAGAGCTGTAATTAATTTCATTTTTCACTCTGAGAAGTGTGGCTTCTAACCTGAAAAGATAGGTGAAGTGACCTTCTTCATGCAAAAAAAAAAAAAAAAAAAAAAAAAATCTATATATATATCTACATATATATCTACATACACTTTCTGATACAGGCACCCCATAGGGCCACAGTGGAATATAACCTTGCTTTTTCTACATGCACTAAAGGTGTGGATCCCTTACATGTTTCTCCTTGAATATCCACTCAGGCTGCTCTTATAGTAAAGGTTAATTGCAGGAAAAGGTGTTATCCTGATGTTAACACAAGACTGTGCTAGTCCCATCTGTAGAGTGCCAGAAAACACTGGAATGCTGTGTAGCTGTATCTTGTTGTAGAGCTAGAAAATCCCTTCCTTGCCTAAAGAGAGTACAGAAATTGACCTTTTTAAATCAATGGTGGAAAAAAATCTAAAAGCAATTCATTGCACTTTGGTAGTGCTGTGGTTTGTAGTACCTCTGACCGAATACACTGAAAACACTTTTAAAGAATAAAATGAGAATAATATTATTCATTTGTGAGTAACTTCAAAAAGCATTTCTTAGCTGTAATTAAATCACCAATCAGGTTAAAGTCATCGATTTACCATCTCAGATAATCCTGGGTGTTTTGTGCACTGTGATAATGGCACTGTGTTATGACCTGACATTGCTCACAGGTGTATTGTCAGCCAGCCTGCAAGGTTTGATCATTAGTCAAAAGAGAGAAGAACAAAACCAATGTGGGAAACCTGTCTGTTGGAAACTATTTGAGCTTAGCTGCTTTCAAACCCAGAGTGCTATTTGCAAACATAGTAAAGGAAATAATTTTGAGTCTCTTGCCCCTAAGAGAGGATTATCTGACTTGTTGTGATGAACTAACCCAGATTTCATGGCAGTACAGGTATGCTGGCAAAGGTATTGGTGGCCTGTATCCCCAATAGAATCCAAACAAAACCTTGAGCTGCCTGAGTTTAACTCTTTTGATCTAAGGACATTTAATCCTGTCACAGATTGAAAGGGGCCTTGCTTTAAGGGACAGTCATGTCCTGTGGTGGTGTTGCAGCCCCTGTGACTGTGCTCCCTAAGACCAAGGTGTGATTTCCTTGTCCTCTGTCTCTTTTCAGAGTCCCTAGATTACTTTTTGACAGCTGCAGCCCTGTCTCCTCTCAAGACTTTCCTTTTGGTAGATTATCTCAACAGGAATATTTCCTGTTTTTCCTTGTGTGTTTGCATGTCTGTGAGAACTCTACATCCATTCCTGGAGCCTCCTCATGGAATTAGCACTTGGCTTGTTGTGTTCAGGTGCTTTTGGAACCTGTCAGGACTTGGAGGCATGGCAGTGTTATTCCCTTTCGACAATGAACCACTTACTCATTTTCTTCTATGCTATTTTTATTTTAGCCTTGCCTCTTACAGCTTTTCAGAAGTGTGTCTATTCATGCATTTCTTCTGATTGTGGATCTGGTACAACTAAATCACCCATCACCAGGCTGATAGATATATCATGGTCATGCTAGCACAAGATGTTTGGTTTTCTTCTCCAGCTTGCAGCAGTCCCACTTTCTGACTGCTGCTGTGTGTGGCACAAAGTGCCTGAGTGGTATTATTAGGAATTTAGGAGATAATGTTGTGCATAATATTTTTTCTCAATTCTTTTCTGAGGAAATGTGCAGAACGAGAGCTGTGGACTCAAGATGGTTCACTGATCTTTTTGTGCCTTGTGGAAAAGCGTATTGTAATTTCTCTCAGTGTTTTGGTTGTTCGGTGTCTCTGACTTTTGACCAAGAGAGCATCCTAGTTTGGGACAGAATTGCAAACTGCTTTCATTGTGGTCACATGCTTTGGTCACGTGCTCTCCAAAAATTTTGATTCTGAAAGTGCCACTTAGGAATTTCTATTTCTGCTGGTTAGGAATTCATATTTCAGACGCTGCTGAAAGCAGCAGTCCGAGAGGATCTATGTATAGCTGTCATCACACTCTCTCTTCAAATGGAAAAATTTGTTACTGTGACATTTTAAGAAAACAATAACAAAAATCACAAATCAGTGGAAGCACTATTTATTTCAGTGTAATAGATGAATAGCACTGTGGATAATTTTAACACTCCTATATTTAGGGAAACAAGGCCCTATAGTATGTTGGTAACAGCAGAACTTGATCAATGTGAAGCACCAGCTGGTGTTCTATAAATGCAGATCTTAGGGCACACATCCGAAGAACTCTCAAGCTCTGTGAGTACCAGAGAAATTATAGTAACTGCCACCAAATGGGTCATTTCGTGGATAATCACAGTCTGGTGAGAAAGACATTTCCCTTTAGGAGGCAGAGTGCCAGGGAAAGCATGGGTTAGCTCAGTGCTTTACCTGGAAATATCTCCCCAAATGAAACCTGGATTTTTGTGGACTTGGTAGGTGAACCCTTCCCAGGCATGTCCTGATTTGTCCCTCCCCAGGGCTGTAATGGTGTGTCCAGCCATAAAATGTTACAGCTCAAAGCTTTGGTTTGTGCTCTCACTGTTTTGACAAAAGAAATGCTTAAGCCTGAGGCAATTGAAAAAATAGTCCTGTGGAATGAAGGGATCTAGACAAAACTAATAAATGCTTATCTGTGTCGGTCCCAGAGTTTTCTGGAAGTTTGGCAGTCAGTGCCAGTTATGAATTTAATGTACTGAAAACTACGGGGAGCTTTCCTTAACTTTAATGCTGTATAAATGTCCCTTAGCTTGTACAAGCAGTTGTTTGAGGAAATTGGCCTGGCTAAATTGACATTTATCTATTCACATGGAACTGGATTCTTTGTTCCCTGAGGATCCTTGCCAAGATTTTCACACAATTAACAGAATAGAAGAATTGCTTTTGCACATCTTTGGTTCTTGTTTTTATGGGAAGTGGGCAGCTTGGTGGCTTGGCCCTTTTCCTTTGCGAAGCTCAGTTCAGCATTGCACGGGATTTAAAAGGTGACCAGTGCAGTCACATGCAGGATACAACTCTGGAAGTTGAGAGAAACTGGGAATCAGGTAAAAACTCTAAAACAAAGTGAATTTCCCCCCTTCTTTTCACGCAAATATGTGATCAGTCCCTTACTCCTTGTAATAAATTTGCTGGTGACATCTTCATTGCAGTGGCTACAAGGATGTTGTAACAACTCCTACTTGTAACATCCTATTTAGACACAGGTTTTTATTTTCATCATTTTAAAACTTTTACTGTTGCACAGGAGCTGCTAAAATAATTATCTTCTACTTAAGATTTCTTCATTATTTTGTAACATATTCATAGTGTTGGGGAACAATTGAGCATTGCTGATGTGAAAGGTCCATTTTAAGGTAGGTAGTTAGACAGATTCCCAGCAGCTGAATGAGAAGAAATGTAGATTTTGACAAAAATTAAAGGTATACATCCATAAAGTTGGATAAACTTTATAAAATCCATAAACATACCTGTTCTTAGTTTTGCCAACTATTAAGTTAGGCAACAGTAGTAAAAAATGTAATCACATCCTAGTGCAGATGAATAAAACATAAGAAATATCCCCTCTGTTTGCTCTATCTAGACCACACTTTTCAACTTTCTCCTGGAATGTGTGGGCTGTAATCACGGAGCAGTTGGGATCCTGACCATAAAACATGTCTAAAAATCCTTTCCACCTTTCTTTAAGAGTAGTTTTTGAAGCACCATAGGTTTCACGCTAGCCTGTCTCGTTATTTGACTGTCCAGTTGTGATGGTTTTGGCTGGGACAGGGTTATTTTTCTTCATCAGAGTTTTGGGTTTGTTACCAAAACACTGTTGATAACACAGGGATAGTGCCTTTACTGCTGAGCTGTGTGATGCCAAAGCTGAGCTGAGGGGGCTCAGTCACACCAGCAGTTTGTTTAAAAGCTCCAACAGAACCTTTGCCTTCAGCTTTCCATGCAGGTAAGATGCATCACTCGGGTGGTGGCAGCAGGGGGTTCAGATCCATCACTGTAATCACTGGCCTGTCCACACCGACTGCTTCTCTGTGCCACACATAAACAGAGATGGCAGCAATTCACTGGCTTAGAATTGCAGGGAAAAGTCCCTGTTTACTCATTTGACAGTGCTGCTGACATTCTTTTGTCCATGATCTCCTTTGCCATCGTTCCCATCTGTTCTTATTTATGGCAAAACTTAACAGTAGTTTGAACAGATTTTTTTTTTTTCAGTTCTCTCTGCTTTATTTGTGGTGGTTTGGGGTTTTTTTCATTATTATCATGGAATGAAAGATCTTGTAATCACTCGCAAGTGGCTGTATCTGGTAGAAAGTTTGATAACATGCATTCTAAAAGAAAAAAATGTAGTATTGCTGTATTAGAACAGCTTTGTGCATAGAAGGATTGTGGTTTATATCTAATTCATTTCTGTGACAGATACCATTTCCATCTCCCTCTCTTGCTGAACTAGGAAACTTCTAATTATTTATATGAAGTGCCCGTATTTAGAAATATCAATATTTTCAAGAAAGCAAAATTGGATGAAAGTGTGAACAAAATGAAATTCGTTAGGTTACTGAAACAGGAAAATAATCCCATATTATCAGCTTGTCTCCTCATTTATCTGCAGCTTGTAAAACAATAGTGAGGCCATCATTATGCTGTAATATTATTTTAGAGTTGCATGAGCTTTCTCCAGGTACAGGGAGAGGTTTTCCAGAGATCTTGCAATATTGGTTCAGAATTCTTATGCATGAAGGAAGAATTGAAATATTCATGTGATAATTTTGTGAGAGGAGTTAATCTCTCAGCATGGAAATGATGCCTTTTTAGCAGTGAAAGATGATCCATGCCATCCATGGGGTGCTAATAAAACATTCCATATGCCAGAAGAATCTGTTTCTCTTCATCCTTAACAAGAACATGTCTGTATCTAATGCCAATGAAGTTTAAGCTATGAATGACTTATATTTGTCCTTTCAATGGAAAAACAACAATTGCTCTAGAAAGCTGAAAGGTGGGAAATGTTTGGTGAGGCCACACCAAGGGATGAGCAGCAGACAAAAGGATCTTTGCCAGGTTTGCCACCCAGCCACACCCCCAGAGAAGGTGTGCAGTGCTAATATTGGGTTATTCTAATTTTGATACTCGTGGTGTGCAAGACAAGGAAATACACAACGTAAAAAGTCTTCAGTTACATAAAGCTCTTGAAGAGCTGATGGGATCGCCTTCCTTTTCCTTCAAGGGACGGAAAGAAATGAGGAGGAGAGGTTCTGGCTGATGTGGAAAATGAGCAGTGATGTTTTACATGTTCCATCCTTGTGGCTCTGAAGCTGCAGAAAGCACCAGGTGCCAGTAACAGTGTAAATAACAGTAATTTGAACTCCAAGTCTGCACATTTTTTCAATGTTTTTGCCTTAACTAGAGAGTATTTTTCTGGGAGTTTAAGCTTGCTCCTTACTTCACTTTTTCTTTGAGTCTCATGTATTTTTAACAGATACATTTACTTGGTGATCTTCATTGTGAAACTGTCCCTGTGAGAAGCTGATGGCAATAATTGCCATTTTTAGTGCTAGAAACACCAAAGCACAATTTTAAAAAGCACTTTGCATTGGTTAAATTCTACTTTCCTAATTTTCTCAAGATTGAAGTTAAATCAGTCCTGAATCCTAAAGATCTGACATTAAGATATTATTGTGCATTCACTTCCAGGGATTCTTCAAACTTATCCATGTAATTCCTGTAAGAAACATGCTGAAGCACAAAAGTGATGTTTCTGGCTGAGACATTTTTTCAATAGCTTCCATGGCACAGAGGGCTGGTTTTACAGTGAAAATCCCTCGTGGTTTCCTTGCTTCCATCAGCTGTGTGTATAAAATCTTGTGGTCTTTGTGTGCCCAGAGCAGCCCTGTCCTTGTGGGCATGGTACAGGCTGGGCATGGTCCTGTGGGAGCTCCTGGTGTGTGCTGGTGGCCTTGGACAGCTTTGGCAGATGGCACTGGACTCAACAGCATTCCTGCTCTCTGGAGTTTGCCTCCTCTTGGGACACTTTCCCAGATACTTTTCCAGTGCTGTTTTCTGGCAACTCCTTCCCCATTTGCCTCCACTGGTATCTGCAGAATCCACTTGCACAGCGAGTGCTTCTGTCAGTGAAGTGAGTCCGGTCCCTACTCCAAAACTCCTCCCCTGCTCTCATTTCTGCACTGCAGGAGCACCCTTTGCCAAGATGTTTGGAACCCTGCACCTGGCAGCAGCTGGCAGTGCCATGACAGGTCCTAGAGCTTTCAATTGTGGATATTTATAGAGCTGGCAGCTTCCATTTATTGTTCACCGAGGTCTTGCTTCTGTATGTTCAACAGAAGTGTCACTGATAATCAAGTCATGGGCAGTTTAATCTCATTAGTCCCCAATTATGTCCTAAGCCCAATGAAGGGAAAGGCAGGGATCAGGTTTACAGTTTGTCCTGCTGGAAGTGTTCTGATTCCCCAACATCTATGGAGGTTTCTGCCCCACATCTCCCTGTGGGGAAAACGTGGACTGGGATTCGTCCAGACACCACAGATCTCCATTCACACAAATTACAGCAGCACTGCCCAGTATTACAAGGCAGCTCTTATGTCTTAGGGGCTTCAGTGAATACTTAGAGTATACTGCTACTGCAATTTAGAAAAAACCTGATTTTCCACTTTTAAAATGTCTGCAATGTATTTAAAAACAGACAAAAACAACCCCACAGTGACTTCCCCGTACCTACCCCACTGCCCCAGCCTGGAGTGTTTACCGGCATTCCAGGATTCATTCCTGACCAAGCTCTATTTGCTTTTGCTCTTTTCCCTTTTCTTTTCCATTGACATTCCTGGACTGGTAGGTTTTATTGATGTCAGCATCCATGACTGTCAAGGAACAATGTTGTAATTTTCAGCTGCCCCTGTTTTAAGAAAATAAATCAAGGACATAAAGGTTTTTAAGACAGTGAATTAATGGAAGTGTAGACTGATCATTTATTATATCAAGCACTACTTCTGACCTACACAGAGGCAACGCTGTCTGTTCCTCTGCACGTCTGTGGATTCCTTGGGTTGGAGTTTTCCTTTTACTGTAATGTGGACATTCCTTTGTCCTAGGAGCAGAGCTCAACCCAGACGAGATGGGCTGTGGCAAATCACAGGGAGCTGTGAAGTGGCAGCAAGCAGGCAGGAAGCATTGCCAAACAATGATGTTAGAATTCCATAAATTTATTTCCCTCTTACAGCAGGCATGGCTTCAGTAACGTGAGTCATTGGTGTCAGTGTTTCTGTGATCCTTAATGTAGATTTTTTTCAAGTCAACAAAAAAGATCATCTGGATTAGCCTCATTAAAGCTGGTGCAATTTCTGGCCAAAGGATTGTCTCTATATGTTCTATGAGTAAAACAGCATGTAAAATGTAACAGCAGTTTTCAGTGATTTATTACCTCTAGTTTTCTATGATTTTTAATCATTAAAGAGTATGTAAAAACATATTTTATACACAATCTTTTATCTTACATTTATTTTTATATTTCTCCATAGCAATTTATTGTAATAGATATATCACCATTACTATAGACATTTATAGTGCCATTAAAATTCAATGCCACTATAAATTTATGCTCCTTAAAGTTTGACATTTGTAACAGCTTCCACAAGGGCATATTTTATACTGAAAGTGAAACCTGAAGTAGAAACTTTTCTTAAATTTAGGATATAGTCAAGGAAAGAGATGTCTTTTATCTACCTTTAATAAATTCAATAACTTGGGTGAGACTGTGTTAGGCCCCACTTTTGGATTTCATTTGCTCAAGACACTTCAAACAAGTTCCAGGTAAAGCAGAATATGCAAAACAATATTACAAAGCTATGATTTGCTGGCTGACACACAAAACATAGTACATCATGAGCTCCGTGAGTATGAATGAATATCTTGATTCTTAATTAGAAAAGTTAAAAAATGACAATTCCAAATCTGGAGTGTTTAAGATTATTTAAAGACCATTGCAGAACCAGGCAGGAGTTTCTCTCTCTCTCATATTAGTTTCTTTATTCATAGAAAAAAAATAGACTGCTGAGTAAGTATCAGCATGGAGTTGAATGTAATGTGCAAGTGAATAGCAAGTTGATTTTCCTGTTGCTAATGTTTTTTTATGGAAGTTCAAAAGGGAAAATATGTTTTCACGGTTCAGAGTATGTTGATAATAGTCCAAATTACCAGTAACCTTTCCCTTGCATCCCCTTGCATCCCCCCTTGATAGGGGGATGTATCAGTTCTCCATGGAAGCATTTTCCTTCTGAGATCCACCAGAATCCAGCACAGAATTCACGTGATCCAAACAGAGAGGGACTGGGCGTCTGAGAACAGCAATCCTGTGGGGATTGCAGCTGTTGGTCAGGAGAGTTATCAAGGAACTCTTTGCTTTCATGAGGTGTTCTTATTTTCAGCCTATTACAAATTAAATGGCAGGCATTACCCACATTTATTTTTATACATAGAAAAAGCATAAATTTACTTATATGTAGTAGTGTGTGAGAAATGTTCAAGTAGCTTATATCTGCATGTTTAAGAGCTGCACTGGTAACATCTAAGAAAAACTGAATGAGGAACAGGAGTTCTGGTGTAGCATCAAGTAATCACCCTGAATTAGCAATAAACCTGCATTATATTCAGCAGGAGTAATATTTCTATGAACCTGGGCACAGATTTGATAGGCAATGAGAGGAAAGTCAGAGTGCTGCACAAGTGAAGAAAAGGGAAAGATAGAAAAAATAAAATTGTCACTAATACAGTCATAAACAGATTTTATCACCTTTATTTCCTACTGTGGTTTATGAGATGAGCTGCTCTGAAAACAGAGGTTGCAACGTGGTGATAAAGCATTTCACAAACCAGCAAATGTGCTTGAAAACTCCTTTAATATTTCAGTGTCAGGAATCTGGAGTTTGTCATCCTGTAGTTGGACTGTGGGTTTTTTTACCAGGCATTCAGACGACCGAAGCTTCACAAGGTAATGAGAAAGGAAGATCAGTCGAGTGCTCCTGGCAAAGTCAAAAGCAAAGCTGGAGTTCAGGAAAGAGGGTTTTGGACACAAAGTTGGTGTGTGATGCACCTGTGTCCCAGCACAGTTCACAGGGCTGCTGCTCTACTCAAAGCTCTCTTTAGAGTCAAAATTAAGGGACCTGGAGGGCTTGCAGTCATTAGTGGTGCCACAGGACCTTCCCCACAAAGTGGCTTGTTAGTGCTGTGGTTCTGACTAGCTGAGTAATTACTTTCAGCCAACCTAAATTACCTTTCAGTTTCTACTATAGCAAGAGATTCCAGAAGCAAAATCTGATGAGGTTAACCAGGAGGAGGTTATAGGATCACAAATTATAGATAACTACATCAGGAACAAAACTTTGCTAATGGAGGTTTTCCAGTCTATCAGACAAAAAAGTTTCACAAAGGCTGCTGGAAGTACTTGAAACAGAAGGAGTTCATTTTGGGGGGAAAAAAAAGATGTACATTTTCCAATTGTAAATGTGATTATTTGTTCTGGTGAATCTTCCAAGAAAGCTTTATTGATAAGAAAGTTAAAATCAGATTTGGATGTCTTTCAAGCCAAGTTTGGATGCTTTTTACAGGGTAATTCTAAGTGATCTCAGTCAGAACTTGCTGTACAGGAGGTAAAGCTTGTGCAACAGCATTATTCCTGTATTAATGACAGTGTTTCCCTGTGCTCTTTCATTTTAAATCCTGATGTGGTGTTGGCCCAGGGGGTGTGACCTTTCAGGTGGGGAGTGCAAGGATCCCTTTTTCCTTGGCAGCAGGTGAGGGACACTGAGATTTGCCAGTGGCCTCTCTTGCTTCCTGCTGTGGCCAGGACATGTGTGGTGTTTAGAAAAGCTTTCTCACTGCCTCCTGTTTTCATGTCACAGGATTTTACCTCATTTCAAGCATAACTCACCATATTAAGATGAATAAACCTATCATTTGATTTCCATATTGCATATAGGGTATCTAATCAGTATTTATGACATGTAAGATTAATCCCACTCATGAGGAGGGGCCTTTATAATTTATTAGTGCCATCACCTAGCTTGAGTTACAAACTGTTCATTTCATTCAAGGCAGAAAAATCCATGTCTTAGGGAATGTTCATTATGCCTCTTATTTGTGAATATATTACTCTTCTTAGGGGGAAAATTTTCAATGTAAAGGTATTTTTCAGCAGTAATTATTGCATCAAGTCTTTGACAATTTCCATGAAAATGTGGCTGACTTGGCAGAAAATAGCCTGGTCCTTTTGGAAGCATCTCAGAGTTGGGGAAACTGGAGATCCGGCTTGGATAAAAGGGAGAGGAGGAAGTGTTGTTTGAGGTGTGTGTTTGGGGTTGTGTTTGCTTTGCCTTTACTCAGCTCTGCCTGTGGGAGGGACCCCTGGTGCCCCTGTTCTGCATTGGTATCAAAGCTGCCCTGCCCTTTCCTGGACACAGATGCTTCTTTACCTTCTTCATCTGCAGAGATACAAGGATTTTTGGAACTGAACATATAAAAGCCGACATGATCATTTAGTTTACTTAACAATTCACATTTAAAATTTTTTTTTCTTGTTTTTTTGGAGCTATTTAAAAAGGACTGAAACCGTGCAACCCTCCAAAATTAACTGGATTTTTCTTTGTAGTGATTTTGGTCAGACTCTTCTCTCACTGAAAGAACCCCCAGTATATCATCCTTTCAAGATCTGTCTTCTTCCTTATTTTGAACTTATGTTTTACAGCACATCATGAATTCTGAGGAAACATTAAATGTTTTGATCAGTTTTCATTCCACATTGGAATATTTTGTGAAATTTTAAAATTTTGATAACTTTGTTTTTAAGAAAGAAGCAAAATATTTGAGTGGTCACAATGATCTGATTTGGTGTGTTTCAGGGAGAGCTGCTTTCCCATGAATTTAACTGTCCTTGTTCAGGTTTGCAATTTTCTTTTTTCCTAGAACATCTTACAAATGATTTTCATTTTTCAGGCCAGCTTACACTGGTTTCCAGCCTTTCAGGGAAGAAATTTTGACCTATGTTGAGCAGCAATATCTAGAAAAATTGTTTTACATGCTTTGCTGGGCTTTTCTGATGTCCTTTGCGTTGCTATTATGAGCCAGGACACTTGACACAATAATCAGGGGGATTCCGACTCTTGTGCTGGCTGTTTGAGTCCAGTGGGTCACATTTGGACAATGATCACTTTGCGATCACTCAGTGCAAAATCCTCAGTGATTTTAATGTGGCTCTTTGAAACATTTATTCATTACCTGAATGTGCTTTTTCAGTACTATTCCTTGTGCCTGTGGGCAGAGAGGATTTGTTGCAGAAAGCTGTGCAAACAGATCTTGCTGCAGTTACCTGCTCTTCTGAAAAGTTTTATCTGAAACTGCTTAGTTGCCCTTTGCATATTTGTGTGAAACAGATGCTATTTAGAAAAAGCAGTAGCTGTTTGACTGTGGTCAAGCTGATGCCTGTCTGTCAGTGTATTCTCTCATGTGGAAAAAAAGTGGTTTTTATGAGGCTGGAGCTTTCCTGAGGTTGAGCCTCCCTTTTTTGCACAGGATTAGGTGTGATAAAAGCAGAGTAGACAAAAGCAGATAAAATGCAACAAAACACAAAAAGTCAAAACTGCTGTACCAGGGGCCATCTTGTACCATTAGTATGCTGAGGAGAGTCTTGGTTGCATAATAACTGATGATTCATCCATGGTGAATTCCTTACCACAGTGTACTGTGATTTCTGGTACACCCTCCAGTTTTTATTTGAGATCTCCATCTAAACTAAACTTCAGTTAAACACTGCAATAATGGTATCATTTTTCTCCAGCCTGCCAGTTCTATTAAATTTTATTGGTGTAGGAAGTTTGGCAAAAGTCATGGCATTGACACTGAGTTAAATACAAAACTCCACGGAGTTATACAGAAAACTCCAGCTGTTCTCCAGTGACAGCCGTGGTGTGGCTCGGGGTCAGGGTTCTTCCTGTGTTGTGCTCTTCAGACCCTTGTGTGTTCCAGAAGCTCCCCAGCTCAGTCACCAGTGGGAGAGAACATGGAACTGGCTGAACACCCTGGGCTCTTCCCAGCTAAGGCAGTGACTGACTGCTCTGAGACTTCTCCTGGTGGGAATTTCAGACAGTCCTGGGCTCCTCCAGGCAGCTCCTGCAGTTCACACTCCAGCTCGGAGCATCAGGGTGGGGAATCTGACAGCCCAGAGCCTCCTCCTGCTGCACAAGCGCCCCGAGCCTGGGTGCACAAGGAACAGGCAGCAGGAACCCTGCTCTGCAGAGGCAGGACAATCTCTGTATGTGTTTAGCATAGCTGGATGCTCTGTCAGTGGTTTAAGATCATGCCTGAGCTGGGCTGGTCTCACAGGAGCATGTAAGGATTCAGCAGAACAGTTCTGTGGGGGGAGGTCTGCCTGGCAATGGGACTGCAACCCCCTTGGAGGCTCCTTTCACCATCAGGGCAGACACAGGTGATGTGGGTCAAGAGGTTTGATTCCCCAGGCAAGCACTGGCCCTATGCAGAGCTCCTGGCAGTCAGGGTTAGGATTGTTTTGTTTGTTTTGTTGTTTTGCTTTGGTTTTAAACAGTCCGTGAGTGTCTGGGCCATAAATAAAATTCTGCGATTGCATTTAAAGCAGAACCTCCCCTCAGGATATTCTTTCCCAGCTAAAAATCATTTTTGTTGACACCAGAAGCATAGTGAGGCTTTTGGCACCTTGTTGTCAGCCTCACCTGCACGAGCAAGAGGCAGAGCCCAGGGCCTGAGCTAACGGGAGCTCTTGGGCCCTGGGTGTCAGTCCTGGGTGGGCTCAGAGCCTTTAAAGCCTGTGGGTGCCCTCCAGGTGTGTGACATGTTTTTCCATCAGTTTAGCACTGTCAGTCTCAAATGACCTCGTGACAAATGAGATCATAGCTCAAGTGCAATCAGGGGGTGTTGTTTATTCGATGTAGCTCTCGCTACTGGGAGAAGACAGAATGCAGCACCAAAACCAGCTCCTGGTTTGGAATGTAAATAACAACCTATGAAGGCTTCTAAATAAGTAATGCCATTAATCCAGGTGTGCTCAGGGGTTTTTTGTTTTATTTGTTGAAAGGAATCAGTAGCAATGGTGTTATTTATTCCTAGAATAATGTTTCTATAGTAACTATTGTACCTCATTAGCCGTGCACAGGAGTTGTGAAGTTACTTGGGGGGAGATAAGAAATTTGTCCAATAATTGGTTGTTTCAATAAAACAGGTGTTTTTCTGCCTTGAGAGCCTGAGTACAGCAGAGGATCTGAGAGCTTTGTGAGGTGTGGGAGAGGAAAGCAGAGGGAAGAATGCTGGATGTGCAGTGACTTGCACTGCATGAAGTTGGCTCATTGTTATAATTGTTTTACCGTGGCAGGTTTGCAACGTGAGCTGTGGGGGTAACCATGGAAACAGAGACTCTACAAATTGAGGACTTAAACACGGTGTTGTGTGAGTCCTTCAGATGGGCTGAACTCGGTTTTTAGAGATGTAAAGCTGCACAGATCTCACACAGGGAGGGGGAAAACTACTGCTTTGCTCTGTTTCCCAAACCCCAGACTGTCCTGAATGCACAAGGCTGCCTTGCAGCTGCCCAGATGTGAAGTCTGGTTGGATGTGGGGTGCAGGTGAGGGAGTCCTTGAGCTGCTGTGGAATTTGTCCCATGCATTGGAGAGCAGGCGCTGGTATTTGGGAGATAAGCGTGGCTTTATCTCCTCGGGCCTCATGGGGTCTTGGGAAGAGGACAGGACATCCCCTTCCTACAAAAGCCAGGCACGCTGTTAGCTTAAAGAAGGTCCTGAACAGGTAGGAGGAGAGTTGAGAAGAATCTACTTAGCATTCATTTCTTTTTTCTGCTTTTCTGGCTTGGATTTCCAGGCTCACTGGTGTGTTTTCCTGCATGTTCCAAGGTGGTTCATGTGCTAAAGCTGTGTATGCTTGCATAGTAAAATTTGGAACATTTTTTACACTAGCTAAAATTATATTTAGCAGTGTAGTAGAATCCAAATCCTTGGAAGACTCTACTTTGTGTGCCAGCTTGGTTTTTTAACACTGTAGTTAGTGCTGTGCTACAAAAATATTTCCATCCTGCCCTTACTTTAGTAGAATTCTAAATTGAATCCAGGCAATTTGTTAACTACAAAGCCAGGATGGGGGGAGAAAAGCAAACAAACCACAAGCTTATGCTGGGGGAAGTGGGAAACTGATTGTATTGGTTAAAGAAAAGCCCCAAACCCACAACTTTTGTAAGATAACAGTGAAGAGTAGTTCTGTATTAAAAGTTAAGAGGTTTAGGTATTTAAAAACTTACAATGATACACTGAATTTCTTAGAGTGTTTCAGGGTAATGGGGGCTATCAGAAAGGATTATTCAAACAATTTGGAAATATTAGTACACGACAGCGAAACTTTGTATTGTCAGTGACCACGGCTTTTTTTGTCTGAAAAAAAGATTTGGTTAATTAATGTATCCCTGATTACTTTTAGAGTGCAATATGTGGTAGGTAATATGCAAGCTGGTTATTACCTTAGATTCATTTTTATGTCAGTCTGAATTATTAAAGCAATTATAATTCACCATTCAAAGGTCTGAAGGAAGTAATATATGCTTTAAATTTCATGAAACACTTTACTAATGAAAATCCCCAGTGATGTTAAGAGTGGTATTAATGTGCAGAAGGTGAGCAGGGTTTTAGCTGGTCTGACAATAAAAAGTGATAGACTGGAAGAGTTCTTTATGAATAAATTTTAAACCAGTACATGTCTAAACCACTTTTGGATAGAACACAGTATTTGCTGTAAAATAACATGGTTTGTAGCAGTTACCCATGGGATTCACTGACATATTTCCAATTAACTGTTGGAGTGAAAACCAAAATGAAACGTAAATATAACAAACTTCTGAATTGGAGTAAACTACTTCCCTATGGAAGGGTGGGCATTGACAATAGTGTCCCCAAGACCAGATCCTGTTACCCACGTCAGTGTCCTTTTTATTTCCTTCTACTGTATTCCTTGGAAAACAGAAATTGAAAAAGTAACAGTGGCAGTTTGAAGTTGATTCTGGACTAATACAGGGATTCAGGAATAAAATGGTAACAAAAATTACACAATTTTGTTCTTTGCAATACACCTTTTTGCACAAGACTAAGTGCTGTTTCCCTAATAACTCAAACCACTTAAGCAAAAATTTTAGTCAAAAACCATGTGATGTTATTTGTAGCTTTTTAAAAACTCTTGAATGGTCTAGAAGAAGAAGGAAAGGTAAACCAGGATCATACACGCATTTGTGCCCCAAACATACATGTTTTGTGAAATAATTCCACTAACTTCTTTAGATAAATATATATTTATTTTAAAAATCAAGTTGAGCAGAATGCCAGCAGAGCCAAAGCATCTTTTTCTTTAGCTGCTGGTGTAGGATAAGAGCAGCAATGGTGCTCTGTGAGCGTGCAGCTGATCTGCTGGTTTATAACAGCACAGCAGACAAGTGTGGAGCTCATCTCCTCCACAATTGCAGTGAATGTACAGACCCGAGGGAAAACAAAAGTTTCCCCAATTTACTATTTTATTTCTACAGCTCCTTTAGTCCAAATGGTTGACTTGAACCACAAATGCACATCCCAGTGCCTTCCACTCCCCTTCATCTGCACTGCTCAGCCCTGAAGGGAAAATTTCCTCCAGCACCTGATCATCCAGCCCTAAAATAAATCTCCTGCTCCAAGGCTTCCTGGGAGCTGGGAGTGCCAGGGGCTGGCGTGGAGTCACTCCATGCTCTCTCATTAGGACACTGCAGCTCCTGAGCTGAGGAATTCAGCTCGCAATGCTCCACCTGGCAGGGCAGGGCTCGTCCTCCACCTCACCCTGCCAGCTCAGCTAATGGCTCTTCAGGAGCCCAATGGATCTTAATAAAAGATGGAAATGGTTTTGCCCCTTCATTTTAATTAACATTATGTCTACATTTCTATGATAATGGATAATTAAGTGAGTTACCTTGACATTGGAATGTTCTTGGAAATAATTTACTATGCAATTTCATTAGGTTAAAGACATTTGTCTATTTTATTTTGAATGGAAGTTTCATCATAAATATTTCTGAATATGATTTATACATAAACTAATTATCATTCATAGAGTCAGGACTTTCCAAACTGCAAAATTCGTTATGTGCATTTTAGAAATCTTTTTGCCATCATACATAGAATATATGTATTACTTCAAAAAAAATAATCCTTTTTTTTTTTTTTCCTGGAGTCTCCAGTCATCTGTTATTCTTTAAACGCATAAAGAGGCACACAAGCATTCTCATGGACTATTATTATTTTGGGGATAGCAAACTTTGTCTTCATAAGGGGTGGTTTACTACACTTCAGGGAAAAGTTTTCAATGAAAACTGTTCTTCGATAAAATCAGAAAGAAATGGAAAGAGGCAATTTTTACCTGTATTTATTCACCAAAATTTTTGCCTTTTGGCCAGCTGTGGTATTCCCCTGTAGCATCCTTGTTCAAGCATAAAATGAAAATGATAAAATGAACTTTCTAGATCTAGTACGGACCATGTCTTGTTCATAAATCTTTTTGCATATCTATTTATAAAGAAAGGGGGGATCCATCAGAAAAATACTTCAGTAGCAGTTCTATTCCTCAGCTCTTGCAGGGTCATGGCCTCAATTCACAGAAACGCTTAACTGGGTTTTGTGCAATGGAGAGACTCTAAATGCTACTGCAGAACTTCTGTATTTTGAGAGGTGCCCATAGCTCACTTAAATAATAATGGAATTGCAAATTGGTGCGATTGTATTATGTTTTAGTTACTAGGCATGATTCTATCAAAATATGCATTTCACATAACCCACGGAAGGGGGTCGTTAAAGACAATAATTTATTGGTAATTTCTGATATGTCAGAACTAAGAGAAGGCCACAGTTTCCTTCAGAGAAGGAAATCACACTTCAAAGAGTACTTCTAATGTCAGTAGAAGAATTTTTGGGAGATCTGCTACTTTTGTGATGCAAATTATCAACTGCCTCATGGAAACAAATAACACAGTTGTTTTGGAATGTAGTAAATGGTCCTGTTCCAGCACTGCTGCTTTGCATACTATGGACAAGGACAGGGGCTGGGGATGAAGAGAAAGGGAAGTAAATCATATTTTGAGAATAAGAACTTGAGGACAGTAATTAACTATATGATGTGATACAGTGATCTGTGAAAGAACATTTTATTGCAGGAAATACAGTAGCAGTCACCATCAGACCATTAAATGGTACAAGAATATCAGATGTCTCCTGGAAACTCTGTGGAGTATTGTTTAGTAACATTGCTCTGTCTGTAATTAATCTCTCTGAAGCCTAACCCTACAGCTGATTCTCTCAGGGACACTGGGAATTCGGGACCTGGGGTTACTTGGGCTACATTTTGCTGTTGATTGAATAATCTGCTGGATCTGTGGGAACAAAAGGGCAATTTAAGTTTCCACAAAGCAGATGAATTCATGTATTAATATTTGAGATGGACCAATCTGTAATAGTCAGCGACACACTTTCATTTTCCTGTGTCTCTTAGCTGAAATCTGGACATGTTTCCATTGAAACATTTGAGAGAAACCAGACAGGCAAAGAGTTTGCTGCTTTGTCTTCTCCCTTGTCCCATCCAGTCCCATCCCCTTCCTGCATTAGCCAGTTGAAATAAAGATAATTTGAGGCTCCTTGGGGTTTGGTGATGCTGCATCCTGCATAAAGGGCTCCAGGTGTCCTGCTTGCCTAGGGAAACTCCTATTGTCCTCCATGTCTGGTGAGTTTGCATAGCTCGGTGAGCCACCACTGCCAGAAATTTGGACTTTGTGGGATTTCTCCTTGGCTATTCCAGGGACAGCTGTGGTCCAACCCATCTGTGAGCAGCAGCCAGGGGCAGGGAGGTGCTGGAAGTTCCATGGATTGGCTGGGTGGCCGTGCAGAGGTCCCTGTGGAGCTGGCAGCTGCTGCAAGGACCATTCTGTGCCCCTCTGTGCCACTGACCCCGAGGGGACAGCAGGAGGAAATGAGTGAGAACGGGGCAGGCAGGGGTGACCCCAGTCTGGGGGGACACAGTGCCCCAAATCAAACCCTCAGCACTAAAAATCTCATTGCTGCATAGTCTGCAGCACGCAGCCAGTCCTACCCACAAAGCCCTGGCCATTTGGTGAGTCCCTTTTCTCGTGAGTTTGTTCCATGAGGATTGGAAACTGAAGATCTCCTTTAAGCTCCTTTTACCCATCCCCATAAGACATCTCATTTTAGGCAGCAACCAGAAAAAAAGCACCAATTTGTGCTGGCAGCTCCCCCATCATCAGGTTTTTACTGCAGAGGGATGCTCTGGAGAACTATTCTTGCAAGTTTTGTTGTTTGTTTTCTCCCCTCACTGTTTTGTTTGTTTTCTCTCTCTCAGTTCTTTACTGACGAAATATCCAGGGTTTGAATTTTTTTCTCCTTTTAAATATTGATTCATACACTGACTTTAATAGGAGCAGAGTTGGATAATGCTGATTAATTAATAATTAATACTAAATAATTCCTAGCCTGACCTAAGTTACAGATATGCAATCCGTCAAGAATCCACTCACACTGGCAGAGCTGTTTAACAGAGGAGAACTGAAATGAGCACAATATTTAAGTTCCTCTCTAAAAACTATTGCTGTCATCTTTCTGCCCTCTTAAAGAGTATCCTTCTATCAGTGACTTGTCATTAGGCCACCTAACTGAAATAGATATCAAGAAATTTACTTACATTTTCATGGGGGAGTCAGGCTTGCCAAACCTAAATAGAATGGAAGATTTTTGGAAAGGCAACTCCTTGGATCAGATCATTAACATGCATGCTGAGGATGAAAAAGATTGAAGGCAAAACTATAGCAGGATGTTTTTTTCAACTGCAACAATTTTTTTTTGTACTTTAGATACCACATGACCTGTTTTAAAAATCTAAAAATGGAAATATTTATGAAATACTGACTGAATTCCAGTATTAGAGTTCTTCATTTATTAATGTAGACACTGATACTGAAAATACTATGTATCCTGTGCATTATACATGACCATTATAAGAGAAATTTTCATGGAAAAAAATGTCTAAAGCACGTTACACAATAGCTTAAAAAAGTTCTATAACTCTCTTTCACATGTTTTTTTTTTCTATGCTGCAGCTAATATGACTTTCAGATCAATTTAAATGTATTCCCAGCTTTATGTCATGTTGAATAATGTTACTCCATATAGAATATATAAAATATAAACTATTCTTCAGATCTCAAAGGGGAGTCAGTTCAGATTCTTGGGGGAAAAAATGTTGGTTTCACCTTTGTGAGCGCCCGGATGACACAAAGCACAGAGATGGTTGAAATATCTGAAGTTTGTCTGCTTTTGGAAGGGAATTGTGTCTATGCTCTTTCTGTCTCTGCATAAAAGGAGCCTCATTTTTGAGCCTGCACCCTCACTCCTGCGCCTCTGCAAGTGTCAGTGCTGGCAGCTGACGAGATGTTTGACTCCAGCTCTGACATCAGTGTGATAGACAAGGCTGCCATGCTAACAAAGCCTTGATCAGAGTCTTACACTCCTTGTACAAAAGAAGTTGTTTTTTTTTTTTTTTTCTTTCTGCCTTTCCTTTTTTTTTTTTTTTTGAAATAGAACACAAAGTATGAAAGCTCATCTAAGGAGGAAAGATTCATCAAAATCTCTAATTAAATACATGACAGCTGGTGAATTAGAGCATTCTGTCTTAGTGCTGCCATCCTATAATACTTCATAATCCTAAGAGTCCAAAGTATGAATTAATTATGCTTATAAGTATCCTGATAACCAACTAAAGGGGAAAAATAATCAAAAGCCACCCTGAAAGGTCTCTGAGAATGTAAGCATTGCTGCTCATCACAAGTGACTATGACCAAATCATTCCCAGATTACCAGTCTTTGGAGAGGCTTTGCTAGAGAAGATGCTGGTACTACAAGACTATTCAGTTAAAGAAACTGCTTGTTTTTAAAATAATGTGGTATAAAAGCAGTGTTAGAAGTTCTGTGGTTTGACCCCAGCCAACAGCTAAAGCACCACGTGGCTGCTTACCCACTCTATCCCCAGTGGAATGGGGGAGAGAATCAGAAGGATAAAATTTAAAAAAAATATGAGAAAATCAATGAATTTCAATAAAAATTGTTCAATAGGTAAAGCAAAAGCTGGAAAGCAAGGAGTTCATTCCCCATTCCCATGGGCAGGCA
The DNA here is from genome assembly GCF_965178545.1 of Coloeus monedula. Lineage (NCBI taxonomy): Eukaryota > Metazoa > Chordata > Aves > Passeriformes > Corvidae > Coloeus > Coloeus monedula. Next base: position 13,429,235 of record NC_138796.1, on the reverse strand, counting down.
GGTTCAGCCACCCCAAGGCAGCCAAGCTGCACCATACTGACTTGGAAAGACAAAAACATGTCAGCCCTGCTCAGCCGTTACCAAAACATCCCTGTGTTATATTCCCTATTTTCAGCACAAACCCAACCCACAGCCCCTTACCAGCTGCTGGGAGCAAATCTGTGCTCTCCCAGCCAAAACCAGCACAAAAAGCCAGGTGTTAAATACCAGTTCCTAATAGCTGGCACAGTCCTCAGCCTTGCAAAGATAAATGTGATAAAAAACCCCCAAAGTCGCAGTTTCAGATTAGTCCTGTTGTCTTCAAAAAATAGACATTTAGGGACAAATCTGTGCAGGTGCTCACGTGTTGTAGTTTTGTTTAGGTTTACTGGTGAAGAGGTTTTAGTTGCTTGTTGCTACTTTAGGGGAAAAGGAGCAGAACTAAAGTAGGAATTTTCATGCAATTCAGAATACCCTTAAACTGAAATACTTCAGGTTTAGGGCGTGTAATTTTTTAACATTGATATCCAGAAATTAAATGTTCCACTGAAACATTCACTTTAAAATTGCTCCATCCATAATCCAGATCTGAAGCAGATATATTTCTAAGGAAAAACCTTTAAACAGCTCTGCTGGTTTGTATCCAGCTTCTGTTTGATTATTTTTGCTGTCAAGACTTAAGGGTTTTTTCCCCTTAGGTTTTCTAACTTAAATTTTTCTCATTAAAATTTTTCTCATTAAAATCTATCCTACAAAACATGACACAAATATCATTATATTTCTATTCCTGTATATTTTCAACAAAATTGGATCTGTATGATAGATCTTACATAGGCCTCTTCCTGCCTGTTTATTTACTGGTTTTACTGGTTTTTCAGAGGCTTTGAAATTACACTGAAAACATACTTGGGTGTTTGGATGTCCCCAAAATCCACATACAGTGAATTCTTTCCATGTGAGGGTTCTTCCTCATTTTGCTCAGCAGAGGCTCAGGTGTCAGTATCACGACTGGGATGTGAGGAGATGATTAAATTCAGACACACTTGGCCTGAAATTCCCGAGTTCACATATTCCTGAGTCAAGAACACTTCTTCGGAAGTACATTATAGCTCTCTTTTGAAGTGCTTCAAGCCGCTAAAATTTCTATTTATTTTCCATAGTTGTTAACTGGTATCATTCATGAACTGGCTCCTGGTTACTGTTATTAAGAAGCCAGACTAAAACTGCAATCCCTGCAATTCAGGTGCTGGGTCCTTTTTGACCTAGTTAATAGATAAACTCTGTGTGGAACCAGAGAGGGGGGCAAATGCCAAATATGTCTCGTGATTAAGAAGACTTTGAGGAAACCAACAGATTTATTGGATTTTAGCTGTAAGAAGTCCACCGTTACTGAGAAAGGAGCCCATTCAGTGGCATGCTTGGATGAAGAGCCACTGAGTAGCTTTTAAGTAAACTGATTTCTCTCCTGAAGGGTTCTGCTATTTTCCCTAATCCATCTGCTGACCTGCCATTTTGATGTAAGAAAAGGTGGAAAAGACTGCTGATCTTGGATCAGCTACACAAGAATGACTTTCACCAAACGAGACACTTCCATCATTCTGGTGGGCTGAAAAATCACTTGTCACAATCCTGAGAAATGCTTGTCACAGAATCACAGAATTATTCAGGTTGGAAGGAGCTGTGGGAAGTTCCTAGTCCAACTTCCCAGTCATTTCAGCTCAGCAGGCAGCCAGAGTGGTCAGGTGTGATTTGTCTTTGTGAGCCAGTGACGAGTGGTGGTGGTTTTGGCTTTGCTGCCACCCTCCCTGCATGCCCGAGCAATGAGCTCATCCATCTTCCTCCCTCATAGCCCATCTCCCACCTCCAGCCTCCATCCTGTTTTGCTGGAGATCAGTCATAACCTCCCTTCATGGCCAAGTTCATGTCCTGCTGCAGCTCTGCCTGGTCCTGGCTGCCAGCATGGCCTTGGAGGGGTTTGTCCTCAAAGAGCTGCCAGCTGCTTTGAGCTCCTTCACCCTGGGAAATGCTTGAGATCTTCTTTAGGCAAAGGTTTTTGCTTAAATATGGCTTTTAATTACTACTATTCTTATCTCCATTTGGCTGCCCTGGCTCCTCATCTGTGTTACAAAGGGTGGGAAACTGAAAATGTGCTGACACCCCATGGGAGACACTGGCCCAGCAGAGAGCAGCTGTCTCTGTGAGAGATGGGCACGGGCTGCGCTCCCTAAGGCACCAACCAGCCCAGCCAGACACGTGTCAGCCCTGAGCAGAGGCTAAAACATCCCATCAGTTTAACTCTGAGCTCTCTGCCTGAATGCGTTGTGTCACAGCAGCTCTCTGCCACTGAATACCCACAATGAGGAAAGAACATAAAGTGTACACTGAAATGCTTCAAAACTTCACATGGGATGAAGCGGGATGCAGACGAACCCGTCAGAAATTTTCCTGGGAGCTCCAAATTTGCTGTTAGGTTTGGTTCCCAGTGCAGGTGCCAGCAGATGGCACTCAGGAATCTGTAATGTTGTTACCTATGGGGCTTTCTGTGACCGAGGCAGCTCCGAGTTCCCAGCTGGAAGCTGCCCCTTCCTCACTCCGGGGCTTTTGTGGCTTCAGAGGGGCAGAAACATTCCAGCCAGAGGTGACTGATGTGTGGCATGGTGTGGTTCATTCGTGACTGGGAAAATACTGAGACCTGGTTTGAATGTTCTGAACTCATTGCTGTAAGGAGAGCTGAAATGTTGTTTGTGTATTAAAATATTGTGTTGGCTTATTGTTGTTGTATGTGGATTGAATAATGCTGTCCAGTGGCATAGATTGCATCATTTAATCAGTTTTCAGTTTTGATTACAGATACCAGCAGGAGACTCAGAGTTGCCAACTGTAATTAAAATGTAAAAAACTCAAAACCAGACCAAAGAACAGAAGCAAAAAACAGTTCAGAGATAATTAAAGCTGCAAAACGTTTATTTTCCTGTGAACTTCTGTACTGCTGTGCTGAGGAAAGCTGAATATTATCTGTCTTCAAGCATCCCTTTCCTTGGGTTGTCTGGATGTGGGGTTAGCTCATGATTTCCATCTTAGTGCAGACCTTTGTCAACGACTAATGCAGCTAACACTTGAATAATTTGTATTAATACTTCTTGAATTTTTCAGGGTTGCAGTGTAACACAGGAGTTCTTTATTCTGATTCTGGTCCTGTTGCAAGCAAAGGTAAAAGTTTTGCAGTGGCCTCTTTCCAGGTGCCACTGGACTTTTCTCTCACACTGGGAGCAAAAAGATAATGCCTCTGTCTTGTACAACAAGTAGATTTACCTCCCTGGCTCCTGGTACCTTGTATTTGGGCTTTATCATCCTTAGAAGCTGATCTGCAATGAAAAGATAAGGGTCTGACCCTGTGTCTCGGGTAAAGGTCAGACATTTATAAATGTACAAAACTCCCCTGGAAAACTGTGTCAGAGGCTTGGTCTTTCAGTGAATAGAAGCCTTTTATTAGGAATCCTGAGCTTATTCTTGGGCTGTTTATATGGTTTTGCACAATCTTATTTAGTTTAAATAGCTCTGCCTCTTCTCTAGTCTGCACTTTTTTTTCAGTGTTTTTCAGGTTTATCTTAATAGACAGGGTCCCTCTCTGTTTTTGTTGCTAAACTCATTTGTGATCTCACAAAGAAGACCTCCTGTTGATTATAGATTATAATTATATTATTCCCAGCCCCCCCTTTTTTTAATGTTTTCACTTAGAAATAGCACAACCCCCTCTGTAACAACATGGATTTGCAATCCCCTGATGAGGACCCTGTTACTTCAGCCCTATGCTACCTAAACCTGGAGAAAAATTCGTCTGTGGGGGTGACTTCTCCTGTGTACTTCTCTACCTGATGGACCTGCCTTTTTCCATATTGGGTCTAAAGATGAAAAAAGTCTTTAAAGTTATTCATGTGTCCAAATGAACTCTTGACTTGCAGTCTTAGTCAGGAAGTACCTGTGCAATTTGAGACTTTCCACCATTAGTAAAGTAATTTATTTGCACCAAGTCCTGGTGAAGCAGGACTGGAAGGCCTGGGCAGGCTAAACCTGAGGATCTGAACCTTTTTTGGTTGCCTGTACTACAGAGAAATGAATAGATTGATGGTTTTTTAATGTAGATGATGATTTGCTCGAAATATTCTGAACTGTCAGCTTGGCAGGATCTTCATACACTTTTGTTAGCTAATCAAAGACAGATTGCAGGCAGGAGCCATGTCTAAATTTATTAAGAAAATTAATAGACCATTTAAATTTTACTAGAATTAGGCTAAGATGCTATAAGCATTTGCACCAGCAGATCCTCGTTAGCTGTGCCATTGACCTGGTGCCTGGTGTGTAATGGGGAATTGACATCTAGATTTGGGGACAATGGTGCTGCTAATAAAAGTTTGAATCATTAGGAGTGGGGAAAAAAGACTAATTTTATACATGTCAGACTTTACTTTTCATATTAATTTCACTGTGTGAAATTATAGACTATTATGAACTGCCAAGTGAAGGTTTCAAGGCTTTTTCGGCCTAATCCAGGAGTTTTGCTTGCTCTCTATTCTGTAAATCTCTGTGCACTCTGGCTATGAGGGAGAGTTTTATGTATTAATCCATTTACATAATATTTTTGGAAAGTGATCAACTTGCTGAGTTGAGACCCTAATTGTGTATTTTCCTGAGTGTATCAGTCTTTCTGGGTTAGATTACCATGAAAACAGATCCTTGCAAAGCTTCAGCACATTTAAATTGGGTTTTAGCACATCGAAGCCTGCATGATAATCTGTCTCTGCCTTATGTTGATATTTTTAAATCTTATGAAAATTACTCCCTTTTTCTTTATTAGGTGATTTTTTCAAACCTCCATAAAGCTTCTGGTGGGTAGGATACTTCCTTGAAGTGAATTTTCACTTTCCAAGAAGCTGCCTCAGCAAGCCTTAGTGAGAATAAGTGTGTGCAGTGGGAATCCGTTCCCCCAAGAGGACTGTTCAGCACTTTAAAGAAGATTATATAATTCAGGCCCAATTATTTTTAAACTATTTTTTTTTCTGTCTCGAAATTGCAAGCATGATCAAAAGTGAATTCTGTGTATAAAAATTCTGAACACTGACAAACAAGATGGCCTGGGTTTGAAAAGTTGATTGTTTGTGCCATTCACATGTGCAGGTAATGCTGAATTTATGAACTGTGCTTTATAAATAACTTTAAGAATGGCATTGGTGATTTGTTCTGTGGTCTAGGGACAAGAATGAGGATTGATAGTGTTCTCAGTACTGCTTGTGCTTTGAACTGCACATGGCCAAAGAAACATGCATTTAAAAAAATATTCCTCTGCCCTTTTAGATGATGTTGCATCTAAGAGGCATTGCAAGTAAGCTGTAGAGTTCTGAGAAGTTTCTGTGCCTCTTGTCCAAATATATTTAATTTCCAGCACATCAGCACCAGCTTCAGCCCCATTCACACGTTAATGATCTTGTGATGCAGGCAGCAACCAAAAACATTTGGCTTAGGGAACACGAGCCATTTGAGCATCAACGCTCTGCTGCCTTCTAGCCACGGCTCCTCGTGCTGCTGGCTCTGGCCAGTGGCTGCCTGATTCCCTGGGAATTGGGATTAAGGGATTGTTTCACAAAGTGTGTGGATTTGAGATGGTTCTTGCACCTAGCAGTGCTGGTGGCTGCAGTGGGTAACTCCTGCCACTGCTCTCATGTGGAAGGAGGTGGTTCCTCAGCTGAGGCTGATGGAGTGAACAGCTTGCAGGGTCTGGGGTGGCAGCTTTGCCTTCCTGTGGATCTCCTGGGATCCTGCACTAGTGCTCAGCTCTCCATGGCTCAAAGTGCAAACCATGCAGCTGAACTATTTTGGGCTTGGGCCATCTGGCTTCAATATCCCTTCATTTCTTTGTGGAATCCAAATGAGTTTGGTCCCCTGGCAGGAGCTGGAGGTCGACAGGAAGCGATACAGTTGACCGTGCTGCCAACAGCTCAGGACACACATTTCAAAGCAAGCTGGTGTTTATCTGCCAGCTCTGATACAATATTTAGAGTTCTATCAGAGTGGCAGAGCAAAACTTAGATGAGTGAATGTCACTCTTCTCCCTGGTCTGCAGCTTTCAAGGTTTCTTATCTTCCTCTCTTGCTGCTCTGCAAACACAGCCCTTATACTCTATTCCCTTCACACTCTCCTGCCAATTCATACTTTCTGCACTCCTGGCTGCAGTTGTGTGCCCAACTTGCTGCTCAGCAGAGCCAGCTCTGTCCCTCAGGCAGGAGTTTTTCTAACAGTTCAGTCCCACCAGGCTAAGCCAGCCTGCAAGCCCTGCCAGTGTTTGCCATCCTTTTATTCCAGGAAGGGCTTCAATCCCTTCAGTCCCAGTAGGTAAAAGCAGATATTGAGCGAACTGAATCATTTTCCTTCTATTTCAGAACTATTAGAGATATCCCCACAGGTGCTGATGGCTGTTTTATAACTGCTGGGGGAGATTATAAAGGAAAGGCATGAATGTTTGTTTTTATGTAAGTTTGACCTACTTATTCTATATACCTCATTTTCTTTCCTATGATGTTCAGGCCAATAAACAAAAATCCCAGACACTGACCAATCTTTACAGCTGGTACGGAGCAATAGGTCTTTGAAAGCTTCAGCTTTTCATCCTGAGCAGGAGCAATCATTCTGTTTTTCCTTCCTATTGAACACTGAGGTAAGTCTTCTTCTGTTCCTGACAGCTCAGGAACTTATAATTCCAGTGATTATTCCAAAAACTTTTAAGTTCTGCTACTTGTAGAGAAACAAAAGCTGGGCAAGCAGTGAATGTATAATATGGAAATGTGCCCTTCCTATTTTGTTCCCCTTGGGTTTTGCTCACAGGAGAACATGTGGAACTCGCTGAGGCAGAGATCTCTAATCTTACTGAGCAATCATGCTGGTGCTAGAAGGATGTTAATGATGTTTTACCACCTAAGAGGGTGATGAAAGGAGAGCATTTGAACACCTGAGCATGTATAATTTAAATGTAATAAAATCACAATATGAGTTGTAAGTAGAAAAATTAGCATCGCTAATTATTGCTTGCTGATTATTGCTGTAAGCTGTTCCTCAAGCTTTTTTTTTTTTTTTTTTTTTTTTTAATCCATGCTGTTAGTGGATCCAGACATCAGGAAAATACCTGACACCATATATACTCAAATTTCTGGCTGTCACCAGCTTCAGTTCTTTCTCTGTCAGTGATGCGTGGCACAGGGTCCCTGAGAGGGAAAGGCTGGGCAGAGGTGGGAATACCAGAGTGCTCCTTAGAAAGGGAACCAGCACACTTCTGCTCATTAGCCTCTCATCAAAAGTGCAATGTGGAATGGACCAAACCATCTCAATCAGTGCAGATGGGGTGAGAGATGGGAATACTCACATATCACATGCTACTCGTGCACTGTTGAAGACAAAAGTTATTTATAACATAAGTACAAACCCCTCCTCTGCTGCTGCAGGAAGGCCTCAAGGTTACTGAGCGCATGTGTGACAAAAATGCAGCAGAGCATTTTAATTAGATTCTTTCACCAGAACTCCTGACCTTCTGTGTAGCACATTAATGTATTTTACTAATTATAAATGCAATTAAAAAGTACTGAAATAAAATTAGGCGGATCTATCTAATTTACATTAAGCACTTTCAAATTATGCAGATTTTCAAAGTCTTTTTTCTTTCTTTCTTTCTTTCTTTCTGTCTTTTTTTTTTTTCCCCTTACAATTTGTGTTTCAGGAAAAAATTGTCTGCATTAAAACAGCTGGAAAACAACCTTGTAGCAAAACAAATTTCTTTTCTGTGATTATTCACAGTGTGTGAGTTAATTTTGCAGGCAGTAATATGCTTAGCTGTCGTTAGGGCAGTGACTCACACAATAGAACCCATATGTGCATTGGGTGCAGTGCTGGCTCCTGTACTGGGTGGGTGCTTCTCCAGTTTTTCCTCTTGGAAATCAGGTTCAGAGTCTAACTAGGGAAAAATACTGGTATCATGGTCAAAAATAGGGATTTATAAACAACAAGGAAACAACAAAACCTGTGTGTGAATAACACAGGTGAAACATCTGGTGTGTTCAGTCATTAAACCAGGCTGACTGTTATCTTTGCTCCCTACATGTTTTGGTAGTACTCTCATAGAATTTGAGAGTTTTAGACATGAAAGTAGAAAAATAACAACATTTCATTATTATTTTTGTCAAGTATCTAAATGGCAGCAGGGGCTGAACAGCAAACAGAACACAATCCTTACCCTGGAGAGCTTCTGATTTAATTTTAGATGGGCTGCAGAAACAGAGGCAGCTCTAAGTACTGAACATAGATAGAACCAAGCTTAAAGGAGGGAAATTTGTAGAGCTGCCCAGGCACTTTAGTTGATGTTGCTTATTCTTAAACCCTTTCCATATTAAGAAAATTAATTTCATAAATGTGTGTGTGTTTTAATGAAAATTTTCTAGTTTTTTTTAAAGAAGGAAGCAAAAGTACCTCTTTTTTTTTTTTTTTTTTTTTTTTTTTTTGTCCTGTTTTATCCTTTCCCTAAAGAAGTAATGGAAAAGAGCAGTGGAGAGCAGAGGAAGAAAAACCGAAATGTGAAGAGATTAGGGTAAATGAACAAATTCAGTGTTCATCTAATGCCAAATATAATGCATTAGGACCACACTATTTTCCTGCTATACTTTTTTTTTTCTGTGTGTTTATTGAGCTTTGAGTCTTTCCCACCCAGCATTGAAAGCAGAAAATCTAGAATCAAGCTGTGCTCATTATTGGTGCTCATTTTTAAATGTCTCTTAGGTGGTACCACAGGGAGCACTGGGATGGTGCTTCCTTAGTGATTATCTGTCAGACCTATGAGAAACTAAGAATATAAAGGAAGAGCAGGGCATGTGAACTGGTCTGCTGATAAAATTAAAAATGTTAAGATTAGAAATTCAACCCCCCTGCCCTGAAGATCTTACTGCTGGACAGATCTGGAGTTTCCTCACACTCTTCTGGCAGCAGCAAGCACTGTGCTGCATAAACCAGCCACGAGTTCTTGTGGCCTTTGCCTTGGAGCAGAGTGCACCTTCTTGTCTCTTTTCATGAGAGGAATATGCTGATTTCCAAGTGGAATTTTGGTCCCTAAAATTCTGAGCTTCTCCCCTTAGTTTAGCAACACATGTAGAGCATTAAGGTTGTATCTAACAGGTCTTTTGAACTAAGTAAATGCTTCAGCTTGGAGAGCTGCACTATTTAAATCCAGGTGTTTTAATTGATGCCCATGTTATAAATCAAGGTTTCTGCACGGGTGAGTGGAGGAAGGAGCAGCTCCAGCTTTAAATCACCCTCTGAAAGATGTGTCCTGTACACTGAGACAATGAGCATGGGGGATCAGAGCTCTTGCCTTTCTCAGAATGGATTCTCTTTTGGGGAAAGCAGCTGCCCCTGTTTGGGAGCAGGGCCACTTGACAGAACATCCTTGCTCTGCCTGCGGAGAGTAACTACTCACCAGGGATCAGAAAATGTTGCTGTGTGCAACAGCAAGGACTCCCTTGAAAGAAAGTGCCAGCAGTTCCCAAATCCTGCTTAGTTCAGATTGACCTTTAGGCTGGAAGTGCCTCCTAACTTGGAATCAGCCACTTCTCTCAGCAGTACCCCATTCTCAAGTAAAAATATCATACCATGGTCAGGAGAAGCAATGTGTTCAGGCCATCCTCACCCCATGGCTACTGTAAGACAGTGGTTACCTACAGAAATATTCACTGGTACCCTTTTCTGTTTGAAACATTAGCACAGGACAGAGTTTTGGTGTCCTTTTGGCATGTGTTTATAAATGGAAGCAAGAATTGCTGGGGGTTTTTGCAAATTCTGTGTTTAGGAAAATGTTTTAGGCAAGGACCTGGAATATTTGAAATGTTTTGCTCTGAGCTTTCTCCTTCCCCAACCCCAAATATATGTAGTGACACATCACAGTTAAAAACCAAAAACTTTGGAAATTGATATATTCCCATAAAAATACATATTGTACAATCCAAATTTAAGTGACAGCTTTTCTCATATTTTAACCATGCTGGGGTCTGCTGTCAGATGGGATTGTTTGGTACAAGTAATCCAGCAATGAACTATCAACAAAGTTTGCATGATTCCTAATTTATTTTTTAAAGTTTATTTTAACATTTGATTGTGCATAGTTCAGAGCATGGTTATTTTAAATGTGACATTTGACAAGGGTGAGATTTAATTCTTCCATCAAGAGTGAATATAGGGTAGAACTCCAGACTGGCACAGCCTTGGTAGAAGCCCCCAGTTGCCCTCCATCCAAGCTGTGGTGGTGTCTGCCAGCACTTCTGATTAGGAAATTAAATCCTGCCAAAGTGCTGTGTTTGACTATTGGTGTGCTCTGTTGGCATGAGATGGATTTAGGCATTGGGTTCAGTCCTCTGCTGAACAGAAATCTCTTTAACTGTGAAATTCTTCATGGGGAAAGAGATTAATCACATTTTAATATAAGGGGAAGCAAGGTTTAAACTACTTATTTGAGTGTGTGGCTGAAAGAATAGAGTAAGAATAGGATATTTAAAATTGCTGTCTTTTGATTGTGTTTTGCTTAGATGTAGTCATTCTTGTTCTTCATAGGCATTTTTGTTAAACTTTATCATAGGGCCTCGTTCAAAAAATGGTTTGGGGTTTTTTCAAACTATGAGGATGTTTGCAAAAGAGTATTTGTAAGATATAAGTTTGTAAGCCTTTGAAAGCCTACTTTTCTTCTGGAAATATGGGTCACTGTGCAAGTAGGATGGACAGGAGCCATGTGTGCCAAATTACACTAACAAAGAGCCGACAAGAAAAAAAGATGAGTCTTAAATAACCTACCTAAAGTATTTAAAAGCCAATTATCTGTTTTCTACTTGAAATGTCATGTGCAAAAACTTGTAAGGCACCTACCAGCGAGCTGGAGTTTGCAGGCTCTGCAGTGAAATATGACAGGCAAAGTGCTCTGGGTAATAACTCACCCAGCCTTGATAATAGAGTCTTTCACGGAGAGAACGAGTGTGCTGGCTAAGACACTGGGGTTATCCTTCTGGGTGGCTCAAAAAAGAGATGTGTGATCATTAACTCCTGCTTGCTGGGTGGCTGGGGGGAGTTTGATGGTGAGAGTGTGACAGCTCTGCAGTGAGAGCTGCAGCGGGGCCTGACTGACACGTGGGGAGCGTTTGAACCCCGGGGATCCGGCAGCAGCCACTGCAAATTGACACAACTCGATTCATTTCAATTAAGTCCCACCAATTTACACAAACTGAAGACATGGCCCATTATGTCTTCCTGCCTGCTCTGGCAATGAATCCAAGTATGTGATTAAGAATATAAGAACGCTCATTACAGTTAATGCCTTGTGCTTAAAGCCATGAGCTTAAAGTTAAGCAGGTACTTAGGTGCCTGGTGGGACCGGCAGCAGGAGGCAGAGCTGCCTGGTGCCCGCTGAGGTGTCCTGACAGCAAGGGCTGGGAAAGGCATCTTCATTTTTGGGAGCACTTTCCTCTTGGTCAGCATGTGGCCAGCTGGACTGACTGTTGTTTACAGTATTTTCTTCTGCCTCAAACTTGTTTCATGTGTGTAAGAATAAGGAGAGAAGCATTGAACAGTTTCCTTAATGACAACCTTTCACTGAATATGATTGGTTTTAATCCAAAGCAGAAGTCTGAAATTCTTTTCCAAACCTTGCCTTGGAGTCTCAGTAAGACCTTTCCCAGGTGATATCATCTTTTAGCTCCTGTAATCCCATGGGTATAATGTTTATGGATTTTTTTTTTTAAGAAAGACAGAGCTAACATGTTATTTTTGTCACTGTATATAGGAATATAGGGTACAGTGAGTCTCAGGATATATTTTTCCTTTCTCTGAGTGCTTTTAAAAGCAGAGCCCATCTTGCAGTGCTCTGTGTGCTGGGCAGTCACAACCAAGGCACATCCCAAGACTCACAGAAATCCATGTTCCTGTGAGGATGGGCTTGGCTCACCAGAACTCCATTTACCTGCAGTGCTCCTGCTGGGAGAAGCCAAACCAACTTGTTTGGTGTGTCCTTAAGGGCTGCAGTCAACAACCCAACATCTGCAGGGTATGGTGAGGGTAGGGCTCGTGCACCTTCCACCTGGAGCTTGCAAATGAAACAAATGACCGAGAACTCATCTCTCCAAATGTGGAGTTTGACAGAGTTACTCTTGCATGTTATTTTCACATTATCTTTCATCAGTTAGACCTTGCTGCATTCCCTGTCTTTACAAGCCCAGCTCAGGATAAAGATAAGGTGTTTGTCTTTAGGAAAATATAAAAAAAAAAAAAATCTCCAGCTCTTCCTTGCTCACTAATCCAAGCGAAATTCACCCTCTCATTTCTGTGACAGCCTCACTTTGCCAGACACAGACACTTAGCAGGTGTTTTCATCATGACATTAATAATAAGAATTGACACGTTCCAAATGAGGAATCCCTTGTTGTGCCTGGTAGCACTGATGGATATTTGGGGAAATTGACAGCTCCTGAAAAATGTTTTTGCCATGACCAGCACTTCTCTGACAGATTTTTAATGGCTCTCACAGAACCCTCACTAATTCGAACACTCTTGCAGATGAAGTGGAAAGTGGTGAAATGTGCTGCTTTAACACTTTCGAAAGTTAGTGAAGAAACATGGAACAACTCTGACATTTGCTTCTAAATCACAATCCTTTTTTTTTTTTCCCCTGAAAATATTTGTTTCTATGTCAGTACTCAAAGATTGGAATGAATTAGCTGAGGGGACAAGCATTTGTTATGGTACACCAGGACCCAGCCACATAACCCCCATTAACCCTAATGGGAGCCACAAAGCTCATCCTCCTCATTTAGATGGAAATATCCTCCTGCTCATCAGGGATCAATGGCACTCTGGGTTACCTGGTTTCAGTGGCTCGTTCAATATGGGAGAAGGTGTCATGACCTTGCAAGCCTTGGACTACAGGAAAGGGAGGACAGATAAAATGGGACTGTGAGAAGAGGAATCAAATAAAACTATAAGCAAAATAAAAGGGAGAGAAAACATTACAAAGGTTGTTATGTAACTCATGTTAGAAGTTCCAGGGAAATGTAATTGCAATTAAATCACCAAGCACACTTTGCAGTTCGATGTGATACTGCAGAAAATCAATACAGAGATAACAGTGCATCATTGTGTGCAGGTGCCTCTGAGAATTCTTACGCTGAATATGATTTTTCAGGAAGAATGTGTTAACTCTTCTTTTTTTTCTAAACTTCTCCATAAAGAACAGAGCAAGATAGTGATCTTTGTATGTTCTTATTTTTGGCTCCTCCCCCCACGTTAATCATTGCATCCATAAACCTGAGCTACTCAGGGTGGCGTTATCAGAAAATCCTAAGTGGAAGAGATGCTCATCTCTTTTTGAAAGTCAATTAAGCTTATGTGCCTAAATCCAGTGTTTATGTCTGAATCCCTGTTGATGGCTTTACTGAAAAAGATCTCCAGTTGCCTTTTAAGTGATAGGAGGATTATGACTAAGTATAGCAAAAAGCTCAGTTCTATGCTGACATCTCTTATCTCTCACTGATGAAAATAACATGCATTCTGTGCCTCAGAAGAATTCTGTAATTAAGGAAGGGGACCAGAGAGGACCTGGCAAAGCTGTGGAAGGAATGACTGTATGGGGGAAAATTATTAAAGTTTTTATTTGTGATTTGAGGCTGCCCAGTGCAGATAACAAAAGACATGGAGGCTAAACTTTAAATAAATATTGTGCTGCCATGGGTGTGATTTCCAATATTGCAATCTGCTTCATTAATGTAAAATAAGAACCCCTGCCCTCAGGTAGAATGCAGCAATCTCAAAGCTAACACAAGACAAGCAGTACTGGTTTCCAAACATCTCTCACAGCCAGAAAATTACAACAGAACTACAGATAGAATTCAGGAGAACTGTTTCCAATAGTTTATTTTTCATGCTTGGGGATAATTGTTTTTTTTCAGCTAATCATGACTCTCTCATCATAAGACTTGGCAATTCTAAGCATGCAACAGCACCACTCAGGAGACAGTTTCATCTACTGCTTCCACAAGTAATTCCTACTGTTTCTAGCACAAATATGCAGGGACTGCATGGGTAAGAATAGTTTTCCTGATCTCTAAATCAAAGGTCACAGTGATATTCAGGAGAAAGATGGAACTCCATGATATTGGTCAAATTGTCTCTTTCCAGCTCAATAGAGGTTTGTGGCAAAAAGCAAAAAACCAACCAACCAACCAAACAAAACCAAAAACCCAAAAAACCCAATCAAAACCCACTTCCAAAAACTTTAGTTGTTGGTTTTTGGTTTTGGGCGTCTTTTAGGTTTCTTAGATGACAAATATTATGATGCAGTCTGGGCACATTTTTCAATTATACAAATACCTAATATGTAAGAAAGTGAGTTGTCAGTTTGGCCAGACATGGACCAGCCCATATCTCTTAAATCCCAAGACTAAGATTTCATGTAAGGCTGATTCTTCCTCAGAAGATGAGTCCAGACGTGCCCCCAGGGACCCTACAGCTCGTGCCTCCTCCAGAAGGGCCACGGTAACGTTGGGCAGCAGCCGCAAGCCTCTACACTGAAATTTCCAGTTCTGCATTCCAACACGAAGACTTAATTGCAGTTGTGTCCTGGAGGTTATAGTGGTGCTTCACTCAGCTTTGTGCTGAGATTGTCTCATTTTCCAAGCAGTTTCCAGCGTGCTGGGAGCACGTGCACGCCATTCCCAGTTATCCCACCCTTTCCCTCCGCCCGCTGCAAACACAGATCAGAGCATGTGAAAGACCTCATCAATCCCGTTTATCAAGCTGCCACTCAGGGCTGTGCTGGGATGGTTTCTCCAGGATCAATTCCTCCTCACAATTACGCAAGCAGGTCTCTGGGTTTGGCCTGGTTGCAAGCAGAGCCTTTGTTGATGCTGAGCAGAGGGCGACCTGCCTGCAGCTCCACGTGCCAGGATTACACATCTCGTTGACAGCAAACCCTCAGCCCAGGCTCCTCAGAAAGGCCCCAGTGCAGAGGTCAGGCACCAGAGGCTGCTGGAGGAATTCAGGGTTTAGACAGCAAAGTAAATATCTTCTCTCTGAGCAGATTGAAAAGAGAACATCATTGGTACCGTGGAGTTGGGTCACTGGTGCAGTTACCACTGCAGGGGCCAAATACCACAGAGTGGTTTTCAGGATTTGGGCTTTTCCACCTTGAAGTAGCTGGGTCTTTTCATGAGCTCTGAAGGCTGGTTGCTCTATTTTAAAACTGCACTAGAAGTATCAGTTGCTGGTGTGTAATCACATCTGAATGCCTACATTTCCACTTCAGCAGTGGTATCTTGGGATCTTATTTGGAAATGGTGATTTTAGTTCTCATAAATCCTCCTGTGGATGGTCACTGGGATTTTATTTTACTGAGAAATGGAATATAGAAATAGATGAAGAAAGGCATTTTCAGATACTTCTAGTTCCCCTTCAGAATGTTTTCTAGTGCTCTGTTTATTGTGGCTGGTTTGTGCTTTTCCTCCAGTTATAAATAACTGCTAAAGACTGATGTGTTTACTTTGTTTAACCATGGCCATGATGGGTCGAGGACACATTAAATCATCCTTAGGCTCTTATTTGCAGCCAATTCTGAAATAACCAGAGTAGTGACATAAAATTACTTATACTGCAGAGATTTTTATATTGGCTTAAGCCTCTGAAGTCTCCAGTGTTTTACAACACACTTTAATGGTGAAATAGTGACAGCAGAGATGAAAGTCCATGTGGAGTTGTCTAACAAACAACTCAAGGTTTGTTTAAGTTGCAAAGGTATGGAAAAGGGGTGTTATTTTCTTCAGAGGTTTTCCTTGATGAGTTTACAGATCTCGATGTTGTTTATTCAGATTTAAAGTTTCTTCGTATTTCAGGAATAGTGATGAAGGACAGGAACACTCTTATTCTGATGAGACTAAAAGGGGGAAATGTTCCTTCACTTCAATTTCTACAGGTGCAGCCTCTGTATGTGCACATTTGTGCTTCTTCTCTGAAAACGCCATTTGCTGGTGCTTCTGTTACTTTAATTTGGTTTGCAGTTACCTGCAAGCAAACTTCTCTGTTGTAATTGTCTGCTGTCATCAAAAAGAAGAGTGACTGTGAAAATCAAACTTGTGCACACAGATTAGTATATCTCCTTTCCATGGTCAGTTGTACATCAGCCCAGTACCTGCAATGTCTCCTTCTACTAATATATGAGTAAGATTGTATCTCTGGTTGATTGTCTGTAATTAGCAATGCCTTAACAACGTGTGTCTGGCAATTATATCTCTATTTGTTTGTATTAGAAAATGAATGGCACTCAAATGGTCTTCCAGGACTGCTTGGTGCTCGCTCTGAAGGTAGGTCCAGAAATCAGCCTCTAATTCTCACTCCACTTCTTTCTCAGATGTCTGAGAAACAAGATAGGCTTTCTCCTGAGGGTTTAAAAGTCTGACTTCAGTGATACCCTGCTTGAGAATGAACTGCAGAGCTTGGGACCATTTCTGGAATACCATCAGGTAACAGTGCAGTATTTAAGTCAAAAAATTTGTAGGCCAGAAATCTTTCCTGGAGGAATGAGGCAGTGCAGGAGTTGGAGAGCCATCGTACTAAAGGCTGGAAAGAGGGACAGGTGCTGGCTTGAAAATCTTTTTGTTTGCATAGGATTCTTTGAAATTATCTTTCTCACAGTGGTTTCAATCTGTTTTAAGGGATGTAATTAAAGCCATACAGATCCTATTTATTAATGCTAGTGGGAACAGGAGATAGTGCAGCTGAAACTATTGGAAGTTATCCAAAAGAAAATTAAGGCTATGGACTGATGGTACACTGAAAACAAACCTATTTTTGGAAGGGTTCTAAAGGAATCAGAGACTTTACACATCTCCTTCCTTGTCAAGGTAGATAATAGTGTTATATTTCTGCAGTAAACTTTTGCTACCCTACACTTGGAGGAAACACAAACAGATATTCAAGCTCTTACTGAGCATCATTTCTTGATTTCCCTTCTTGGACATGAACATATTTAGTACCCAAAAAGCTACATAGCTGAACCTCAATTTTTTCCATAAAACTGCATTTTGTAATGCTCTTTTGTTTTGCTTTGCACAGATGTTTTGGATCCTGTAAATTCCCTTGACTTGCCTATTAAGCTTTGCCTTTGGTTTTGAAGGTGATTGAGAAAAAAACATGGTCTTTATTTCTTTGTGAGACAGAATTTCAGTTCAGCCTCTTTTACCAAAATTATCCATAAACCGCTACAGGTCTGAGTAAAGAAGGTGAAAATCACAGCTGTTTATAGGACGGATATGGGGCATTTTACATGTAGTCTGAAAATTATTTGCATAATATTTTGAAATGCAGTTTGGTGAGATAAGGCACCTTGTTTATTATGAATAAACCAGTCTGAGGAATGAGAGACAGCGAGTGCTGTCTGTGCAAACGTGGCCAGTGCAAAGCACAGGAATTCTGATCCTTAGTGAAACTACCTGGGTTTGATCCCAGAGCAGGTTTTTTCTCTCAATACTATCAATGTTTAGTGCAAAGAAGGGGGAAGGCAAGAGACAAGGGATGAAAATTCCGGAAATGCAAACTATTACTTTGGAGCACAGTAAAGCTGTAAAATCTGGGTAAAACTAAAAATTGTTCAGAAAATTTAAAATAGGTGGTCCCTTTAAGTAATAGAAGCTTAAGGTTCTAGATCTGAGGACAATTCTTCAGAAACAGTCAGTATTCATGAACTTTCTAAATCTATTAGAACACTTTATCCGACACCTTGTCAGAAATTGATTACTTTTAATGCTGTTCACAACAACACATTTTACAGTTAAATACTTCAGAGACACATAAGAAAATCTTAAGAGAAAGCAGGACGGTCTGGGCAGGGCTCAGATTTGGATGGTCTGTTGTTAAGCAAGGTTACTCCTAATATTTGTCCCTTCAACCTCTAGTTCTAAGAGCTTTTCCTCTAGAGAAGATCCCATCCCTGTCTTCATGAGAGGGTGAGCATCAGTCTCAATTGCTGCTTCTGCAGGAGCTATGAGTAAACATGCCTCAAGCTGACTGAATTTTGAATATTTCAATGTATTATTCACTAGCACAAACCCCTTCCATGACTGGTGACAATGTTTACGTCTGCCTCTTGGTTGTAAAGGTGCGTGAAAGTGGGTGAGTGTGACTGGGAGGTGCAGGAGGATCTGCTGCTTGTTGACTGCTGTTCATAAACTCACAATAATATTTTTTGCTTCACGAGGCCCAGGGTGAGAAGTGGGATTTTCCAGAGTCTACCTTCTCCACAGTTCTGTGCATATCCAAATAGGAACTAATTTTCTTTCAAATAACCATAATTCCCATTCTGTGCTTGCATGCCCTTCAGGGAGAGGACGACTACAAAGCTAAAGAAAGAGCTCAGCTTTTTCTGTGGTGTCAGAGACACTTCATGTTGTATTAATAATAATGAGGATGAGGAGAGGCAGCATGAATCCAACAACAACATGCAGAAATTTTGCAAACGTAAAATTGTGAAGATTTACAATTGCACCAGATATAATTCAATATGAACTCTTTATATGCAGAGCGAGTTAGAGCATAAAGTGTTCATCTTGCTGAAAGTTTCAAAGCTCTGTGTAATAATTCTCCAGGAAAATAAGTAGATGCAAATTATTTTTCAGAAAAATGAAAACATTTTGGTTTGGTGAAGCAGTCTTTTTTAGAGACAGGAGCACTCTAGCTGAATTGCTCTGAAGGACGTGGTTAAGGTGTGATTCCTGGGCTGGGCTGCGGTGGCTGCCGTGCCCATTCCTGCAGATTGTTTCTGAAATCTCAGAGTAAAAAATGCAACCTGTGTGAATTCATTCAGACCAGCAGAATTCTGACTGGCAAGTGATGCCAGAGTCTGCATTTTGTATGTTGGTTACTGTGATTTATTATGTCTTCTCTTGTTTCCAGTTCTTTACTCTCTGGGTTTTATTTATTTTTTTCACTTAAGTAAATTTGATAGAATATACCATCATGTGACAATAAGAGAACTAAACTGGAAAATAACTCACGGTGCAGTATTGATAAATGCCTGGTGCAGTAATAGCAATATGTCATCAATCACCTGGGCTCCTGTTTGATGGCATCATATAACCTAATTCAGGATGAACGTCCTTTGCTTTAACCTTGGTAGTATTTGCAGCTTACTCTAGAGGAAAGTAATAATCCTTCATTAACTGGTAGGTGTGAAACATTCTCTATCAAGAGGGTAGAGGAGGAGGCAAATGAAAATTGGTTTCAGAATGTGTCCTGAGTCAAAATCAGTCTTTTTCTGCAGACTCATAAACTGCATAAATTATTATTATTATACATTTTGAAGGGTGTGGAAGTGAATGAATCTTTGTGTTTTGCAGCTTTGCTCTGTTTCTCTTTGTTGCTTTCCCCCATCTGTATTCAAATGTACATATAAAAAATTCAAGGACACATCAAGTCTTCGATCCTGCTACATCTTTAATTCTTAAGAGCCTATATAAGACTGTGCTTTACATTATGCATTAAGGTACTTGTAATTAGGAGCTTGTGGTAATGACCCATTCTCAGGCAAAGTAGCGCTGTTCCTTGTTTTCCATTAACTGCATTGAGGGTTTATTTGCTGAAAATTGAGTTTAATTTGATTAGCAAGAATTGTGAAACATTTGCAACACAAGGTATATTAGCATAGCACTTTGTTTGTAACGAGAGCCAAAAAGCAGTTAGGGGAAGAGCTAATTACTGAAGATTTTCCTTTTAATAAGGAAGGTCTAGCTGAATTTTAGTACTCTGCTCTCAAAATCCCTTAAGCTTTAACTGGTGGCTAAAAGAAAAACACAATGTTCTGCAAAAGTTCAGCAGATGTTTTCTGAAAGTCACCATTGGGAAAGTCCAATAATTTACTTAAGAAAGAATTCATTTAATCTGAAAATCTGACAGCACCAGCAGGTTTTTTCCATACCTTTCTTAATCTGATCGTGGTGGATGTTTGCAACAGAGCAAAGACATTAATGGTGTTCAGGAGGGAGCCCCCCACCTCTTTGTTTCCCCCCAGGACAGGGTGGTTTGTTCTGTAGCAAAAGTGCGTTCTCTACTCCCCTGACTGGAATCTCTTGGAAAGCCCATCCCAAAATCCCATGAAAGCACTACTAATTCTAGTAACTTACTGGGAAGGTTTTACCACTGACTTTAACTAAGGAGCAGTGGTTTTTTCCTGTGTGCTGAGTAACTTTCTGTCAGTGTTCAGACTCCTCCTGCTCAGATGAAGGGATGACGATTTTATTGTCACCAACAAGTTCCTCTCTGCCCATCTGTGAGTTCCTTGGAAGTAGCCATTGGGTTGTTCAGAATCTTATGAAAGTCTAGGTGAAGCATATTTTCAGTCAAATGAGACAGTCAACAACCAGGTCCCAGGTCAGTAAAAGATACCTTAGTACCAGACAACATTTGAGCAACCTTTATAAAGTTTAAATCAAATCAGTTATTGATAAAATCAAATCCATAGGGTCCAGAAGGAAGATGCAGATAATTTGTTCATGGATCAAAGTGTTTTATTCTTCGTGTTTTCCTTCTCAAGAACAGGCACTCATCTCTCCTGGAAATAATTTTCACTCTTCTACCCTTAATTCTTCTGTGCTTCTGTCATTTGCATAAGCTGACAATCAGGAGGTAACTGTGCTCCTTAAATAGGGTTGCTTATCATCCTGGAAGTGTTCCAAGGTAAAGTAGCCTCTTTATTAAATACACAGTGCCTTTTCTTCTCCATGTCCTCTCTGCCTGCTCCAAACCAAACATTCCTGCTCAGCTGTAGTCTCTTTTTTATTCCTTTATGTTTAACCTAATTCATTTTAGCTGTAGTGATGATGTTAGCAAATAACAGCATATTTGTCAAAGGGGGATGTAATTGAGGTGACAGCTGACTTTAACCTAAAGCTGTGGATATTTTTGCACATCCTGTGAGGTCCCCAGAAATGTTTAGAGCAGATGATGGCAGTTTAGCTGCCATCAGCTGCTGCATGGTGCTGGAAATCCAGGCCAAAATATTTCCTGCTTTACCAGGAATCCTGGTAAAATGCTCAAAACAAATTCAGGTTCTGAGAGCTGGTGCTCAGTTACTAAATTTAGCCTGAAATTGTGGTTCATGCCAATTATTAATGCAATTTTATTGGTAACTAATTAGTCATGCCGACTAAGTAAGTTTTCCTAATAACAACTTGCTTTATATTTCTTTGTTTGGAGTTTTGGTACTGTAGTAACATTCCCTTATTAATTCTGTTTCCATCACCACTATACCTGTATTTTTTCTCTTCCTTTAGCAATGATTACTTTGCTCAGCCTGATGCCAGATTCTTTTTTGTCTTTTGCTTAATTATCCTGGTTTGACTGGATAGAAATTGCAATTACAGTTAGCCAAATATGAAAAGCACATTTCCACTCATCTTCTAACTTTAGTATTTGCTTGAAGTTTTGAACAAATTTAATCAGAGTTCATTTGCACCTGCTTTGTGTTTGC
Organism: Coloeus monedula; assembly: GCF_965178545.1. NCBI lineage: Eukaryota > Metazoa > Chordata > Aves > Passeriformes > Corvidae > Coloeus > Coloeus monedula. The sequence goes on along the minus strand of NC_138796.1, from coordinate 13,407,679 downwards.
TTTTCCCAAATACTCTGGCAGATGAGTTTATTGGTATTTAATAAGCATGCTGGCATCAAGTTTTCAACAAATACTTCAGAATATTTGCAGAAAAAGAATTTTAACTTTGATTATCCATAGAGGGCTGTTAATAACACTTATTTTATGGTGAGGCCGAGTTATGCAACTGTATATTTACCCAAGACTGCTCACAAACAAACTTCAACTCAGCTAAAGAATTAATCACAAAACACATTGAGAGGTTTTTTTCAGCGACTCAATTAGGGAGCTTGCAATGCTTCTCAACATCTTGCTGCTGCTTTTCTCTGCAATGACCATCAAACAAAATATGGGTTTAGACTTATTTCATCGCCTTTGTGACGAAAGCACATCAACCCAACAGCTGAAGTGACAACACAGTTCTGCCTTGATTTTTATTTGTAATTTGTGTATTCGCCCACATGGCCCATGGTCTACAGAGGTGACCATCTTCTGCTAAACAAAATGTAAACAGAACAGGGTGATGAGCAGATTAGGGGAGTTTGAGCTTGTGAATTCTCTCTTTTTTCCTCCACAGAGAATTTTGCATTTACCAACTGCTCTTAGGCTTCATTCATGGGTGGGAGAGAAGGGGACTGGAAGTCTCCAGGAGTGTTCCCCTGGTCTGGGTGCACTGTGCAGTGCTCAGCTGCAGCCCTGGGAAGCTCCCACCACACCTCCCTGACCTTTCTGGCCCGCAGAGGAGGTTTCTTGCTGCAGGCTCTTTAGGAAGGGTAGCCACGCTCCCTTTGGGAAGCTGCAGGAACATTCTATGGGGCAGGTCAGCACAACCCCCAGCAAGCAGTGGGATTAATCTCACTCCTCACTGTCACTGCAGTTCCCTTTTCAGCTCTGTGCAGTGCTGTTTCAGTTCTCACAAACCACAGTTCTCAGTTAGTGAGAGACAAAAGCACGAAGACTCCAATGGCATCTGCCTTAGAAGAGTGGTTTGTCCTGCTAGAGTTATGCCAGCTGGGCCTTTCCCTCTCTCATCTGTGGTACTTAGAAAACCAGAGTGCAGGATTTTAGTGCGCATTTGTTTCTCAGTCTTCTTGCCTCACGACTTGTGAAGAACTCTTGGTCTGTTTATTGCTGTAGTATTCCCTTTACTGTTATTTGTTATCCCTATGTGGCATGGTTTTGCTGAAATCTGATATTTTCAGTGTCTTGGGTTTGGTTTTTCAGTCTTTTGGCTGTTGATGCCGTTCACACTGAAATTAATGTAAGTTTTCTTTTTTCCCAGGGTGTTTACAAACTAATCCAAATGTAGCCCAGCAGGATTCTGGTCTGAACTGAAATTAACTGTCATACATGGGATTTGTTTATCTCTTCACATCCCTCTGTCACAGATGTTTGTCCTTTGGCTTGTTCCTTTTTCTAATTATTTCTTGATTATGTTTTGAAGTACCTTCTGTCTAACCAATTTCCCCCAAATCAAATAGGGCATTTCTTTCTCCTTCACCTACAGTGATTCCCCCAAACTAAATGTTATTTACTTCTGGTGGAAAGTGACCTTTCTATTAATCTCTTTCAGATAAGAGTTGCATTTTGATGCTCTGCTGTTGCTTATTCTTCTTGAGTCATAAATCCACATGTGCTGTGCTGTGTGTTGTTCCCAGTGATACACAGTGTAAGATGAGAAGGGTATAGCTCATTTTCCATGTTCATGCCCCAAAAGTTCTTTCTGGGGTCACTGCTAAGTCACAGGTAGATGATTGAAAATTCAGAGCGATACAAAGAGAGCAACCCTGACCAAAACAATGTGACAGGCCACCAACAGCTCCTAGAGCATATAATTTCCTTATTTCCTAGCCAGTTTGTGGAAAGAAAATGCATGAAAATATATGAATTTCCCCAAATGACATCTCAGACAAGCATGGAAGGAAACTGAAATTGGGTTGCTGGAGCTGTTTGCAAGTTCAGCTTCTGTCTGAACAGACTCTGCTGCCACCCATGCTAAAGGCAGTGCTGAGCCACAGCTTCCAGGCTGTGTGTGCTGCTGAAATATTCTGCACTGCTCACTCGGGGAAGGGCCAGGCCAGGAGGCTGTGTCAGGAACCTGTCCATCAGCAGAGCAGGGCAGGGGCTGCAGACATGCTCCACAGGACAGAGAGACGATGGGAAACTGCAGAATACACCAGGGGGCAGATGGACAGATGCTGTTTTTTGAAAAGACCAGTGTAAAATGGGTTGTACAATCTCTCTCTGCAGTGCTGCTGCACTTGCTCTTTCATCCCGAGCTCTGGGCAGCCTCTTCTTGCAAAGTCAGGAGAGATTACTGGAGAGAAACAGAAAGCATGGAGGAGATAGCACAGGCACCTCTGCACAGTAATTATAAGAGCTGTGTGACAACTCACTGATGTGCAACTGCTGAAAATGGTGTGAACTCCACAGACAAAATGAAGATAATTTGCCAGCATTAAGCAGAAAGCTAATACAGGGCTGATGGTAGAGAAAAGCACTTTATTTGATCCTTCAGTTCTCTGAGTTGTTCAGAGCAGTGTGTAACTTTACTGCCTGGTTCAGGTGCTTTGCTGAGTGGCTGTAGCTGGTTTCCCTCACACAAACACAGTCAACTCAGGCCAGAGCTGCTGAACAATGCCATGAGGTGACTGTGGCTTCAGGACTGATGCTAATGGTGACCCACGTGGGTAAAATCATTTCTGCCTCCAGCTCAGCACCAGCTGGGTCTCCTCTTGCTCTGCAGTTGTGATGCTCTTGGATGCTCTTCTACCTGATTACTCTCTAAATCAGTTATGTGAAATAAGCTGGGTTTGAGAGGGGAAAACAAATAACACATGTTTAGGGAGGGTATTTGAGTCCTTTTGGGGGTGGGGCAAGGTAGGGTCTTGAATATTCTATAGTTCTGCTTTGGATGGTGTTAAAAAAGTGAGAGGTTGAATTAAAGCAGGTTTGCATTTCAATACAAATTTATACGTAATCAATGGAATTGTTCAGGCAATCAAAGCCTATGCCCACAATATTTAAATCACAATTACAATAGGGAAGTTTTCTGATAAGCACAATGAAGACAATTTTGTTTATGTCACTTCATTCTTCTAAATTAACATTTTCTTTCTCCATTTGCATTTGGAATTAAGTCTGTTAGCATCATTTAGACAGACATTATTTTGGTAATGTTGAAAGTTTTCTGATTTTTTCATTCCTTTAGTATGAGCCTTCTCACAAGGTTTCCACTGGCAAGTAAACTGTGAAGTGTGAGAACAGGTGAATAATAGGAGAAGATGCAGTTTCCTCCCTTTCCAACAACAGGATAATGGCTATCAGGGATCCTCTCCTTGAGAGGAGAAATGGAATATGTCTCTTCACAAGTAAGAATATAAAAAAATCAATGATACATGTTTTCTGCTAGTCAGGCTTTCCTACTATCCTTTCCAGTGGGGAAATTAAGGAAAATGTTTAAATTATTTTCAATTCTCTTTTCACAGAAAAACAACTGAGGAGAAAAATGTGAAGTGTTTCTCTGACAATTGGTTTTCTGTAGCATACACAGCAGTAAAAACAGCTTAATTGTGTAATACTTTCTAGGAAATACATCTTTCAAATCTCCTAGGTAGAAAGGGATGTGATTTTTTTTTTTTAAACTGAAATGCTGGAATTTGTATTAGGCTCTAAATGCAGACAGAATTCCAATTGAATCAGTTTCTTGAAGAAGTTTTATCCCACATTTCTCTATAGAAAATTCTCGGTCTCTGAACGCAGAGGATGTTCCTCTTGTACCATCCCTTGTCCTGTCTAGGAGCGGCCATTAATTTTGCCTCAAGTTTATAATACGAATTAAAGCCTAGTTTTGGCTTTAAGTGTGTCTCAGGTACTTGGTTGTACCTCTTTTACCTGGGACTTGTCTTTTGCACATCATCAACCCTGAGTTTCCCTTTAGAGTGGAATGGGAAAGTCTGGAGTCCCAAAGACTCAGAGGAATAAAGACAAATTCAGGGCTAACATATCTGAACATTGATTGAAAGGCTGTGTAGAAGGTTCCTAACTTGGCTGCATAGGTTGAACTCTGGATCAGTCACTCCAAATTGAACTTAGAATTGCCAATATTCACTTTTTCCTTTTGATTTTGAACTTATGTGGAAAGATGGACTCCTTGGTTTCTTTACATGGATTCAAGATATATGCATCTCTTTTTTTTTTTTTTTTTTGCAAATAGAGAACAAAGACCTCAAAAACTGAGACTAGAGATCATAACAGATTGTCTTGTATAACCTTTATAGCTTGACTGGATCTCCTGCTAGTTTCTTGCTTGCTTTGATTTTAGCATCTCTGTCAGGGTCCTTAGCAGACCTTCTGAAGATCTAATGCTATTGTATGAAGATCTATTATAATAATTTATCTCCTGTCTATAATTGCTATCATTATCTAAGTTATAATTGAGAGTTCCACAGTAGGCTGGGGGCCATTAGGTTTCCAAAAAGAAATATCAAGTACAATTTCCCTTTGCTTACAGGAAAACCTTGGTTTTATTCTTTTGCAGCTGATTGGTTGTATTGCAATGAACCTTCAGAAATCTAGAGTCTGGCACAGAGTGCAGAACTCCTTTTTTCTCTGCCCCTCTCATGGTGTAACTCTGAAAGTACTTTTCCCATCACTATCCAGTGTGTCAAAGAACAAACCCAGTGATATTGCAGAGAATACTGAAATACTGTTTGTGTATTCACAGCTGCCAGTTCAGATCTGAGAGATTCACCTCTGACAAGTTAATATGAAAATTTAAAAAGGCTGGGGGGCCTCAATCATTGGCAAGAAATACTTTTACATGATTTCATTTATTATCAAGATGTTACTGAGCCGCAGGATAATTGGTGTGAAAACAGCAACTTGTCTGAAAACAGCGTTGCTTTAGATTGGGATTTTTCTGTATGTCTGAGAAGGCTTAGGGTTGCAATTCCACCTACTGTGCCAGAGTTTTATGCAACAAAAATATCTTTTTTTTTCTTTTTTTTTTAAAATACAGTTTTCTAGGGGAAATAATACAAGCAGTAGAACTGCTGAAATGTCAGAAAAGTAGTGGTACCAACACTCCTGGAATGGCAAAAGTTGCTTCATTCTGCAAGATGCAATTACTCCTGATGAACATTTTGGAGTAATATATGGAAAACATAGGTTTAAATACTTTTAAAATTCCTTTAGAATTAGTAACTGTGAGAGACCTTTGAGAATTAATCCAGATTTTCCAAGTCAGAACTTGAAAAGGCACTTGAAGTGTTTGAATTGTTAACATTCAGTAACTGACTTTTCTTTAGAATGTGTCCAAAGGAACAGATTAATTTAATTAAACTCTATGCTAATAATTACACTTGGAAATTTGATTGATTACAGAAAACATCCCCAGTAGGTTTGAGTAGGCTCAGGTTGGTGCAGGGGCTGGGCTGAGGAAGGAGACATTTGCAGAGGGCTCTGTGCAGGCACCGTTCTCCTTTCGGGGGAGAAAATCTGTCACTTTTTATGTCTTTCACAGCCCAAGTTCAAAACTTGACAGCAATAACCTTCCAACTGTATCTACATGAATTGGATGTTATGACTTCAATGAAAGACAATCTCGTGTGAGATTCTTTTGGTTACATTTCAAAGATTTATTCAAACTATATGAGGTTTTCTAAGAACGAAGCATAAAAGATCATTTTTTTCCAGGCCCTGGTTCAATAAAGCCCAGAGGATTAAGTATGTCATTGTGAGCCTGTGGCTGGACCTGTGCACATAAATGAAATCTTGACACAATCTTTACAACGGGCATATTCTTATAACTTTGCTAAAGAATGACTTCAGAGAGGTAATTAAAGAGAGATATTTCTCTTGAGTCAGGTGAAACCTCCTGCACAAAACTGGCAGGAGATCCATGCATGAGGTTTCTTCTGCCTGTCAGTAGTCTGTCCCCAAAATGTTACAGAATAAATATATACAATGTGTATTCTGTTTGTAAGCTTCATAATGAAGATATTTGTCTCTTCATTAGTTGATATTTTCAGTTTCCCAAGAAGTTCTGCAGGATGTTAAGGGCATAAAAGAGTCTTTGTCACATCATATGAAACAGATCATGAGCGTGAAGTATCTGAACTAACCTTTCTTAAAACAGCATTACTGTGGGTCAGCAAAGTTCAAGGATTCTTCAGATCAATCTTTTTCTGTTCATGTGCAAGGGAAATTTAGGACAGGGCTTATTGTCGTGAATAAGAAATATTCTTGGAATCTAAGCTGCCAGAATCTCCAAAGTGCACACTGTAAACATTTCACTGCCTCAGTGACAGCTAAGTGAGGATGCCTTGCTCATTATCCATAAAGAATATGTGGCACAGATGAGCACAGAATGTAAATTTCTAAGGAAATGGAGAAAATATAATTCATTTTTCATGCAGAAATGTGAGATTTTTTCTTTTTCATGCTGAAAGGTTCATGGAAAATTAATTAGTAGAAATCTAACAAATGTGCCGGTAATGCTGTAAAAGTACTTTTCAACACCAAAGGAAATAAGGGAGGCTGCAATCACTGAGGTTAAATGGAAAACAGGAGGAGCAAATGGGCCCTCAATAGCAGCTGTTCATTATAGAATTTTTAAATAAATGATAGAAATTAGCAGAAATCTAAAGAGGGAGATGTAGTTTACTGCAATGGGGGATGAAATGCAATAACTGTGTTAAAATTCACAAGAGCTTCTGAAAATTTGTTAGCATTTTGCAAAATGTTCTCTGAAGGGAGATAGTTGCACTCCGTGCATCTTTGTGAGCACTGTCACAGTTAAATGTCTGTGTGCACTTACCAAAACTGCAGCCATTTCAATGACACATTTAATTTTCCTGAAAGATGAGGGATTTACTGCAGTGCAGAGAGAAGCCTGTTTGTTTACTGGCAGGTGAGTTGGGGCAGGCACGATTTAAGTGTCCCAAAACAACGAGAGGTTGGTTGGTATTTCTGGAGTCGTATCCATTATTTACATTTACTAGGCTGTGAGAGTATTTGCAGCAATGTCACACTAACCTCCATGAATTCTTGATTGAGAAATAAAAAATTAACACTATGGACTGATGGGAACACTGGTGGATAGAGACAAGTGGTTTTAGAGCAAGCACGGTGTAGGCAGGCTGGTACCACAAACACAGAGCCAGCATCTCAGAGCAGCATTTAGTGCAGTAGAGCTTCCACACGGGATTAATTCCATGCCAACCCTGCCCTTCACACCTACCCACAGAGCTGTGACTGGAGAGGAGTTTGCTTTTTTTTGCATGGATTTCTAGATTTGCTGGGTTGTCTAAACTTCCCTCAGCTGTGGAAACAAGATTCAGAGCAGTTGTTTGAGCCACGATTTCCCTCTGTCAGCTTATGTCAGATGATCTTTTAGCAGCCTGAGGAGCTGCTTGTCCCCTGTGTCCCTTCCCCTTTTAGGCAGGGGTTCTTTCCCTGAGCCTGTGGGGATGGGGGTCCTGAGGAAATCAGCAGAAATGGGCCCTGCTGAGGTGACAAACAGCCTGGAGTCAGGGAAGTCAAAAGGCAGGCGACAGCCTCACTTTGGTAGCCTGTGGAATAATGGTGATGATTAGTCAGAAGTACAAAAGTGAAAAGCAGAACTCTTGTATGGTTTGTTTCTTAGTAACAGCTGGAGGAGGAACTGCCCGTGATGCCAAGGCTTGTGCTGAACACCACTGGTTTTAGGAACTATTTGTGTTGGACTGGGGGCCACAGCCTTGGCTGCTCTGATACAGGGTCTGGGTTAATTTTTTGGCAGCTCTCGAAACATCACCTGTAAACTTCTTCTCATTTAAAGCAGTCACCTCCCTCAGAACTAAAAGGAATCAGGGTATAAAAGGGAGCCAGCCTGCACACACAAGTTACATCAGCAGCGCACAGTTGTGTGCTCCTGATCCGCTCTGGCTGTGGCTTGGTGCTTTATGTGGGGCTTCAGTGATGCTTTTGTGTTCTTTTTGTTTTTAAACAGCAACTTCCACTAAAGTCTCCTTTAAGTGAAACTGAATTTACTTTTATTTTATATTGACGTGATTTCTCTCTCCCAAATCTGGTTGTTGGTGTTTTTTTTGCTGGTTTATCATCTTGAACAGATGGAGCCCTGTAATGTTCCCTTGGTCTAAACAGAAGGACCTGGCTCAAGGTTCATAAGCAGGAGGCTTTCATCTGCTTTGAAAGGGGTTTTCAACAAGACCTGGTTTAGTATTACAGCCTTCTGATCAAGGATGTTTCAGGGGTACATTGTAATTGGAAAGCATTTGCATGGACTTCTTAATTATTTTTAATCATTCACTGTACATAAATCCTGGAGCAGAGAGCTTAAAGAAAAGCTGATTTATTTTTGAATATGTTTTTTGCACAGGGAAGATTCCAAAAGACAAGGCTATTTCTACAGGACCCTTGAGGGAAACCACTTGTTACTGCATTTCATTACATTGCTTAGATTTTTATTCTGAAATGTACAGAATATTACCTGTACATTATCCTGCTTTTTAACCACACCTTTAAAGTCAGAGGATCCTCTCCTGAAGAGAATAGGTGCTGTTTATTGACAGTTTCTGCTTCCTAATTTATGGCTTTCAGTAGTGCCCATATTTAAAGTATTTTACATAATTCATTGCACTATTTTCTTCCTGCCCTAGGAAATTATAAGCATCTCTTGCTGTGCTCTTTCACTCCAAGGATTAAGACTCTTTTCATATTCATACCTGTTAGGAATTCTAATAACTGGTGTGTCAGTGAGCTCTGGGTGATGGTCAGAAGGGGAAGGGGAGGCTGTGAGGATGGCTCCTGCAGCACTGCTGGAAGTACCACTGTGCTGGGGGAGTGTTTATGGGCAAAATTTCAAATTTATTTGTCCCAGTTCAGAGGGAGGAAGGTTTGCAGCATTAAACACAGCCAAGAGACAGGTATAACCCTACTAATGCTGAGAAATCAGGAGCAAAAGATTTGAATAGCTTACATCTGGGTTTGAGACCAAGTGATACATCTCTTATTTTGTCTGCCTATCAGTACTGAATGAACAACAGCTGTAGCTTAGAAACAGATGAGTCTTTCTCTTAGGAAACGCTTCTGTTAAGGGCTTTTTACAGGCCTGTCACAGTTTAAATGGACTTTCAAGCTGTGCTGGTGTTAAGTCCCCTGTTTCGGGCTGGGGTAATGGAAGAATTGCTATCCATTTCCTGCTACAGTGACTGTCTCGTTGTCAGAAGTTACATATTTTAAAATATGACTCAAAATTCTGAATCTTCTGACACATGGCACTTATGTAGCTAACTCTTAGGGCACTGATGCCTTTTGTGTAATTCATTTTGCAGTAATAGCCCCCAAATATAGTAAAATTCATTTAAAGGAAGTATTTTAGGTAGTTAAAACTGAAAAATACTGAGCACAAATCTTAAACTTCCCCACAGGTAAAGGGGCTGTGCACTACTTTATCCTGGTGAAGTATCTCACTGCTCTCATCCTACTGATCTATTCCCAGCTCCTTTTTTAATGTTTTAAAAGTGTTGCTGCTACGAGGTCATTAAGAAGGAAGTGTTTATTTCAGTTCAGACATCAAACTACCCCAGACCTCCTCCCTCCCAGTCATGAGGCTGCTGCTTTCCCTAGTGACTGGAATCTTTGGGAATGGTGATGTCTTCTTCCTGTGCAGTTTACCACAAGAATCTCGCACCAGGTTAACAGAGCTATGGATATGCACCATCAGCTCTGAGTCGTCCCAGCAAAGAGATGGAAAAATTCTTGATTATCTTTACCTCGGTGTAAGACAGCGACCTGAACTGGAGATATACTCAAGCTGTGAATGTCAGGGATAAATAGGCAGCTTACAAATGGCATTGAAAACGATCTGTGCTGCTGAGAGGAAAAAAAGATTTGGTTTCTCATTGTTCTGCTGGCTTCAGGTTGATTTTTTAAAAAAAGAAAAGTGGTGTGTTTTGATGATGATTATACAGAGTAATGGCTTTGGAAAGTGCAGGAGCTCTTTTCTTCAAATGTTTGCATTTTAGGGTGAATTTCTTAGACTGGGCTGCTTGGTGTGGCTGGTTTTGCCTCAGCTCATGCAGTGACAAGCAGGAGCAGCTCTGTCCTAGTGCAGTACAGGCCTGTGGCATTAATGTGTCAACATCTGTTCGCTGCAGCAGAGGTACAACGACCTTGGCGTATCATCATTAATTTCCCCAAAACAAACCATCCAGAACTAGTGCTGGTAGAAACAATTTGAAGAACATCAGCATATAGTCAAACTTGTTTAGTCTTTGACATTGATAGAGGGGTTGTTGCTTTTATGACCAAAACTCATCAGGACCATGAAGGCGGGGCCTTGCTTTGCCCAAGGGCTGTGGTCACACTGGTGCTGCCAGGAGACTCATCCCTGGGAAAGGAGGGAATGAGCATCCGGACCTGAGAGGACCTTGGCTGACTTCACAGGCTGTATTTTAATCAGAATGCATGGGAACACTGGCAAAGAGCTCTGTCTTCATTTCTGTGCCTCGTGGCCTCAGAGCACGGGTGGATAAATGATGGAGGAGGCAACATGTCCCCCTGGGATATGGGAATTTGTGTTTGTACCAGGCCAGACCTTCAGCCCCTGGCAGCTGAGGACAGCACAGCCGTGCCTGTGGCTGTTGCCTCAGGACCTGGCCCACGCTTTGTGCTGCTTCTCATTACTGTCCCTCAAACCCACAGCCGGCTCCAAACAACGCCTGAAACCTGGGAGAGCGCAAAGGTGCAGCTGCTGTTCTCAGGGGAACCTTGTGTTCGTAGAAGGATTTATTTGGGAGGGGAATCTTTGCTGGTCAGAGCAGTGGCAGAGGGGCTGAGAGGCCACTGTTGCCCATGGCTAGTGGCTCCTGGGGGTGGCTGTTGGGGACTGAAGCACCCTGGGCCACCACACTGCCCAGTCTCACTTCCCAGATCCTCCCAGAGCTGCCCCAGCTGCTCCTCACACACGTGTGGGACTCTGAGGTGCCCTGAGTCCCAAAAAGGGGCAGAAAGAACTCCTTTGTGCATTTGAACTCCTTCCCAGAAAGGGGTTTAAATGAAGGGAAATCCTTCCTTAGCCTCAGGTTTGGCAACAGTTTAAATTAGGAAGTTATAAAGGTATAATTGAAGTGCTTTGTCCTGCAAGCTCTAATGATGGCAAATCAGATATATTGGTATAAAAATGAATTATTTATTAAGACAAACGAACAGACAAAAGATAACAGATGGAAGATCTTAATCAGAATTACTTGCTACACTGCATAAAACTAAAAAATTATAGTAGATTATGGCATCATAAAACAGTGCATGATATCCAGGTACCTATATTAAAGCTTGCAAAAGTAATGGTATTGGTTAGGAGTTGAATGTAACTTACCACCAAAATAACAATAATGTACAGATTTCTTCACTTAACCCCAGGGCAGTAACCATGGAGTAGGCACCCTACTCACGGGAGAAACTCCATACATTTCCAGGAAAACACACGGAATATTTCTACTCTGTGAAAGTTTGGTGAGGCTTTTATGGTTGTAAAGTGGATGGCTGTCAGACAGAAATCCAGCTTACCTTGTCAGATCTCCCTTCAAACCAAGATGTTTATTGGCACCTGGGACGTGCCAGCCCAGTGTTAACCCCATGGCACCCTACAAAGACAGCTTGTCCTGTTTGAGTTCTCTGAGTGGTTTACAAACAGCTGATGAGATTTTATGGGGGGTAAGATGTCCTGCTACTCCTGTTCATGGTGGTGGCTGCTGGCAGCATCACCTTCCCATGACCTGGGCAGAGCTGGGAGATGTCTCAGCTCTGGCAGTGCCACTACCCAGGAGATGAGACCCCGAGGGTCCAGGGGTGTCCGCTGTCGTGGGCACTGGCCCTTCTATGGTCAGCACTGCCCCAGGGCTGGTGAGCCCAGGGCACAGGGCAGCAACCAAAATTCATTAAACTGCTGGAAGTTTCCAGAAGTGTGGGCTGCCTGGGAGATGCGAGCCATGGGTCACAGTTAATGGAGTTACTGGGTTAAGTTCATCATAATGTTTGACCTCGTGTTTGGGAGGCTGATGGTGTGTGAACGCCTGGCTGCCGCACAGGAGGGATGGGGATGCAATTTTCGGGGCTAATGATTCTGCTGACCTGATGTCCTCATACAGCTGCTTTCTATTACTGTCACTTAACTGGGACAGGGGAGGCTCAAGGGACTGACTTGCTATAATGAGCTGGCTGTGCAATTATGGCAGTTACTGCAGGACACCGGGGCTAAATCCATCTCATTTTTGCTTCATCATCTATTTTTATATTATTCTGGCATAATGTGGGCATTCCAAAAAATGTGAGTTTATTGCTCCTGGGTGAAATGGATAGTGCTAATAGTGCTGCTGGGTGTTGTGAGGCAGGCATGGCAAGGGAATTATTTCATTGCTGCCTTTTCACTCTGTCCTCTTGCCTCGGTGCTCTGGAGCCTTACAAAATTATTGACACATGAAAAGAAATCACCAGAGATCTTTCTGTTTATATTTATGTTCCATTTGTTTGGGTTTTTTTCTTGCTAAATTAAGCAGGCAGCATTAATGTCATTTTTACCAGAATCCATGGAAAAGCTGTAGTGGCTCAACAGTTTACTTGAAAATGCTTTGTTTACCTTGAATTTCAGATTTAGTTTATTGCAGTTGCACTCTGGATCATGAACTTCTACCATCTAACAAGTGTGAAATCCTACTTTCGTTGACATATAGAAATTGCCAAGATTATCCTAGGAGGCAGTGCAGCAGTGCATGTGGATATTTTGCTAAAGGTGTGGATAAAGTAGATTTAGGTTACTTTTAAAAGGACAGCAAACAAAGACCACGCATTTCATTGCATACAAAATGCATGTATTTTTTTGTGGTTAACTTATTATGTCTTGATGTTTTCTCTCATTATGAGAGTAATGGAATTTATTCCCAATATTAAAGAGGAGCTATTTGGCAAGTTCTGCACAGTTCAGGTTGCTTCGTAAAAGTGAGTTCCATTTTCAAAGAGAAAGTCATGTTATTTTCCAACTGCTTTGTACCAGACACACAAACAGACAGAAACTTTCATGAAAATCATTGTATAAATTAGTTAGAACAAGTGTTTCAGGGATTTTTTTTTTTCCCTTCTATTTATTTATTTTGCAGAGTTTATTCAGGTTACACTACAGAAATTTTTAAAAAGATGACATTATGACTGAGACTTCTTATATGAAGTGAACTATCTACAATAACTACTCCACATTTTGCAGAATGATTTATAGAGAAAATTCAGCTTAAAAATCTTAAACAGCCAATATTAACTGAGCATCACAAATATTGTTAGAAGTAGTTAAGGGCAGACATATTTTTCACCAACTGCTAAAGTCATTGCCTGCATACTTACTGAGTTAACAGAAATTTGGAGTAACCTGATGCTGTTACCGTAGCAGTAAATAAACTGAGTAAAATTTAATTAAAGATACATATCTATGAAATATGAGTCTTGATTCCCCCTGTTCTCCCTTCAGCATATTCCATTCATGTATGTCTTTAATAGATTGGATTTTTTTAATGGGCAGTCATGTGTAACAACCACAGGTTGTTATGTTTAGCCTTGTGGAAGCCCTGGAGAGCTGACCCTGCAGGATATCCCAGGAATTTCTCACTTGTGCTTTCAGGAGCAAGTACTGAAGAGCAACATTTTACCCTCACAGCTTCTGTGGGGCCCAGGGCTTTGCTTTAAAAAATTAAACCTTGGCGTTTGAAAATATAGGTGTTCATTTTGATGTCCCAGGCAAAAACCTGTCTGAGAGTTCTCTTTTCTAGAGGGTCTCAGTTTGTTCATCTTGTTTATATTGTGAAGAGAGGAGTTGTTATAAATAAACCTCTTAAAGCCTTCACAGCCAGTTTTAAAAAAATATCCAGGATGTTAATCAAGAAATATTGTTTTAGTTTAGAACTTTATCTGAGCATTAGTCAGAACAAGGGTAAGAAGACAAATGAAAAAACCCAGCCTCCATGAGTGAATATTTTTGGGTCAAGTTCCACCTTCCTAATACTCAGGAGCTTTGGTGACCATCAAGGATTAGGTTTATAAAGGGTCATGTAGAGTTTCTTGGTAGTCTAAGGACTGGGCATGTAAAAGTTAATTTTGCTTCACTTTCCAGAATTGCTTTTAGAAATCAAGAAGGAGGTGAATGAAAACTAATGAATTATCAAGAAGAACTGCTTTAGCAAGAAGGTGATCTCTCTTGCATGCTTATTTTTCTATGCTTTTGAGGGAGAGATTTAAATATGTTTAAAGAACAATTTAGATTTATAGCTATATTTATCATGATTTCTTCACTAAATTTGGCAAGATACATTAGAATTCCATGTTTCAAAGGCACAATGCTTTAGGAAGTGAAGTATTACAATATGGTTTGGCTTATTTTTCTAATTCTGTCAACACTAAAAGTGCCAGAGTACATTGCAATATTCCTAAAGGCTTGTTGGTTTGTTTGTTTTTACCTTTTTTTTTCCCCTCCTGTTCCCCTGCTGTTGTTTATCACAGTGAAGCAGTGATATTACAGGTAATTGTTCACATCATGGAGTCAGAGGGAGAGAAGAACACTCAGTACAGGGCTGCTTTCTTTACACCCTGTCATGAAATAGCTCCAGCAGCTCAGATTCTGCTCAGTGGCCTGGACTGTGAACCACAGTCATAAATCTGTTCTGAACCCTGAGGAGCCGGGCTGGCAACTGCTCCAGGCAGACAAAAAATGGGGAAAGCCAGTGGGCAATCAATCCCCCGTCCCTCCTGACCCACAGGTGGATTCCCAATTTAATAGAAGGCTGCAGCACAGTGATTATCACAGTGTAATTTTTAATACTGCCTGAGCTCAGTGAGGCAAACCTTTAAATGCAGACTTGCACGTTTGTTCAGGTAAATGCCAGGACATCCTCTAGTCAAGTCTCTGTCCTTGATCTCATCAGTGCAGATCTTGCTGAGTTCCCTTGTAGGGTGTTACTGAGCAGATTCAAGACTGGTTCAGCAGTGGAGGTGTTGGTCTCCAGGATTATCTGTCTGTCAGATATTTTGTATCTAAAAAGAAATAAAATTAATTCTGTCTTGTCATTAAAGCTCCAATCCCATTAATACTATTTCTAGATTTATATCTTTTTTTCACGCTTAAAATCCTCTTTGCCTATTATTCCAAACAAATTTCCAAAGTCCAAAGATGGTTTTCTTTAGCTTATTTTGAGTGTTTATTTGCAGCATATTTTTTTTCTAGTCCTGGCCTCATTTTTTTTAAATCCCTTTTCTCATTCCATAGGAACCCAGGAAGGGGGAAAGATATTAAAGGTAAAAACTGGTGGTTTTTTTTTTTTTTTTTTTTTAAATGTACAGGATTCAGATTGATGTGAGAAGGTGAAAAAAAAAAAAGAAAATAATTTTTTTTAGAAAAATAAGTGACAGAAAAAGGGCTTCATACGTGGATGAGATGGGATAGTTCAGTGAAATGGTCACTCACCTTCAGGGACATGGTAGATGAGAATCCTGGCTCAAAACATGTACCTTTCAATTTTTTCCTTTTTTTTCTTGTCTTTGAACTTTTACACAGGGAATTTCATGTACTTTTAATACAAAATTGACATTAAATTAGCTTTCCAGTTTCAAGTTTGAGGAGCTTTCTTTGTTCAAGAAAGTTTCCTTTATTTCCTTCTGGTAAGGTGTTGGCTTGAGATATGTAACAAATAGCAGCTCTTTGCTTTTTGGCAAATAATTGTCCTGTGTTCGTTCTGAAGAGAGGAACTACAGATGCATGCACCTCAAGATAAGACCTTTCTAAATGCTAAAAGCAGTAAACATAGTTTAAAAGACTTTTTTTGCAGTGTTATTACCATGTCTATGTTTTTGTCAGTATTCACAGGATTCCTCCTGTAAAATGGGAAGTTCTGCATTGAGTGCAACTTCCAGGAATAGCAAAAAAGCCATTTTTAAAGATGTTTTCTGTCAGTCACATCTAGCTTGTAGCACAAGAAGAATAAATTGCATCTTCCTTGAGAAAGTGACATAAACCCATGGTTTTGTTATGTCACAGAGGGATTATGGTGAGAGACAAGGATCCCTCAGCTTAGCCTTAATTCCTCTTGGTGAAATTGCTGTTTTAACTAGGGCATAAAATGTCATGGGGGAGCAGCAGGAGCCAGTAAATGAACATCATCCCTCCCACAACTCGTGGGGCAGAACAGTAGATTACTGCAGTAGGGGGATCTGCAAAGGGAAACGAGATGACCTAATTAGGACAGCACCTTGTTTGTACCCCAGTTCTCCTCTCTTCTCCTCCCTTGGCTTGTCCCACTCCCACCTTCTGGAACAACTAGCTTATCATGGAGACATCACTCCAGGTACTTCCTCACCCAGGATTGCCCGGGATGGGGGTGAATAAATTGGTTTTGTGTCTCGGGTGGCTTGGCTGCAGATCTTAGTGCTGCTTAAGGGGCTTGAGGGCTGGCAGTGCCTTCTCAGAGGATTTAATTGAGTGATCACACGGTGACACACAGACACTTCCTCAAAAGCCTCAGCAAAGAATGACTTGGAACAGCAATTCTCTGTCATACCCGTTATACTGCTCCCATGTCTTCATTCACTGCCTTCTCAAACATGACAGGAGATACAGCTGCTGGTCTAGAAATTACAAGTTTCAGGAACAGGGGGGTAGGAGTGAGGGAGAGGAAGAAATCAGTCATACAAATAGAATGATAATTCACTGTGTTGAGACGCATTAACTTAAATAAAAATAACTGTTAAAACTTTTAGATAATTGTCAGGTCTTCACAGACTAACAAAAGTCAGATCATTAATTTCATTAGTGTTATTTGACCCATAATATTAAATTACTGTGTTTTACTGTTTTTTAATTAAACATTAGCTTGGGGAATGTCATTATTTTAAGTAGGAGCACTCCATCTTTGTCTCCATTGGTACAGTGGTGAGTATACTATTAAAGATCCTAATCCCTCTGGTGGGAGGATCATTTTGCAGAGTTCCCAGAAATAACTCAGGCTGTGTTCATGTCCCTGTGTCCAGCCTGGATGCAGATGTTCTCTCAGCTGTGTAGCTCGGGCTGCTGAAGTATCTCACCAGAATAACTCTGGTGTGACAGCCTGGCACCCTGACCTGCTGTACCAGGGGCAGCTGGTGCTGCACTGCTCAACATAAAGCTCCTCTCAGTAGTGTCACTCTATTGAGTTATTTGTCATTTCATTTGATAATTTTTCATTAGTATGCTTGGCCTAAGAATGTGCTAATGGAATTGGATAAAAATGTAAAGCTGGGAAGAATTACTAACATAGAGGAGCCAGGTGTGTTATCCAGGAAGAGATGGATGGGCTTTCAGATTGAAATAAAAGTGAATTAATGTTAGTAATAGCAAGTAAAAGGTCATGCTTCTAGGAACTAACTGGAATTCAACTGCTGAGCAGGGATTTATCAGACAATAACTTGGAGAAGAAAGATAGGGGCATAATATGTCCAGTGGTCCAGCTGGCCACTGGGTGACTATAAAGCACCAGGAAGGTACAAAAATATAAAAGAGAAATACAGTCTCTGGACATGTAAGGTGAATTATTAAAACAGAAGAGTAATTGCCTTGCAAGGCATTAGTGAGTCCTGGCTGGAACAGTCACATTGTTCAGTTCTAGTCACATTTCTTGCATAGCTGATAGAGAGAGAAGATAGGCACCTTTGACAGAGGGTTTAGAGCAGGATTTATGGCAGCTTCAGGAAGATCTACTCCAAATTCTGGTGGTTTAAGACAGATTTTTGGTATATCCTCTAAGATACGTGCTTTTAGTCATTTGCCTCCAAGAAATATGTAATTAAATTGATATAAGTGGACTGTAACTCTACTGAGTCTATTAGTAGAAAGACCTTGTGAGGGGACACTAGCAGAGTGACCTAAGGGAATGCCAGCAGGGAATGGATGGGATGGCTTTATGTATGGTTCATTTTGGAAAGGCAAAATAACTGCTAACACTAAAAAATATTGATGAAGAGGCATAACAAAAAAAAAGGAGGCAATAGGCTGTTTGTAAATAAATAGAATTTAAATAAGTTCAGTTCTGCTTGTGTGAGAGAAATTCTTGAACAGCTTCCAAAATCCCATTAGTGACAAAAATACACATTTCAAATAGAGCTGAACCTGGGTTTGAATCAGGTTAAATTAAATAACTGTTTGTGACTGCAGGTACCGTGTTGTGATGTGACAGGAGTTCATTTCCATTCCTAAATTCCTTTGGAATAAGGTTTTGACGAATCCACAGATGCCTTCCATTGAACAGCAGCTCTGCACACAAATTGTCTCTTTTGCTCTGCAGGCTGAGCTCTGTTCAATAAACACTGTGCTCTCCTCCCCCATCCCTCAGACGGGGTCATGGTTGGGCACTCCTTCTCCTGCTCCTTGGAGCTGGGGAGAATTGGTGGTGTCCTTTAGAAGTGATGATGAACACCAAGATAAAGGGAGATCTATTCTCCTGGAGACAGAATTATAGCTAGGTGTCAGTCTGGAATTTGTGAGGAGATTATTAAGGGCTTTTCAACCTAGTAAAGTGGTAACAATATTGTGACAAAGTTCTAACAAAGACTTTTGTTTTACAAAGACAGTTTAACAGCCTTCAGAGTCCAATAAAAGCTTACTAACTTCATGTCTGCTGTTTGACCTATAACAATGTATATGTGTCTTAAAATGTTTAAGTTGCTTTAATATAAATGATGAATT
The DNA here is from genome assembly GCF_965178545.1 of Coloeus monedula. Taxonomy (NCBI): domain Eukaryota; kingdom Metazoa; phylum Chordata; class Aves; order Passeriformes; family Corvidae; genus Coloeus; species Coloeus monedula. Next base: position 13,388,943 of record NC_138796.1, on the reverse strand, counting down.
GATCTCTCTTGTCAGAAGTGGATTTTGTGCAGTTTTTCATAGCAGTTGACTTTGTATCTCCCTAGTGTTAGACACTGACCTTAACTGAGCTCACAGTAACCCTTGAGTAGCAGAGAACTCATTGATGTTTGTGCTCAGTGCAGCTTTGGTTGCTGGAAGTCAGCACTGGAGCTCCCAGGTGGCCAAACCCTGGATGCCTGTGCCAAGCAGACTGACCCTAGAGAGAAGGGTCTGGCAAAACTTCCTTTGTCACACTCCACATGGAGCGTGGTCTTCAAACCTTGTTGTTTCTACCTCTGTGGAACTGAACCCTTTTCAGAGTGTATCCTGGGAATTGTTGGTGTTGGAATAGTTTATCGTTGCATTGCTCATCATCTCTACTCAGAAACAAATTAAAAATTAGTAAAAATAGAAACATATTTTTCCAGTTCTCTTTTGGTATATTTCCTTGATTTTTACCCAGTATTCCTGAATTTTACTGTAGTCTTAATATATCCCTGGTTCTGCCTCCTGATGTGCATGAGGGGTGAATAGTCTCAGTGTGAAAGACAGTTCTCTTCAGTTCTGTTCCCTGAAGCCATAATAACTAATTGATGTCAGTTACCTCAAAAGCCAATTAATCCCACTCCTGTTTTGTTGGATCAATACTAATGCATTTTTCCTGTAATTTTCAGGTTTTGACATCGCTGGATGCCAGCAAAGCTGAGGTAGGAAATTCTGTCTTATACTGGTAGAATGTTAAGTAGCTGTCTGTGCTTCTGATAGAGGGCCCAGCTTGCTTACAGTTTTGGGGGTGAAAGTTTAAGTTACTTCAGGATGGCATTTGTGCTGCTTCTAGTGCTTAATGAGCCAATCTTTGGAAATCTGGTCATGGTATAACAATATTTAAGCTCATAAAGTCCTTCTAGGAAAGTTTTGCCATTGTGCAGGTATTTCTGAAGATTTCCATGGCATCAGAACCACTCAGTTCAGAGGTTTTTCAGTGCATGTTTTATTTCCCACCCCCAGAAGGTGCAAGCTGACCTTTCCCTGTGCACTGCCATTTTTCTCCTTAGCTCCTCAGCCAAGCAGGTTTGTATCTGCTGCTGCAGAGGCAGTTCTGGGGGCTGGCACCTGTTCTGTCCATGTCCATACCCAGTTTGCCTCATTCTTCTTGTACCAAATGCCATGAGCTGCTTGAGCAGACTGGGACATGAAAGAACAGATGAGTTTTGTGATGAGCTGAGTTCTCATTGAATTGTGGAGTGCCACTGGCAGTGTTGTACGTTGCCTACCTTGGGTGCTTGACATTGCTCCAGGTTAGCTTGGTCCTTTAGGACTCACATTGATTTTGTCAGTTTTTCTCTTGATGTTTGAGTAGCTCTGAATGGTCCGAAGGTGTTCTTAGAGGTGAAATGATTCAGATTATTGGAGTATGTTTTGAATAGCTGATTGCTAAAGCAAAAGTGGCAGTCCTTTGTGAGCACAAACGTGTTCAGCTGCATTTGCATCTTCTGAACGTTGCTGCTGAACAAGTCACTGCACTTTTAATAACTGGCAGATATTTTAATGTGGTGCACAGGTCCTGACTCATTTATTTGTAATGTCAATTGGAAGCTCAGAGTGTTCCTCTGTGAAACCCTTCTCGGACTCACAGTAGGGAATTTGTGATGTGCTCCAAAGCTAATGTTTAACTGTGACAAAATGTGTAGGTGACTCTAACTGCTGGAGTCAGATAAATTTTTAATACGAGCCTTTGGTAAATTAAATTGCATTATTAAAGAGAATAGATAAACTGTGCTAGTTACTTTAAAGAACAAGAACACAAGTTCACTTGCATACTGCAAAAGAATGAGATCATTCATTTTTATTTAGATTAAGACTGTAATATCACTGTTCAATTTAGCTGGTCTGATTCAATTGCATACTTGGCTTGTCTCAGGGAGTTTCAGGAGTAGGATTTGTATCTGTTTTTTCACTGTTGCACTGTTCAAATGTTTGGTGCTGTTATATCAAGAGCCCAGTGACAGTCATTTTCAGTTTCTTGTTTTGTAATGGGATTTTGGGGGCTGAGATTTGTCGCTGTGCAAGTACTGCTATTGACTCTGCTGCCTTCTACAGTCTGTTTTCTTATTTATTTGTAAAATGTTCTCATGTACTTTTTTCTCTTGTGTGTGTAAAATTCTAGGAATATTGCAAGTTTCTCAGTCGGTCAGTGGAGTTGCTTTGTTTGTTAATACTCTATTAATTTGAAAACCTTGAGTTAACATACATGGCTGTTCTTTAAGAGCTTACCAGCTGAACTTTGTGCCCCAGCCTGTGGACCTGCTGACTTTGTAGGCACAGATCTGTGTGTGAGAGATCTGGTTGGGTGCTGTTTCTCCCATTCATGAAAGTACTCAGAAGGATTGCCAAAGTTCTCAATACAGGGCAAATCCTAACTGAAGATAAAGGTTAATGAAATATTTTCCCAAACCAGGGCATTAATGTTGTTTGGAAATAATTTGACTGAATTCAGTGGAGTAACTCATATAAAATAGGAAATAAAAATACAATAGGCATGCAGAACTGGTTGATGAATTTTCAGCTTGAGGGAAAAGACTCCTTTGACATAATGGAAAACTTCCCAAAATATCTTCCTGAAACCTATACAAGCACAGCACTACAGTTCTGGTGTATTTTTGAGGCCTTACATAACTTTGGGGATTGCAAGACATACAGGACATTGCCTCAGTTTTTACAATAGCGGCTCTGTGTTTTGCCTGACTTGATTTGATTTTATTTTGCTTTACCTTTGGGTCCTCATGAACAGTTCTGACAACCCCAAATCCCCTTGTTCTGGCCGACCTTTGTGTCATGTCTTGTCCCATCAGAGCTCCTCCATTGTTTGCTGCTGCAGTGCTTGTGTGGAAGATCTCTGGCCTGCTTTTGGATAAAAAAAACACTTATATTTGTTTTCTAAAATCTTTTATTAGAACCTCTACTTGGTTGCTCTTAAACTGTTGATCCAAGTAGTCTTGAAATTTGTTTATTCCTCTTTCTCTGTTCTTAGGTGACACTGCTGTGTTCCCTTACTAAATTTTGTATGAAGTCTGGATGAAAACTTAGCATGTTTGCACTGCTATTGAATGTTTTAGGACGATACAAACCAGCTGGGTTTTTTTGTAAGTGTTGGTTGCCACATAGCACTATAGAGACAAGAACATCTACAGGAAGCTGTCAAGTGATCCCAGGACCTTCCTTCCATCTTTTAACCCAAAGGGCCAGCAAATAGTGACAGAGTCGAAGCTGTAGGCAGCAAAGCCTTCCAAAAATAATTGCCAAATCTGCCCACAGCGTGTCTTTTAGGGTCATAGTCATGTAAATATGCAAGTTAGAGGCATCTTAAAAAAGAATAACTTATGCATAGGTAGTCAAACACAAAGATTTTTATCACAGCTTACCCTGGTTTCTTGTTCAAACCCATAACAGACTCTGTTGATGCCATTGCAACACAGGCCTGAGATGATCTCAGATACAGCTAGATACTGTAGCAATTGCCATAACACACACAATAAAATAAGTTTTCATGTCATTTGCTGGAACAACAGTTTGAGGAATGCTTTTTTTTCAGTTCTGCTAACTTTATCTATTACAGGTATATGGCATCTAGTCCTTTTATTGTTTTTGTATGCACATTTTTCCCCATGAAAAGATGGCTCATTCAGGAAATTATTTGACTTTCCAGAGTGTTCTTCTTTCTAATTAGCAGTGAGTATAAATGATCTTTATGCTAGGAAAAGCATAATTTCTTTTCCTCTTTCTGAAACAAATGGTGTTACCAAAATAGAACACAGAAAGCTTGTTGTGATTCCTCTTTTCCTCTGCAATATTTGAATAAATGATGCAGTGAAGTTCAAGGCCTTCTTGTGAGAAGTGAGAGGTCATGCCTGATTGACATACAAGTTCAGCATAACTCTGTGTTAGCTCTCTGCCTGCTTTTATGAGAGGAATGTCAAGGCAGCCTATTTTTTACTCTCAAGGAAAAAAAGGGTGCCAATATGTCTCAATAAAATGGAATCAAAATCAGCTCAAAGCCCAAGGAGGTTATTACAGCAGAGTTTATAGGGAACCTAAGGATAGTAAAGAGAAGATGGCTCTAATGATAACAAAAGTGTGACTCATTTGTACAGTGATCCATCAGGGCCTCGATTATCAGGAAATATCACCTTTAAGCCCCCCACTTCCCTGACATGGAAGGAACAGGTCAGGCCTGGGGAGCAGTGTTGTTCAGCAAAGGCCAGCACATGTATTCCCTTCATCCACCCTTTGCTGCTCCCTTTGCGGGGTGGAGAGAGGAGAAGAATCCTCGGACAGGACAGACAATTTTCACTGGTTTTTTTTTTTATTTGTAAAATGTTTATGAAAAATCATGTCTGCTTGCAGGAAATACGTTTGCATGAGCGATGGGAGCGATGCATATGCGAGCTGTCCATAGCAGATATGGTCTGAAAGGCACTGTGGAGGGTGATGGGAAGGGTTTGTGCTGGCTGATATTATTGTCTGCTTGCCTTGCACTGCTCCTGGGGGCCCCAGGTGCAATCCCAGCCTGCCAGGCTGTGCACAGGTGTGTGTTGCACGCTCTGCCCAGTGTCTGACACGCTCTGGAGCTGATACAGAACGTGGCTCGAGAGAAATGAAGGAAGCCTTGTGGTGAGGCAGCAGCAGAGCTGGGGGGCTCACTGCCAGCAGGACCATACCTGCTTCTCTTTCCCGCTTCTAATGCCAAGGTGAACGAATTCATTTCGGAAAAGGAGTTGTAAAATGTGTGTGTAAACAGATAGCAGAGCTTGCTCAGAAAATATGCCTCTACCAATGTTCCACTGTGACTGGTTTGCAGCGTGCTCTGCTCCTGGTACACTTATAATTCTTTCTGCTAGCGCATGAGGAATTTTTAAATCCTGTTGGCTGTCTGATTGATTTCTATGGGAAGACTATGATATCAATGGAAACTTTATCTGGGGAAAGATGAATGCTTGGTTGGATGCCGTCAGGGCAAATTGCAGGTGCTGTATTAAAACCCCACAGCAGATAAAAACATGTCATTCAGTCTTCCTCCACTCCCTGCCCTACTTTACTCTCCCAAGCACACTTAACAGGCAAGGAGCTCGTGTGCCATCACTGCAGGGGATGTGCGTGCTCAGGACAGGAGACATTTCCATTTCTATTTTTGGGTTGTTTTTCAGGATGAGTGAGTGGATTACAGCTTCTCCCTGTTCTGATGCATCAATACTTTGCATCAGCCACAGCGTTTGATTGAAACTGTGCATTGTTAATCTTATCCAGCTCTATATTCCTTCTTCCCTACAAGTGGAATGGGGCATGGAGTGATCAATCATGATGACTAATAAAGAATTTGCTATTTATATTTTTTTTAATGTTCCTATCTTTAATGTATTTACAGCAAGAAAATATTTGCATTTTAAGAAAACTACCTATCTATAGGTAGCATAAAGCTTTCCTTATAGTCATAATCTCGATTATTTTAAGGGGGTTTTAAATCTCTGTAGGTTGTAGTAGGTCTTTAGTATTTATCAAGAGGATAATTATTGCAGTAAGATTGTAATTTTTGCTTGATCTGTTGAAATCACTTTAGATTTGGCTAAATCAAGCTGTCACAAATTGTGTATAAATAAGTACCAGTATTTTTTCTTAAAAATATAATTATGGCAATAATGCCATAATTCTGTAAAATGTAACTAAAAATATTTATAATTTCAAGTGTAAAATCAAGAATTATTAATTAAAATTACTTTTAATTTTCAAGCTTTTAGAGCTGTACAGTTGTAACTGTGCAGAAGTTGGGATTTTGATGTCGTGCCTTAAGTAATTTCCACTAAAAAGTTTTTTTCAATCATGTAAGCTAAGGGTCTGAACTCCCAGTGGAAGGTGTTTCTGGGTAACTCAGTGTCACATATAAATCCTGCTGAGCACCTACTGTGTCTCCAGATACCCAATAAACCCTTGATTGTCAGTGATGGGAGCTCCCAGCTGTAGCAATTATCCTGACAAGTTAATATGGACATTCCAAATGTGTCAGGAAGGAAATTCATGGCAGTGTGTGCCTGCTGGGTGACCCTTGGATGTGACTGAACCTATCAAATACCTGCCTTCATCAGGATTTGATGGATTCCCCTCCAACTTTTTATTACCAAAGGCAGAATCCTGACTTCCTTTTATACTGTTGAGGTTTAACCACATTAGCTACATATATATGTATAAAGACTGTACAAAATGATGGAGAAGAATTATACAAAGTTTTCATCCATTTTTAACTTGAGCATGAATTTCTAGGATTGTGCTCCTTCTGTCTGAAATCCTGTGCAGTAATTTTAAGCCGTGCAGTGTGAGACACAGTCTTGCTGTAGCTGCTACGTAAAACCTAATTTGCTGCATAAAATATGAGAGCTACAGTGAAATATGAGCCTGGAGAGCAACTCTTTTGATCTTGAGTAGTCAAAAGGTTGGCATGTATAATGGTATGAAAATAAATGATGTCAAAACTGTAGGATATAATTTATGGTTTGGGGACTACTTTACTCATGGAAGCAGAAGCTTCCACCACTGAAAAGCAAGTAGCTCAACAAAAGATAATGAATGGAAATTACAAACTTTCATAAACACCCAGATAGATTGAATCGTGCAATACATCAGTTTAGGCACAACCAGTTGTCTAGTTTACTGATTACATATTATTAAATATAGCATTTATAAAACATATATGATTGGAACTAGAGCCTTCATTTTGTATTCCTTCAAGTACTAGGCTTTAATTGTCATCCAGTTTGGCAAGGACTTGGACACATAAATTATGTTTACTCAGGTCGAGTGACAAAAGCTTGGGTCTTGTAAGCTCTTAAAAAGGTGCTTTTTCAGCTGTCCCAGCACAGTCTGAAGAGTCCCCAGGTGTGTCACGGTGCTCTGAGGGGAGGGATTACAAAACAAGGTCAGAATATTTGTTGACTGAAGTCTTTATGGCTATGATACCGCACAGGTTCTTATGTGTGGCTCTGGTAGCTGAGCCTCTGTTGCCTACATGGGCTTCAGAGTTCGATTTATTTTAATATACCTATGAAAAATGCTCCATGGACTAATTCAGTTACCTCAATCTGCTTCATTCAAAGTTGCACAACCTTCCCCAGTAAAGTCTTTATCTCAGCAAACAGTCTTTTAATTGGCTTTGGGGTTTTGTTTGCTTGGTTTTGTTTTTGATGGGGATTGTTTTTTTTTTATTTCTGGCTGGGTTTTTTTTTTTTTTTTGCTTGCTTGTTTGTTTTGGTTTTGTTTTTTTGGTTTTTTTGTTTGGTTGGTTTTTTTGAGCCCCTATCTTTCTTTTGAGGTCTGCTTTGTGAAGTTTGCATAGGCTTCTCTTTTGTCCTTCTCTCACCCAAATGCTGCTCAGTCCCTTTGGTCAGGGCTCCAAGGCTGTTTATGGGACAGGGTGGGACCCACGGCTGGCATCGCTTTGGAAGTCACTGCACTTTGGAGAATGAGCTCCTGCAGGGGAAATGTACCCAGACCTCCACAGCTCTGATGTGGCTGTTTGGGTTCATATTGACCACTGAGCCTGAAACTGGAATTTTCCCCCAAGGATCTAAAAATTGCATTGCCAACAGCAACCCCCCTGTGCTACCCAAACCTATTGGGACCGGACTCCTAAGAGGCTTCTGAAGGAAGTTAGATTTAATAATGACAGCTGTGAAGCATCCTGCATGCCTTTTCTGCATGTGTATATATAGACACACCCATTTTTATGGACATGTGTCTCCAGAATGTGTTCCAGTAAAGCGCATCAGTAATTTGATGGCAATGGATGTGAATATAAGCTCGTCTCACTAAAGGGTTGGTATTGACTTGAAAATGCACTTTGCTTATTGATTCTGTTTCTTACTTTCCTTCCATGTCCTCTTGCTGAATGCTGTAAGTTTTCACTGCCTATAGGAGAATTTGGACATGTTTTGATGAAGGTTTTAAAGATGCTGTATTAATCACACTTTTCTCAGTGCTCACTTGTGGATTTCAAGAGTATCACACTGTCACAGCTCTAGATGTGCCATATTGATCTTGATGATTAAATCAGCCAAAGGAAACTTGATTTCTGAGGGAAAACTTAATATTCTCAAAGACCAAATGTCTCCTAAATATTTATAGGTTACAAAAGTGGATCAAATACCTTTGTTCTCTGGTTGTTACAGTGAACAGCAACACTTAGTTCAGATTCTCTTTATAATGATGTGATGTAGTAATATATAAATTCCTGTTTAAGTGTTTTCAATCATGTGAGTACACAGAGGTAACTTTTTTCTTCTATCTTGGCAAGGCAGGAAGATAAATAGGTGAAAATGTGTATGTGTTTAAGCGATAAAGTTGGTTTAATGGTTCTTGGGGAAAAAAATTTCCTGTGGTACATAGAGCAGTGACTTGATTGAACAGGACAGAATCATGCAGTTCAATTAATGTGCAAATATGTGTTCACTGAACTTTCATTCCATTTACCACATGGACATGGAAATAGGGTCATTTTTTATCTCTGTATTATGTATATGACATCTTAGTTTGCTTCTTGCATGCTGCTGTGGGGAAAATAGCAATGTGGCACACCACAGGCAAAAAGAATTGGAGATAAATTCCTCAGCTGTCACAAACATATTTAAGTAGATCTTTGTTTGAAGATAAATCTCTTCCTTCTGCAAGGACTAACATTCAGAAGGCCTTTGCACGCTCTTCCCATTAAAACTGGATGTATTCCTTGGCTGTATGCTGGGAAAAATCATGGGCAACAGTTGTCATGTTTATGAAGTACATAGTTAACAAAAGAAGTGTACTCACAGAAAAACATCAAAAGGAAATTTTAGCTGAAAATACATTAATATTCACCACTGGCTGTTTAAAATAAGGAGCCAGACATTTCAGAGTAACTTTTTTCTGGTTCTTACAAAGGTTTCCTTCCATCCTCAGGCCTAGTGAAATTTGTTTGGGGACTGTCCTCTTTCCTTTGACTAATTATTCTAGATCACCTTAGCAGGAGTACAGGTGGTTATTCAGTTTATACACCGAAAACCTATACTGGAAATTCTGTTAGCAAAAAGTAGAGCAAATAAACTTCTTCCTTTTATTTCTATAATTGGTGAAAAAAAAATTATTTTCTCTTGATATTGAACAAAAATGATTGGCAGCAGCAAGGGCGAAAGATGAAATTTCATAGGTAGATGTAAATAAATGTGATAAAAATTCCTTTCTTAAGTGCCTGTAAGAATACCAAAAGGTGGTTAACATTTTCATTGTTCTACTTCATTTAGAGTCTAAAGTAAAGGCCTTTTGGCTGACATGGGCAGCTGTATAAATTAAAGAGCAGCTGAATTCCACATGGAACTGTAGTATTTGTGGGCAAGGCTTATAACCTTTAAACAAACCAGAGGCCAAATTCTCTGCCATGTAAATTGGCAGAGCTTCATAAACTTTAATGGAGCTGGGCCCTAATGGAACCATGACAAGTTTTAAGAGCAGTGAAGGTGATCTCAATTTAGGTAAAAGGTGGCAGAAGCTGAGGAAGAGAAAGGGGAGTTTAAATTGTTAATAATCAGTCCTCAAATGTCACTTTTAAACAGATAAAGGTCTCAGGCCGAGAACTGCAGTATCTGATCAAAAAAAGATATCTTTCCACGAGGTATTTAGTTCAACAGCTTTAATTTATATGTGAAAATGCAGAAAAAACTGAATTTCTTATTCATTAAACCTTGTACTGGTGCTTAACATTGTGCACAAAATGGGCAAAAGAGATATTTTGGGAAAAGTTTCTGAATGAAATGTGAGTAGTTTGGAGCAAACAAACCATAAGATCCACAGCAGGACAAAGGGAATGTTTCCATCAGCACAAACACATTGATTCAGCACTTATAGAGCATGAGGGGTTTATGTTTAGGGGAAATAATGTCTTTATAAAAAAATAATTGTAAATATAGGTAACATCTATTCACAGATAAAGCAATTGTGAGCCAAGCAGCATTTTGCTTTGGGGCTTCACTAGGAAGTTGTGGAAAGGTGCTGCTGCCCATTCACGTTGTACATTTAAAAACCAATTTACTTGGTAGCAACACTCGCTGCAGGGGTGAATAACCAGAATCCTGAGGGGGTGTTTGGGGGCAGTGTGTATTTGGTTTAATCTTTTGACTGAACTACTAAAATATTTTCTTTCCCATTCATGTTTAACAGCCACCAAATGTCTTTCCTGCCCTTCTGTAAAAACCCGGGGAGGGTTTGAGGTGATTTAAAACTGCAGTAGTTGGTTGGAGAAATGTTCATGTTGCTGTAATAGGGGCAAGAGAAAAAGAAGCATTGTTCTCTGTCTCCTGCTTTTCATAAGCTGGATCCTGGGAAGGTGAACAGTAGTACCTGTACTGGTGTAGCTGCTTCAGGGAGAGAAAAAGAGAGAAACTGCTGCCCAGCATCGCAGAGGAGGAGAAAATAAATGAGTAGACTGGGGGGAGTCTCTCATGTGCTGGAGGAAAGTGGGAAGCTGAGAAGTAAAAGGTGAAACAGGCCCTTTCTCCTTCTCAGTAATGGCAACTTTGAAGAAGGATCAGTAAGGCATTGCCAAAATATTTCCTTTTCTTGAGTTTTCTCAGAGGTCATAATTAAAACGTCATCAGACATGTAGGGGAAGGCACTCTTTGCTTTGGGAAGATCTCAGGAAGCAGCAGATGACAGAGGCAGCCCAGGGTGTACAGTTGCTTGTTAAGGCACTTTTTTGCCCAGCAGTTCCACATCTCTTTGCCATTGAAACATGATTTCAATTTCTGGTCTCATAAAGGGTTTCCAATTACTTGTGGTCTGGAAGTGGTTTATTCACATTGTAACGAATTATTTGCATATGATGAATTATTTGCTGAATTACTGAAGTGCTCTCCTAACTAAAAGACATCGTTGGATTGGGAGTTTATGATTTTGGGATGAGGATAAAGTCTTCAGAATCATCTTTACAGGGTTTCTACAACAGAGTAACTCCCAGCAGTTGGTTTGAAAATTGCTCTCCTCGCTGTATCTCATTTCCTTCTTCCTTAGTGCCCTTAGTTCCCAAAGGACACAGTGAATGTTGTCCTGAGTAGGATTTGAAGAAATTCGGAGTTCATTCCAAACTATCTAGAGAAACTCAAACAGTTCAATCTTTTAAATTCAATTACATTTTCGTGCAGACTTTACATTCTTAGACTTCAAACATAACACGAGAATTTCTTTCCTGCTCTGGATTCAGTGAATGTTTTTTGCTGTAACTTCTCTGGGGAGGCAAAGCAGCTCCCAGCTGAACAGCTCTTCACGTTCAGCAGGACTTCTGAAAACATGAAATTGAAAACAGCATTGTGTTTGAGCTCTAGACGATTTATTCTGACAAATAACACAAGGGCATCTACAGATAAACATAGATGATTACATGCTGGTAAAGCCGCCGATTGTCAGGAGACCAGAATAATGTTCTAGGAGGAAATATCTCTGTGTTTAATGAATTTTAAAGCATCACTCCAAAACCTGTGTTTCAAAACCACATTTTAAATCCGATACCAAGAGTGTGCTGAATTTATAAAATCAGTGCTCAAGAACTGAGTTGTGTTCATTAGTTTAGTTTGTCTTGCATGGACTTAACTCAAGAAAGCAATTGAGTACTGGTTGTACTTTTCAGAAGTAGCAGGTTAAGGCCTAGACTTACATAAACAGAAAGCTGAACCAAACAGGCAGATTAATTTAATCCTGTTTCAGTTAAGCTTTCACTAAATACTTTAGTCATTGTAACATGGATGATATATTCAATTATGATTCTGCTCTGTGTTTTACGAGAGATCCTCCAGAAAGAGTTAGTGGCAGTGACAAATATTCCTGAATGTGGCTGTAACTATCAGAAATTTTGGTTTATGGCTCCTTACTTAATACTTTAAATAGTAAATTAAAGGAGCCGTAGAGAGTAGTCAAATGCATCTTTTCTAATAATGATAAGAGCATTATGCTAGAGAGAATGTGAAAGTTTAGAAACCATATGAGCCATTAATTCAGCTGCTTCTCCCACAGGTGGTGTGGTATCTAATTCCTTATCACTCACAGCCAGTGGCACTGGGATACTCTGCCATAAGGCGTAGGTGCCTTCACCTCAGCTTCCAGATTGCAAACCTGCATCTGAAATATCTCTGCTCCCTTCATCTCCTGAGCGGGAATCATGATATGGAAAATTGAAATATTTGGTTTATGTCGCCCAACACTTAAAACCAAAACTAACCAAACAAAACAACCCCCGCAAAAAAAAAAATTAAAAATCCCTTTTGCCTTTTATAAATGATGTAAAGTGAAGACATATGACTGTATTTTGATTAAAAGTAATTACAAGTAACCTTAATTAGCTCCTGGTCCCATGAGTTTAGGGGAATGCTCTATTTAAAATGAACTAATGCGAAAAAATTAATACTTCCATAATGAACAAGAATGTTTTTTCCTTCATACTTTCCTCATGTTTAAAAGTAAAGGACTCTCAAACATTAAATCAAGTATAAAATGCCTGGAAGAGCGCTGGAACCATTAGGAATCCTACTGTCATCGTTCCCATAACTGGGTTTAAACATGGCATTTTCATGGATAGGTAACCATTTACTTTCTACATGAGTTGCTGTGATAAGAATTTATTACAGGACCTCAGGGAAATGTTGTTACATCTATTAAAAAAAAGTTACCATTAATTTTGTAGAATTAGAACATCGATTTAATTTGGCCTCCTTTAATTGATGTTAGGCAGCTTGGGAACGGATGTCCTCACTTTGTAAATGCACTTAATCACTTCTTGCTACAAAACCTCGAATGTAATTTTTCCAATCAGAGCTGACAGTTGTAGGGTTAAAGCTCAACACTAATAAATTCACAGGCACTAGGTACTGTACTACCTGCTATCCTTCTTCAAAACACTGACAGTGCAAAGCAAGTCTGAATAATTTTAATTAGACAATATCACTATGCGTTCCTTTTCTAAATAAATTTTATTTGCTCCTGTTAGCACAGTAATTCAATTTGCTGGTGTTTCTCTTCATGGGAAAAAAAATCCTTGTGTGCTTGTAGGGCTGTCAGGCGGCCCAGTGCACAACAGCTGTGCCTGTGCTCAGAGGGCCTGGAATTCAGTGGCAATTTGGGTGGCATTCCTGAGGGCAGAGAGGCTTTAGCAGCCTCAGGGTAAAAGTCAGGCAGTTCAAAAAGCAAATATCAACGTGTCCAGGTTAATGATGGCACTGTAAGGGAATGATATGGGGAGAATTTCTTGAAAAATTAATCTGCTTGTTCTCATTTGTGGTGATTCTTCAACATTTTCCATTTTGCTTGGAGAATAAAAGATTTGTGTGTGAGGTGTTTCAATGACTTATTTCTGATGTTTTATCATTGCTGTAATTAGGGTTTTCCCTGGAGATCATGGCCCAGGTAAGAATGAGATGTTGCTTGGGGGAAGAAATAAGAACTCCAGAAGTCCTTTTACTCTAGAATACCACTTTTCATTGAAGTGATTTCCCTCCCTTTATTAGTCTTGTTTACAATTTCCTCAGCACCTGGGAGGAGGAGCGGGATAAGAGAGCAAAAAAAGTCTTTTGTCTTGGAAAATCTCCTCAAGTAGTGAAAAACTGAGATTTCTTTTTTTTTTTTTTTAACCAGTAAAGTGGTGAAAAATTTCTGTAGCAGCTTTTCACGTTATTTTTATATTACCCTACCTTTTTTTTCTATATTACTAATGAAGAAAAGCTCTGGTTATCCATCCTGGATAACTCTCTGCTGCTTCAGCTGTTTCTCAAACACAATTGTTGGGCTTTTCTGCTTGAGTCTCTGTGGGATTTCCCCTGTGGAAGAAGAAAGTGATCTTTCAAGTCACTGGGACTTTGTATGTGTGTTTTAGTATAGTTTTTAGATTCCATAAATTGGGGCATGGCTGATTCATGCCTCTCTTGAGCTGGCAGTGGGAGCTTATCAAAATGCCAAGCTCAATTCATCCCTCAGTTCTCACAAAAAAAAAAAATTGAGGTGGGCAGAATAGAGGAAATTTGTGAAAAGCAAAAACACGTTTAATGATTCTAAACTGGGTGAGTGGGCAACCCAGCAGACCTTGAAGCTGAGGCCTTTCAAAGACATAACAACAGAAGCTGACCATGTACATGAGCTGTTCTATGGACTTCCTTTTTTCATTTAGGCTTTAGAAACTTTATTTGTATCTAAGGGCAAAATTAGTTGGGTTTTCAGTTCAGTGACCTGAGGATTACTCTGTAAACAAATAGCAGAGAGAGGCTCCTAATTGTACATTTTCTTTTAGAATTGTTTGTTTTCTTAGTCAAATGAAAATTTTTCATAAAAACATTGTAAAATTTGTCTTCTCCTGCCTTAAAAAAGGAAGATAAGTTGTTTCAGCTTTATAAATGAGAATAAGCAGCCTTATTCCCTGAGTGATCATAACACATCTCAGGTAAATGCATTAGTAGGCACTTTTTAATTATGAATGTAAAATACTAAATAGATCAAAGCACTGTGAAAACTGTTTTGGCTAACTACACAATTAGGGTGTGCTTTATCTTTACACCATTCAGGTTTTCATTGAAACTTTTGAACATATTGACCACTGTCAAATTTATCACTCTTCTTTTCCCAATTTGCTTTTCACACATAACTTTGAATGTTCTCACTTGTCTAGGGCTGCAGATAAGCTCTTCTGATGAGTGAGGGAATGAAGCAGATGATGTTTTAAACCCACAGATATTTTCCTTTCAAAGAGGAGGATTAGGGAGCGACTTTTAATTCAAATCCTGTTGATCCAGACCAGGCAGTGTGGTGTTGATAACTGGTGAGTTGAGGGCAGATGTTCAGCTTTCTCTGGAATATTCCAACTTTGCAGTGCTTAGAAGCTGAGAGGTGCAATGGGGCATAATTCTTTGTGCTATGCACATGGTTAAAAGCAGCAGCTATTTATGATCCCTCGTTTAATGGAACTTCTAATGGGATGGAGGAGAAGATTTCCCTTGCACGTGTGACATCCTCATGTCACATGTATGTAGCTTGTCAGCATCACCCCTTCACACCAATCTGCTTTTAAGCAGTTCCCTAACTAGACCAGCTGATTTCCAAGCAAAATCCAAATCGTGAAGTTTGTTTTGGTCTATTTTGCACCCAATGTATTTAAAATAAGAGTCTGTGAGGAATAGATCATCTGATGGGATCAATCTGAGAATAATCCATCTCCTATATGGCAATGTGAGTTCTAAACATCTTCTCTTTAAGCCCTGGTGTATCCATAAACACGTATTTTCTGTAATTAACTAATTTTGACCTGTTGTATCAACTTCCCTGTGCCAGTGAGGGAACACTGTTAATTTTAATACAAATATATTGCTTCTTTCAAGGCCAGGGAGCTTTCAACAGTGTAAAATTAAGATCATTGTTCTGTCATGCTCACCTGAAGTATCTGCTTTTCTGTGTTCAAAGGCAACTTACCCTATTGTGTATTGCTTAGAGCTCTCAAAAATCAGTTTTAAGTGCATTCCTATATTGATCTGATTTGATACAGGAGTGTACTGGGATATCATCACTATACAATCTGTCCTGAGGGTTTTACTTAATTGGCTTTGCAAAGTCTGCATTTCTCTGGGCTGACCTTTCTATTTTTATTCTAAATATTTATCTTTGGAGTCAGTAGCCTGCACTGACCATTTCACTGATGAAATTGAGGACAGCTGGGGATCCTGTTGTTGACATTTGTATTTAACCTCTGACTTTTTGAAGGAAATTCATTAGTGACTATAGAGTTCCCAGTAGTTCATTTTACTTTTCTTAATCGTGTAGCAAGGCCACCTCTCCTAGATCCACAGCCAACTGTTTAGTGCAGTTTTTAATGAGCTGCAATATCTTTGGGGAAGCTCATCTCGAAGGTCAGCTTCAGGCACAAGCAAGCCAGGTAATTCCAAGGGCTGTAAACTGATGAGGGCAGCAAAATCCCAGTTTTAGACAAGTCAGAACTTTGCTGGTGCTCCCTGCCTTGGGTTCCCTCTTCCTGCAGTGATGGCAAAGTGCCCTCTCCTCGTGGAGAGGCTTGGAGCACTGCAGTGGGACATGGCACATCCAGCCCCGTTCCCTTCTGTTCCTGAGCTCTGTCCTTGGAAGGACAGGAGGCTGCAGAGGTAATCCATCCCTCTGAGATGATGCAGGGCTTGCTGGCAGATGCTGGTGTCAGCCTACACATCCCATTTTGCTTGGCTTTCCCAGGCTCAGCTGTGCAGATGCTTGTCTTTCACATGGGCAGTCACAGAGAAAGACACAGACAACAGGATCCTTGTATTTCCCAGGGACAGACAGCATTTTCCAACTTTCCTGGGGAGAAAAATGTTTGATGAAGCCAGTCTGCCAAGGTGTGAAATAGAATTGGTCTCTGTTGGAGTGAAATTTTGAAATGCTTTCTGGTTGTTTCCACAAAATCCTGATGATTATATCCCTGTTCCTCCTGCTGCGTGTTCTCAGGGAAGAGGAGGCAAACCTGGGTTCGGGTGGGGGCAGGTGTCATCTCTTGAGCAAGTGGGTTTGTGGCCATCCCTGTCCCCTCCTAGAAAGTGTCACAGTTCTTAAGCACCCCACCCCTGGTTAACACTGTGACCCCTTTGGCAGGAGCAAAGGGGAAGCACAAAGAGCAAAGGCCCTTGGAGGTTTCCTCCATGGCTGACCCACATTCTGCACCAGCTGGAAGGAACTGCCCCATCCCACCCCACTCTCACCATGCAGTGCCTTCTGCTGTGCAGGGCTGGGGGCTCCTCCCAGCTGACCTGGGAGTGAACAGGATCAGGTCAGGTGGGAAATGCAATATTTTTACTTGCTTTCCTTTAAATCCCCCCCTCTCACACCTGTGGCTGCACCAAAACACAGGGCCTGGAGCGGGTCCTAATATAACTTGCAAATGTAGCTCCCTTTTAGCTCTGGGAAATCTGGGGCTTGAGAATTAAATTCCCAGTTCTTAGATCCTGGCTATCCCTGTGGAGTCCCTGAAGAGTGATTTTCCTGGAGTTCTTCCCTTAGCTTTCTGAAGCAGAGGGGAAGACAGCTGGGTTCTCTGCTTTAATTAGACTAAGGAAGCTGCTCATAAAAGACTGGAAAAGAGAGCAGAAATCAGCCAGCCTCCTAGTGGAAATGCTGCATGAATAATGTTGGGAGGGAATCGGTTGCTCCGAATAGTTAAATAAGCCAAACAGTTGTCAGTTGGTTTTTTCCCCTCTTTGCAAATTTCCCTGGTAACAGCCAGGCAAGCTGGTGATTCAGAACATGGTTCCATTTATTTGGTCAAAAAATGGTAAGAGTCATAAATATTTCAGAGGAATCTGTGGTAAGATTCCTCTACTGTGACTCATAAGGATTTGGATTATTATGATGAAAACATTTGTGAAGTTATTGAGTTTCTTTTCATCGAGAAACATTCGCTTGTGAATCCCTGCTAGGACTGTATTTCCCACTGCTTATCTTTATTTCTCCAGGGTTTAAAATGTTAGTCACCGTATCAGGGTACTAAAACAGTGCCTGGTGCTGGGGTGACAGCACAGAAAATGAATGCCAATATTCACACCATATATAGACTGACAATATTAGCACCAGGCAGCTCTTGGCAGAAATAGAAATTGCTATTACATTCACAAAAAAAAAAAAAAAAAAGAAGAAAGTAAAGCAACTAGGTTGTTAATATCTATTTCATTCACAATGTAATACAACTTCTGGGTGACTGGGGGGCTGGACATATGTATAAATAAAGAAAGGGAGATACATTAACAAAATATTAACCCAAATATTTCTTTCTGTAAACAAAACCCAAAAATACTAGTTTTCAATCTTGTGAGAAAATTCTAGAATTTAGTTATACTTCATATAAAATGGGTGCCACATAGTGGATCAGCAGCACAAGCTAAAGAACGCAGCATGCTTTTTTCGCTGGTATTTTAAGTCTGTTTTGGGGGGGGTTAGTTAAATAAATTCTGCCAGCTGAGGTAAGGGCCGTGGTGTCAGCCCTTGCTACTTGATGCACCAAGTGTTTGTTGGAGCCCCGAGAGGAGCAGTGTTTTCATTATGGGATTCGTGTTATTGTGCGCTGCCTGCGCCTAGAAATTGCTTCTTGACAGTGAAAAGGCTCTGCAGACAGAACAAGCTCCCAGTTAATGCAATCGCTTCCCCAGTGGAACCAATCCAGGAGAAGAAGAGAGGCAATTACAGCACGTGTTCAGCTCTCTGCATTCCCAGTGTTCCACCTGAGCCAGCCCATGGGGTTCGCCTTCTCTAGGATCTGCTGGATCACTGACATACCCACAGTGGTCCTGTGTGCCTCTTCCTGGGGGACTGAAGAACTCACCAGGGGCTTCAAAACCTAAGCAATATCTGTGACTGGGCTAAAAGTTGCTATACTTGAGCCAGAAACCAATTTCTGTTCTGAAGGCTGGAAGCTCCTTTACAGCCCTGCTTTAAAAAAAAGCCCATTCTCCCCCCATTCTTTCAGAAGCTCTTCTAAATCAGAGATTAACTAAGTTAACTAAGATAGCCTGGATATTAGGAGCTATATCTGTTATAGAAATATGACCTGGTAGAAAATTGTTGATTAGCATTTTTCTGCTTTGCAATGTTCCGTGGGGAAGGAACTGGAGGCCTCTTTCTCCTGAGTCACTGAACTCAGCCTGACAACAGACAATATTTAGACATTGGTGTTTGATATGTTTTGTAGTAAATGTTCATGGATCTATAAAGGGCGAGAAATTGAACACCAAGCAGGCAATTGTGGAAGGAATACACTAAGTATGAGCAACTAAAGTATTTTTTTATCTCCCAGTTATATTGTCTCTTACTAAACAACAAGTTATGTGAACAAAAATCAAACTGTTCATATTCAAGGATCAGTGTTTTATTCAGTAAATGTTTCAATAATCCACAGCTAGTTAAAATTCAATTTAAAATTCACAACAGAATTTTTGCTTCAGTTTCTCAATTTTAAAGGTTTTTTAACTACTATTAAAGGTCCAGTGTAATCTTTTGGGAATAATTTAATCATTAAAGCTTCTCTCACTTCTCTAAACCTAAAGCCAAAAGAGAAGCACCCTGTCAGTAGGCAGGGGCTGCTTGTGGAACTCTGAATCATCACTACAGACTGCACTTCCATGGCTACTCCATGTGGAAATGATGGCCAGGCAGTATTGCTTGTAGTGGGGAGGAAAAAACTGTTTTATTGAGATGCTGATAGAGCAATGGGTTATATAATTATATGTATTATATTAGAATGTGTGTGTGTATGTATATAAATACAGATATAAAAATACAATATAAAAATATAGGCATAAAAATACAATATAATTGTTCTCCCTCACAAAATTCTTTCCTTCTGAATTCATCACACCAGCTCAGCTCTTCAAAGCACCCCCAGAGCTGTGATCCCTGTGAGGACACAGTGTGCCAGCCCCATCCCTGGGCCATGCTGTGTTCAGGTCTGTCACGGGATTGCTCCTCTCTCCCAAATCAAACCTACCGACACTTTGAGCTACCTTTTCAACTTCTGAATGCTTAATTATTCTACAAGTGACTTTTATGGAAAGCATCCCACCAGAAAGAGTGCAGGAGACAGCTTTTTCTAGCTGTACCTAATCTCAGGTCTGCCTTTGATGTGCAGACCTTGGCAGATGCTCACACAAGGTCATTGCTCTCTGCCTCTTCCCACTTGCTCAGTTCAGTCAGGAATCTGTGCAGAACCAGATTCTATTTTGAATTCCTTCACATAGCAAAGAACAAGTCCCCTTTGAAAATCTATGAGCTGTCCTGTTTTAATACTAATGAAATATCTTTGGGAAATTCACATAAATTTTAATTGTTTCAGGATCACCTGGCAATCTCTATTCTGCTTAGAAATATAAATGGAGGCTTAGCAAAAAAAGAAAAGTGTTCACAATAATATCACTTGGTGTGCAGTAGGTGGATAGATTTTTTGCCACAATAAAAAGAAAAGCTGTTTTATAAAATAGCAGGGTGTAGGGTTAAGTAGGTATTTTAAAGAAGAGGTCATTCTGACAAAGTGACAAAATGTATAAAAGTGACTGCCCCCTTCTTAGCCTCTTGTCACCCAGATTTGCATAGATAATTCTGACAGAGACCAGATATTTTCAGAATAAGCTGAATTCAGCTGGTCTTCAGATCAAAGCCATCACAGCTACAACTGTTGGGCTTTATCAGGGAAACCTACACAGGAGACAAACAAATTTTTTATTTATTTAATAATGGTTATAAATTTAGGAATTGCTTGAGTTTGGTAATTAATGGATTTCCTGTGCTCTAGTGTCAGTTCTGTGGGGAACTGCTTTTATTTATTTAATTGAGTGATAATCTGCAGCTGCAAAAACAAATGTATAGGATTTTTGAGGATTGTTTCTTTTCAGAAAAGACACTTATAATTGTAAAATATGTAGTACTTGAGTATTTTCCCCTAATTGTGAGCACGTTCCATTCTCTTTTCAAAAGCTTTTCCTGGGGATACTCACGTGTCATAAATGGCCTTGAAAAATAAATAAACAGCATATCCTTTTGTTAGGAGTATGTGCATCTTATCCATCTGTCCTCCTCCTGTGTTCCTTCTGTGCTATTATTCTACAAAGTCAATTCTTCCAGAGAATCTATTTGATTCTATTTTTTTTTTCCCTTATAAGAAGCTTACAGGACAAAAAAGCAATAGAAATTCACCTCAATATTGTTCTTGAGGAGGTATTTTCCCTTACTACCTTGAACAAGCTTCTTGTATGAAAAATGAAATAGAAGCAAAACAGAAAACCATCTGCCTTTTATCCCTCTCATTTAATGGAGCCGAGCTCTCCTCAAGAGCACCTCGGAGTATTTAAACCAACTCCTGATGCAGTAATTACAGCCACTGCCTGGCCTGGTGCTGCAGGCGAGGCTGTGCAGGGGTAAGAAAGGTGAATTTCCCCACGTTCAAGGTGCCAGGAGTTGAGGGGTGGCAGAGGAACGGGAGCAGCTCCTGACACGGAGCTTTGAGGGGCCCCAGTGTCCTGTGCTGGCCCATCCCCCTGCCCTTGTCTTTAGGGGAGGTTAAAATGCTAAGGAGGATTTAAAAGAGGCAGTAAAGGGAAACCAGGAGAGTTTTCTGGAAAGGCACAAAGGCTCAATATTGATGGGCAATATTTCATACTTCTGGCTGCTCCTTGCCTGGGGGTTTGCCCCACACTGTCTCAGGCTCCTGCTGGGGTGCCGTGGGTTAATGATGAGCTCCAAGGTTAATGGTTTGACACGGGGATGCCTTTTGAGCCTCTGCAAGTCCTCTATTATTCTCCTTTTACTGTTTATGTGCAGCACTGCATAAGGTCACATATTTCTTGATGGAGCAGGCACTTGATGTAAATACCATTACAGCTGGAACAGAAAAGAAAACATCATCTAGCATTGTGTCTATAAACTAGGGAACAGCTAGTGTCACTACTGTTAGACCTGAAAAATGCTGTGGCTTTTGCTTTGTTTCCTGGGTTTGTGAGCATCAGACATGTTCTGACAAAATGCTGGTGACTTTTAGAAATGGATATGACTCTCTGGAATAGATGCCAATAAATATTTAGAAGTAGTTTGTTATTTTGAGGAGAAAGTCTAGATAACAAGCATTTTTGTAGCAAAACATAGGTGGAAAATATAATATTATAATATAATATTAAAAATATCTCTGCTCGCCGTGCTCCAAAATTCTACTGGTAACAAATTCAGGGAGTTTACCTATCTCAGTCCATAGTCCCAAAGAATCAGAATAGAACATCATAAAGCTGCCAAGTAGGACGGAAGCCCCCCAAAAGTCACTCTAAATACTGATCCAGCAGAAATGATCTGGGCTCTGCTCATCCTCGTTCTGAGTTGGTATTCACAGGGTATAAAACTGAGTAATTAATTTTGTTTCCTCTAATAAACAGAATCCTCTCGTTTTTATGGAATGTAACATTACAGTTTCTGAAGAGGTTTCATGAGTGAAAAATTCATTGCTATTTAGTGTCCAATTGCATCCAGCTTTAGAATCTAATGCCTTCTATTCACATCGCTGAGCAACGATTCTGCATCCTGTGCACTGGAAAGTTGATTCAGGCAATTTTCCCTATAGATTTGTGCCTATGTCACCTTTGGGCAAAAGATGAGCTAATAGAATTGAAATGAATGTAATTGGCAGAAGGTCAACCATGGAGCCGTACGTCTAGAGCTTCCAGAAAAGGCAGAGCTGTTTCATGTTGGCATATGACTTGATTAGTATGCAGGTAAGGTGATTGTGCCTCAACAGAATAATTGGATCATTGAAATATCTGCAAACCCTGGTGTATCTACAAAGCCTGAGCAGTGATTAGATCCTGCCTGTTCATCGCAGCAAGCCTTGAAATTCTTCCCACTGTGAAAAACTAATTTTCTGTGGGAATTTATTAAATAAGAAATCTGCATGCCACTTTACCTTGTAAGCATTACCAGCAGAATACAAAGATTTCCTTTGACTTTGATGTATGCACTTCACGGATGCTTTTATATCATTGTTTTGTTATTTCTCTGCATTCAGCAGAAATTCCAGTATCTCTTTCTTCTGTGGGTTTCTGGAGAGAGTTGCATCTCCATCTGATGATAAAGCAGCTGTTGATTTAAAGAAAAGGGAAGGAGGGGAAAGGTGGGCTGTGGAAAAAAGAGCCACAATTGGAACATGCCAGTACATTTCAGTTGTTGTGTTATGAAAACAGCCAGAACAAATAGTCACAAGTTGTTGCTTTTCAATCTTCATGTTTCTGTGCCATAATTGGTTTCTGCTGCATCAGTGAACAAATTTTATCATGTCATCTCTTTGTTTTTTGTTTTAAAACCAGGGAATGCTAATCTGTGTTAATAAGGAATAACAGGTATTACAGGGTAGGATTCCTGTGCTGCCCAGCAAACTTAAAAAAATAGAGGAACAAATATCAGCTTCCCAGAAGGATTGCAATATGTATTTCAGCCCTACAGAGAAGTGCTCTGAAAGGCAAATAACAAGAATTTAATAAAAATTAATAAATAAATTCTGCCCCATACTGACAAAATGAACCCACACCTTGGAGCATGTCTCAGTCAAAACACCTTTCCAGCAGGAGGGTGGAGGGTGCAGCTCATCTTCTCCCCCGAGCTAATGGCAGTCAGGTTGCTTGTAGTGGGATAGAAGAGTCCAAACATCTGCCTCCTTCACTCTGTTTTTGTTTTTAAGTGCTTGGCTGCTGTGGTGCAGCTACTCTGGGAGCCAATCTAGAGTCACAAACACAGCGTCACTTAAGCTCCAGTGTAGCAGAGCTACTGTGGAAGATAATCACCTAAAAAGAGTAAATCCTCCTGGGTTAAGGAAAAGAGTTGTATGCAGAGCTAAATGAATAATTCATAGGAAATAATTTTTTTTTCCACTTGCAGAATGGCTTGAGATTCTCTCAACTGTGTATTAATTATTCAGATGTTTCTGAGAAATGTTTTTCGTAAACTTTATTGTACAGATTGGAACTTTGAGCTCCATTCTTGCAATGAATGATTTAGAACACTGCATGGACTACCCAGACCTTAATTGGTTGGGTACACAAGCAGCTACGTGAATATATTTGGTGAGGATTCAAAACCTGTTTTCAATAACATCACTGTCTAATGAAACTTAAAAACTTCCTCTTCATGAGCTGTGTTTCTGTAGTAAAACACAACAGCTTTAATTTTTTATGAAAGTGAGCATCCAGCACATGGCTGAAAGTAATTCACTTGCAAACTGAAATGGATCTGTAAATACTTTTTCTGCATAATTTACACAGCTCTACTTGTGTGATACTAATAACTACTTATTAGCCTTGAATTTATACTACTCAGTAGGGGAATATTTCTTTGTTCCTTCTCTTAAAAGTTGTAATTATCTCTCCATTGCTGCCTATCAGTATCCAAGTGCTTTGAGGATGGTACATTAGGACCTCATATATTTGTGTAATGTACCACAATCTTGCCATAACAAAAATCCCAGACTGTTCCATAAACAAAGTCATTCTGCTAGATTTTCCTCATTTGTGCAAAAAAGACGAAAAAGTATAGTTGCCTTGATATCTTCATATTAGGATGCCAGAGTGTGTGAGAAAAATACATGTATTTCTCACACATTCTGGTGATAGCAATAAAATACACCAGAAAAAAAAAATCAGATGTATTTTTAGTAGTTTTGCTGGCTGCTTTGAGGCCCTTTAGAGGAAATGTTTATCAGATCACCATCTAAAGTGGTGCCATGCCGTGAACTCATAGACCTGGGTACTGGAAATGGGTGGATAAATTCTTGAAACATGTTTTTGACACATACTTAGTGACTTACAGAAGTGGTAGAAACTCATTGTTCATGTCCTTGCTGAGCCCCACTCAGGGAGGTACCTTGAGCTTGCTTTGCCAGAGTAATTACAGTTTGCTCACCTTGCTCTCATTGCTCCTCTAATTTCAATCAGATAAAATTAATCAGCAGTTTCCTGTAAAGCTGTTCTCTGCTGATTCTGCAAGTGCCTGAGGTCTGTTGCATTCCGGGGCGGGCTGGGTGACACACCTGGAGAGGGACACGGGCTGTGCTCCGTGGGAAGGTGCTGTGCAAATGTACCATGATATTCCTGCTCCTTTCTCCTGCTCTGGTGCTGCTTCTGGATCCAGTGCCCTATTTTTACCTCTAGCCTGGGATTCCTGGCCATTAATCTCTGATGCAGATTTTTTTCCAAATGCTTTTGGAAAAACTAAATGCAGGACAAGCACAGTATTTCTCTGGTCTGTCACTGCAGTAATATCTTCGAAGGGCTCGAGGAGGTTGGTTGAGAATAACCTGCCCTGCCTCAATCTGTGCTGGCTCCCCTTAACCACACTGGGTTCTCTCGAGTGCTCTTCAACCTCAGGCTTTATTTTTCTTCTTCAGCTGAATTTAGTTAAACTTAGAATATGTGTGGAGTCTACATGAGGATGGCAAATAATCCCACAGTCATTCATCGTGTGAACAATGTGATGTGTGAGCTTCTACGTGAGGGATCACAAAAAAAGTCTCTCCAGCCTAGAAAAGGGTGACTGAGGGAGTTTATGACAAAGATCTGCAACACCTGAGTGAAAGTGTGAGCAGTAAATAGACCATGAGAGTTCATTGTCTGTTCCCCTGCAAGAGTTAGGACACCCCAAAGGAAACTGCTGCTGCTGCAGAGTCTTCAGAACAAAAGGAGCTGCTGATTAACAGAACCTCTAATTAAGCCATGGCATTCTTTCCTGTCAGATTTTATGGTTGATAAAGTTTACATAGATTAAAAATGAGACTGGACAAATTCATGCAAGAGAAGTCTGTCAAGGTCAGTTAAATGTCAAGACACGGAAATGTGAGGAAGCCCTGAGGCTGCAAATAACAAGGAATTATCAGTAAATGTTAGCCCTGCTGTTGCATGGCTGCCTTGGCATCTTCTGCTGCCCCTGTGACATGGAGCTATGCAGACATCCAGTGCAGCCTTCTTTAACATTTCTCCGAGCCCACTGCAGTTCTGATTGAAAGCCTCCTGATGTAAACCTTCAAGAATTTCCATCTGTGTGTGGATTGCTGTAGATTTTGGACTCTAGTTCTCACAAGAATAAACATTAAGGTGTTAGCTAAAATTCACTGTTGGGTTTAGTGCTGAATGCTTTTGCGTAGTTTGAAGAAATTTGGCATTTGGACACCCTGTGCATTGATTGCAGATAGTTTGAAGTTACTCTAGAAAATGCAAATGACTCCATTTTATCTCTGTCTAGAGTTTAGATTTTGTGATTGGTTGGGTTTTCTTGGTCTTAATTAAAAGTTTATTTTTTTTTTTTCTGAACGATTTCCCCTCATCCTCCTCCCAAGGGACAGAATTATCTAGATCAAGGTTGAAGGAAACATTAATTAAACTTAGCAATAAAATAAAGTCTACAAAGACAGTGTTTTGAGTTTCTTGTCAATAAATCTCCTTATATAACTTTTAAAATGTCCTTAAATTTCATCACTAAGTGCAGCATTATAAGGCAGAGCATGTTTGCAGTGTCAGAGTGTGCCTGCCAGGATATCAAAATCTGAAAATAAAGGAGCATAATCATCTTCTTTCTGCTTCCTTGAACTTTCAAGTCAGTGCAGCAATTTAAATAGGGTTTTTGTTTTTTGTTTTTTTCTGGGTACTTGCAAAAACGTGTTACAATTGGTTTTATCTTTATTGTTTAAAAAATTATTATGAGGAGATAGAGAGAGGTTGGGGAGTTGGCATCAGATCGCCAGAGCTGACCTGGCAGCAGAATTAACATTCTCACAGAGTGGGGAGAGAGAGAGACAACAAAAGAGATTCTTCAGTGTAGATAATATATTCAGTTTTACTGGTTTTAGAACCCTGAATCAGAAAGAGAAGTGGTAAACAAAGAAAATAAGCAAAACATCATGTACTGCTATCTGAAAGTGAAATAGTTGGAATATTTAAATAAACAGCAGAGCTTGGGCCCTCCAGTGACATTGATTAGAACTGGCCATCTTTGAGCTGTGGAAAGATTGCACATGTTGGGTTTTTTAAGGTAGTTTATAAAAGCAGTTGATTTTAATGGACAGTTCATGAACTTAAGGACGTGCCCAAGCAATTTAGCACAGTATAATCTGGAACTTCAGCTTGACATTTCTCATTCTCTATAGCCACTGAATACCAGAGCTCTTAAGTCAACTTTTAAGTCTCACTTCCCTAAAATGGAAAATAATAATAATTAGAGATAATCTGCTCACTGTCAAACCACAGGTATGAACTGCAGCTGTCTCCATCAGAGGGGTTACTCACTGCTGATTGCTCAGTCAGCCCTAGCAATTTATTGCCATCAGCTGGTGAACCTTTAAACAGAACACAGGGCAAGTCTTTGTATGAATCACAAGAGATGCTCTTGCTTGGTAGTTGATATCAAGTCATGTCTAAGTGATGCTAAGTCTCATCTCAAAAAATATAGGTTGTAACACCCATTACAGCGTAAGGATATTTTCTGGATATGCAAATATATCCTGAAAGACACAAGGAATTCATAAGTTTTTGGCTGAAACCAGGCAGAGTCTGGTGGGGGGACACGGTTGTGATGGGAAAGGACAAGAGTTGTCCTGGAATCCTCTGTAGGTTCTTGTGTTGGTTTTCCATGGCCTGGTTTTTGGTAGTGGGGTGGCCACAGAGGTGGCTCCTGTGAGAAGCTGCTGGAAGCTTCCACCATGTCCCGCAGAGCCAATCTCTGGTGGCTCTGAAGATGGACATGGCACTGGCCAAGGCTGGGCCAACAAGAGGTGTTGGTAACAGAGAGACTTAAGAAGAAAATCAAAAATAAAAAGAAAGAAGAAAATCAAAAGAAAGTGGGGCACAGTTGGTTTTTTTTCTAGCCAGCAAAAGAGGAGGAGGTGAGAAGATGTGAGAGAACACAGAGACACCAAGTGCAGTGGAGAAGGAGGGGCAGGAGGTGCTCCAGGTGCCGGAGCTGAGATTCCTCTGCAGGCCGTGGTGAGACCATGGTGGAGCAGCTGTGCCCCTGCAGCCCTGGGGATCCACGGGGATGCAGAGATCCACCCACAGTCCCTGGGGATCCACGGGGATGCAGAGATCCACCCGCAGCCCTTGGAGATCCACGGGGATGCAGAGATCCACCCGCAGCCCTTGGAGATCCACGGGGATGCAGAGATCCACCCCCAGCCCCTGGGGATCCCCGGGGGATGAAGAGATCCACCCACAGCCCTGGGGATCCACAGGGATGCAGAGATCCACCCACAGCCCCTGGGGATCTATGGGGGATGCAGAGATCCCCTCACAGCCCCTGGGGGAGGTGCCCGTGCCGGAGCGGGCGGATGCCTGCAGGAGGCTGGGATCCAGGGGCAGACCTGGTGCAGAGAGGGCCCTGCTCCCAGGCTGGAGCAGCCTGGCCTCGGAGCGCTGCACCCCGTGGCAGAGTGACCCCCGGCACAGCAGTTTTGGGGGGCTGTGTGCCCGTGGGAGGGGCTCAGGCTGCAGCAGTTTTGGGGGGCTGTGTGCCCGTGGGAGGGGCTCAGGCTGCAGCAGTTTTGGGGGGCTGTGTGCCCGTGGGAGGGGCTCAGGCTGCAGCAGTTTTGGGGGGCTGTGTGCCCGTGGGAGGGGCTCACGCTGCAGCAGGGGCAGTGCGGCTGCAGCTCCTGAGAGCGGACCCACGCCGGGGAAGTTCAGGAGAGCTGTCTCCCGTGGGAGGGAGCCCACGGCCTCACAGGGGAAGATTCCTCTCCCGGAGCAGCGAAGGAAATCTCGGTGATGGACTGAGCAAAGCCCCGTGCCCTGTCTCCCTGCGTTGTCGGTGGGAAGGAGGGAGGGGCTGGGGGAAAAATGTGTTGTTAAGGCTTATTTTACTTCCAATGTGCCCCTCTGACTTTGTTAGTAATAATCTCCCTTTGTACCTCTAAGTTGAGCCTGTCTTGCCCTTGAAGTGTTTTCTCCTGGTCCTAAGGACCAACTCACGAACTCTGCATTAATTTTTTCTCTCCTCTGCCCAGCTGTGGCAGGGGAGGGTGAGTGAGCAGCTCGTGTGGGTGCCTGGCATTTGCCCAGTGTCAAACCACAACATTGAGTAGAAGGCTGAGGAATTAAGAGCTGCTTGATAGCTTTGGTTGGAGAATAGAACAAATAGACCAGGAGAAGATGAAGTAGTAGGAAAATAGATGTGGCTCTGTACAGGTTCCTTTACACCAACGTGTTTCAGGTGTGAATGAAATCCCTGGAGTTGGGGCTGGCTGTCTTTATCATCACAAGTTCTGATCCCCAGCAGAGAGGGCTTTATTTGAAAAAAAATATAAATGATTGATTTTTTTTTTTCTACTCTTTTGCTAGTGGAATAAGGTAGCCTGGTAACTTACTCTGTTTCAGCATTCAAGGTCTACAGAACAATTTTAAAGATTTGGTCCAATAATTTTTTTTTAATTAAGCACTTTAGAAGTTCAGTGAGACTGAATAGCAAGATGGAAAAAGTAGAGGTTTTAAAATGAACTAACAATTATTCACAGGTCATTCCTTCTCAGATTTCATTTAATCAAAGACCCAATAAAAGAACACATTGTAAGCTGGTTCATTTTTTACAATTTCTTTAACTTTTAAATCTCATTTTTTAAAATTATAATAGTCATTAAGAGACTAATTTTGAGATTCCCTCCAGAGTTTTCTTAATCAGGCAGATTTTATTCTGTCTGTGACAGTCATGCATTACAAGGCACTGAGTAAAGCAGTTAAATACCTGTTCAAGTACACACCTCTGGCTACACAAGTGTTCAAAGTTCATGTGTGCAGAACTGAGGTACATTGGCAAACTGGGGCTACCATGTAATATTTTTACTTTCTCCACATGAAAGAAACTGAATACGTTAGAAAATTCTGCTCTGAAATCACAGCATTTTGTTGGTACATGGATTATTTTAAATCATTTCAGCGATAGATGAGATTCTAATTTTTAGCTGTTTGCTAGGAAATTATAGCACTCTCTTTGTTTTAAAATATAAGGGCAAAGCACACTTTATCATTCTTTTCAGGGGAAACACTGCCTGGCTGAATAACACAGCAACCCCTGATTTATATGTGTATATCCACTGGAAAACTGTGGGTTTTGCCCACTTTTGATTTTCAAAGCTTTGTGAATGATGAAGAAATTCAGGTTAAGAATACTGACTGAGCTATCAAGGCTTGAGTTTGCAATTCAGAATATTATTGAGAAAATTTCTTGCATTAGTAAGGCCTGAATAGGACTTCAGCTGCTCTTTAGCATCATAATCCTCCCTGCTATTTCATGAGAACTGGCTAGTTAACTTTATTTGGTAGTTTAATATTCTGTATCAAATACTTTCATTTCATCCTTTAGCAAGATAAATCTCAGATTTGCAGTTTACTAAGAATTACTAACTGATGGTCAAAAAATATTCATTTAGGTGAATAAAAATGGCTATTGTCTGGCAGTTCTGTTACGTCCCCAGTATCAGCAATGTTATGTAATATACTGGTGCCACAGGATGCACCAAATTCTGCAAAAGAGTATTAAATGGAATAGACTTTATACCCATGAAGGACACCAAGAAGGAGGCCCTGGCTGCTACAGAGTTCAGGTACTTGGTAGAAGCATCAAAGTGCCTTGGTCAGAAAAGTGCTGCTGCCAGAAACCAGAGCCAAATTGTGATCAAATTGCATTCCTGCTGGAGAAGTAGCTAAAAATACACTTGAAAATTCTGTGTAGGTGCTAAATGGCATAAAAAAATAGAGTGTCCCTGGTCTGAATTTGCTGAGATATAAGTTGAAATCATAACTATTCAGCAGTGAGCCTTTTCTAGTATTGTAGCATCAAATTAAAAGAGAGAGACACAGTTGTTACAGCTGTGATAAGTAAAACAAATGCCACCAGCATGTGACTGACTTTCTCATCTCATTCTAAGTGAAGTTTGAAAATTTTCATTGACAATAGTACCCCAGATTGATCTAACTGACTTTCACTGGGATGTGGAATTTAAAATAAGAAAATCTGTTAAAACAAGATTACAGAGTCCTTGTGGCAGCTTCAAAGCAATTCTGAGCTCAACTCAAATTCCACATGCAAACATAACACACATACAAGAAAACTGTAGTGTATCTGGATGAACTGTCCATAGTCTACCTTAAGAGATTTCAAAGAGAGGTAAATCAGTTCATTTTTCTAGGTATGAAACTGGCTTTTCAGATTGCTCCACTCCCCACTGTTTCTCTGAGAGTGATGGAAATCTGCTCAATTTTTGTTGAAACCTCATTGGAAACTGTTCAGTATTCAAGAGGGTTGTTTGGGCTTTCTTTAACCTGGTGACTTTATAGAAGTGGAATTAACCTGAAATACTTTTGCTCTTTGGACTGTGTTTGCCACTTTAATAATGCCCTGTACTTAATCAATATTAAGGGTGTCAAATAATAGTTGGAGGTCTGGAGACACAAGCTCAGGACTCAGGAGCCGTTCTACTCAGGGGTCACAGGGGGACTTTCCCCTCCCTCCCACACCCCCCACTGCTCACTGTCAATGTGCTGCATAAATAAGCACGACTCTCTCTTGCCACAGGGATTCCACAGAGATGCTGGAGTGCAGAAGTTTCTGCCTCAGCAGCCTGGGATCGTAACAGGCTGCAAGGTAAATTGAAAGCTGTTCACTTCCCTTTAAAATGCTGCATCTGAGTCCTGATGTTCTTCACAAACAATTAAATTTAAAACCATCTCTGGGATGTTTTGCTCTATTCCAGAAATGAGTTAATAAGAATTTTCATTTTTGTGTTGTAAGTCTGAGTCAGGGCTGGAAGGGATGAGAATTGTAGTGTTGTGTGTACCTCACTGCTCTCTGGGATTTGTAAGGGAGGCCATTGCCCTGTCTTTTCCTCTTGTATCCAGTGTCCAAACTTTGGGTGAACCCCCAGTTCTGGCACAATTGACTCTGTATATAATAAAATAATTATTAATTTAATTTCTCTAATGATATTGAGGGCTGGAGTAGGTGACTGCTGATGTATTGCCTGCACCTTCTGAGCTTTTTGGGGAATATTTATCCTATGCAGACATTCAAAATCTGCATATTCTTCTCCTGGAGCATTATGCTGCACTTGAAGCGATGCCAAAATTCTTCTCTTCCTCTGGGATCCAGTGGAGGTCTCTGTTAGGTGACAGACCAGCAGCCTTTGAGGACTCAGTCATTTCATTCAGCATGTGACAAATTTTATTTTCTTCTGAACGTTTCAGGCATGGTTTTGATCTGAAAACAAACCCAGGGTGTGCTGGTTGGTTCTGTGTTAGGGTGCAAAGCCACAGCTAATTAGACATTCCCTTTACTCTCACAGAGACAGCATTTGGATCATTTGCTCTGATCCATTCCTTAATGCTTAATAAATTTTTCACTGTTACACTTTAATTCATTAACTTCACTTTTGAAAGGATTGAATCAGCTTTTTGAGGCCTGTATGTGAACATGAAAGAATAGAGGCAAGAAGTTTGATTCTTTCAAGCCACAATCCCAGATGCCTCCACACTGCTTTGAGGATCATTATCCTGCTGGAGTAATTTAGACACTTTATTGCCAGGATTCTTTCTAAGAGTGCAATTAGAAACTCTGAGCTGTTGGTCTGAGCTGTGCTCTGCCCCTGGGTTCTTGGTTGAGAGCATTTCCCATTCTCTCAGTTTGGAGAATACCCTTGATTGGGTTAATGATGTTCAAAAGCACTGAAATTGTAACCTTGTCCCTTTATTGCTTTTTTTTTTTTTTTTTTTTTGAGTACATTGGTTTAGGAAAGCCTCCATTTCTGCAGCTGAGAGAAGATCTGAGAATAAACATCCAGTGGGAAGTTGGGTCTTGGAAGTGCTGGGCAGTGTCAGGCAAATCCTTGGTGGTGGTTTTTACCACCAACAGTGACTGTTTAGGAATGCCTTGTATTTTCCACAGTAGCAAAATGCTACAGTGTTCCCTAGAAAGAGCTGTCAAAAATATTTGGGTTTAGCAGCTTCTCACCTCTCTAGTTCTGTAATTTTGAAATGTTTATTTGCATTAGTTAAATGTGCAGAGCAGCTGATTCCACAAGATAACTCTTCCTTGGGAAGAAGCAGGAAAACAGTATTGGCAAGGGGCTTCTGTGTCAGTAATGAACTTGACAGAGCCAGGCAAAGACATCCTGGGTGTGGTCTCTGATCATCTGTACCAATCTAGAGATTTGAGAAATGCATTTTAAATACTCAGGAATTACTGGCAGTATTGTGTGAGGAAATAATCTTTAATCCTCTTTGATGGAACCTGTGGTGCTCTGCCATTATGATAAAGTCGTGCAGGAGGGTAAAACACCATGAGCTGCCTTAATGTCTGCATATATGGAATAGACACTTAAGCAACATGCATATATATATATATATATGTACATGTTTTTATTGACCTGTTCTTCCAGCTCATTAAGCACAGCTGTCACTTACTATCAGGAGCAAATGCAATGGAAGTCATTTGGAGAGGGAGATGATTGGTTGTATTAAATTTACCATGTGTTGTTTATCTTGCTCTGTAAAGAAGAGCTGTTTTATTGCAGAGGTTTGCCCAAACCCAGCCATCACTAAGTGGAGGAAAGAGACAAAGTGATAGAGTGTAATGTGATAGAGCCAGTGGGAGGAAAAAGCTTTTTTCCAATGTTGCTGGACAATAATAGGTATCCTCCTGCCAAAATTGGAGGCACAGTACAGACAGATCACCTAAGCTGTCTTTATTTTCAAAGGCATTTTAATTTCCAGGCTACAATGACAGTGAGTGGCTGATAATGTTGTTTTTTTTTGTCCTCCAATTGTTCAATTGCTTGTAGGGGAAATCCAGACCAAGGTATGTGTTAGGCATCTAACTCTCCTGCATTTCAAAAACATGTTGAGGCTCCTTACTTCACGAAAATTTTCAATCACATTCCTTAAATTATCTTGTCATATGTCCTTGTGAACCATTGTAGTTGATGACACAAAATGAAATGTGTATCTGACATATTAAGGGGGGAGTGACCTGACTTTTGTCTTTCTTTGGTGAAGTCATTTAATTTCACTGTGCATCAGGTACTGCCAGAAGAACCAGATGAGATTTGTTGTTGTTGTTGTTGTTGTTGTAATGGGAATTTTCATTTTCAAGTCACAGTTCAGGAAATTTTCTGAGGTCATGGGCATATATTTTATGCCAACATGAAGCAACTTTCAAAGAGAACCACCCAAGAACACTGCAGGAGTCACTACACTCTCATTTGTTGTTGGAAGTGGGTACTTCATGAAGGCAGGTTTAATTTACAGGTGCAGGTGTGTATCTGAAAGGACAAGCTACAGTTGTAATTAATGGATTTGATGGTGCAAAGGAAGGGCGAGGGAAGCCTATCTCTCTTCCTATGCAAACAGGACATGAGCCCTTTGTGACATGGGATGCTCAAGGCTGCCCTGCATTTGCACTTCATCCCCTCTGCCCACTTTACAGAGCTCTCACTGAAGAGCTGTGTAAAAATGGGCACATTCTTAGACTAACAGCTTCTAGGTTCAGAGTACTGTCACTAAGTAAAAATGACCTCTAAAGGCACTGTTGTGTTCAATGTTGATAAATGTAACTTTAATCCCAAATTCTTTATATGTAGAAACATAAAAATAATTAATTTTCTATCCTACTTATCTTGAGTACTCTGTAGGTGCCTGTTCCTAGTAGAGCAATGAGAGAATGCTCTCTGGATATTTCTTACTCCTCAAGATCCAGAAATCATAGTTGCTAGTCAACAAAAAAGGGGTATTTGATTTCACTTATTTTACACCTTTCAAAAAATAAAACAGGAAACCCCAAGTTGTTAGACAGCTGAATTTCTAGGAGGGACACTTCTCTATGCTCCTAATTCCCATAAAAGTAGAGAAAGCAAAATGTCATTGTCACCAGAGCAATGCACAGGCTGCACATCATTTACACAAGGAGACATTCTGTCCCTGGGATGCTACAAAGAAGCAGCTGATTGAAGCATTAACGTGCCCCAGCCCTTTTCTGAGAAAGACAAGGTCACTGCAATGGCTTTAGTGACTGAGAAGTTGATACCTGATTCCTCCCCATCCCTGCTCAGCATGCCTTAATCCACTGACTACAGCGCTCAGCCTTTTTTTCGAGGGGAAAGGAGGTGAAAACAGCCTAAAGAGATGAATATTTATGTACATATTTCTGTAATTTCAATTCACTCATTGAATCCAGCTCATACGTACAGCACCCACCAGTGGGAGGATCCAAATCTGTACAAGTGCAAACACTGCTGGGGAGAAAGCTTTCTTCACCAAAATAAAAAGGAATGGAAGCAAACCTTGTGCCTAATGATGATGAATATCATCAAAATGACTGCATTCAGGGGAAACAAATACTCTTAAATGCTCTGTATATATTATCCTCATCTTTTTATTTCATGGTGAAAATGATAAGTGAAGGAAGAAGCGCACTGATGGTGCCTAATGTACAGCTACACGTGTCTCTCTATATATATCCCAGAAACACTGGTAATGCTCTTTCAAAATGATCATTACTTAGCTGAAGAAAAAGGTGGCAAGCCCAGCTTGCTTCCATGGGAGACAGCGCAGACAGCAAAAAGATAGAAGGTTTTTTATACCAGCTTTCCTGTCATTAGTTGTCAATTAATTGCACTTAAACCAATAATCCAAGAGGGAACAACAATCATTTATTAACCATGAAGCGGTTGTCATTAAAGCCACAAACCAAAGCTGGGCTTGGTGGGGAAGACCCTGACCCCAAATCCAGGGAGGACAAAAGGCGGGAGCTCCCACTGACCTGGGGACTGCTTGGACAGCTCCAGCTGTTTGGCCTGGCCTGGCACAGCTGGCAAAGGGCAGCAGTGGTCTTCTTGTAGGAATCCAGGAAGGCTGCAAAGTCTGATTATCAGAGGGAAACTAGAAGCTCTGCTGAGTTTATCCTGGTGCCCTGAACATTTCTCTCTTTCAAGTTTTATCTATCGTCTACTTATTTAGTCTGTCTAATGAACAGCCTCATATGTAACCCCATAATGAAAACATTACAGAGTATTTCATGCTTAGCTGGAGCTGAATCTGTCTCTTTGTTTGACCAAGACACACATTTGTAGCGTTATTAGAAAATAATCCATCCAGTGTATATTTTAAAATAATTGCCTGACATTGATTTTGAAACGATGATATTTATCAGAGAATAACACTAATGATATTATTGATACTGCATGCTCATTAATACAGTTGTTTTTATCACCAGTGACAATTCCTAGGAGCCCACTTTTGAATTAAGCCTGTGCACCAGTCACTGTATAAAATCAGCCCAAAAACACAGACGTTGCCTCATAAAGCTTATGATCTAAATCTAAGATAAGAGATGACAATAAGATGATGTGGCTGGAGTCACAACACATCTCCAGTCTCAGTTTTATTAACTGGGGAGGGCATTGCAGCCGAGGTGAATTACAGGGGGAAAATGAGCGAAGATGATGGGCTTTGTTTGTTACTGCAAGTGGGAAAGAAGTTGTGACAGGGTCTCTTGTAAGATCAAGCCCTGGGACAGTGGGTATGGACACATGCACTGATCTGGAGTAGGTGACCTGCCACGGAGTATCATGGCAGTTCTCAAGCCCTCAGATCTACAGGAACATTTCTGGTGGCATAAACAGCTCATCAAAAGCCAGTTGGCTACCATAGCAGGGGATATGTGTGGTGGCACACCTGAGCAATGGGACTGGAGAACAGTATCAGATTCCATAACAATCCAACGTCTTCAGTGGTGTTGTTACCTTTAATGGAACAGAGAACGTCCAAGTGACTCACAAAATCCAAGTGGGTGGAGCAGTCTGTGACCAGCCTGACGTGGGAGTCCTGCTCAGGAGAGGTGGGGCTCATTAACATAGCAATTTGCATGAGCTAATGAGGTGGTCCCAGAATTCAGCTGCTGGAATGATCACAAAGCAGAGTTATAAAGAATCCCATTGCAGGCCCCTGACAGCTCGCAGTGCCATAACGGAGCCGGGCATCCCCCTGTCCTCAGCTGCTGGGGTTTCCAGGTACATTCACACTGGCAGGCACATGGGTTGTGCTGCCACAGACTTGTGATTCTTTCTGGGTAGGCTCCCACTGATGATAATATTTGACATTCCAGATATTCCACATTCCAGATTTTTCCCTGTTCCTGGCCCTGGAAACAACAAGCATTCTCAGGATAGTGGCCACTGTCTTTATCAAACCTGTTTGAAGGGGTGCTGCTGGGAGACAAATATTTAATTGATTTACAACACAGCCGCAGTGGGAAGGGGGAGAGTGGGGAGAACCACAGCATACTGGAATTTGAAATACCAAAAAACCCCCGATGTTTTAAAATTCCAAGCAGTGAGTTTGTTCTTAGGTTAAAATGGATTTTCTAAAACCAAGGCAAGTCATTCTGGTAATGGTCCTCCTCAAAGAACTGCTCCTGAATGTGAATGGGGAAAGCTGCTGTTCATGAGGTATTCCAGTGCTTAAATGGTGTCCCCAAGCACCACAGTTTTCAACAATTATGAAGAAAATAAAATACTGAAAATGTGCAAATGTGAAACATAATTTTCCAATTAATTTAATATCATCATGCTTTTCATCACACAACCTGAATAATAATTTCAGAAAAAATAATTTGTCAGAAAAATAACAGATAAAACAAACATTCTGGTATTTAGAACAGTCTATTTAGAACATTCCTAATGCTTTATTGCATTTGCATTGCAAAGAGAGGTAATATCCTATCAGACATTGAAAGGCTCAATAGATGTATGTTCATCACTCAGTAAGAAATTAAAGAGAGACCTTAGAGTAGAATAAATAATGAAAAAAAAAGAATCCATGTTCATTCCAAATCTGTCTAAACTGATGCATTGTCACAGGCTTTTAACAGGTCCAGAATCCCTGGAGGCTTCCAGACTTCAAGAAACTGAAATGAATCTGATGGAGGGGTTTTCAAATGAATTTGTAAAGGTTTCAGGAGTTTCCTGTTTTTCTTGCATGTTAAGATCCTTGCCAGCTGTTGTAAAGAATTGTTTGTTTTCTGGTCTAGTTTACCCAGTCTGAGACAACATGAATTCAGTACATCAGAAGTTTCTCATTAAACATATTTTGTTTTTGTTGTATTTCCCATTTTTGCTAAGTGGGAAGGTATGAACTTTTCATCATGAAAAATCAACATGACCTTCTGCAAAAATGAGGTGCAAGCATTTCAGCATTTGGATATTCTGGCATTTCACTAAAAGACCAAATGAATTTTAACACATAATATATTTTAAAATATGAATAGTAACATCAGTTGCTTTCCTTTGCCTGCCTTGAAATTTATTAATGCATTTTGAAGTGATCATGAGAGTTCACCTCAGTAATAATAAAAAAAACCTGACCAGGAAAAAATTGGGAAATTTTAGGTAAATTCCTTTTTTGTTAATTCCTTGAAGACTCCTCTGTGGTATATAATATATGAGTGCTGACAACATTTTATTATTTGCTGTCTGCAAGGTATGAAGTAATGGTTCTCCTAATAGAATTTAAAATATGTCATTTGCTAAAAATTGGAAGATTTGGAGCCAATGTGGTGGGCAGAGTCATTATAGATCCTGCTCAATGTGTGGTGCTTCCATGTTTCAGCAAGGAAGGGCCATTGCAGACAGCTTGTACTGAATAAATCCCTGATAAACATTATCACAACACTGGCAGGAATGGTCGGTTCCCAAACGGGAGAAACTGTTCCACGCAGATTTGACTGTAACAGTGTGAGCTGACCCCCTGGTGCCCTGTGGCTGCAGGGGTGGGGAAAGGTGAGGACACACCTGGGTGCATGGCTGGGCTGGAGCTAAGGGGGGATAAGTTCTGGCAAAGAGGTGTTGTAGGGCAAAGGAGCTCACCCACACCAGGCCAACACTTCTGCTCTTTCTAGGTAGAACACCTTGTCTGATAGTTACTGGAATAAACATTGAGTGCCATAAATAATAAGAAGCTTGATTTATAAAAACTTTCTGTTCTTCACCTGGGCATGATTCAGGTTTCCTGCTTTTAGCTGAACTCCATTCAAGTGCTCTAAGGTGGCTGGGGCATTCAGGATTCTGTTTCTGCCACACTGAACTCAGCTGCAGTGGAAACCCAGATGAGTAAGTTAAATAGATTCATCTTTGTTCCTTTATTGCTGATGAGACTCTCTTTGGGACCAGAAATGGTCACTTACACGTCCTGGTCAAAGAACATGCACTTTGAATTTTAGAGAATCAAGAACAAATTAACAGGAAAACACAGATTCTTTTTCCCCCCAAGCTCTCAGAGCTGTGAGGTGTATGGCATACATCACACAACAATAAGTATAGGTAGGGGTAAGCTAATATATAAAGAATAATCTTTGATAATGCATTTGAATTGCTAGCAATGTCCTAAACTCTAGTGGGTAACTGATAGATCTCAGCATTCCCTGTTCTCTCTATGCTATAGGGATTATATATCTTTTAAAATAGAATTTCCACCATTTTAGTCTAGTGGAGTTGTGGAAGACTGAAAATAGCATTTCAGTCTGCACTGCTTGGCTGCTATGCTTCCCAGATGGCTCGGAGCACTTTCCTTCAAAGAAATTCCTGTCACAGTGGTTCCGTACATGTCTTAGGCACCAACAATGCATTTCTGTGTCAGCAAAATAGTTCTGACAACTGCAGGCACCGCTTGTGTTTGAGGGCATTCTGAGGAAATAACCTCTGCAGTTAAATGCTTGTAAATTTTCCATCGTGGTGGCTCAGTCCTGTCGATTTTACTTGAGGAAAACCTGGCTGGTTTCTGTTAGCACAGGCTTTGCTTTGGTGTGATGTGTTGGGTTTGGGCTCCCTGCTCCTTGTGTGATGCATTTGTCTCCCTTGGCAGAGGGGAAGGTGCAGACTGCCTTTTGTGTCCCCCAAAGCCTGGCTGGGGTCCTGCAGCAGAGCTCTCAGCCCTGCCTGCTACATCTGTGGCAATTCCACCCAGAGGAGATGTTGCAAGACAGTGAGTCCCCAGTGGGATGTAATAGAATGGAAGCAGATGGTGAGCTGAGGAGAATTTCAGGGGAGGATTACATTTTCCAGTTACTGTCTTTTTGATTTCACTGTTATTGTCTGATGAATTGTGTCAGATTTGATCCTTCAGATTGAAAAGCTGCTTCTCAATGTGCTCCCAAATGTACAAATAAAGTAAATGGCTGCTGCCAATGTACTGTCTCAGAAACTTAATTTTTTAATGCCCATTAGGAAGGGCCTTTCATTCTGTCAGTG
Source organism: Coloeus monedula (assembly GCF_965178545.1). Lineage (NCBI taxonomy): Eukaryota > Metazoa > Chordata > Aves > Passeriformes > Corvidae > Coloeus > Coloeus monedula. Next base: position 13,349,081 of record NC_138796.1, on the reverse strand, counting down.
TACAGTGTGATTTCTGCCTTCAGGTAAGGATTTTTTCTGTCATAGTTTGGGGTTTCAGTAGCCTGCTGGGTTTTGATACATAACATACCTGAGTACTCACCATTTACTCCTGGCCAAGGCAAACAGAAAGGCTTTCCCTTGCCCTGGCTTGTTTGTACAGCTTTCCTTTGGCTTGTTTGTAGTCCCTGATTAGCATTGGGGTCTGTAGAGTCCTGCTAGCAAAAGCCAGACTAAGAGACAAGGGAGACATAGACCCTGAGAGCTCAGAGCCCAAATGTGAGCCCATCCCTGGTGGGAGGGCAGGGCCAGCTCCTGCGGCGTGTGAGTTAATTCAGTGCAATTGCATAGAGATGCCCTTTCTACAATAGCAGCAGATCACTTTGATGTGCAACTTAAACAGTGATACTTTAACATGCTTTCAAGTATCTATGAGAAAAAAAGAAAGTCAAAACTTATTTTCAGCACAAGGATATTCTCTGGATAGACTCTACCTGTTCATTAAGGCTGATACTTTAAAAACCCCAGCAGCAGAAAGTCTTTCATATGAATGTTGTGGAATCAGGAGTTAAATCTTGGATAAGGTGAAGCCCCCCTCTAACTGTGGCCAAACATTGGTGTGCCTGCCCCTGTATTAGATGTTGCTAGTGTTGATAGTATTTTTTGTTTCTTATTGCAAAATGATCATTATTCTCTGGTGATCATACATATAAAAGTATAACAGAAACAGATCTTTTCTGTATCGTTCCTTTCTATGTCCTTATAGCACATTCAGTCTTATTTTCTTTCCCCCTCAGTTAAATCCTGCATGTTGATTTATTCCATTATGGAAGACAAGGTTATAGAAGGATTTTGACTCTTTTGAATTGAATTGAGCTATGAGGAGTGGGTAAATCTAAGTAAGGTTGGAATTTGTAGTAGATCACTATGACAGCTTTCTGACTGCTTCCTTTTATTTAGTGTTGTCTTATTTACTCAGGCCTAGAGACTCATAAACACTGTAAGTGCACATGTAAGTGTAATGAACTTCTCTTCTAGACTGTTATGGCTCAGCCTCCTTCAGTGTCTTTTAAAAATTGCCATTTCATATATTGCTTTGATCTTCTCCCTGCACAGATGTTGCAGGTAACCAGGACATTTGAGCTTCCTGCTGCTGTTGCTGTTCAAGCACCGCAGTTCTGTGGTGGAACATACTTGGGAAGGGTTCATGTTTAGTATTTTTCATGCAAGAATGGTTTAGAAGGACTGGAAGTTCCCAGAAATTCTGAATGTTTGACTTGACTGGCATCTGTTACTTTCTGGAGCCTAAAGAGACAAGAGGTTCACCACCCTTGAGGGTGCCTATTTACCTTGAGGGTAAAATAATCTGAGGAATTCTTGTCAATATTCGTGAGAGCCTGGCCAGACACCCACAGCTGTATCACCTTCAGAGAGGCTGCTGTAGAAGCAGCTACACTGCTGATGTGATTCCAAAACAGAAGGAATGAAAGCAGTTATGTGTAAGAAAGAGGGTACAGTCAGAGTGTTGGTCCTACAGCCTGGCTGGGACAGCAGGTGGAGAAGAAATAGGGTGTGGATTGATAAGAAGGAGTCAGAGCATCAACATCTCGTTGTTGGCTTTGCAAATCAGGTTCAGTTCCCTAAAACATGATTTATGAACAGTACACTGTTTACTGGCCTGGGCAGCAATTATTAGGACAGATGTAAAGACATAATTATATCCATGTATAAGGACAGATATTTTGCAATTCTCAGCATCTTTAAATACATATGGAAATCACAGCATGAATGTGCACATCATTCCTGAGTGCACCCCAGGAAAAATGCACCTGCAAACAGAGGGAGCCCTGTCCTACCTGGCTGAACTCAGGCACACAAAACCATCCTGCATTTCCATGGGCTCTCATTGCAAAATGGAGGTTCCTTGGGAAAAAAAAAGGCACAAACAAGAAGAATTACACTTCAACAAGCACTAGAATTTAACAGCTTTTAGATGGGGATGGGTATTTAGTTTAAACTTTGATTTATGACTTTATTAATCCGAGTCTGAGCTCTTGCTTCTGTTGCACCTGGTTTGCATTTATCCTATAGGATGGAAATAATGAAAAAAGTACCCTGAGTTTATTCTCCATAAAGGGAATTTGGGGCTGCATCTGGCCATTTTAGGAGTACTTTCAAACATTTCTGTTCCAGCAATCTCCATGCTATGAAAGCCCCACAGGCTGTTAGACAGTTATATGTCTTTTTGTTCCTCTCTAATGAAGCCATAATAAGGTACCAAATCTCTTGGAATCATTTCTCCAAAATGAAATAGCAAAGCAGTGTTGAGTTGGGCTATTGCAGCCCTGTCAGCACCGCATGATAAAGTAGCATAAATACAAATTACACCAGCAGCAACAGTTTTTGGTGCACAAAAATAGGAAATATTACTTCTCTGTGCGTGTTTTTTGGGCTTGCATGACTGCTGAGAGCTCTGGGGATTATCCTACATGAATCTGAGGAATAGTGCAGAGCCCACTGAGCTTCCATCAGCTAGGTCCTGTGAAATTAGTGGCAGTAGGAAAAGCAGGAGTCTCATCACTTTTGGAAAATACTGGAACGGGAAATTAAATCGCTAGTTTTGAAAGAGTCCAGAAGAGTACAAGAATGTCATGATGACTCCTGGTGCCCAACTGGGCTGTTAAGACATAAATAATTCTTGAAACAGGGATCAAAGTTATGTTTCTAGTTTTTGAGGGCTTTTTTCAGTAAGCACCTGAAAATTCCATATCAGGATTGCCCCTGTATAATTCAGTGTTTCTGTCCCAACCAGAGATCCCACCTGGGTGTGTTCATTGCCCCTGCCCACACTAAATATGCCCAGAGGAGCTGGGCCTGACTCCTCCCAGCTGTCTTGTGCAATCCCAGGGAATACACCTCACTTTCCCTCTCCCTTTGAAAAATAAGGTTCTTTCAAAATCATCAGGTATGATATTGCTCTGAAAGAACCAAATCATATTTTATCAGCAGGACTCCCCTGAGCAGAGGTTTAATGAATGTGGAAATACAGGGTTTAAAGTGATTGTGGCTTATAATATTGCACATTAAATGCTACTTGCACTTGCCCCATGAATGTTTTTTCTCCTGTAAACTTCTAAATTAAGTAGTGTAGACTGATAGAAATATTTTTCTGTGTTTGCATCTTTGTTTTTGAACCTTCTGCCTGAATAAATTTGTAAATTATGTACATTTGTTTTTCTTATCCCACTGTACATAAATTGTATAGATAAAATCAATACATTTTATTGTGCTACAATTTTCTATACAATGTAAAACTGAAGACCAAAACAGACATAAATATATACTTTGGGACTTTTCAGGAAGCTATAAAAGATATATGGGATTGACTTCTTTAGCACAGAGAAGAATCTGTAACCTAAGTTTGTTGAGGCAAAATTTCTCTGAGTTACAGTTGTGAGAGATGGACATAACACCAACCACATAGAGTGGGTGGAGTTGTTGAAATTTAGGAAGTAATACTTTTGTTGGTATTCTTCTGTCCTTTCGGTGCCTGTTTTAGTATTCTCCTCTTCCATTTCTAACTCCACAATCGTTTACGTTTATTAACTTTAATTATAAAGCTTATATGCCCCTGTAGAGGGCTTTAGTGGAAAATCAAACCAGATGCTGCAGTAATCAGATTCTTGAAATGAAAAACACCTTGACAGGACCATCTTAAGCCACGTTGTTGAAAGAAGTGAAAATAGGAAAAAAGCAATAACTCAACCTTCAGGAAACTGTGGGCACAAATAAAATTTAGCTGTAATAGTTTAATGTGGGAAAATCTTTGACATTTATGCAGTTTATGACTGCACCGAAAAATTAAAGAGGGTGGTGAAAATCTGTAGCTTGGTGATGAAGTTAAAATAAAACAGCTGATACTGTTCCTCTGTAGGACAGAAACCTGCCCCACATCTGGAAAATGTTCATTTTTCTTGATGAAAACAAATTTGTGACTGTAAATGAGCAGTGAGACAGTGGATGTGTTGGATTGCTGATAAATGACAGAGGCCAGAGCAGCTGGAGATGAACCAGGGGAGTGCCCAGAACTCCTGGGCACTGTGAGGGTAAAACTGAGCCTGGCAGTGGCTCTGCTGAGCAGCCAGAACAGGAACGTGGGGTCTTTCCAGGGCAGTCATGGAGAGCAGGGAGGATTTCCTTAGCTGGGCATGGGAGGGAGGAGGAAGTACCACTGGTAGGAATTCTTTTGATGGAAGAGAGCACAGGGGAGGTTGAATGTACGGGATTATGGTGTAAAGAAGATGAATGGCTCCATAGATTTACTGTTCTGTGCTAAGATCCCAGGCCTGGCTTAAGTTAGGACTCTGGGGGGATGTTAATTGTTATGTGACACATTTCCACAACCATTACTGCTTAGTCTCACTCACAACAAGGCTGCTTAAATCCTGTCCTCAGCCTGCAATGCAACAAATAAGTGAGAACTGTGCTCCAGTTGAGCCTCTAATACTGCACAAACCTGAGGGAGAGGTAACAAGGTATAAGTGATTTAAGGATTTTAAGGGCAACTGAGACTGTGCATCAAGAGAAATTAGTTTAATTATGAAGTCTGAAGTCTTAAAAGAAACCCACACGCATGGAGATACTGCAGGCACACACACACATACACGGAGGAAAGGAGGAAGAAGGAAGGAAGAAAGAAAAAACCAAAAAGGAAAAAGCAGGCCTTGTGATTTATGTGTGGGATGCAAGCAGGTGGATTCTGTGTCAGACTGAAAGGATAAAGGGAAGCCAGTTCCGGCTCCAGAGTGCCAGGTCTTGTGTGGAGTCGTGAGGAGTCATTTATATTTAAAGAATCTCTTGATAGGCCTCCCTGACCTCAGTAAATAATAGACATATTAATAATAATATGACAAATGGTGTTTTTTTCTAAGGCTAAATGGATTTCTGTTGTTAACAGCTTATTTTTCTTTAAGACAAAAATAGACCGTGCTGCACCTTTTTGACCGTGACATTGTGTGTTTTGTTCAATCCTTTAGTATTTCTGAGAACTGTGGGAGTCAGCTTGCTCCTGTCAGCTTGTTCTTAATGTTAGTTTTCCATTTTCTATGATTTTACTGGAAAGAGGACTCAGATTTTACTGAGAAAAGCCTTCAGAATATGGAACTTTAATTATCAATATGCAATCCAGATTTAGAGGGCTTCTTTCAGTATGTATTTTTTTTACCAAGCTGTGAACCTCGGTTAATTTTAGAAAGTCTGATGAACTAAAATAGATGTCCTCTGCTTGAAAGTCAGATGATTCAGTTGAACCACAGACCCTTGAGCTCTTCAGGGCTGCATGGCTGTAGAGGCTGTGACTTTTTAAATGTGTGTTAATTGTGGAAATGGAAATCAGATATGTTTGGGGGTCTTTTTCCCCTCATGAAACATTTTTCTGCAGCATGCTTTGAGCTTTTATTGAAGGTCTGTGAAGGTATTACCCCAATGTTAATAGTTAGTGATTTGGACCACAGATTCAGGAATTTCTGGGGATTACTTGCCTCCTTTGGCCCATGGTAAGATATGGGCAGGGCTCTGGGTTACTCTAACTGACCAAGGAGTTTTAGTCACAAGGAGAAAACAAAAGGAGAACCAGAATTCAGGGGGAAAAAAAAAAAATCCATCTAGTTTGAAAAATCCCCAAAGCCATTTATGCTGTGTTTGGAACCTCCATTCCTCCAAGCTGTCAAAAATCAGCCTTGCAGAGTTTGTGGCCTGGTTTCCAAAGCACATGCTGACTGTTTGTCCTGCTAACCGGCACAGGAATTGAATGTTCAGCACATCCTAAAGTCATACTGGGACTTGTTTATTTGGGCATATGCCTGGAGAATGGCAGCCTACAATTAGTAATCCAAGCCCACAAGAAGCTGGGATGAAAGTTCTCAGTTTATTCTTATTAGGCAGCCTTTGGAACTTAGAACAATGACTTTGTGAGTTCCCACCAGATTTTAAGTGGGGCAAAACCACTGAAATTTGGAAGGAAAAAGAAAGGAAAAGTTTAAACAAAAAAATTTTTGGCTGTCTAAAAGAGAGAGAGAGCACACACACGAGGCTGAATGGATACACATTCCACAACACGTACAAAGTCTCTTCCAAGGCTTTGTTCAGATCTGAATCTGGCTCCAGTTCTTCCAGCAGATTTCTCATTTGGACCCTTTCATGTGTGGCATATTTGTAGTCTCAGGCCCTCAGTGAAAGAGCACTTTGGAATTGGATATCTGAAAAGCATCATGATGGGAAGAGATTATTTACAAACACGACTTTGAAATATAGAATGGGATGTTTAATATAGAAAATAAAGTGTCACCACACTGGAGATATTTCAAGAGGCCTCATCTGTTTTGTTTTGTAGCAATGATTGTGGTAACATCCCAAGCACAATGTGGCTTCCACTGAATTTGCAAGGACAATGTATTTTGAGACACTGAATGCAATCTACTGTGTACGGGTACAGTCATTCTATCCAGATCAAAACTAAAGGAAGTTTCAGATTGCTTTAGTGGAATGCTTATGGGGAAAATGTGGTGTTAAATAGTAAAGCTTCAGGACACAGAATTTGGGTACATCACTACAGGAGTGTGGGGGAAAATACTGGGGAGCAGCATTCAGCCAAAGGTGAACTGGGTTCATGTCCCATGATGTATAATCCTTTATTCTCAATACAGCTGGAAACTTGTGGAGTCTGGATATCACATGAGCTCCTAAATGCTGCATAAAAATCAAGGGTACACATGGAGCACTGAGGTTTCTGGATATTTCAGTATTCCATGTTGTGCTTCTATCATACAGTACAAAGTATTACCCCCTCAAATGGCCACAATTTCCAGATAAATATTTGTGTCAATAATAAGTTTTCGAAGTCAGTTTTCACAACATATAGTCATGCTTTTTGGCTGCAGACTGCTGAGTTTTCAAGCACAGATAGCTAATTCTAAAGCATGCTCTGTTTCTTTTGCATTTTATGAAAGGTAAAACTTTGGTTCCTCAACCAGCTCTCACATGTAAAGATAAAGACATCACTTGAAATGTCCTCTGAAGCACCTGGTGAGGTCCTAGAAAGCAAAAGCTAAACTTTATAGACAAGTAACCCTAATCTCCTGTTGCTGATCAGAGCATACACAATTCTCTTGTTATAAACTGGTTTTGTGTCACAAATTGTTTCCTGAATTCTGCCCTGGGTTCATTCTTTGAGAACACTTGAGCCCATAAAAGCTGCAAAAGCACAAAACCAGCCAGGTTTTTTAGTTGTCTGAGTAGCACAAACCCCAGAGAAGTGGGGGGATTTCACTCCTGTCTAACACACAGACACCTGTGATTCCTCCTCCTCTTGGTGTTTGGGTACACCTGTCTGGGGCTGTGTTCGTGGCACTGCCTTGCACCCAAACCCTGTTTTGAATTTGCTAACAGCACTCATTGTAATTACTGTGTATTACTTAATTGGGATTCATGTAATTATTATTTTAAACTACTTTATGTGTTCTGATTTGAATTTTTAATTTAGAAAACACATATTCAGACCTTCGATCTGATTCCCTTTGGATTGCTGTGGATGGAACATACATTTTAATGCTTCAGGTTATTTGTATGCAGCAGGATTTTCCCAATCTAGGCTCCTGAATCAACACTAGTATTTATCTGTGCAAAGTTACAGTCAGTCCAGGATAATATATTTTAATTTCTAAAATCTATGTTTAGTTACACAATAAAACTATTTAAATTTGAGATTCTTTAATACAATATGTACAAAATACTTTGTCTTACAAAGTAAAAGTGCAAGACAGATTTCTATGCATTTTTACATGCATTCTGTTAATAAAAATATCTAGCTGTACATGTATACAACTTTTTGTTACTTGTTCTTTATTTCAGGAAAATTAATATTGCAGTATCAGCTGTTATCAGCTTGTAGAGGCTGCAGCCAGGTAGAAAGTTTATCCATTCCTCTTTAAATCATACCTGCATAATCACTTCCTACCAGCATATCCATACACCTTACTTTGAATCTCATCAAGGTGACTTCTAAAATTGATATAATGATTTTTCTGAAATCATTATATCATCCTTTATAGGGATGGGGGTGTCATTTGCTGGGTGAGGTGTTTCCCTTAGGAATGGTTTCAGTCCTGCTGTCCTGACACATTGGCTCTGGTGAGATTAAGTGTTATTTTAAAACAGGCTCTGAAACATCACCAGGATCTTATCCAGAGGCACCAAGCCTGCCCAGTGTATAAAATAATAAGGCAGACACTATTTTAACACAATAATTTGGACAGCCTTACTTTGTTCACGCTATCTCCAAATGTTTGGAGTGATATAATTATCTGTATTCTGTTACTGAAAGGCTAAATGTGTCTCATGAAGAAAATCTCAAAAAGATTTTAATTAAGTTAAACTAAAGTAGGAACTGAAGTATAGAAAGTGCTGTAAAGAATCTTTAATATCAAAATAAGCTCATAGCATCTTCTAAAATAGAAGTTAATGCAGTCAAGTTAATATTCCTTCACTGAAGAAAATGAAAGCAGAAGTGTACATTTGGTTTTAGAGGTCTTGAGTACTTGGCTCTTTTCAAGTCCTGTTTTCTTCCTGTCTTTCTCTCAAGCAGCCCATGAATGAGCCCAGTCTCTGTACAGATCTAATGTCTCCCAGCAAACAGGGTGTCCTTACTGCTGAGAAACTCGCTGGTTCCCTGCCCTCGATGCAAAGAAAATGAGTGTATTCCTTGTGGAATGTGAGCATTGCCCCTGTTCAATCTGGTACCGTGGGAGGCAGCTTCCTCACAGCGATGTATGAATCCAGTTTGTCAAACTCAATTCAGGGAAAAATGCATTCACTGTACCCTGCTAGCACCTCAGGGCAGCAAGGGACCTGTTGCCATCATCCCCTCGCCACGGGTGCCTCCGTCAGCAATCCTGCAACGCCATGCAAAGGGAACCACGCTGGGAGAAATCATTCCGATGCCTTTTGCAGCAGCACGAGTTTGCAGGCCTTTTGTTTGCAATTTGGAAAGCTTGGTGGGTGCCTGCAGCTCATCAAATGCCAAATGATCCAGGAACTCCAGCAGCTCCTGCATCACAGAAACAGCCAAGAGCTCCCGGGGCTTCAGCCTGAGGTTGGATTTCTGTCCCGTTTGTCCCCATGCCTGGATGGATGTCCCGTGCTTCCCGTGCCCTTCACAGGGCAGTGTTTACACTTTCAAAGTGGAGCACACACAGCACAGATCCTTTGCTGTCTCTGTCCCTCATGTGCCCATGGCTGGGCCCTGCCCCTGCCCAGTGTTCAGCCCGATGGCTCCTTGGCCTCTTGCTTCCCCTTCTTGCTGCTCCTGCTCCTGCTGCCTGGACATCTGCTCATAAAACCTGAGCTTTTCTTTTCTTTTTCCCCCTAACCTTGATGAATGGCCTATATCTCAATGCCAAAGCCCACCTTAACTGAGAATGATTGATCGAGCAGGAGCAGCAGTGGAACAGGTTATGTGTCCTGACAGCCTCAGCTGCTGCTGGGGCTCCCCTCCAGGGACTGGCAAAAGCCTTATTCCGTGCAGGAATTCAGATCCCTATGAATCTCCTGAGAAACCAAGTGGGATTTTGAGACTCCTACTACAGAGTCTGAATATCTTTTAAAAATAGCAAGCCCGGAGTGCTCTGTTGATTTTCTGTCATGGAATGCTTTGAAGGGCAAATATTCCTTTTTGTTTTGCACAGATGGCATAATTTTGGTGGATGAACTCAGCATTATAAAATACAAGTTCATATGCTTTTATTTGTTTTAAACGTTGAGATAAGAGGAAAGACCATGAATATACTTTGTTCAAAAACATTAATTATTCCTACACTGCTCTACTATCATTTAAAGTGTCATTTTCCTTCACCATGTCTCTTATACATTTTTACCAGTAAAATGAATGCAACAATAACCTTTTAAATACTATCTAGTTAAATTAGTTACACTTTTAAATATAATGAGTCCTTAAGGCCAGGTTTTCAAGCCCTGTGTCAAGGTGGCTCACTTAGATCGGGGACTTGTGCCAGATAACAACCACAGAAGATCTGAATGGAAAGGTGAAAGCAGCTGTTTATTAAAATTTGTAGTCTAAATTTAGGCAGACAAGGGAAAAAAATCAAGGGTGACTGAAAGAGAATAGATGTCTAAGTGATATTGACTTTAACAGGTTCCTAATCGTGGAGACATACGACAGATAGAAATGTGCTGGGAGAAGTTAATGGCTTTGAACAGAAAAGACCAAATGTACAGTAATACCCTTGAAAGTGCTGACTTCATGAGTCAACATTTAAATGGGAGCCTGTCTTCCTGCTAAATAGCTTTTCAACTTCTTTCTTATCATAGGAGTCCTTAATTAAAATAGTTCAAAGGAGTTGGGTCATAAAACTGCACTGGGGTTTTTTTGTGCTGAAAAGAATTTCTGCACTCAGCAAGACTTCATCAGTTCTCAAAACTTAGCAGTCGAGTCAATAGTCTTCTTTTCACTATGGTGAACTACACACTGAGAATGCCATAAGCAATTATTTAATCTTTGTAACTGGGGGTTAGTTCAGGACCGCAGTGGTCTAATTAAAAAGTGCTTCGGTGTATCATTGATTTCTTGGTATGACCACAAAGTCCTACTTTATCCTGCCTTACTTTGAAGCAAGCAATGCTGCCAGCCAAGCTTGCTGCACAAACACTGAAGGGTACAGAAGAGCCAAACGTTTCTGTCATGCAGTTTGTCGGGGCAGAGAGCGAAGGGAAGAATCAAGAAAGATCAGAAAACAGAGAGAAGAGTTTTGATGCGCAGGGGAAAACAAGGTCTATGATATTGGTTTAAAATGCCTGTTCCATCAGCCAGGCTTACAGAATTCTGGAGGAAGGTTTGTTGTTTTCTCAAGATAAAGCCTTGCAGGAAGGGCTGCAGTGCCAGCTCCAGGCATTGGGTTTCGGTGATCTATTTGCTTGTCAAACATCAACACCACCAATTCATTGCACTGCCTCACGAATGACCTCCTCTTAGCCCTGCTCTCTGCAGTTTGCAGTTTCATTCATTTGTCATGTTGCAGTCCTGTTTCTGGTTTAAATTTCCACTTCTGTTGAAGACATAAGTCCAAGTAGTAGAGTGAAAAATCCCATAACCTCATTCATAACTGTCGTGACCTTTAATTCAGAAGCCACGGCTCTGGAATAGCTGCAGTTAATAGTCTTTTTAAGAAGTCTAGTCAGTCTTTGTCTGAAAATTCATATAGTAATGCTGATTGAAAAATTGATATGACTCATGGGGAAAGTGAATTGGAAAATAGAAAGCTCAAAATTTTAGTCTTTTTCTTATTATTATTTTGATTCAGCTGCCCTGTTAGCATGCTTGCTCTAATTCTGCTCTGTAGTTTTGTGCTTTCTTGTACTGGGAGAGGACAGGAAGGCAGTTACGTGAGTCTGGTGTCATGGGAGAATATTATCAACTCTCAGGGAAGTATTGCATGCAAGAAAACTAAATGATAGCAACAATGGTGTTAAAATAACCAGGTGAAATATTTTGCTTTCTAAACATTTATATTTCTGTAAATATGTTCTCCACATGAAGCTGCTGCTCAGCAGAATACTCTTGCTCATTCAGTATTAAGAGCTTCCCTAGGAAAAAACCCAATTGACAGTTTTTACCCTGCTGCCACTACTGAAAAATAGGATGTGATAGCCTACAGTAATTTATACTAAACTGCTGTGAGCAATTATTAAGGGGGGGGCTGTAAAAATCCCCCTCTGATTGTCTCTGCATTTATGGACTCTTTGCAATCAGGGCACCAGCTCATGCAGAACACAACCTTCCTTCTGCTTTGGAGTCAGATCTGTGCCTGACTGATTACAAACCCAATTAACTATCTTCTGGAGGCTAGGATAAACTCCAGATATTCCATCCTGGAGAATTTTGGAAAGTTGAGTATATGAATGACTGAAAAAGTATAAAACTAAATTAAGAGCTCGAGTCCCCTTGTCTCCTCAAAATTCCTGTCTTGGTATTTAGAATTCTATTTACACCCAAACCAGCTCCACTGCTGAAGGAATGGCATCTGTCAAAGTCAGTTTGATGTGCCAGTAAACCCCTTATATTTTTGCATCTTTTCCCACATACCAGGAATTGCTTTGACACATTGAAACAAATGCCACCAAATCCACTTTCAGAAATTTCGGTTGTACTCAAATTCTCAGTATACTTCTGCTTCTTGCCTTTTCTAAAATAATACATTAAATTCATTGTCGCATCCACAGCCTTGGAAGATTATCCAACTTCTATAAACTAATTTGAATGAAGCATCTTCTTGTTCATAGTGAATTCAGGATCTCTCACTTGTGGGTACATTCACTCCCTCCCCAATTACTTTAAAACAGTTGCATAGCTGGGCTTCTCTCAGAGAATCAGTAATAAAGTTAAATGCTTCAGACTCCTCTGGTTTGGAAGGAGAGCTGCTCTCTCAGAGTCTCACTGGATGCTGGGACTTGCTTCTTACAGCAAAAACGTTTGGCTGGTGTAGCTCACGTATTTCCCAGATTGCCAGGAAATTGATTTGAGGATTTTGAGAGCTCCTTTCTTGCTCCTGGCTCACCTTGTCAAGCTGCTTAACTCCACAGGAATATGGAGCCCCGTGTCCCCCAAGACTGCAGACAAAGACCTGCTTGCAGCTTCCCACCACGCTGGGTAGCATAGCAACCCTTCCAGCTGGCTCCTGCAGAGCTGCCCAAAGTCACAGCTACTCTCAGATTCAGACCTTTCATGGTTTCTTACAGGGCTCTCAAAGGAAAAAAAAATCTCATTATTTTGTTGCTAAGTCCATAGTGTTCCAAATTGTACTGACTCTTTGGTCAGAGTTCAGTGCAACAGACTGTGCAGGGAATACTTTTTGACTCAGATAAAGTTTTGGGAAATATATTACACATTGCTTGTGATTTTGAAATGTAGTGAGTGCTTTGGGAATCAGAGCAGGAAGAATAAAGTAGACAGCCTGCTGTATGTAACAACACCTTCCCTATTCTTGATGAAACAGAAAATACATTTACAGGGGTTCCTTGGTTGCTATTTTCCCTATATTTTGTCCCCTTCCAGCATTCTGTTGGGGTCCCTCGGCTGGTGGGGAAGCCACAGAGACAGAAAAGGCCTTGAAGCTGTGTAAGTTCTGCTCAGCACTTGTAAATAAAACATCCCTGTGTTAATAGCACTGTTTTGACCACAAATCCAGACCACAGCACCATGGAGGCTGCTCTGGACAGAATTAACTCCATCCAAGCCAGTGTAACAGGTTTCCCTGGATCTCAAAAGAACTTTCCCCAGACTGTTGAAAATGTATGATTCATTTTCACTATCCATTTTATAACTGAGAATACCTGGACTAAGATTAATGTATTTCTGAATTCCTGCTGTGAACCTGTGCTGAGGTAGAAAGATCACATTTCTGTTCAAATGAGAAGTCTTCCTTAAAAAACCCCAAACCAATCCCAAACATTTTACTAAGCAATGCATTATCACAGTACTGTTATTCCCAAAACTTTCCCTCTCCATATGATTTTCTATAGTCATAAGCAAAACTATCTTCTCTCAGTTACTTCTCCTTAAATCTAAAAAATCCTCCAAGCTGTGCCATCGTCCTCCTTTTCCCCTTCCTTCTCCTCCTCCTCCTCCTCATCATCATCATGCAGCTTCTCCTTATCAATATATTGAAATATTTCGTGTTTGCTGCTTTCCTCTTCGGGCACAGAGAAAACCCCACTGCCATGTGCCTCATTAGTGCTGATTAATCACTGTGCAGTTTCAATCATTTTGTGATGTTGAAGCCCAAAACATTTCTCCTAAATAAAAGTGCTGTTTGAAAAGATACAGCTCAGAAATCGTTCACAAATTGCATTGTTCAGATTGTGCACTTTACCAGCCACAGAAATTTTTGGAATGAATTGTGTGCATAAGTCATACAGACATTGTTTTCTAGTGACTTCAGATGCTGCACTTGACACATTTTAGCTTAATTTTTTTAGTGGCTGCCCAGCTCTATTATCAGATGAAATGTCCTGCCAGTGAAAGGCAAAGCCTGTGTGTCAGTAGCCAGTCTTCAAAATCTTGGAGTCTGCCAGATCAGCCAAGTAAATAAGGCAGTTTCTAGTTCTGTCTAAGAAATCATAAACACTGTCCTTAGCTGTTGATGTCAGGCTGCTTCAGCAGTGCTGGCTGTGAAGTCAGCAAAGTGATTAATGACTCATTAAAAATTAATACATTTCCCAAAAGAATTTGCAGGGATTCTACTGTGAAATTCCTGCTGTACTCCATGGGAGCTACATGATTTAATCCCCATGCCCTGCACTTTACGAGTAACCTTTTGGAAAATAAGCAACTTAAGCAGCTGGAGGCGTGCACTGTTACACGGCATCGCGGGGCATTACAGCACTCCAGCGAGAAATCAGTCTGGAAACTAAAATGTTGTTAAGAGACTTAAACTAGGGACTCACAAAAAGCTGTGTTGGGAGTGACTGGTTGCAGGGGGGTTGTGTTCCAAGCACTGGAAACCTTTTGGCTCTATCCCTGATGAGGCTGAGCGGGGATGTGCTGGGCTGGCCTTCACCATGGAATTCACATGTGTACAGTCAGTCTACTGAGAGCAAATGAGTTTATTTTGGAATCATGTCATGAACATTTCCAGCAGACATAAAACTAAAAACCTGCTGTTGAGGACAAATCCAGCAGTGAAGGGATGAGGTGTCTTTGACTTCTACACAAACACCCAGCAGTTCATTTCAAGCGTGGAACACAGGCTGTGTGCTGAGCAGGGAAATCCTTCCTGCAGAAATGGGGCACAAGTCAGCTGTGTCTAAGGTGCACTGTCAAATGGGTTCCTCATCCACCTCAGCAAAATACAGAATCTTCATTTATTCATTCATTTTCTCATGTGTCCTATCATTTCTGTAGATTCTCCCCCCTGCTCCTCCTACTCTACAGAAACTATTTTTGGTGCAAAGGGTGGTGTGCAGCAGGTTTTTCTGTGTCTTTAAATGCAAGTCCCTGACTTTGAATTGAAAAAAAGCAGGTATTTATGTACAGGCTTACACTGATAGATCTCCTGGAGTTAATTATGTGATATCTGTCTAAACTTCTACCCTAGTTATCTATAGAAGTATATTTCTTTGCACCATGCTTGGTATTTACTCAGGCAGCAATTCCATTGCCTTTATGGATATGTGAGGGACCAGGCTCTTTTGCTGTAAGAAAGTAGAAAGTAGAAAACTCTGTGATGCTGGAATTATTTATTCCATATAAATAACTGAAGCAAGATCATTAACCTCATTGCAGCACTGTGACCATGCCCTCTTCTCCACACTCTGCTCTTTTAATCACACCATTGATCATTCATCATCTTTCATACCATATTCAGAAACTTTGTCCTTGCCACAAGGGATATGCACAGTTTCTAAATCCTGTGCTTTAAAACATGGGCAGTTGTAAGGAAAAGGGGAAACAAGAGTACAGTGAACAGTTGGCAGGTTTTCATCTTTACTTTATGTGACTGTTTATGATTTAATTCTTCATATGCTTACACAAGCCATGACTCTTCAGAATCTGTAATTTTTTTCTGTGTATCACTTATCGCACAGGTGCAGAGCAGCATTTAGCAGACTGGGATGTGGGGTTCAGGAGCTGTTTAGCAGTGAGCTGCAGACTCACTGTCACAATTGCACCTACAAGTCTAGCTGGTGTCTCAGGAGAGGGAAAGTCCTGTGTTACACAAACCCCAGCAGCTCCAGCAGTGAGAGGCTCCTCAGCGAGTGACTGTGATGGGCATGAATCAGGCCCTGTGCCAGGGGTTGTTTATGTGCACAGTTACATTTCAGCAGTAAACACTGGAAGCATTCATTAAGCCAAACATTAAGAGTGGGTGACCTCTCACTTTCCAAAACAGTCACATACAAATAGTAAATTAAATCAAGCATTAATCAAAACTGTAAAATAGCCTGCTTAAACCCTTCAGAAGCAACACACCCACTACCTTCTTCCAAACCCTTGTCAAACAAATGGTTTTTGCGGCGTATCTGGAAGGTCATCAAGTCCTGGGCTATTTCAGGAGCAGGTTCCAGATGGTCTCTAACACGCTGAATAATGTATGTCTGTGTGGGAGTGGGGGGAGAGGGGCTCCAAGGAACTATTACACTGATAGGAGTAAACCCATGCATTTTGCATTCATCTGTGCCAAGCTAGGTGTTGAAAACCTCTCGTGTCCTTTGTTTCAAGCAGCAGAAATAACTTGTAGCGAGAATCTTTAGTGATAATATCAATTTCATATTTCACTCAGCAGCACTCTACAAAACCTTTAGCTCTTGTTTGGGCTACAGTTGTCTCGATTACAAGAGTACTGGTGTTTTAATGGGATCTGTTATTTGCAGTGTGATACTCCATGGGCAGGAAGCTTTTATCCTGTAATTCTTGCCATGCTCTAAAGGGAAAATCTTAACAGCTCTATTTGCATTGTTCTATATAAGATAATGATATGGCATAATGCAAACATAGGTGCTTAAAACTGCTTTTCTTGAATGTCATGGGGCTGTTTGCATGAGTTTGCAGGGGGGAGTTGCTTGATGATGAGCTCAACATGCCCCAGCAGCCCAGAAACCCCCAGTGTGCTGGGCTTATCCCCACAGTGTGGGCAGCAGGGCAAGGCAGGGGATTCTGCCCCTCTTACCTGCTCAGGTGAGACCCCACCTGCAGCTCTGGGGTACCCAACAGCAGAGGGACGTGGAGCTGCTGGAGAGAGTCCAGAGGAGGCCATGGAGCTGCTCCCAGGGCTGGAGCTCCTCTGCTCTGGAGCCAGGCTGGGAGAGCTGGGGGTGCTCACCTGGAGAGGAGAAGGCTCCAGGGACACCTCAGAGCCCCTTGCAGGGCCTGAAGGGGCTCCAGGAGAGCTGCACAGGGACTGGGGACAAGGCATGGAGGGACAGGACCCAGGGAATGGCTTCCCAGTGCCAGAGGGCAGGGCTGGATGGGATATTGGGAAGGAATTGTTCCCTGGGAGGGTGGGCAGGCCCTGGCACAGGGTGCCCAGAGCAGCTGTGGCTGCCCCTGGATCTCTGGAAGTGTCCAAAGCCAGGTTGGATGGGGCTTGGAACAACCTGGGATAGTGGAAGGTGCCCCTGTGGAACTGGATGAGCTTTAAGGTCCCTTCCTACCCAAACCATTCCATGACTCTGTGGATTTATTTAAATGCACAGGTTAAAAGACAGTAAATGCTTTCTGAGCACAGGGTGTTAAACTCCAACAATCCTTATGCCTCCAACTGCATCACCACCTCCAACGAGTCTGCTCTGAGCTGTCTGTCTGCCCACATTGTGTGTAACAGGGAAAAACACTGACCTGATACTATACTAAGAACAAAATCAGACCACCTGGATCAATTGTGGACTTAGGTCAGAGGTTAAAATGGGATTTATTAACCAGTGGCCCTCTTCAGCATTACAGGTTTTAGCCCTGATATTGCATTCTGGCCATGCTATAATGAAAGATGAAGGATATGGAGTAAATAGACTTTTTGTACCTTCACTTCTGCATGCAGGAAGATACAGATGGCACTGTGTTGCTATTAGTCATGGAATAAAAAAACCCCAAATAATACTAAATACTCTACAATAATGCTAAATTTTAATAATGATGCTAATTATGTCACAGAATGGAAAGCTCCTTTTCCCATTGCTCTCTTTCAAGTTCCCTTCTGGCCACAGCTCTAAATTCATGCTCTTGGTGAAATTCTGCTCATGTGTAGAGAGACCAAGGATATGGAAGAAATTGCACATAGATAAATCAGTGCATCGTTTTTGTCCTAAGGTAATAATATTTCAAAGTACTTTCATTCTGATGGTTTTCAGAATAACTATTTGAAGTGAATTGTTGGCCTTGGACAAATTCCTGGAGGAGATAATGACGTACATGTCACAAAAGAAATCATTGTTATAGGCACAGCTGGTGACAGTGCTCTGTGTCGACAAACAAGTAAGTTGACATAAAGCCTACCATTCAATTACTGGCATAAAGAAATCTCCTCTAAAACAAGATTGAAGACATGGCCTATGGCACCTCAAGTTTGAATAATACAGCAATGGTAAAAAATAGACAATATCAGCAATGCAGGAAGAGGAAAACTTAATTTCTAATCCCCATCATGTGCAGTTCAGAGGACTAACACAAAATTTAAACTTCCTATACAGTCAGTATTCAATAACTGAATTTTTATATTTTTTACATAGCTAAAAATATGTTCCCAGTTTCACACCATGGCTATTAACTCAAGGTTCTTAAGATTTCCAGGCTCTCCATTTGAGTTCTCTTCTCCAGGTCTGTCACTGTTCATGAGCTGCAAAGTGCATTGATATTGTTCTTCAGCCTCTGCGAGAGAATACACAAACTCATTCACAACAGCAAATTGCTCCCTGGAAAGATTGGATCACTGAAGTGGATTGGCTATTGTCAAAATGTCACTCAGAAGACAACAGAAAACCCAAATAAAAGTGGTTATTAGCAATTGCTGTCACTGCAGCACATGGAGATGCTCAGGCTTACCTTTGGCTGGACACTGCTCTGAGATACACTTTAGGGTGGCTGAGGAAAATTGGGTGTGAGAACTCTGAAAGTCTGTGTCCTTCAAAAGAAAATTTAATAAAGAATAAGGCAACGATGAGTTTCTCACTCATGACTTGTTACAGGTCATCATATATTAGGGGAATTTATGTGGGTGAATGAGAACTACAGGTATTAATTACATTGTGGGCATGGTTAGGGAGCATGTGAATTTAAAGGGAGACATTATTATAGGATCTTTACTGATTGTAGACATCCTGAAGTTTCACAAGAAGCAGAATATGTGCAAGGAATTCTAAGGGCCTGGAGAAGTGGTAAATGAAGTCATTAGGCTCAGTCCTCTCTATGTGACAAAATCTAGTGATTTCCATAGGGTTTTGCTCCTCCCTCTGGAGATTATTTCAACTGGCAGATCTACATTTTTGTACTCTGGAGTGACTCATCTGTCCCAGATACTCAGTTCTAAATACACAACGTTAGTTATGCTGTCAACAAATAAGCAGTATAACAACACCCAAGTCATAAAAGCTACAGATGTATGTTTTCTTCATGGTTCTGCATGATTGTTGTGATTGTGAGTCAACCAAGGCTCCCCAAACCTTTCAAAGAGCTGAGCTCACTGGTGGCTCTGCTTGTCCTTGAGGAGGAAAATTCTGCGGAGCCAGTTTGGGTGCTTGTGATGCCAAAGGAGGGTGTAAATCTGCATTTTCTAGAATATTAAGTTGTTTTCTCCCTCTGCTTAGGCTGGCCTTGCTGCAGGGTTCTGGTGTGGGTACCTGGGACTTGAAAGCTTTGGAAATTTTTAAGTGCTTCCTTTTCATAGAAGCAGTTCTGCAGAAGAGAAACTCTGGTATCATTAGAGATGAAACTTTTAATTTAAAAGACAGACAGTCTGTAACAAAAAACCCAAAAATGTCATTAGTTGTAGTCAGGTGTTTCTGTTCACAACCAAATGACAAAGTTGTATGGCAGGTAACTAAAAGCAACTCAGAGGAATTTTAGAGAAGAACATCAGGGCCTTGTCCTATAGCTCTGCTTGCACAGAATGCTCTTCCCTCAGGGTTTCAAGTTTCTGCTGATTTTTTAAAGTTTAATATGAGGAAGGAGATGATAAATTTAGGAAAAGAATCTCCATTTGATAGCTTTGCTCTTTTTCACATTGAGAAATTTAATAATTTTTCTATTAGATGGCTTAATTTCTAACCACCAAAAGTTTTATACTTTTCAGTCAGGTATGTGGACTCAGAAATGTCGAAATCATTTCTATTTGTCTACTAGTTTAAGAATATTTATGTACTTTCCTGTATGTGTGAGCTTTTCTGTGACCTATAAGGAATTAAAAAAAAAGAGACTATTTCACATGTAACATATTAAAGTATAACAGTCACTTTTACAAAAAAAAAAAAGAAAAGAAAAAAGAAGAAAAGAGTGTAGGAAGTAATTAATTAGAAAAATACTGAGGTGAATGGTGGGAATTGAAATCCACTCAAACTAATAGAAAATGTGGCCTTGTTTTTAAGTCCGTTGGAGTTCTGCTGTTGAATTTTGCAACAATGAACTTCATAGATTTTAATACATGGTTTTTATTTGGAAATTTTTAAAAGGTACACTGCATTTGATTTATTTCAAACTCCTAACACAGCTCAGCTTGGGGTGGAGAACAAGAAATCTCTTTCAGAATAAAAACAAGCTCGAAGGTCCTGTCTGAGTTCACACCCACTCCCAGGGCTACTCCTGACACTGCACAGGAGGATTGTGATGGATTAACTGAGTGCATAACAGATATTATTTTAGTGCATTAGCCCTGATTTCCTGTTCCAAGTGATTGATCGAGCCCCAGTCAAGACAGTGTCCACAACAAATATTAAGCAAACTTACCCAGACACAATCAATCACTCTTATCAAAAAATCACCACATTTGGAGCAAAAAAATGCTAAAGCCTTACCTGCTTTGCAATGCCTTCATCCAGGTTTAATTCTGTTTCTTAAAGGTGCAGGAAAACAGATTGTGTTTGTGAAACTGTTGTTTGCTCAGTGTACTTCTCCAGGCTGGGCAGCTGCAAACTACAGAGGTGTCATTTGCTTATATTGCAATATGTTTGCTAGTTTAGACAAATGTGTGGTTCAAAAAAGAGTATTTTGAGAATAATCTGACAGTAAGAAAGGTAACTTGTCCATAAAAGCTGATCCTGGTGCATCCAGTCATCATGGATTACCACCTGTAGCAATATTTTTTTTGAGCATTGCATTTCTAAAGAATTCTCTTATGTACTGCTGTAATTTTTCTTCATTTATTTCACAATTATTTAAGCACTTATAAACATGATTTAAGCATAGGTAAAAGGTCTTTTATATGGCACAGGTCTGATTCTATTGTTTCAAAGGTACAGAAGATTCTGTTTCTCAAGTGATGTTGCAGCAGGCTGGCAATGACCTGGACACTGTCAGTGTTCTCATGGGTCTCTCTGCAAACCTAACAACAAACAGGCAGCACAGGGGGGATGGAGCTGTGTCTTGGATAGTGGAGCTTAGACTCTCAACACACTTGGTAGGATCCTGTTTAATACCAGAAGAAAACAAAAAAATTTTTTTAACCTTGGTAGGAATGACAGGAGCGGCCAAACTAAAATGGAGAAGGAAGGATAGCAATGTTATGATACAGAGAAAAAAAAAAGTGAAGTAGCAAAATTTAATTACTAAAGGTTGTTTTTCTCCTGAAAGCTAAGAATTACTTATTGGGGAAAAAAAAAAGGGAAAACAGAAGATCAGTATTTAGGAAGTTGGTAGTCAGCGGTAGGGGAAACTGTGATGTTAGACTTGCTCTATAACCCAAGATTTCCTCATTATGCAGTTTAAGTTTACAAACGCTCTCCACTGGCATGGAAGCTATAAAACAGTGGTATCAGGCATGTTTCCCTGAAGGAATTCTCCCCATGAATCACCTCATCATCTTTATGACCACTACGAACCACCAGCCTACAAGAGAGCAACTGAATGGGGTTTTGCCAGCTCAACATCAGCAGCAGCACAGGTTGCTCCCTTTTGATCACTCTTGGTAGCCCAAGACACCGCCACCAACTGGGTTTCAGCTCTCACTCTTTTTTCCTAAACTTAGCTATGAAAATCATGTGTTGAAACCAGCCTCTGCTTTCCTGGCAAAGGGATTTTTCCAAGCCTGTCCATGTTGTAGCTGGAAATAAGATTTTCCCCCATTGCTATGACTCAGTGTTGAATCCATGAGCATTGGTGCAGTTTCCAGTCACTAGAGTGACTTTCTGGAGTGTGACATTCCACCAACCACTAATTACCCGGGTTTGATGGATTTTTACAGCATAAGCAGAGTAAAACAACTTCTTGTGGCTCAGACAAGAACACAAATGCTTGTCCTGTTTCTATCCAAGACAGCATCTGCAGCAGACTTTAATTCCTACAGAGCATGCAGTGGGAATGGCTTCAAATGAATTTAAATTGCAAGCTTGGTCAACTAAAATGCTTTTAATTGTTCACTGGCAGCCATTCAAGCTCTGATTGTAGAGAGTAACTGCTTTGGTGTGTGCATGTCAACAATACAGAGATGTATCATAGACACAGAACAAAACATGGATTTATCATCCCAAACCCCATTACCTGTACATGTGATGTGTGTGACACCATGCATCAGAGTTTAAAGAACAGTCACAGAAAGTATATTTGTGTAAGATCCACCCAAGAAGCAAATGGTTTCCCTTTCCCCTGTTTTCATTTTCTTCCTTCACCTATAAAGTGACAGAGGAATGGAAGTGGTTTGGTTAAGTGGATCATTTTTGCCCCACGTGTGGAGTCTTGGATCGAGCCCTTCCCTAGCAAGTCACTGAAGTTGTACACGTTTCCTAAATGTTCACGGTGCGGTGAGTTGACCCCAGCCAGCAGCTAAAGAGTGTTTCTTAAAGCATTTGTAATTAAGATATTTTAAGAATAAAAAGAAATATGCTCTGCTAATTTTCTTTACTTAATAGACTAACCCCCAGTAAGCCATTGGAGACTGTAGAGTCCTTCATGGAAATGTCCTCATCAGCTAAAGATTAAATTAGGTCACCTTGATAACCTGGTTTGGTGAACCGAATGGGTTTGATGTCTGACAGCACCTCCCCTGGAGTTCGCAGTTAAAAATAGGGAAATAGTACAAGAAAATCTCCAAAAGGGATTTTGTGTCTCAGTGGATGTTTTTCCTTTGAACACAATGATGTTTCATTTTATAATTGAAATATAGTATGTCTTTGAACTTTCAATAGCTAAGGCTATTAAGTAACAGTATTGCATTTCATTTATTATGTTACATTTTAAGTTCAGCCCATGCATTTTTAATTCTGTTTATGTCTTGAGAGCTTGCCTCTAGTGGAATAAAACCAATCAAGAATCTAGAACAGGAATTAAAATTTAGATCCTAATTCACCACTGCCCTGTGGTTCCTTTGTGTTTACTTGAATAAGTACAAAGGACTAATAAAATAAATGTAAGGACCCTCTGGAGAAAACTGTTATTGTATGGGGTCAGATAATGCTCAAGCTCTGCCAGGCCCACCTGAGATTCCCTAAATGTGAGAAAGCTGTGCTGCAATGTGGCTGAAGACAGAATGGAAAGAATTGCCAAAATAGATGGTTTCACAGAAAATCTGTGTTCATGATAGTAAGAAGAAAAAAAACAAAAAAGGATTGAGAGAATTGATAGTGAGAGTATTAAAAATAAATGTTGTAGGTGACAGGAGCTGAGGTTTGGGGCACTGGGGGAGGAATCTTGGGCATCTGGCTCTTCAGAAGTTTTGTGAGCAGAAATATGGCATGGTGGGTTGAGCTCAGCCAGCAGATAAAGCCCCAGCCTGGCCCCTCCCTCACCCCACGGTGGGATGGGGACAGAATCCTGGCTGTGTCCCATTCCAGCTCCTTGCTGGAATGGCAGAGGCTTGGAGGCTGTGCCAACACTGCTCGGCAGGGAGGGAACATCCCTCGGCACAGCTCTGCTCGGTCACAGACCCGAAACGAGCACCGCGGGGCTGCTGCCAACAAACCCGACACAAACCACAGGACACGGCTGAGCATTTCCCACCTCCGGGAAAAGAGTTAACAAAGGGCACGAGTTGCCTGAGGAGTGAGGAGAACAGCCCTGGAGCTCCTGGGGAGAGCAGGAGGAGGCAGGATGGGCTGCAGGCACCGGGCAGGGATTCCCTGGCAGCCCCTGGGGACACGGTGCTGGAGCAGGGAGGAACGAGACTGAGAAGGAGCAGCAGAGAGGAGCAGCTCCGGGCTGAGCATCACCTGGGCTCTGCCCATCCCTCTGTACAGCTCCAGGGAAGAGGAGGGAGAGGAGCTGGGAATGAAGGACTGGAGTGGAACCTGGGGAAAAAAATTAAGGGTGGGGTGGGGGGAAGGTTTTTTTTTTGTTGTTGTTTCCCACCATTCAAACTGGCAATGAAGTAAATTAACTTCCCCTCACTCGAGTCTGCTTTGCCTATGACAGTAACTGAACTGTCTTAATCTTGACTTCTGAGCTTTTCCATCTTATTTTGTCCTCTGCCCTGATGAGGAGAGGGAGGAAGAGAGTGGCTGGGTGAGCCTCAGGCAGCCAGGCAAGGTCAGCCCATCATATCTGGGAGATGAAGATGGCTTCTCCTGTGCCTCGACATGGATCTAGAGGTGTGGTTTCATTGTTCATTCACTGCTGACCTTGCATTGTAATTTTCATTTCTGCTGCTTTTAAATCAGACAAAAAAAAAAGTAATCCAAAGATACAATCAGAGCTCAGCTTTGTTTCACTAAACAATTTTCTTCTAAAACTTCACAGGCTTTTTTATATTCAGTTATTTTCTTTGTTAGTAATGGGCTCATAATTCTGTCAAAACAAAAACTGAAAAAATGATGTCTGATTTAATATTCACCTTTTTAAAGGACGGAGCTTTTCTGACTACAGGAGAGTTCAGGGCTGAATGTTAAAACTCAGAAATTTAGCAAGTCCTACTGTATTTTTCAACCTTAAGCACTGTTCTACAACCCTGGAATTAGAATAAGGCTGGATCTTTGAGAATCTGTGTCTCTCTTGTTTATCATCTTTTGCCTTTAGGAAGGAGGTATTTTTTCCATTATCAGATTGGGCTGTCCAAATGAAGGTTTTTACTCTAGAAGGATTTTTTTTTTTCTTTTTCTGTCAGGTAAGCTCAATTTAAAGTTAATTTTTGTCATTTAATGATAGGATGGCACATGTGATTGCTATGTGGAAGAGATGGCAAGTGTGATAGAGCAAGGCTGTATCTCAGGAACAGTTCTCTGAGGAGAATCTAGACTGTAATACTATCTATTATCAGGCTCTGCACTATATTAAAGTGAGTATCTCTCTCAGAAATACAGTGACTACTTTTCTCATGTATTTTTGCTGTCACGTGTCTCTAAGTCTTTTTATCCTCAATTGTACAGGAAAGGATGAATTTTTTTTTCCATAAGACTTTGATGCATAGTTTTTATTTCTTCCATCTTCCCTGGTGTCCTTCTGCACTCTGGAATCTTTGTTTGTTCCTTCCTCCGTGAGCAGAGGGATGGGGACATTCCTTGAGCAGTTTGCATTCACGTGTCCTGCACTTCTCAGGACTTAGTTATTCCAGTCCCTCCCTTCCCTGAGTTCTTGATGTTCTGACATCCAGATGAGTCACCAAATGCATTATTTTTTTAGGTTGTTAGACTGATTTTATATGTGAAATTCATTTCAGATGCCTGTTCTGAATATACTTGTCTGCCTTCAATTTGCCTGAGACACTGAGCAGAATTTGATTAGATGTGTTTATGAAATGACTTCTCCCCAGGCCTGGAGCTCAGCTGAGAGAGGGGAATTTGTACCTTGCAAGCTGCAATTGCTGGGATACCCTGAGTTATCAAACATCTTCCTCTGGAGATACAGAGCAAGCCCCACCTCAGAACATGGCATGGGCGGGCAGGGTGGGGGTGCCGATGTCTGAGCAACCTTCTTTTATTGAACAGGCAGGGGGGGTTCAAACCCTCGAGGCTCGAGAACTTCTGCACAAAATGCAAAGTATTTGCCCCACCTTTCTCTTTCAAGTTTTATTCTTAAATCTGGTATTTGTCTAGAACCAACTTTCTTCAAACTGGTTGATAAAAATTTTATTTCTGCAGGACCACATCAGTGGACAGCTATATAAACATAGGGCTGTATTTAAATAATATATATAATATTATAATATATAATAATAGTATATAAATATATTGGGGGATAATTAAAAGAGATTACTCTAGCAGTCATTTTAGGCTTCTTTTCAGACTTACTTTTAAAACTAGTTGTGATTGTATGCTGAGAAACAGAAAAAGGAACATGTTTATAAGCATTTCTAGTATGTTTGTGTAACAGATAGTAAATAAAAATAATGTACTATAGAAAGGACTATATTTGGCCAAATATTTGATAGGACCAGATGGATATTACAGTGATTTCTTTACTATCACATTGGGAATGTAGTTCTATTGTACATTTACATTTCACTCTGCTTCTCTATCAGCTAGCAATGACATACTATTGTTTCTGGATGAAAATAGCAAAACATTTTTTCCAGTTTTAATCAGTGGAGTTGTGTACCATTTAAAAACTATAGCCACAGACAAGGCAAGCTCCCAAAGCCAGCAGTAATCTTCAAGCTGCGTGTGCACCATGAGAAGATTCTGTGCTTCATTCCTGTGGAGGCACATTAGAGTGACACAGATGCCATTTTTTCTATTTATTTATTTACCATGTAGATAATTATACCTCTAGATCCCAAGTCTAGGTTCTCAGCTTTGCTGCTGCCATATGAGAGTGTTATTTCAAGTCAGTACAGAGTGTGCAGGGCTGTTTTCTCTGTTGTGGGGCTGGTGCTGGTGCTGACTGAGGAAAGCACCATTAAAGCCCCTTACCCCTAAAACCTCCCCTGAAAGCACCATTGCCATGATGTACTGCTGGGAGGCAGCATCAGCACCAGGCCCCTTGCTGCTGCATTCCTCAGAGCATTTTAGTGCCAAAGAAAAAGAAAAAAGGAAGAACACTACAGAAATGTGGTTTTTGCTCTTTCAAATGCTTTCTTAAAATGTGACTATGCTTCCAACAAAAAAACCTGTGTGGAAACAAGTTCAAATTTGGCAAAGTTCAGACATTGGTTTTATAGCCAAGGCCTTTCTTTAATCAGAGCTTGAAACCCATGAGAGGAAAGGAGCCATAAAATCAATTCTAAGTAATCTTGGAAATGAGATAATAGTCCATTAATCTCATCAATATAAGCATGAAATTTTCTGCTGCAGTTCATGCCTACACATTTGTAATAAATTTATCAGTGGGAACAGGACAGAAGCCATAGGATTACTGTAGGGGTTGGTGCCTTGTGCTTCCACTGCAGCCTTTGTTCAATTTATTTTTTTTAACAAATTTTTTTCTTGCAGTGGAAATATTTAATTCCTTTGTGGAACAGTGCCAACCAAAACTTGTTACTGGTTCCGTATTAAACGAGAATTAGTGGTGAATTTCTCGTGTGTGACCCAGGATTCAGTGTTGAAGGAGAAAGCTGTGACCTGTGTGGTGCCACTCCAGCTGTGGCTGCTGCTGGGCAAACTGGGGAGCTGCTGCCAGTATCTGTTGTTACTGTGCTAGACTTGTGCCCTTGCTTCTCTCTAAGCCCTGTGTATAGAAACCCCTAGATTTTGTGACAACCACAGAAATTGTTTCCTCAAAAAAAAAAAGGAAAAAAAAGGATGTCTTCTTTGAGAAGTTCCTTTTGTTAGGATGGAGCTCAAGGAGGTGGTTCCTCCTCTCACCTGGTCTCTCTTGCTCTCTGAGCAACCCAGTCTGCCTGGGCTGGCTACCTAGACAAACCAAAGCATCTACAGGGAACATGAACTTTGATGTCTCCCATTTCTAGGACCTTCCAAAGACAGTGCAGGCTTTCAAAGAAAACACAGTTTTATTTTTCTTCTTCCCCTAGAGGCTTCCCACCCCTTGGAAAATTTGTCTGTGTGTAACAGAGGGCAATTGCCTCTACAGAAACAGAATTTGGGTGCCCTTGACCAATGGGCTTTGTCTTCCCTGTGAGGGTGGGCAGGCCCTGGCACAGGGTGCCCAGAGCAGCTGTGGCTGCCTCTGGATCCCTGGAAGTGTCCAAGGCCAGACTGGACAGGGCTTGGAGCAACCTGGGATAGTGGAAGGTGTCCCTGCCCATGGCAGGGGGTGGGATGGGATGGGCTTAAAGGTCCCTCCCAATCCAAACCATTCCAGAATTCTCTCTTTGCTTATTTTCCTGTGAGTTTTCCTATTCATGTGATTTGTATTTTAGAAACTTCCTCGTGGGATCATGGCATGAAGGTGGAGGCCAGGAGGAAAGTAAAGACGTGCTGGAGCCGTGTTTCAAAGACCCTCTCCATGTAACACAACTTAGCAGGCCTGAATCTCTGAAATAGATGGCCAAATTCTTGTGTCAGTGTTGCAGGACAGGTTTTCCTGTCAGTGGTGCAAGCCCCGTTCTGCTGAGCTGAGCAGCAGCAGATCATCTGGAGCTGAGCAGCAGAGGGGGATTTGCCAGTGTGGGCTCTGCTTTATTTTTGGTAAACAGCTCCTCAAACAGTTTTCCTCAAATGTATTCATTACCTTTGGATCAGAATCACTTGCATCATGGACAAATATTCTATGATGCTACATAATTTCAGGCTTAATTAGTTCTTCCAACCTTTCCCTTTCTGACAGGGGAATCAGTGGGGAAAGCAGCGTGTGCTGCTGCTGTCTTAGTTTGCAGTGAAAACCCGGCTGAGGTGACTCTTTTGTCATTGATTATTGGGGAGGATTTCTCCAGCTGGATGCCTTCTGCCTGGTCACCATAAATTAGTTTTGTGTCACTGCCTCTAACAACCACAACACACTGATAGTCTTTAAATGATGGTTTATATGACCTGAGACAAGATCTAGCCTTATTTTTCTGCTCTATTACTTTCAAAGAATAGTCTTTCTATTATTAACAGGCTGTGGTAAAATAATTTTAAATTCCTTTAAAATTTATAGCAGTTTTGTTCATTGCATCTCATGAATGCAAACCTTAGCAGAATTGTAAACTATTAGTGAGCAGATGTAAGTATATGTATTTTAATAATGTGATAATATAGTCATTTTTTCATTAATTTAGAAAGGTTTACGGCTTGAAGGTTTTTTAGAACTGCTCTGGGTTGATTTTTCTACAGCTGTATAAATATGATAGGAATTCTCTGACAGCATGATGAAGTCATAAACTGGCTGTGAGGGCACAGTCATGGCTGTAAGAAATTGGGTCTACCCTGGCAGGTACAACAAGGCAGAATCTTCTCAGATTGGAATCAGATTTCATGAAGCAAAAATGATGGTGAATAACAGTATATAGGAATTAATTTCAGCTATAATTGGGCATTTTTAAATGATTTTCAGATAATGATCAATGTTGGAAACTGTTTAATAGTAGTTTTTAATACTTCAATGATTCCTAAGTTTGTAGTTGCTGGTTTCCAATGCTTTCTAAAAAAACTGTCAAAAAAGTAAATACAGGAATTCAATTTTACATATGACTCCACTTTTGGTTTAGGACAGCAACTTCCTCTTTTGCATTGTTAAATCTCTGAAGGGATTGTTTGTTAATTTGACCTGTCGAAGGTGGTTTTCCATCTACTGCTATGGAAAGGCTATGAAATAACCCCAAAACTGGTTCCATTCAGCTCCAACAGCCCCATCACAGGACAGAGCTGAGCCTGTTGGCCAAGCTGGTGGTGCCTTGGACTTACCTTGGTGATGCCCTGGTGGGTTTTATAGAAAAATTCTATGAGTTCCTTGAGTTCATCTGTGTTCCCAAAAGTCTGTGAGGTAGATCATGTGCTCCCTCAGTTCCAGGACTGGTACTTAGGCTCAGGAATTCACTTCAGATGGTTCATGGGACTTCTGAGCCTTCCTTGGAAAAGTTTATGAAAACAATATTATGGAAATCCTGAGATTCATGAGTTTTCAATCTTTTCCATGGTAGAAATGAACCATATCCACTAAAGATAACCAAAAAAATGTAAACACATTGTTCACATCAAAGTTTCTCATTTATTTACTGAGGTAAAGTCCAGTCTTCTCCTGCTGTGATCCTTTAGCTGGAAACCTTGGACTAGTTTGATGGCAAAGGGGAATATGAAGGGGACTTGTGAGTGGGGTATGATGTCTGACACGTGGCCTCTCACATCCCGTTTCACAAACTTCTCATCACCTCATTATCTTCTGACACTTTGCAGAAGGTGAAGAACGCTCGATGAAAATACATAAATCATGAGATGTTTTCAGAACTTCTGGACTTTCAGGAGTGCTGAAATGGTGGAGCTTTCACTCTTGGCACTCAATTCATAAGAGGTGGCTTGGGGAAAAGAAGGATGTAAAATAGAGTAAAATACAAGGGAATGAAGCTGCTGTTATGAAATAGAGAACAAAGAAAGATGTAGATAAAGAGGTTGAGTGCAGGAATTCTATATTTAAGGCATTAAAAGCTTAAAAGTCAAGAAAAGGGTAAGGGGAGAGGGATTTTTGTAGTATTGTGGAAGAATTACGCCTCACTGGAGAATCTGCATAGATCTTAAACCTAATGGGCAAAGGCTGATTGTTATGCAATTCATGTTACTCTGTTGGTATGTGGGCAAATGTCTCTTTCAAACACAGATTTAGTACCCTGAGTACAGAATAAGGACACAATATTCTCCAAAATGCAGTGAGCTTTCACAGGGAGCCACGATCAGCTCAGGCAGAGGGAAGAGGGACAGGGTCAGTGGCACCTGTGGGACACAGATAAATGCAGGGAAGTGCAAAGTTCATTCAGAGCGAGTGACAGCAAATGTGCAGCTGTGGTGATAAATCTGGTGGGTGCTGCACATAATGCAGTCATTTGCAATAATGAAGGACTTCACCTCAGCTGATTTGCACAATTTACATCAAAAACGACCTCGTGTTATCAGCCCCCAAACTGTTTCCTAACAGGATTCACCGCTGTGTTGGATTGACGTGGCTTTATGTGCTTCTCGGAGGTGAGAGCCTCCAGGGGTGGCATCTGGCAGGAGAAGTCGTCAGAGAGGATTTTTGGGGTCTGATTTGCTCTTTCCCATTCACTTTACTTAGCCATTTATGACAAATTAAGGCTTAGGAACAGTTTATATTAAACACGGATCCTCTGCCTTGTGTTTTGTGTGCTCTGTGCAAACCCTTTGGGAAGGAACACGTCAGGCATGGA
The DNA here is from genome assembly GCF_965178545.1 of Coloeus monedula. NCBI lineage: Eukaryota > Metazoa > Chordata > Aves > Passeriformes > Corvidae > Coloeus > Coloeus monedula. The sequence goes on along the minus strand of NC_138796.1, from coordinate 13,318,194 downwards.
GCACTAGGAGATCAGGCCTTGATCCTGACCTTCCCAGCTGTGCCAGAAGGCCTGAGAACCCTCATGAAAGTTTCTGACATTTTTTCCTGCATGTTGAGGAAGCAGTTCATAGGTACAGGAAGTCTCCCAGTTTTTCTGTGTGTTAACATGGGAATTTAAACAAAGCTACTTATATGGCAGTATTAAAGAAAGCATGAATGAGAAATTCAGGGGAAAAATCTCACCAAAAATTTGTACTTTCTACATCCCAAATCAATTTCTGTGCCTTTTTCATTGTTTTCTGCCTAATTAAATCAATGGTTCTGTTGCTGGGTTTAAAACGAAGCTGACACCAGCTCCCGAAATGCTGCTGAAACCAACGGCCCTTGCACAAGGTCTTTGTTGCTGTTGTCACACGGTCCAGAGTGTTACATCTGTTTTATTAACTGAGCTAAATATTTACACCAGCAGGTCCCCACATTCACCAAATCCCAGGAAATGCCAGTTTCCCATTGCCATTCTACGAGCTCAGTGTTGAACAAAGAAGGGAGGAGAAATTGTGTTTCAAACACCTATTTCTCAGCAGCTACAAGGGAATTATTATCTACCCATCGAGGTTTGGTTTTATTTGAATAGTGCTGAAGGATTTTAAACGTGTTTGGTGTAAGAATACACCATAAACCCTGGTTTTATATGCTTCTGGTGACTTGCACCTAGGAATCCCTATGCAGGGGTCATAGCCCACCCCTTTCCAGGCCTAGGAAACAAAAGTTTTAAATCCTCCTCTCTCAAGAAAATCTTCCTTTTAAAGATAAGTTCTTTTTTTTTTTTTGCCAGTCATACTCATACAAACCATTATCTTACTCTGCAATTAGTTCCCCTGCCATCAAATAAAGGGCATGGATTAATGGGAGAACCACTAGAAATATTTTAAAGGGATTAACATTAATGGAGAAACAGATTATCTTTCTATCAAATGAGGTTAATAGCCAAAATTAGTCGTGGCCCCTCACAGTTAGTCACAACCTTGTAGAGTCTGATAGAGATTAATCAAGTGAGGTTTTGTATAAAACCTGTAAAATTCTGAAGTGGTTTAGGGTCCTACCTCTCATTGTGAAAAGGATAAAGCCCTTTGGAAGCTCTTACTGCTATGCCAGCTTGAAAAACTCATTTCCTCAAGGAATGACTTGTAACCTGAAGGGTTTTCTGCAGCAGCAGGTACCCAGTTGAACTCCCACTGAAATTCCTGTTATCATAGTCCTGGTCAGCCTGTACATCTGCCTTGTTCACAGTGAAAAATTACTACAGGATCATTAACACTTTATCTCGTAATTAAGTTCACGTAGTAGACTTGAAAAGAGAGTATTTTTTTTATTAACTCTATTCTGTAAAAACCTGTAATTGCTTAATCCCTTACAATATTTAAAGCAATTAACATGTGGCCCTTATTTGCATAAAGGCAACTGACAAAGGTTGTTTGGAAAGTCATATTAAGCATCAGCTTGATCTGTGCATTGATGTGATATTTTCTGTAGTCATTGGCTGGCTGTAAATACATTTTAGAAGACCTTTAGCATGTATCAAAGCACTGAGGGCTATGACATTGCTGCAGGATGGCTATTGTCACTTTTGGCTCATTATTTTGACACGATTCTTCCCAAAAAAGCAGTGCCCTTAGTGAGGCAGGTACAGCTGAAATATCCAGGGCTGTATAACTTTTCCTGATATTGTATGGTTGTGTGCTGAGTCCTTTTGTAGGTACAAGTGTCTTAAGGAGTGCTCTTGTTGTTTGGTTGGTTTTTTTAATTATAACCTTTGGCACAGGGATGATTCTCAGACTGTGGGGGTTACCAGTGGCTACCTGCAGGCTAAATTTTCACAGCAGTAGAAGAGCAAATCTGTTGTAATTTATAATTTCTAAACCCATGAATTAGTGCAGTGAATGGGGGTAAAAGGAGGGCACTGGACACGGTTTTCTGTGCAGGTGCAAGCTGGTCCTAAAGCACAAATCCTACATCTGTTTGATTAAGGTCATAGTGTGATGGTAGGATAAGCAAATTATAAATGCCTACTTTCAACCACTTTCTTAGAAAAGATTTTCTAACAGGTTACACAAGGGCAAAGTATTTAAGTTGCCATAAAATCCTGTAAAAATCTGGTTTATTTTAAACATTAATTCAGTAGCTGTAGTTACAGAAATAAACTCAGTGACTATCCATGTGGACTTATTTTTTAGTACAGACTCCAGTGAAGCATTAGTGGCCTTCAGCATTCCTTCATCTCAGCCAACACTGCAGAGGAGTTGGAGTTCACAACATCATGGGCTGAAAGTCATTAGACCCAAATTGCTGCAGATCAAGTGGCTCTCTTGTGTTTTTCCAGTGTTTCAAGGCCACGTTGGATGGGGCTCTGAGCAACCTGGTCTGTGGAAGGTGTCCCTGCCCATGGCAGGGGGTGGAATGGGATGGTTTTAAGGTCCCTTCCAACCCAAACCATTCCATGATTCTATTATTCTGTCTTCTCCTAGGAGTCATGGCCAGAGTGCTGCCAAGACATGGGACATGGTGATAGTCCTCACGTTTTCTCTCTCATGCAATTAAAAAATGTTTAAGGTTTCACATGACATTGAAATTCCCATTAATCTAACCCACAGTGCAAAAAACCATGAAAAGCCCAAAATGAGTAGTGCCATGTCCCCCCTGCCCCCTCTGTGCTTTCTCTAAGTAAATCTGACTCTGACCTGCTCCCCTCGAACAACAGAACATCAAAGTTACTCAGGGAAGGGGAAGCTTTTTTTTTGTAACAGTTACATGGCCAAGGGTCCCTGGTGAGAAGGTTTTCCTAATAATTTTGCAGTAAAGAACAGAAAAACCTCAAAAGTGGTATTTCTAGGGAGCATATTATTAGAAAGAATTGATATTTGAGGAGCTTTAGTTTATTAAAAATGTGAAAGAACTCCTCTGTGTCTAGTTCCATGCAAAGCTTAGTGAAAGGTTAGAAAATTAGCTCCTGTGTGCTGCTTATACAGCTGGATGGATGGAGGAGACTTTACATTTCACAACTTCTTGTTTCTGACAAGTTCCAGTGAATTATTTATGTGGCCACTTATCCTGTAAAGATGGAGCTGAGGGAATAAACTGAGTTCACAAATGCTACCAGAAAGCCTTCAGGTGATAAGATGAAAATGGATCTTGGTCGCTGCTGATCTCAAACCTGGACTCGAATTTGTGGCCTGCAGATGAAGGGTTGTGTGGCTTACATTTTTCATCTCTAACTTGCGAATTTGTGCAGTTTATGAACAATTCATGAAGTTCTATTTATCTTCAGCAATTGCCTTATGAATCAAGGGTTTAACTGGAATAAGATAATCCAGGAAATAGTAAATTTCAATTCATTTTTATGAATCTAATATATATTCCGCATATGAGAGCAGAGATGTGAATACATTAGTGATAAAAATACTAGAAATAAATTACCTATTTCTGTAACTGTAGTTTAGTTCCAAAAGTCAGAGATTCTGGCAGATCTGATTTTTGCAGCTCTTGGATTCTCTGGGAGTTTCTACCCTTAAAAGTGAGTGAACACACCTCTGCAGGTTTTTTCCTCTTTGTTATTTATAATGGGCCACTTGCCAGCTTGATTCTTTATCTGAAGCAATACGGATTTACAAATGAAAGGTTTGGAAAATATTTCATTATTTTCAGGGAATTTATTTTTCTTTCTCTTTTCTAACCAACAGCTTCTCTGTTATTTGTTGTTGATAAAACTGTTTTAAATCCTTTCTCTGCTGCAAACATAGAATCATGTGTGATGTTAGGCAAGTGATTCTCAATTATGTTAGTCCACGCTCCAGGATTTGCAGTCTTCAGTTCTGGACTAATTCCAAATGCTGTTAGGCTGAGGGGCAGATGATAGAACTACAAAGACTTGATAGAAACTTGGTCTAGGGGATTGAGAATCAAGCAGTCTTCACAAAAGGTTTTCCCAAATTCTGTCTTTCAGTATTTCAATTAACACTGCAAAAAGGAATTTTAAATTTTGTATGATGTAAATACAGATGTCAGTCGAGTTCCTCAAATTTAGGGTGGAAAGTCCAAGATTGTGGTGCAAATATTAGCACATTCTGAGGGTGTCATAGGTGCCAGTGTGATCAGACAGCTCTAGAAAGAGTAAACTGCAAAGTCTGCAAGTATGGTAAAAGTACTTCCAAACCTGTACAAATGATTCTACATGAAATATTTTATTAGTTGTGGCACGATCAAAAAAGTTGCACTTGGGGAAACCACAAATATTGTCAGTCCTTCAATTGCTCTGAACCCTGTTGTGGCAATGTAAAAATTAAAGACATCTCAGAGCACCAAACAGACCCTGAATATCTTCTGAAATTGCTTAACCAGACTCTCCAACTCCCACAGGAATCACCACTGAGCAGATGACTACTCCCTCTGGTCCCTCAAGGTTCCCATACTTATGACAAGAGCTACAAAGCCCCTTCTGCAGCATCTGCAGTATTTACTTTCCTTTAAAAGTCACACCTGCTCCTTGGCCCAAGAGCTGCATGGTTCACGCTGGCCAACATGGAATTCCTCAGGAGCCTGGCTCCGTGGTCACAGCTAAGGGATCTGGTAGCTCTTTTACAAGGAAACCCAGGATCATTGTCCTCGTTGCACAGGGAAGAAAACCAGTGGAGAGCTGAGGAGAAAGGGGAAGTGGCTGGTGACATCCTCAGGAGTCAGCTGGAGATGGCACTGGATTAAAATGTTCCAGAGTCCTGCCCTGGTTATTTCAGTAGCAACTGTCTCAACCATAAGGGAGAAAGACTGATGTCATTGCTTCCAGCAATTCATTTCAACACTTCCATAGCTCTGCCTAAATATAAAAGGAACTGAAAACAGAAAGGGAAATGCAGAACCTGACCGTGTTTAATCTGTGAAGCAATCCCTCCATACAGGACAGCAAAAAGACAGCACGCAGACCTGCAGCTTTCCCAGCAGAAAGGTCACCCAAAGCAGCCTGACCTTTTTACCACATAGAAAGCAACGAGCCATCAGCCCTATGTGAACGGCCTTTGATCCCCAGGTGCTCCCAAAATAACCTGGAGATAAAGCAGATGGATAAAAACCAGGAGATGCCGGGGAGCTGGGCATGCGGGTACTTCTTCAAGAGGTTTCTTCGAGAGAAGTTGTACATATGCTATAAGTCAAAGTCAGGGGAGAGGAAAATTACAGCTCCCTGGAGAAAGGAAAGAGATTAACATTTTATCACAGGCAAATAAGTGGGAAACTCTTGAATTTATAGATATGTAGATACAAGCACATGAAGATATTGCTGTTAGGGCATTAAAAATAGAAGTATTATCTTTCTACTCAAAGATTTCGCTAAATAGCTATGAATTTCTAATTCAGTGATGTTAAATCTATGTGACAATGTAGTTCATTTTATTATGTATGACTGAAATCTGAAACTTAAATGTAATAATAACTTAAAAGTGTGGGCCAAATATCCCAGAATTATTCTCCTGATTAGAACTACATGAACAAAAAGGTAGCAACTCTTTCTTCTGACATGGAGACGAAAGCATTAAACTATTCAGATGCCAGTATTTGATACACAAAGCCCAAGCAAAGGACAAATTCAATCTAAGCAGATTCATTAATCTAATGATTAAGTGCAACTGGCCTTATCCACTCCATACAACACACCCTCCAGAAAAAAGTGCTCAAGACACTATAAATTGCCAAGAATTTAAAAGAACTGAAGAAATCTGAAGTTAAATTAAACCCCCACACCATCAGCACAGTACATGTACAGAGTGGTACACATTTTTTTTCATGTTTATTGTGTGTTGAAGGTGATTTGTTAATTTCCTTACATTTGTGTCCTTTTTGTCACAAATTTCAAGAATCCAGAAACCATCTTTCCCCAGATCGTTTAAGGCTACACTTCCTGCTAATGTCCAAAGTGTTGACTGCCAATGGAATGTCACCAAGCTTTGGACCAATGCATGATTTTTCTGAAGACCGTTCATCAAGTGTTTGTGGCACTGAAATTTGTGACACATCCACCACAAATACTTTCCCTGAAGCTCACAAATTTTACTGCAAATGGTTTCTGTGTTCCCTTCTCACTGGAAACGGCCTGAGCAGCCTCACCCAGAAGGAATAAATCACAGTGGATGTGGATGTGTTGGAGATGTTGTTTGCTGCAAAAACAATATGAATTTTTAAAGCATTAAATATGTATGTACTATTTATAGCTTCCTTACAAATACAGGAAGCTTTATTTTTAAAGACTTTAAATACATTTTTTACCACTTTTCTCTTGTTTTTTTTTTCTTTTGATACAGCATCTGCAGGACTGACCGTCTGCTCTTCAGAACAATTATTTTCTCCAATAAATCATCTTTCACCTCCAGTTCTTCTCCCACATGCCATAGATCTGTGTTCTTGAGATTTCTTGGTTAGAACAACCTCACACCAGTTCCCAAATTTGGAAATAAACTCACAAAATGTTTTACTATAAAGACAAAAAGGTTTCCAAACTTAAGAAAACATTAAATAGGCTTTTATTCAGAAAAGAAATTCTAAAAAATATTTTAAGAATTAATCCCTGACTGGGAATGTTCAAAACATTGTGTTTCAATGGAGCCATTTGCTACTTGCCCTTTATTTTGTTCTCTTCCCATGGATAATTTACATTAAATTGGAAAATGTCTCCTTCTGAAGCAACTTTTTAAGTGCATGACTAGACAATTATATTAAAGTTTGTGTATTTTCTTTGTAAGTATTTCCTACAGAAATGACTGAGAATTGTGGCTTTACACAATTATAACTTTGGGGTGGAATCACCAACATTATTTTTTATCAAATGCTTTAAATGTTCTGTTCATTGCAAAGCTGAATAAATAGCAAGGTCCCGTTCTGAAGGTGGTTCCTGTGTAAGAAATACACAGGCAGGTACCTTTGGATACATCATGTTTAGGAAAGGAAATATTGTAATGCCTGGAGCTCTGGAACAGAAAGCAACATTTGGGTGCTGTTCTCTGCTCTGCCACTGAGCCATGTGAGACTGATGCTGCCTCTGCTGGCTTCTCTGTCTCTGCTCATGGTTTCTGTCTCCTTTCTTCTCATCCAAAGTTATTTCTTCCACCAGAACTTTAACCCCAGCTGGGAGCCTCTAGATCATACTGATGGCAAAGTTTGGAGTATGAAGGAGCTCTTTTAAGAAAGATCTGACTTGCAGTTCAGGGTTCTTTCATGTGAGGGGAACAAAGGGAAGGCAGATATGAAAAATAAGCCAAGGGAACCTTTTTGACAGGGTTTGTACAAAAGGAGTATGTGGGTGTTGAGGCTCCAAAAGACAAGCTCTCATCCTGTCACTTAACACACACCTGATTCTCTAATCAAGGACAGATCAAAGGAATGCACACCTGCACCTGATTTAGTTTTAATCCTGTGAGGAGCTCTCAGCACTCCAGTGAGTATTCACTAATCAACAGGAACACTGGAGTGCGTAAAGAAAACTTTATTAAGTCCAGTTCATGAGATTTTTGTTCTTTTATGAAGGATTTTGCTTTGGTTTATTTGTGTGAGCTTCAGCTGCTTATTATTTTAGCACATTAGAATAGTTTTAAATTCTTCATTCTGGAGACTGCCAGCTGGCTGGAGAAATACTTCCAGCTTTGTCCAGACAGGGGGAGTGGATAATGAGACACTAGAGGTCAGATTTGGGAAGAATTTGAGATACTTAAAAACCTTTGTGGTGGTGCTGCCCTGAAAGTCACATATTTGGAGATGAGGATGAATTCTGGGCTGCTTCATGTGGGAAGAAGGTACTGGATGGCCTTTCCTTTCTTGCTCTCTTTCATAACCCTGGGGCTTCATGGTCATGGAGTGGATGGGCAGGAGACTGACTCCTCTGAGTCACTCAGTGGGCACCTCTGTGTGAGCGAGGATTTAGCCTAAATAACCTAATGGCAAAAATATCACCAGGAAGAAAGTTTGCCTCATACTACATCAGCATATACCATCAAAGGGTGGAAATTTTTTACATGCAAGTTTCTTTTTCAGGCTTTTTTTTATTAGTTTAGTCTTTAAAAACTGCTGACAAAGTAGGAGGTATTGGGCCACATGGCAAACTTATCGATGCAGTCAGTCATATTTAATCAAAATGTTGAAAATTATTTTCTTACAAGAGGGCCTAAATATACAAATTAAGGAAGACTAATGAAATGTTGCCAGCCTTGTGTTTCATTTCTACTTGCTAACCTTCTACCAGCATCACTTTCTCCTAGAGGGATTAGTAAATATGGCTTTAAATATCTTGAACTGCAGAGTAATGTTACCAACTGTACAATAAGTTTTTAGTGATTTAAAGAACTTCAGTGTAATGTAATGTTTTGACCTCCAGTTTACACTTGTTGGACATAAGCCTCCCATTGCCTTCTTTGTGTTGATTTTGGAGTGAATTGGAAGGCTGAAAAGAGAAGTGAAGGAAACCCAAAGGGTGGATTAAAAGATCCATCCAAGGATCTTTATATGAGCTTCATAGGGATCGGCCTACAGCGTGGGACATACGTTTTGAGAGAATCTGTTGGGATAACTTGATAATTTCATGAAAACAAATCTTGGAGTAACTTTGTACCTCTCAGTAATCTGACAGATTTTAACGAGGTGGAGTAAAATTTTCCAGCCATTAAACACTGCTTCATGGTTGATGAGGAATGATAAATTCTGAAGTTACTGTTTGACATAATCCAGCTTCATAAACTGGTGTGCCTTGGTAAAGGAACATTCCCGAGCAGTTCCACTGAGTTACGTATTTAGGGGATCCAGGATCACACCTTGGGCCTTAAAATAGCAGCAGAAATAGGCCAAGCCCCAAATCCATCAGGAGAGGCAGAGGGATACAGATACATGCTTTTGAGGCACTTCTATACCTGATAGATGTGGGAACTGCAGTTCAACTTATGAATACTTGGCTGTATTTATTTTCTGCACAGATGAAGAAGTTTACAGGAGATTATTCATAAAAAGTTTTTTTAAGGGATCACATGCCTATGATTTAAAGCTTGCCTCCCCCTTATCACCTGATAACTGGTTTGCATTTCCATCTCCATGCTTAAAACAACTCCCAGCTCCTCCTCACAGGGGGTAGCACATCTGTCTGATCCTGACGCTCCCCATCTGTAATTGATACCAGTTTACATGTTGGAGTAAGTCTCAGTGGCATTAATTTATTGCAGCTGAAGGTTGAGCAGCACAAAAACGTTTGATCTCTACAGGCATAATACCTAATGTATTGAGAAGGACAAGGCAGTGTTCTGACAGTTCTTGATGTTTATTTTTTCCCCCCAAACTTTGTCGTCAATAGCTGCTGTCAGCCTCATTTAACAGTAATCCATGCGTTTAGGAATGCTACGGTGCTCTTCTCATTAGGTGAGCATTGGAATTCTTGTAAGATTTGGTTTCCTTTGGGCAAGAGGAAGGGGAAGGAAGCAGGCAGAGATGGCTGGGGATCGCCAAGGGCATCGTTTTAATCAGCAATTTCCCCACTGCCGCTTTGTGCGTGTGTTTGCTGCCCGCACGGGCTGGGGGAGAGCGCAGCTCTCCGGGACGAACCCCGGGAATGCAAAGTTGCGATCGCGCCGCCGGTGCCCCGGGAAGGTTCCGCCTCGGCGGAGCGCCCGGCCGTGGGCATCGGCCGCGAGCATCCCTCGGAGCCATGGCCGGAGCCCTCCCCGGTGCGGGCGCAGGTGCGGGCGGGCCCCGCTCGGGCCCCGCGGGTTCCCGGGCGCCGCCGCGCGGCCGCCAGTGCCGGGCGGGGCCGCGCCTCCGGAGCCGGGGAGCCCCGCTCCCCCCGGGCCCCGCGCCGCCGCCGTCCCGCCGCACCCGCATCCCGCATCCCGCCCCCGCCGCCGCCTCCCCTGGCGCTGGGGCTCCCCCGCCGCTCTCCCCCTCCCCGCCCCAGCCCGCCCCGCCGGGCTTGAAGGTCACCTCCGCCCGCCCGCCGCCGAGCCACTTTCCGCGCCGGCTGGCGAGCGGCAGCGCCTCCGCCCCGGGAAGCTCCGTGTCCGGCCGGTGCGGGGCTGCCGCCGGCCGCGCCCGGGCGGAGCGGAGCGCAGCGCAGCGGGCAGCCGCCTCTCCCCCCACCGCCGCGGCGGGGCCGCCCCCGGGGTCTCGCCGCTGCCCGCCGAGGTCGCGGGCGGGCCGGGCGGGGGCCCCGCTGCCGGAGCGCGGCGAGCCCGGGGGGAGCCGGGCGGCGGCGGGGGGCGCGGCATGCGGCGGTGAGCGAGGGCGGCGGCGGCGCTGCCCGCGGGAAGGGGCTGCGGCGGGAGCCGCGTCCCGCTGCCACTCGCCTGGCGGGGCCGCCCGCCCGGCACGGGAGAAGCGCCGCGACCCTTCTCCTCCGCTCGCCTCTTTATGGTGAGTTTGGGCCGCGGCCGCGCGGGGGGCAGCGGGGCCGCTCGGCGCGGAGCAGCCCGGCAGGTGCGCGGAGCATCCCGGCAGGTGCCCGGGGGCTGCTGCCGCCCCGCTCCGCGGCCGGAAAGTTCCCGGAGCGGCCCGGGCGGAGGCAGGGGAGGGATGCGCGGCCGGGGGGGCTCTCGGGGAGCTGCGGGTCCGGGGCTGGAGCGGAGGGATGCCCGCGGGAAGGGGCGCTCTGCGGGTCGGGGGCACCGCGCTGGCTCCGCTTTCGCCTGCGAAGCGCCGTGTGAGGGGCTGCGGGCAGAACGGCGGCACGGGAGGTGGCTCCCAAACACAGGGAACGACGAGGAGCATGGGCATTCGGGGCTCTGACGAGTTGCTCGTTAAAAGAGTGCAGATATTGAACTGCTGGGAAACTACCTGCCTGTAAGTCCATGACATTTGCTGATTTTTTTGGCGATTCATCAGATCGTTTTCTCCTGCATGCCTCTGTCATGAAAAGAAGCATCAGTGTTGCCTTAATACCTGTTCAGTGCAGGTGGAGTGACACTGTATCCGTGTGCGATGTCCAGGCAGTTCCTTTAGGATGCCGCTCCTCGGCAGGGGCAGGGCTTTGCCCTGGGAGATGGCTTTGCAGTGCGAGAGTGGCACACGTCGTGCGGTTCCAAAATTTGTGATGTGGCTGTTGGACATTGAGCTGCCAACTTAACATGGTTCGCGCAGATGGTGAAACGAATGTGGTCTGAAGTTTGACTGGAGTGATTCACATCAGCGAAGTGTGAAAGATCTTGTCCAAATCTGCAGCTTTTGTTTATCTACTCTCTGAATTGCAAATGTCGTGTAGTATGTTACATTCTGAAGTAAGTTTAGTGCTGACTGGTTTTTTCACTTTAAATAAAATTCAGTTTATTTAAGGCGAGATGGATCATAAAACACAGCAGACGCTGCTGATGGTGTCCTGAGAATGTCAAGTACCTTGCTTCACTTCTCCAGACTCGATACTTAAAGAGAGGAAAGATACAGTGTGTTTCATTTGTCATTCGGAACTGTGGGAACAGTTGTATGCGTGTGCTGTAAAAATAAAAGCAAGGTTTTGTCACTCTGTGGTAGAGATCGATGATGTGGATGAATTGCAGTCTAAAACAGAGCTAGCCCTCATAATTAAATAATTAAGTTTTAGCAATCAAATAGTCATAGCTGCTTGAAAAGTTATATATTGGGAAGAGTAGTGGGGCTGTGTGAATTTCCAATATGTATGTCAATAGATCATTTAGTTTTCAGGAAAGTGGTTGGTATCACATGCTCCAGTTATCAGGATTATAGTGACTTAGAACAGGTATTTAAAATTTATTTTTATTTACTTTTACTAGAATGTTTTGCATTACTGGGTTTTGGGGAAGCTACTTTTACGTAGGAAATCTGATTATAGTTAAGATCTACTCGACTTATGCAGGCTTTGAAGGCTTGGCTTCCCAAGTCTCATTTACAGTTTATTCTTCTGGTAAATGCATTAGACAAAGGATCCAGCATTTCCTGAAATGAAATCTGTGTTTCTAATATCAAGACTATATTTCTTTTTTTCTATTAGTACTTAGCTGATATCAGTAATAGAGCTGACAAATATAATGAATAAAATTCACATTACGTTGATGATTTTTATAGTTCTTGTAACTGAAGTACTTGGTGTCCTTGACGTGATGAAGATGCTGTTCTGGCTTTCAGGAAAGGGTACCCTTTAATGACAGAAATACTGTCAGGAGTCAAGTGTCGAGGACGAGAGTGGGATTGCTAATTCTTGTGCATAATGTGCTCCGTTTCCAGCACAGAATATGGGTGCACATGTATGACTGCAAGGTCCAGTTCCCAGCACTGAGAACCATTCTAGTGATGCCTGCACACTCCATGCATAATCCCTTCTGGCGTGTGCTGCTGCACACGAGGGGGAATGTTATATCCTGAGGCCATGGCTGCCAGTGCTGATGGCTTTTGAAGTGTCTCCTTGCTCCCTGCACAAAGCCCCCTTGAAGTTAAACACGGAATAGCAAGGCCAGAAGGGACTCAGCCACTCCTGTTGTCAGCTTCTCCGTGTTCCTGCCCAAGGCAGGATCAGCTCGTACCTGTGTCATCCCTAATGGCACACTTCATGTACTTGCTGTATTCCCATTCTTCTCTTTCTTTTCTTACTGCTTTTGCTGTCTTTTCCATGAGTTTTTTTCTTCTTGGTAATGCTCTTACCTATCATCTTCTAAAGAATCTTACCTCATTCCCTGCAAACTCTCCCTCAGCTATGGCTAGTCAGCCTCTTTCAGTATTTTTTTCATTGCTTTGTGGGAGACCTACTGCTTCTCTGCCAGCCGTATATATATATATATATATATATATATATATATATGCTGGATTTACAACATTTCTTCCTAGTTTTTAGGAGGAATTTAATGGAAATAGTACCCTTGCTCTCTCTTTGTGCAGACAGGTAAGCTTCGTTCAGGACCAAAGAGCTGTTCAGTATCTGTTTGCACTGGAGGAGGTTGAGCTGCTTGGAAATAGAGACCAATGGTTGAGTTAAAAAATTCCCCATCGCTAATTTTTCACCTTGTAGTTTGAAATGGCATGGTCTGATTTTAAAATCTAACTATAAGCATTATATACCATAAAGGGTAGAAACTCCTAAGTGCTGGCCACAAGAAGAAATATGATTTACAGTAATGGAAGGTATGGCTGTGTTAAGCATGTTGTTGTCTGAAAGGTGTACTCACCTGAAAAAGATGAATCTTATGTAATTAAGAATAATACATCATACTACAGCCTGAGAGAATATATAGTAGCTGAAAAATGTGTTTGTATTATGCATGTCAGAACTCCCTCTACTTAATTCTTGGATCTTGACTCCTTCCCATTTCATGTGGGAGATTAGGATCCTCTTGTCTCACACAGCCTTGTAAAAGTAGGGTGTGAACAAAACTGAAGGGTTAGGAAGCAAGAGGACACACAGGGCTTAAAAAAGTGGCAAACAGAACATTTAGTAGGGGTCCTGACTGTTTCTGCTCTTTATAGGGTGAAATCACAAACATCTGTGGCAGAACTGACGACACCATTGTGCAAAATTGGAGCTGTACTATTTCCTGAGAGCAGAAAGCTCCTGTCTCTGAGGGTCTTTGCCCAAGTCATTAATGAGAAGACTTTTTTTATTTTTTCTTGCTCTTTGTTTTTAATTCTTTGCTTAGTTGCACTTTCTTATGAGTAGTTTCGTTCTTTTATTTAAATAATTGAATTTTTCAGTGCCCATGATTATTTTATAGTGCAAATCCTCATTCTGGGGAGTCTAATGCCATTATGTTGTGCATTCTTGCACATGTTCTCAGTAGGTAGTGTTTTTATCACCTTCTCTGAATGTCTGCTTTTATGATTAAAAACTGCTTATGAAGCTCTCAGTATTTATTACCCTTTCCCTTCATAACTATTATTTTGCTAAAATTTACTGTGCCAGAAATGACAACTTTTTGCAAATTGGATAATTTTATTTGTGTCCTTCAAGTTGATGCAATAAAAAAGGCATGTAAACTGAAAGGAGCTGGAAAATCCCTTCTGGGTTGCTGGGGTTGACAGTGGTGCAGCAGCAGTGCTGGAGTTTGTGTAATGCTGTAGAGCAGGAAGGGCTGGTGGTGGTGGATTCACAGGACGGGTTACAGCTGGCCAGCATGCAACATCAAGTGCCAAAAATAGGCTTGCCATACTTTGAAATACTATTTTCTGCCAAGGAGGTGTAGTTTAACATCTCTCTTCTTCTGCTCCAGATTTTGTGCTTTGCAGAGATCCTGTCCAGAAGGAAGAGTAAGTGAAGTTTTTAGGCAATATTCCAAAATTCAAGGTATTTTGTGAAGTATTGATTTGGCTCGTTTCAAGGGGAAAGAAACTGATAACTATTTTGTAAGCATGTATCTTTCAGAAGTTGGTTAAGTGTCTCGAACATAAGACTGAAGCTCGGTGGCAGTTTTGTCAAAGCCAGTTAAAAAACTCTGAACATTTTGCAACTTTGGATGCAGTTCCAAAATGCCGTGTTTCCAAACAGCATGATGGTCCTGTGCTAACACCTGAAAGGGACGTGGTAAATACGAGTTCTACACTGACAGATGCCTTAGGACCTGCCTCTGCCATTCAGTGCCCTAAAATTAAGGTAACTCCCTGGAGTGGGAAGCACTGTGCCACAAACTGGGAGCGTGTGTCAGCAGGAGACTGGCTGCAGTCAGCCAGGGAGCTTGAGTAGAAGTGACTGAGCAAACTGATATCCATTAAAATAATTACCTCTGCTTCAGCTGGGAAGGTGTGGAGGAGCATGGTTACAGCAGGGTGAGCTGAAAGCCTCGGCTGTGTGAAAGGGCAAACATGCAAAACTCCATCACTTGAAGATAAACATCACGGGGCTGACTGCGGGGCCAGGTGCAGCTGCCTGGGACCAGCATTCAAACACTACAAATATACAGATTTTCTGTGTCCAACATGCTTGGCTTCAACCCTCCAGTGCACAACCCCTGGTCAGGGAAGTTCAGGATACAGAAAGAAGATGTTACAGTGCTAAAAAAGTGAATTTCAATGATGCAGCCTAGAATACATTCCAAGCAAATGCTGTCTTTAAGCTCCTCAGTGTTAAAGCAATGGTACTGAGAGCCGGAGTTACACAGAATCACACCCAGAGTATTCTGAGCTGGAAGGGACCCAGAAGGATCAGCTACAACTCTTAAGGGAATGGCCCAAGTGGGGAGTTAGTGACTCTCAGCTTTCTGTGTGTTTCGTAGTTCTTTGATTTGAGTCTGTTGCAGTGGTTGTTGGGATTCAAACTTTTCCTTTACTTTTGGGCATTTATTAATCACTTTTCCACTGGATTTTTTCTAGAATCGAATAAAGTATGAATGTGTGCTGACAAATTTTCTTGATGAGGACACCCATAATAACTTGCTCTCCTGGTTGCTGCTTCCGTAAGTTTTCAAAGGATTTTATTGTCTCTGAGTTCAGTCTCTATTAGTTGTAAGCAAACATTATATGGTCAGAACAGTAAGAAGCTGGCCTGAAAAGACTTCTTTCTTCTTTTTCCTGAGAAATTCGGGAAACTCAAACATGATGTAGACACTCCCAACTCTAAATGCATTTTTTTTTGATAGTGTGAGCGTGTGAAAATGTGGGTGGGAAATTTAGGACAAGGTTTAAACAAGGAAGTGCTACTATTTCAAATTAAAGTACTCCAAGAGTTAGAGCAGCTGTAGAGAAGGTGGAAGAACCCTTGTGTACAGGTGGAAGGAAGGGTCGTTGTGTTGGATAGCTGGACTTCCATTAAAGAAAAAAAAGTTTTGCTGTGTTGAAATCAACCCCATCTTCACATGAGATAAAATACTAAATCCATATGTGCTGCCCTGATGGGAAAGCCCAGTGCAGGTGCAGTTGGTTTCCTTGGACTTGGCTCATCCCACGGTCTCTCCTTTGGGTGTTTTAAGGCTTTTTTATCTTTCCTGCAGCTTACACATGAGAAACACATGTAGAAAACAAGTTACACATGTAATGCTGTTGTCTTACAAAACTGACAGTCTGTTGTGCACCTCAAACAGATCCAGAGCCCGGGATTTCAAAATAAAACATTGTGTAATTGTCTTGTTGTCTTGAAAAAACATATCTTTTCTATGTCTGTTCAATGATTAATGACAGTCATCCCTCACAAAAGTGGTTTGTCTGGTGAATCAGCATTACTCTTCCTCTGGATGGCCAGTTCTTGAGTTCCTGCTTTTATCTGTTAAATATGTTTTGTTAAATAGGCTCTTAGGTGTCTGAGTTTTTCCATGTGTTGTAAAGGATTGGTAATTTAGGGTTTGAGGAAAGAGAAATTAGACGATGTTGAATGGCATTGATCCAGGAAAAAGGGTTGGTAGTCTCTGTCAGAACCAATATTGATATCTTTGTCCTCCCTGTTCATTCACTGTTTTTGTGGTTAGCATTCATTCCTAAATTAAGGATTATGCAATATTATGGAGATATTTTGTTGAGCAAATGATTTTGATCGTAAATAAAGAACCTGTAAACAGCCCCTGTATGAAATTCTAGAATATAGCGTTAAACACTGCTTTCAGAATAATCTTTTTTCTTTAAATTGATGTAGTTCTGTAACATTTGCCTTGGGATGCAGCATAGCCTGTGTGATCTTTGACCATAGAGCAGAGCTTACAGTCTTCCTCCTTCTGTGGCAAAAGGTATTGAAGCATCAGTTTCAAGTTGTGCTACTGGGTGGTTCTCTCTGCTCAGCGTCTCAGGAAATAATATGAAATACTCTCTCCTGTTACAATGAAACTTTACAGTGGAGCTCCAGGATTTTTTAAAAAATAGTGTCGCTCCACTACAGGCAGTCCACTGTGTGTGTAAGTAGTTACTTAAATGTCCTCTCTTCCAGCATCGAAGATAAGCTGCCTAAAATGTCATCTACCACATGGTGATACCCATTTTGAGCCTGCAACAATATAAATGCTAAGGAAGTCCCAGAGTGCAGTTTGAATTGAGCCACATAGAGCGACCCAGCAGGAAGATGAATGGATCTAGATATCCTCCTGATCTTTCTGTGATATTACACCCTTTTCCCACTCCTTAATTTCAGACACTCTCCAAATGGCTCCTTCCCTTCCTGATGACCTGCTCTCTGTTGCCATTGTGATGGTGTGTTAGTCTGCAGCTGCCTCCACAGGGGACCCATTGGGTTTGCCCCCGTCATTACAAGTGCTGGGCTCTTGCCAAATACCCTAATTGTCCATATTGCATGTTTCACACACTTGCTTCCCTGTGAATGTCCTCAGCTTAGAACCAGATGAATTCATTCTTTTTGTTTTCCAGTCCCCGATATTACCTGGGGGTTTTCGATGTACGTTTCTGTCTCGTTATTTCTATTTTACAGCGTTGCTTTCACTTCGTTTTGGTGCTGAATCTCTGCCTGTAGCTGGTTATTAAAGTATCCTATGGTACTCTGGGAAAAAAATCAGCCCTAAACCCAGTTGTCAGGTGGGGCAGGGTAGGGCTTCCCTGTCCCCTGTGTACAGAGCTCTCTGGGGTACAGGGCACAGACAGATTCTCCTGCTCTGCATAAGCCTTATGCTAAAATCACATGTTCTTTGATACTGAAGCTGTCTTTTACTCCTCCCACTGTAAAAAGCCTCCCAATCAGTCAGTTTTGGTGCTGATACGATCTTTCATCCTCACACTGGGAACTGCCATATCCAATGAGCCACCTGATTAATCAGTTCTTCTTGGGACATACTGGTTCAAATGGGCAGAATGAGGCAGTCAAGTAGTTTGGCCCCTTCAAGCACTGCAGACATCGTTTTGTTTTCAGCAATTGCCATTTCCCTGCGGGAGGGTTTGTAATCAACTTCTGATGATAACACTTCTTACATATTTGCCTTTTAATGTGGTCTAGCCAGAGGTTTTTCCCTTCCCACTGTTTCAGTGCTCGTGGTTGTGTTCCTGCTTTTGAATCGACTCAAACTGCTGCTTCACTGCAGCCAGAGAACTGCCTTCTTTAAAATATATGCGTGTGTGTGTCAGAACCTGAGTGGATTTGAAAAAGGACTCAAGCGTTGCTTGAAATCTCACTATGTACAAACTTGGTTATGTGGGAACCTAAATACTTTATCATGTTCTAAATATGAAGGTGCTTTTCTGCTATAAAGAATCCAAAGGATATCACAACTAAGTTTTGGTGCTGGGATATAAAGGGTTCTGCAGGACTGGGGGACAGCTGTAAAGGACAGCGAGGTCATGGTCCCATCTCTGAGTACAAGGTAAAACCTCTGTCTGGAATGAAAAGAAAGAATTTAAAACCATTTTAAAACTCAAGCAATTAAAGTGATCAAATTTAGGAAAATACAACATCACAGTAAATATGTATAAGTAAAAATCAAGTCTCTCCAGAGTTAATGGTTAGCAGCACCTCTGTTCCAATCAGCACTATTAGCTGGGCTTGAGTTGCAAATTTGTTTTCAAGTGGTGACCACAGAGCTGTGATGGCCCTGTCAGGGTCTGTGTCACGAGCTCAGCTTGTGTCTGATTGACACGGGCCTGACAGCCTGGGGGGGCTGGTGTGCGATTTTTAATGATTGTTGTCTTGGGGGGGGGGGTTGTGTTGTTGAATAAAATCACAGTTCTTAACATCAGTGTTCCTTTATAAACATGTTTAAACCATGAAACTTTTAAGAAGTTTATCTAGTAGTCAATGGGATGCTTTGCTGTGTTACAGCTTTGCAAGCAGGCAAAATAAAGGAAAATTAGGACGTTTCCTTTGATATTAGAAATAATGTAGACTTTTCTTCTCTTTCTATATTTGCACTGTTACAAAGCAGTAGACTAAAATATGAATCCAAATTTCTAATGCAAGTTTTTCTAGCAGATAGGAAATCTTAAAATTGTAAAAATTGTTTCCCCATTGAAGCCACTAAATATTTTGGCACTGACTGTACAAGAAGCAAAAATTTCTAATGTAAAAAAAAAAATTATTGAAGTTTTCTCAGGGTGAGGCTATCTTTCAGCTTGCTCAAGAGTTATTAAGGTACAAATTAGACTGAATAATGTTTTCTCCAGTCCTTGGAATAGTTCTCATATGAACTATTCCATGGTACCTGACCATACTGTTCACAAGGAAGTAATAAATGCAAGTGAAGTAGAAATGGAGAGCAAGTGAGAAAGGTGATAAACTCTTCCTACCTGCAGATTTCAGACTTTTGGTTGCCAAAATCGAACTGTAGTCCCTTGTGCTCTGCTCTGAGAGATTCACACTTTGCCAATAAAGGAATGCTCTATTAGTTGTGTAAGTGGATGCATCTTTATTAGCTGAGGTAAATTTTAGGTGATAAATTGGCTGCTTTATTGCTGTACCTGTGTTTAAATCAAAGCTGTCATATCAGCAGATCTCAGTATTGTTTTAAGAAGCACATTCTCAGCCAGTGTTTCCACATGGCCAGAGCAAATGACTCCTGAGTTATGTTCTATTAACACCTCATGCATTTGCTGGTTCCTTTGCTACTTAAAACGCCACATAGTTTGATCTCATGTTTCTTCTTCTTTGAAGGCCTCCAAAGTGAGCCCAAAAAGCTCTACAGCCCTTCTATCATGTAAATCATTCGGAAATTCTATTGATCATAACAGGGAGGAGGAACACTTTTGATGTCCTTTAACCATGTACCATTTGTGCTTTTCCTCTTACCTCCCTCATTAGTTTTGCCAGTACACACCAGGGCAGCTCACGGTGGAGCCTGCAGCTTTGAGGGTCATTTTGAGGCCTCTGAGTTGATAAGAGGAAAGCTGGTCTTTTTATATATTTTTTTTAAACTGCTATTACTGTGTTTTTTAATGCCCCAATCCTGATATTTGTGCAATGGCTCTGGCAGTAGCACGTGCTGGGCTGACTGGGGCAAACTGGTCCTGTGGTCAAAACTGGCTTTGGGGATCTCCAAAGGATGTATTTTTCCTCTCCTGCTGGAAGGCTGGCTCTTGTCATCTGCGAATTTGAAGAATCTGGAATCACCTTTTAAAGAGTAGCAGACTCTTAGGGTAATAATGTATTCTCCTTTCTTTTCTTTCTTTATTTTTTTTCCCCGAAGAATTTTCTCTGTGGATGTTTAATATATAAGAAGTTTCAATAATTTAATAAACTGTCTCAAATGAGGAAATTGAAAGGGAATTCCAAATGAATGCTATAGCACAGTGCTATTGCTGCTTGACACTGGAGTATGGGTGGTCCTGCCTGGCACGATGCTGGAAGAGTGAGAAATAGGCAGGGTGGTGCACTCACTAAAACACACAAGTGCATACAGTAGAAATATACTCAAATAATGCATTCAAAAGGTGAATTTGTGGTTTCATTTACCTTTTCACAACTATGAAATGTGTCTAGCTAATGAGCCAATAAAAGGAATTGACCTTGCAGCTGACAGTTGATTTGGAAATACAGAGATATTGAGGAAGGTATTTATGAGCTGCACAAAGCACAGCTTGGCAACTGTTATTATTTGATGCTTTGCATCATTGTTTCTAATACCAAATTTGTGCCTCAGTAACTGACTGCAACACATCTGAGTTGCTGACACTGTGAATTATGATTTTGAATTCCTTCTATTTTATGTTTAAATTGTCATCCGTAACTTTGTGTTATAGCACACATGAGGGAGGAAATGCTAAGCTAGGATTCCTACAGAAAGCATTAAATGAATTTATCACACCCTTTTCAAATAATAAATTTAGAAGTGCAGGAAGATTTACAGAATATTCCCTATTCACAAGGCTGCCAGGTTAGAGCTGCTTTAGGAGCTGCATGTATTAGGTGGAATTTCTGACTTTTGCAGGCTGTAGGTTTGAAAGCTGTTCAGTCTTTGGGACTATATTGTGGTTGTCAAAATGCCTGTGTTGATAGTGTTGAATGGTAAGAGAGAATGGATCTTCTCTGCTGTGTTTTGGTATCACTCTCAATAGGAGGAGTGCTAGGTGATTCATGTGTTACCTTTATATGTCTCCTTTGGCCACAGTGCTAATACAAATAAATCTGTTCTTTTAATTGACTGATCGTTACTGTGAAACAATACTTGCCATTATGAGCCTGGCCTGAGTGACAGCTCCAGGTACAGTTTTGGATAGTAAATGGGCAACACTAGTCTTTTGTTGGCAAAGAAATGAGGGAAATAATTATTTGAATGTAAATTGTGTGCCCTATCACTGGGTCTTTTAATACAAATTAGGCAAAAGTAATTTCCTGTGATCCTTTGGAAGTCAAATATGGAAGAGAAGTATATTTGTGTGAATTGTTCAACCACAGAATGTCATGCACACTTTAACATTTGCAAGTACAGAATAACTGGTTTAATTTGTCACATTCAGAGATGGACAATGTTAATTTTTTATGCAGCCCATCAGATAGGAAAAAGCCTGCTGAGGACATTAAATCCTAATCTTGAGAGTAATGCATTTGCAGAAGCCAGCAGATGTCAGTATGTTCTTGTCATACAGCCCTTTTGTTTTACACGATAATTTCCCTGGAATTGAATAATATAGAAATAGTAAGTGTTGTAACACTATGTCAATACAGGCCTGTTTAAACACTTTACTGGAAAGGGTTTTTTTCCTGGACCTAGGCTGGCATGACCTCCATGTACACACCAGCTTTCACTGTGTGTAACTCCTCCACAGACCGTGTAAGGAATGGAATGTAAAATACTTTGCCAAGTGAGGATGTGTCATTGATAGTATTGCACCTTAGCTTCTAATTCAGTTTTTTGTTTCTCTCTGTAGGCTTCCTTCCTGTGTTGTCAGGCATTTTGAGAATGCTGGCACACTCCTTTCTGTTTGACTAGCCAGGGAGTGTGTTTGAACTCTGATGTGTCTAATCAAATCCGTCTCTCTAATTTGGAGATTATTTTGCCACTGTTTATAAATAGTAATAAAAAACAGATGAGCTGTTCCTTGTCTTCCTTGTACTTCAAAAATCAATACCATTATGACATTGTGGAGAAGAGTCTCCCTTTCCTGAAAGTGCAAAATGGTGGCACAGAGTGGGAAAGGATGCAGAATTCCTCATCTGGGGTGCTCACCATGGTGAGCTGACCCCAGTTTTTAAACAGTGACTGTGGCAGGTTGCCAGGCTGCCCTTCTCAGGAGCGGGGCTGATGGAGCTTTTCTCAGGTGTGGAGGAACAGATGGGACCTGTGGCCATGAGCAGGAATCCACAGCCTGCTGCCAGGGAATCCAGGCTGAACCCCTGCCTGAGACAGCTCCATGGGCAGCACAGGGACCACCCTGAAACTCCCTCTGAGCTGGGCTCATTCCTCCCCAGGGTTTGTCAGGACGGTGTCTTTATGTAGGGGTGGACATTCTGCAGCTCAAAGAAGACGCCTGGGTTCCTTCTCACATCAGCTTCAGTCTCACTCTGGTAATTGTAGCCATTGTCCAGCCCAGCTCGCCCCCAGTTTTGGTCACCTGGAGCACTCGGTGCCTCAGCGTCTTCAAGAATCCTGTCTGAAGATAAAAGGCCCTTTCCTTCAGCTTTTCTTAAGGAGCTGATGTCGATTTTGGCCTGGTGTGTTCTTTTTTTATGTAAATTCACAGTCATAAAATAGCGTAGCCGTCACTTCAGGGGTTTTAATTACATTTCCAAGGAGAAATTTATTTTACATTTTCTCTTTCTTCTGTGCTCTCTTCAAGCTCTGTCATCTTAAAGCATTTGTTTTACGTGCCAGGCCTATTCTTTGTGACTTACTCCTTGCTTCTCCTCATCTCGGACTGTTTGGGTGATTTTCAGATCATGCAAATGAGAATCAAGGCAGGCAAGATAGCTAAAAAAGACATCTCTGGAGTACAAGACCCCCAAAATACAGCATTACTGAGGTTGTAGGCAGGAAAGAAGGTATTTTATTTTCAAAGATTGGTTTTATTGCATTTGTCCTTAATGCAGTTTGTACAGATGTTGACAAGAACCCAAAATCCTGTTAAATATCATGTTTAAATTAGTCCTGAGCAGCTTTTTGTATGATACCTTAATGTAATTTCATTCAGATTTTGGCTTTTTCTCCTGGACCTGAATGGAAGGTATCACAGAATTATAGTTCTCTTTTCATTTTATTATAGGGGAAAAAAAAAAAGAGGAAAATACGGCTATATGGGGGTCTGCATGTGCAATGTTTAAATATGTATTTATCTATCTCTTTTTTTTAGTGAAAATAAAAAGCAGAAAGCATTTTTCGACGACTGAATAAAAAAATAAGCTGTATCATGTCTTGTTTTGGGATCTTTCCTTCCATGGCAGTGAACTCACTTTCTGATGGTTGACTCATTAACAGCCTCCTGAGGATGCCTTTTGAAAACCTGCAAAATATACATGTACTTAACTCCCATGTGTAGCTGGCAGTGCTACTGCACCTTGGGCTCCTGAAAATGAGGTTCTTGGCAAAAATGTTTGGAATTTCCATCGTGCTTTAACACACTTAACATCAGCACTGAAAAATGGCATTTCCCTGAAGCTCATGGGCAGCCTGAAGGATTGGTACTGCAGCTTCTGCCCTGCTGCACAAAGCAGGTTTATCTCAGGAGATGTAGGCATTAAAAATGGGTACATTAAAGGAGCTGGTTTCCTTGTGGTTATAGAGACATGTGGATCAAAGTGCCAGAGTGATACAATAAATCTTGCAATTAATTTTGATCAGTTACTTACTGACAATGCTCTTAGAGCTTTTCAAACTTTACTTATAAGTTTATTTGTTTCTAATACAACTTTCATTTAATTGGAATTTACACTTTCCTGTGGGCATGCATTTGTACATTTTGGAAGAGTTTAATGGGAAAACTATTCAGAAATGGAGGCATAAAGCCCTAAGCAATACTTCTATGTGTGGCAGGTGCTTTGATGAAAATGGACAGGTAACTTATTGGGAAATAGTCATCTAATATGGTAACTGGGGACAGACCGAATAAACCAAACCAAGAATGCATCTCTATAGACATTTCTCTTCCTGAAATAAATGAAAAATGTGATCCTCCTCGTGGGAGTGAAGCGAGGTATTGTAAAGGTGATGTGTCCTAGGAAGGCAGAATTGATACCTCCCCAGGGGGCATTCACAGAAGTCAAACCTGTAATTCCCTGGCAGAGCAGCCCTGCTGCAGCCTCTTCAGCAGGGGATGCTGAAAGCGTGGCCAAAATTATATCTGTGATATAATTTTCCATACAAGGTGATTTGGGAGACATTAGTAATGAAATTCTAGAGCGTTCCTTGTTCTCTAAACTACCTTATTTCTTATATGCAAAAACAATATGGAGTCATCAGAATAACAGAGGAGTTACAAGATATTCTCAGCAGTAGAACTTCTGATTGCAGTTCACTTTTAACAACAAAATTCAACAAAACCTTTTAACTTAAAGATTTTTTTTTTTTAACTTGGCAGTAGCTTATCCTTCCTAACTCCTTAAAAGTTTCCTTTCCCAGGGCTTTCCAGGGCACCAGGCAAATTGTCACCTCTGTGCTCTTTCCTGTTTTACTGTCAGATGCTGTGAGAGCACTTCTCTTAACTGCACTGGGGAAGCAACCAACTAAACTTTGTAGGAAACCCCAAAATCTGTAGGAACCCCCCCATTCTTAACAGGTAACTCCCTGTCCCCTACATTTTGCATATCTGGTGTGTTTTTTCTGGCCATGGAAACAGCAGCTCCTGCCACGGTGCTGCAGCTGCCCCATCCCCTCAGTGCTGAGCAGGTCCAGCTGTGCAACTTCTGCTGCACTGCTGC
Source organism: Coloeus monedula (assembly GCF_965178545.1). Taxonomy (NCBI): domain Eukaryota; kingdom Metazoa; phylum Chordata; class Aves; order Passeriformes; family Corvidae; genus Coloeus; species Coloeus monedula. Next base: position 13,293,504 of record NC_138796.1, on the reverse strand, counting down.
AGGGTTTGTGTCCCTGTGTGTCCCTGTGCGTATTCCACAGATTTGAACCCAAAAGAGAGGATCACCAAATAAAACCACCCCTGAAAGCAGTGGTATGAAGGAAGTTCTAATCACAGATGATTTAGCAGCGTTAAATAGAGCCTCAAATTCTGAAATTGCATGTTCTGGGCAAATGAAGAATAATCTCCTTCAGCACAGGTGCAAATTTATCCTGTGTTAGCATTACTTCATTTGTTCCAAATGGAATTCATAGAATTCCTGAAGACCACAAACCAAAAACTATAAAAATATTTGAGAAAAGTCAAGTCTCGTTTCAGTCTTTCTCATAATGGAAGAGTCAAGACTGCATGATGAGAAGGACTGTGGCTCACCTTGCCTATGAGCTGCATGTCATGGGCACATACACAGCCCTGGACCTGTTCCTCCTGCCTCCATGGCTTCTGGAAAGCTCATGGAATGGCCACGAGGGAGAAGAAATTGATGGCATTAACTGTTGATTGAAAGAAAACTTCAAAACGGAGTCTCTTGAAGTATAAAGAGACAGCAGGTGAAGCAGATATCCCTGTAACACACACATCCCACCACACCTGGTGCTAATCCTTCAGCCTCCCAGCCCCAGCAGGGCACCAGCACCAGCTCTGCTGTTTCTCCAGGAGCAGCTCTTCCTGGGAGACCAGCCCCAGGGTCAGCAGTGTGACTGTGGTTATTGGGAGGAGTGCAGCAGCCTGAAGCACAGCTTTCTATTCATCCTTCTCTGGTCCAGCACTGCTGCTGTCAGAGCCCAGCTCTGCGGCAGTGCCTGCCTGGCGTGGGGCAGGTGCCACCACTGGGGTGGGCTGACCCTGGCTGGTGGCCTGGTGCCCACCAGGGATCAGACACAGAGGGGGAGATCACTTCCCAATTGTTCTCGGGACAAAACCAGTCAACTTGATTTCATTTAGTGCCAATTATAATGGAGCTGGGTAGGGAAAAAAAAAAGAGAAAGCACACACATTTTTCCTCCCTGACTCAACTTCATTGTCCACCTGGGCTCCCTCCCCAAGCCCCTACCGCCACCATGTCTCTGGGAGAGAAGGGTTGGAGCAGCCCTCTGGTCAGGCATTACCAAAGGGTTTTGGCAGGGATGTTGTTCCAGGTTGGACAGCGGCAGTGGGAGCTGCTGGTGGCCCCCTGGAAAGGGAACTCACTCTGAATCTTGCTCCCATTTCTAACCCTTTAAAGACAGCATCGTCCTGCCCAGTCATGCCTCAATGTGGAGATTGCTACAGGTGATGTCGAGAATATTTGATTTGGTTTTTAAATTAAGGACGGACTTTTGTTAAGGAAGCTGAACTAACAGGCAGCATAGTGCAGGAGACAATTCTCCTTTTTTTTTTGGTTTTTTTGCCTGCTCTGTTAGGCTGAAGGAGCTCTGCTCTGCCACACTTTCCTGTGTTCCTCGGCAGAACTACTCCTCTGGTTTTGGGTGAAGTAGAGAACTGTGTTTTGCTGACTGGTGTACTTCATCCTGGACACAGATCTGAGGTGTATTCAGTGTAGCTGCAAATAAGTCACTATTTTTAAAGTGAGATTTCAATAGTTAAACACCTGCAGGGATGTCTGTGAGCAGCTGCTGATTAAAAAAAAAAAAAAATGCAGCACATGACACAGTTTCCTCCTACTTGAGGTATTGCAGTGGGAAATAAAGGATGATTTCTCACATAGTTGTTTTCAAACCCTGATTTTTTCAGGGTTTAGGCAGCGTCATGAAGTGTTTTAAGCTTTTTAAGTTAGACATTTCACTGTGTTCAGTAAATTTCTCTCACTGGATTAATTTTTGAGGCTCAATCCTCATTTAGAAAAAAGAAAGGGGGGGAGTTTTGATTTCCCAGAGGTGAAAAATGTTGTTTGAAGGCTAATGCCTACAAGAAGTCTGTGCCCATGGAGGTCTTCCCTTGAAAAGAAAAAATAGGTCCAAGCCTGGGCCCGTGGAGCCCTGATGGTGCTCAAGGGGAGTGACCTCATGGAGCAGGTTGGAAACAAATCTTGTGGTGCTGGGGCTGGTGCCTGTTCATGTCAGAGAAGTACACTCAGCGAGCCTATTTCATTCAACTCAAGTATTCCTCGGAGGCACCACCCATTGGTACCCTGTGCAAAGGCCTGGCTGGCTGTGCTCCAGCACTCTGGAGGTTGGTTGGCTCAATAACAGAACATCCCCAGAGGCTGCAGGACCCCCTCAGTTGCCCAAATGTAAAGATGTTCTGTCCTGAAACACTCACTTTGCCCAGTTTGATAGGCACATTGGTATGTTCTAAGTATGTTAAAAAATACAGAGGTATTTTTAGCTGCTGTTGGTATTAGAATGATTTATTCTTAATGCCAGTGAAAGAAGGGTGAGAGCAAAGGCTCTTGAATATTTTAGTAACATAATTTTGATCTATTGGATGGAAGTTAGGAAGATTACATGGCTTTCTTATTCAGAATATGGCTCATCAGGGTGGCGACCATCCCAGGAATCACAAGAAAGGCATTATTCTGTAGTGTGTATCAGGAGACTGATCTAGTACCTGATAGTAACTTGCTCATTTGAACCAAATTACTCTCAAGTTCTCTGGACCTCGTTATGGGGTTGCATGCCCTCCCTGTGGGGCAAGGCAGAAGAACGATCTGATTCTTTTATTTCATCTGTGGGTGGTATTTACCTGGTTTTAGAAATCATTAGGTAGGGCTGGAGAAAGTAGTGGGTTTCTGTTTAGCTGCAGTAGGATGGTTGGTTGGTAATGGGTTTTCTGTCAGCGACATCTGTGAAGGTTCAGCTCTGCTTAGCTGGGACAGAGCTTAACCAGAAAGCAGAGAAATGTCTGTGGACTGTGTGTGGTCTAACTCCTGGCATCAGAAGGAGATTGAGATCCATTCTGGAATGCTCCAAATGCTGTCAAGCTGACCTCAGGCTGTGGTGTGTGATGGTGGAGAGCAGGGCTTTGCACTGCTGAGCAGGCAGGGTGCTGCACTTGGGCTGAGCCAGGGCACCCTCAGCATCTGGCAGTGCTGAGAGTCTGCTTTGCAGGGCTTTGGGATGCTCAGATTTGCAGTTTGCAACTGCATGTGGCGGTGTGAGCACCCCATGAGATGAGCTGGGTATTCAAAATAGCTGTGTCTTCTCTTTTAGAGCAACTTCTAGGATCTGGAACAAGATTCGTTCTGCTCTTTGTGGTAATGGACCAAAAAATAGCCATTAAGCATCTTTAGGGAACAGTTAAAAAAATAATTATTTCTTTTTATTTATTTACTTACTCATTTACTAAGATCTGCACTTTTTATGTTGAGAAGGAAATATTTTGACATTTTGTTATAAATTCTTTGGATTCTGGGTTTATGTTGTGTAAATTATATTTGTACAAACTGAGTACAAGCCTAAATTCAAATCATCAGTTTCCTTCCCTATGAAACTGATACCCATTTAATACTCCTTTCATGGTGACTTTCAGCTGTAGCTCTAAAGGGGTTAGCAGCAATTTGTTTCTCCTGTCTGTAGCTGAAGTTTCCTTGAAAAGTTTCATTAACACACTATCATGGTTTAAAAATAGAAACTCGAGAGAATTACTCCAACTCAAGTAATATAATGCATCAAGAAGCTTTTCATTTTATATTATAATTATTCCAAAGCACTTCAACCTAGCCACTTCTCCATTATGAGAAGAATTCGACACCATTTTCTATCCAAAATTGCATTTCTTAGAAATTCTATGTCTGTGTGTAGATTACTTGCAGTGCTCCTATTGTCCTTGTTTCTCTCTGCTGTGGAATTAAACCCCAATGTTTAGAAAACTCTTAAATGAGTTTTGTTGCTCTGTATATGCACAGAAGGGCAGAATGAAGCAGCTGACAATCTGCTGTGCCCTGTGGGTTGGAGAGCATGACATGGGCGATTTCTTGCTCCCAGTAGCTGCTGATGGGGTGCTTCCCAAGCCCTACTTCTGTTAGAATTCTGCTCAGGAAAAGTTCATTTCTCTCTTTTTTTTCTTCCCTTCAGCCCTCCAAAAGAAGAAACACACATTCTTCACAGTATCCTGTCAGCTGGACAGTTCTTCAGTGTTTAGCTATAAACTATGTGTATAGTAACTTCACCTTAATATTTGTTGGTGTTTTAAATATTAAATAAATAAGCATTTCCTTACTGCTGTGCTAATTGAGTGAAACCCTGTCAGTTTCTTTGGATCCCAAAGAAAAGCAGCTGGTTAAACTGAATGGAAGCTCAGCTTTGAAAATACAATTACCTGCTGGCTTGGCACTTACAAATGTCTACTATTTATTTTGGGCAGCAAGTTATTAATTTTCTTCTGGGCATGTCTTTTGCTTGTTTGGGGATAGTTTTGTGTAGGTTTTTGGTTGGTTGGTTGGTTGGTTGGGTTTTTTTTTCAATGTGTGTTTTTACATACAGTGTAGATAGAACAGAATCCGACTGGCACAGGCAGAAAGGGACCTCTGGATGTGCTCTGGTCCAACCCCACTGCTCAGGCAATGACACCCAGAGCTGGCTGCCCAGATGGCTTTTGGGTGTCTCCAAAGTGGGAGACTCCACAGCATCCTGTGCCAGGGCTCATTCAGCCTCCCAGAGGAGCAGTTCCTGCTGTTCTGAGGGAACCTCCTGGCTGTCAGTTCGTGCTCATTGCCTCTGGCCCTGTCACTGGGCACCACTGGGAACATCAGTCACGTTTTTGCCCTGCTTTCAGATATTTGTACACACTGATGAGGTTCCCCCTGACCCTGCTCCAGGCTAAGCAGTCCCAGCTCTCTCAGCCTTTCCTCACTTGAGACATGCTCCAGGACCTTCATCAGCTCAGCAGCCCTTTGTTGGACTCTCTCCAGCACAGCCTTGTTTCTCCCGTCCTGGGGATGCCAGAACTGGGCACAGCACTCCAGGGGTGGCCTCACCTGTGCTGGGGAGGTGTTGAGGAGGATGTTCCCTCAGCCTGCCGGCAGAGCTGTTCCTGGTGCAGCCCAGGATGCTCTGACCCTTCTGTGCAGCCAGGGAATGTTGCTGGCTGTTCAACCTGGCAGCAGCACCCCCCAGGGGCTTTCCAGCAGAGCTCCTCTGCAGCCCCTTGGATGCTGGCATTTACTGGTGCCTGGGGTTGTTCCTCCCCAAGGTGTGGGACTTTGCACTTCTGTCAGCCCACCTCACCATCCCGTTGGGGATGGCAGCACGACCCTCTGGTGTATCAGCCGGCTCTGTGTCGCCAGCAGGCTTGCTGAGGTCACACTGTGCCCCACCACGACCTCCATAATGAAGGTGTTAAGCAGGACTGAACCTGGTGTTGACTCCTCTTAGTGGGAAGTTCAGGCACAGCCTTACACAGAGCTCACTGGTGCTCTGAAACTCAGAGCTACTCCAGAAGTTATCACCTTGCTTTTTCATCTCCTTTCCATATCCATCCCTCCAGCCTCGCCCTCACTGCAGGTTTGTGGGAGGGAGCTCAGCAGCATTCCCTGCTTTCCTTCTGGCACCTTCGTAAAGCACTGAGGTGGACAGGTGCAACAAACCCATTACCCGAAAAGTCATGCAGATTTTTCCTGAAACAGCAGTCCTTTTCCATTACCTCCTTGTCCAGATGGCTAAGTATATGGTGGAACAGAATTAATAGGTGTTGGGGAAATCCACCTCCATGTGGAACAGGCAGCAACGCTGGCAACCAGTCAAAAAGCCCTCAGAAAGGTTGTGGCTGAAGGACACCACTGTTGGGAACACAGATGAAGATATATTCCTGAACTCAAGGAGGAAACACAGAGGGTGCATTATGGCATGGAATGATTAGATGACTGACTAATGAGCCTTGAGGGGCAAGGAAATTGGCTACAAAAGCAATTAAATAAGCACCTGACATTCCAGTGTACTCTGTATAAACACTGAACTTTTACCATGTTTAGTTGGCAAAGCAAAACAAGTGCTGTTTAAGCATACAAGGCAAACTGCCACAGGAAAAAAAAATGTGTTAAACAGATTGTGCTTCTGAAAGTGTGCTAGTAAATGCTTTTCTTTGTCAGAAGGTGTGATAACACGTTGCAGTGCTAGTCCTATAAGTCACTGTCCACAGTTCTCATTAGTTATTCTGGATATTCAAGCCAATATGATGCCACATTAAACTCCATATTCTGCTTTAATCTGTCTATTGTTAGATTAGGTAATGATGGCTTTTTTTTTTCCCTTTAGGGACAAAACTTTTGCATAATAGTCCAGATATAAGTGACAGAAGGGTCATTTTGCATAAAATCTGACCAACCAACATTGGATACCTGTCTCTATGACGTAACAGGGCATCTATGAAATGCACTTGGGCAGGTGGTGGTCAGCTTGGAGTGCAGTCAGCCCACCCATGGACCTTTAAGAGAGGGGCTGTTGCCAACAAAAGCAGTTAAATGAGCATTTGTCATTTTGCCAGATTGAGGTTTTGAAGTGTCTTGACTGGCTGAAGGATCCTGCTGTCCTCAGCCACAGGTAACAATGTGCAAGGGCTCTGGGTGAGATGGAAGGAAGGTTTTTCCTTCAAGCTTGGATGGTTACACGGTTTTCTGCCACTTCTCATCACACAGAGCTCTAGCAGACTGAGATGTTCACCTTGTGTGCTGAGGGGAGGGAGTTTCACACCTTCCACCCAGACGCTGGGGAGTTCACCGGCAGGATGGAACAGATGTGAATATTGTGCTCAGGTTTCTCTTTCCAGCCTACTTTCAGATTACTTGGTCGGGTATTTCGCTTGTTGCCCCACCCAGTGGAAGTAACAACTTTGGGATTCTGTTGTCAGCGATTCAAGGTCAGGAAGAGATTTGAAAGGCAGTCCCAGTGAGCCAAAGATGAAGTGTTCATAATATTTTAAGAGCAAACCAGATTCTCTGGTAGTGTTGCTGCGGGTGATCTTCAGCCATGTGTTCAGTAAGTCTCCAGCAACCTTTTCTGTGTAGAGGTGCTGAAATTTTGTTTTTTCCCTGGTAAATGTGTGCAGCTAAAAGAAGAAAGTGGTAATTTTCAAGTGTCGATTGGAGTTGTAACTGTGTGTGACAAGGAGCTGTACTGGGAGATTGAAGCAAGTGGTTTCTCTCCTCTGTAACCAGCTGGAAGCAAAGAAATCAGATGGGATGTTTTTTCTGTAAGAGGAGTTAAAATCACTTCTTAAAAGTGTTGAATAATGTTAAATTTGCTGCCAGAAAATTAAGCTTGGTCTTTTAAGGCAGTCTAAAATTAATCATGTATTTGTTTCTTAATTGCCTCATTAAATTCAGGTTCAAAAGTCCTCCTGTACCTGGAGGTCACAGTATGCACTGCTGAACCCCATAGATGTTGTGTATGTCCTGGTTTCTTAAGAGGATAAGAATTCTAGATTTCTGAGCTGAAAGAGCTTTATTATGAAGTGACATGTCTGGCTTTAGAGACAGAGGTGGAATTGGTACATCTGAAATTAATGAATAATATATAAGGACTGATACCAGCTTTGCTTCATGAGTTGGCCTTACTATTTAGCCTCAAGCAGAAGCAAGAAACACACACAAAAAAAGAAAGGTTGTTGAGGTAGAAAGTTAAATATTTAATGCCAGTGTCTGCTGTATATTCTTCTTGTGTGTATTCATGGAAATATATTTTGAAACTGGAGGCAAATGTTATTTATAATACAGCAGTGGCAGAAGGGGCATATTTGATTGAGGCATCAAAGTGCTAGACTTTGTAAAAGCTGTGAGTGAAAATTCCTGGATTAGCCTTGAAATTTTCAGTGCCATCTTCCCTTTTCTTTTGGGTATTCTGGGTCTCCTTTTGGCTTTCATTTGGGATTTATCTGTAACGACTCTTACTTTCTTTCCCCTTTTTAATGAGGTGGATAACCAGGCAGCAGTAAGAGGTGGTTGTTTTCCCAGTAGCAGGTGTGTCTTTCAAGCCCTCTGCAATGTATCCCGTTGCACTCAAAATGTAACACACATCCTTGTGTGCTGCCTTCTGTCATAAAAAAAAGGTTTTGTGAGCCTGCTGGGTACGGAAATAGCACTGGAATTTGTTTTCTGGGCTAACCAGGAGCTGGATATTACACAAAGGAAGGTGCCAGGAAATGAATGGATTTTTGGGTGAAAACATCAGAAATTGTTAGAAGAATTTAAACTTGGGTATTTTCTTCTCTTGCCCTGGAGGGTGTAGTTGGAGCATTAGGCTATGCTGAGATTTTTATGATCTGATTTGTTGGCAATGAGCAAAGATAAACCCTTGCCTACCTGTCTGCAGCTGCACAAGTTGCAGTAGATTTGCCCTGGACCCATCATTGTGTAGAAAGGTAGATGTTGTTTCAAGGCTTTTGGTATTCAGCTGAAACAAGAATGAAATACAGATTCTGATGTTTTGGTCCTTAAAGAAGAAAAAAAGTCATTGTAGGACTTGTTAATTTTCTCATTGGAAGACCTGTTTTTAAATAAGTTTGGATGTTTGCATCTGTGCTTGCTTTCAAAGTTGCAGGAAGGGCTTAGCGAGTTTCTGTGGACTTGGCATTTTAGTCTGGGTCATAGGAACCTGCTTTTCTGTCTCAGATAAAGGCTATACTTCGTTTCTTCTACAAATCTATAAGAAATTTTGTGTTAGGCTTTTCTTGTAAGACTTTTTAATATGGAAAAGCTGTTCTCAGTGGCTGGAAGAAGGAGGAACATCCTGATCACAGCTGTGTCTTGTTTTGAAGTCAAGTCAGAAGCCTACAGCTAATTCTGCAGGTGTTTTATGTGAGAGGCAGCTACAAACACACACATGTGTGTGATTACATAGATATGGCCACACTTACTTTATTTCACCCTTATTCAGAGCTTAAAAAACCCCATGTTTGGAAACTGAGTGCTGCCAAATGTAGTTGAGTAATCGCTTCTCCAAAAAACTGATTTGAGTAAGAAGAAAAATGTAGCCCCAGAGTTTGGAAAGAGAACTTCTATGGGAAGTTAAAACTGATGCAGGACTTGTTCCCTGGGGCTGAACAGCCAACACCAGTGCTCCTGGTGCTCCTGGGAGGCTTGGCAAGCAGATACCCTGTAAAGCTCAAAAACTCGAGTGTTATTTCACTGAACTTTTTGGAATACTGTCACGAGTAAGAAGAACTGGTTTTAGGTTGTTGTTACTTGAAATAGAACTGGCAGGCATTGTGGGCAAGAGTGGTAAAAGAAAGAAATGTAGAGCTTGGGGAACTATTTTTCTAACTGCTGAGTGGTTGAGGTTTTGAAGAAACACAATCCATTGACCACCCTGAATAGAATGATAAATTAGAAGCGTTAAGAGCATCTTTTAGATTACACAGCACTTAGAATGTAATTTGGTCAGCTTTAAAAATATAAGATCTGCTCAGAAGTGTAAGAGATATGCTGCAACTTCAGTTATCTTCCCTATTGACTTAACCTGGTGCATGTAAAGCATATTATAAGGTATTAAAACCTGGCAATGTTGCTCATTTTGAGCCTGAGGAGAACAGGAGGTGAGGCAGTCAGCTCAGCTGTTCCTCAAATAACCTTTCTAGCTTTGGTTGCAGTCTCAAGATCCTGGCAGGGGTGTGGGCTGACCCTTCTGCTGTGTGTGCAGCACAGGAACAGGAGCAGAGCATTGTGCTGGCATGGCCTGAGCAGAGTTTGTACACAGGAGCAGAGAGGCTCAGTGTGAACACAGGATTCCTCAAGAGTTCGGTTTCCTCTGCAGGACTTGGCCAGGGGAAGGTGGGGCCAGCCTCTCTGTTCCTGTGACACCAGTGGGAGCAGGAACTGTAGGATTGGGCTCCCAGCTGGTGTGGAGTGCCTCCAGCTCCCAGGTGCTGGTGAAGATGCCTTAGCCAACTCCCTCTGAGGAGCTGGGGTGGTGCTGTGCAGCCAGAGATGTTATTCTGGAGTTGGTTTTCTAATATCAGTGCTGCTGCTCGTCCACTGCACATCTCCAGAGCAGCAGCAGAGCAGGAGCTTGCTTTTACGTGTGGAGACTTTTCTTCCCTTCAGTGCTGGGTCTAGGAAGTCCCAGCTTATTTCTGCAGTGACTCCAGGGTGCTTCAGAAATCTGAGACCCTTCTCTAGGGTAGAACGTGCTGCTAAAGTGCTTCACTGGACTGGGACTCATCTGGATTCCCCAGGCTAAAGCAGGGAGCATCAGCAACAGCTCCGTGAGTATGAGCAGGAATTCGTGTGTGTTTCAGCTGTGCCTCTCTGCCAGAGCTCAGGAGGGCAGGGCACAGCGCTGTGAGGAGCCAGGCTCTCTGGGCATAGGTGCATTTCCATTTTGTTGGCTGTTTATATGGAGAAAAACCTGGAGATAGGAGTCCTAGCAGATTGCAAGCGTGCTGCTGGAGAGTTTACAAATCTTTGTGCAGTATTTTCAAAACAAACCAAAATGTGCATCAAGGATCCTCTCATAATTTGGATACAGATTAAGTGCAGCTGGGATATTTTATCAGTTTGTATATCATGTGTTTGCATGGAGTTGATGTATAAATTGATATTGTAAGCTTTCCAGGGTTTTTGTGATTCCTGCAGGAAAAAATCAGTTCCTCTCCCACCAGCCCAGTTACAGTGAATTGTGTTAGAAAGTAACGAGATTACAAAGTGTTATGGGCTGTGTTCTGATGCTCTTTGTGTTTTGGTTTAAGTACATAACTTATTTACAAGTCAGTTGTAGATTAACATGTGATGAATTGCCTTGTGTAGGAAAGATTACGTTTTAGACCAATTGTGTAACAAATAGCAGAGAAATCAAAATTAAGTAATGTGTGTGTTAATGCTTAAATGCCAATAATGTACTTTGAAAGACCCCAAAGAAGCCCCTGTAACTAGAAAATTGGGAAATATGCACTTAAATCTTTTGTACCTAATTTTCTGGTTATGCTTGCTTTATGTATTCATGTGAAGGAGTCTATCTTATAAACTATCAGGAGATAGATTTGAAGGATTTTTTTTTCTTTTAAAATATATATTTACTGGAGAGAGGCCTCATTAATAAAATTATAGGTAATTTATCACAAAAACCTGATCATTTTTTTTAATATAAAATATTTGTGTCCTGCAACTGCAGAAGTGGAAAGCAAGTACCTTCAAATATTTTAAGGAAAATCACTCATGAGATGACACAAATGAGTAATAGGAGGGGTACAGGTGACTCTTAGTCAAGTCAATTCAGAACCAGGTCTCCTGTAGAGTGCTTTTTTCTTTTATAGTGTTTTTTGCTCACATTTGCTTTGAAGTAGTTTCTGTAGCTAATGTATATCAAAATTAAAATAGCACCATATGGCAGTTGGCTCGTTGCCTAAATAACATATGTTCCATAAGTTCAGTTCACTTAAGGATTGCTTTTCACTGCTTGGAGGGCGTTTACCTGTAATTTTAATGTTGAGAAGAGTGCCCTGAGATCAGAATAATTTGCTGGGTAGAATAAAAAATACTTTGTTATTCATTGGATATAAAATTACAATGATTTCCCTGTGTGTTTACTGATGAAGGACAATTTAGTTCTGGGGGGTGGTGGATTTGTCGAATTTCTGGTATAAATGACTGTGTGTTATACATATCCCCCACAGTATTTACTGCCTTAACAGTAAATGCTGTGTCCTGGAGCTCCACAAAATGCCAGCTTTGCTGGGAGATTCACTCTGAACAACAGGTATTCAGAAGAGGCACATTTTGTTTTAAGGCATATAAAATAACTGGGGTATATTGTATTCTACTTTTATTTTTATTTTTTCCTTTCACATCTCTGGTTGGGGTTCTGCTAGGTAAAGATCCAGATCCATTCTCATTTGGAAGAACTTTGGGGTTAATAATTCTGCTTTCTGTGCTGCAGCCTGTAGCATCCACTGCCACATGCTCAGTTAAAACTGCATTGTAAGATACATGTTTGTTTCCTTTTCCAGAAAATCTTGAATTTATTGTAATTATAGAATTATCCTAGGTGGAACTCCTCTTCATTTTTTCCCCTGCTGCTGCCATAGTTAGATTTAGAGCTCAGTTCTTCCAGTGATCCCAGTTTTTCATGGAGCCTATACTCTTGGAGAAACAACCATGGAAGATTTAGATCCCTGAACTGTGATATGGACTTCAAGTGTCTCAGGCTTCAAGTTTTACTTTGAAATATAAGGACTATGTTAATTTTCTTGTGGTGCCTAAAATTGTCTGCCTTTGCATACTGACAACTTGCCATGATGGTTTGGTATGTGTGTGAATTTGATGTTTTATCATACAATAATAGAACAGGTTGGGTTGGAAGGGACTTTTCAAGGTCATCTAGACCAACCCCACCCCTAATGATTTTATTACGGTGCCCAGTTGAGAACCAAACTCTGTATGTTTTTCTAAGGAAATCTAAAGGTGGGGTTGGGATGGTATTTTCTGTGCACACAACATAACTAAATTACTGGTTTTCTCAGAAACTTTTATGCTAGGAATGTTTTAGAGGTTTTTGGGTTTTTTTCCCCTACCTCTGGCTCGAAAGAATGGATGTGATATTTGCAGTCCTTGTTCCTACTGTAGCCAAATGGTTTGAATATTGAGTGGGTGGCAGATGTACATTCTGTGCCCACCTTCAGCTGGGTGAAAATCTAAAACTCACCTTGCAGTTCTCCACAGAGAGATCCTGAATCAGGTAGGTTCTGGTTGGAAAGGTGGGGCTGTCCCCTCCTCCTGTTGGAGCTATGTCAGCTTAGCTTGGATTGCTGATTTTGGGGGGTTTTGAGGGGGGTTTTTCCTTTTTTTTGCATGGAAAGCCAGTGAGTGGTGGAAAAAGAGTTCTCAGTGGTGTTTGGATCATGCCTTGTAGGACAGATGAGAGTTTTGGCTGCTGCTCTCAGGAAAAATCTGTGTAGTATCTGCTGGTCTTACTCAGAATAAAAGGTGAAAAGTAGCACGTGGTGTGTGATGCCCACGGAGGCAGCAGCCTTTCTGCTGTGCCTGTCTGGTCTTTCACAGCCAATCTTGATCACAGCTTTCCTCTTTTTTAGCTGAGTAGAAGCCTGTAAAAAGAAGTGTCAAACATTTCCAGCCAGAATAGTGTACAACCTGTAGCTGGGAGCTGTCTCCCAGAAGGATGTAGGCAGAATTATTATTATTTGTGTCTCCTGGACAGAGGAGGGAATCCAGCCTGGTTTCCTTTATCACTGTGTGAGAGCTCTAACCATTAGACTGATGTACAGTTGTTCTTTGGGGCAGCTGAGTTCTGAAAGCCTCAACCAATCCTCAGCCACTGTCACCGAGGAAAAATAGTGAGAAGCTGTAGGAGTATCTCAGTAGATGTTCACAAAGGCAATTCAGCAGGCAAATACACGGCACAGTTTTAATAGGAATATGTGTATATGTGCATATATATATAATCTACGTGTGGAAAGACTGCACTGTTATAAACCCTCGTTGCTGGAAGAGTGGAAAAGGAAGGAGTTGCAGTGCCTTTTATGTTCCTCAGTCTCACTTGTACGAGTGCAGGGGAAGTCGTAGTGACAGTGTGCAAGCACGGAGTGCACGTGCTTTATTCCTGTTCCCCAGGCTGGCAGCAGTGAATGGGATCCTGAGTAGGAGCACAGACTGCATTCAGCCCTCAGAAATTACTACCATAGATAAGTTGGAGGGGAGGAGGGGGGAAGACACAGAAAAGCTGTGTACTTCTTAATAGATTCATGGTTTGCAACGTTTCATAATTCCTTTTTGACTCAGTCATCTGTAGCAGTTGTATAAATTACTTCTAATGATGCAGTATTGCTGAGGAATTTTGGTTTTACTTTGCAGTGTGTCATTATTAGCTCTTAGAAAAAAAAAAAAACCCTGTATTGTTTGGTCTGTATAAAGGACATGTAAGAAAAGGAGAGTGAATTCAAATCAAAAGGAAAAAGGAAATTTAAACCTTTGCCACAGATGTTTTCTTTGGAAAGGAAATTCAAATTGTCGCTTTGCAAAGTGAACTAAATGGAACATCTGTGACTTCTTGTTTTCATTCTTCAAGACTTGATTCTCCTCTGCTTCTACCAGTCTTAGAGATGCATATTCATCCTGATCCTGCTTCCATTGCCTGTTAACTTCAGCAGTGCTGGACAAAGCCTTTTATGAGAAGAAAGCTAAAAAAAAATTAGTTGAGAAAATCAGAACTGTGTCACCCTGCTTGAAAAAGCTGCTGGATGGTCCAGGCTGGGCAGGAGTTTCTGTGGAAACATCACTGCAGTTCAAATGTCAGTGGGAGGTTGCGGTGCACAGGCAACCTGCCTATTGGTTTTCTTATAAGCAGAAAACAGTAAGGAATTTAAAATAAAAGCTGCTATATTTAATCTTTTTTTTTTGTATTCTTTATTGGCAGCATACAATGAATGAACCTTGATTAGCTATGGTTAGTCAGGTTTATATTAATGGTTCTCAGAGCTGCAGCCCAGAAGAAAGAGCTTATAGTGATTTAATCTGGCCTTTATTTAGATTCTGAAACAATTTCAGTTTACCAGGATAACTTGCTTAGCTCTTGAACAATTCCAGCAGATCCATCAGGTTTCTTTGATGTGGAGCATTGCAGAGCTGGGCTGGGCTCTCACTTTCTCTCCCCTGTTCTGTTTCTCCTGTGCCAACTCCTACGGCAGAGCTCGGAAAGAGCTCCCTGAGACACTGGGGTTGCTCTCCATGGTGCAGGGACAGGCATCCTTTGGATCCTTTGGGTGTGCAGTATCCTGAGAAATCTTCCCCTGTGCCCTCAGCTCAGCTCTCACCTGCACTGGGTGATGGGCCCCTGTACTGGGGCGGGGAGAGCTGCTCACATGAACTGCGTCGGTGCTGAGGGGTTTTCTCTCCTGCACCATCCTCTGGACTAAGCCTCAGGCTCCACTGAATGGTCAAAGATCACTTTAGTATGTGATTCTTGTTTTTAAAAGTTTGCTGTTCCTATTTTTTCAGTGCTGATGTCAAGAAAACTAGATTTTAGATTTGAAGAATCAGAAAGAACTGGATGGAAAAACTCGGACGCAAATGTTGTAGTGGCATGGATGGAGAGTAGAACTGAACTGAAATTGCAGCCAAAATATCTTGCATCCAAAAATGCAAATAAATGGATCTGTAACACGGTGTACAGGTCGCAAGAATGATTAATTTGTGAATGCCAGCTGTAAAACAAAGGAGAAATAAAATCTGGAAAAATACTCAGATTCTGCAAAGGAAATGTTGGATTGTTTTCTAATGAAGATAGGTGATTTTTTTTTCTTCCTTTTTTTCCCACTTTTACCATTAAATTTCTAAAGTGGACATTTATATTCTGAAACCATCCTGCACTGCACAGACATTTTGGTGTTTTTGGTATTTTGACGGGAGAACAGCGCTGTCTGTAAATCCCTGGTGTAAAAAAGTGTTTGTGCCAGAGTAAGGGGCTGTGAAGAGGAAAATGCCAGGACAGAGAGCAGAGCTCCAGCTCTTCCCCTCTTCCCTGATGAATTCCCTTTAATTGGGTAAGAAACTGAATCCAGGTAGGTCCAGCTTAGGTCCTTTGCCATTTCTGACTTGATGCTGATGCCAGACCCTGTCAATGTGAAGAGAAGGAGAAAAGGTGACAGTTGGATGCTGAGAAAATGAAACCTGGGGGCCAACGTGGCAGAATAACGAGGAGGGAGGGCTTTGCTGCTTTTCTGCCTGTGCTGTGCCTCTACCTGAGAGAGGAGAAACTCCAGGAGTCCCTAAATTCTCACTTTTAACTAGTGGCAAAGTGTGTTTGTCACAACACTGTTAAACCCAAGCAAATGTTACCAGCTCCCCTCCCTTGTAAGTGCAGTGAGTGAGGAGCTGCCGAGTTTTGGAAGGCTCTGCCTGCCCCCCGTGTGCATCTCCTGCCCCAGCAGCAGGGGGGATGTGCTCCCTCAGTAACAGGTTTGGCTGTATTACCTCGAATTTCCATCCAGGGATCCCATCCAGGGCAGGAATTGGAACTGCAAATATTTTTGGCTGCTGTCTGGTTACATCAGCCACTTGCAAAATTTGTTTCCTGGGTCCATCTTGCTGCTTTTCCTCGCAGTGGATGAGGAATGCTGTCACTTACTTATTTCTTGTCTTTGGGCAGTTCAGGGCTGTGCAGTGACCATAAAGATACTGAATTTAAACCTTGTTAATCACAGTGTTTGTTGTCCATATGGTTCTGTTTTGTACAGTCAGTTTTATTTTATTTAGTGTCAGTTCCCAGGTTTCCCTATTAGTTCTAATGTAGTAGAATTGTAACATTGCATTTTAGAGCAAACCATGCAAACTCAGTCTGATATTTAGCTTTTGTTACTTAATCTTTTCTCCTTGATTTAGATTTGAAGGTCTTTTTTTCATGCTTTTCTGTTACAGAAAAAAGAAGTTCTGACTTTTTACAAAAACTTTCAATCTTTATTCAGAGAATATTTTTATTTTAAAGCATTTTACTTATGCTGCACTTTTACTTATATGTTTTATTTAAAGCACTTAAAACTATTTTGAACATAAAAAACCTTATCTGTCTACAACTAAACCAGCAAAACAATTTTACTGCATTTAAAATATTGCCTTTATTTTACTTTATCTGGCCTGTGCTGACCAGGTATCCTGTATGTGACAGGGATGGGGGGGGGGGGGTGGGTGGATGTGTATGCCACACACCTTTATTTTTTTAGTGTAGTTACCTAATTCTTGCTATGTTTTTGTGTCCTCTTAGTTTTACTGGAGGTATTGCGGGGTGGGGGGGGTGTGGGTGTGTGGAATTATTATCTTCTAAAAAAGATAACTACATCCAGGTGGCTGCAAAGTGCTCTTGGGGTGTAACAATGATGCTAACCCAGAATCTGGACCTGCTATTTTTAGGTTGTTTTTTTCCTAGTAAGGAGAATGAATTTTTTTGTCTTTTCTTCATAATATCAGTGTGGAACAGTCAAAGGAGACAGGTGCCTCCCATGCAGGATGTTTATTTGGAGGCCATAATATTATGCAGCTGTGAATAGAAGTTTTTCCTTCTGATACTTGGTCTTTTAAAACATTTAACAGGCAGCAGAGAAAGCTCAGAGGCTGTATTTACTTGTTGCTCAGGAACCCAGTGCAAGCTATTTCAGTCCCCTTTAGCACTAAGGGACTGCTTTAGATTCAGTACTCTCCTGTAATGTATTACACATGTTAAGAACATAAGTCACTGGTTTGAGTTGGGGCAGGGCAGGACAGGAGTTTCTGGCAGCCGGGTCAGCATTTTGGGTGTGCACAGCCCCTGCTCACGCTGGTGGTTCCTGGGGGAAGTGGAGGTTGTTGAACAGTCTCACTCTAATGCATCTCCCCCTCCCGTTTCAGGACAATGGACATTGTCAGGGCACAGCAGGGCACTTTGCATCACCACAGCAGCACCATGCCCAGGCTGTGAATAAACTGGCTTCATCTCCTTGTGCTATTGATCCATCAGCTTTCCTGCGAGCACTAAATTCATCCTTAAAAAATAATTAGCTCCAGTGTCTTGGCAGAATTCCAAGCAGGCAATTACATTCTGCCTGCTTAAAAATCCCCCCTGTAGTTCCAATTGGCTAACTTACAGTGACAGATGACTGTGTGTTTTGTGATATGTTTGTGGCATGGCTTTTTATCAGTGTGAAATCTCCTGTAATGCTGCAAATAGTGGCCCTGCAAGAACCGACTGACCAGCACGGCTTACTAGCATGACAAAGGAAAGGATCCATGGAAAATGCTTCCCCAGTGTTTTGAAGGCCAAAAAAACCCCAATTTAGATGCTTCTTGCATGTTTCAAAATTTTGAAGGCATTATCTATAATGTGTCTTTAGGCCTCTGTGCACTGATACATAGAATAAAAGCAAACCTGAACCTCACTTGTTTTGTAGAACTCAGTGTTAATTATGGGCTCAGGACTGACATTTCAAATGGTTGAGAAAACAGAGGGAAGATGCTGATTTGTTTGTTGACTGTGGGACTTTGGGTTCAATGTGTTTAATGGAAGAAAAAATAGATATGAGATAAAATACATATTAGCTTGTGTTTCCCTTTCCAAGGGTAGTAAATTGAAAACCTGGGTTTGTTTGTTGGTCTTTTTTCTTTCTATTTTGACATATAGAAAATATTCTGACATATAGAGAAAATACAACTTACAGTATCTAAATAACTTGTATCTGGTATTAAATGGTTTGAAAAGACCAGAAGAAAATTTTGATGTTTAGATACTTGATGGAGCAGTATATGATTAAAATAATCCTTAAGGAAGGGGAGGTGGACCTCCCATCTCCTTTCACAGATGAAGACCAAAGCTACATTTTGATAAAGAAAAGTCATCTGACTGAACAAGTCTGATACATTTTTCTGATTATTTAAATTTTATGATCTTCGTATTGGTGAAAGAAGTAGAAGGGAATTCTCCCATTCCATGGGCTTGCTTTTTGTTATTGCTGTGCTCAAAAGGGCAGACATGGTCTAGGCATTGAGTCCTTGCAATTACATACTGTCAGTGGAGTATTTTAGGAGAAGAGGATAGAAATAAAAATTGTTTGCAGCCAGTCCAAGGGCTTTTCTGCCCTTCTGTTTTGTCTCCTGGTAGAGGAAAAACAAGCCTGTTTTTAGGAGTTCCCTTTACAGTGTGAAACTGTGGCATCTCTGCCAGGATATGCAGAGTTAGCAAACTGAAAATTGGAATCTGAAGAATTTGTTCTGGTCTTTCCAGCTCAGGAGTTTGAGAATTAAAAGTCACTTCTTTCCTGATCATGAAATTGACTTGAAATTTAATAAATACTTATTTTTAAGAGGACTTTGTTCTTGTTCCTTCTAGATGTAGAGTTTTTGGGAGATTATAGTAGAATTTTTAGGCAGTTATTGTTTCATATTTATGTTCCTGCTGTCTAAAATACAAAGGATCAACATTGCAGTTGTATTACAGAGGCTTGGACAGTTTCACACATTGTGAAGAGCATAAAATAAATAATTTTATCAATCTTGCTAATTGTGACAGGAGTGTTCTGCTGAACAAGGGATGGAAATTTGCTTTTGAAGAGTTTCATTTAATCTTCTCCTAGCATTCTAAATGTGGTCAAGGTTGTTGGTTGTATAACCTCTTAAAAAAAAATTGAGAATGATTATGAGAATAACACAGTAGCTCAGATGGTTAATGCATGTTTGGGGACTCGTTTTATTGCCTTTGCCTTTTCTTTTTCAGTTCTGTTTTGTTCTGTCTGTAACCAGTCAAAGCTGCCTGGAAATTGTGGAGGCAGCTCTATCACACAGCATCTATTTTTAAATGGACTATTACTTGGGACATGATCAGAATAGCTGTGCTTCATTTCTGGGGTGGATCTGCAGTGCAAATTCCTCTGTACTTTGAAGAAGCAAACACGCACTCGGCCGGGTGTTTTATCACCCACTGCAAAGTTTTCTCTGCTGCAGGATTACCGTGTGTTAAACTCCCCTCCGTTCTTTGTTCTCTTCAGTATCCCGAGTTCTCAGAGCTCCTCTGTGCTCCCACTTTGTTTCGGGGCTTGCAGCATTCTGGAAGAGCCCTTAAGTTGCCCTCGAGGTGTTTTCTCTCGAGCTATTAAAGGGTTTTGTATTCCCTTTCCGGCTGAAGGTGTGGTTCCACTGTGGGCCACTATTCGGAATGGAAATGGGTGGAGTTTGTGTTTGCTGTGGATAAGGACCGCTACAAACCCATGGGTAGGGATGGAATGCTGATGAAGCCATAACCGATGCTGCAGTTACCTGTTGAAATCAAACCCTAATGCACCAATTAGGCTTTTCATCAGGCTGTTTCCCAAAGCTGAGCTTGTGACATGAGAAGCCAAAAACCTGCAGAACTCGGAGTATCTTCAAGCATCCCTTGCTTGCTTTCTTGTCTTTATGGCAGTGTTGGGTGCTCTGAGAAATTCAGATCCCTCCTTCGCATCATTTCCCACAGACCTGTGCTACAGAGCAGTTTGTTCAGCTTGCTGTCTATGGATCAATTATTTCTTCACTCTTAAGTTTCAAGTTACAGTTTCCAAGGCTGAGTTTCCGATCCAAGCTCTGCAAGGCACACAGCCTATGGTATCCATAGGTCTGCCTCTTCAGGTGATGCTTGTTCCTTCTTCAGTCGTATTCCTGTGAATGAGAGTTGTCTTAGAGGAGTCTGGAGAGGGGCACCACAAAAAATACAGATGGAAAGAGGCTGCACACTTTATTCTTCAGTGCCAAGGACCACAGGGCTTTCTATGTGCTTTCACATGTTTTTGGTTTGGTTTTCACTCCTATAGATACGCAGTGACTGCACTGAAACAAGCAAAGTTCCTACTGGTGCAGAACTAGAGGGAGTGAGGAACAGCTGGAGTCTGAGACTTTGTAGGTAAATCCTTCTGGAGAAATCACGGGAGTCACTTACATAATGGAAACATCCTATAATTTTTCCTGTGCTTTTCTCCCTTGTTGCCACACATTTCTGTTGCCAGGGAAACCGATCATGAATTGTTCATAGTAAGTGACCTTGTCATTGCTTTTATACACGCCATGAGTTATTGTGCACAGGATATTTATAGAATTATAGAGGTGATTGTGAGTGCCTGAAGACAAGCAGGTTTTGTTTAATTTAATTTTTTTTTTTTTTTCCGTAGAATAGGAGGCTAAAAACTGTAAGAGAGGGAAATGCTAACATTTGTTTGGAGAATCAATCTTGCTATTATTCAGATGGGGGAAAACAGGGCTAATAAGTCAAAAGGCAGCTGGATGAAGAGTGGTCAGCTCAGCCTCTTGGAAGCAGTGTTTCATTTGATGCTGTTCTGTACTGGACTTGGATATATTCACATTTGCTCGTGTTTGATATTTTTAGAGGTGCCGGAATTTTTTTAAGCTCTGCACAAAGTGTGCTTTATGCACAGTTTTTAAATAACAAACCAACCCAACAACAAACCAAAAAAACTCATGTCAACCATTCTAAATGGTAAAAGGTGTTGCCTGTTCTCCTTGTCCTGACATTCTGTACAGAAGTTAATTAAAATAAAGGTCTACCAACAATTTAAGTATTAATAATGAAGAGATAAATGAATCATGCTAGTTCAAATAGAAAAATAATACAAAAGAGTGTCTGAGGTCCACAGAAGGCTGCCTCGTCTTTTTATGCATTCAAGAAGAAAAAAGGATTTTATTACATAATCATCCTTCCAGTTCTCTTCGAGGCTGTGTTTTGTAATTATTATTTCAGTCTAGGGAAAGGTGTGGTAAGATCTTGGGATTTCATGGTGAAGTTGTGATAAAAAGGCTGAAGTTGATGTTTGCCATGTGGTTCTAATTGTGCAGCTGGGCATTTGGTGTCTGCACCCACCAAATCATCATTTCCCTGAGTGGTGCAGGGATGCTCCAGGTGGTCTTCACCCAGAGGGGACAGGGCTGGGCTGGAGAGCACTGGGACAGCATGAGGGAGCCCACCCAGCCACCTTTGCAGCAAGGCTTTGCTACCTGGTGCCAGAACTGCTCAGGCGAGGAATTTGGCCAGTCCTAAGCAGCTCCCACCGTGCCTACAGCCCAGTGAGTGGCACCACCTGGAAGCTGAAGGTGTTTGGGCTCATTTCTCAGGCAGAGCAGGTGACAGTCTCAGAAACCCCCATGTGTGATTCTTGGTGTAGGATTTACCACACAGGACATGGAGGCTTTTAAACAGCTGGTAGAAACTGTTTTAGCAGATGCAGGAATGGGCATAAAGGGAATTTATGGCACTGGGAGATGTTTTATAGGGAGTTTGACATGAACTGATAGCAGTGGATTGTGCAAATGCTGGAATGCTCCTGCTGGACCATGGGCCAACTGGCTGGCTGAGAGCTCAGCAGAGCAAGAGCTCAGGTAATCTCACCTGATCCAGCTGCAAGTGCTGCTGGACAGGCCCTTGTGCTGGACACAGGGTCCCCAGCTGAGCAGCACCTGCCCATCCTGCTGCAGTCAGTTCACACCGTGCAAAAATCCCCAATATCTCAGCAATTACAGGGCATTTGTTTTAAGCAAACAGTGTGACTGTGAGGGGCTTTGCAGAAAAAGAAACAGGCTTATTTCCACTTAGCAGCCAGCGGGAATTTCATGATCAGCTAATGTCTTTTAAACATCTGCCATGCCTCCGGAATTACCTATTGTTGAAAAAGTGGGTGTATTTTATGAAAAGCACACAGAGTTAACTCGAGGTGAGTGGTGATGCAGCGCTGAGTCCATCAGTGGAAGGGCTCTTACTCAGTGTTTTGCATAATGCAAGGAAGCAATAAGCAAAATTAGAGAGGAGGTTGCCCTGTGAATTTTGTGTGCTAAACATAAGTGCTCAATTGGACGAAGTGGCAGAGCAGGACAGCACTGAGCCATTGAAACTGTCACGTTGAGAGGGCTGGGAATGGCAGTCTCGTGGGAGGGAGAAGCAATCTCATGTGCTTCTCAGTCATTTTCCACTTACAGTGGTCTTGTCACAGGTATGTTATAGTGAGACTGAGACTGGCAACCTGACACTGAATGAGTGTGGGTGAGGAGCTAACACTTGGTGTGTACTTCCACCTAATTTGCCATCCAGCATCTAAGTTAACTGTTAGGGTCATATTTAGTGTATTAAACCGCTCTGGTTTTGGGGATCTGGTCCATGATGCAGATACAGCTCAGCTGCCATAAGCTAAATAAGCACTGGGTCTTTGGGGAGAATGAGCTGAAAGCAGGTGCTTTAGAGAAACTTAAAGACCTTTAGATTTCTTGCTTTACAAAGGTTAAATAGTGCCAGATCAGCAGGCTTTCTTTTCACCCACTTGGGCATAATCTTCTCTTTAATTTCTCCTTATACTATTCTGGAAAACACCACTTACTTGCTCTACATTTTTGCTTGTCTGAAGAATAAAAGATATTCTCCAGATCTTTCTATTTGTTTTTTGTTATCCATAGGGTTGCAGCTAGCTCTTTGAATTAATTTCCTTGCCTTGTATGCTTGCATGTCCTGGATGAACTTTGGTAGAGAAGGAACTTAACATTCTTTTGCCATCCAGTGGAGCAAGTCATCTTGTTGATGTTTGAGTGTTTTAAATGAGGTTTAAGTATATAGTATTGACACTCTTCTGTAAATGGTTTCGAGAAAACCATTTATTATCCATTTGCTTGAGGGATTTGCTTGAACTACAGTGCTTGGGAACACTGTGTTAAATGAGATAATGTGCAGAATAGATGTGCATTTATGGGCAGTGTTCCTGATGCAATGAAAACACCCACAGGGCAGCAGTTGTGGGAAAAAACATTCCTTTTTCCCCATTAACATGTTTTCCTGGGTATATGGGGTGTTTTTGCAGTCATAGAACATGCCTAGGTCACAGTGAGGAGGGGACAACGAGCAGCCTGCACCCTGGAGGAAGCCTGTCATGCATTTCTTAGTGCTTAGCCCAGAACTGAAATACAGCTAAGTACTTATACACTCACCTATTGATTCACCTGGTGATGGGTGCAGGGAGGATCCTTCCCAGGGAATCAAACAGCTGAGCATCCACCTCAGCAGTGGGTGTGTCAGGGAGGGGGAATGAAGCTGAAGAGCAGCTGCAGTTTATTGTGGGACTCAGGCAGTGACAGAAACGTGTCATCAGTCACTGTGTGTGTGACTGGGCAACCCAGGACTAGGGAATACATTGAATTTCCTCAGTCACTGCTAGGAGTGAGCGAGGCTGCAGCTCAGGGAGGTGGGTCAGCTCTGTGCATTGCTGTTATTTATTGATGGGGCTGGGTCAGGGCCTTTTCTCTCCCACTCTTCTCACTCTTCATTTGCTATTCAGTAGCCATCCCATTCCCTGGGTTCCTGCCTCAGGTAAGGGGCTCCAGAGGAAGGTTGTGCTCTGTAACTGCCATCTGCAGGTGTGACTGGGATGCTGATGGTACTTCTTTTGCAAATCCATAAATTCCTTTCAGGAAAATAAATGCTTTCACTCAAAAATATTTGTGGAAAAGGGAGCATCAGGAAACGAGGGGAAAAAAAAAAATCTCCGAAGGGAATGTTTGAAAATACTTTCTGTGTTCCTTTCTGTCTCTTTTAGATTGGATGGGATTAGTCAGAGGTGTTGACAAACGTTACATTGTGTGTAGCACAAGTGACTGCATCGTCAGGGATGGTCTGTGCAGTTCCAAGCTGCAGATTGCTGCCCACTGAAATGTGGAAGTTTGTTCCTGTGCACATCTGCAGATCCAGGGCCGAGATCTGAGACCCCTGTGCTGCTTTCTCACCGATGTGGTTGGGAGTGGCTGATGAGTTAAAGAACCCAAACTCACAGGCATCTGTCATGTGCTCGATGCAGAAGCTGATTGAGAAGCATAAAGTCAAAAGGGGGTTTAAGATTTTCTGTTGGAGTTGGGCTTTGAGGACAGCATGCAACAACTTCTTAAAGACACTTCAGATGTCTTTTCTAGGAAAGCCTCAAGAGTTGAACTATTAACCCCACAGGATTTTAGAAATCATAAAAGGGCTATTCAGCTGAAAATAGCATCCAGCTCTTTTAAAATACATAATGGGGATGTGGAAATGCTCGATACAAATCGGTTGCATACAGAACCTTGAGCCACGTTCTTCACAGGCCAGGCTGCTTCATCCAGTGCATTTATTTTTGACAGGTTTGTTTGTTTGAAAGTGAACAGCCGTTAGAGCAATTAGATCAATAAAAATTAATGCCTTTATGGGAAATACCTGTTTATCGTTTGGGAAGAAATAAAGGACTGCTTCTGTTCTATGTCAAGTTTGGACAAACATCTGTATACTATGGAAAATCAGCCTTTTTATGTGGAAAGGAGTTTTGTTAATTGATTAAAGGTCTTTTAAATAAGCTATGGGAACTTAAAATTGATGAGTGAACCTCTACATTTGTATTGCACACAGAATAGTTTATTGTGCTGTATCTTACAGCAGTTAGAGAAGTGCAGATTCTGTCTGGAAGTATACATGTACATGCTCAAATATATTGTATTAAAATAGAGGTATAATCTGTAGTGTTGTTAAAATTGTTGGTAGTCAAGCTATGATATGTGATTTTCACTCTAGAATATAAACCTATATGGGATTTTCTCTGTTGATAAATTATTCTGTATGCTCTGTCTCAATATAGTTTATGTGTAAGTAACATTTGTAAGAAAAACATTGAGGTGGCCTTCAGTAGTAGGCCACAATTGTGAATTTTATTCTCTGAGATAGTCTGGGAGACATTTTGGAATATATGTTAATGTTGCTTTAGGAGATATTATTGTGCATCAATTCTTAGAATTTTTCTTCCGTTTCAGTCTTGGTTTGTCATTTTTATGCACTTGTCTTAGGTCATGAATTGTTTACAACTCTTTATATCTTGTTTTATTCAGCAATTTCCAGTCCTTTCTGTTCAGACTGTTAGGGCCATGACTGAAGTTCAGAACCTCAAACTGCAGTTTGACTTTCTGATACCCCACCTTAGCCCTTTTAGTTTTGAAGTCATTGTGGTTTTTATTTAGGACATGAAGAATACAGTAGCACTCTGGATTCCCTGTTTAACTATCTCTTCTTTAACTGGAGTTTTTTAAAGTATTTTCTAATTTCCATTAAGTCTCCAGCATAACACAGTGAGCCTGGACTTGAAGACAGTCTGTGCACAAAATGTGTATTTTAATCTGTGTTTGCTGAAGATGAACTGGACTTCTTGTATGATCAGATAAATGATCATTTTTCAGGGAAATATGTAAAAATAGCAAATGCTGTGCATATGTACTGTATCTTAGGGATGACTTGGGTAGAAAATGTATCACTGCTTTCCTGCATATACAGTCTTAGGTATTCTGCCTGGAAGGTTTTACATACCTTCTAGGTGTACACAGAGGGAGTTAAGAATGGAAAACAGAGACTGAGAATGAGGATAGTGCTGGCTCCACTTTACCACTAGAATGAAAGAGTTTGTCTGGCTCACTGAGACAGAGATCCTCAGCACCCAACTCAAGCCACTCCATTCCTTGTCCTCCTGCTCAGGAGGTGTAAACTTGGGTAAGGATTGAAGACCCTAAGAGTTCTGAGATGCTGAGGTACCTTGCTACTTACTAGCTGTGTGTGTGTGTGTGAAAGGACCATATTAATGTTTTAATGCCACACTAATTCCTTGGGGACTCTGTACTGACAGTTGCTGCGGGTGTATGCCAAGGTCTCTGGATACCTTCCAGTTGATACCTCTGCTTGTTCCCCTCTGCACTGCTCTGCTGCCCCTGTGTGACGTGCAGGAGCTGTAAGAACAGCTCAGTGGCCCAGCACTGCTGCAGGCTGTGTCCCCGCTGTGCAGGAGCATGGGCTGATCACCCACAGACCCATTCACCTGCTCTGCTTGCCTGCCCGCTCCCTAGTGCTCGATTTGGAAGCAGAAAACACTGCTATATCTGCAGCTGCTTCTGAAAAAGAAGTTTATTGTCTGACAAGCTGCCTGGGATGCTGCTCTAACTCAGCCGTGCTTGAATTTCCTTTGGCCATTGCTGCACGGTTGCCTGTTTGCTGTGTGGCATTCTCTGGATGTTGATGCATGCTAATACCCAAAATGTTTGTAACTAATCAGAGCATTGCTAACTGCAATCAGACTCTATTTTCTAAACTCGCTAAATTATTTTCTCATACTGAATTTATCATAGCTACTAAGAGAGTTATGACCTTTCTCACTTTAACACTGAAGTATCTCAAGTCTCTTCCAGTCATTTGTTGCTATGATAAACTCTGAAGTGAGTATTGGGAATCTTCTGTACAGGCAGACACTCTGGCTCATGTTCATTTGAATTCCAGCTCCAGACCTATTTATAAGAAATGAAGCTTTGGAGTCTCTCTGGAATATACAATATGTTTGAACCTGTCAGGCCGTTGGCTGACACTGCTGTTTGCCCCTGATAAAAGCATATGAGTGGTGTGTAAGAATGGAATTTCACTCTTAAAAACAATCATTTAACTGTAAGACCTTCAGCTATTTAAAATGTTGTTCCTGAATGAGTGCCTGGCAGTGTGAAGGCTGGCACAGCCCTGGGTGCAGCCCCTGTTCTGCCACGATAGCACACTTCCATTTGCTGCTGTGGCAATAGTGGAGCAGAGGAAAGCACACACACTCCTTTCCTTGGCTCTGCTCTGCTGCGTGGTACATTACATCCTACTTTATTTAGAATTAAATGACTCATGTCAGAGTTGAAAGGAGTGAAATTGCTGATTTCTATAGGCTGAGTGATGAATGGATGCAGATGAGAGGTGCTCCACAGGTACCAGCACTGCTTTTCCAGGGGTCGGTGCTGGCTGTCCCCATCAATGCCAAGCACTGCTGCTGAACTCCTGGCTAACTTTGAAAGTTGCTGAATGCATTTTGGATTTACAGAAGGTTCTCTTTAAAACTGACTATGTTTTTTCAGCCACGTGTCTGTTTAACCAAAGGTATTGCCTAGACCTAGGAGCCTCTTTTCATCCTAACTTCCATCAAAATGAGAAAACATGGTGCCCTGGTATTCAGGCAGTATAATGAAGAATTGGCATCTAAAATTTGTGGTAGTTTTTGTTAGACTGTAATAACAGCATTACTGTTTTTCTTACATGGCAATGAAACTAGAAAATTTAAGATATATTTTAATAAATAATAATAAAACTAAATGATTAGATTTCAAAATTTTCCTGTTAATGTGTCTCAAGAATCTTTATGATTACTTCATACCAAGGTAAGGAACTACTAATGCTCCTTTCTGCATATTGATTAGATGAAGTTTTTTTTGTGGCTTGGGGTGTTTTTTTTCTCTTTGTTGTTGTTGATTTAGTTTGGTTTGGATTGTTTGGTTTTTTACTACTTTCTCCCAGCAAGACCCAATTTTAGTCCTGTTTTGATGTCTTTTAGTTTCTGCAGGTTCAGGCACTTACAGGAGATCTAGGGGAGCTTTTAGACATCTCTGTTCTTTATTCCTTTGGGGTCAGTCAGGCCCTGATCTTACAAGTACACCTGTAGTTTCCTTTTATGTGCATGAGTAGTCTGAGTTCAGTTAAAACGTGTTTGCAGGATGAGGGTCTGTAATTTTCTACAAACACTGGCTCTGCTAGCACTCTTTTTCAGAATTAAGCTCATGATTATAAATCTTGACAATGGCTAACCTTCCATGTGATATGTATCTGTGAATGGGGAAACTTCAGGTCTTCAGATAATGTAAGAAATTCTTCTGAGTTGTGTTTTTAACCAGCCACTTCAAGATCTATAATAAATCCCTTCATTTTACTTGACTCAGCTGTGATGATAAAAAGTTTTGGGTTTTTTCACTCTTTCTCCCTTCCCCTGAGGAAAAGCTGAGCCTATTTTCCTAATAATTGAAACTTGTTGGCTTTTAAAAATTAGCTTGAAATACCTCCAGGAACATTATTTGGCCGACTTCAAGGCAGCTCCCAAAATACTTAATCCTTTTGAAAGTCAAATTAAAGGTTTGTTTCATTTAAGTTGTATAGCTGGATAAGATTAAACAAAGTGCCCTACTTGCACACAGCAATCTATGTGAAACGGTTTTTTGATCGTCTTCATGCATATCTAAAATACACCTCCAATTTCTTTTCAGGATCTGGGCTTATTCAGCTTTTACCATAATGGTTCATTAGCCTTCTAGGCTTTTTCTTAAGAGTTGCAGTCAATTTCCCAGCTCTGCTGTTTTACATTAAATCGCTTCGATTTCCTAAATATAGTGAGGGAAGAGAACAAGCAGGAGTTGTGGCAAGAGGGGTTATTCAGCATGGATACATCATTTCTGCTTCACAGCATACTTCCAATATTGCAAAGTTTTTGCCCCTGGCTGCAACTGTGCTAAATTTATCAAGTATTCTCCGTTCTTAGAGAATGATTTAAGTATATGCTGCTGATATTGCTTCTTGTTGGTGCTCGTTATTTTGAGATCAATGGGACTTTACATGTGGAGAGAGCCAGGAAAAGGTTGAAACCTTCATCTCGCTGGAGCATTCTGCAGCGTCCCGCTCTAAATCTCTTTGAAAAGCGAATGGTTACTCATCCAAATACTTCCCCTGAATGTCACTGAAATGAAAAATATCTGTAGTATATATATATCTAGGACATGCTTTCTGGCCCCTGTGGCAATGTGTTGTGTGTTGTTTTGGCAGACGCAGATGATTTGAATCTCTCTGACCCGTGTGTGTAACTGGATGGAGACTTTTGTGCTTACCTTCCATCCTCAGGACATTCAGCAGAGGAACTGCAGCCCCCTGAGCAAAGCTTTTCTCCTCCATCCAGCTGCAAATGGATGAATTCTGCCTTTTCCTCCAGCATGAATCTGTTCCCAATTAACGATCAAGTTATACTGTGATGTATTTGCAGTTTTTCCCCATGGAAAGAACAGTTTCCCTGGTATATGCTGTGTTTAGCACTACACCACAGCTCAGCTGAGCTGGTTCACCCCAGCCAGCAGCTCAGCTCCCACACAGCCCCTGGTTCACTCTCTGCTGGGATGGAGAAGAGAATTGAAAAAGCAGAAGCAAGAAAACTTGTGAGTTGAACAAAGTTTAGGAACAGGACAGAGGGAAAAAATCCCACAAACCACCAAGAGGTGATGCAGCACATCCCCCAGCAGGCTGATGCCTGGCCAGTGCCTCAGGAAAGTCGCAGCCCCTTTCTCCCTCTGCCTCCAGTTCTTTCTGCTGAGCATGGCACGTCCTGGCCTGGGATATCGCTGTGCTCAGGCCAGGGCAGCTTCCTGGCTGTGCTCCCTCCTGGTCTCCTGCCCTGGAGAAAGTGAATTCCAGCCAGCCAGGCTCAGTGCAACAACTTGGGAAGTGATTTTTAAAGAGGTTCAGTCCTTTTTTTGGGTGTGTAATTTGCTCTTTCAGTGTCCAGTTTTAGCACTGTGATTTCAGGTGTTTGTGAGGTTGGTAACTTTGTCGGAAATTCTGGAAGCAGGCTCTTGCTGAGTGGCAGAAGCACAGGGATCCACTGATGTTAACACAGCAAAGCATAGCCCAGCAAGATTAATTTTTTCAGAAACGGCTATCTTCAGTTTTTACAAGCTTACCCATTTACATGGGCTGGGTAATACATTCCTTATACCAAATCTGTCCACAAACCCAGTGTAAATGTACTAGGAAATTGCTGACCTCTTAATTAACCACTTCCATAAAATCTGCTATTAACCCTGCTCCAGAGAGTTTTAATACCTTTTGTTCCATTACACTGAAAGGCAATTTAATGAAAACATGGCTTATTTCTCCTGATATTTAATCTTTTTAACACTTTCTTGGCAAGAATTTTTGTAGACTCAGAAGCAGCTCCAGGCTGTGGGACTCCTGCACTTTTGCAGTACCCCCTGAATCGTACCCTTGAGAGATGCAGGACATTATATATTTCCTGTAAGGAGTAGGATCTGGGCCATGAGTATAATTTTCAGTATGGGGAACAAGACCAAACACTGGGTGCACAGTAATAAAATGTGTGGGGGATGAAGGGGGTAACTTGTTTTGAAGGGTCATTGATGTTCTGTGTATTTCATGATCTGTGGTGTTGTCCTGCCAGATTCTTTCATGGCAGCACAAAGTACTTTCCTGGTAGCATTTCATGCCATGAAACCCTGGCTGCTGCCATTGAGATTACTTTCTTTCATGCAGCTCGAGGTTTTTGCAGAAGGTTGGTTTTCTGTGCTGAAATAGTCTCTTTAATTAATGGCAGCCTGCTGCATTTCATTGTTTCTCTCCCAGACTTGTAAGAAATTGAGTTGAATTCTCAACCATCCCAATGTTACTTTCTCTATGTATTTTCTAAAGTTGTTTGCCTTGCAATTATAGTTCTCATTCCGCAATGACCAAGAGTGCAACATCTCTCAGTGCACACGAGAATAACTGAGAGAGTTTTTTGCCCTCTGGAAATGTGATAGTGAGCATCCCTCCCTTGAAGGAGATGATTGTAGTGGTATCAGTTTAAGCACAGAAATTCTTGTTTTGACAAGCCAAACAGTCTCCTTAGTGCACAGTGAGAAGCAAATGTCTTTGGGCAAGTAAGTTGGAAGGATTTCAGATGTTTAAAAGGTGGTTGGTAACTTGTTGTCTCCTTTTTCCCATTCATGTGTTGTTAGAAAAGCATTCATAAAACCAAATGTAAGCGATGGAAAACAAATCCTTTTATTTTTGAGCATTTGAATCTATACATGTTTTAAATTCATATTGTTTGAGAAGTCAGTTCAGAGTTATGCATCATAAAGATGAAGAGGATGACAACTGGCAAGAGTGAATAAGAAACAAAAGACTGTGTTGGTGTTGAAATGAAGCAATCATTTTTCTGGAAAGTTTCTGTGCAATAGAAATTGAGATGAATGAACACAAAATCTTTTGTATTAATGAATTAACTGTCTAGTCTGTACATATTAGTCAGCTTTTAATTACAGTTAAATAGTTTTTAATCTGTCTTTATGATAGCTCTACAGTACATTTAGAGAGGAACACTGAAGCATGTGAAGGATTTAAGTTGCATAGTTTGTGCTTTCTAGTTAAGCAGAAAGAGATGTTTTCTCTGCCCATTTGGTTTCCTGCAAAAATATAAGGAAATATCTACATTTTGGGCCAGAAGAGGTAAAATATAGGAAGGACTGAAACTGTAGCAGTGATTTGCAGATGCTTTCAGTCATATTTATTTTGTGAGTGATAATGATCTGGTAAATATTTAAGTTATAAAACAGTCAGAACCTGTATTTGAACTGCTAAAAGCTATTTTAAAGTAGAGTGATCAGTGGATGCTGACCTAAGTCACAGGTTCACTTTGACTTTAGCCTCTTGTATTGATAAATGGCCAGTCCTTATTCTCTAACATTTTTGATATATTTGTGAAGTTGCCTTGTCTGTTCATGTGCAAATATGATTTTTGATTAAAAAAAACCATCGTAACTTTTCTCATTTGCTACGGAATTGCATATTTTAAATACATTTTTTTAAACATCACATCACGTCATCATCAGTTTACTTTTAATTAGCATTTGGTTTTTTCTAGTTTCTGGGAAGTGCACTTTGAAGGCACAGTTAAAATGGTCCCTTTTGTAAAAGCTTTCCAGCAGCTTTCCCAGCGAGTCTGCAGTGGTGGAGAGGCAGGAGATGTTGAGCAGTGCTGTCAGAGCACGGGCAGTCGTGCCAGGAAAGAGGGGTTTTTATTTTTCTTGGGGTTTTGTTCTGGAGGTGCTGTGCTTGGTGTGACTTGAAAGCAGTCAGAGAAGGTGAACCTCCAGCTCTTTGAATCTGTCTCCTGTATCCTAGGAGGCAGCATGGGGTAAGTGCACAGTCTTTTGTAAATGTTTTCTTTTGAGCATGTACCCAGCAGGAGGCAGAAGGTGACATCGCCTGTTGGCAGAGCAGAGGTCGCTTCTCTGTAATGAACAGGAAAGGAACAG
This sequence comes from Coloeus monedula, assembly GCF_965178545.1. Classification (NCBI taxonomy): domain Eukaryota; kingdom Metazoa; phylum Chordata; class Aves; order Passeriformes; family Corvidae; genus Coloeus; species Coloeus monedula. The sequence goes on along the minus strand of NC_138796.1, from coordinate 13,261,215 downwards.
AGGGAGAGGATGAGCCAGAAATAACTGAATTCATTGTTACTCAGAGCCAGAACACAGAATGTGGAGGAAACCTTTCTGCTTTAAGTTTATTCTGTAGAAAATTTGATGCTTTCCAAGTAGTTGATGTAAAGGATAGAAAAAATATGGCATCAGCTGCTTCATTAAAAATTCCTGTGGAATCCTTTTGGAGGAGGGAAGTTTGACAGTGCATTGAGAGCAAACTCAATATGTTGATACCGTTGAACTGCCACAGAGAAACTATATCTGTGCTCAAGAGTTTTAATGATTTCGAACTGTAGGAAAACTTTGTTAATTGGCTTTACCTTAGGTCTTCAGTATATACCTCAATTTCTGTCTGGCTCATTACACACAGGTGAGGTCCCTCAATCTGATGGATTGGAAATGCCTGTGTGTAGTTTGGAGGTCAGCACAGCTGGTCCCCTCAGCTGTGGACAATGAAGTCATTAAAGATTATCACTAAGATGGGGCACAGTGAAGGACCTGGATGTTCATCTTGTAGCTGAATCAGGTTTTTAACAACATTTCTTCTGGGGCTGGGATTTTGGAATTACCCAAGCAGTAGAATGAGGGGGACAATGTCTTGCAGAATTCACAAAGTCTTACAGGCTTGTGGAGGAGGATGGAAGGACCACAGAGCAGTCCATGAGGACACAAAATGCTTATGCTGCAGCCCCAAAAGCCTTTTTCTAACTGCAGAACTAATTAAGGCAGTAGGAACCTGCAGCTGCGAAAAGAGACTGACCGGGAGAACCTTCATGTGGGTGAGAGGATGCTGACACCACAGCAGTGCTCAGACCCAGGGATGTGGTCAGAGCTGTGCACAAGCCTGAGGTCAGTGGGGATTTTCAATGTGGGCATCAGATTTAAACGTTTCCAGAAGTGGCTGAAGGATGGGGTGAGTGCTTTTGGAAATCTGTGCCATTGTTTGCAGCAGGTACAGTGTTTTCCTGGCTCTGGGGCTTTGGGACAGCTGGAAGGAAGGGCAGTGTGAGCCTGTGTCTGCTTCCCAGATTATGGAAGAGTTGCTTCCCAGTGGCTGTGGTGGCAGACTTTTGGAAGTATGATGTCACACCCAATGTGATTTTAAAAATAGACGTGTCTCTCCTGCTGCCTTGTTTTGTACAGTTTGTATCCTGTCATTTAAAGGGCTACAATGAATAATTTACAAGGCAATAAACCTTCAAGTTTATTTTAGTTTCACAAAGTGAATTTTTGAAAGGACTTATTTGCATAATGCATTTTTGGTTGTTTTAAGATAAAAACACAATTAAACAAGAAATGTAACTATCATAGAAAAACAGAGCGAGAGGCTTTTGAGTTGGGAGCAGAGCTATTTGCAGGAAGTCTGTGCTGGGATACAACATCAAAATTACTTGAGCTTGTGAGAGTTAAATGACTTTCTCATCTCAAAGATGGATTTGCAATGTAAATGCGTGAGATCCATATGAAAGGCAATAGATCTGGACTAGGAAGCACAGCATTTGCTTGCCCTGGTTCGTCCTTTCTTGCAGGTATAAGAAGTTTTCAAAAATTAGCAGGAAGTGCTGTGGGATCATGAGCCTACAAACCATGGCAATTGTACACAATCTTGAGGAAAATAAAATCACTGCCTCATTTTCTCAGCAGATCTGAATTGCTGTGCAAAATCGAGCTGTTATTTTAACCAGGTAAGAAACCCTTTTTGCCTGGAATGGCTTGGTGCCAGCATCCAGTGTGCCTTGGAGTAGCTCATGCTTGAGTTATCTCTTATTTCTCGTGGTGGATGGAGGTGTGAATAATAACAATAGTTAACAGGAATAAGACTTTCCCCCTGATTTTTAGGGGGTCGATAAATCCCAAGGATTCAGTGATAGCACAGAGCAAAATTAGCATTTCAGTGATTAAGAAATGTTCTGGCTGCAGACTTTGGGATCTTAAGAGCATTGTGGCAAAAGTGATGTGTAAATTGCAGATATACTGGGAGTTGTTGAGTTTAAATTGATGTGGTTATTCCAGCACTGGAACTGAAGTAGTTCAGAACTGGTTTGTGGTGGAGGGAACAGCTAAGCACAAGGGCTGAGTAAGCTGGGCTGTTTCTGGAGCATTTGTACTTGCACAGCTTTTGAAGACAGAATATTAAGTCAGCTCTGAACAGCTCCCTGAAAATAAGGAAGTTATTTTTATTATCTGATCAGCAAGTTATATGAGCAAGACTTCTATTTTTAAATCATAAATTCAGAGTGGGTGTTGTTGGCAGTGTGTCGATTCTTAGCCAGGAACAGGTTAAAATTTAGGAAGAACCCCCCCCAAACAAACCCATCCTGTTTTGCAATGTTTTGTCCCCTGACACTTCTCACCCTGATTCTCATTATTTAGTAGACATCAGGATGCCACATGCTTTGGAAACAGCCTGTGCTAGCACAGGCATGTTGAAAGTCAATGAAGGTGGAATGCACAGGACAGGCAAACCACCATGTTCACAAGCATCTTATCCCCTTTTATGCCCACTGATATGTTTTTTACCTGATATTATGGCTATTTTTATGTATTTTAAGGTGTCTGTGTGTGCATAGACCTATTAGTGCTCCCCTTTATAGCCTAGGGAAGACAGAGATTAGAAAAATGAGCAGACTTTCTGCATTACAATATGGTGCTCACTGAGGCCAGTGGTTTATTTCTCTGCTTGGAAAGATTTAAAATATTTTCTTTTACTGATAGTAGTATTATAGCAACATTTTGTCAGTTTTTAGCATCTCAAAGTAAGTCTTATGTAAAAGCCAGAAGGTGACACAACAAGGCTGTGTAAGGAAAAGAAAAAGTTGTCAAATACCTCAATTCATTTAAATAACTGTCTGAAATAATGATATGTAACATCAGGAATATCATAAATATATGTCTGAAAATTATGTTTTGCTTGGGTGAGGAAAAAAGTTCAGCATTCTGCATTCAGGTGGCAGAAAATTGCTTATCTGGGCAGGACAGTGCAGTAGAATTTCTATTTTGGTCCCTTCAGAAGCAGAGTGCAGTAGTATACAGAGGAGATTATGCTGTTAATCACTGAAACCACTTGAGCAGCACTAAATAAGCCGTGTTCATGTAACTTCCAGGATACCTGGTGTCTGGAGACCTGGCTAGAACTCTCCTCCTGTAAATCATTGTGCTAGAAAGGAAGAAATAATTGATAGCCAGGTGACCTTTGGTTTTGGAGGCACAAGCTTCATCCTGCAATTTGAGAATGATTTTGCTGTATTTCATAGTAGGACTCGCCTCAGGTCTGCTCTGCTCCTGTGTGAGCTCACAGATGTTTGGCACTTGTGTTGCTGGTGTGAATGGTTTCACTGGTGTGGGGCCAGTCTGGGTTGGGCTGCCAGAGTTTTGCTTCCCTGTGGTTCACAGCAAAAGCCCCCAGCCCTTCAGCTGCTGGATTTGTGGGATTGTGGACACAAGAAAAGCCCCCAGCCCTTCAGCTGCTGGATCTTTGGGACTGGGGAAGCTTCCCACCCACCAGAGAGCTGTGAGAGCTCACGTGCAGCTCAGTGCAGGGGTGTGAAGGAAGGCACTTAAACAGAAAACTGCTTTGTCCAGTGGAACAACAAATAAAGCAACAATAAAGCTTGCTGGACTTTGCCATCTTTTTGTACACATGGACATCTTAAAGGCCAGTTTGTATTTCTTGTTGTCATGTAACGTCTCTTAATTCATCTGTGACGTGTGACAAATCATAGTTGTTGCATATGAAATGGAGGACATGCAGGGATGAACTTTATTCCAACCTCATCATTTCCAAATCCGTGACCCAAAAAGTAGGAAAGAGTTGTCTTTTTCAATTTATGAGATAATAAAAATTAAAAATTAAATGTCAATTTAGTGAGTTTTAAATAAATAGCTTTGTGAAAAGAGTATTAGTTTATCTGTGTTTCAGAAGGGAATGGGTAGAAAAGACAATAAAGCACCACTCAAATTCACCTGTAGTGAATATTTGTCATAATAAACTAAAATTTTAATATCTGTTTTATGGTGCTGTGATGATTATAGAATTTTTGGAGCCACAGGATTTGTGCCCAGGTAAGCAACCTATAGGCTGTTTGACATATCATTTAAAACCTGTCTGAAGTTCAGTGTACGAAGGGTCACTGGCACCTTTGTTTTAACTTGGCATTTTCACATCCTTTGTTACATGGTTAACTAAATTCTCATTTGATATCTGTAAGCATTTAACTGGAATTGATAATATCTTCAGGTGAGATTTTATTTTACTCGAGTATTCAGATGGAAAGGTAATTGATGATTTAATGTTTTTACTGGACAGGGCATAAAGCTATTTACATGACTGAGTATTTCTCATTTTATCTTCCTTTACTCACACAGTAATGAATTCATGAATATCAGACAAATATGTTATTGCATGCTGCAGGATCAATTTTCATTTAAAAATGTTCCTTTTCCTGCAGCTTCAGGGGGATCGATTCCTGTGTGCTGGTTTGTTTGGAATGTTCATGCATCTTTGTTAGTGTGTTTGAGAACTCAAATGTGATCAACACCACCTGAATAAGAAGTCTTTTAATTTGAAGTTATTTCCTTAAAATATGTGAGGCCTTGGGAAAACTAAACACTTGTCCCACGGAGCATTTGTGCACTGAAGTAATTTCAGAAATTAAACTATTCTTAACTAATGAAGTAAAAGCAGCTGGCTTTGCAAGTCAGCAGCAGAGTCAATTCATCAGTGAGAACTTGCTGGGAATTCCATTTATTAATAATTCATCCTTTAGGTCAGCACAGCAAGAGTTGTTTGTGCCTGTGCAAGCCGTGCTGGCAGTGGCAGGATCAGGAGCTGCCACTCTGCCAAGTGTTCTTCCTGGGGTTTCCGTACCACGAGGAACATTGGGATTAACAATCAGAAGCTGGATAAGATCATTTCATTCATCTCTTAGAGATGTGGGTTTTTTCTTTTCCTTTTTTCTGTTTGTTTGTTTTTTGGTTGGTTGGGGTTTTTTTTTAAGTTTTATCATTATTATTGCTGTTATAAACGATCCTAAGAAAAACACTGTGCCTGTTTTGAGGGGTTTGCCACTGGTGGTGTTGGTGTTCCCAGCTCTAACCATGCCTTGCCCTGCTCCATAGCTTCTGTCAGGAGGTTTTCATACAGCTTGTAAGAACTCTTCAAAATGGCCTTATTTTCCTGGATTTTATTTATGCTTGTCCATTGCCTTAGCAATAGAAACACTCTTGTTTTATCTGAGTTTCTCCTTCCTGTATTCTTTCAAGTATGGCATTTCCCAACTGTTGCTCTGCCTGAACTTACAAGAAACTGATTTTCAACAGATTTCCAAATTTTCAAAGTTTCTTTATAACTTTGTACAGCTGGTTCTGTATGCTGGGAAATGAGAACTATTATTATTTGCAAGTCATTATGGCTGTTCTGGCTGTTCTTTCTTTTTTTATTGTAAGCAACTTCTAGACTAGAATATGTCTGTATACGGGTTGAAATGTTTTTGGTGTATTTACTGACTGTCCTGTCATACTGCCAATGTTTTGATGCCAACACTTTGTTTGTTATCACTTCATAGGAGAGCATTTAAAACACTTGGTTTCTTCAAGGATATTCTTTACGCTGATTTTGCTGAGTAGCCCCTGATATTGAATTTGTACTGAGAGCTCACTAAGCTGACTCAAGGAAATCTTGTTAATTAAACGTCTGTCTATAAAAGGTATCTCTGGATTTAGTGTAATCTGTATTTTATCTCTAATGGTAAAACATTTCTATGGCTACTTTTTGCCTTGGGGTAGGATCTGAAAAAGATATTTGCTGCCTGCTAGGTGAAAGTTATCCATGTAATGGTTAATTTAATATTTTTGTCTATTTGGTCATGAATTAAGTTGTCAAAGAAAGGGAAACAAACTATGTTGGTTTCCTAGAAAGTAAGGGAAACTGTTTTATAATTTCTTTATAGAGCAACTGTGACAAAGTTCTCATACTTGGTCCTGCAGACTGCAAAGCTGAAGCAGCCCAAGGCGATGTGTAGGAGTAACAGGCTGAGGATGTTTCCCTTTGCCTCCATCCCCGAGTGAGGACATCTCTTAGAAGGCATGAATTCGCTTATTGTGATAAATGGCTTTGGAGCATTCAGTTAATGTATCTTATATTTTCTTTGCGAATCCCAAGGGCAGGAAAAAACGTTCCCTTCCTTGTGGACACTGTATTTGCTCCATTACTCTCAACTTGTATTCAGTTTTCAAAGCTGCTGCTTTGGTTTCAGGCCTGAAGAGAATGTTGTGTGGCCAAATTTTTTTTCCATGTGTTTTAGTGAGTTTAAAACTGTCAATTATCTACATATAAATCTGGCTAGTTCAATATGCTCTATAAGTATTTAATTCCTTAAACCCTATACATTCAGGAAAATGAACTGTTTCACTCAGTAATGATGCAGGATTTCAAATGAAGACCCTTGTGGAGTTCTGTGATGTATTTCTATAATGCATGTTATAAAAACCATATGGGTTTGATAACAAATGTTCACTTTAGATCTTATATGAGTAGGATTTGCTCAGGGTATTCCTCAAGATACATCTTATTACCAGTAAAATCATGATCTAAATATGCTGCTATTTATAAACTGGGGGGAAAGAAAAGAAACAAACCCCCAAAACCCAACCAAAACCACAATTAAAATAAAAATTCTGAGCTCCTTATTAGCAAGTGGAAATAATGAGGAGCAACCTTCTAATGAAGTTCTATCTGTAACTCCTCTGGTTGTCAGCAGCACACATTAATCTGTTGCCATGGTTTTCCGGGGAAGTTGCTTGTCTTGCTGAACAATCTGCTTTAATGCAGAAACTCGGGGCTGTTTTCTGCTGAGTAAGGCTGGGCTGTCATTGAAGATGCTTATAAACATTGTTAATAAAACAGCTGAATTCTGTCTAAGTAGAAAAGGCTAGATAGTGACTGTACAAATGGAATTTCTTGATGATACAATTAGCATTTATAAATTAACTTACCTTCAACAAAATTATTTTTTGTGATGAATGAGAAATTAATCATTCATGGATTGTCTGCAAATACTTTTGCAACACAATTCCTTTTTCTGTTCCACTTAAGCTGTTATGGCCTTATCCCAACTTTGCTGTTCTGTCAGAGAAACAATTTTTTATGTTTTTCAGTAAAATTAGATGCATCCAGTTTTTTAAAAATACTTTTCTAAATAGGACCAAAGGACAACCTTTCCAGTAATTTGTTACCTGATCAGTAACTTGAATATTATGGGCAAGGAAAACTTATGTAGAAAGTTTTATTTGACATTGATAGTGCAATAGCAATGTCAGTGTTTTATAACATCAGAGAAGTCTCATTGTGAACTGCTGTGGTTTCTGAGCTCTCTGATCTGTGCAGGCATCGCTGTGGAAGAGATTGAGCAAAAAGGAGTTGGATTTTTCATGTATCTTAATTTTTCTGTCAAACCTGAGCCCTGATATTTCTGTATCCCTCAGCAGAGTGATGCTTTCAGTGTGTGAAGAACAGGGAAGAGAGAAGCTCTCACATCAAGCAGAAAGTGAGAATTTCAGTCTTCAGCAGGTCCATAAACATCTGGCTGTCCATGGTGCAGCTGAGCTCAGCATTTGTAACTCTGCCTGTTGTCTTCAGGGTAAAATCTGTCTTCTTAGTAGTGTAGGCACTTCTTGTGTGTTTGACCTGCTCAAATTTGTTGCAGGAAAGAGAGATCAGAAAGGAGATGATGACTCTGATTCCTGAAATACACAGGCCACTGGGGATGCTGAATTTCATCTGTTTTAGAGTTTGTGACCTTCTGTCTTTAGCAGACCATTGAAGTTAACTTTCCTTCCTTTTCATTAATTGGCATTATCTGTTAACTCTTATTAACACTATATTCATTTTTGCTTTGCTGAATTTGGAAGCAGTAACAATCTGCAAAATATTTTTTACTCTGCCTCTAGTTAGAGTCAAAATTTGAGACAAAGTATTGTGGTTTTCTACTCAAAACAGTCGTATTGGGATTTAGTTTTAAATTTATTTATACTTACAGAATTACAAAACAGCAAACAGAACTTCTTGAAGATAATAGAGGGTTTCCTATTTCCAGTAGCATATCAATTTATGGCCCAAGATTTTTGTTCTAGCACAATAAGAAGCACAGGCTTGCAAACATTGCCTTGGGGGACAGTTCAGAACATGTGAAAATATACATAAGCATCTTCTAAAACTGCAAAGATGAATCATTCTGGAATCTCTTGTAGGTTGTCAATGTTCCTATGATCAAACCTGTTTTAGTCATCTCTGAGTATCCTGAACTATCAAATAATAATTCCAAACAATCTGAACTTGTCAAAAAATCTATGATGTTATGAGGGGGGGACAATTAATTTCGATGAGCAACAAAACCGGTGGTATTAAAAAACCCCAACAGAAATAAAAAGTATATAAAAAGAGATTATTTTCTTTATCACAAGAGCTGGAGATATTATTCAATATAAAAAAGGGGAGAGGAGAAATAATTTTTCTATATTTATAGTAATTTTCTAACACATTTATGCTGTTGTCTTTGACTTGGAATGAAGTCGTGCAATTAATAGGGTTTGGATATTTGAAAACAAACTGGTTTTATTTTATTGAAGTTTTAAAAAATGTGGAAAACCAGATACTATTTCAGCTTTATAGAATAATCATTCTTAATCATTTGCTTAGCAAAACAATTTATTAAGCAGTGAAGGATAACGAACCATAAAGTTTTAATTTGCCTTTTTTAATTGAGTTGTTAATTAGGACCCCTCCACAGTTGGCAACTCCCAACTTGCTTTTTGTTGCTTCTGTATCCAAGACAATTTGAGAAACCTAATCTGTCTTAGTTATTCCAGAAAGACACTTCCATGAATCAAATCTATAGGTGATTATGTTCTAACTGTGCTGAGGTTTCTGTGAGTGCATATTAATTATGTCAGTGGTTAATGATCAGGCAAGAAATATGGGAATGCCAGCAGTGATTGTTTAGTAGAAAGAGAAGAAATATCCTGTGTTCCCTGTAATTTTGAGTCCTTCCACCTCATTTAGGGTAGAAACTTATGGTTGCATTATCCTGTGAGAGCACTGGGCTTAGTTTGACATTTCTGATGTAGGAGCACTGTTGAGATCTTGTTATCCATCATAATAAACACTGAAGCATCTATTTCATCTGGCTGCAAATGCCTCTCGCTCATGAGTTTTATTTTACTTCTATTTTAAATTGTAAATTTTACCCCTAATTAGGAATTTAAGTAAAGAGCTCTCAACTCCTCTCCTGAGCTTCAGGAAGCTAAGAGCAGTTTATTGGATCATGGAAACTCTTTGGTTGAATGGAAATGCCAAGGCAAAGATAAAATACACTTGAGTCACCTGTAAAATGTCTGGAATTGATTGTAGTATTCCCCTTGACTGCTCTCAAAGAGAGTTTATCCACTAAGAAACAAATTTGGATTTCTACTTAACTGTATTCTGAGTTTCTTTACTGGCATAGGCTGCCTTTTCTGTCTTGCATCCATAGGGCTGGTGTACAGGATGCTGTCCTGACTTAGTTATTCCAAAGGGTACAGATTAATTTATTAAAAAAGTATTCAGCAGCAATTTGCAGCATCTGAAATGCATTTAGATGCCTTATGGTCTACTCAGAATAACCCTGTGCTTAAACAGCAATGAAAGAAGGCACAAAGGTGTATCTGCAAATGGCAGCATGGACAGGAGCTGGTGAGATTGAAATAGTCATGGATGTAGTACAGGGAAGCAATCGCTGGTGACTGCTGTCCCAAGGGAACATCTCAGCTGGAATTTTTATGCACTTTTTTTTTTTTTTTCCTTTTTCCCCAAAGCCAGTTCTTGATAGGAAAAACACAGGGGATAGAAGAGGTGGTAGGAAAGGAATTACCTGCAGTTCCTCTGCCCCTAAAGACCTTTTACCCATATCCAAACTTCCAAAAAAGCAGCAGCAGTTGATTAATTTACAACATCAGGTTATGGTGCCTAAGGGAACATACGCCAAGCATGAGTTGATAAGACAGGCTGGTGAATTATGACAGACACACTGATTTATACACCAGATCTCCACTTTTTTCTAGTTGAAGGCATGCCTTCCTATCACTTAGATGCCAGTCACTTTAGATGGGCCTAGGGCAGGAGAATGTAGGGTTTAAAATGTAAAATTATCCTGTTCGTAGCTCTGTGGGTGTCTTGGTTCACTTACATAGACCCAGGCAGTGTAGAGAAGATGCTCTGACACTGTGTGAATATTTTGGGCTCTTAAGAGCTTCAGTAGCTGACCATGGCAATAGTTTTGGTGTAACTTGATTTTAAGTATGCAGGAAATGGCCTGAAATCCCTCTCAGTTTAAATGGTGCTGGCTGCTCAGTGTTGCATTTTTAGATAACTGACATGGAGAAAGCATGTGCTGAGGACTTGCTGCTGCACATATTATTTAAATCCTGGAAACAAACGAGAAAAAATGCTAGGAAACAAATCTACTTTCTTCATTTTAATAGAAAGAGACACTTAGACCTTGACATGTTTCCATTTGCAAGGTGGAATAGTCTTAAAATTCACAGAAATGTATTGCTGCTCTTAGTGAATGATCAGAGCATTAACTGAGTTCCTGAGATGCTTTGTTATCAAGAGATTTATTTTCTGCTCAGTGAGCTTCACCTCCTTACTTTGGCATGTCCCAGCTATTTGCATTTCCTTAATAAATCTGAATACTCAGAGCCCAATCTCTCTCTTCCCCCCTCCCCAGAGAAATCTCTACACAGCTTTAATAAGCAGCAGATTGCCCTAAAATGTTGTTATTCCATACAAACCACTGCAGGGATGGTGCTTGTGGCCAGTGCAGAGCTTACCTGCTGTTTGCTGCTGCTGTGAAGGGGTGGCTGAAGATGCAAGGCCCTGGTTGGGAAGCAGAGAGGGTGTGGATTTTCCCAGTAGGTTTCTGTGTGTTCCTTGCCCTGTGTCCTCTGGCCAGATGTTCATGTGAGAGTCCTGAGTAGGGAATGGGAGGATGGGGGTGGCAGGAAAGAAGACAGGATGAGCCAGCAGCCTCAGCGAGGTTCTGTACCAGAGCTGAGCACAGTCAGAGCGAGGTGTAGTGAAACACTCTGAACATGAGAGAATCCCAGCACAAAACCTCTCCCCAGTGCTCACAGCAGCTCTGGGCTGCTCCTTGCATCCCCTGCTGTGTCTGTCGCTGTTTGCCTCGGCGGCTTTATCAGCACAGCAGGAGTTCAGGTGGGAGGATGATGTACCTGAAATCCCCAAAACACAGTGGAAGCACAGGCGTGTTCTCCCAGCCACCCTTCATGTTTTGTTATTGTCTACATGTCTGGAGTGACACCTCGGGGCACTTTTATGGGATAATTTTAGGTAAGTGTCCTAGCCTTCCTTCTACAAGAATTCCCAGATCCTTAAGGCTCACACTTCCATAAACCTAAGGTGGGTTTAGGGGTGTGAGTGTTCTCTGCAATGAGAATGGAGGCAGCAGCAAAGGAGGTTTGGGATCAGTACTAATAAGTGTGTGTTACAGGAGCTAATAGGAAGGTTTTTTAGCATTCATAAATCTGTTACAAGATGTGATTTATAAATGCAAGATTGTGATTAAAACATTCCTGTTCCTTTAGCCATGAAGGAAGAATTCACAATACTGAGGCAATGTAAATCAAATTTCCTTCCTTGCTTCTCACAGATTTTTTTTCTTACTACTGCTGCTTCCCTTTTGTGGAAGGGAATTTGGTTGGGCGTTTTGTTCCAGAAGCGTAATGGACTATCTCGGGTTACTGCCTGCACCTGCCATGAATGTGGAGGTAGAGCTCTTCCTCAGGAATCTTTTAGCAGCAAGTAACCCAGGAAGACTATTAAAAGCATAATGAAAACCTCATTCGGTTTCCTGTCAGTTTTCAGAGCTGTAAGTGGCTCTAATTTGCACAAGATTGGAACGGCATTGAGGAATTACAGTAACTAGGCGAAACACTCACTGGGTTTGCAATTTTCTGATAGCATCCCTTGTAATTTCTTGTAATGCATTTGTAGCTAAGTACAATGACAAATGTCAAGGCTCATTGTGTGAGTTTTACGCACATCAGCACCAGGCTGGGAGGTGTAATGTCAGCTGCTGTCTTGGGAAAAGCTGCTGGGACTGCTGGATGCTTCCCATCCCGAGCTGTGGTAGAGAGAATCCTGGTTTGCAGCCGGGGGAGGAGTGGAGAAAATAATTGCTTTCCAGATATTTTTTTTATTGCTTTCAGGCTTATTTTTTTATTTTATAGACATTCCAACAATAAAAAGGAAGCCTGGGAGGCCTATTAAACATTTAGTTTGACATTAGCAAATGAACCCTGGCTCTCCGTTAGGTGTTTCCCACAACAACCTACAGGGAGTTGGTGGTTATGAGTCAAAGCAAACCCATATGGACTTTTCTGCCAGCCTTGTGTAGCTCCCTGCCTTGAATTATTTTGATGAATAGTCATGTGCAACAGTGGGCTGCAGTAATAACCTCACAGTAATGTGGTATCAAATGCTGATCTGCATCGGCGATAAACACAAATGAGGGAGTCGGTGAAAATAAAACCCAAATACGGTTTACTTAATGCTTGAAAAAGTGATTGCACACAGTGCAGTTTGTCTGGAGTAAATAAAAACTAGTCTGGCTCTTGATCTCTGTAACTCCCCTGCAGCACACTGCGCCTCTTGTATGAAGCTGAGGAATGTTAATGTGGCTATGAACAAAGATTTATGAACACGGATAATTGCTTCAAGCTGATTTTTCTCTGTTCTTGCAGTTGTGTTACTTGGATGGAAGCAACTATATTGATTTTAGTAGCTGGAAAAGGAAAAGAAAAAAATCATTTCCATTCTGTTTTGCAAGCCTGTAATAACTTCAGTGATGTGTTTAAAGACTGGTCAAAGTGAGAAGTCTTAATTAAAGCAATGTTTAGCCGATTTCGTGTGATTTCGTTAGCTAATCACACGATTTTTATGTTCTGAATGACATAAAAAAAAATGCCTTCTGCAAATACTTACTTGTTAAAGTAGCAACAATATTCAGAGATCCTGAGAGACCCTGAGCTTGTCCTCCCCCTGTTGTGGTTTGTTCTCTACTGGGCCAGTTTCATCTTGAATAACTCCATTTTTCCCCACCATTTCTAATGTACCACTGCAGAAGTTACTGACACTGTCCTTATGTATTTCACTTTTCTCACTCGTGTTGTCTCCCAATTTCTTAGTCCTCTTCCATAGCTACTACCTGAAGATGAGTAGGCTCAGATTTGCAATTAATAAGTTTAAAAGATTAGTTTTGATTTTGATAGACAGATGAGTTGCCTGGTGTGACACAATTCATGTGTGACGTGTAGCACAGTTGGTTGCTGTGTGTACATAGCTTATATGTGAATTATTAACTCTGACAAACTAATTTCACCTGTTAAATAGAAAACCAAGAGGTATTGCAATTTTCTCTGTTAAAGACTGACTAGTAAAAATTACAGAAAATGCTATTTTTGTACTTACAGTAAATTAGGTATTATTCGTCATTGTGAAAAAATACATCTCAGAAGAAAAAAAAGAATGAGTTTTTTTGGTGACATTCAGAAATGTGTCAGATCTTGCTCTAGCATTCTTGCTGCTCAAGGGAATCCTTAGTTTCCTGGTGATCCTTCTTCAAGCTATTGATTAAAAATGTGAGTCCATTGCAATAGTGTCTGGTCAGAATTTATTTCTGAGATATACAGGTGGGAATTGATATAGTATGGAGGGTTGAAATGTCTGGTTTCTGTTAGACTTGTTCATACAACTATGGAGCATTAATTCTGAATTTATTGAGAAAAGGGTTTAACAATTCAGCCATTTACCTACAAATTTTTAGTCATGAAGTGTGGAGGGTTTGGTGTTATTTATTTATTTATTTAATAAGAACTAGAGGGATTTTTTTCTCATGCCTTTCTTCTGGGAAAGCTCTATTTTGGATTATTTTGCTCATGAGCAAAAGGCTTCTCTAACAATGGTTTCATTTTTCTGTACAGGACAATGAATATAGTTTCTGAACTAGACAGGTGGCAAGTGATTGCATTTCAAATTTTAATTCTCTTTAAAACTACCTGAAATATTTTTAAAATTGGCAACGTGTTGCATCATGCAAATAGGAACTCAGGTATAACATATTGTGATGCTTCTCAATTGTTTTTAGAATGAGAAGCATAGTGAAGAAAGGAGGGTGGAGCAAGTTTAGAAGTCCCATTGTGGATTTTGCAAGGCATGCTGAAGCATGGTGTGAGTTGAGAAATGTTCATTTTAACCACAGTTGTTCTCTTTTAACCTCTGAAGCAGGTTGGGATAGATCACCATCGGTCAGGGGCCTGCAGAAATGGGGCTATTTTTTCTGTTACAAGGACAAAGCAAAAGGTGTGTGCTAAGGTAGTTATTAGACACATCTAAAAAGAATCCTTGGGAAAAAAAACTTGTCTTTTTAATTTTCTAGCTAATATAAAAAAAAATCGAAGCTGTCATCAAGTTGCAGAAAGGAAAACAGAAATTGGAACAAAGCCTTTTATAATGCCATCATATCTAGATCTCACTAGCTAGCAAAATTATTATCTTCTTCAGGTGATTCTTGGTAAAACAATGCTCATCTCAATCAGATTTGATGTCAGCAGGGCATGCATGTGTCTTGAATGACATTTGCAATGAGTAGATTTTAAATTGAAAATTAAAATCCGAAAGAATTACTAGTTCTTCATTTAAACCACGCTCAGTGTGGAGTTGTAATTAAATGACTAAATGTCACGACTGGGTAAGGCAGTACTCCAGAGGATCAGCTGCAGGTTCAGAAGCCACTGGACTTGAGGGTGTTTCAAAACCCTTCTGTGCTGTTGATAGCAGTGCCCGGGGCTGTACAAACTGGACACACCTGCAGGATTTGGCCCATGGAGATCCCGTGTGGATGCTGATAGCGCTTTTGGCTCAGAGCTGACATTTCTGCCCTGCTTTCCCAGATAATTTGGGGAAGAGCCGCACTCCTGTTCCCCGGAGCGCTCGGAGGCAGTTCTGTGCCCACAGAGGAAGGGGCACAGCAGCAGCTGAGCCACCCCCGCTCCCTGCCCGCTGCGTTTTGCCAGAGGGAAAGCGAGAGGAGCCGCAAGCTGTGCCCGTGCCCGTGGGTGCTGCGTTTCCGAGGGTGCCAGCCCTGCCACTGCTGGCTGCGGGCGGGATGGGGGTGATTTTTCATTTCCTGCCGCTCTCATTCGCACTTGGCCGAGCGCAAGGGCTGAATTCTGTGTGAGATCCGTGTGGGCAGCGGGAGAGGCAGCGAGCGGTGCCAGGGCAGGGGAAATAGCAGAGGGGAGGCTGGTGATGGATGGCTCCCACCTCAGCCCGACAGCAGAGGAGTTGTGCGAGCTGGGCACGGGAGCGAACCTGCTGAGTGCTGACAAAAGTCTCCTTGGCTCAGGTCAGGCTGCTCTGCTGCCTCCAGCCCAGCTCCAGCCTCTGCTTGCCTGGCATATGGAGGCTTTATTTATTAGCACTGAACCATGCCTGAGCTGATCTTACTGCAGACAACTGAGCCAAACATGGAATGGCTTCTTCCAGGGAGGTTATCTCATGTTATACATTCCTTGGGACTCCTTTTTTCAGTCTGTGAAAAAGGGAAGTGCCAGCTGCTGTTAACTGTGACTTTGATACATGGTATTGTAGAGTTGAAACACTGTTTTTAAAAAATAAATTGATGCAGTTTCATAGAGTTTGATAATGTAATCAGTTTTTAGTAGTTTTTTTCCTTACTCAGTAATTCACATGCCATGAAATTATTTTATTAAATAAAAAGGGTTACCAGGTAGAGAATCTAAAGGACCCCAGATACCTCTTCAGCAGAATCAGCTCACTTCAAATTGGCTGCTGGCCATATTTTTAGTATGTAAATTGGTTAAATGGGCCACTGGATATTTTTATTGGATATTAGTTTAGAAAATTAATAAAACAGGAACAAATATTTAATTGAAGCACAGGGCAGTTCTTCAAGATGATGTCACTGTAGTTTCATGTCTTATCACTGTCATGAGTCTGGGGGAATGTGCTTGCATAAATTAAGCATTTTAGGTTTCTGTGGCGTGCATATAATCGATTTTGCATGCTCACTGGTTTTGGTAATGTGAGGATGGCATAATACAGTCCTCAGGGGTGGACATAAGACCTGGTCTGAGAGGGAGGGAGGCTGGTCCATCATCTGTGTCATTGCTGCTGTGGGATGTGCTGCAGAGCCTTGGGAGTGCCAGTGCAGGTGCTAAAGTCAATAGGCATATTTGGTCTAATTAATTAGAATTTTTAAATAACTGTAAGGTATGTTTGCAGATTTTCTGCTCTTCCATTTTATTTCTGGCTACAGCTGCTGTCTGCAACCACCAAATACTGGGCAAAGTACAGAGTTTGATACTTCACCCTTCCTGTGAATCCTGAAGTTGAACAGGGGCTGAGATTTTTGGTTTGGGATTTCAGGAGCTGGGTGGAAAGCTATTTAGCAAAATGAGCGAGAAGCTTTAATCTAGTTGACTCAATATCAGCCCACTAATGAACTACTGTTGTGAGATATGTATAGCCATTACTTTGGTGTCTAAATTATTCTCACTTTCAAATCTTATTTAAATTCTTAATAACCTTTATTAGATAGAGGAGAAAAAATTCCACCCGGAAGCCTTCAACCTCCAAAACTGATAGAATACACTAATAAAATCATGTGCCGTCCTAAAAGACAGAATTATAATGTAGTATAATAGTGTCTAAGCTAATGGAATAAATTTAATAGAGTTTTGATAATTGATTTGTAGAAATAATAATCTGAAAGCTAATTTTTTTTGTGGCCCTGTGTAGTTTTCTTCATTAGAATATTCCTAGAGAAATATTAAGTGGCCACTGAAATTTCCAGAGGAGTGTTTCCTCCACATGGTCTTAAACATCCATAACTAACCAGACCATGTTTTTACTATAGAAAATATGTCTCAGGAAACATCTCCTTCAGAGTATCTACTAAAACCAGGCCCAGTGCAGAGATTCTCTAGATAGTTTTCTACCCAGGTAGCTTGGAACCTGCAATTCAAAGAAAACAGAGCCTTTCTTAGAACTGGGGGAAGAATGACAGTTTTAAGAATCTGAGAAGTAAAGTATATTATTATTTTTCGTAACACATTCATTCTTTTATCTTAGCATCTTGTTCAGACCTTTGCTGACTTTTGAGGTCTTCATGCTGCCCTCTGACATTTACTGGCACCATTTCCATCCAGCAAAGTCACCTGTGACTGATGCATTTTACAGTTTCTCAATTGCCCAACAACCAAAGCATTTAAAATATATGAAAGCATGAGATTCAAATCAGAGATGTAATGTTTCAGGAGTGTAAGTTATCTCCTCCTTAGCAGAGGAGGAGATGGTTCAGCTTCCCCAGCTGAGGAATTTTGACTCCTTCTGAAGATGAATCTCCATCCTGTGCCGCAGGTGGGATCCTTTTTGCTGGCTGCCTCCACCCTCCTTCCTCTGCTTTTTTTCCATCGAAAACAGTTAAAATTTTCTGGAGGTTGTAGAACAGAGCGTGTTGCCAGTGGGATTGCTTTGTAGCTGTGTGCTGTGCCACCAGATGCACGGGGCTCCTCTGGGGCTTGTCACAGCTCGGTGACACACTGACTGACAGGGCGCATTACTGATGGGCAGGGAGGAGCTGAGTGTTTGAAGGTTAAACCAGTGGGCACAGAGTGCCTGACCCAAAGCCCCAGGGCTGGGGGAGGAGGGTAACAGGCACAGGGCTGAAGGTAAACCTTTGCAGCTAATGGCAACTGTAGTTTTTAAGTGTTTGCGATTTTCTTTATCTTGAACCTATTGAGTTGCCTGGGGTCTTGGTGTAAAAGCAACCCAGAACTGACTTAACTCCTAATTATCCGTAGCAAACTAGGAGAAAGTGAAAAGATACGTTAAATCATCCAAGAGTGTTAATATCTCCTCTGCTCTTCAGAAAAAAAAAAAAAAAAAAAACCAACAACTCTGTAAAGTGCATCTTGTATTGATTTCCTCTTGCTTTTCTCTGTTTGTGTCTGTGTGCCTTAAAATGTTACTCGAACAGAGAAGGCTTTGATTGTAAATTCTGGATGAGGTTCCAGTGGAGCATGGGGCAGCACAGACGCAGCCGTGGTGTTGCAGTGCAGCTGGAGCCGTGCCCCAGGGAGATGCATTTGTTGCAGAGCAGATGAGATGCAGGGTGTGGCTGTGGGTACTTGTTGGATGGATGCTGAAGGTCACAGCACGCTTTGGAAAGATGCTGGCATCTGGATTTGAGGAAGCAGGAGTGCTGGCCTGCAGTCCACACTCCTCCTGCTGCCAGATGCTCTCTGCTCAGTGAGCCGGTGTGCCACGGGGACAGCAGCGATGTTTGCTTTGCTCGGGGGGACAGCTCGGGACCCTGCCAGCCCTGAGCTGCAGCTCTGGGGTTAAACAGCCCCACTGCTCCGGAGCAATCTGGGCAGAAATCCGCTCTGCCCAGGGTGCAGCACATGAGCACACAGGTTCGGAACCTGTGCTGGGCTTAAAGGGATTTTCCTGTGTGCTGCTGCACTTCACGCACACAACGGAGTTACTGTTCAGAGCGGGTGTGCCCATCAAGTTATTTGGTCGATTAAAAATAGCGATAAAGAGTAGGAGAAATAGTGGGTTTGTTTTGTTTTGTTCTGTGTGGGGTTTTTGTTGTTGCTGGTTTTGTTTTTGGGGTTTTTTTCCTGCACGAACCCCCTGTATGGAGCTCGGTGTGACCCTGCGGTGTGTGCAAACTCTGCTCATTGGAACTGCAATTGCGCTCTCTGCTGGGGCTGGGCTGTACCTGCCTGTCCTCCGGGGGGGCGGATTTTGAGGAAAAATATGCTCAAAGAGGAGGCATTGCAATTTCAGGACATAGCACAAGAGATTAAGTAATTAAACCTACTTAATTTTAAATTTGAAAAAGAATGATATAGTCATTTATAGTATTAGTATATCTTAAAACCCAAATATATTGAAAGGCTCTTCAATATACTTCGAAACAGTTGTTTTTTCTTGTGCCTTACACTGGTAATTTGAATGTTATGGGCATGGGGGAGGTCATTAAACATGTTTTCTAAGCCACACGTGAAGGTGAATTACAGCCTATTTAACTTTTTTCTTTTGAAAAAGTGAGTTTCCTAAGGCTTAACTAATTTTCCATAACATGTACATGATATTTGTTATTTATTATTCAAAATAATTCTTTATTCTGTTTTAAACTGTATCTGTGTTCACAGATTTTCTGTTATGGGGGTGTATATATATTATATTTATTCTCTCATGCCAGTATCCTTGGTGAGATGTACTCAGAAGAATTAACATTAACAGTTTGTTTGCCTTCTCAGTGTCAATGAGGTACTTTTCAATTACCTTTCAGTAATTCAAATCAACATTCAGAATTGATTGTGTGTGTTGTAACCACACAGGCAGATATGTTAAGACAGAATATTGTACTAAGAATCAGCTGTGTGAATTTGAAGAATGTAAATGTTATGTAAATCATAAGCCATCCTTAGATGTCTTATATACATCATATATCATTTTGTCATTGTTAATTAGAACTTGTGCTTAAGGTGGTGGGATATAAAGCAGGCTGGAAGCCCAAGTAAAGCAGCTGTACTTTCCAAGGTGAGCTGTTGTTACAGGAGAGTTTGGCAGTCCCTAAGGAGCCACTCCCTGGCGTGGGTCTGACTGGCTGCACTGTGGGGCTCTGCCCTGCGGCTCCTCAGCTGGTCCCCAGTCTCTCCTGTCCCTTTCTCTCGCCCTGCTGGGCTTTGCCCTCTGTCACAGATGTTCCCCCATGGCCCTGCCAGCCTGGCTGAGGCTCAAGGTGCCCAGGGTGGGTGTCCAGGACAGGCTGTGCCCAGCACAGAGCATCCCCTGCTCTCCCAGAGCCCCCCCAGTCCCAGCACTGGACCCAGGCACGGACACTCAGAAACGTGATGAACAGTAAAACCAAACAGTTGTTTGGGGTTTTTTTCAATTCCTTTTTCCCTAGAACCTCTCAAATCCATTATTATTTGGATTCTCTTCAGTTATTTTCATAAGCACGTGAAAACAATCAGTGTAAGTGAGCTGGGTCAGCCTTCACACACAGTGGGGTGGGGAGTGCTCCCTGCAGCGAGCAGAGGTTTGGGGGATGTGGGCTGCACCCTGAGGGCTCCCTGCTGAGCACTCACATCTTCCAGTGATGCAAAGAGCTCCAGTGAATTCCCAGTACTTGAGAGAACAGTGTGTGTGTGCATGTCCCCACTCTTTCATTTGAGAATGACAGGCCAACTTCATAAACTCAGTTGGTAATCATGGTTTAATTCTTATAGGTACTCAGTGCTGCTGTGTTTTATCACTGAAGTTATTTTTATGAGAAATCCATACCTATTCTCCTTTTGTGGTTTAATCTGGGGGAGCTCTCCCTCCCTGCTCCAGCTGTCAGTACTGCAGACTCAGCCAGGGAGCTGAAAATCCTTTTATTCCTCACTAGCAATAAAAGTTCAACACATCAAATTATCTCCCCATTTATTACTGTGCCACCTCATCAAAAGGCTACTGCAGGAAAATTTGTGAGAAATGATATATCCTGCAGATAAAGCTGAGCCAAGGCATAGCCAAGGGGCTCTTAAAATAAAAAATGTTACTCAAATGGGCCTGTTCTGTACTGTTTTGTCCTATTCTTCACCTTCCCCCCCCCCCCCCATTGTCTTTCATTTTCTTTTTCCCTTCTGCTGTTCTGTCACTTTTCTCTTTGATCTCCTATTTATCCCTCCCTTAGTCCAGAACAGGCACCAACAAGTACTTCCCCAGTTTGATCAGATTTGAAAAATGAACCTTCCATATCTTGCTTGCTTGATGTCGATCTGTTTTGGTTTTTTGGTGTTGGGTGTTTTTTTTTTTTTTTTGTTTGTTTGTTTGTTTGTTTATTTTTTGGAAGAAAGGTCCTTTATTAAAGCAGGTGGGGAAGCTGAGGCTGCTGCCTTGACTTGGGCTGTGAATCAGGGGCTCTGGGCAGAGCTGTGCAGCCAAGATGGGCTGTTTGCAGTGCTCTGGGACTCCAGGGGACAGACTGGCCAGGGACTGGGGTTAGTGGTTTGTGTTTCTTGAATCTGATTTTTCTGAGCGGCGCTGAAGCACCCATGCAGCGCTGGGCTGGGCTGCATTTGTACTCCAGTGCAAGCAGGAGGAAACAGATGTGATCTGCAAACCTGCAGAAAGGTGATGTCCTGCAAGTTCCTTCAGGCAGGAGGAGGAAGTGGAGCTGTGGCATGGCATGAACTGCTGTCTCAGAGACTCAGGCTTGCTGAGTTTTGTGCATTACTGGAGATCTTTTGTCTCTCAGAAACAGGGAACTTGTGCTCAGCTTGCTGGAGATGTGTTGGCTCTGTGGGAAAGAAGCTGAGCTTGAAATCAGATCTTTCGGTTCTCCTTGGGGCACTGGGTAATCAAAGCTACTGAGCATCTCCTGGGATCCAGTTTTAGAAAACTCTTTGTAGGCTTGTCACTGTCCCTTTGATCTGATGTTCCTCAGCATTTTGCTGTAAATACCTGTCCTAATATACCTAAAGATACAAAACAGAATCAGTGAGACAAATACTTCCAGAAAAGCAAAGTTTTCCTTAGGATTTCTTCTTGAATATCCCAGTCAAAGAACTTGGTCTATGTTAGTGCTTGTATGTGCCTTAATTTCAGTATTAAAGTTATGTGCCAAATCACTGTGGTAAGAAGCTGGTAAGTAAGGGTAATACGGGGGTTTTTTATGGTTCTGGAGAAGAGGTTTGTGGACTTTTTTCTTTTTTTGTCTTTAGAGATTGTAAAATTATTTTTTTTTTTACCACAAATTATTAACATTTGAAACTGGTGAGACAGGAAAGGACTATCATGAGAGAATACTGACACAGCTTTAAGTGTAAATAAAGATGTACATTACTGTCCAGTTTTTAGTGTGAAACCATCCATTTTTAAATCTATTACTAACAGAAATTGCAGTGAGTAGTATAATGTGCTTAATGGTAGCCAAAATTGCAGCCTGCTGTTGCTTCAACTTTTAAAATTCCTCAATTTATTTCTGTGTTCCCTTTGGCTAAAAGTCAGTCCCCTCTTTCCACTTTGTGTCATAATCTTTCCTAATTATTACTGTGTAAAAAGGCGAGGTTGGTTGAAAAAAATCATACATTTGTATTCATATCAGATGCATTTTTAAAGTATAAAGAGTTTTGTTTTCATCTTCGTAAAGATTCATCATAACATATTTTGTTACTGAAATTTTGTAGCAAATGTTATACGTGTGCCCAAAAATATTCCTAATTAAGTCTGAAAATGTAAGAACAAGAGAAAATTCTGCCTGATGTGTGTTTGTTCTTTGCCTTGTTGTACTTTTACTGAAGTAAGCAATTAAAATGTGTGTATATATATTACATTACATTAGAGTAAGAACTGGATTTGCATATGGTGCTTTGTTATCTTTCATCTTTCCAACCACATCCCTGCTTATCAATGGGTTTATGATTTTAATTTCAGGTTATCTCTCTTTATGCTGCTTGTGTGCCTTACATTCCAAGCAGTCTGGAGAGATGCTGCCCTACGTTGTGACAACACACTTGATAAAAATTAGAAATAACACACAGGTTGCATTTCTAAATAATCTCTTTTTTTTTTTTTTTTTCCTGTTTCTGCGTAGGTGCGTTTAAATATTTATTGACCTGCTAGGTTGCCTTTCTTGCAGCTAAATGTTGGCCATGGGACATACTGCTCATGGTGTTTATTGTGAGATCAGTATGTCAGTAAGAAACCCAGGAACTGCACGTGTTCCTGGAGCCTTTTCTCTGGGATTGGGTTTGGATGTGCTCCGTGATGTAACAGTGCAACGCTCAGCACCATGGCCCCTTCCCAGCGTGGCTCCTGTTTATTGGTTAGCTTCCTTGTGGGGACCTGCAAGGAATCCATAAAAGTCAAAGAAAAAGGGTTGTTAACTGTTCATGGTGATTTTCTTGGGTCCTCTTGCTGTGTGAGAAAACAATTGCTAAATCACAGTGTATATTTAAAGTGTAGATCCCACTGACCTGGTATTTCTGTGCTTGTGTTGATGTGTTGAGATTTCCAGGTGTGTGCAGGATGTGAAGCACTGACTTGTATAATATGTTGGACAAAATTTCCCCACTGAAAAATGGAAGAATCCAGGCCATTTGGAGCTTAATAATGGCTGCTGCTCTGACACTGATCTATCTGCAGTGACCTTTTGCAGTATGGTTCAGGTGATAAGAAGCTTCAAGTTATTTTTGTTTCCCCTAGAAAATGTTTGAAACACCAGAGAAGCATTTATGAGATAAACTTGCTCCTGAGTTTCTTTTGAAAACCACTGTTCTCTAGATGTGTTTCTGTTTTTCTGCAAAAACAATTAAAAAAACTTAATTCAAATGTAATTCCACCTTTCAGAGCCCAAATAACTTCCACATGTGTTTGGTTACATGGCAGGAACAGCATAATGGAGTGTATCAATACCCTTTTGGAATGCAGACGAGTTCCTCCTGTCTCAGGGAAGAGCACAAATCAACACATAAAGTGAGCTGTTGGCATTTTTGTTGCACGGCAGATCATGAATTTTGTTGTTTCAACACTTGTGCTGTATCTATTTCTTTTAATTAAAATCTGTCATGCTGCTTGCTTTAGCAGTATCAGCTCAGGGGATGAGAGCAGCTCCTGACATCGTGTGTTTGAAGGAGAACATGAGGCAATGATGGAAATTGCTGCATTTGGGGCTGCCACAGCTTGGGGCACACACAGTCAGTTCTGAGAGTTCTGAAATCTACATAAAATGGACCTGTTAGAGCCTACCTTACCATCAGAGGAGACATCTCCTTGCTGATTGATGACTTTCCTACTCACAGTCAGTGAGTCAGAATTCCGTAGTTTCTCTATTTAACTGCACTGTTTCCCCTCTTACATTCATGCAAATAGATATAAACCATGAAATCCATCAATAGCCTATTTATTACAATAACTTTCATTTTGTACTAAGGGAGTAGGGATTTATATGAGGTCATATTAAAATTATGTTCCTTTTCCTTACAGCTAGGTAAAAAAGGTAAATTCCTTGGTGAGAATGGTTTCATACCATTGAAAGCAAGATGTCTCTTATTCCACATCTGCTGTTGCCATTGGGACTTTCAGGTTAATCCCTTTGGCTTTTGCTATACTAAATAGGAGGAAACCTGTTCCAAAGTCCAGGCACTCTTGACCCACTACTGGAATGTGTGACAAAATACATGTAAGAGGTTTGCAAAGTTGCCCAGATTTTAGAATAAGCCAACTTTATGGTTCTCAGATCAAATGGCCTCAGCAAAAAGTGCTATAGGCTTCACTAGGCCCAAACTGATTTTCACTTTACTGCTTCTATATTGAGGGTAGCCTAGGTCGAAAAGTGAATCAGAGATTGTTTTACAGTTTGTCAGAGCTTGTATAAGAATTGAGAAATTCCTTTAACTTACTCATGTGTTTGCACAGGATCATGGTCATGAGCAACCCTGCGATCTCTTTCATGTGTATTGTTAAGTTAATTTTATAGTGGAAAGAGAAAACAAGGAGATTTTCAGAGTAATAGTCTTGTCATGTACTGAAAGCCACGACCTATTTCATAACATGTTAATTAACAAGGAATAAGTACGAAACAATGCCCATTTAATGGAAAGGACAATTTAAACTTTAACAGTTTAGCAAAGTAATAATGAGTGAGAAGCTCAGTACAGTATTTCACATGCTGTACCTTGTTTCACATCCAGCTGGCCTATCAATTATAACCTGGACTCTACAGATGGTGCAATATATCAGAATTAAGTCAGTCACTTAGTTTGTTCCCAATTAAGTGCTAATACTCCCAGTGGAGGATATTACTCTGAGTTTCAGTTAAATGCCTGTCTCTAATGTCCCTTTATGGTCTTATTGGGACGCTTTAAAGAGATGCCCTGTCACGAAGGCCAGAACTTTTCCTGG
Source organism: Coloeus monedula (assembly GCF_965178545.1). Classification (NCBI taxonomy): domain Eukaryota; kingdom Metazoa; phylum Chordata; class Aves; order Passeriformes; family Corvidae; genus Coloeus; species Coloeus monedula. Next base: position 13,236,167 of record NC_138796.1, on the reverse strand, counting down.
CTTGTTCTTCCAAGTGCTGCCTGCATTGCACTCCTTGTTGTTATTTGGAAGCTACAGAGAGGATTTGCTGTTTCGTGGGGCTGGGGGGAGAGGCGTCATGCACAATAAGCTTAGGGTAAGTAAGTTGCCCCTGCAATGCATTTGACTTTGCCCCTTATATGTGTACCTACTGTTGCAAGAACTGAATGTTTCAGCAAGAAACAAGCACTGCAGTGTCCAGCCTCTCGTTTTGTGGGTTAGAATCCTAATGAACTTGTCTCCTGAGGCTTACAGGCATTACAGGGGCTTGCTTTTCTCCGTGACTTACTTGACAGCTGACTTGAGCTTGTGTTTTCCTTGCTCCATCTATCCTCTTTCACTTAGTGTTGCAAGCCATTCTAGGGCTGCCACTAATAGATTGATATCCAATTCCAGTGCACTTCTTTACTCTTTTTGGGTGTTAGTCTTGGCCCAGTTAACGGCTCCTTAATTTTCTGACACCTGTCCTGCCTTGTAGCTAAATGTCAAGCTGGTGGTGGATTTGGTCACTTGATCTAATGGACTCGCTGTCTTCCCCTGTTAGTCTTTAAGGTGACCCTTCCCTGAAAGGAAATTCTCTGACAGAATTTGTTGTCTGAACTGACTCCAGAGATCCCAGGCAATTACATGAGCTTCTGAATATCTTTATTTAGAAGTTTAAAAGATATGTTCTTCGAGTGCTGCTTAAATTACCCTTGTGGATTTGCTGGCATGCTCTGGGAAATCTCTATTGTAGTGTGTTGAGTGAGTTCAGCAGTGCCTGAGTTATGTAGGGAAGTATAAAATAGTCCCCAGATCCAGAGAGTCTGTGCTGAGGGGTTTCTTGGCAGCCTGCTTTATCATTTATATGATGATGACATGGAAAATTTGCCTCAGCTACTCGTTGTCAAAAACATCTCTTTGGTATTTTTAGTGCCACCAGAAATGAGAGTTTGGTAACTTACTTAGATTTACTGAAAATTATTTAAGTGCAATTAACTTTGCTACTTAATCTATGACCAGAAAAGAAAAATGTCAAAAATATGTGCTTTTGTGGATCTAAACTATAAAATACTGTTTGGGAAAGAAAGCTTGTTTGTAACAAGGGGAAATTTTCATTTAGTTCTAGTCCTGGTATTAGGCAATGACAAAGCATTCTGTACTAAGTGCTGAAATGGATGATGGATCATAATGCATATGGACTCATGTGATCATTATTCCAGGTGTACTAGGCAATTGCAGCTTCACTTTTCAGCATAATTTGGTGTGTTCTGTAACAGTTTTATCTCTGTTAAGGGCTGGGGTTTTGGTTGGGTGTGGTTTATTTATTTTTTTTTTTCTGTTTAGATTTGATGGCTTAACATTTCAGAAACAGACTGCGGCACAAAATCACCTTCATTGATTTTGTTTGCATGAAGAGGAACTAACAGCAGCCTCATTTTGAGTTTTCTTATTAAATATCTTTAAAATAAAACCAACTGATTATGTACTGCATGTATATAACATTTTTTTATCTGACACCTCTTTTACTTTGCTTGAGTTTTGTATTGTGTTGGGCATTTTGTTGGGGTTTTTTTCCCCCTCCCCTTAAAAAAGTGACTTGTGTTATGGTCAAGAGTCAAACTACAGTGGATTCTTACTATCTTTTTCCTAACTGTGTTTTATAAGATGTGCTGGGTGTCTTTCCAGTGTACAGTAAGTGAAGTTGCTCCTGACCTGAAGTTTGAAAAATGAGCTCATAGTTTGCTCACTAAACACAACTAGATTTTTCAGGTTTTGTTATAATTTGTGGACTAAAACCAGTAAAAAATATGTTTTGAATCTTTAGTTCAAACATAAAGCAGTTGCAGATTACAAGTGGACAATTGCATGGAAATCAAATGCATGGAACATTTTAGATAGTATTTTTCACTTCTTGAGTATTATATTTTTAGAAACAAAGTTCTGGAATTAGAATAAGGGGTTGAATTTCACAGGTTTTTTTTAAATAGCAGATTTACACATTACAAATATAGTCAAATATATATATTTAGAGTTTGCTAGCTTCTTTTTATTGTCTATTTTTGCTTTTTATTGAGTCCTCAGGTAGGAATGTGTGGAAGTTTGGACTTTTGATGGAGGGAAGTGCTTTATTCAAAAGCTAATTTGGATGCAATTATTGTCTTGTCATGAAAAAAGCAGGAGGTAATGATGAGCTTTGTGTAAGGAACATAATAGTCATTACATGCCAAGGTACAAATCGTACCTCCTAAGCCTCTGTCTTCAACCTTTCATAGTAAGCAAAATGTATTTTTTTAAATGGAATGGAAAAGGCACTGGTAGAATGCTGATAAATAACTTAGCAATGTCTTGGTTTTACTTATTTCAGTAGGACATTACTCAAATTTCTGTGCAAAAGAATGACTTGACAGAGAAAAGGTGCAAACAAACTTGCTGATAGATGCTTGCTGCTCGATAGCTAAAATATCAGCAGAGTTAATAATTGAAATAAGTGGAATCTGTGCAAATAGAAATAGAGAAGTAAAAAGAATAGCTGGAAAATAATTGTTCACATGGCTTTATAGTTCAAGTGTTTTCCACTTTGCATTGTCTTTAATGGGGTCTGGTAGATCTGACCTTGGAGTTCCAGGTTGTGCTGCTGAAGGAGCAGATGGAGCCCAGGCTGGGTGTCCCAGTGTCGGGAGTGGCAGCAGACATTTATGCTCAGACATAGATCCCAGGCTTGTTGCAGTGCAAAGTAGCACCTGGAGACAGGAAATATTGCTGTAAAAGTGTGACTGTGACTCGTTTGCATCTCAATGTCAGTGCAGAAATCTCCCTCTCTCCAAAGAGCTGCCTCTATATCCTGCTTGCATCCACCAGTTGATTTCCATTTTGTTACTTCTCTTGTTGGTCTCTCTTGTCCCACTTGGACTTTTAGCTTTGCCAGGGTAATGTACAGTATTTGTTTCAATAGAGATTTTGATTTTGCTTTCTGGCAGCAGAGCACTCCTTTAGCAGTGCCGCCCTGTGCACTCGGAGTGTGTTACATGCTGTGGCCACAGCTGGAATTTTCAGCTGGAATTTTCTCAGAATATTGGGAGTCACCTGGCTCCCTTTCACTGTCTGTGTCATTTTGTTAAATCTCAGGTTTAATTGCTTGTAATGGGACAGTAGAGTGAAGAGGACAAGGCTGTTGGAAAGGAACAGCAAACATCCAAGGGACATGGAGGGTCCCTTCACAAATCCCCAAGAACCTGCAGAGAGGATTTGTGGGAGTCTGTAGTTGCCCCCTATTTCCACTGGGATAATTGAATTTACAGATCCTCCTCTCTTCTGGAGTTCTGAGGCACAAACCAGTGTGGGCAGACTGGAGGGGACTGGGTTGGGTTCTGAGCACAGCCCTCTGGAGATGAGTGATTCTGCAGCCAAAGCAAGGGAAATAAGATGGAGCTGGCATAAGCAAGTGAGGAAGGAGATTGGAATCAGTAGCTTCCCTGAAATAGAACTGAAGTTGAGAGGAAAGGAAAGTACAGGGGAAAAAAACCATTCTGGTATCTTTATTTTTAATTACTTAATTTTAGTAGTAGTTTGCAATGAAACGCTAAAAGGATCATGGAGGATATGATAACTGAAATATAATTTCTGTGTCTTTTATTAGTGTAAGTTTCTTCTGCTAAAATTCCATTTATTAATCCTTTGCAAGTAACCAGTAGATTTGAGGTAACTCAGTTACTTTGAAACTCATGATGATTTAACAATTGTAGTGCTGTGGAAATGGAGGAAGTCTTGAGCAGTTGTAGATAGTTGAAACATGGGAATCTGTAAGCTACAATATGGAGAAATAATTACTTGTGTTGTTGATATTTTAGTGCAAAAAGGTAATAGCTTAAACATAAAATACAAATTAATACAAAAATTTTTTTGAAAATTTTAGTTTTATGCAGCATAAGATTCAGTTAAAATGATTAAAATGCAAATATACAAGTCTTAGAAATATACATGGAAAATTTAAATTGTTAAGTTTGTGGTATATATCAGAGTTATTACTAAAAATTGTAGATAATAATTTGGAATAATAAATTAGAAGGATCTGTAAAATTGTTGTGAAGTAGCTTTTATATATTTTTTTAATATTTTCTAGTACCTGAAAACCAGAAGGACTAGAATAAGGAAACCCTTACTTACTACAAAATGCAGCTTGAATGAAAAACTTAACTACTGGATTATAATTGGAAACGATGGTTTGTTGAATTTATTTATTTGAAAATACTGGGCAAAAAAAGGGGAAGAAATGAAAAAGCTTTGCTGCTGTGGGTCCTTAGAAGAGGATGAGTTGTACAAGGAGAATGTGTAAAAAACCTTCCTGTTCAAAGCCTTTTCTCCTGCGCAAGGCGAGGGCAGTGAATCATTCCCTGCCCGGGTGTGGATCCCTCTGCCATGCACACTCTGTTGGGAAATATGTGGAACCCCATTAAGTGGAATTGTTGCTGGGCCCTCATCCATCTCCCGATAAGCGGCACAAAGCGGGAGCGGGACGGCGATAACACGGCTTATAACCACGTCAAGTCAAGCGGCTGTTTGTGTCTGACTAATGACTGGGGTGGAGATACAAGTTGTATTTCTTTCTCCAAAGGAACCTCAGATAAGATTAGAAATGTCCTTCACGGCCGCTGCTTTGTCCTTTAGCCACCCACCCTCCCCAGCCAGGCCTGGTAATTAAAAAGGGGCCATTGAACATGTTCTTATCCAGAGGCTGAAGGGAGGGGAGCTGCCTGATAATGGACCCAATAAGAAGGGGCTGTCAGTGCTTCTTTTCAGCAAATCTGCAACAGGTGAACCATGGCTGAAGCAGTACCTGTACAGTGTTCTGTATTCCAAATATATTTTAGTAATAAACAAACAAGAGAAGGCTTAATAACAATTTTCCGTGGTTCTGGGACATATAAAGTGATTGGAAGTGGTTTGAGGCAAGCGTTCTATTATACTTTGATGAATTTTGCCTTCCCTTCCCTCCCGTGCTCTGTGCAGAAATGCCCCCAGTGTGAGCCCTTTGGTATGTGCTGCATCAATAGGAGAGAAAATGGATGAGGATTTTTCAAACTGTGAATTTTGTGAGCAGTAATTATCTTCATTCTGGTCTAATGAAGATATTTAACAACTAAGTGACGGTTTTCCTTGATTTTCATCTTCACTCTTGAGTCAGGAGCACATGGGTGTTACTGTTAGTAGTAGGATTGCTCTTCATATGCTCCATTAAAATCTTATCTCCACATGCTCCCATTGTCCCAGCATTAACACTTGGATAGTGATTCTTTTGTAGGACTTAAGGAAGGCTACATGATTGCCCTTGCCCTTTTTGGGCCCTCTTGGGGCTGTGTCTGGAACATGATGTCCCACTGGGCCTTCCAGAGCCAGGAAGGGTTTGAGTGGAGGCTGGAGCAGGTCGTGTCCCAGCAGATGATGTTGGGCACTGCTGTCAGACACTTCTAAAGAGATTGGAGAGCAGGCAGGGGGAGGGAGGGTCCTCTCAGGGGGACACAGCTAAGGAACAAGAAGCAGTGGTTGCAGGCAGCACCGGGGAAATGCTTCTTGGAAATGGGAGAGGGGAGGAGCAGGAATTTCTTCACAGCGGTTCCAGAGAAACTGGGGGCTTTCCATACTTGAAGGTATTGAAAGCATGACTAGACAGGGCCATGAGAAAACTTACCTCATTTTGAAAGTAGGTCCAGTTTGAGTAAGAGCTCCGGTTGGAGCTCATTGACCTCTAGAGGCTTGTCCTTCTGGCCCCAATTATTCTGCAGCTCTGTTTGTCCTGGAAGGGTTTGCAAATACACACACGGACCTGTGCATTTATTTTAGGAGGGAGGCTGAGCTGCTGAGCCCATTTCACTACCTGAAAGTTGTAGAAAAAGCAGTAAAAGTGATAGTGTTGCAAGTAGTGTGAGGCAGTTTTATTATACAAATATTTACCCTGGTTATTTCCTGGGTATATTCAGAATAAAACTCTAACCTGACTGTGTTTCAGCGGCAGCTAGATTGTTTACTTTTAAATTTTTTTAATTTGTGGTGCATTTTAATGATTCCACAAAATAAAACAAAGTATTTGAGTAAATGAGGCATATTTGATAAGCAGAATTAACAACCTGAAATAAGTTTTTTATAAGTAGGGTAGTATTAAAAATGTAGCCCTCATAGTGATTAATCTTGGAAGGAACAAGTTCCTTTAGGAGCAATAACAACCTTTTATTTCTATTCATCTTCTAGTCAAAAACTTCTATGGATGGCAGCTGCTCCAGTTTCTCCATTCTGTTTTCCACAGTGTTCTTGCTTTTCAGACCCTTTGGGAAAGTCCCTGGGTGAAGAAAAATGTATCTTTTGGCAAACCCATGGCCATCTATTAACTATTTTGAGCTTGTGAGAAAGATACTTTTACAGTGGTAGTTTCCATGATGGAGATGTTTATGCCCTCAGTTACAGTTCATTCTGTAAGTGCTCTCCAGAGCTATTAAATTAAATTGTTGTTCATCTGTTGGACAGAGGCAAAACCCCCAAACCTCTTTTTATATTAATCTGGACTTTTATTAGTAAATAATGCTTAGGATTTTTTCTGCAGCCTGAATTTAAAAAGAGCCTGAAAGAAGGCAGAGGGGCTTGAGCTGATCAGTCTGTCAGTGCAGGTGATGATCTGCAGTGTGTGAAAGCCTGGGCTGAGAAAAGCAGAGCTGGTAGCAGGTTGGAGTCTTCTACCAATAAAAGGACTCTTCACAAGGTCTCTGTTCTCTCATCCTTGCAGCTGGATTTGGCCTTTTCTAGTGTGGTCACCTATTCCTCTTCTGTTTGGCCACGTCAGGGATTGTTCTTTTTTTCTCTCAAAAGGTTGTTTCTACTTGCTTTGTGAGGGAAGAAAAATGCAGCAACCACCACTATTTCCATTCCCAAAACTCAGTCCCCTGCTGAAACCATCAATACCTCCTGAAATTCAGAATGGAAAAGCATTGTCTCTTTTTCTTGTTTGCAATGAAGTGAGGATCATAGTAATAGTAGAAGTAATAGACTCCACCAGTTCTATAATGAATGTAAAACAAAACTAGATTCAGTGAGGCAAAAAAGGGATTTAAACAGCTGCTTGAAGTGAAAATAGATGATCCTGGGAAATCACTAGGAAATAGCATATAGTACTAATAACATCACTGTTGTTATTTTCACTTTCCTGACATGTCAGCATGTTGTTTGCAGTATTTTTTCATAAAAATAGAATTTATTCAAGCAATTTATCCTTAATGTGTGTAGTACAAATAGTTTATATTGTGCTTATATATCATATTAGCAATATTTGATTTGTGCTTTCTTTACAAATTGGAATCATTGATTTTTCTGTGGTTCTCATTGTGCACTTAGGCTGGTGCTTTCAGTTCCCATTTTAGGTGCTGTGCTTTGAAAAAGCTGATTTCTCATAAATTTATTCTCTTTTATAAGAGGGCCTAGGTACCATATTCCTTTTTTAGGAATTGCTTGACTCTCTTTTGGAGCCAATTAATGTCTTAAAAGTTTCAGCTTTCTCCAAAAGAGCACTAAGTGTTCTTCCCCTTCCTCAGAACACAAACCTACCAGCCTTGACCTCAGGTGACATTCACTCTGGGTTCCTTCTGTTTTAATTCTCTTCTTTCTTGCTTCCACTTTGTCCCAGTGATTGTGACAAAAAGTCTCTGGAGATGACCCTCAAAAGCTTCCAAGCACCTGCCGCTTGTAAGGGAACCTCTGTGTGTACAGAACCTTCATCTTGACTCTTGTAACTTCTTTAATTTAACTTCCTGATCATAATTTATCCACTGGCAAAACTAATTTGAATGTATTCATTAATTCCTGCTTCAATGTTTTTGAGGTGCCTTGAGAATCAGTCTGTTCTTGTCAGTCCCACCACACACCCTCTTTCCTTATTTTTCTGACTCAGACTCAGCCTCTAGATTTATGTCCTGATGTTCCTAGCCTGTGATCAAGTGTTAAAGGTTTCTGAAATTATGAAAAATGCTGATTAAGACTTACATCTAGAATATCTTATGTATAGATCTTACATATAGAATCTGTCTTACATATAGAATGTTTCAAGTCTTGGTAAACATAGTGGGAATCTCTAGGTACACAGGTCCTTGATTTCATTTAGTCTCATTTTCTTGTAGGGGTAGCCATCTAAAAATATAATAAAACCAATAAACAAATAAAAATTAGGCATTTGGAAAATTTGTTTAATATAAGGACAGTTCTTAGGCTGCAAAGATGTAGAAATCCTCAGCTAGAGCTGCATGTGGGTGTTTTCCATCTTTCTTTATGTACATGGAATTGAATTTACTGTTTCATCCAGATATTAGTGTACTTGCTGGAGCAGATAAATTTTGAGTAGTAAAAGACTGTTTAGAAAAACTTCATAGCTTTGTAAAGACTGCTTCCAACGTTTTAAAAAGAAAACATTGAAAGCTGCTGGTACCTGAGTACCTGGGGAGGTGTGTGGTTTGCATCAAGGAGGTGTCTCCATGAATTCAGCTTTGTTGTTATATTATAAAGGTGGAGGACCTTGGGTTTGGTGTGTTGCAAGAGTGATAAATCTGAGTTAGATCTACTTTCTAAGTCTCTTGGGATTAAAGCTTTTGGGGAAGAGATCCATTAACGTGTTTTAAATCTATTGATTCACATTAGAGAGGGACAATTTAAACTTGGAAGTCACCAAGTGAACTTTCCATTAAGTTGGGGGAGCCTGTGGTCACAGCTCATTTGGTCTTTATGAAGTAGAAAATGTGATGTAGACCCCACTGGTATTCTATTAGAGGAAATCATGCATTTAACCATGGAGCAAAATACTGTAGCCAATTACATGAACATACATCTATTTTTACACGTGGCTGATCTTCTGAGCAAAAAGTATTAACAATGTGCATACTATCTTGTTTTAGGGGACTATTTACTTTTTTAAGTCAGTGATATGGGATAAAAGTTTAGCAAAAAAATGATTAATATATGATTTATATCAAGTTTTCTAGCTGGAAAGCAGCCTTGCATAGAAATGTGTGGATGGTCTTCAGCTGACATCAGCAAAGACTAATTATAAGTCTGTTACATGTTAATGTGCAATGTTGTATCCCATATATAAATGCTGATATCTGAAATTGCATGTAGAAAAGAAAGAAAAATGGTCAGAGTTGAAATTAACTTCTTAAAACTATATTTTTAAAATGACTTTGACTTTATTAGAAGATATAAAAGTAAGTGCTGATTTATAACTCAGCGTTTTTCTCCTTTAGAGTGTGAGGCTATCTAAACATCTTTACTTTCAAAACATCTGTTCTTAAATGTAACAGGGTGAACTTTCTACTAGCATTAGATATTTGCAGTGGAATGTCTTGTTTAATGTTGCTAAGACTTCTGAACTGATCTGTTTTTTATCTGTATAATAGATGTGTTCCCATGCACAAATCCACGGACGTTTAGAAAGCGCCTTTCCACAGTTTAGGCACAGCAGTAACTTCCTCAGGTAGCACATTGAAAGCTGATAGAAAAGTTGAGACCTAAACTTTTACAATAAAATGTTGTGGGGGTATTTGAGAGTGGCTGTGCCTATATTCCTGATTTATCCTCATGCCTCTGTCCAGGCTCTGGGCATTTTGAGTGGCAGAAATTATTTTCTTTTCCACATCTTTTGGCCTTTACGGTAGAACTGGGAGGAAGGAAAATGCTTACAGTGTAATTTGAACGACACAAACTCTTTTCACCAGTACTTTTGACTTATTCCATTGCTGGAAATAAATGAGGAGCTGAGAAATTATAAGCTCTATCATTATGGGTTGTTGTGTCTATTGGCACACATTGTGTCTATTGGTATATGAAGATTAATGTGTTGCATGCCAGCATGTCCTTGCCTATGCAAAATATTCTGAGAGTGTTGAGGGGATTTGTACAAGAATTATGCAGAGAACACCAAAGCTAAGTGAAAGTAAATTAAGCATCCCCATCTGGCTTTACTTCCTTGCAAATGGCCTCAGCTATGGATTCCAATAGCAGTGACTGTTCATTATAGCTCTGATTTACAGTGCAGATTTCTGAAGCTCTGCTGTGTGCTCCATTAGTCACGATTTCTCCTGTAAGATTTCTGAATGTTGAGGATGGGTGCACTGAGGGAATGGCAGAACTTTGCACTGAAAGTACCCAGGATATTCTTAAAATGTGATATCAGCCTGAGAGTACTGCCTCTGATTTCAGTGGATGCACACACTTCCCTTTTTCCTGCCACCTGACCGATGCTGTGTCTCATAAGAAAGCAGCTGGAGAGACTTCTAATCCTATATTCCAAAATGTCAGGGTAAGGATTAGTCCAGCTAGCAGTTTTCTCACGAGGTTTGCTAAAAATACTTGCATCAAGAGTGCTGGAATTTCAATTTTTGTGTGATGGTTGGTACTAAGTGAAGGTTTGATGTTGATGGGTGTTACTAGGTAGTCTCAAAGGATAGAAATAAATATTGTATTGGTTCTAATACTTTCAGTGTGTTCAGCTTTAGAAGGTTAAGGGAAAGTAGTCAATAGTAGAAGTTACCTAGAAAATATGAGTTCATATCCATTTCAATTCAAGAGACAGATGGTATAAATCTACTTAGATTACATTCAGGTTTTATTACAGAAAGGTGGAAAGATCCAGCATTCTCCACAGTCTTGTCATGTGTACTTAGCTAGGTGTCAAGGATTTTAGATTTCAATCTAATCTCTCTCAGCAGCATCCCTGGTTTCCTGAGGCAGATCTCTTGATTGCAGTGTCACAATTCTCTGCCTGTGAAAGAGGAATCAGTGCCACTTCACCTGCACGGGCAGGGCTATCTCAAATTCCTGATGTATTGTGCTGGTACTGGGACTGTGACTGTGGTTAGAGCATCTTGGGGTTGATAAAATATAAATGCAAATAATCTTGATGAAAAGGTGTGTGGGGCATGCCACTAGGCTTAAGTGGATTTTTACTGATCAGGTTGTACTAAGAATTGTTTCATGGATCGTATAAAGTAAATTGATGATTAATAAATACAGGGTGATACCAAGAAAGAATAGTGCAGGAAAAAGCTTTGCTACAGGACAAAAAAAAAAAAAAAAAAGAAGCAAGTGTTGTATTTAAAGCTACGCAGAACAGAAATGAAAGAAAATGCAGCCAGTTCATAGTGCTCTATGAAATGTGTGTGTGGATTGCTGGGTTCTTTCCATGCCACGCTAAGGGCAAGGTAGAAATTCTTCTTTCTGGCCTACTGTAGCCTGTTCACCCCAAAGGAGGTGGAAAAGATGAAAACTGATTCTCCACAGTCTCTGTTTTATGGCTTCGCAATTCTTCTCCTGCTTTGAGCTGCAGAGTGACTTGTCTTTCTTCTTTTTTTTGTTATTGCCTGCAAAATTTGAAACAGATTTGTTTAGAAAGACAGACACGTTTCTCTTGTGTTTCTTGCTTCTGCTTTGGGTAGCTGGGTACTGAGCTTCAATGACTAAGCACTTATGACTTAGGTCTTTCCATCCTTCTGTCCTTCCTTCCTAGAAAGATGAAAAATATGACCTTTCCCTTGAGCTTTATGTGTGACTTAAATGCCAGTACTTAGGATCTGGAAAACTTGGGGATAAACTTTTAAAAACAGTTTTGTATCCAAACTCCTTCTTTACGATGAATAAATTTTTGGATACTGAATGTGTTGAAGGATGCTTAATAAAGGAATGAAGTAGCAGCCTACAGCTAAACTCAGCTTTCTGAGCAAGAAAGTAGAACCTTATTCCAAAAATAGGGAGCAACTATTGCTCAACAAAGTGAGTAGTGCCCACGTACACTGAGCAGTGCAAAGGCTCCAGCTGGGTGGTTTTGAGCTGAGGAGACTCTGGTGATGAAAGGTGCTTATCCCATCTCCTGAGAGGTAGGTCTGCATGTGCATTGCTTGTATTTACTTGGAGCTCTGAAATGGAGCAGCAGAGCAGGTACAGCCAGTATTCCAGAGTCCAGATGAAAAACTGCCCCTGACAGAAGTCAAACATTTTGGTACCAGCCAGAGGGAGTAATTAGGCTGGTTTGCACATTGAACAGCAGCCAGTGGGTTCTGATTATTCTCAGAAAAGTACTCCAGTTTCCTAAGCTTAGTACAGAAAAATAAATCTTTGTTTGGGTCACGGGAGTGGTGTTTTTTGGTGGGTGGTTTGGTTTTTTTATAGCTTTTAATTTTTTTTTCTGAAATGCTGAAATACTATTCATGTATCATGAATTGTTGCAGAACTTGATGTTGTTCATTTGTGATTCCATAGAACTTTTGCTGCTGATGCAAATAGTGTCTGAATTCTTACTTTTCATACCTCTGAAAATCTTCAGAGACACTGTTTTATGCATATTTATTCTTACAGGAAATGGTAGTGCTAAAGTTTACTAATAAAATCCATCTTCAGCACAGTTGTTTATCTGATCTATGCATTCATTAATAAAGAGTCCCTGCTGTTGTTGGCTCCAGTACAACTTAATTAATTACTATTTGAAATATGGATGTGGTAGATGATCCAACTTAGTGAAACAGGAGAGCAGCTGTTACCTTCTTTTATGTTTGAAGTCACTGGCTTTTCTCCTTATTTGTGTGTGTCATCCCCTTTTTCATCTTATGACAATAATTCCATAAATTTTGGACTCAGATTCATATGTAAACTCTGCCCCCTGTTTTGTTTTCCCACTGTGTCATCTTGTTCTCCTCCGTATTCCCCACTTTATCATTTCATGTTGCACCATCCGTTATTGTCTCTCCCTCTTTTCTCTGTCATAGATTTTCAGAATCCTGATATTCCTTTTCTTTCCAGTTGCTTTCTTCAGTCGTTCTGCATTCCTGAGAGCCAAGTAAGTTGTTTCCTACTCTACTGGAGAAACTACTGCTTTTGCCATTTTCCTCAAGATCTGTTTTCCTGGTGATCTCTGCCTGAGTGGTTTCTCAAAGCAACATTATAGAATGCATTAAAAGTTTTTCCTGAATGTTTCCATTTCCCCTATTAGTCTTGCTGCTGTTTTCTCTGGTCAGTTACTGAATTCAATTAATTTTTGCTCCTCTCTCTACTTACTCTTCTTTTCCTTACTTTTTTTTTCTTTTTGCTGCCAAGAAGTGACACTGAGAGCTGATGTTTAATGACACCCTCAGATGGCTGCAGGGCTCCCTGTCAGCTAGGGGCATTTCTGTGCAGTCCAGTGCTGGTGAGAGGGAAGGGAGACATTTCAGTCCTGAACCCACACTCTGTTCCATCCTCGGTGTCTTTCCCATGGATATCCTGGCACTGCAGGCTATGTCTTCTCTTGCTTGATTTCTTTTCTACTGAGGCATTTTTTTGGAGCATTTTCTCTGTGAGGCTCCTTTGGTTTGAGCTCTGCTCTGGCTGCCCCTGCCCTGAGCAGGGGGGATGATGGACCGTGGTCTCCAGAGGCCCCTTTCAACCTCAGCCACTCTGTGATGCTCTGAAGTAGGAGAGAAACAGGAATGGAGAACAAAGGATTGAGTGTAGAGAACACTGTGTTTTCGTGGAAAGAAATACCATGCAGGACTAACAAATGCAGAATAATTGTAGAAGCAATTTAACCTACTTGTCTCAGCACAGAAGATGTAAATCCCAATTGCAGAGTTTCAGAGAAACTGAAACAGCCAGCAGGATAAATCATATTTGACTTTATTCTAAAATAAAGGCAAACAATGAGTAGCATTCTAACTCATTTATTTGTTCTCTTAGCTGTGTGCTGTAGCATTTGAAGTGTGCTCTGGCAATCTAGTTTTAGTTATTTTAAGGGTAAGACTAAAAGAATATGTGCAGAAATGTAAGCACAATTTGAATCCTTGAGGTAGCTCTGATGTATCAAGGTGTCTAGTATTTTATTTTTTCCAAAGAGGTTTAATTATTTCAGAACTGAATAGTTTGGGAGGATCTAGGAGTATTTATAGTAGGTAGAGCTGCAGAGACCCCTAGAAATAGTCTTCAGTGGTTTATACTTTTATAAATATGGGATGAAGAAAATTTTATGTTCTTCACTTTAGGGACAGAAAACAGGAGTGTTTAATGAGGGAAAATAAGGTTTTTTATGAAATAATTGAAATAAAGGAGAGCATGAGGTAGAAAAAATACTGTGAACAACATAAATGTAGGACTTCCTTTTTAAGGAGTGTGATTTTCTTAGACTACCATTATAGAATCAGACATATACTTTCAAAAGCATGCAAGTCTAGAAGCTATTTCCTTTTTGAAATTAGATGTTGGATTACCAAAAAAAAAAAAAAAAAGACTTTATTTTCTTTATAGAAGTGGATAGAAGTCCCTTTATTTCATTTATATTCGATTCTCATTATCCTGGGACACAGAGTTAGGGCTGTGTGAAAAGGAGTAGGAAGAAGAATAAAGATAGAATTTTTCATTGTCCAAAAAAGTGTGGTTTTTTTTTTTGTTTTTTTTTTTCCCATCCATAAGAACTAAGACAGCCGTTGTGCTTAGAGGAATGAATAATGATTTGTCAGTCTCGATACATATGGAACGGAGTAAGTTCATGGAAAGGTTGTCTGTTGGCTTCAGTCTGCTTAATGGAAAGATATATAAGGGAATGATATCGATCACTGGTTTTTGCCTGTAGCTATTTGAGGTTAGCTATTTAAAGGAATTGTAAAAGTTTTTAAAAAAGCAAAGTATATAACATTGTATTAACACATATTGCTCATTGTTATGCCTTACACTAAGTGTCCCTTTACTAATTGCTGTCCTGGTAACGTTTTTTTTTTGTGCCTTTCTGCTTCTTTCTTTGTTTTGTCCCTTTACTACTAAAAGCAGTAGATTCAAAATTATGCATGCCTGGGCTATAAATGTTTATCAGCTCTAAGCATTCCCCACAGAGCAGTACTCATTCCCCAGTCTCTTCTGTGTTTGTTTTTCGGTTTTGGTTTTTTTTTCACAGACTCTTTATTTTCTTCTGTTTTGTGTGCTGTGAGCATAATGTGAGAGGCTCCCACCTCCACATCCCTGGATAATGTGGTGCCATGAGTGCCTGAGGCACCCCTGAGCCCTCTGAGAGTGGGGTGGGCAGAGCTTTTTTCCTTTAGAATGACTTAAAGGCTTCTCAACAGTATCCAGTATAATCTATATGCTAGTAATAAAATTTTCCAGGTGCTGAGGTTTGACTAAAAGATCTGCTGTTCCCTGGGTCTTTCCTCAAGCCCTTTTGTGTAGGATGAAATAATCTTGGTCAGCTTCCAGTCAGCTGGGACCTCCCCAGACTCCCAAGCCCCTTAGCAGATGATAGAGAGGGGTTACTGCCAGAACATCCATCAGCTCCTCCAGAACTTTGGGATGAATCCCCTCAGGCCCTATGGACTGGTGAACATGTTTGTTTGCTTACTTTAATATAAATTCTCCTCAAAGTGCTTTGTGAGCAAAGAATTGCCTGATGTATTGTGTGAAAAACAAATACAGCCCAGGAGGTGCCTGGATCTCAGAGAGCAGAGTATTCACCTCCAAGATTTCTCTTCATTTGCCTCTGATGACATGACAGTTTTACTCTCATTTGAAGTCAAATGTGAGTTCTAACTGCAATTCAAGCAATAAGAGAGTAACCCCAGATTTTCTCTGCCTGTTGTACAGTGAGCTGCTTTGTACAGGTTTTAGCAGTTCTGCTGTTTCCTAAAGGCTGTATTTCAGTGTGACCCTGGCAGCTGAAGTCATGGCTCTGTCACAGGGCTAGCAGATAATACACAAGGGGTTTTTTAGGGTTTGGGATGTTCTGGCTGAGGGGCTTGGAGGTCTTTGTCAGAGATGACCACTCTGATACCCAAGTCCTCAGCATGGTGCATTTCCATTACTCGTTTCACAAATCCGTATTCCCTGCCAGTCAAAATGAACAAGATTTCTCCTGTTGAAAAGAAAAGCTCAGGTAGTGTCAGGATACATTGTTCAGATATCCACAGATCTGTTTCCCAATGTAGCTGAAATGCACATGGTAAAAACCCGGGAATCATGAGCAGAGATGATACAGCTGTATCAGGTAGTGGTGCATTTTTGATCAGTGTTTGATATTGGAGTTCCAGATTAACTGAGAAAGTACAGGCAGTGCCTTATGCACTACTGTTCTATCAGCAGGGTAACAAATCACAGTGAAGATAATTAATGATCATTATCATGTGCTACAATGGAGGCAATGGGGCATATGAGAAACCCAAATCGTGTTTGTATATGACCAGAAGGTGAGAGAAGTCTGTTCTTACAGGGTACTACAATGATTCCTGGGCAGTGGCTCTCAGGTTTGTAGGCTCACAGACCCCACAGTGCTAAGAAAGAATTCTCTCAATGTTTTGCTATACTTTTTAATTTTCCTTTCCTCACCCCACAGCAGGTACCAAACCACTGTGTTATGATATTGAATATTTCCCAAATAGAAATGCTGTAGCCTCAAGGACCAAAACCTGTACAATCGATGGCAACCTTTTCATGCGTCTGTCAGCAAACACTTCAGAATATGTAAAACTGTATTACACAAGGCTTGTTTTTTAACTAAAGAATACAAGTATGGCTTTGGAAGACAAGCACAAACATTTCTGAAAGCCAGGTGGCTTGGCTGGTTCTTAATACAGCACTTAAAGCTTTTCTTTTCTTAAGATGGAAAAAAAGTATGTTTCAAAATACAAATTTTCATGGTCTGTATTATGAGTTCATTTCTTTCTTTATTCACCTGGAAACCTAAAAACCCCCAGAGAACACAAATTTGCATTCTTCTTGTGGTCTCAGTTGAGAAGCCAAACATTATTCCAGGTAAATTCCTCCCCTGTCTTGGAGTTAGTTGCTCTGGTCAGAGTGGAGATATTTCACTGTGTCAGTGGGCATTAGTTTTATGGATGAAAGGAAGTCTGGTGCCAAGAATTACAGAGACTTTGTTGAAAACAAATGTTCCACAACTGACTAATGGGGGGCAAAAAAAGTGGGACTGGAAGAATATTCCAATATAAATTCATGACGCAAAGTGAAATTTAGCGATCTGGGTACTTGTGGCTAAAGCAAGGAGATTTCTTCTGCCTGGAATATTTATGGAGAGCCAGTTGGCTGCATTTATTTTGCAAAGCCTTGGACATGGTACATGGCATCGTGGATTGCCTGACACGCAGTTAACAAAACCACTGAGACTAGAATGCAATTGTAATAGAAAGTGATTATAGGAAAAGTTTGTGAATTTCTAAATGGGTATAACAAAGACATTACGTGTGCTGTGGGGAAGCTGGCTCCTTTCTCTTGAGCACAGTGAACTCACATTTCAAGAGTTTTTAGGTTTTTTTTTAATCAAGTGCTTTAAAATCTCTATAATATGAAAAGACTTCAAAGAGGAAAGATTAAAAAAGAAAAGTAAATAAAAAGGAAATAATATAATTAAGGTTTGACCCTGTAAATTGCTAACCTTCAAAGCTAATGCTGGAGAAGCACAATATTATTAGCAATAAAAAGAATTTGCTTTGCCCTTTTAAAATTACCATAAACCGATTGACTGAAATGGAATGATGTTAATATTTAAGAAGTAGGACACTAGATTCTATTATCTCAGAAACTCTGTCACCTGGTACACTCTGTAGTCCTGTTATCTAATTATTGTCCTTAAATTGCATTAGTGTGCTAGCAATTTGTCTGCTGTTGGAAAAGTAATTGACATTTGAGTTACTGCTTCATATTTGGGAGACTCACTAGGTGGTTCCAAAGAGCCCTCTTCTGTCGAAGCAGATTAGCTTAATTTTACCTAAAAGAAAAGGGAAAGTCTGCATTTTAGAGTATGCCATTTACACAGTGCTCTTGTAATTTGGTATTAAAATTCAGGTTATGTATCACAGCTGATTGCCAAGAAAGAAGATAGGGGGGAAAAGTGACAAATTAATAAATGACATTTGTGCCTTCAAATTCACTTTAGTGCAGTCTGGTCCTTCAGTGAGTGTGCAAGAGGAGGCTGCTGATGGGAAGAGGCAAAGGAAATGCTGTAATGATGTGGATACAGGGAATGTTTGATCCTTGGGCTCTGCTGTAGTCGATGCTTTGATCTACAGGTGTTTGGTCACTACATGGGCACAGTCCCAGAGCCGTGGTCACCCACAGGACCTTCCCCATGCCATGGTGAAGGGGCTGAAATGCTCCACTTCATCCCCATAATCATGATCTGCTGTAGGAATTCCAGTTTCCTGTTAGTGTTTGGAGGAAGAGTGCTTCCAAAACCTTTTTATACAATTTCTTTGATGAAAATTTAAAGGATAGTTATAATTTCATGTAGCCTGGCCAGGGGAGGAGCAGCCTCTATTCCAGCAATTACCTTGTGTGAATGTTTCCATGTCCACGAAGGTTTGGTCTCATGACTGTGCAATCAAAAGCTTTGAAACTTTCCAGACAAATGTAATTTGGGATCTAAAGTTGATTAGAGATGCATGATTACAAAATGTGCATAATAGTTTATGTGACAACTGGAATTAAATTTAAGATATATTTGAAATTAGCATGAGGAATGTAGCTGTCTGGTACTGGTGATAATTTTGCTAATATAATTTGTTTAGAGATTTTCAGTTCATGTTTGAAAACAAGGCAATCTTAAATCTCTTCAAAATATTTTTTTGTGCAGGGCTGTTGCATAAACTAAAGTTCATTGCCTGAACTTACAAGATTGTGTCAGTGCAATCCAAGTGAAGCATTTAGGAATGTTGGCTCAAACTGGAAACCTCATCTGAATTTCTTTTGACAATACCTTTCAAAAAAGATTTAAAGCACTGGTTGCATATCTCTGGAGGTCTCTTTTGATATGTCTTTAAAATACTTCATTTTCCACTGACAGGAATCAGGATTGTCTCTGCTCTTGATGGTTTACATAAATAGTTGTGTTTTTTCAGTCATTATTATGAAATTGTTAAGGCCTTCTGCAGTCCATGTGAATTGGTGGACTGTTTTGCAGAAAACACACTTTATCTCTGTCATCTCAAAAACCACCAAAAAATTAGGAAAACGGGTAGAAAAATGTGAGCTTGATTAAATTATCAAAGTATCAAAAGGTTTCTGCAATCCTTTGTGGTAGGTTAATTCTTCATTTAAAAAATATGTTTCAAACCCAAGCATTTTGCCCAAAAAGTATCTATAAAGAAAGGAAGTTTTGAAAAAAAAATTCTTGAGTTGATTCTGCAGGCAAAGTGGTGAGGGAATGAAAGTTTGTAGAGTGAGAAAGGCAACATCCATTGTAAAGAAATTCCAAAAGTTAAGTATTCCAGAAGAACAACTGATGCCTGTGCACTGTACCTCATGTGAATCATGTGCTGCTGTAATTGGAGTGTCTGCAAACACCAACCCACCTGTCCATTTCTGGACTGTTTTTTTCTTTATCTGAAATGACCCTGATGTTATTATTTCCCAGAAAATTAATATAGTATTCGTAATTATTGGCATTTCTGTATTTTTAAAAATGTGAAGCTGTCATAATATGAGGGAGTGAGGAAGAGCGAGGGCATGCTCCACCTGATCAAAGAGAACCAATCTCTGTTTTCCAGACTGTTAAGATTTACCTGGAGAGGGACAGGTGAGGGCAGTGACCACTGGGGCTCCACTGGCAGAACACTCTGAGCCCCCCGAGTCAAATGCTGAGCATTATTTCAGTTTAAAATTTTAATAGTGCCAGTAATGAGGCAACTTTGCTATTAAACCAGGGGAAGAAAAATAACCTTTTCTCCCCGAAGAAGGATGTGTTGGAAAGGTCAGAGCTGCTCCTGGAGGCAGCGAGGGGCCTGGTGGCAATAATGGGAATGCAAAGTTCTTGAAATGCACGAAAAGTGTAAGTTTTCAGCAGGACAAAGGACACTGCAGAAGGAACTGTAATTTCCTACATTTAGGATTCTTGCTTATAATGCTGTTAGTTAGGTAAGGCCAGGCTTTTAAAGAGCTCAGGACCAGAATTTCATATTCTCAACCTACACAGCAGCTGCTAGATTTTCAAAATAGCTCAACTCCTCACAGTTCCTGTTCTGCAAGGCACCGAGCTCTTGGCAAAGTCTGGCTCTCATTCGGGTGCCAAAATGAGATCTGAACTCTCATGAAAATCTGTGAGTACACTGATTTCTTGGGGAAAAAGGAATAAAATAAAAATCCATCAACTGAATATGAAAATGAGTTATAGCAGTATATTTATTTCTTAGTAATTAACTTCTTGGCATGATTGTCATAGCACTCTGATAACCATGACTCTTGTTCTCTGAATAGTTGTGAAAGGACTACATATACTAAAAATAAAAGGTGACCTGCCTAATTATTTCTAAATGTCTCTCATTAATGTCCCTCTTCTTTACATTCTCTGGTGCTTTTTTTTTTGTGAGGCACACAGAGCAATGATCATAAGGACTTTTCCTCTAAAGTTTAATTCTGACAGGGACAACTGCATGTTGAATGTATATTTAATGCAAGGATGATCCCAACAATAGATGCAAACAATTCTAGTTCAGAGAAAAACTTCTTGAAAGTCTGTTGTCTCCCTTGCCTTTTAAATAGGAAAAATTGAACTTCAGTAGATGAGAAGAGGAAAATTTGCTCTAACATTGCCTAGAGGGAAACTGAAAGAAGGGGAACTGCTAGAAAAACTTGTGTCTTCACAATGTTGACATAATTCAAATATAAAATGTTACACCAATGTTTTTTCTGGAGTGGAGCTGGTTTCCAGTAATGTGTGGGGATTCAAATCTATGTTTAACAACATGGATAACTGGATAACACCAGAAAGGGAAAGCAGTTGTTGGATTTAGAGAGATCTCTAAAATGTGCTTCTCACGTATGTAAGAATGCTGTCTTACAGTATAAATTTATATTTTCCTTCTTTCCAAAGCTAGTCCCTGCAGCATTTTTGTAAACTTTTCTGTGGCATCATTTCCTTTGAGGTAATGGCTTCCAGTGACCTCTGTGGTACAAAAAGAGAGAATAGGACTTACCATGCATGTTAGATTTAACAATTTCCAGTCTGTCTCTGTAATTCTGTGCTTTGTCTGGCAACCACAATGTGCCACCCCCACATATTTCATCATGGAACGAATACTACCGTATCCTGCAGTATCGGTGCAATAAATGGACATGTGCAAATATACTTGCACATCTATCTAGGGGTGCTATAAATGTACCTGCACATCACTTATTGGATGTATGAAACACCTCCTGGAAGGAGGAGAAAGCTCTGTAGCCAGGCAGCAACAGAGACACCAGGAGCACCAATATGCTCCCAAACAACACTCATAAAGGCTGAGAATAAGTTCACTCCCCACAAGAAAACAAGTCTGTTTTTTTTCCCCCTTTTGTAGCATCTTAATTCAAATAATACCAGGAAAGCAAGTTGTGCAGTAGATGTATAAGCCAATGAATTAATTTAATGCCAGCTTGTCAGTCGAGCTGCGCTGTGCCCTTTTTAGCATTAGCTCCATTAATGGAAATGTTATGTCACTGGATCTAGGTTGTGTTCTGTGTGTTGGGCTTGTTAGAAGGAACAGAGAGAATGCAATCCAACATGGCTTCGTCTTTCCTCCTGCTCTGAAACCTTCTTTGGGTGTGTTTGAGTTTTGGCTGTGTTTTTCTCCCTGTGAATTTGTAGGCACTGAAGAAGGCAGAGCTGTAGTTTCCCTGTGCTTACCCACGAGTGAGCCTTGAGTTAACTTTGCTCTCCGAACAGAAGGACCCCATTGTCGTGGCGCAGTGGCAGAACTGTGTTTGCTCCCCAAGTTTGTGTCCTTTGGTCCCACAAGCTGTGAGTTCATGAAGAGCTTCTGGCAGGGTGGCACCCTCAGGCCCAGGGGAGCTGCAGGTGTGAGCCCAGCTCAGGCTGGGCTCGGAGCCCTTCTGCTCTGCAGCCACGGAGCCTCCTGCAAGCACCAATGGCCGGATCAGGGCAGGGAACAGGGAGAACCCGAAAAATTCTCTGCCTCTGCGTGAGTGACTCGGGGCTTTGCTGAACAGAGCCCAAGGCTGACCTTGACATCTTGTCTAGTTGAAGTTACAGAGCAAATTTCCCATGACATTATCTGTAGAATAATTTAGACGATATGTAACTTCCTTTCTTTTTTATTCCCCAACTATTTTTAAAAGCAGTAGTGGCATCTTTTTGCCTTTTACACAGACTTACTCATGCAAGATGAATATTTTTTAAGAGTAAGTGCCAGAAGGCAAAAATTGTTATCTTTGAATTGAACTGTTTTAAAGAAAGTCACCTTGAAAATATATTTATTTATGAAACTTTTATGTCTTTAGGCTTGCGTGAGTGGACATCTAAATGTAGCACAGAATTGCTAACACAACTGCTGTTGCTGAGCAGCAACTATAAAACTATAGGCAGTTTTATTCAACCAAATTAACAAACAAAAAAAATCTCAAAAGATATATGTGGTCTGCCCGAATTAAAATATACAAATAATTTGTTAAATCTGGATTTTAGGACAAGCAGCGTAGCTTAACTTGAAGACTAAAATCAGAAACACCTCATTGTTATGGAATAAATATGCAGATGTTATGAAATGTGCTTGATGGCTGAAGAGTGAGCACAGTGGTGTTTTCTGAGTACTCAGAAATGCTGGTGAATCTTTGAAGAGTTTAATGAATTGAGGGAATGTGTTTTCTTCCAATACATCAGGATGCAAGTTTCTGGTGCTCTTCGCAGTCTTATCCAAAATCATCTTTATGTCTCTGAAGAAAAAGTTAAAAGACAGTAAGATGAAAATTAATAATAATTATTTAGAAAAATGTTTTCTACTATGTTTTAATTTTTCTGGTAAGTGCTAGAGGATCATTGGCAAATATGTTTTACTCCTTATCTATCCTGTTTCCCCTTCTCAGGGAATTTTTGGAAGGATTTGTCTTTTAGCCATGTTGGCTTTACATAATTGATCCATCCAAGAGCTGAATTGTCTGTGGATCAAGCATGAGTTAAAAAGGGATTTTTTTTTTTAAATACGACATTTTTCTAAGAATATTCTTGCCTTGCACTTAGCAAGCAGAAAGATCTCGGCTCCAAGATCATTCTCGCTGTGCAGTGGCCCTGGAGTTTCACTGAAGCTTTGCCTGAAGGAAATGGGCCAGCCTAGTACTGGGCAGTGTGGTTGTTTGATGTAGTGACACAGAGAGAATCAGCAGAGGAGAAAACTGAGCATTTTGGAATGCAGGCAGGAAAAAAAAAATCGGAATCTTCAGCATTTCCACGTGCAGGCTGCCAATCTGATTTTTTTGGGGGAAAATATTTGTTCCCTGCTCTCTCTTCCCCTGTTGCCATAATAAATTAGTCCTGGTTGTGGGAATTAAGGAGGCTCCTCTCAGAGCTATGGTCTTGCTCATAGAATAACAAGAATTGTGATAAGCACAAACAACAACAAAAAAAACCCAAAAAACCAAGCAGATCCTTGTTTTGGTTTAAAAAGGACAGGATTGTGTGGGGCTGGCAGTGGGAAGCACACATCCTTTCTGATCAGCCTCTGTACTCTTGGGGGTGGAAATCATAGAGACTTTTCAGACTTTGTTGGTTTTTTTTTTTTTTAACCAGACCTGACTTGTGAGGGGTTTCTTTTTTTAATGTACCTTCCAGTGACAATTCCCCTGCCTTGTGGCCTCAGACCTTTGCTCTCTCTGAGTTTCTGTTCCTTTGCCAGCAATGCTCTTGGGCTCATAAACTCAGTGAGTTTTGGGCAGGTTGGATTAGAGACTAATTCGTGTTTTGGTGATTTCTCACAGTCATTGTTTGATTCAGGCTGCTGGATGTTCTTTTTATTTGTCATTTTAAGGTAACCTAGCAGAGAGCCTTCTGGAGGGCTGAAGTGGAGCATAATCCTTGCTTTTGCATCTCTTGTGGGGGGTTATTCTGTGTTTGCATTTCATGAGGCTTCTCCAGCTCGGGAATGTTGGGCACTTCACAGCCTTTAATGAGCTGAGCATCCCAACTTCGCTGCCACGGCAGGGAGGATCTGTTGCTCCTATTGTGCATGGAAAGAAAAGAACACAGATGTGAAATGATGTGCCCAAGGTTTCTTGACAGTGTAATGAGTGTCCTGACACTAAACTGCTGGACCTAATCTAGGGGTTTTTGCTTTAAGTCATACTCACTTTTGAATTCTCTTTCAAAACACTGTTCAAAATCTTCCAGGTTCAGGCTTTCGGGTAAAGGCTCTTAAGAATGTCAGCTCCCTTCCTACCCTGAAGTGCTCACAGGCCAGGAATGGTGAACAGAAAGGGCACAGCAGCACAGGGAAGTTGTTACCTGCCTAAAGTCATACACAGCCCGTGGCAAAAGGATGAAGTATTAACCATTTCTCAAGAAAATCTCCTTAATATAATTTTTTTTCCTGGTTATTTCCATGCTCCTTGTTTGTCTGATAGTTCCAAGTGGGCTTTTCCTTTTTTCTGTATTTCAGAGGCTCTGTAATAGTGACATGTTTAATGGGAATGGGTTATTTGGAAGTTGATTTTAATTATGGCTTAAGAGGATAAAGAGCATGTTTAACAATTTATAAGTATTAAAACTGGAACTGTGCAGTTGGTCTGCCTGCTGTGCTGGGGAGGGGATGTACACATGATTTTTGTGACTGGTGGTGAAATGCTGGAGGATGCTTTTATATTCCTGTGGGTTCTCTAAGGTCTGTAAACAAAATCTGTATGATGGAAACAATGTTGGTTTTGTAATAAGCTTCAAAGTTCCGTTTTTTTTTCTTTTCATATGTTGCTCAGTCATGATTATCAAACCAACAAGAACATATTTCCCAATAGTTGTGTAAAATAACCATATATGTAATATAGTTGTTTAATGCCAGATATTTTAAAGAAATTTTTTTTCAAGAAGGAGAGTAATTTTCAGGTCTTTAGAGACTGAAACAGAGAACCTTGTGATTTTAAGAAAAGCAGGAAGCTGAGAAGAGGGCTAATGGCAGAAATAGCTGGCTTTCTATGGGTGCTGGCACAAGAAATTGAGAGGTTCTCAGCTCCAGAGGTTGCTGACATGTGGCAGTAAGAGTAGTAGCTCTTCATGCTTGGTACCTGGTAGGGATCTGAGAAGAAATGTGAGGTAGCCAAAATTCACAGTTAAAAGTTTTGGGATGAGATTTTAAATCCAGAGCCTCATTTGGGAGCTGTCTCTGAAAATGTTCAGATTCATGCAGCAAGAACAAGAAAATTTCTGGTTTAGATAAATGCTTGAGAAGGTGGTAGAAGACTTTAAATATAGATTTTACTGAAACAAAAATAAGCTATTCTCATTACATGTCTGTCTTTTTGTATTCAAAGAAGAATCTAGGCCTTGATTGCTTTTTCAGTTTGACACAGATAGACTGTAGTCCCCTAATTGTGCCATGCTTTATCCAGGGCTCCAGTGGCTCTCTTAATTCCCAAATAATTTCAAAGAGAAATTCTAGATAGTGGTCAAATATAATATGTGAAAATCATCTTTAGGAAAGGGATGGATAAAAGAAACAGCTAAGTACTGAATATGGAAATTAAGTCCATCTCTGATCACTAGGGAAAGACTCCGATCTGTAACTGGAGTGGGAATTCAAAGCTTAAGCAAAAGAAGGCAGAACTGCAATGTGTTCTGAAGTGAGTGCTGAAATTCAAAGCTTACATAGTGAGCAAGCAACTACAGAAAACATCCAGAAAATCTCTCATTCTTGTCACACTAGATTGAGACTGGAAATGCAGTTCGTATCATCAGTGCCATTTCGTTACCTTCCGCACTGTGTTCCATATCCTAGGCTAATAAGGCTGTTCCTTTGTATTCTTCTTTTCATTAAAGAATTTACTGAGGACCAAAGTGGTCATTTCACATGAACAGCAGAATAATTTCAAACACTAAGAAGAAAAATTGCACGCAATTTTCTGCTCATTTCTTCAGGAGCTGGAACTGCCATGTGGATTGTTTTCCAGCACTGCCCAGGGGAGCCTTGGGACAGACCAGGAAGGCACTTGCTGGATTTAAAAGGCTTATTTGTGGAATTAGAGCTGAGATATGATAAATGGCTCAGTGAAGAATTGGTGCCTATTCAGGGTTATAAAAGAAATTTCTTGTTTCCTTTGAATAATGGCTCCAAACGGAAGTGGAGTGTTCCAGCCTGCTGTTCTCAGGTGATGGCACTCGTGGGATGGAGGAGCCTTTGTGCTTGGCATTATCTCTGGAAATATCAAGCAGAAGAAGGAGAGGGAGGAATGATGCACGTCTGTTTTGTGTGTTTCCAGCAGCCCTTCTGAAAGCATTTCTGTGATACCTGTGAGTGAGCTCCAGGTGGTTCTTGTTGGTCCTTGGCATCAGGGAAAGCCAGTTTTGCTGGTTTTGGGAAAAAGTAGTATCCTTAAGGGGAAGGGCATGAATCTTTTTTTGTAAATAAAAAAAGAAAAATGCAGTTTATGAATTGAGTGTGAGGGGGAAATAGCATAAAAAGAGAAAAATGAAATATTATGTGCTTCATTTTTGATAATGCTTAGCGCCAAAAATTTCTTTTTCTCCAGTAGTAAACCAGTGTGACTTACATTTCCATGCTCTGTTATTCCAAACACATGGCATATTTGAAAATTGCTATATTAAAAGCTTTTAGACGTGCAGAAGTGGAGGTTTTTAACATGTGATTTCAGTTCTTCGTACCCTCGTGTCAGTTCCATTCACACACGGATGTTTGGGTGGCATCTGTATATCAATTGCATATTCTAAAAGTGCAATTACAAGTTTGGGCAGTGTCGTAGTGGATACATAAATGACCAGTTTAGTTCTGCACAGTAGGGAATTCTGAGCAAAATATGTCATGGGGGATGTGGTTTGTCTTTTTTCATCAAGCCCTCTATTTCCATGCATAGGATGATGGAAATTCAGAATGCTGTATTTTAACAGGCTGTAGCATTTCCCTTTGCAACAGCTTCCCAGTGCTTTCATTTCTCTTTTGTCCAACTCCACCAAATGACTCATTATATCCTGATTTACTCCATTCTTGCTTTTCCAGCAGTTGAGGAAAATTACTGAAACCTGTTCCTGGGCCCTTTGGTGGAGGTTGTGTGCTTGGGCTGATCAGCACCCATCCATTCATATGCTCTCTCTCAGTGGGACAGAAATATGTGAGGAGCCTTTCTCTCTGTGCTCCCAAATCCTGCAGTCAGATCAGTTGGTCTCCTTAATGATAAACACAGAAAGGGTAAAGGGAGAGCGTGCACTGCTGCTCCACTGGGAGAATCTCTGTGAGATGTGACAGGAGGTTGTGATGATGGAGCAGCATCCATCCCAAAAATGCCAGGATTCTGGTATTGGAGGAAGAGAGGATTATGCTGTGTCCCTAAATCCCTCTGAGGCTCAGTGGTATCATCTGCTGTATCTTTGCTGGAAGAAAATCTAAGTGAAATTCAATTTTTTTTATACCTTGCAGAATGTGCAGAGTGGAAGCTGTGAGGTTTCACAACTGGGGCTGCTTTTCATACAAATATTATGACTGTACATCAAGATAACGTAAATAAAGTCTCAGAGGGAGTTAATTTTAAGCAAAATGAAAGTAAAATGACCACAGGGTTACAGTCATTAATGAACCTTTGGTTTTATGAATTGCTTGCAGTGTTTTAGTAGTATGGGAGTTGTGTAAGGGGAAAAAAAAAATTCTACTTGCCATTATTTACCCCAGGTGCACTTTGCTTCTGGCCCCTGTGTAGTTGTTTAAATAAAATGGATTTGTTTACAAAATAATACAAGGTTATTTCATAAGTCTTAGTAACTGCACTAAATTCAAGAGGTTGCAGAAGAAATTATGATTTTTCTGGTTTTATTATGTGACTTTAATTTATTTTCTTTCTTCCCACCTTTCCAGTTTGAGTTAAAAAGTGAGCTGTAAGGTGACTTATCTGCATGTGACTTCACCTATGATTTCTCTTCTTTCAGTGACCCAAACCTGGCCATTTATTATTGTTTCAATCATAATTTTGGTCCACTTGAAATCAGTTGTTAATTTAACACTGTATTGTCTGCTCAGATACTCTTAAAATGCAGAATGGGAACTGAAGCTTCTTCCTTCGACTCCCGAGATGCCTTGGCTGATATTTTTCTGTAGCTCTTCTTCCTTACCACGTTCTCGTATTATTTTCTCTACCTTATCAGTACCTCACTGAAGCTTTATTATACTAAAAATATCTATTTTTAATATATTACCAGGCAAACTTTTCAAGCTTCTTCAGAGCTTTAAAAACCTTGTGCCTTTGAACTACTTCTGCCACAGTAGTTTTAATGAAGCTACACAGCACAGGGACCATGACTCCTTTAAACATCAGCATTTCTTGACAGAATGGAAAGATGAATAGATGAAATCCCTTGGAGGCCATGGAACTTTTTCCATTAATTGTAATGATTTTGGATAGAAACCACAGAAAGAGAAGAAATAAGTGTAACAATATATATAATTGGGTGTATAAACGGATACTAGTGGGAGTTCTGTGAGAAATTCTTTTTCTCAGGAGCAAAGGGGCTGTGATAGGATGCCTGATCCCTTGGCAAACAGCATGGTGCATTCTCAGGGTGGAAATGCTGCTTTTCAGAATATTATTACAAACAGATCCTATAAAATTTGTGTTGATGAAAGCCCTTTGAAATAGTGTTGCAATGTGCCAGGGAAGAAGTATAGCAAAACTTTTTTGTTTATTCCTAGAAGCATTGGTTTATTAATTGGCATTATCCAGCAATAGGAAAAAATGCTTTGTATAAGGAAATAATACTGGATTTTTCAGGTAATGCTTTTGTATTTGGTCTTTGACAAATTCCGCTGAGTATTTTTGCATTACTGCTTGGTTACTATATTTATGGAATAGACAAAAAACTCTTTTTCCTCATCTATGAATAACTTGCATAATTAAGAAAATAAAATAAATATTTTAAGATGGCTTGAAGGTCAGTTTTTGTTTGGTTCCCCACATCAGAAAGTGGGTACTATTATCTGGGGTGTGGACTAATCCTGGAAGAATTGCTAATGAGTCCTACTGAGCTAATAGCTACTAAGAGCGAGCTGTCTCCTGCACAGTTTTCCAGTGTGATTTACAGTGCTTTGATGAATTGAAATCAGTGTTGCTAATATGATATAAACTCATGCCACAAACCCAGGATTTCACAGCAATTTGATGTGTGCGTTGTATGTTTTGTGTGTCAGGGTGTTTTCTTACTGACCTTCCAGAGATGTTAAAACAAAGGGGATAAGCACATACTGTGACTTTTCTGGAATTATGATCTCTTTTGGCCAGTGGTTCAGTTAACTGTATGTCACCATCACAGGATTATTCTGTCCCTTTTGATACCAGGCAAAAAATAAATGTAAAATGTATCAGCCAGAACCATTGAACCAGGCCTGTAGTCTTTGGCCAGTGGTGCTGAAAGATAAAGTGCTATGTTTACAATTCCAATTCTAAAAGTTTATTGAAGTTACAGAGGAATTGCATTGATTTCAGTACATTGGTTTGAGTGAAAGCTGAGACTTACTTAGGACAAAAAAATACAGGCTTAAAACTGCCAGGAATGACATTTTGAAACTTCTAGGTTATTATTTTAAGCAGGAACCACTCTCTTGCAGAGTTAGCCCAGGGCATACGTGGACGTACCCTGATAGTACATGAGACTACAAACTATTTGAATTTGAGACAAAATATAATTTGTAATTCCTGTGTATAACACAAGACCTAACCATGAGGAATTGTTTCTGAAGATAGTTATACATGGAAACTGTGGTTGTGATTAATAGATGGCTCCAGACTGCTTTATTGTAACAGTGACTGTGCTATAAACAGGACTGGGAAAAAATGATTGCCTTTAATAGGGTAGCAGCTGTAAGGGTGCCTTTATATTAAGTGACTTAATGAATACTGATCTTGAAGCAATAAATCAAAATGCAAACAATCTACTCTAATCAAGTAAGCAGAATATTTCACATACCTAAATTATATTAAATGAACACTTCAATCAAGGTACGTACCCTGCGCATGTTCTTATGTTTAATCTAGTTACTGTTTGTGTAACATCACTTTTAGAATATATATATTTAACACACACTTGTTTTTGTTTCTTCTTCATTTTTCTTGGTTTTGGGTTGGTTTGTTTGTTTGTTTGATGTGAAGAAATTGGTTGCAGAATAATTAATAATCCCTCGTAAATCCTGTCCTGGTACTGAAGGATTTTCTTCTAAAGAATGATCAATGAGGTTATTAGGAAAGGCGTTGCAGCAGTTTCTTCAGGTAGGTGTAGCTCTGTCTAAATGTCTGCATTTACAAAGTTATTTGGGGGTGTTGGTGGAAATCTGTGCGTGCACACTGCCTTTGTGTGTGTGTGCCCAGACCTGTGCACACCCAGGGCACAGCAGCAGCTCCTACCTGGGCAGAAATTAAAAAGTGACAGTGCCATCATTCCCTGGCAAACCAGTATCTGTCCTCACATTGTGAATACACAACGTGGAAATTAAAAGGAAATGGCATTTTGTGTGCTGAGGTTCTCATTCTGGAGTCCCTTGCAGGATTCTGGGTGTGTTTGTCACAGTACCAGTGCAGCTGGGTCAGGTGAGGCCCTGAGCCTGTAGACATCTCCCTGTGCATACAAAAGGGGGGAGTTTCTGCAAAGAATTTGCAAGGCAGAGTCAGAAGTCTCTTTGCAAGGTGCTGGTCTCACCTTGTTCAGTAAATATTTGTCCACCTTGGCTTTTAGTTTATTTACCGGCCAAATTCCACATGCAAGCCAGAAGGAGGCAATGGTCCAGAGGGGCATTTTTGAGCCACACTTGTATTTCTGTTCAGGCATTGCCTGAAAATCCATCATGGAAGAATTACTAACTATCTTTTATGGTTTTTTAGATTATACTTAGCATTTTTTTTGTTCTATTTGTTTGCTTGGGATTTTTGTGTGAGTTTTGTTTGTTTCTGTTTTTTATAAGTGGAAAATAATACCTATGAGGCATCTGTAGCTGATTAAAGTATTCAGAAGTCCTCAGTATTTGACTCTTCCCTTAATTTTGGGAATAGATTGCTAGTTTTGCGTCAATAATCATTCATCTCTGGTTCCTGGTGTCTCTAGTTTTGTCTGGGATCAGAAAGGTGCAGTTGATCTGCTGCTCGATAGTTTCACAACAGCAAACTAGATTCAGAACAGCAGAAGTGGAAAAGATCAAAAGCTAATTCCATTTTGTAGGCATCTTGTCAGGGCTGTGAGTAGCTGGTGAAGGTCTGCCTTGTCTGTCAGCAGAAAAAGGAGGGTGGAAATGCAGCTCTAAGAGCTGGGCTGTCTTTGGATTCACAGACCAACAGAAGGAGGTGTTAGACCATTAATAAATAATACACCATAATTGCACCATGCAGCTGCACTGGCTGGCTTTGTAGAATGGGCAGGATGTAAGAAGCCACCAGGAAGAAATCCAGAACAGCTATTTCTGGATTAGGCAAGCACAGATCTTAAGCCTGAGCTCCTGGCGAGTACCTACTGAGGTCTTGGCTGGCTGAGTTTGCTGAGACACATTTTTACTGGCCCCAAAGTAAAAATAATGGTATCAAATAAAATTGCTACAACCTTTATGTCTGAGGTTGTCCCTAAACACAACACTTCCATGAGATGCACTCGTGTAGATGTGTGGATAGATGTCAGGGGTTGACATTCAGTTAATGGTTAAAAAACACACCTTGAAGAAAACAGTGGAGCTGCACTGAACAGATTTTCCTGTGTATCCAGCCCTTGAGGGACTTGAGGATTTCTGCTTTTTTTTTTTTTTTTTTTTTTTTTTTTTTTTTTTTTTTTTTTTTTTTTAATAATTATTTCTGCTTTTTCCCCTGTTGTTCCAGTGCCAAGGCACCAGCACGAAGCCTGTCAGAGTTCAAGGAGCATCTAGGTGATGCTCTCGGTCATAGGATTTCATTTTAGGAAGATCTGCAAGGAGCAGGGACACAATGATCTTTATGTGGATCCCTTTTTTGTTCTGTTCTACGATTCTAGTTAAACTATTTACACCAAGGCTTCAGGCTGTGATTTACGTTGTACTTTCTACTTTGTACTAAAAACTGATAGATAACTTTGTTCTGGGAGCAGAGCTGATCCTCAGTTTTCCAGACCACAGTTCTGGTTAACTGAAACTGGAGGCCAGTAGAAAAGTATCCACTAAAATTGCCCCAGCTTTTTACCTTTCATTTGTAATAAATTAAAGATGGAACTGTCAGTCACAACTTCCAGTACTGTGAACTCTGAGAGTCCCTTCAATGTCACTTCTGAATGTTGCTTACTTCCACTTGAAAAAGGAACAAATGCTGTTTTGCTGCTTTTAAACTGATGTTTCTGCAAAGCCCAGAGCAGGCCCTAAGCAGTTAATAGTGCAGGGAGAGTCGGTCCTGTGGAGCCTCTCAGTTTCTGTACAGTGATGTTGATGTTACTGCAGCTGACAGGGAGCTTTTATAGCCAATCTGGGCAGGTGCAAAAGGCCACGGGTTGGAAACTGCCATTAAAAGTGCCTCTGTTTTGTAAAAGCTGCACATCCTTTATGCTCTCATAATGGAATTCCCCCTAACGGGTAAGACAGGCCAAAAGTTAAAAACCTTACCATAGGAGGGAAAAGAGGTTAAAGTGCCTTTATAATTGTTAATTCTTTTATTCTTTCCATATGAGAAGTTCATCTTAAAAACCAATAGTTCACTTACTGGAGTTACTTCTCCTTTGTGATTTTTATGATCAGAAGTCACACACTGCTTGCCAACATGATCTTTCAAGGTGCTTCAGCCCAGTGAAGTTATCTGTTTATTTGAGTAATACATCCTGAAACCAATCCCGTGGAAAATGTGTCTTGTGTCACAAATGTTGGCTGCTTTGCTGCTGCTCCCAGTGTAAGGAGTGGCACGATTCATTGTGCAAATAATCCTGAGAAGGGACGAGTTCTTCATGTCTAGGGCCTCTTCAGTTTTATCCTAAAAGAGAGGCAAAGTCCTAGGTGTGCACAGATATCCCACCAGTGAACAAACTTCAGCTCATTCTGTGAACACCTCTGCGTTTCAAATGTGGAATCTTGTGGTAAATCAATGTTAAATGAGCAGTGCAAAATTTTGAGCTGCATTTTGTTGGTGTCTGTGCTGGCTGGGGGTGTGCTGTGTACCCACAGAGCTCTGTCTCTCAGTCCAGTACTCCTGCATCTGAGATAACTGGACATAATTAACTGCTTTCAATAAGATGAGATTTTTGTTAGTGATTTGTCTAAAAGATACATTTGATTCTAAATTGTAGTCTGTTTTAAACTTGATGGTGTGTAGAGTGTCTTTTTTCAAACTCTCTCAAAGGATGGCTGAGAGGAACAAGTAGGGAAGGTTTGTCAAATTTGTTGCTGTAATTACTTGACAGACCGAGTTATTGAATGGGATTGTGAGGATGGGGTTTGGGGTTTTTTTGTATTTTGTGCTTTTGTATTTTGTACTTGCTGCATTGAAAATGGCCGTTTCTACTGAATTTTAATATTTGAAATTTAAAAAATCCTGTCCCTTCTCAAGTAACCTCTTTGTGAGAGTAGGGAGAGAAGTTCTCAGAGGAGTAGTTACCCTTAATGGTAAATGCTTGCACTCAGGTGGAACTACATTAAAAAGGTTCCTTTTCCTCATGACTCCTCAAGTCTGATTCAGAGAGTCTGGACAGGAGGAAGGATATGCCTCTCAGAGCAGAAATCACCTGCTGAATTAAAAAAGTTTCTGTTTTGTTTTATTCAGGTTTTTTTTCAGCCATTCCTTCATTGTTTTAAAAGATCTGCATTGAAATGATAGCAAATTGAAAACCAAAATCCTGGCAACGTGATGGGAACAGATGCTGAACTTCAGTCCCTTTGCATGCATGGCTTCCCAAGTCATCCAGAAAGTTTCCCCTGAATAATAAAGGAACCTCTGCCTTCTCTGTGTTGAGTTTCCATTTGTTCTGTCTCAGAGTTTGCGCAATGCACTGGGGGTGAGAGGAGTCTGTGTGCCTGGAAGGATATTGATATGCTTTAATAAATTAAACATATCTGTTTTTCTGTCATTATAAACCCAATACTTTCTATTGATTCATGTAAGCCTCAGAGATTCTTTCCTCTGAAGGAAAGAACTTAATGAAAATACATCATTTGGCAGTAAGGGTGTTTTAGGCTCTCACCTCTCTCTTTTTTTTTTTCCTTATTCTAGCGGTTTTAGCAAGTGTGAAGTTGTGATACTGGTTAGCCTGGCAGCAAGAAGGGTAATGGTTTCTTTCTAAATGTGAGAAGGTAGGAAATAATGCAAACAGAAAAGCAGCTTGAAGCAATTAGGTGAGTTAGTCTGGAATAAAGGGCTGCAAGCATTCTCCTCCAGGAACACACAATTTCTGGAACAAGTTACAGACTGCAAACAGACCCCAGGAGATTTTCACATCCATTAGTGTTCACCTGTGCATCCAAGGAGCTCATAAAAATACTGTTTCTGGAAGGGAATCTCACTTCAGTAGTATCTCAATATACTTGATAGAAATAACATTCTATGCATAGCAGGTTTAATAATTTAGGTGTCTTAAGTAAAACTATTTATCTGAAAATTCAGCAGGTTTGCAGATTGGTGTCTCTGACAAGGAACTGCAGAAATAATATCAAGCAACTCACTTTAATGGTAATTTTGTTTTTAACTTGGCATAGATGAATAAGGGGAATTGAAAATGTTAGAGGTACCATATCCCTTTGCTGTCCCATTTTCCCTTGAATCATACAGGAAATTAAAAAAATACGTTTTCTACACACCTGTTAAAGTGGTAAAAGTTGAAACTAGAATGATAATGTGAACAGTGACTAGTTACAAATTTCTTAGGCTGAGTTTCAGGGTCACGGTCACTCGCTTAGGCTGAATTTTAGTTGTTCATCTTGTAATGACAGACCTTTTTTCCTTCACTCCAACCATATTTATTCAATTTGAGACTATTCCAAAGTGGTTTGTATTGTCAATTTGGTAGGGTTTGTTCTATCCTTATATCTTTTCTAATATTTTCTAGGCCATTGCTTCATTTGCTCTGTGGTGGATTGGAAAGATCATTGAGTTCGTACAAATTAAACTTGTATTTGCTTGCAAGACCAGTGCTCTGAGGAAAAGGCTGCACTGAGATTTCACTAGACCTTGTTAGAACACCAGAAAATTCTACAGAGTGGTGTCTTCCATAAGTTTTTGATGACAGGAGAAGTTTTGTATTTTCTCAGGCACCAAAGTTGATCAATTACAAGTAAATTTAGAGGAAATCCAGACTTTCTTTTTCCTAGAGTTTATGTACTGCATGGCACTTGTGATATCTCCTCTTCATTCGTGACTCTCACAGTGAGGACTCCCAAACTTCACTGTGCTTCAAAGGAAGCATTGGCCAACAATAACCAGAGCTGGCTTTAACCCACAGCCCTAGCAAGACCAGATTTTAAATCTGTGTTGGTGGTTTTACCTCCTGGAAGAGATGGGGGTGGAGGTGAGAAGCTGATTAACCAAAAGGATACAAAGGGACGTGCTATCTTGTTAATCCTTGATTATTACGGAGAACAGCTGTGTAGGTGGTAAATAGGAAATCAGGGTGGAACTTGTAGCCAGTATGTCCATAAAATCCTGTATTTACCAGTTGCAAGGAGCCAAGCCCAAATCCATTAACAGTGTCTGTGAAAACAAAGAGCAGAGAGGTGCTGGTTTGATTTGCTTTGCTGAGTCAGGACTGTAAATAAGCATAAGTCTGACCTCAAATTAACTTGACTACAGGAAAAGTGGGTGCAGGTTGTGCCTCACCTCTTCACCACCTGTGGGATTCTCCTCTCTCCTGGAGAAGGAAAGGGAAGGCTTTCAAAGCTGTGTCACACACTTCATTTATCTGCAGGGGCCATAATGACTCCCATGAGCCCAGCCAGCACCAGTGAAATCAGGCTCTTGGGGACCAGGCAGGCAGAGAATAACTCCAAAATAAACAGCATGCAAGACCTTTTAAAAGCAAGTAAGCTCTTTATTAGCCAGTGATACAGTCTGCTGGGTTTATATTCAGATATAGGACAGGTTGTATCTAATTCAATATATACATTTCTGATGGCAAGCTGTGTTCATGACTTTGTTGCAATTTGAAATGTAAATTAATATGCCACATGTAACCTTCTAACTATTTGCGTGTCTTATTGGTTTGAACTAATTTGCTCTGGCATTTGGATATATGGAAATAGAGTCTTTTAAATGCAATAAAATGATACAGTGATGAAATATAATTTAATGCTAGTTGTAAGTGATTTGGTGTTGATGTTTAAGGATATATTTGTGGATGTAGGTAGATGATAAAATGGTTCAACGCAACATGAATGAAAGAGAGAATGCTTATTCTTCTCAGTACCTACTACTTTTATAGTTAATTTACATCTTATTTACCACTTCCATACAAAGAAAATGGAATCTCTCACTCAGCATGTCCTGGGATTTGGGAATGGGACCCTTGCACAGCCGAGAAGGGGATTTGTGTGTAGGCTGCTGTGGTTCACTTCCTTTAAAGCCTTCTCTGTGCTTTGCAGCGCAGAGTGAAATGTTTCTAAAGGTGAAACACTGGTGTTCCTCTCTGTTAGGGCCACATCCTGGTTTTGGCTGTGCTGCAGTTGGTGCAGGGCTGTGTGTTGGATTTAGGATGAGAACAGTGCTGGTCACACATGGATGGTTCAGTTGGTGCTGAATCAGGGACCTCTCAGCTTCTCACACTGCCCTGACAGTGAGGAGAGTGGGAGCACAGGAGGCTGGGAGGGGGCACAGCCAGGACTGCTGGCCCCAGCCATCCAAGGGGATATTCCAGACCACTGCAATCATGCTCAGCTAGGAGAGAAAAGCTGGCTGGGGTTCCTGCTCAGGAACTGCCTGGGCGTTGCTCAGTTAGTGGGGAGTGACTTTTTCATTTGCACCACTTGTTTTTCTTATATTTTTTCTCTCTCTATTTTTTTTTTCTCTTTTTAAAATGTTTTCATTACAATTTCTTATTCTCTTTCAGTTATTAAATTGTTCTGATCCCAATTCATGATTTTTCCTGCTTTCACCCCCCTATTCTCTCCCCATCCCACTGGTGGGGAGTGAGCAGGTGGCTGTATGGGATCTGAGTTGCCAGGGGGGTTTAAACCATGCCAGGCCAGGATGAACTGAAAGGGGTCATGGTCCTTGCTCTGTGTATAGACAGAGACTTCCTACTCTGAGTTGCCTTTCAGATTTGAGAAGATGGTGGTTTCAGCTCTGGTGTTCTTCACGTTATGGCCAACAACTGGGGAATTATTGTTTGTCATCATCCCGCTCCATTCACTGACAGATTATTGCCTCTGGTTCATTCCCACAGTCAAAACACAGAGTGGAAGTATTGACAGGTATAGTTTGTCTGATTTCCAACCCAGTGCTCTTTGCATTTCCTGCCCAGTGCAGTTCAGGAGTTCCTCAGCTCTCTGTGCTTTGGTGGCAGTAGCAGCAGCTCCTCATGTGCCTGTGCACAGTCACCAAAAGGGCTTTAGAAGTTTGGGTGTCTTTCATCTCCCAGTCTCCCCATCTCCTTTTGAGATTCAAGATCTGGCCAGTTTTGCTTTCTGCCTTATCTCACAAAAGTACTTATGTAAAGGGCCTTTATTTCCATTCTAATGCACCCATCCTGCCTTCTAAAATTACCTGTTGTTCCATAACAGGATATTTCCAAGGAGTACAGTTGCACACTCATGAGTTGAAGCTATTGGTGTTTGGAGTGAGTAACGTTGGCTCTGTGTTTTTAGCTCTGTTTGAACATTGCAAAAATAGTCATGGTTGTGCTGTATGGTGTCCTGATCCTCCAATGCTGCTGTGGACAGACCTATTCTTTCTCCTTTGACAAAATTGGCTTTTCTAGGTATTAATTTTCTAAGTGTCTATGTTAAGTAATTTCATACAGTTATATAGAGCTTTCCATAAAGCTATTTTTCTCTTTATATTCCAGCATTATATCTGTTCTATGTTGGCTTCTGCAGTGGGTTTGTGTTTCCTGGAAGTGTCGCCCGGGTGACCTGCTCAGATCAACTATTTGCTGACACAGTGTGGGTTCTCTACAGAGGTGTAATTCATACCTCATTTGAACTACCATGCCAAACCTTTCACCTTGCTTCACTGTGCAATGGAATACCTATTAGGAGGTGCAACCTTAGGAATTTCTTTCAATCCTCTCTTTCAAAGATTTATCAAGTTTTAACATGCTGCCCAGTTCTCTCTGCCAAAATGTCTTCCAGCTGTAAAAAATCTGCTATTAGTTGGCTACAGACTTTTTGGAAGATCCTTACATTTTAGCGTTTGTGATGTTATCAGCAGCAAAATGATTTAGAACTTGCTGCACAGTTCAGCTATTAATATTGATTTGATCAGTTTTGTGAGTGCCTAAATTTGCCATGTTGATAAAAATCCCTTGCATTCATGTCTATCAACTGTGGGCAGCTTTCTGTCACAGTCTGTGGTACAGGGCTCTGAACAAAATATTCCATCAAGTTCATAGAATAGCAGCTATGGACAAACTCATCAAAAATTGTAATACTGCAGGAGATAAGGGAGAAAAAACTTAAGCCTGGTTCTCAAATGACACACATCCATGGCAGAAATGAAGGCAGGCACCTGCTTTGTTAGCTTTAAATCTTAATTAGAGTGACTTTTTTTGTCTGTCCTTTGTCCTTCACTGCAAATACAATTTTACTCATGAAGTCTCTGAGAGAAGAAGTTCTCAAAGCTGATAAAACTTTTAAGCTAGATACCAAAGACTAGTTCTTTGTAACTTCCCTAGCATGAACTGGTCAAATTTGGAGCATTTCTGTATAGGCTGAGTTATATTTCCATAGGGGGAAGTACAAGCTGTGGGAGTATTTCTGGTTTTTAGTAGCCAGGCTAGGGGTTAATATTTGGCTGTCACCTCAGCAGACTCAGGGACCCAAATTTGCACCATTCCCTTAATTCGGTGGAGAGCTCCTGTATTTCCTTTCAGTTTTCAGGCTCTGCTTCTCAGTCCTCTTGGGATATCACAGGTCAAGTCAGGATGACACTGACTACTACAAGGATCCTCACTGGAGTAAAGCAATCAATTCAGATGAACAGAAACCCAAACCAAAAACCACAAACCTGCATCAGCTCTGGAACACTGACACTGCTCACAGAGATTTCTAATTTAGTCCACTGGCAAGCTGTATTATTATGCTGCATATTTCTAAGATAAAGGTAAGCCAAATTGGGCTTTCCATTTCTCACAGCAAAAAAAGACACTTGATACTTTAAAAATATCACATCGTTTATTATGGTGAAATCAAGCATGAAGCAAACACAGTGGAGAACGGGTGAAATAACTGTCTTGAGAATTAATTGAAAGTCAGGTAGGACAGGGATCAGAATATTCAAATTGCTTCCAAATGCCTTCTGTTTATAGTTGGATTTGCTACCTAATTTACATAATCTGCAAATTCTTGATCTGTTTTTGATGCCAAAGCTATCACGGGTCTCTCCTGACCCTCCCTCTGATCTGAGTCTGTGATTTTGCCATAGAAACATTGATAGAAATCAGTATGAATATGTTACTCTATATGTGTGTATTTGTGTTAAATACCTGATTTAAATTTTATAATCTTGTAAGCATTTATTTATTTTTCCTTCTGGTTCTGCACATTTTGCAGACAAATTTATTTTCTTTTTCAAGGTGCATAGACATAGATCCCCTCCCTCCACCCCCAAACTGAACTAAACCCATCAGTTGTTCCAATACCAGTCCGTGTAAATAATTTGGGCCTGGATTATGTACAGATGGTGAGAACTTTTCTGCCTCCCTTTTTGTACTTAAAAAGGTTCTTTCAGTTGATTTTTGCAACCTAGATGATCCATTCTTCATCTTCTTTTATTATCACTTTACATTGTTTGCAGATTTTTGTCTCTGTTGCTGTTACTGATAAGGAATTTCTTTAGACTGGGTCATGGTTGCATCAGCAAAATCTGTGAAATTCATTATATACACAGCTAAAAAGAAAATGGAAAATACATACTTATGTTGGTTGCAGGAACTATAAATTTATTTGAGCTGTAACATTATTTCAAAGTGATTTCTTGTCTAAGATAAATTATTTTAAAAAAACATGTTCTTTTCTTAAAATAGTTGAAAATGTATTTTCAGTGATATATTAATATGACAGCAAAAAGTAGAATAAATAAAATCTGAACCTGATGAAGAGGAAGGAAGGAACAGGGTAATTTAGAACTGAAATTATTGTGGATCTGATCTTTAAATATTTCCAGGGAAGGAGCTTGCTATGGGATTTGAAACTGTAATGTTTCAGGCAGCTGTAGAATCGATTTCTCTGAAGTGACAATGCCATTGTATTTCAGTTCCTCACTTTTGAATGAAGTGTGTAATTTTGTTTCCTAGATTTTTTTTCCTCGATGGTGAAGGATGTAAAATAGCGGTGTTCACTCTTGGATAGTTTATAGGTGAACAAAGTGATTCAGAATGCTTTATTTAAAATAGTGTTTTACAATGCCTTGCATTCAGTGTGTTGCAAGGCCTGGTGCACGTGTGTCGTTGCTGTTTCTGAACTGAATTCAGCTTTCCTACTTTCTCTGGGACAGAGGTGGATTTTGTTCACAGCTGTTCCTGTCTCCTCTCACATCTTGTTCCTGCTGTTGATGGAAAGGCTTCCTTAGCTCATGATTTCCATTCATCCTCTGGATCCTGAACACATGACCGGAGCGTCTTTCTAAGGAGCAGAGTAGTGAAAGCAAAGTTCTTTCACCAGCAGTTGTTTTGGAATTTTGTTAATGCCATCAAACTTCTCAGGCACAAATTATTCAGTTCTGTGCTGAATAATGTGCTCAGCTGAACTAAATGAGTTCCTTGTACAGCTCCCATTAACAGTGAAATTATGCTCAGATGAGCTCAATTCAGAGCAATCTGAGCTACAGACTGTGGTCTCACGTTAAAAGAAGGTGTTAAGATCTCTTGGTGGACTGAGGGGAGAGGATTTGTTTGAGAATCAAATAAATTTAACAGGATGGTGTCTTGCTAATTGGTTTTTTGGTGTTCTGGGTATGTTTTTGCCTGATTCATTGTAGCATCAACCAGTTAAACTTTCCACCTCAGCCTTTCCTAGGGCTTTACCTGTGGAAGATCAGGGCTGGATATGTGGAGAGGACTTGGCAAGAGAGCAGGATGGGTCATTTTGGAAAGGGTGGAAGCTTGTGTTTATTTGTTGTTGCTGGTCCACAGGCACCTCACCTGTGCACAGCACGTGGGGTTTTGCTTGGGTCTCTCAGTCTTGGGGCCTTTCTTGCAAGGAGAAAATGAGTACCTGGATCAGACCCAACACTGCATCCCTCACCCTGAGAAATGGGCGAGGGAAAGCACATCCTGTGTGCACCTTCCCAAAGATGCAGCCTGCAGTACCCCCCCTCCAGCCCCAGGGCTGTGTGTGCGTGTGGGGAAGTGCCAGGAGAGCAGAGGGGAGGGAGGCACAAGATGGAAGTGCCCCTGGTGACAGCAGTGAGGATTTATGTGCCATCAGGGTGATTTGCCTGACAGCACGTGGCTCCCTCCCAAGCTCAGTGCTCTGAGGTACTGCATGGATCTGTCACCTTCCCTGGGAATGAGGCAATAATTTACCCTGTGAATAGTGCTGGGAAAGGCAATGGGAGAAGGAAGGTGCCATTCAGCACAAAAGCTGACAAAATCTGATTGTTAAGTACCAGTCAGTACATTAAACTTCATATCTCTCTAAAGAGCAAGGAGGGAGAGAAATGCCTTGTATTATACAGAGACATGTTACAGGAGACAAATGCCAAGTGAATACTTTATAAAACTGGTGTGGTTTAATGCATTTTGTAGTCAATAGCCTGTCTTTTGTCTGCCCTTCGTTGTGACAGCTGCAGTGTGCCACAGACCTTAAATCAACAAAAAGCAGTGGAATATCCTGCTCTGGCTGCTTGGCAAAGAGCTGCTGTTCAAGTCTGCCTTCTTTAGAGAACTTGGCTCCCCCAGCACACCTTCTGGCTTGACTGTTTTGAGATTTGCACTTTGGTTTGCAAATCTGCTGTCAATTCAGGAAAATGACACCGTGATTAGGAAATGAATGTAATTCTGATACAGACCTTTTGTAGGCAAAAAAGATTGGCAAAAGTGGTAGTGGAAGGAAG
Organism: Coloeus monedula; assembly: GCF_965178545.1. Classification (NCBI taxonomy): domain Eukaryota; kingdom Metazoa; phylum Chordata; class Aves; order Passeriformes; family Corvidae; genus Coloeus; species Coloeus monedula. The sequence goes on along the minus strand of NC_138796.1, from coordinate 13,194,026 downwards.
GAAGAATTAGAATCCTGATTATCAAGTAGAGAGATAATAATCAGATATGGTGAGCTGGGATTTGTGTATTGAAGGCAACACTTGGAAGCAGAGGGGATGTGGCGTAGTAGAGTTTGCCAAAATTCCTTGTGCCCTTAGGTTGAAGGTTGTGTTTAAAAGGTGTGAAACAGTTTCAAATACAGTCAGTGACTGAGTCGAGAGGTTGTTCTACTGATGGTGTAAGCAAGCAGGGACTTACAAATGGATTATGGATGGTTCTTGAGGAGAATATTTTCATTTAGGAGTTTTATTTAGAAGCTCTTCTGGCACTCAGTGCTGGAGACTAAGGACTGAGCAAAAAGGCTTGGTCAGAACCACTTGTGAACAAGCAAAACCTTCAGAACTGAACTGAACTCTTTTTGTCATTCAAGCCAATCTAAGAATCGTTAAAATACAAGCTGAAACCAAGGTTCTCAAATAAGTACAACTCTGGAATTGGAGGGATTTTTAAAGCATGGCAATTTGCAGTGAGCTGGGACAGCTATTCATTACTCCATCAGAATGTGTCTTGTTTCCTATGAAAAAGGAATAATTTGATCCGCCAGTTTACACCATGTAGTTTTCATTAGGTTAAAATCATACCTGGTCAAACGTGGGGGTAGGGTTAGGAGTTGAATACAGTATGTAGATTATCACCCTTCTTTAGTATACCTAGAAATGTAAAGGTTGAAATGAAGATTTACCTTGTTCTTGTCCACCAGGTTGAAATAATTAACCCAAATGCCTTAAACATAAGCATTTTCTCATTTTGTTCTTAATCTTTTGTAAAGACTCCATTAATACTTAAATTTCTCCAATCTCTTGTGGAATCTGTTAATAGCTTTATACAGTGTCAAGGAAAATCATCGATGCAGTGTTTAGAAATGGAGTTAAGTCAAACGTTCCCGTAGTTGCTCTTTGTTAAAATAATTGACATCTTGATTTGTTGTACAAGAAATCTTCATTTATTTGCCTTTCCTATAAAGCTTTTCACCTTTTTTGTTCCTTTGGAACTCCTTTAAATAATTGGAGTCAGACAGGCAAAATTTTCCTGTTGTCAAATCTTCTTGTTTATATATTTTTATATTTTGGAAAACAGAAGGTAAATAATTTCCTTGACTGCCTTTCCACAAACTAGACCAGTGTATGCTTTCTTCCTGCCACAGCCTGCCCCCACTCTGAATCGCACTGTTCATATTTCAGTCTTTAATGGTAAACTCATTTTTTGAGTGCTTTCACATTGTGTCGTTCAGGAAATTTTCATGCAGGTGAGATGAGAAAAAAGAAAACAACTTTCAATTATCTTGTGTTACTTTAAATTACCATTATGGATCTAATTGTGGTCTATTTGCTGCTTCATTTTCTGGTGAATTGGCATTGGGGTTACAAACCACATTAGCTTTTTCAGCTTAAGCAACATCAGAAAATGTAAACTTGAAGCCTCCAATGACGTTTTTAATCTCAGAAAAATAGCAGTGATTTTTTTCAATTGTTTTTCAATCAATAGCAAGCAAATCAAATCTCCATGCTGGCTAAAAATGCTTAGCACAATTGTAATACGTGTCTATTTCTGAAAAAGTGAAATTACTTTCAAAAACATTATTTAAACAAACAGAGATGCATTAATATTTCTGAAATTACTCAAATCGTGTTGTAGATATTTATTACACACATTTTCCATACATTCTAGGTTCCCCTTTTTGCTGTGCACCTGTTTTTATGAACATTTTTGCCTTAGGATTATACCCTGGAAGCCACAGGAAGATGTGTGAGTGAGGTGGGAGAAGAGTTACATCCAGTCTGTAGTGTTGACTTCTGTCACGAGTACAGTCAACAGACATAATAATGGTAAAAAAGCTCAGCTGATCTCAGTTTTCAGAGCTTTTTTTTTTGTTTTCTTTGCTTTTTTTTTTTTTTTTTTTCTGTCAGGCTGAGCCCCTGGTTTTGTGTTCTGTGCACTCTCTAGAGTGTTGCATCCTACTTGCATTTTTTTTTTTTTTTTAGCTGGTTAAGTTTTAAGTCTCTGTGAGAAAATGCAGTTGTATTGAGCAGCTGAGGAGCTGCAAGTAAAGCTACAGAGAGGTCTTAATGTATATAATTTGTCACTATTATTTCACTGTTATTTCAGTCTATGAATAGAAAACAGACTTTGTTTAGAAATTCAGTTTTTATCTCTGTCTTCTTCCTCGTTACCCAGCAAAACGTGTTGGTGGTTGTGGGGATGGGGAAGAGGAGGAGGGGCCCTTCTGTGTGCAGGGATTTCTTGTGGCTGTGAGGGATGCAAAATACAATGGCAGCTCCAACAGCAGAGAGGAGAGGACAGAAATGCTAAATATTCCAGCTGTGCTGCAATGACACGTCCCTGTTTCATATCAAGTACCTCAGCAATCTTGATTTTATTATTTATAATACAGCTATTTGTATTGCAGGCAGCGTTGGAATTAAGCACAGCTTAATTCTCAGTTTGGGCACTACGGCTCTGAACATGTTTATTTCCTGGGATATATTTTCATACTTGCCTGGTATATCTTTATATGTTATTGTTTATGGTGTTATTTCTGGACTGCAAACCTGCATTGTGCTTTTTAAAATTCATTTTCACAAGTTCAGAAATAAAACTCAGTGAGAAAAAGCTGTGAAATGAGGCAGGCCAGGCTTTACAAATTGCAGAGTAATCCCAGACTGCTGTTTTACTACTATTTCCAAGTTATCTCTGCCTGGAGTAAGAGCAAAACTCTTTAATACAGGGCTGCTCTGAAGTTTTATTAAACCAGTTGCTTAGTGTGAAATTAATTTGTTCAGGAAGGAATATAAATCAGCTGAGGTGAAAGAAAATTGATTTTTACATCACCTTTCACTTGTTGCACTCTTAGTAGTATAAGCTTCATTAGACTCTTGGAGTGTTTATAGGTGTTATAAAATGTTTAACACTTGATGTATTGAGGTACTTGAAAGGGTTTCAGGCATTAGAGGTTTATATTGAGATTCCATTGCTATCAGTCTGGTGTTTGGCACATTGGGAAGGAAATGTGTGCTCTATTCTTAGCCATAAATGGAAACTTTTTGTCTGACACTACAGGACTGATACATGCAGTGAGAAACTCCAAGACTGGGAAACAATGCTGAAGCATCAAAGGTAAATTTGGTATAAATAGCTGGTTCACAAAGATAATGGAAGTCACAAAAAGCATTTGGAATTGTGCAGGAATTCATAAATGCTCCAGTCTGGTGGGCATTTTGCTTCTGTGTTCCAGCTGTCAGTCCAACTTCCCCGAAATGTGATACTTGAGGTGTTTCTCCTTGCAGTGCATGTGTAATTATGCTTCTGTTACAGTACACGTGCTGACAGGGCAGAGTATTTGCTGTGAGATAAAAGAACGAGGTAGAGAAGACAAAAAATACTGAGAAACCCAATCCTGAGACATATGACACAGTTTACTTTTAAGTTACAGGTCTTAAAAATTTATCAGTGCAATTTATTACTGTGTGTTCAGAACTTCCTAGAAATGCAACAGGTTTTACATATAATGACAGTAATTTTCTTTCAGACTACGAAGTAGTTGTGTGCTTTCCTAAAGCCAGCTGATTTATGGAATAAATGGGATAATATCTGTGTTAGGTTTCTGGACTTTGAGCTTTTGTCTCATGTACAGCAGTTGGTATCTTAGTGCATTGCTGATCTGTTCTGCTAAGGGAAGTTAAGTTTGGAAAATACATCCAGAATGCTTCTATATACTGAAAATCCTCACTTCATGTGTTCTTGAAGGTGTATTTGAGCCAGCTGATTCTGTGTAAATTGCTGCTCCTGTGGTGGAGCAGTTCAGAAATGAGTTTTCAGTCATTGCACACCTGGACCAGCAGCTAATGCTGCTTGTGCTCACTGGTCTCCTGCCAGTGGGGGAGAGACAGATGCCACTCTAATTAATAGTCAAAATTAATACCCTTCATGATTGAAAATGATTGAGGGAAGGCAGTATAAACAAGTTAATTTTCTCCCCGTTTTTAGAAATTAATTTTTTTCTCCTTGAGTCCCCACCCCTTGAGTGTTGTCTTTGTGAGTCTGGAGAGCAGACAGGCAGAGCTCCTAGAGGACATCAGTTTACAATGCTGTAGGCAGCAGAAACGAAGTTTATTTCAGGAATACAAGCTGTGTGTTGATTCTTCATCCTTCTAACCAAAGATGTGTATTTACTTAATGAAGTAAAATTTTTTAACTCTTCACTACTAGCAAATTAGAAAAGCTGAACTCAGTTTTTCTTCATATTGCTGGATTTAATTTCAAAACTGTGTAATCTTTAATATATAATTTACAGTCACTTGGACAGAGGCTCTCTCTGAATTCTTATTCGAAGAATGAGGGCACACTTCAGTTGTTGTTTTTGTATGATTTTATGTGCCTTTAGTCACCTCTGAGGTTTTTCAGTGGGGTGCTACTATTTTTCTTATGCTTGAGTAACAGCCCATCGTCTCTGGTTTGCTTCAGCATGCCAAGGAAAACATGCAAAGATGAAGCAGGTTACTTCACACCATTAAAAGGGTATTTTGATTCCATGGGAGTATAAGCAGTGAATTCCTTTTGCAATAAAAATGCTGGCTTGATTAGAAAGGGTTTCCTACTAAGAAAGAGCTAATTACATTGATAGCACATTAACAGAATATGTAACTTGAGTAAAGATGCAACAATAAATCAAATATAGCAATTACATAAATTGGAGCATCTTTGAAAAGTAGGACAAGTTATCTGAGTGTGTTATTTATTTAATACCAACTTAATATCACGAGAGCAAACAGTAAGACAGGTGAAGTACATCGAAATATTAATTATATGCATCCATGCCATAACTTATAAGAAATGCTTACTTACTGCTCCTCTTCAAGGGAATTGCTGATAGAAGTTAAAGCATAACATGTTGAATTATTCACAAGTATCTGAATTTTGATGGGTAGATCTAACTGATACCCAGAAGAGCTTTGATATTTAAACAGGACAAAGACATTTTACCAGTTCTCTGTGAGTTGTGGCTATGAGACTTGAATCATTCCTTCTGCAGAGTTTTCAAGCTACAGACTGTGAAGGTATATTTTTGAACAAAGAAAATAATCTTGTTTTTGTTTAGTAGGCTAGATCTTATTAATGATTTAAAATGTTTAATATTTTTAATTCCAAAAGTATTTCCAAAATGTTTTACAAGGTAAGATTAAAAAAAAAAACAAACCAAAAAACATTGCCACCATTTCTTTAGACAAACTATTATCTGACAGCAGTATGTGGTGCTTTCAAAGTGATTGTCTTCAGTGACAAGATACTGAGCCATTTTTTATTTGAATAATTTGGAATAAAATTCCATTGGAGCAAGCAGTTATCTCCTAGTCCTTCTAACAATTTCTCTTAACCCCTAGAAAGATTAAGACACCTTACACTGCAGCCAGGCAGGATTTGGTTTTTGCCCTGAAGCATGGCAGCTTTATGAATCCAATCTAACTCTTGATTGCAAATAGAGATAATAATTTAGATACTACAGCTGGCAAACAGCTTTGGGCACTTGGTGGCTGCTCTGGAGGCTGTGGCAGCACAGCCCATGCAGCTCCTGCCAGCTCTGGCCGCTCTCCACCCCTCATTCCCCAGGACAGGATCAGCACCTACACAGGGGCACTTCCCAGCTCCGAGGGAACTTGCTGCTCCTGGATTGAGAAGCCAAAGAGCAGCAGAGCAGCTTTCATGAGGATAAATTAGTTTGGAGAAGATTCTGTCTTCTCTGAGTTGCCACTGCTGGGGAGCGCGTAGAAGCAGCGCCAGTTTCGGCAGGAAGGATTGTTCACACACCCTCTTTGGGAAGCAGTGGGGAGGGCAGTTTGAGGAACATCCAGTTTTAGTATTGTTTCAACCACTTCACGCTCAGTTTGAGCCCAGGTTACTGCACTTTCATATCTGCACTCTCTGAAGAGAGATGCTGATCTGTTGCTTAGCATCAGAGATGATCTTTTTCTAAGGCTCAATTAAGAAATCCGTGAAGAAATATTTTTATGGGAATAGAGGAGCTATTGCTTCATTTCTGTATTAGGTCTGAGAAGTGAATGCTGATTGTGAGTGGAATCCCTGAGAAATGTAGCTTTGGTCGAGAAGAGAGTAAGAATGAGCAGTAGTTTTTGTGCCATAATAATCGTATTTGTATGATCTGGAGCTTCAGCTGCTTATTCCCTCTGTAGATTGAAAATAGTTACATTTTCATGGTATAAGCCAAACTCCACAGTGCCTCAATCCTCTGTATCTTGTGTCCCACAAAACCTCTGATCCCGAGGGATGTGGATCAGCACTCCTGGCTGCATCCCTGCATGGGCAGGCTCAGCAGCACATGATGTGCTTGTTGAGGGACAGGAGTTCAGTGTTTATCCCTTGTTTTATGATGCAGCAAATACAATTTGGTTTCTTGTAGTGCTGGCTGCCTTGGTGCTTATGAAATGTAAATGAAATGAAGAGATGGGATTGAATGTGTAAGTCTGGGATTGTTTTGGAAAGCAGTTCTGCAGGAAAACTTGCATGGAGAATGATCAAGTGTTAATAGAGGGAGTTCTGTGAGGATGCAGTATAAGGAATCATTGCACAAAGTGAGGCCTGTCATGTTCAAAGGTAATGTGGGGAGTAGGAAAAGTAATGGAATAATTTAAATATGAAAGTCAATGAAATGTAATGAATCAAAGTATGACTAACAAGGTGATTTAGTGAGATAGAGTTAAGCTAGATGCAATGTGATTTTAAAAGAAAAAGGTAGGCTTAATAATAGAAGTGTAGACATTTGAAGCAAAATACAAAACAAGCACAAGAGTCTAAGGGGAGCTAATGTTTAGTAACAGTATTTTCAGTGTAAAAACTATTAGGCATTTAATTATAATTTTGTTCATTTAAAACCAACTCCTACATATATAACATTTATATAACAAGCAAAAAAAGCCCAGGAACAACTTGCCAGGTTGTTGTACCATAAAATAAACATTAAATGGAAAAAAAAAAAAGGGCTATGACTTTACAGTGCCACTGTAAAATAAACAATTAATATATTACTGTACAAAGCACAGTACTAAGCAGTGTTGGATAAAATAAAAAATAAAACATGGGTAAGACTTAGGGGTAGAATTAAGTTTAAACAACACCTAGAAATTTGTTCATTGGTGACCTAATGTGGGACTAGTGAGACCACTGGTTAGATATCATGTTAGAGTAACATATACTGAGGTTTAAAATATTTCTTGTGATTTTGGCTTCACAGCTGAACATGCTAAATACAAGCCATAAATTTTTGGAAATTTGGGCAAATTCTTAAATGTTTTAAAGTAGCAGATTTCTGGCTCAAAGGATTTGGCCCTGCAAAAAAAGAAACTGCATAGCCTATTTGATGTACTCCTGTGTCTGATGAGCAAGACAAGGACTGGGGACACAGTGTTCTGGTATTGAAATTAAATATTTATTTTGTTGCTTCTTTACCAATATCTAAATGTAGACTAAAATTATATTTTCTCATTCCATTGTTTCCCTCAGTAAATGGGAAGTACTGTTGTTTCTTTTATAAGAGGAAAATTCCTTATTCCTTTTTAGATTAAAAAAAAAAAATTTCAAAGTGAGCTCTGCACTGAGAATTTGTATGCTGAGCCTGTCAGACTGTGAATCTTTATTATTACTGAGCTTTATCCTTGAGTACATAGCTTGCAATCCAGTTTGAATATTAAGTGTCAGGCTCAAATGCTCTGGTGAGAGATTTGCAGGAGCCGGCAGGCTCCTGTCCCAGCCTTGGCAGCCTCTGACCACTCACGGTGATGAGTGGTTTTATTTCACAGGTGTCACTTTGCTGGGGTGAAGCTCCTGAAGCTGTGAGTGATGAAGGTGGTACCATTACCTGCAGCCTGTGATTTTCCTGGGATGCTGGGGAAGGTTATGGAGGAAGAAAAAAATGTATGGAACTGGTCATTCGGGAACGTGCGATGTTTACAAATCTGGTTCTTTTTCTGCTTTAGATGTAGCACACCTTGAAAGAACTCATTAAAAACAAACAAACAACACCTTTTTTGTTTATTTACAAATAACCAATCTGGGCCTAAGAGTTTTCCACTGATGTATTCTGTGTGCCTGGCCTATGGGTTGCATCATGTGTACTTTTCAGTCCTTTTTACTCCCAGTGAAGATCATGTTACTCTTGGGGAAAATCTGCTGCTTGACACAGCTGAGCTTCCTCCTTCCTTTCCTTCTGATCAGAGGAGAGTGCTTAAACTCCAGTGTAGGATCTGCATGGACTTCTCTGTACTTGTGACTTTACATTTTGCAATCATTGTCAAATTACACCCAGCTGGAAGCAACGACAATAAACAATTCTTTCAAAAACAGCCCCAGCCCAAGGCTGTCATGTGTTGTATAAAACAAACACTAACTTTTCTTTTGAAATCAGTTGTAGTTGTTCTAACATAGCAGGAATAAATTTCCAAACATGGTAGGCTTAGATTATTTTATTTTTGCTTCTTTTTCAGACTGAAATAATTTTTCTTCATAAACAGTAAGAATCCTTTTGATAAAACTACGATAGCCCCCATGGAAAGGCAGCAATAACTTCTGCCTTCTCTGCAGCAATGGGCCTGTGGTGGGTGCCATGGGCTGGGGATGGCCTCCAGCATGGTTGATGGGACATCTGGGGGAAGGCTGGACCCTTTTGAGACCTGATGACCTTACAAAAGTCTGTTTTCCTGCGTATTGGTGTTTGCCATCTAATCCATCCCACCGCTTCTCTGTCTCCAGCACATGAAATGATGCTTTTATTTTCTGTGGTGATAAAAATGTCTTTGGATCAGAAAATTTGGTGTGTTTGGATGAGAAAATTTGCTCAACTGATGTGTGGAGTGTGATGAGCTTGTCTTGGGTGAGGGGCCACTGATCTACCCAAACAGGTTTTGTTACAATCCACGTTAAATGCAGGGTGTTGCGTGCATCATCTACCCAAATTAGATTTTTTTCTTTGCTTTGTCCACAAGAGACATTCTCCAGTCAGTGGGATGTGATGGACCCTCTAACTATTATTTTTCTGTTAGGGCTCATAGATGTAGCTCAGAGTTGTGCTGTTTCTCTAAGAATAATTATGTCATAAGTCACAAAGCTGTTGGATAAACTGGTGGGTTTTGGTTTGTTTTTATTTTTTCTTATTCTAGTCCTTGATTTCAAATGTTATTTATTAACATCTACAGTTCTTAAGCAATGTCAAAATTTCTGTTAATAAATAATATCAAATAGATAAGTTTACCATTCTTCTCTCTACATGGGATATTTCTTTCCAAACTCCCTTACAGAGGTGTGATTCATTTCTTGACCTTTGATAGATGAGAGAACCACTAGTTTAAAAATGCAGAATGTAAACCCTCTGTTCTGGAAGTATAATGTTCCTGCTTTTTAGTGTTTGTCAGGAGCAAGGTATTCATAGTTAAAAGTTCACCACTGGAATAGGTGGAAGGACTTTTCTAGTGGTAGATGGGAACAGTTAAGCCTTTTTGAAATTATTTTGTTATTTCTGCACCTCCTTTGAGTGTGTTGTTCCCTCGAATTTGTGATAAATGATCTCAGTGTGGTGGGCACAGCCGTGCATTACCATGGTTAACATGGCAGCAATCTTGCTGGTATTGGTGGAATTGTTCCACCTGCTCATGAGGCAGAACAGTCTGTACTGCAGAAAAGTGGGGAGAAACAAACAAAAAAAAAAATCAGAAGAAGAGTTCTGGAACTCGTAAGAGTCACGATGACAATAGGAATAGAGAAACTCCATGCCCTGGGCCTTGCCCCTTCCCTGCATTGACAGAGGAGCTGATTCTCCCAGAGCTGAGGCTCTGCTTGTGAGCTCTCTCTGCAGCCAAAATTCTGAAAGGTCCTTTTGTAAGAGACCAACATTTCTTTCAACTTCATAATATGTTTATTGCCATACTTAATCCTACCGTTTTTATGCTGAATAAATATGTAAACATCCACATGGCCTCAGTCACAGGAGTAACCATTTTTAACTCAGTGGCTTACCTTATTTTTTAAAAAAGCAGGTATTTATTTAAACCTTCTGGCAGTTTCAGTCACAGGTAGGGGGATATACCTCGTAAATGATGGTTTTATCTCAGGTAAGATATGGAAATAGGAGCAAAGATAGCTTGAGGTTATCACAGTTTAGTTCTGCACTGCAGCACGTGGAGGGCTGCTGCCCCTTAGAGCTCAGAGGGGGCACGAAGAACTTACACAGCTTGTAAACTATTTTAAAAATAAAATTTTAACAGGTGTGTGCCATTTTCCTCTGTAACACCATGCAGTTGTGAAGGCAGTGGTGGTCACAGTCTCTGCTGCACAGACCTTTCAGATGATGTATTGAAGTTCTTATCTGTTTTGTCATCACATTGCCCAGAATATGCGCTGAGGGGCAGAGCCCTACGAACGAGTTGCACCATAGAGTGATGTGCCAAAGGTTCAGGACAGAGCTGGGATGGAGTCTGTTCTCGCCTTCCCCCTGTCTCCCCTCCTATACAGATACAAACAATACAGAACAGAGCATCAACCAGCAAACACAGTGCAGGGCACTAACATTTGCATTTAATATTTCAAATAAGTTCTTATGCCAAGAGAAGCTATTCAATTTTAAGTGCTATTTGGACAAATCCCTGCTCACATTCACCAAATCTCAGTGTTTATCCTGCTATCACAAAAAAATCCCTTCCATTACTCCCTTGTACAAAAACATGCTCTCTGTATCCCTTGGATTCCAAATGTGCTGCGTGCCATTTTAATTTTGAGACAAAAATTTACTTAATTTTGAAAGATCAGAGATTGAGACTTCATGGAAAATTATTTTCAGAGGACTTTACAATATTCTTCATTTTATAGTGAATATTTGCTTCCAGCAATAACTGCAACTGTCTTCTTAATCATCTTCATGATATTATCCTTTGCAGCAGTCCCATATACCCCACCTTTCCCTTCCACACAAAGCATCATTCCTGATGTCGTATCAGATGTTTTTTCTCCTCCTTGAGTTTCTTCTGTGCCCACTTCACAGGGTACAGTCTGTGCTTGGTGCTTTGTTCTTCCCAAGATTCCCACTCCAGGGCACCTTGATTCCATCCTGCTCTTGTCACACAGAGCACTCCCTGGGGACATGGGGCCACCTTTCCATCGCAACAGCAGCACTCCTCAGAGGAAAAGGCAACCCAGGAGGGTCTGAACAGGCATCCAGCAGGTGTCTGGTGGCTGTGGCTGCACTGAGTGCCAGGTTTAAGCCCCGTGACTCCGGGTGCAGATGTCCCAGGGCCTGGGTGCAGCTGGCAGCTCCCGAGGGAACAGAGCCAGGAGCTTCGGGCTCTCCCCAGGGAGCACAGCCCAGCTGGGTCCAGAGAGCAGAGCCAGCTCCTGAGATGGGTCTGGCCACTGACAGCCCCAGGATCCATCTGGGGACTCCAGGAGCAGCAGTGCATTGGGATGGAGGGGACGGAGGCAAGGGGACCATTGGGGTCTGAAATCCCCACAGGAACTGAAAGGTTGGAGAGAAGGGGCAGTGTAGGTCTAAGAGGGCCATGTCTGAGGATCAGCCAGGGCTGGAGATGGAAGCCCCATGGCACAGTTTAGCCCAGGACCCAGAACCTGAGAAGCAATAATTTTTTCTATTGTGATAAGAAATGCTGTTCTGTAAAATATTAATTATGATGATTGAATTTTAAAAAGTGTCATACTAAGGTGATGCTTAAGATTTCGGATTACATTTAATGGTAATAAAGTGCAGCTAGAAATGCTCAGTAAATGGTTTCAATCCCCCTCTTCTAAGGCTAATCAATGCAGTGAGCTGCTCTGTGTTGAGTATCCTGGCATAAATATCAAATGTGGTTTATCATATTCCAGTTGCATTTCATTTTTTCTCCTTTTTCCTTTTTTTAACCTGATGTTCTGAGGATTTCCTTTTAGTGCCTACGAACATCTCCTTTTGACAGACAGTGCAAATTAAAAGATATGGCTGGGCAAAGGAAACTGAAACCCAAATATGCCCCCTGGGTTTTCATTTACAGTTAGAAGCTACAGACACAATTACTGCTGACAGAAATGCAGAAGCCAGTGGCAGAGTGCATGTGGCAGTAGAGTCATGCCAGGCAGTAATTGGGAAGATTATTTTTAATCAGAGCATATCCTACAGCCCAAACATTAGAAATCTCTTGTAAGGCTGACAGGAAATTAAACTGAGACCAAACAAAAAAAGCCTCAAAATAGAAGTAATATGGTTAGAAGTCTAATGATGGCAAAACTCGCTGCTTGCTGTATTTGGCTGTTATCTAAAGGGAATGGATTTTAACTTGCAGCAGCAGATATCATTGTTTAATTGCATTTTTAGAACAGAATTAAAAATTATCAGATTAGATCAATTTAGACGTAGGCTTTTGATAAAGGTCTGAAGCAGTGGATGTTAAGTCAGACTTAGTAACTGTATATATGTATTAGTAGTGGTTTTTATTATTGCTTTAGGTTCTTTTTTTTTTTTTTTTCTTTAATATAATGCTTAATGAAGCCACTGCTATGGGAAAATAATAACATATCTGGGATACTCTTGGAATGCTTGGGGTAGAGTGATATTTTATGAAGCCTGAATGGCCTGGGGCTCTCTCTCAGTGACCCTGCAGAACAGCCTCGGCTTTTTTGGGCTGCCTGAGCTGCTGCCCCGAGGGAGAAGCCCTTGGGGTATCTTGATACTTATCTGTGCACCTGACACTTTGACCTCGAAACACTTTTTCATTCTTAACTGAGTCTTAATAGATCCTCATCTCTGCCAAACTTCTCCTTACACACTTTGCAGGGCTTCCTCCAGTTGCCTCTCGAGTTTTCCATGGCTCTGGACAGAACAGGAGCACTGCAGAAGAGTTCTGCTGTTCTTTGTGTGCCTGGCACGTACAAATGTTGTAATACCAGATGCAAGCAAAACTTTGCTGATTGGGAATTTATTTCTGAGTCATAGGAGTGCAAAACAAGAGCCCACTTTGTGTTTTGCTACAATTTATGGCAGCTGTGGAAAAGAAAATTTAGCATTGAAAATGTGCATCTCGTGTTGCTCCGCAGGATTGCTTGTAGTTGTGTGGACAGCTCTCAATGGCATTTCATGTCAGTGTAAAGAATCAGGTGTAATGTCCAAGTCCAGAATCAACCAGGTTGAGACCTGTAAATAGGATTTTATCAGACTTTAGGGGGTTTTCCCATGAAACTACTGGCATTTTCCAGCTGTATTTCCTTCTACTGAAAATTGCTTTGTGTAATCATATGAATGCACTTGAAATCTTGCTCATTGTTTAGGTATTGCCTGAGTAGCTGGGTAACAAATTAAGTATGCTTGGTAAGATAGACAAATTCGGCCCAGTGGTCTGTACAAGCCCTGGAGATTCTGACCTGCTGTGGGGTAGGTGATGGAATGTCATCTGTGTTGTGGGATTTGCCCTGCACGAGGAGCTGCCCTGAGCTGGATGGTGGTGGCCAGGGGGCTGTACTGCCCCAGCAGGACCGGGCATTCCCTCGGGTGGGGAGAAATCTGTACAAAGTGGAAGTTTCTAAGTGTGTCCAACACTTCTTTTGCCCAACAATATGTAAATAGAAAGAAACTTGTGTGTTCAGCTCAGAAATTGGTTATTGGGAGGGTTTGGGCAGTCAGTTGCAGTTGATGCTGAGAGCACCAGTGTGAAGTTGGCTGTTAACTCTGAGAGATGCTCTCCTAGATGGTCCCAGCTCCAAGAAGACAGAAATTCAAGTGTGTTTGCTGTTCCTGCTTGTCAGCTTTCCAAATTCTGAAGTTCTTTTCTCAGAGTGTGTGGTCATTGCAATGCTGCCTGGCATATTTGTAGAGCTTGTGTCTTTCTGGTACTGCTGGTTCTTGTTCCCATTTTTCCTCAGTTGCAGTAGATAGAACCAAATCCTCTGATTTTTTAGTTTACTGATTTATTTAATTTTTTTGTTTAAAATGAAACCACATATAAGGAGGAGGATATTGTGTGAAAAAACTATCCAATATGTTTACTGTTTGGAATTTTACTGAAGTGGATATAAACTATCTTAAATTTACCTACGGAATGATTTGATTATACTCTGACCTAGGTGTGTATTATCCTTGGAGACTCAAAATATGACCAACGATTCTGTTTTCAGGGGTATTTGTACCAAACAGTACATATTGCCATTTGCACGTGGAAATGAAAAATGCATGTAGGGTGAATCTGTTAGGTAAAACATGGCTGAGCTTACTGTAACTACTAAAATTCAGTGAAAAATTCTGTAAAATGTTGCATGTCGCAGCTGCTCATTAATTAGAAAGAGTGGCATGGAATAGAGTGTTACCCTATTGGAATTCCCAAATATGTGCTTGTAAAATATATTCTGAATGGCCCCCTTTTGGTTATGCATTTTATGATAATTTTTCTTTTGCAAAAATTGCTTCAAATTTTCCATGGAAGGATACCCAGAAAGCAAATTACAGTGGTGTGTTCCTATTGAAACAGAAACCTGTGCTGGGGAAAATTTACAGTTATAGCTTAGTAATGTCTATTTTAGTAGGTAAATTTGCAATGAAAACATAGATTTTCTGGTTTCAAATGCATTGCAAACTGTCTGAACGTTATTTACTGTGCATGAAATGTTCAATAAATAAATAATAAAATCACACTTGTGAATCAATAACCAGAATTTGCTGTTTGGCTTTGTACTACAATAAAAATGCACTTATGGCCCAACAGTGTGTACAGTGACAGCCCAAGCAGTGCATTAGCAATTGCATTTTTTGTTGAATCTTTAAGCCTTCCTTGAGTGCAGGGCACAAGCAGGAGCTCTTCTGAATCCGTCATTCCCAATAAGAATGTGTTTTTCTTTCCCCAGGAAACTCCACAGAAGCCCCATGCAAGTGGTGCCTATTGTTTCCATGAGCGGAGCCTCCTCTCAGTAAGTGCTCTGATTTTTGTGTTGCCTGTTGATTTTCCAACATCTCTCCTGTGCTGCCACAATTAA
This sequence comes from Coloeus monedula, assembly GCF_965178545.1. Classification (NCBI taxonomy): domain Eukaryota; kingdom Metazoa; phylum Chordata; class Aves; order Passeriformes; family Corvidae; genus Coloeus; species Coloeus monedula. The sequence goes on along the minus strand of NC_138796.1, from coordinate 13,178,983 downwards.
GGCAGAAATACTTTGGACTCCCCAGCTTGCTGTGCTGCTGCTGCATCACCAGACTCATAGAGCACAAGTAAAGGGTCTGATGGCTTTTAGCCTTCAGTGAGCAGCAGCTTGTCAGTGACATGCTTAGAAAACCAGCTTGCCTGGTTCTGGCTGTAGGTTAAAGTGATTTTCTCTTGTACTGCCCTTGTATGTGTTTGGGATGTTTCACTGTCGTGTTTGTGCCACCTTTGGCTGATTACTTTGTGTACAGATTTCTCACAGACACTTTTCCCCCTCAGAACAGCTAAGGATAATTAATTCATCATGCTTTCCTTTATAAAATGCTCTCGTAAAGTCAGAATAGGGAATATCATGAATTAACCTCCAAAATTTATAGGACACGTGAAAAAAATATTTGTGCTGATTAATTTTTTGCCTTTTCCTTTCTGAGAAAAGGCTTTCAAATCCAAAACACTTGTTGCTCATTCATACTTGGAATTTATTCTCTAGTAAAGTTTTTCATTGTAGCACATACATAAACCCAATAATGATTAAGCCCTTTTTATTCAGGATATAACTTCCTATACTTACAGTAAATACAGAAGTATCAGACAAAACTGTGTAATTCTTGGTAGATGTGTATTTTATACTTCTTTAGCAGTTTTTAATAGTGCTCTGCTTAAAATAAACTCCAGTTCTCAGATATGTTGCATTGGGTAATGAGCATGGCTTGTTCTGTATTAGGCTGAGTATATTTTTGCTTTATATACATTTATAATTACACTCTTTGTTCTGTGTTGCACATGGGTATTGACAAAATCATAGACAACATTCACCTTTTTGTTCTGCTGTATTAATTCTGCTGTGAGAAGCTGAGTTCTGCCCCAACACACAAAGTTTCGTGTCACTGAAAAAATTAGACACACAGTGCCTGCTAGAAAAATGAAGAGGTTTGCATTTATTCTCCTACACTGAACACAATCTTCCTCTTAATGTCTTTGAAATAAGATTTCATTATTTCAAAAAGACTGCCTGCCTTACTGGATGAAAAAAAAAGCCTGTTCATCTTGAGGACAGATTTAAATCAATTCTGTAGTGCTCAGCGTGCTTGTTGCTTTTAGCTTTTCCTCTGCCACGAACAGTATTTTTTAGCACAGAATAACCTTACAGCCCTTAGCAGAATTTGATGCAATAGACAGCTTCTGTTAGAAAAATTCTGGTAAAAATTGCACGACGGAGGTTGTGGTTTCTAACCCAGGGGAGACAGCGGTCCCTGAGATAATCACAGCATTTTTTGAGGAAGCTAACATTAATTTGACTGTGAATACAGTGCCTCAGTAGCTATAAATGCAGTTTCCAGGAAAAGATACTCATTTTTCTCTCAACAAGCTAAAGCAGAGGTTTGGGGATCTACAAGGAGAAAGAAGAAGAAAATGCTCATTTGGAACCTGAGGAAGGTTTAACTCTGCCAAACCTCCACGTGCATAATTTGTTGCTTATTTTCCCCGGTGCTCATAACCCAGCAGCAGGACTGTCTCTCAGCTGTGGGGCCAAGGGGTCCCTGGGTCAGCAGGCTCAGCCCCAGCCCTTGTGTTGCCTGGAAAGAGCCTCAGGATCGGAGCTGGCTCCTGGCAGCTCCCTCTGCCCAGGCGGGATGCCCTCCTCACCCGGGACACGGGGACATGGCTACGGTACTGCTGAAATGTTCTGTCCTGTTCCTTTCCTGAGAAAAAGCACTGCAAAACAGAAATTCTGGTCCAGCACACAGGTGTTAAGGTGTTGGAATTGTATGTATTGAAACAAATATCTGCCTCTTCTCACAAATCTCTTGTGATAAGCAAATTTTGTATTCAGTATCCTTCAGCTGAATTTTAGTTTAATTCCTAGCTGTGGTTGCTTTGCAGTATTTTCCTACTTCATTTTGATAGAGAAATATGTTGAGGTAAGTACAGATTTAACAGTCTAACTACAGAGAAATCCTGGATTTTAAAATTCAGTTTCACAACCTATGGATTTAGGTGTTTGACCTTCTGTTAATGGTGCAGTAGTGCCTACAGTGCTCCAGCGAAGCTGCAGTGCATTGAGTACACCAGTAAACAAAGCAATAGAAGACAGTTCCAGAAAACCACTGAAAATAAGCATGACAGGCAGAGGAGATAGAATTGTTCCAAATATACTGTGGGAAATCAAGGACAAATAGTGACTGGCGGGGGGTTTGTAGCAGAAGTGGATGTAAAACCTAGATAAGCAGAGTCTTCACTCACTCCCTGAAGTGGAGAGGTTTTCCCATCCATTGTGGCAAACTGGAATTCTCTGAGGTGGGAGTGCTGCAGAGGGCAGTGCTAGGCAGCAGCACCATGATCCCCCTGCTCTGGCTGTCCTGTCCCAGCTAAAACTGAAATACAGGAGCTGGGATTGATCTCGTGTGTGCTGGCAGGGATCTGACAGGGAGGTGGAGGTTGCTGGAGGGCTCTCAGGTTGGACACTTGGGCTGTGCTGCATTCCTCTGAATCGAGTTTATTCTGAAAGATGGATTGCTGTGCTTTGCCCTCCCCTACACAACTCCCTTGCCTGAAGCTGCAATCCTTTGGCAAACAAGATATTTCCCTTCGGTATTCCACTGCAGTTCTCTGAAAAGAGAAAAAAAATCAGAAATGTTTCAGTGTTTGGCAGAAAGTTTATACAATTCTTGCCCATTCTATTGTTTTTTCTTACTCTTGAGGTTGTGCACAGCTGTTCCATAGTTTGATAACCATACTGTAATTAAGTGTTCTTGGTTTATCAGTAACATCTTTCCTTGACTAGGAGATTTTAAAGTGACAGACAAAGGATGAACCAGGGATGCTGCCTCATGCTAATTTGACAGCTTTTTCTTGGGAAGGTCTGCCATGACTATCCAGGTTTTAAACCCTTCTGGATGTAAAGATATTTATGCCAAAAGGCTTTTGCTCTCCAAACAGCCTTACCTTCACTCTTCCTGCAGTCTGGCAGTGACACAGAGGTGTTGTACTGGAAGGGCCTATAAAGCCAGTGAAAGAAAAGCATTTAAACACCTCTAATTTTAGAGTGAGCTGTGTTTTCCTTGGAATCGTAAACATGCAGAATAAAAAAAGGGAGAAATAGCTGTTATTGCATTGAAAATATTATAGGGGATTATAAGTCCTTTCTTTCCCCCTCATTAACCACATCTTTTAAAATTGTTAATACAATAAATCTATTTTCCAAAACATCATAGCATGCCATGGAGGAGTCTGAGCAGTTTAGTGTGATCTAAGGATTTCTACCTGAGAGGCATGAAAAAAAATAATTGTGAAAGAGATCTACTATAAAATACCACCATTCTCTTGGAAATAAACCAATATTATAACTTTATTCTAATAAATAGGGAAGAAAAAGATTTAATGATGGTATTCTTATTTATTCATCTCGCTCTATTCTGATGCAGTCTGAATGATAGTATTAGTCTAGAGAGTTGAATATTTTTAAAATTGCAGCACTTTGAATTACTGGTATGTGAAAATTACAATAAAAAAGGGATGAAGAATGGTAGTTAGACAACGTAAATGATGCAGTAAGTTCTGCTCCATTACTTTATCTGAGCTAGAATGGGGAACTGTTTAGTTGTTAGGATCTGCTCCACTGTCATATTATTCATTGTTGTTTTGCAATATCTTTAAATATCTTCAACAGTTATTGTAGGAATTCATTAAGGACCAGGAGCAGCGAGGCATTTACCTGCTCCTAATGATGAGCAGGAGAATATTCTCATGGATGTTTTTGCTTCAGAAAAAGCTTAACTAGGGTGCCTGAGCCTGACCTGTGTTTGACTTTTTTTTTTTTCCCCCCCCTAGTGCTGCTGCAAGGTAACTCAGTGTTAGGTGGCTGATTTGTAATATTGCTTTTCCATCAGTTAGAAATGGTTCATTCCATGTGTTCTTTCCTGTTTAGGGAACTAAATATACTACTTTTGTTTTATTTGGTGGGTTTGGGTTTTTTTAAGTCTGCGTGCTCCAAAGTTTCATTTCCCACTAGGGAAGAAAATGTTGTGGGTTTTTCTTGCTGTCATTAATGTGAAGTTTGTATGAGTAAAACCACCAGTGATCTTGGACAAAAGAGCAGTTGTGTGGGGGCAGGTTTACATGAGTCACTGTTAAACCAGTGCTATAATTCATCATTTCCTAAATGGTAAAAGGGCTACAAACCAGAATATCAGTGGTTTGCTTTTGATTTACTGGTGGTTCTGCTGCTTGGTTCACTGAAACCATGATCTTCCTTCAGAAGTAAAGGAAGACACTGTCCTTGTTTAGACTGTGCTTAATCACTGCTGCAGATGATTTCTGTATTTGTTTGGGCAGCTAAAGGTACTCTCTCAAAGCAGATTCGGGGGCATAAAGCTCAGTGAAATTGAATAGGACATCTTGAAAACAAGAGGCAGACTCCTAACACAAGGGTTTTTTGGAAACACCACTGTAGATTATTTCAAATTATAACTCTCTAACTAAAATTAGCATTGTAATTTTCCCTTGACCGTATACAAATGTGAAGAAATATCTTAACAATTTCTTAATTTCTCCTTCCTCTCTTTTAAGAATTCAATCCCAATTTCTTTCTGATGGATTCTTCTGTGAACTTTCTAAATTCTCCATCTTTCTAAGTGGTGTTTTAAGTTAACCAAGTAAAAGCCTTAAGGGTTAAATATAGACTGGCCTTATCTCGTGAATTTATTGTACATAGCAGCCTGTTTTCTGACACCACTGAGATATTTCCTTCATGAGCATTACAGTGCAGACATATTCAGGCATTATGAACATTTCCACATGCATGTAAACACCCAAAATACTTCAGCTGACAATTGTTTGCACTCTGGATATTCTCCAGATTGCAGCATTAAAGGGGTTTTCATTGAGTTCATTTCCACAGCTCCATGGCATTTAAGAGATATCAAGTCCCAATATTCCTGTGAGATTAGTATGTGCTATTATCTCTTTATTACAGAAGGAGAAGCCAGAAAATTGAGCAGCCTGAGTGATGTGCCAGGAGAAGGACTATAGCAGAGCTAGGATTTGAATTCATGTTTCTCAAATCCCAAATCATTGCCTACATTCTTGGGCCATCTTTCCTCTGCTCTCCCTCTAATCCGGTACCTTTTATTGTTAATCATTTTTTCATTTAACAGTGAAAAAGACCTTATAATTTCATGCTTTTTCCCGTCTCATAAAAATTTGAAATTTTTCCTTAAGAAAATCCTGCAATTATTAAATGTGTATGGAAAGTGTGTGATATGCAAAGTCCTATCAGCACAGGGCAAAGCTAATTGAAATATGACATTCCTATTGATGATCTGGCTCGTGTCAAGGGTGTCACCATCCCTTAATGAAGATATACACTCGATCCTCTTTTCTTCGAAGAGCTTACAGACTTCTGAAACTTTCGCTGCTAATGCTAATTATGCAGAGTGGAGGTGCAGCCACGGCAGGCACTTGGGCAGTTCAGGGCAGTAAATTTTAAACCTGGCAAGGCTGTTCTGGGTTTTGGGGTGTGTTGCTGCAGGAATCACTCCTGTGTGGCTGCTGCCACAGTAAGTGCTGCTCCAACCTGGGTGCAGCTGCAGCCTGAGCATGGCTGGGGCAGGAAAGGCTGGCCAAGGACAGGGAAAGCCCTGAGCCTCAGCAGTGCACTCAGGGTAACAGTGTGGGACCTCAGGCTGTGGTTAAGTGGGGAATTGCTGTCCCTGCACCCAGAGCATTCAGAGTCCATCTAAGGCCACTGTACGTGGCTTTTTGTGCCCTGATCTGAGGTCGTGCTGAACATCCCTGGGCACAGGTGTGACACCTGGCCCTGTTTCAGTGGGGGAGTACCTTTGCTGCTACTGCTCATGGACATGAACAGGAGCACTGGATTGCAATAATTGTTTAGAGGTGGGAAAAATTTCGTTTCCTTTCTGTCCAGTTACTACATTTGAGGTTAGTTACTGAGTTCACAAGTCTGTGTTGTAAGTGTAATTCCTGTGTAGCACAGGCACAACCAATAAACAACAGCCTTTGTGAGAATTTTTACTGCTCCAGGGAGATGTGTTAGAAATCATATAACTGATAGGTCTTTAAATTCTGAATATGGGGTGGCAGCTGGAAAGTGCATCTCCAGTGAGGAAGGAGAGCTCTGGGAAGTAAGAACAGATCTGTTGATGTAAAATGAAAAGTTTATCCTCATTCTCTATGAGTTTGACAAAGTAGATTTGTATTTGGCAGCATTTACTTTTCCTTCAGGACTGTTTAATTTCAGAAACTGAGCTGTACCTCCCAGAACTGCTTCTGACTGTGGAACTTTCTAGGAGCTCACTGCACTATGGGAACATTTTAGAACTTACCACTGGGGTTTAGCAATTTGGGATTTTTCACCAAGAAGTTAACCCTTTGTCTTTTACACTACTGAAATCTGTTTACATCCATTAATGCATTAATGAGAGCAGTTTGTCTGTGGCCTACCAAAAGCCACTGCACACTAATCAGGGCAAATTTGGGCAGATTGGTCAGAGAACAGAGTTCTTGTCTGTGTGTGCAGAGGGAGGGCTATGTCCTCTCCTACATTCTGGTGCAGCCCCAGCCCACTGGCTGAGGAGGGAGAGTGAGGAAAAAGAAGACAACAACAAAAAAAAACCAACATAGAAAACCTTGATGCTGTGCAAACACTGCTCAGCAATAATAGCAATAACACAGTTATCAACAGTGGTTTAGTCACAAATCCAAAATACAGTTTGTTTGAGAGTTTGTTTTTGTGGTGGCTTTTTCCCTTATCTTGAAGGATAGTTTGCACAGCTAAATGACACAGTTACAAAATATATATATAGATATATATTGCACCTACACTGAGAAAAAAATTGATCTGAAATCCTTCACAAATTGTGTTTTTATCAAGACCAAGATGTTGTGTGCTATTGATTTTTAGATCTGCCCAGCCTACAAGTAATAGAAGTTTCAGAGACAAAATAATTTAAGATGGTTTTCTGTCTTTTGTGTAAGCCAGGTTAGGATATTGAAGTACAAATCAATTGCTTTGCCACTCAGATTCCTTGAAACCTAAAAGAAGATTTCAGCATAAGTTATGGTTTCCAAATGTTTGTGTTTTCTGGTTCCAAGTCTTTTCCTGCAGGCAATAGGCCTTGTTTTGTCTGACAAGCTTTTTCGCACCTTGCTCACAGTAGCACAACAGGGAGCTGTAAAGAAAAGCATCCAGGAGGCAGGATCACCACAGATGAAACCTAGCAGCAGAAATGTGAAATAGAATTATGCAAAAATCACGTGTGAATAGCAAGATCTGCAGAGGATTCAATCCAAAGGTAGAGGGGAAATGATGAAGTGGCAGAAGTCCCATCTCTGTGGCTGGTCTCTACTCTCCAGTGTGTTCTGATCACACTTTGAGGGGATCAATTCTACTCCCACAACAGTGGGAATAATCTTACAATAGGAGCTGGGTGGATCAGGGCAGAATCAGTTTCATGGAGGTGCCTTTGTCATTCAGGGCAGAAATTCTGAATACATGAATCATTGGGCTTCAAATAATACTCACCTGGAAAAATAAAATGATGATGAGAGCTAATAAGACAATAAAACCACTCAAACGAACGAAAGCAGATAGTACACAAGTGATTTTATGGCAGCTCAGTACAAGTTCTTATTATTGACTCAGGAATGTTTATTTAAGGAATGTGTTTGGGAGGATGTAGATTTACAACATACAGGTATGCTCAGAACAGCATACTCTGTGTTTGAGAAGTTGTGGATAAAAAAAATACTCTCTTAGACTTGATGTTTAACTACAATAGGAAACCTTCATTTGCATAACTTGATGAATAACATTAGACTTGGGTTTTTCTTGAGCTTTGTTGTGTACCAGAGGGAGAGAGCAGTGACATTCTTTAGAGAGTACTTTTAAAGCAGCTCTAAAGTTCACTTGTTGAAATGCTGAAAGTATTTTGTACCAACTGGTGTGCAGTTAAATGAAATAGACTTACTCTCTGTAGGTTTAGGGATATTTGTATCATCATCTAGTTTTCCCTAAAAGACACTTTGATGTAATAGGAGACTTTTTCATGATTCATATTCTTTAAGAAAATGGCCCATATTTAAATTGACTGTGGCTCTGTCTCCAGATGTCAATAAATTATTTCCTTAAGAACACTGGTCCCAAATGCAGATCCTTGTAAACAGCCCCCTCACTAATGCTCCTTCCTGGTATCCAAACACTGCCTCCACGGTCTCTTGGGAGGCCTTTTTTATTGTTCAAAGTGGGGAAATTATTCCAAGCACTGTTTTGTTTTTGGAGATTTCATCAGTCTGTCCCAGGCATACTCCTCGTCCTCTTCCTTCTGTTCCATCCCACTTCTCCTCCTTGTGGGATGTTTCTCCTGCCTCTCTCAGATCCGGGAATGAAGTCCTGCATGGATTCATGCTGCATTCCAGGTGGGGATTTTGTCCCTTCCTTTATGGGCTCTCTGGGTTCAATGTTGAAGGAACAGAAGGGAGAATAACAACATAATTTTTTCGCTGTGTGTGGCTATGACTATGTCATTTTCATAGTGCAGGATGGAAAGAATAAAATCCCTAAAATGTATGGAAAGGCCACCTGAGAATATTCTAACCTGAAAATAAGCCCAACTCCAAGGACTAACGTTCTCTGCAGCAAAGCTGGGAAGGTTCTCATACAAAGATCTGTTTCTTATGGGGGTGGATTAGCTGCTTGAACTGCAATATCAATGGAACACCTGGAAAAAGGTTGAACTGGAAGGCAAAAATCACTTGATGACACAGTTATTGAAGAAATGACATAGAATTGAATCGAGATCTCACAGTCCTGTGTCTGTGGCAGGTACTGTAGTTGCTGATAAAAGGACATGTACTGCAGATAGCAGATATAGGTTATGCTGAGGAAAGAGGAGTGGGATTCACTGGAAGGACAAGGAGGTCAGGGGGAAAATGCAGCCAGAACCAGAAGAGAGCAGCAGCTTTAGACACACTTTGGTGGTGGAGACTGGAAATTAGGATCTGTGTCTTAGCACAGAGAGGAGAAGTGATGGGGAGATTTTAAGTGCACATCCATAAACCAGGAAGCTGAAGTGTACCGAATCCACTGGATCTACCAGTATTTCACTGGAATGAATAAATGGTGAATTTTTACAGTGAAGGGGATTGATAGAGGGAAGTCCACGGGAATCTATAGTGTTCACTTTGTAAAAGGGACAAAATAATGACACATATTTCTGTTGAGAGAGGATTGTTCCAAGCAGGCAGAACTAAAACTGACTGGGAAGGTGCAGAAAGCTGAAGGATTAAGTGCCAGAATAAAATTCACTTGGAGAATTTTATAATAGATGGAAACCTTTCTTTGATGAGGGCGTGCATGACTATTATTGCTCAGAAGTGTGTTTTTGGAAACATCAGATGGAGTTCTCAGCAGCATTAGTTTGATGCTTGACAGCTGTCAGAAAAAGCAAATTGAATATTTAGCAACTTTGAGAGAAGGCATTCAACACAGAAAACACAGCCCTGTCTCTGCTGTAGTGGGAATTGGTTTTACATGTGCTCCTGCACACAAATTTTGGTTACCCTGTGTCTCACGGAGGTCCAGGGGAAGGTGAAGGGAATGATCAGAGGTGTGGAAGAGCAGGGAAGACATGGAATACATGGTACAGTCCTTTCCCTTGGGAAAGGATTGACAGATGAGTGAAATGGGAGAAGAGGGTAGATTGAAATCATTATTGATATTGATTTGAATATTGATGTTATAATGATATGACTCATAAGGCAGGGATTATGGACTCAATGACTCATGAAAAGAATGTTTCTTTTCGTGCTAATGCTATTCAAAAGCTTTTCCACTGGATAGTTCGGATGCAAAAAATATATGCAAGTTAACAAGAATAGTCTAAATTAATGTATGGCATTTCTTACAGAACAAAATGCAGGATGTCCCTCCTTGCAAATTTCTGTGGGCAACACTGGTGCTTATATTCTTTCATAAACATCTAAAGATGATTGCTGTTGGACAGAGTATATTATTTTAACTGATGCAATCCAGTTGAAAGAAGCTGTTCTGATGTATGGCATTAGAAATATATTTATGAATCTGGTGTGTGGCTCTTAGTTATGTTATTTTTGTGTACAGAAATTGTCTCTATAAATACATAATGGGAAATTTAAAGACAGGAATCAGCATTTATGATCTTGAACAGCTTTTAAAATATATTTGTTGAATTATGATGAAAGAATACTATTTAAATCTTTTAAAGAAGGAGTTGTTTTTCTTGAAAGCCATTTTCTAATGAATTGAATCTGATCACATTATTTTAGATTCCAAAATGTTCTATTGATCTGTTTAGGGAGGAAATCAGTGCCTTGGCTTTAAGGTAAGCCTCATCTCAGGGTACTGTAATGTGGGATGCAGTTTCACTTAGCTTTGATACTTAACTACCCTATCCTCTTTTTTTTTTTTTTTTTTAATTGGATTAATGGTAGAAAAAAAACCCAAACCTATTTTACAGTAAGCAACTACCAGTGATGTTGTAAGGCAGCTGCTTTGCCAGGCTGTGCTGATGGGAAGGGAGATGTTTTCAAACCAAGTGTGTTTCTTCTGGTTGTTGGCAGTTCACGTGCTCCCAGCAACAAACCTGGTAGGTTCTGTAGATCCCCTTCTGTGTTCCTGCAACTTCTGAGGAGAGTTTCATGACTTCAATTATATGTCCAAGACTGGAAAAACATTAAAAAACATTATCGTCAGACAACCCTTCCAGTTATTTTAATGTGTGTTTTTAATGATCTTATAATTTAAGTGTTTGCCAGGCCAAAGATCAAGGAGCGGGTCAGTTTGATATCTGTGTGGGGATGAGCTTTTCTTTTTAATCTCCAGCCTCAATCAACCCTTTGTCTCTTCTGCTGCCCAGAGTAGTTGTGACCTGGAGTGGGCTGACACTGTTTGGTGGATATAATTAATGTAATAATATGATCAATAATAAATATTATTAATCTGATACTGTGGTACAGGCCACAGTATTTATTTGCTGCTTTTTTTTTTCCCCAGTAATCTTAAGTTCAGCTGAACACAGAGAAGGCAGTTTTTCATTAATTTTTGGAGTAAATTTGGGTGTTTATATAATGGAGAAACACTGGAGGAAAAAATCCATTTACATAAGAATTCAGGAGCAAATGAAACAAAGCTAACTGCATCCTCATTATTCTATTTGAATGCAGCGTGCCAGCCAAGTTAGATTTGGTGGAAGGCCTTATTAATGATTCCTAAATGAGCAGACTTTGGGATGGTGATATTATCTGTGATGCATTATTGAATCAACAGAAATAAACCTGCTGTCATTAGCCTAATTATTTAGATATGCTGAAACATAATGACTATTTTAAGTGCAAATAAGCTGCAGTTAGCAAGCAACTAGCCAAATAAGTGAGGTGGGATAGCAAGGGAGTGACTCACCGGAGCAGGGAGGGAAATTGGAGAAATGTAAGGACTTGCTAGAAGAAAAACAGTCAGGATGCCATTTCTCACTGTTCCAAGTACATTGGAGGGCAAAGCGCTGCTCCCCGAATAGAGAATGGTGATACTGTTTATTGGATTTTATTTTTTTTTTAAATTTTAACTCTCCTGCTTTGCCAGAACATCTGTCTGAAGTGAACTCTGAGCCTTTGCTAGATCAGCTTTGCCAGCGGTTATTGCAGCATCTGTGAGTGCTGAAATTACCCACAGATGGGCTGGCTGGGTCTCAGCAGCACCAGCTCACAGGGATTTGGCTGCTCTGCTGCCCTTTAGTGGAACAACCTGGGACTAGAAATAAGTGCCCACAAGGTAAAATAACTTTTCCTGTTATGAGTTAGTGGGAGGGGGAAAAAAAAGAGAGAGAGAGAAGGAAACGAAATTAACTTCTTGAAAAATACTTGTCAACTGTAGTTGAATAAGAGCTAATTTGAATGTCAGGTTTTCTCATTAATCCCTTGATTAAAATAATTTCCTTTTTATAGCCAAAATACTTGCATAAATATAGAAAATATAATAATGTAGAAGTTATATTTAAAACCTTTTTTTTCTGAGGTTAGGTGTGTTTGTAATTAAATCTGTCTGTCAGAAGAAAATAAGGGTTACAGGCATCTCCTCGTAGTTGTATGCAGGAATCCATCTTCATGCATCATTTTCCCTCATTAGCTCTTAAAATAAGGAAAAAGCAGTTGTTTTGTGTGTTGTTTTGTGTTGTTGAGGTTTTTACATGTATCAATATAAAACTAGTGAAAAGTGTTCTTTCTGATATCAGGAAGACTGTATTGTATAACAGAAGAGGAAATTTTAGAATTAAGTTTTCTTTTAGTGTCTGTGACTTCATCGTTTGCTAATAAATTCACTTTTCTATTTTATTATGGATTGTGTGACTTCTGATATCTGCAAGACTTTTTGTAATTCTATCCTGTTTCTATTTTAAGTGATTGCAAACTGGAAGGTCCTCTGAGCAAGTGGGTCCTCCTTTGCTCTCAGTGTTCAAAAAGAGGCAAACAAAGCCCAGCCCCAGAACCCAAACAGAAACAAAGCTTCCTGCAGTTTGGCTGAAGGTTTCTTCTCAGTGGCATAATTCTCATGTTAATTCTCAGTTGAAAATCATCTCCTGTGAGTATTTACAACCCATTAGAATTCGTCATCTATTACATTTAGAGCACAATACTTATGTGCTGTGGGTACATTTACTTTCCCACGCTTCTTGTTAGGTTATTATCTAAGGAATATTTTTAAACTGATTTTTCTGCTCTTTCTGAAGGTCATTTAGAAAGTTCTGTCTGACATTTTCATATGAAAAGTGCTAAATAAGTTTCAAGCAGAAAAGCACGTGCTCTCCACCTTTAGCTGCTGGCAGGTGCTCAATAGCTACTATTTTTGTTTGTTTTTAATGAGGGCAAAGGATCAGTTGTTGAACCAGGAGAGAGTTTCTGTTGTAGTGACATCAGCGAAGAGTTAAAATGCTGATCAATTCAGGGCTGTCTCAAGCCTAGCATTACCAATTCAATTGTGTTAAACATACTGAGGTGGATGTAGTGATTTGTACTTCATTTGTCATTTCAGTGGCTTTATGTTGCTCATGCTTTGGCATAAAAGGTAAATGAGATGGTATTTCAGTTGATAGAGTTGCATGTGTCTTGATACCAAAGTAGTTTTCTTTCTGGAAAGCGTTAACCTCTGTTGAATGCAACAAAATTGTAATGCTCAAAATACACGGAAGAGAAAACGCCGCACAGTTTCCTTATGAAACCATTTTGAAGTTGATTAATGTTTCATAGAGTTTATTTACAATATGTATAATAGAATTTTGCATAATTCAAAAGCATGCTATTTGATCTTGCAGCATTTATCGAACTAACAGTTTTTATAAAATGCATAAACAAATATATCAAACCAATGGTAGAAGTACATCAAGGGTAAAGTACATCAGCTGTCTGAGAACTCTCTCCAAAGTGCTGCTCTTGATTCTCAGTGTGCAAATGCCCTGTACACAATGAGCCTTTAAAACACGTTTTCATATTTCAAGTAATTCCTCTATCCTGGAATACAAAAAATATTTTTTTTGGAGTCATAATGATTGGAGTCAGTAGGGCATAAATTGGCACCACGTGAAGATTTATGCAAGTCCTCAGTAAATCCTGGTTCTTGGGGGGGTTATTCTTGCAGACCTACAGTTTGAAGATTCAGTCTTTTGAGAGTCAGTCACACTTCCTCTGTAGGGGGGTGTGAGATGTCATGAAACTCATTCCAGAAAGAGCCTTCATCCAGACGGAGAAACACTGATTTTCCCTGGGCTTTTCAGTACTTTCTGTGATACCATTTTGTTGATTATCCTTGATCCTGGTCTGTCTGGTTCTGTTTGGGATGTTGTTCATGTGAAGGGAGCCTGCAACAAACCCATCTGCAAAAGCAGTGGACTCAGCTTGTAAAAACTGAAATGTGTCATGAGACAGAATGTTTCTTTCCAGGTTTTTCCTTTTTTTTTTTTCTTAAATTTCGGATTTTTCTTCGTTTAGTTAATGGTGTGCAATCATTGCAGCAGCCTGTGAAACAAGCATTGTAACATCTGCACGTTATTCACAAACCGTTGTTGCTGTGTGGAGAAAAGTATCTCCCACTGACTTCTCCCACCTCACAGTCTGGCACAGTGCTGGTGGACAGGAGACTGACAGAACAGAAAGCAACCTCAGAAAACTGATAATTGAAAATGGGAAGTTAGATTCAAACTTGGATTAATTTGCCAATCCCAGCTCTTTGGCTGCTGCTGCTTTTAAAAGTTTTGGAGGTCTGATTTATGTGTGGGGTTTTGTGTGGTGTTCTCTTTGCCTGCCAAGTTTTCCCAAATGTCACGGGTTTATTTCACATCCCATCCAGTCTCCCTGGCTCATCCAGTGTTCTTGTCAGGGGATATCTCTGTGGTGCTGTGGGCATGAAGCAAACTCAGAAAGAAAAAATGTGTTATTTGTTTTTGTCATTTGCAAGTTATTTAAGAATTCCGTTGCCTGGAAGAGGAACAGCAGAATTAGCAATTAGTCAGTTTTCTTCTTGTTATGTAGAATTCTGTCATATGACATCTCCAAGTATCCTCATTCGTATCAGTGAAATTACTGAGAAAGTAAAAGAAAAGCCGTATATTGGAATGTAGAAGGAGCCAGCAATGTGCCTGCATGGCAGAGAAGCTGGATGGTGTGCTGGGCTGCTTGAGGAGTGTTGCTGGCAGGTGGAGTGGATCCTTCTGCCTGCTTGGCGCTGGGAAGGCCACACTGGAGTTCTGGGTCCCAGCACAAGGGAGATGTGGCACTGCTTAACCTGGAGAGGAGAAGGCTCAGGGGATCCTCCTCAATGTGCCTGAGTACCTGGGGACAGGGACCTTTCAGCAGTGCCTGGTGACAGGACGAGAGGCACTGGGCACGTGGGGCACAAACTGGCATGCAGGAGGTTCCCTCTGATCAGGAAACGTCTCCCACTGTGAGGCTGACTGGGCACTGGTTACCTGGCAGAGTTCTGGGCTCTCTGGGCTGTGCAGAAGCTGGCTGGACATTGTCCTGGGCAGCTCTAGGTGTCTCTGCTTGATGTCCAGAGGTCCTGTCCATCCTCAGCAGCCTGAGGGTTAATTATGCTGATGCCTTAGGTTTTAACTTTTATATTTTTAAATCCTGTACTGCCTGGTGTGTAACTCTGAAGTTTCTTGCAGCCTGTTGACTTCTGCTCTCTTGTGCTGGGTAGACATAACAAAGCCTCTCTGGGCCTGCTCTCCAAGGACACTCAGACCATCCTAGGCCCAAGAAGTATAAATCAAAAGGCTCTGAGAGGGGGGCAAACTGAGGGGAAGTTACATGATTAAACTGAAGCTTTAATTGGAGAATTAACCCTGATGTGCAAATGAACCAAACCTATAAAAGTGTGAAGAACTCGTGGCCTGCCGTCCATCTCGGCAGTGGCCTCTGGCTCCCCAGGGTGTACTTTTGAAGGCGTTTCAAATAAATTCCTTCCTTATTTCCTTACTCCTGTCTAGTCTCTGTTTTTAGATGGCCTCTCAAGGCATCAATGCAGCAGTGACAGTGTTACAGGTTCGTGTAACTTCTTCAGGTCTCAGCCTCTTCCTGCAGTGTCATTAAACACTTCAACAGAGATGAAAGAAGAGAACAGGAAAGGGATGAATATTATTTTACAGGGAGTAGTGATTGACATAATTAAATTAGCTAAGAGTCATGCCCTGTCATTTATATCAGCAACTGCCCAGTGTGATCTCTAAGCGTTTCAGGCTCCTACATGTTGATACACATAGATAACATCTGTGCCACAACAGTTAGGAAGTTTTGTCTTTTCCTTGTGTGAAGGATGAACTTGGGATTTAAATGAGCAGAAAATATCCTAAACCAGACAACAAATGCACAGCAACCCTCCTAATAGCAAACATCATTTAGTGCCAGGGAGAGGTTTTCTCTGTTGGAGATCTTAAAAAAGTAAAAAAATAAATTAGCCCTACTCTGTCAAGGACAGCAGAAATAAAATTTGAACCTATCTTGGAGCGATGGAATGGAGTAGTGAAATCTCAAGGTGCCCTTATTTAAATACTTGTCTAAAGACAAGGTTTAGGATTCTCTTGGAAATTTGTGTTGTCAGCTGAATGCATTGAAAAGATAAAATTCTCATGCAGAACTGAGCAGGATATGAACTATTTTAAAGCAGAATACCCTTATCTAAAAAAGCCCAACCAACCACAAACAAAAAAACCCCACAAAAAACCCCCAACAACCCAAAAGAGTGATCACTGTAGCCCAGTGTAGCCAAACTGATTAGCTCTTTGCTTTTCCTTCTTTCTACCTACACTCCTTGCCAGCAACACCTCTCTGAAAAAGAATTTTCACTCTGCTGCTTTCCTTGCTGTGCTAATCACCTGTATCTGAAAATATATCTTCAAAATTGTTCTACTGTGACAGGTCAGCAGATAAAAGTGGGATACCAGGGGGTAAATGCACTCACTAATAGACTTCCTTTCTGTAACCTAAGCAATATTCCAGAAAAAATACTTGGGTCATCATTGGTGTTAGGTTTGAAAATATTACTGGAAAATGAAGTCCTGTACTTTGTTGCTGGAGATGAGATTTTTTTTTTTTTTTGGTCTTAGGTTCTGGCTTTCCTGTCTCTCAGTTAATTTATGTGATAATTACCACCACAGTTGACTGACCAAAATCTTTAATGATAAAACTATAGGAGCCCAGGCACCATGGTGAGACTGAGCTATTAGTGCCTCTACGTGTGAGACACACAGAGTGCTTTGCCTTCTCATTCCTCCCTTTGTCACACAGCACAGAGTTACAAAGTGGAAATTCAAGCGTCACAAAATGCTGCCCACTCCTCGATTCGAGGTATGGCTGGTTTTCTGTGCCAGAGTGTGGCATTTCCATACTGCTGATCCCACCAATTTCCCATCAGCGCCGTTGCAGTATCACACCCTCGAAATGGGAGGTCAGAGCTTTGCAAATAGAGGCTGCTCTGCTCTAGGAACCTCTCAGAACTCGGTGGGCAGAGCGAGCTCTGAAACACGCTGAGTTATGCTGATGTGCACAAAAGGCAGAGCTGGCCATATTTCCATCTTTTTCACACTTGATGGCTTATGGTCTAATGGTGCTGTGCTATATATTATCTGTAAAAGGTGATTTCTCAGGTTGAACTTAAAAATTATTGAATTATTGATACATTTTAAGTCTGCATTAATGGCTTGGATGTGAATTTCTATATTTAACATAACCACTAATAATCTGGGCCCTGCCTAGGAAAGCATGTGGTCAATTATTTTTCCCATTATCTCATGTTTGTTTCAGTAAAAACGTGATTTGCAGTCATCTGATTTATTGAAATATGGGGATTTTTTGGCAATTTTAGTGTTGTAGAACAGAATGTGTATATTAATTTCCATGACCTAAGGATGACTTGAAGCAAAATGTTGTCCTTGCTAATAGCTGAATGCCTGCACAGCAAAAAATAAAACCCTCAGAAGGATCTTTGAAATTATTGAGCCATTGGTTGTTTCAGAGCAGTAATATCACAGCTTCAACAAAAAAATTCTTCACTGTGGAGCCCGGATCTAAAGCATCCAGAATCTCCCAGCATTTTCTCCTGGAGCTTAAATACTCTTGGTAATAAAATCCTGTAATACACATGAATACAAAAATAATATTGTTTTTACTGTTGGCTGGATCAGGCAGCTTCTCTGACTGGAAATTAATTGGTTTGTGTAGAGTTAGTTTTGTTTGCATCAGCTGGCCCTAATGTGATGAACTGGGCACCTGTGGGACCACTGTGACCAACATTTAGGAGCACAAAAGCAGTGCTGAGGAGAGCCCTGGAAAGGGCAGCCCTGCTACCTGGGTAGCTCTCTTTATCCAGGACACTGCCTTGGGATTTTAGCACAGCATCAGGAAGGTCAGGAAAGAGCTGCTGCATCTTCCTTCCCACTCCTAGGCCTTTTCTGCTTAAAAAAAAAATACCCAAAAAACCTTGAAATCTTGATTTTACACAGCCAGTCAGGGACTAGGAAACTGATTGGCAATGCTGATATCAACTTAAGTTTGCTTTTAAAATCAACAATATATTTCCAGCAGCAGTGCACGATAGCCAAGGTTTCAAAAGCAGAGTGCCAGAAGGATTCTCATGCCCAGGCCAACGACAGGGAAAGCTTTCTTTGAGAGACTTCATGAGACAAGTGGTTTCTCTGGCATCAGTGTTTGTCCTGATGCCAGAAGCCTTTCTGTGACAACAAGGCATGAAATTTCCCTCCAGCCTGGCATCTGGCTGCATTTGCTCAGTGTGGTGGGGACAGCCAGTTAAATAATACAAAGTGATTTTCAACAAGTTTAATGCACCTGATCTAGTTGATATCCTCTAGGACCACTCTGATACCCTTTACTGCTTTTTAGTGATTTTTTTTTTCCCCCTTGTGTAAAAAAAATAGGACTTGACTCTTAGTGGAACACTCTTGTCACTGAGGATGGGATGTTGACTTGTGGAACCAGACTCCAGTGTATAAAGCTAAGGGACAGATGAGCTATTCCAACATTCCCTGCAGAACTAGTGCTCTGAATGTAGGTTGCGGGTAATAAAAGCTGCTGTGTATTATTTTGGACAGAAGAACAGGGAAAAAACCCCTTTGATTTCTTTTTTTCTTGGAGCAGTGATTATAGGGGTGCTCAGTCTGTTCTTTAGGGATGCTCCATAAAGTGTTGGCACTCCTAGCTAATTTCTGGTTTTAAAAAAACCTTAAAAAACAAAATTAACAAAGCCAGCTCCACCACACCTTAACAAACCCATCCACTGCAACTACCAACCTCACTGGCCTTGAGAATAAATCCCCTACTATATTTTTTAACCATAAAATGAATTTTACAGTTGCAGCGCTTTTATTAAGCTTGAAAATGCGATCACCACCTCCTGTTGCCCGCCTTCTATACAACTGAAGTGTCATTTGAAGGAAGAGATGTAATTCATACCTTAGGAAAACATGGTGGTGAGGAGTTCTTTCTGGTACATTCTTCATGTTCTCACTGGGGTTGGCAACTTTCAATGCTCCTTGTGAGAAAGGCATCAAAGCCTGAAGGAGGAAATAAAGAAAGAGGGAGAGAGTAAGCTCAATATTGTTAGAGATGACTTTTTCTTGAGGCTGTTTTCACACTTCCTCAGGCAATCGGATTTAAAAAAAAAGTAGTCTGTAACATGAAGCCCACTTCTGGAGTCTGATAAGATAAAACTAGACGCGCCAAGAAATCTTTATTTCTCTGCACAGTTATTGGTTCATATCTCATATCCACAGATTAAAGCAGAAATTGATCTTGCTTTCAAAGAATTTTTATAATGCTGATTGTCAAGCACGGGTTAATTTGCTGAGTTCTTTTTCCTGCTCAACAAGTGGAGTGTTTTTGTTGTGGGGTTTTCTTCAGCTTTATATGAAAACACATCTTCATTCTGCTTTGAAGTGTTTTTTACGCATTAGTATGAAAATATGTACTACAAGTGGTTTTTAGCTATGTAGGCACTAATCTAATCTTACCATTTCAGTTTGCAAGATAATGTATTTCCTCTTTCATCATTGGGTTTAGACTTACTCTTTAAAAATAAAAAGGGTAAAAGGAGATAGGAGGCAAAAATTAGCTAAGCTGAAAGAACATGAAGAATTTTTTTTCCTCCTTGTCTTCCTAAACATACCTAAGTAATCCTCTGACAGGAGAGATGCCAGGAAAAAGTGCAGAAATATGTATGTAATGACCTTTGCTATTAAAATTAACATGTGCCTCCTGCACCTGTTCGGAAATGGTTTAACATTCTTCTGCCTGACTTCAGAAACACTGGGTAATTAAACAGTACTTTCAGTGAAGGTCAACTCTGAATTAGTAGTTCATTAAATTATTTGTCATGCTGAATGTTACTCCTGGTCACCAGTAGTGAATTCAAACAAAGAGCAGAGGAATGTAGTTTCTGTGCTCTCATTGCTGGGGAAATTTGTGTCTGAGTTGTTAGGTCACCCAGCAGGGAGGAGCCCTTGTGGCCAGCACAGAAAATCCTTGTTTGCACAGGGATTGGTAGAGGTGGCATGCTCAGAAACATCTCAGGAGTGTGCTGCCTGCTCTTATTTCAGCATATGCATGTAATAGCTCAATTGTCCTCTTCAGGCCCTGGAAAATGAGTTTGTGTTGGCAGGGCTTTCTCTTGTCATGTCACACCTTTTACACCAGCTACAAAGAGGGCCTGTGCCTTTTTATTGTAATTTTATGTGGTGGTAAAAGTTTGAGATGGAACAAATTATGACTTAGACATCCCCAGATTTAAAGCACCTGCTGAAACAAACCCAATTATGAAGTGGATAATTAAAACCAACTGTAAATACTGCAGTGTGTCCTGGGATGTGAACCACTTGGCATCAGATTTTCTTGCAAGTGAGAGGCAGCAGTGTATTTCTGTGAAGTCCTGATCTGAGTGTTCTCTCTTGCATTTCCAGCACTGGTCTTCAGCAGTTTTTCCCCGTAAGGATGGTCAATAGAGCTTAATGTTTCTCCTTGAGCCTGTAGGATTCACAGCTACAACAAAACTAGGTGCAGACACAATGTACAGTCTTTTTTCCATCCCAATTACAGATGTTCTTTAATTCATTTAGGACTTGAGTAAGGATTCTGTTTAAAATCAGTGTGAATTTAGGCTATAACCTGTCCTAATGCACCCTCAGTTGGATCAGAAACTCTGGCAGGTGCCAGGACATCCACGGGTGGCTCTGAGTCCATGGCAGCAGTCCCAGAGCACGTGCAGTCTGTCTGTCCCTGTGTCCCTCTGTCCCTGAGGCTGCCTCGGGAGTTGCCCTTGCAGGGATACAGGCAGGAGGCACCAGGGCATCTCTGCTCCCGT
This sequence comes from Coloeus monedula, assembly GCF_965178545.1. Lineage (NCBI taxonomy): Eukaryota > Metazoa > Chordata > Aves > Passeriformes > Corvidae > Coloeus > Coloeus monedula. The sequence continues at coordinate 13,158,067 of NC_138796.1, read as the reverse complement.
TGGGTGTGCCTGGATTAAACTGATCCAAACAGCTGTGAGACCTCTTCAATATTTATCATACTGTCCATATAATGAAACTCTGCTATTGGTAATTGCTAGGAGATTAAACCTTTCCAAAGACACAGTTAGTGAATACTAATGCCCTGCTCTCCAGAGGAGGGGATGTTGGGAGAGCTGGGGAGGGAAGAAGAAGGAAAATCATTCAGTGTTCAGGGGCTGTGATATGAGGGAAAACCTCATTATTTGTTCAAGGCACCAGCACAGGGTTTTTGTAGGCCAGATCAATCTACAGATGCTGTGTGAAAAAGAAGCATTACAGGACAGTGCATGTGAAACACTTTGGGTCTGAACCTTGGTCTGTTCCTGAGGGATCTGGATGGGCATTATTACCTGAACACTTGTTGCTGTGGTATTTACAGGGGGAAGGAAGAAACCTCTGCACTAACGAGATCCTGAGGTTGTTACTTTCTTGACATCATTTCTAAACCTGATCCTAACCCCTTTGGTTCTCCATGTATTTCAGTGCAGGTGCTCCTTGCACCTTTCAGTAGGTAGGACAGGAATATTGCATTATCCCGGCTCTGCCCCTATGGTTGGAGCAATTTCTGCCACCCCTCCTTGTTCCCCTGTTGTTTCCTATTGCTCAGTGTCAGTCACAGGCTTGGGAGGGGTGGAATGCAGGAGCTTCAGCAGGTGTGACACCTCCCCAAGCTGGCCTTGGGGATGGGCTCAGGATGGGCTGCCTTCAAATGCCCTGCCCAGAAAAATACATTAAACAGGGCAGAACAAGCAAAGTGCCCATTTTATAGAAAATTAAATCCCTTTCCAAACAGACAGGGAGAGGAGTCTTGTGTTGATCACCCATGTTACAGTGAGCTCAGTGGGGACAGAAGGGAAAGGTTCTTCCACCAGAGCCCTCCTGCCACAGACACAGGGAGGGCTCTGAGGCTGTGGGGACACATTTGTGTCAGCAAACTCCGCCACAGCCAAGAGAATTCTTTGGAAAGATTGGTAATGCCGTCCTTCCACGGGCAGATTAGGATTTTCCAGTCCAAACTGCAGTGGGATGGAGACTGTCAATGCACTCAGAGTGTCCTGGCGGCGCTGCCCACGCTGGATGGGGAATGTCCAGTGGCACGAGGTGGCAGCTGAGGTGCTCTGACACCATCACCCACAGTGAAGCTGCTGTGGATGACAACCCTGTAGCTGCAATTTGGTACTCTGTGCACGAAGAAGATGAGGTAGAGATCAAGTGACAGACTCTTTTTCAATGCCCCGTGCTAATGTGTGAATGGTAGTGTTATCCAAGCCCTGTGTGGCACAAAATATTTTTCTATTTATTATTTATATGTATTGCAAAAAACCCATGCAGAGTAGACAAGGGAATAAGTAAAGAATGGCACATAGTTGAATGGGAAGACCAATAGATGGATGATACAAATTAACAACTTTCTGTCTGGTTTCTTCAATAAGAATAGCTACATTTTATTAATGTATATTCAGACAAAGATACATTCACACACTAAATCAATTGCTTTTGGAAATAGTATTAAAACAAAGTAGAAAAGGGTATTTTGAGTGGTCAAGAAAATGGAAACTTCAAAAAATCTTTGTGAGGCTCACTGGAGATATTAAATTTTCTGTGGACTTTGTAAATTTATGTCCATTAGAAACTCCCAGACTCTAAATGACTTCTAAATTATATATCCTGTGAGGGTAAAATAAAAATCCAAGTTTTCATTTATATATATTAAAATTACAGCTGAGATCCATGATTTTATCATAGTGCCTCAATCCCATTAACATTGAGAGAAGTAAGATATTTAGATATCTTTGTGGAGAAATCCTACAAAATGAGGTTTTTAATGGACAATTTAATGAAAGCAATGCTGTGTGTGCAACAGCTGATGAAAAAAAAAAAAAAAAAAGGCAAGCAAACCCCTGGGAATAAATGGAACAAAGCAGGACAGGAAAGAGTTCTGAAGATTTGATATGTTATGGAATGAGTTTAGGGAAGGGAAATACTGAGTGAGCAGAGTGAGGAGGACACGGGGTGTCTGTGCAGCCTCACCAGCCCCTCTGTCTCTGGCTGCTGGGGGTTAATTCCACCAGGCTGTGGTGTCCTGGACATCAGCCCTGCTGAGACTGGGCTTGACCTGAGCTGGGGTTTCACATCTGCCACTCACATCACACTGCTGCTGCTTGGGGGCTTCAAGGGAAAGCAGAGCAGACAGCAGGTCTGTGAGTGTCAGGTAATATCCAGTACCTAGAACAATTACCCTGCTGATGCCCTGAGAGCCACATTGTAAAAGTGTAATTGAAATACTGTGTGGTGTTTTACAAAATGGCCCTGTTATGTGTGTTACATGAAAACGCAGGTAAAGGTTTTCCTGGAATAGGCTTAATGAAAATGAGGAATATCCTGGCTTTGACAGGCAGCTGAAAGAAATGTTGCTGTAGAGAGTTTAATCCTCTGCTCTTAGGTTTTCTCTTGGTTGTCTGAAAGCCACCACACCATTGAAGCACTGCAATGATTTCCTGAGGAGCACTGATGTTCCTGGTGTCTTGGACACAGTTTTTACTTCAGGCCCCTGGGAATGCTCTGGTAACAGCTCTGTGCTGTGGAGGGAGAATGAGAAAACTTCGCTGCAAGTAACAGTTGTTTGCAAGGCCAGAATGAGTCAACATAGGAAAGTACACTAGCTTGTGTGATGGTCTTTATACTTTTGACTGTATTTCTAAATTCCCTGGAAAAATGCTCCTTGAAGAAACTTAGGGATTACCTGGGAAGAAGAAAAGTTTTGCTATGAATTTTTCAGGAAATCCTCTCATGATTAATCTCTGTTTATACTTGAAATTTGTGTTCTCAGACAAATTTTCCCCGTGTTAAAGAAATAATTCTGCAGGAAAGAACAGAATGTCTGAGGAAGACAGCAAACACACACCTAAAATGGTAATTGAGTTTTAATGTTTTTGTGCTATGCTTACATCCATGTTTCCAAGAGCTGATTTGATTCTGTAGCAGTTTCTTCTTGGAAAAAACCAGCATGTTTATGAAGGTGTTGACTCATGGCAGAGCTAAAACTGAAAACATTTAAGTGTAACTCCTTCCATTAACAATAATGGAGTTCATGTTGTATCATTATCATGGTTGGAAAGCCTGTCAGGAAGGAAAAAAAGAAAAAAAAAAAAAAGCACTGCACACACTGATTTATATGGTTTTTATATGGAGAACATGTGTTGTTGATCCCAGCCGGACTATGAAGGGCACAGGCATTCCATTGCCAAGATTTAGGTGCCCTTTGAAAGTACAAAATCAGGTTTTGAGGCAAGGGTTAAAGTTACATCTTGACAACATACAGAAAATAAAAGGTGTGTAATGAGAAGAGAGAAAAGATACAAGGGAGAGGTCAGAAGAAGAATTTCTTTAACATCAGAAATCCTTTGTAGAACAAAAAGTGGCACAATAAATATGTTTAAGTCCAAGGGGGTAGTTGATGTCAGGCATTTGTATGGGAGAATTTCGTGTGAATTTTTAGGTTGCACATTGAAAATTCACCAACTCAGTGGGTGCTCATATCACCAAGGTCATGGATTTGAGCTGTGTACGGGTGATGCGCTGAAGAGTTGGACTCAAAAATCCTTTTGGGTCCCTTCCAACTCAGAATATCCTGTGAAATCCCTCTCAAAAGTGGCTGTGCTGCCTGGGCAGAAGTGCAATGGCTGTGGTGGCTGATGCAAAGAAAACTGAGTGATGAACTTGAGAGCAGAGGAGTATAATATGGCTTGGGCTGCAAGCTGGTGAAAAGTATGGGCTTGGACTGTGAACAAAAAATACTTTATTTACTACAAATGGGGTCATTCCCAATGGAAAGATGAAAAGAGGCTTATTTTCTCGTGCTCAGCCTGAGATGAGTCCAGGGGTACAGGATACTATGGTTCCAATCTTGACTTTGAATTGGACCCGAGAATAGTAATAAAACCAAAATTGTTCAAATAATTTAAGAAGAGAAATCCCTTCTGTGCTTATGCTCCCTATTTAAATTTCCTTAAAACAGCATTTCCCTCTTCTACCTGTGCTGCTGAGTTTTTAATACATCTATTTAAATGCAAATTTTGACTTTTGGTCTGTAATCACAAAAATGTTTGACATATAAATTTTTATCAGAAATGTAATTTTATAGAGAAGCAGTAATGGAGTGGTAGGCCACAAATACCAGAGTGATGCATTGCTCACCCTGTTTCAGTGAGGGGAACTGCCTGCTCCAGTGTCAGCTGATGGGAACGATTGTTTCCTAAATGCTCGACTTACCGAGATGTGTGTGGTGCTCTAAAGAACTTTCTAACTGTACTTGGAGTGTTTTCTTGTGTACCAAAAGCTCCCTGAGGACCATCATTTCTTTGTGTGCTCTGAATTGCCAGGATGGCAGTCCTGACTGTTGTATCTTCAAGAACAGAAGGATTTTTTCCAGCCTAGCATTTTTGTCTTGTTCACAGCAAGTTTATTGCCCTAGACTTGCCTGGCTGTGGGGTGTGTTTTACCAGCGTGGTGTTGAATCCAGTGCAGGTTGCTCTTTGCTTGCTGCTGGGTGTGTCATTTGTATTTTGTCTTCCCCACTCTCATCAGACAGTCAGGCCCTCGCCAGCCCCTGTCCAAGGTGTTGATGGCCACCAGCCCCGGTGTCCCTGCCAGGGCCACAGCTGCTGAGCAGGGTCACAGCTGCTCGCACTGACGGAGCTCCAGCTGCAGCAGACGAGGTCCTGTTTGCCAGAGCTGTCGTCCTGTCTGTCTCCCTAGGACTGATCCAACAGCACTCGGTGCTGGGCTGAGCAGTCACAGCAGCAGCAGGCCACAGGCGCCTTTGGCTCAGGGTTTGGCACAGCTGGGTGCCACTGCAGCCACAGATTCTTCCCTGTGAATCACAGAACAGGCTGAGCTGGCAGGGACCCACAGGATCATCCAGTGCAGCTCCAGCCCTGCACACACATCCCACCCATCCCACCAGTCCCACCCTGTGTGTCCCTGGGAGTGGTGTCCAGACGCTCCTGGAGCTCTGGCAGCCTCGGGGCCGTGCCCATTCCCTGGGGAGCCTGGGCAGTGCCCAGCACCCTCTGGGGAAGAACCTTTCCCTGCTCTCCAGCCTGAGCCTGCCCTGGCCCAGCTCCAGCCATTCCCTATGTCCTGTCCCTGGTCACAAGAGTGAAGAGATTGGTGCTGCCCCTCATGAGGATATTGAAGACCACAATGAGGTCTTCCCTCAGTCTCCTGTTCTCGAGGGTGAACAAACCAAGTGCCCTCAGCTGCTCCTCATGACTTCCTCTCCAGTCCCTTCCCCATCCTCATGGCCTCCTTTGGATGCTCTCTGATGGCTTCATGTGTTTTCTACGCTGTGGTGCCCCAAACTGCACCCAGAACCCGAGGTGAGGCAGCATTAGGAAGCACTATTTTCCAGTTTGTGTTGGGTGGTCAGTCATAGGGGCAGAGCAGAACATGGTGCCAGGCATGAAAGGAGTGTTAATCCCAGTACTGACTTCTGAAGGATCAATAATGTCTGAACATACACTCATTTTAAAGAAACACTATACCCATATATACCACAGCCAAGTCTGTGCCTCCCTGGGAGAGCAGGCTTATATTTACTTGATTCTAGAATTAAGTGAATGTAGGTAGCTGGTTTCATTTTACTTACTGTTTAAAATAGTTCTTATAATATCATGCCAAGAGTCAATATGAAATGTCAGATATTTTATTGTACTTTCAGTTATAGAAGAGAACACACCTTAGGTTCTGCACATTCTGCATTTTATGTTCCCTAGATGCCCTGGCATTAATTACATACTTCAGGTTCCGAATGACGGAGGATCTGAAGGGCACTGTGCTGCATTTTCATTCTCACCATCTCTATCTATTTTCTGAATTTAGACAGGTTACAAAGTGTTACTGAAGACTTGAGCAGTGTTGAAGCCATTTAAAAAATAGCAGTAACATATCAAGTGTATCAAATAGTCTGATTCCTTGCTGTTTGTCAAGGAACAAGGAATTGGGAGAGGAGGAAAATCTTAGGATTTGAACCAAAAGCTATTTGACTGCATTGAGAGTCTGGAGAAATTATTTCTTACCCACTCCACTCAGTGGGCTCGGTGCTGATTTCCCTGCTCACTGAGATGGTCCTGGGGCCTGTTTCATTGCCACTCATCTCTCCTGACTGGGCTTGCTTTGCTCTGCTAAGATCTGTTTATTCACTGCTGCTAAGGCTGGAGTGTGCTGGATCATTAGCTAACTGTTCAAGGTTAACCAACTTTTTTGTGCTGAAATGGCTTTTTATGAAACACCTTTTAAGGTTTTGAAAATACTTGGCGTTATCTTACCTTAAAACCTGAGATCTGAGTGCAGCCATCATCATATTTTTAGTGAGATTAAGATTTTGCTCTCTTTCCCCCTCTCTGTGTTGTAAAAACACATTATTTTTAGTCCATTTCTGCTTTATTCGTGTGCAAGGCCAACAAATGTCCTGAGCATATCTGTGAAGTGCTTTATTTTTCAAGTGCTTATGTAATTTGCTGGACACTCATGTTTAAATGCTTGCATATTGAAAAAAATAAGCATTTGTATATTCAGAAATACCACACTAGTGGTTCTCACTCCTCACTTTGGTCAACCTTTTTCCCTTAAGCACTGAGCAAATTTCATAGTGTAGTCATGCATTTTTTATAACAATTTTGACACTGGAAATTAATTGTAGGCTTGATCAAGATACATGTTCAATGACACATCCACACAGACCAAATTTCCTATAGAAGGTTATGATCAGTGTCAGCCAGTTTCCCTTTATTTGTGCTAGCCCTTTTTTAGGTTTTTATCCATGTTGTGGCCTTAGTTTTCGGAAATGTCTTCATCATTCTGGATCTTGAGAGTCTGTGTCCTCAAGTCGTCAAAGCACAGGAATATTGGTGTGCCAGTGCAGAGCAGGTACAGCACCAGGAGCATCCCCTGCACCTCTTAAGGTCCAGGAGGATTTTCAGATCATGCACTGTTCCCATGAGCCACTCCAGGACACCAGATTTAATACAATTAGCCTACTTCACCCTCCTTGTCATGTTTTGCCTTTTAAATTACCTAATTTTTCAGCTTAACATGCAGTAAACACTTCATTAGTCATTTTGGTCATGGTGTAGAAGGGATGGATGTGGGGGAAACGGGCTCACGATAGCTAAAGCCAAACCAGGGTTATAACCCAGATGAAATTCTGAAAAAGAGAAATCCTAAGAGGAAGAGAGAACTATTTTTATTAGCAGTTTATCCCCTTATGGTGACCTAGATACCTGTGCTGGTCTTGGGGAAGGGGAAGCCTGTTATTACCAAGCCCTGAAGGAAGCTCTCTGTGCTGATCTTAGGCTGCAGAGGAAGCAGGGCAAAAAGGGAATGTGAAAAGGGAGTTTGCAGGTAACAGCTTCAAGCTGTAATGCAGCTTTTCAGACCTGTTTTAAGGTATTTAATATATATATTTGCTATCATGCATTTTTTTAAATACTTGTCAATATTTTATTTCAGATGGCAAATAGATCGTTAATGGTGAAACTTCTATCACCTGCTGTATGAGAGGAGATAGCATATATTAAATGTTTACTTCTGGATGCAGATTTGTGGTGCTCAGTCCTATGCCAAGATATTGTTCAAGTTGAATTGCTTGAGGGCAGGCACACGTAAACAAATCACTCACTGTTTGATCCAATGCCCAGATGGAGTTCCTGACAGTAATCAGCAGCTGGCCAGAGGGATGGGGCAGTGCCAGTGCACTCTTCATGTCTTCACAGGGCTCTGAGTTATTCCTGATGGGTGTCAGGGCTGAAAAGTTTGTGAACTCCACAGTGTCACACCCCGTGACTGACCCGTGGTGGTTTGGGGTTTGTGTAGATCAAGGCACTCCCATTCAGTGTTGGCCACATCAGTTCCTGCATGGAAGAGGCTTCTGCAGTGCTGGGATCCTGAACTGAAAATAAAGGAGCAAGAGGATAAAAGGAACAGAAATAGGTGTATTTCTCCCTCTTTTAAAGCCTTCACAGAGCATTGCTGGATTTATGCCCTGTTGGCAAAGCTGAGTTATTTTTGTAATTATTGCACTTTGTGCACCTCTCAACTGGACTTAGTAAAAGTCCACTAGGTAGAAGTAAAGTTGTGCTTGCTAGGCAAGCCAAAATCCAAAATACCAGCAGGACTGAATGCAAACGTAAGTTTTCAAAGAGAAAAATCTAAGAAACAAAGCATCTACTTTTACTTTAGTGTTAGAACTATTATAGCTATAAATCTGAATTCACTGCCATTACTCATTCCTCTAAGGTGTTGATTTTATAAAAGCGATGCTAGGGAAAAAACCCACCCAGAAGTGAATTAAAATCTAAATCTGAAGTTATCACACAAATGTTTGCTATTTATACTGTCCATCTGTCTATGGTGCCTGACAGATAATCAATATATTCTTACTAAAAGAAAAAAAAATCCTGTTGCTCTGGAGAAACACAGCACTGAGCCCAGCTAGAAGTTCCTGTAATACTCTGGCAGCTCTCTGTGCATAGCTGTGTTTGTAGAGTGGTCTGAGAAACAAGGGCAGATGAATATTTTCTAATAACTGAATAGTCAAATAGCATGATTGAAAGCAAGAACAAAACATCTGTGTCCTAAACTCTGTGTTCTTGGGCAGAGGCAGCTTGGGGCTGTGAGGAGTGGGCAGTGCTGCCTGCTCTCAGTTGCACTAACACTGATTTATTTATGTTTTTTGCGTGGGGGAAATGTTTGCATTTTGCTGCTGAGGTTTGGAAGAAATTCAGGTTTGCTTGCTTGGTGATCAGCAAGCTGTTGTGTGGAGCTCAATTATTATGGTCCCAGTTTTTCCCTCCTCGTGGGCCTTTCTATTGAAATTTGGGGCTTTTCAGGGGGCTGGTTTCAGTAGGAGGTTGGTTCTGTCTTTTGGTGGAAAGACTGCATAAACTCCAGCTTCTGCAGATGACTCATGTATCACAGCTAATCAGAGCCACAGTGGTTCTTCATACATCTGATTATCTCTGTTTGTAGCAGGCTTATTTTCATTAGGGAAGCAAACTCTAAAGCTATAATAATCCAGTAAATTATTATGTACAGTTGTATAGATGTGAGTTGAACTTTTTTCTTGGTATCAAAGAGAAATGGTCACTGCAATGAGACAAATTCTACTCGTATTGGTGCAAGTCCATGAACAACTAAATATGTAAAATGAAATACTTTTTCTCATATACTCTTCAGGTTTTGCAGAATGCTATTTTTTTGTCTGGTTTTCAGCTCATGATAAACTTCTGTGGTTAGAATCTTCTAGCTGAATCTGAAAGGTTTTTGCAGGTCTTTGAAGTACAAGCCTTTATCTAGTTTGGGATGTGTGGCTCTTCTTAGCAAGTTAATAGAATCTACCTCCTGAGACATACAGGGTAAAATGTTAAATAAATGCATTATTATTACATTAAATCTCAGGGAAAAAAATAGCCAGTTTGGAAATAAATTTTTGTTATTGAGTGACTTCTCAGGATTTTGAGGGTTCAGCCAAAACAAAATTGAAATAGTTATAATGAAAAAAAACTTGCAGCACACAAGTTCTGTTTAGCCCTGTTTAGTGCTATTAGGTGAGGCATTTTTAATCTTTTGGAAGGTGAGTTTGAGAGTTAATTGTTGATTTTGTTGGTTTTAGAAGTACATCAACATAATGAATTCTTGACCTGATGAAAGAACAATGAACAGGTTCAGCTTTGAATTTTCAGGAGTGCCACATCTGTGCAGTTTGTCTGTTTTGGCATTATGAGGTCTAGAGCTAAGAGCAGCCCACCAGCAGGACTCTGCTGTTATCTGCATAAACACCAAAGCTGTGACAACAGTGACTGCATAGCTGCTTTAAACAAGTTAATCATGAATAAAAGTGCTGGGGTACATTAAAAATGGAACTAAAAGCAGAGGGGAAGGAGATGCCTTTGACTGGTGGTGTGGAGTAAGTCCTGCTGATTTTGATTGTTTAGCTGTAATTGTTACCACATCGTGCAGCCAGCAGCAATCCACAGAGGCATCCACAAGTTACCTGTAAGTAGCTGGGTTTGCAGAGGGAGACAGTTTTTCCCTGCCACTTGTCACTGGCTGTACCAGGTCCCTCTGGTGGCTCTGTTCCAGGGAGCTGCTGTGAGCCCCTGGCATGTGCATCCCCCGTGCCCCTGGAGCTGTCCCCCTGCTCGTCCCATGCCCATGGCAGGATGCAGAGGCAAACCACGGGCAGCAGCCTCTGCTTTTATTCTTAATGTACTGGCACACAGAAAATGCCCAAAATACCTCATGCAAAAAAAAAAAAAAAAAAAAAAAAAAAAAAAAAAAAAAAAAAAAGTTACAAACCAAAATCAAAAACGTGCCGAGAATATTTAGTAATTCATTTTGCAATTAGAAATTTGCTGGTCATTGTCCTTCCCTGGTACAGAGTTGAGTAGTGATTGAAGCCAGAATGGAAGAGACATTGTCTTTTAAAGTCATTCTGTCAAATCATTTAAATTAGTATAAAGGCCAATTCATACAATTTCAGAAAATATTGTTTGTGTCTTTTCCCACTGTTCCCAGATTTTGAAAAGTTATTGCTTATGTCTCAAGGAAAGAATTCCAAGTGCTGTGAGAGAACAGGCAGCTCCCTGCACAAATACACAGCACCGGTTCTGCATGAGAAACAGCGCTGAACTTTGTAGGAAGAGTATTTTGAGCAGGTCCAGTTGATAAGCACTCCAGAATCAATATTTCATGTTATTCTACTATACAAATATAACACTGATAGCGGCAGCACTACAAGAGGCTGGAAACAAGTCAATGTCACAGGCAGTTGGCATTCAGGCTGCATGTCCAGGAGGCAGCTCCTGCATCTCTTGCTGTGCTTCGGTCAGGGCACCGTGTGATTGAGTGGCAACACCAGCCATGCTCACAGCAGCTCTGGGTAAGTCTTCCTAACCTTCTGCACTCTTTACTGGAGCCACACTGTGAAATTTCTATAGAAAGACTTATGCTGAGTTTTTCTGTTTTACTTAAACTGAATCACTGTGTTTAAAGGATTGATTTTAATGCCCTGAAATCAAAATTTTGTTACTGATCTTGAAATAGACCAACTGCAAATATTTTGCTCAGGTTTTGAATCAGATAATGCTCTAGTTTTGAATCAGATAATTCTCTCACAATAAAGACTCTGGAAATTCTCTGTAAGGAAGAACAGCGCTCTTTGGCATTTATATTTTTTGGTTAGAGGATGTAGCAATGGGAAGACAGAATAATGAATTGTCAGGAAGGCAGGGAAGTTAGAGGAATATAACTGGTGCTTATGCCCATTATTGTTGCAGGTTTTTGACATTTAAAGTGGTTTGCAACTCTTCTCTTATCAGAGCTAATGCCAGACAATCAGTCACCCTCGCACAGCAGTTCTGTGCCTCACTGTTAGTAATGCTGCTGATAATTGATGTGCAGCAGCAGAATTTATAAATGAAATTAGCTCCCCAAAGTTTCAAGTATGACTGTGATTGAAGCAGTAATGATAGAGTTCATACGAGTACGTTTGCCATTTATCTAAATGTATCATTACTGACAGTGCTTTTTTGTTAACATTTTGTTATCCTTATTCATGTCATTGTTATAATGTCCTCTCAGATACCTGCAAATTAAACTGACTTGTACTCAATGCTGATCCTTCCTGCTCACCCCTGCACCTCCTTCTTTGGAATTAATTTGTGCAACGTTTGATTTTTAAGATCTCTGGGAGCATCTCCAACATAGTCAGAAGGAATGTGCTGTTCAAATAACTGGGGAACAGCTTTGGCTTTCTTGTCAGTGAAGGCTTTTCCATGCTTTATTTATCAGGAAGACACAATATTAGCATTTTAATTCAAAATTCAGAAAGTTGGTTTTAGCTACAAAGAACAGTCAATAGAAATAGAATTTTTAGCAATCCAGCAATGTTTCAGACTTTGGATTCAAAATCAAGAAACCCCCACATCACCATGGATTTGATAATATCTTTAGCTAATCCTGGAGACTCTTTTTTAAAAACTCTTATATACAATTACTGAAGGAGACATAATTTTGGTGAAGATTCCATGGTAAACTGAAAATAAAGTGATTAAACATAAGTTGAGTCAAATAGATCCTGATTTAAAAAAAAAAAAATCATGTATCTTTTTTCTAAATGTTCAAAACCAGAAGTTGATTATCTCATTTTGTGATGATTTTCTCTTGTTCCAGTTACTTCTACATGTAGAGATTTTAAAGGGCTGTAGGACAGAAGGTTTTTGGTATTAATGAATATCAAAGAATTTGTTACAGAAAGTTTCATCCCCGTTCTGTTTAGCAAAAACCCAGAAATTCTGTGCAAAGAGGCAAGGTTAGAATAGTTCAAATAACCTCGATTGAGTTTAAGGATAGATAAGTACATATGGTTTGCTCTTTTTTTGTTTGTTTGGGGTTTTCTTTGTTTGCTTTTTTTTTTTTTTTTTTTGTTTGTTTGTTTGTTTTAGTAGACATTTCTCTAATAAACTATATTGAGGTCTGAAAAGGAAAAGGTTATATTTGTATGTTTCCCATCACTGGAGTAATTTTTCTGAAATTTCAGTAAAGATGAGGAAAAAATTCCAGCAATTTAAATCAGAAAATATGTATAAATTCATAGAAATGCTTGTTTTTAGAAACCCATCCAACCCTCAGCACTGATTTTAGTTCTCAGAACTGTTTTGCTTTAATCCCTTTCCAGCCACAAATTAAAGTGAAGAAAATATTTACAGTGCATCTACTGTATACCAAGGGAACAGTCCGCACTTCCTGGCCTGGCTGGTATCTTTTGTGTTTTTTACCTCATGAGGAGGCTGAAATGAACTAACACAAACATGATTTCAGAAGGTTATGCCTCATTTCAGTGGGGCTTGTTTCAGTCTCTGCAGCACAAGAACTGGAGGGCTTCCAGTTTATTCTCTTTTTTAGAGCAGGAGCCGTCATCTTTGAGCATGTTCAGCAAATTCAGTATCATAAGGAGACGAGACAACGGGATCAAACAGGATCTCTCTTGCTCAAAATACTGTAGAATATCCTATAGTCACATAGATGGTTCTGCCTTTTTGGCAGTGTTTGACTATTGGGACCCAAAGGAGGTGAAGAAGCTGTAGCTTTGACTCAGATTTAAATCTTCGCATGTTTAGTATTTTGGGGGGATTTTCACCTGGATTTCTTGTAGGAAGACAGTAGTGTTTGATTTCCTGGACACCTTTATTTTGAAGTGTTGCCTTTAACAACACATAATTTGTGACACCAGGTTTTGGGTGCTTCATTGAATGTAGTTTATTCTTCTAGTGGTTTATATATAATTTCTAATGTACTAATTGATACACCAGACAAGTTCAGTGAAGTCCAGGACACAACCTCCCCAGGGTTTTGCCAGCCATCTAATTTATATGAATTTCCTCTAAGTCATGACAGTGATGCTTTAATCCATTAAAATCCACATGGAAATTTAAAGACAGAACACATTTCTTAGTTTCCAAGCACTGAAGTGTAAAACTTTCAAATGCTAGTGTTTAATTACATGACAACCCACTGCCTGTGCCATGGTGGTGGGGATGGGGAGCATGGGACCAGCTCAGTCCTCTGCCTGTTGGTGGCACAATGCTGAGGAGGGGTTCAGCTCCTGCTGCTCAGGGCCTGTGCAGAGATGTAAGGACAAGGCCTCTGTTGGAAGTTCTTGGAAAAGATGAATCAGTAGCTTGTTTTGGCTGCTTAATACTTGGTGGGGATTAGGCATTCATCATTTCCATGTCTGTATTGCCATCCCTAGAGACACTCCACTTAAAGTAAGGGGAGTAGGAATTTTAGAGTGTGCCTTGGAATAGCAGAAATCAAAGTCAGGTGAAGATTGTTAAAGAGCTGTCTCTGTGCTCCCCCATAACAAGGTTGAGCTCTCTACAGGGGCGTAACCACAGTCTCACAGTCTCAGGTGCCTTTCTGTGAACTTCTCAGAAGGCCAAAGTCTTGCCCTCCACTTTTTCTTTTGGCAGGATCCATGACCCCTCTGGATAAATATTTGGAAGTCAGGTGTTAAGCTGAAGGACACCATTCAAGGAATGTTCAGGAACAGAGAGTTAGAGAAGTCCATCTCTACCACAGCTGGCCTCCAAGGGAGATGCTGAAAAGAAGGGACACTTTTGCTGAAATGTCAGCAAACCTGTGATTTAGCTTTGTGGTTTGTTTTTAAGTCTTTATTAACTCAATCCATAAACTAGTTACCAAAATGGTAACAGCAGCAGTTGTCTCTGCTTGTAGCAGGAAGGACTTTTCATAAAAGTTAATCTTCCCTGAGCAAACAAATTTTAATCTGTGGGTTCCATCATCTTCTGCTTTTTAATAGTATTGCTCTTTTAATATCACTTCTTTTCTAACAAGATCATACCCTGCTCCCTTAGGCCATGTTAAAAAGGTCAGCCACTGAGTGGTATTTTAATTTAAATAAAGAGTGAAAGACAGAGGGTTTTTTGCTAGAATACTAAAAGATCACCTATTTAAATCTTCCTTTTAGAGTCTGTTTAACTATCTTTCTTTGAGGCTTTTTCTATGACCTTCAACATAATTTAAACTTAATTTTTAATTCATTATTCATGCCATTAAATACTGAAACCCGTTTCTTGCTGCAGTTTATTTCTCTGTTAAATGCATCTGTTGTATTGGTTTTGTTTGGTTCTGTAATGAATTCTGATGTACTGGCATTTAAAACACAATAGAGGAGAATGCTTCTTTTGAGGGTAAAAAACCCTCAAGTGTAAACGTTGGATTACATCAACAGCATTGTTTAAGGTAAAATAAGGGGGCAGGGCAAAGACAGGTTGAGCTTGGGGCCTCTTACCTCGATAAATTCTGTGTAAATGACACTGTCCTGTGCTGCCCTGCGTGGGCTGGGAACGGGCTGCTCCGAGTGTTCCGAATTTCTGAAGTGCTTCAGCTTCATGCAGCAATAACTGTGGCAGCTCCACTGACACCCTGACACCTGCTCTACATCATTGTTTTGGCTTTTCCATTTTTTTCTCGCTTGGTAATTGAGTTTCATGACTTGGTGCAGGCGATGGAATGAACTGCAGATAGTTATGTTATTATAGATTAGCCATAGTGATACTGGGGTTTGTAGAGACCTGATATGCTGCAGGAAAGCACCCAGAACTAATATTGCCGAATAAAGGAAATAAATTAAGCCCTTAAAATGATGTATTTTCATTGCCAGGGACCAGGTTTTTCCACCCCTCCTAAAGCTGAGGAGCTGGTATCTAATTTGCTGTACCCAAGTAAGAGTTGCACCCTTGCAAAGCACTGTGGAGATGATCCATAGATTCTCATCACTAGCACATGCTCAGTTATTTTTTTGTTGTCTGTCAGCATTCAGTTACTTTAGTAATACAAACTATTTCTGTATCTTTCCTCAGTTGATTCAATGGCCTTAAGTGTGGCACATTCACAAGCAGTTGGGTAAATGAGGGAAAAATCCAGCGTTCTGTTGCTGTCGCTTTCCAGAATTTTTGTCTGACAGTCATTAGAAGTACAAGTTAATTGGAGAAACTTTGAAAGAGAGTGCAATGAACAATTAAGAAAAAAAAGGTGCCAAAGAAAACATGGTTAAGTTGTAAGAGTGAAGTGGCAGAGCTATAATATTTTACAGTGTTGCTTCGGTGCTTTTTTTAAAGCAGGGGAGAGAAAGAAAGCATTTCCCTGAAGCACAAAGTTTCCCTAAATTTGGGACAGTTCCATAGGTGGCAGGAGCACGGATGCCATGTGACTCTGGGCCACTGTCAGCGCTGTCACAGTGACCTGCAACGCAGCTGGGTACCCCTGCAGGCCCCTGAGCCGGGAGTGACATGGTCCTGCAGCTCTGGATTCCCTTGGAGCTCCCTGAGCCATGGGTGCCACTGTGGCTCTGGATTCCCTTGGAGCTCCCTGAGCTGTGGGTGACACTGTGGCTCTGGATTCCCTTGGAGCTCCCTGAGCTGTGGGTGACACTGTGGCTCTGGATTCCCTTGGAGCTCCCTGAGCCATGGGTGCCACTGTGGCTCTGGATTCCCTTGGAGCTCCCTGAGCCGTGGGTGCCACTGTGGCTCTGGATTCCCTTGGAGCTCCCTGAGCCGTGGGTGACACTGTGGCTCTGGATTCCCTTAGAGCTCCCTGAGCTGTGGGTGACACTGTGGCTCTCTGTCTGGCTCTGTGGGGCCACACCAGCCACTGCTGAGTCAGCAGGGCTGTGACATCCCTGCCTTCTTCCTTCTCCCCATTCTGGACCACATCCAAGGAAATGCAATATCTGGCAGTTTCCAGTGATGGCCATGCCACAGGCCCTGCTCGTGGTATTTGGGAAGAGAATTTCAGCTCATCACTGGTGATACTTTCCTGTGCCTAAGCACACCTGAGGTAACTTTGCATCCCCCCCCAAGCCAGCCCAACAGGCATTATCATCCTTTCCCAATAATCCTGGGAAGCCAACACTCCACAGGAAGCTCTTCAGCTGATGTCCCCTTTGCTTAACAAACACCAGCATGGCCCCTGCCGTCCCCAGGCTGCCAGGGAAAATTAATGGGCTCCACAGCTGTCTTCAGTTAATGGAATCCATATATTCTGTCACCCTGGAAGACCTCCCTGTGAAATTACCTCCCCTTTCGTTGCTCTTTGAGAAGAGTTATTGTATGGAAGCTAAACTGGGATTGGGTGCTTTTATCCACAAGATATATATATATATATATATATATATATATATATATATATATATTTTCATTTATCCCCCTTTTTTTTTTATCCTCTCTTTCCCACATCCTTTCAACATCTTGAAGGAAGGAGATAATTTTCTGTACTGCATTAGGCCAGAATTTAAACAGCATTAGTAAAAATACCAGCTTTCTACTGTACCATTCTCAATTCTGTTTTGAAAAATACTGCCTTACTCTTATAATGGATAGGATGTGTGTCTTGGACCATATGGCTGCTTATATGGGCTGTTTGGGATTCCCTGTTGCTTTTACCATTTATGTTGTTGCTTTGGAAATTGCTGGTATGATGTTCTTAATTAAAAACATTTAAACTGTGAAATACAGCTAGATCTAGGGCTGCCGGAATTTTGTGTCAAGATTTATATGAAATATATGCAGAGAACCACTTTATTGGGCGTGTAGACAGAAGATAAAAAAAGACCCTTTTTCTTATGTCTATTTCGAGTTTATTTTAATGTCATCAGTGTAAATATAGTTCTGTTAATTTTTCTAAATGATACTGTACACGTGCTTTTCTCAGTTTACATAAAAGTAGTATTTGTGGAAAGCTTGAGATAAAAATTATCTTCCAATTTGTCAGAAAAATTAATCTCCTGTTTCCATTCCAAAAGACCAAGATGGATAATCTGGAGCTTGTGAAGGGGCTTGTATTAAATTAATTCTTCACAAAATTTTTGTGTATTTCTGAGCTGAGCTGTCACTAAAAAATGCGATTATGTTAAGGTAGCGTTGTCTTCCCGAGATTCAGAAGTTTGTTTGATAAATGACCAATCTCGGGATTCTCAACACAGAATTTCAGAGCTGGAGTGATTTTACACCCCATTGGTGGTGCTCTGATTTGTGCTATTGTCCTTGACAAGCGAGGTTTGCTGGGGCACAGCCACAACCTTCATGTAAAACAGTTCTGTCACCCGTTCGGGTTCTGCGTCAGAAAAAGGCTTCACTCTGCTACTGATCCTTACTACACATGCTTGCTAAATAACAGATTTTTAAAGCTGGTTTTTTCCTTCACAACTATGCAGTGTAACACGTTCACTCATAACCAAAGCTCTGTGGTGAGCTCAGCCAAGCCCAGGGTCTGCAGGGTGAGGCCAAACCTCACCGTGTGCCCAGGCCCTGGTGGGGGACTCTCAGGTTTTTATGCTGGACAGATCTGAGTGTGTGGCCCCCTTCAGCAGTGCCTGCATAAGTGTTCAAAAGTCACCAGGCAAGCCATAAAAAAGGTGAAGTTTATGAGAGTGATTATTCCATTTCTTTATCCATCTCCTCTACAACGAACCCGCACTGGGGCCCCTTTCTGAGCCCACACAGATGAGTTCAAAATACCACCTCTCCATGGTGTTAAATATGTACCTTTTTTTCTTGGTTAATTAATAGAGCCTCTTTACTGTGCCTTTTCCTCAAATTGAGTCTTTTCTCATCCTTGGGTGAGGTCTTACTTTGGTATGTATACTCAAACCAGTCAGAGGTGCAGAATTTTTCTGAATAATAAAATTCCTGCTTTAGTCTAGATTTATTTCAAACCTTGTTGTGGTAATGCACAACATTTAAAAATTAATTACAGTCTTTTGAGTGACTTCTGGCAAATTTAAAATCAGTAATTTTTAAAAAAGCAAAATACCTTTTAAGAAGATAAATCCACTTAGAATCCATTTAGAAGTGCCTGGTACACTGTGCACAGAAGCCTCAGGCCCATCAGCTTCAGCATTTGTCCAACATGAACAAATTTTTTCCAGCATGAGCTTGTCTTTAACTGAGATGGAAAGTCAGTATCATTCTTTTTGCCCCTAAATGCTTTATTAAAAGTATATATTTTGTGTGAGCCTTTGCACCTACAGAGACTTTTCTTCCCTAGATGAATTGAAATGGTCCACACATGGATATAGAAGCTATTATTTTCCCAGCAGGATGTTAAACTGCTCATCAACTCTTGCAGAGCCAAAACACTTACGAAAACCATGCAGGTGAAGGAGCTGCAGCTCTAATAACCACGGGTCAGCATTTCATCTCCAGCCAGGAAATCTTTCCCCCCTTCAAAGAAGCTTTGCTCCCAAGACCTGGACACTTTATGCTGTAGAGAAGTGTTTTACTGGGGGCTGGAAATCATCAAAAAAGGCTCAACTTTTTTTGATGAAGCAGACACAGATTCTGCCTGTATCACTCTCCAGGTAGGATCTGGCTGCCACTGCCACTTTCTAGCCTTATTTTGCAGGGTGTTGCCAATTAAGCTATTTTAGATCCCACCCCTACACCCTCCCTCTCTGACGTAGACGCCATTAGGGTGATTTGAAAGGCAGAAAGAGGAAATCAGGTCAATCAATATTAAAATACATTTCTCAGTGTCGAGGAGGATTTGGTAAACTGGTTACCTCACTTGTGCCAGGAGTTATCCATAATGGTAGATTATACTGAGAAAACCTGATAATTCATATTTCTTCTTTCTGTTTTTATGTGTTTTTTTTGGTGGTTGGTTTGTTTGTGTGTTTGTTTTTCCCCAACTGTATAAGCATACAACTATGCCTATTATGAAAACTACAGTGATGGTGATTTTAAACTGATAGTATTGAAGAAAATGAAAACCAGACTGTAGTAAACCCAAAGAAATGGTATTGAGTGCTTGGACAGGGACTTTTCATGGGAACATGATAGGACAAAGGTGAATGGCTGTAAACTGAAGGAAGTTTCAATTAGAAATTAGGAAGAAATTCTTCCCTGTGAGGGTGGGGAGGCCCTGGCACAGGGTGCCCAGAGCAGCTGTGCCTGCCCCATCCCTGGAAGTGTCCAAGGCCAGGTTGGACAGGGCTTGGAGCAGCCTGGGACAGTGGAAGGGGTCCCTGCCCATGGCAGGAGGTGGAACTGAATAACCTTTAAAGGTCCCTTTCGACACAAACCATTCTATGATTCTGTGAACAGATTGCATTTAGTAGCACTCACATCATCTGTATTCTGTGACGTTTCAATGCCCTGTTAACCTGAGCTGTGGAAATCCATGTTAGCCTTTATACATACTCATGGAGGGCCTTTGCTGTGGTTTGTGTTCATCCCTTTTTGCTGACTTGGATTTTCTCCACCTTGCTATTTGTTCCTCTTTGTTTGCAGCAATTGTTGTCAAGTGCTTCGCAATCCTCACAGCTGACTGTGCTGCTTGCAGTTCCCATGGACAGTGAATGTTTTCCTAGCACTTCTCTCTTCATTCTGTACTAGTTGTCAGCTTTATAATTCCATTTATATTCATGGGGATGCCAACATAAATGAGAAATGTCTATAAACCCCCTCTTCTCCAGATTATAAATCAGTAACTGATGCTGTTTAGGACAAGATTCCTCTTACATGTGTCTTATTTCAGACTTAAATACTTCCAATGACTTTTTTTTCAGCGTCTGAATCTATCTCCTTCTGAACATATTTGACTAGATATGCCAAGTTCTATGTTTTTCTGGGAATACAAGATGCCCTATGCTATTAATCTTTTTGCAGCAATGATTGACTCAAATGGTTTGTGGGAAAAGGAAGAAAAACATATTTAGCAAAGATCTCTGGTTGAGTTGATTTGTCTCCCTGTGGCTCTGAGACGTACAATTCAGGTTTCTGCATGCTGCGGACACCCTTGTCAATGTATTGATGAAGGCCCGTGGGAATACAGCAGTTTTAAACAATACTTTAAAGCAGAAATTTCAGAGTACTTTATATGGATGATACTCTTTTTGTTCTCAGCAACTGTAAAATACAGCAAAACTGCAGAATATTTTATTTACGTTTTTAAATGATAGATGAATTTTCAGGATGCTCATTAAAATGGGAAATAGTAAATGATGAAAGGTTTTCTTTAATGGAAAGTAAAAATGTCATGACATCACCAGAATATATTGGAGAACAGGAAGCAGAGCAGCTCTTGCCCAGAATGCTGATGAGCAGGGCTGTTCAGGCTTTCTACTGCAGGAAGGAAGAATGTATTTTCTTTTTCTGTTGTATGTTGTTATATATTTATACACAAAAAAACTGTATAATGCAAAAGAAGTTATTTCATCTGTAATGTCCAAGAACTGCACGCAAGGCTGGGAGCAGCTGAAATTTGTTCATTAAAAGTTCATGGTCTGTTGACCTTTTCTCGTTCAAGCCTTGTATTGAGTCCATTCCTTATCTCTGCTGTGCATGGCAGATTGTTTAGCATATTTCTTGTGTAGAGAGTGACTTTGAGCATCACAAGGACCTCACTTGGCACTTGCAGGCATAAGCAGAATGTGTTTGAAAATGTTGCTGTGCTCTCTAGTGGATAATTTAGTTATAAATGTCTAAGAAATTAGTATCAACAACAGTTACCAATTTATATTTCACTTAACTGAAGGACCTGCAGTAAGACCTTCAGCACAAGGGCTCTGCTGAAGTGCAGGACTGTGTCTGCAGGGAACAGCTCACAGGTTTTACCACACACATTTCATTTCTGACATGTTTAAGGAGAGCCCACATTCTGTAGAAGCTTTTTTTAAAGACTGATTTTCAATGGTGCAGGCAGCAAGAGGACTTTGTTATTTTGACAGCCTATCTCAGATCACGAGAGATGATCTTACTCCTCATCTTGTTATTACCAACAGTCCTTGTCTCTTATTGCCACCAACCCTTGGTTGGCCCCTCAGGCACCCAGATTTCAGTGTCTGGGACATGCATCATCTTCTGGGATTCCACAACAGGGAGCAGTGTTTGCCTGCTCCTGACCTGTGATGGCACTTCTGGTACTATGACTGTTCTCTGGCTTAGTCAGTGAGCTTGTATTTGGCCTTCATATCTCCATTCTTATTTCCTTAAGTCTGTTCAAGTCTTTGTACTCCAGTCTGTGTTCTGCAGTCGTCAGGCAATTGTTTTCCAACTCTCTTCTTTCCAGCCCAACAGCCTTCTCTGGTGGTATCATGCAGAGTTCTCAGATAGTTCAGTGGTGATTTACACTGTGACTTTGGCTGTTATTCCAATTTTCCTCTCCTTTCCTTGGCCTGACAGTCATTCTGCATTGAAGGCCTGCCATTTTTGCCTATCTGAAGTAATTTCCACCTGCATTAAATTTATTGACCTTACTATTATTTGAAGATTTCTATACTAGAATTGGCACAAATAAAAATGTCTTTCCTGGGAAAACTTGATTTCTGGTGCTGTGGTATTGCTACCTGGTAGATTGGCTTCTCTGATATGGGCCCAGAAGAACAGTGGATAAAGATGCCTGGAATGGTGAATCATTGTTCTAATGACCAAATAACTGGAGCATCAGATTTGAATCAAATGACATCCTGTCCCATTTTGCAATAAAAATAATTTGGTCTGATTCTTCATTGAACTTCTCTTGTCAAGTTCACGACTGAAAAGCTGTGGAAACTTTTCCTCTTGTTTCAATGAATGTTTTCACAGAATTCCTAAAATCTGCTTGCAGTTGTAGCTGTCTGCATTTCTGCCTCTGTGTGCAGGTGGGTGGGGAGTAGTCCAGTTGTTATTGAGTTGTGCCCAGGCAAATGATTTCATATTGCCTTGGATACAGTAAAAGTTATCCCATCTTATGTAATTTTATTAGTCTTGATCAGTGTATGGTATAAGACTCATCCAGAGAATTAAATCCTGCTGTATTCTCACAGCTCTCCAAGTCTGGATTTGGAGCAGATTTAGTCTCTTTTCAAAGTCTTTGATGGAAAGATGTTTGTCTTCATCCACATGCCAGCCCCTCACTGCTCTAGGTGATTCAGCTATGACTGTTCAGATACCTTTTTTCAGTCTTCTGTTTGTAAATATGCAAACAAATTTAATAGGAAATAGGAAAGAGAATCTAGTTTTCCCTTTGGTGGTGTTTTTCTTCTTGATTTTGGCATTTAGATAAGATTTAATTTAGTTTCAGGTTTCATGCCGGATTTCAAGGTAATGATGAGTTTTAATTTTACATTTGTTGTTTTATGCTCTCATAGTAACAGCATGAATTCTACAATTTCAATAAATACTGCATAACTCCACCAGTTAGAAAACACAGTTTATTTGCTTGGGGCGATGTGTAGTTATAAAAATGTAAACAAACGCAAATATGGAATATTATGTTCTCTTGAAATACTAAGTTTTAAGGGTGTAGATGAAGCAGCCATTTAAAAATCCTAGAAGGGATATGTTGAGAAATCTGCAGAGTAGGTGTGACACTTGGAAGGCGTTTGTGTCATGAGGAGCAGCTGAAGCCACTGTGTGAAGTTGGAATGAAACAATAAAACTGCTAGAGCAGAGGTGATGTGATGGTCACTCACTTCTCTAGGTGTGCATGTTAATAAAAATAGGAGAATCTTTAACTGGTGTCATATTCCAAAAGTCATCCTACTCTGACTTCAGTTAGTGAAATCACCCAAACCCCACAGTTCTTAGAATAATATAAAAAAGACTTAATGATGTGTGAGAATTCACAAGAATACAGGAAAACTTCTTTAGTAAATTAAGCCTTACTCTTCCCACCTTATTAAAAGGTGATGGCACTTTACTGTCAAAGACCTGGCAGTCAGAGCCCTCCAGCCTGTCCTAAACAACCACTCTGGACAACTTCTCTACAAAATTGCTTCTGGCATTGCAATTCAAAAACATCTCTGGTGCTTTTCTATTTTCCAAATAATCACAATCAAGTTGTGCTGTACTTGCTTGTCTGTTAAGGATATTAAACGTATGTGCATAAAAAAAAATATATATATATAATGTTTATTCAGTACAGCAGATGTTCAGGGGAGCATCACTGAGGCTTGTGGGGTAATTTGGATCACTTGTTTTTCTTGGGTTCTCTCATTGATGGAATAATGGTGAACTGTATTTTTTTTTTTTAAGTCTCAGTAAATGTATTAGTCTGGGAACATTTATGTGATTTTTATATCTAGAAATATAAAAAAAAAATGTTTTGCAAATATATATATCTAAAAGGATAACCTCCTAAATCTTTTTGTTCTTTCTTTTGAACTTTCTGTTAGAATGAGATAGGACATCCTGAAGTTTTGAGTAATATTTTATTGAAATGCAGTAAAAAGTTGGCTTGCAGTTTTATTATTACTGTAATTTTCATTCAAAATTTTATATCCACAAATTAACTTTTTTCAGTTGAAGTCAATGTGGAATATGTTGCCCTGACTCGTGTCCTGAATTTTCACTCTTTTCGTTATGTGTTGTGCAGAGTGTGAATGCCACTTTGTTTTCCAGGTAAAATTAACACTTAATAGTGGTTTAGAGCCTTTTAGTTTATCTTCTGAATGGGGGGAAGGAGGGTTTTCCTAAAGAGAAGAAAGGGGAGCAAAGGCCATGAAATTATGTGAACCTCAGAACATACCAGGAGTGGCGGCATTTGGTAGGAACAATAATTCTAAAATCAGAAGGGGAGAGCCACTGATACTAGAATGAAATAGTAGTGCTGACTTTTTGTGTGCTTTTAACAAGAAGCCTGATCTCTCTGGAAGTTTGGTGGGAGTTGGTGTCTGGAGCAGGGATGTGGGCATAATATTATGGTGAAAGTGGAATTCACTGTTTCCTCATTTGGGATCTTGCGTTTCCTTTAGTGCCACCTCTAGCTCCGTGTGCTGTGTTGGACTTGTATCTTTATCCCAGGATCAGGCTGGAGAGCTCTCAGTGCATAAATAATGAGCTTTCATTTTCTGCCACTGAGAGTGGGCAGAAGGGCTCGTGGCCTCGATGGCCCAAACTGTCCCTGAGAAATCCGAGTTTACATTTCTGCTACAGTCACACCTTTGTGTGCCTTGAGCATCAGTCCTGGGAGGATGCTGGCAGCTGGCTGAGCACCGAGCTCCAGCTGCCTGCCAACACACATCTGCCCAGCCTCCTGCCACCTGTGCCAGCTTTGCATCCAGGAGAGTCTGTCAGCCCTCAAAATATTTGCTCTGTTTTCCCATATTGCCTGCGTTTTAAGAAATTCATCCCGATACAGATTCCTCAGGGCCAAATTTCTGTCACCCAGTTTCCAAGTTCTGTATAGATGCAATTGCTGCAGACAACCAGGTATGAGTGCCAAAAAAAAAAAATCACCTTATAGTCATAGAAATGTGTTTTATCCATTCTTCAGTTATTCCTGAGTTTCTGTGCACCCCATCCTTTTGAGCCAAAAAAATGTCCACTACAGCCAGGCACAGGGAATTGTGAAGCAGCAGAATTCAGTGCCCTCTTCCTTTTCCTGGTTTTCCATCCTGGAATTTGTTTCTCACCCTACCATCCCTGACCCATGCAGGGCAGAAAGGGGCTGGCTGTCTAAGTTTTACTTCACTGTCTTGTAAGGGACAGTGTGGCATGCACGTGTTTTGATCTGAGATTCCTGCCACTGAGACAGAGAAATGAGAAGTGAAATATCTGATGAACCTGTTTTCCTTGCCTCTAGTGAAAAATACATGGCAGCTTTGAGAAATCAAGTTCAAAAGAGTCATTATTCTGCCATTTGAATTAGTGAAATAAAAGTAAAGACTTCTTATTTTCTAACAGCTTATTTTCACAGTGGTTGTCTGATAATAACCACCACTTCAGTCACAGGGTCAGGGAGTTCACATGTCATTAGTACACTCTGAAAGCCTGCAATGCCTTTTTGATTTATTTATTTTTTGATTTAATCATTTTCTTGCTCTACAGTTTTGGGTGGAACCCTTGCAGTCTTAAAGCAGGGAATGCAGAGTTCTTTGCTGTCTTTGACAGTCCAGTTGTGCATCCAACAAGGAGAATTCTTTGAGGAATGGCACAGAGGATGTTGTTGCTATTGTGACTATTGAAATTATCTCACAAGTTTCGTGCTTTTTTACATGTACAAATAGTCTTGTGATGGGTAAGCCTCAGAAATGGGTAATTCTGAGTTAGAGAAAAATTTTTGAGCTTTACTTACCAAGATCTGCTGTTGGTTTGTGATCAGTTGTGCTCTGGGAGTCTTAAAGAATTGGAATGAGAATTCTGCTTACTAAACTGTAATAAAAAAATTTGTTCCACTTTGAGATCACTTTTTTTTTTAATAAAAACCCAAATGAAAAGTGCTCAGAGTATTTACTCTTCAGGTGACCTCAGCACAATTCACAGTTGTTCAGCAGGGGAAAAAAAGAATATCCAAGTTCTGATGTTCTACTTTATCTTTAAAAATATTCCACAAGACAAATAAAACCACTTATATTCATTTTTCTCCCCAGCCTGCTTCCATTACTCAGTAGTGAACAAGACATAAAGGTGATCTGAGCCTGAGAGTTTAACCAGAAATAAAATACAGGAATTCATCCTGGCCCTCACACTTAGGTTGTATTTCCTTTTAGAAAATTCTTTCACGTGCTCGTGGGATATCAGAGATAATGATGTGTTGAGTAGGAGCATTGAAATAAGACTCTCAGTCAATAAATTTGCTCAAAATGCAAGCAAGTGAAATAATCTATTGTCTGGTACAGCCGTTCAGTTACAGGGACATAGTTCAAATCATTTCAAAGCTTGGGCTCTAACAGAAATGGCTGGGTTGGAGTATAGCACACCAGAAATTAAATGTCATTTATGTCTGTTTGCAGGAATTTAGGACAGGGAGAAGAATTGAATTGAATTTAAAATTTTATTCTGAATATTATACTAAATTTACTTAAATTTATCCTATTAATGCTCAACTCGTAACCATTGTAAAGACTTCTGTTTAAAATCAAAATGTAAACAAAAAGCATTTTTGTCAGCAGAATGAGCTTCCATGAGAATTTTTAAAGCTGTTGATGCTTTTTTTTAATAGTTCAAAAGAGAAAATAATCTTTTTTTCATAGTGAACTTCCCATTATATATTAGACTGTCTGCTATAATAGCCCATGTTGATGTAGTCAGGGTAGTCCAATAGGTCCTGGATAATTCAGCTCAAAACTCATGGTAGAGAAGGATGTCTTTCTCAAAGAAGACTTAAATGACCCAGGTTTTGGTTTTTTTAAATTTTAATTTCTTGCCACGTTTATGATATTGGAAGTAGCAAGAATTGTCTCCCTTAATAGTGGCATTTACTTAAAATTTTTGTGTCAGAAGCAGAATCCTTTTGCTGCCTTAGTGGTTTATCCATTTTCTAGAATCTTTTCATGCTACTTTGCATGCAAACACTGTGCTGTCTGCAAGCTGGGCCATGGATGGGTTTTATACACAGGTCATTAAAGAACTTGCTTGTGCATCTCCAGATTTATTAAGTGACTTGAAGTGCCACTCTATCAAACCTTTGTATCCAATTAGTATTTCTCTCCCGTACAGAATAATTTCTTGAAAAATATTTGCAGTTTATGAAATTATATATGCAATTATATAGGCTTTTGGGTAATTACAAGTATATTTTAGTTTTTCAGTACATTTTATTATGCATTGTTATGAACTGTTTACAGCAGTTCTCACTGGCAGGGGAGAGGAGAGAGGGAGGGCAAATGGAGCTGAATGTGGAGTAAAACCAAGGGAAATCTCATATTAAAGATTCACCAATGAATCTTTACAGAGTTTATGCAAATCCAGTGGGTATTTTGTGAAAGTGTTAATGAGTGTCACATCCTGATTACTGCAGATTTCCCCTTGCATTTCCAACCGTACCAAATCCAATTGAAACTGCTAAAATTAACACCATGAGTCCCCAACATTTTGTCCGAAAAATGTGTGAAATTTGTTTTTAAAATATTGTGCACTCATTATTCTTGGAAACATCTTACGTGGATGTTGATATAAAATATGCTGTCTGCATTCCTTGATGGATGACAAACTTAGCATTGGTCTCCCTAAATCCTTCTGAAGGACCGTCTATTTTTGCACTGTGTTTTGCATCTCACTGTAAAGCAAACCCTATAATTAACTGCCCTGGCACTGAGGATCCTATTAGGAATGTTCTTGTTTACCAGCAGCTACCAGGAGCAGCCCTTTTTGTCACAGCACATGAATCCCAGAATGGTTTGGGTTGGAAGGGACCTTCAAGCCCACCCAGTCCCACCCCCTGCCATGGGTGGGGACACCTCCCACTATCCCAGGTTGCTCCACGCCCCATCCAACCTGGCCTTGGACACTTTCGGGGATCCAGGGGCAGCCACAGCTTCTATGGGAACCTGTGCCAGGGCCTCATCACCCTCACAATACAGGATTTCTTCCTGAGGTACGTGCTGGTCCTTTTGTTGTGTGTGAAGTGGGACCTGTGATGTGTGAGGTGACTCCAGACTCACTGATTTAGTTAATCTCAAAACCAAAAAAAGGTAAAAAAATTATATTAAATTTAAAAGAAAAGGAAAAAACCCAATCATTATGTTCCCCTTTAGGTGACAGTTATTTTCAGGGTTTTGAACACTTCAGCTAGCTCACTTCCCTGTCTCCCCCTTCCCTTTGCATTCTGTTGTGTGGGCCATCTCTCCTCTGAACCTCTCTCTCAGCTTTTGCTGGGTTTGAAGTTTTCAGACAATTTCATGTCCCTTTTGCTCTCTTATGACTCAGTTTGGCAAACATATTCTGATTTTATCCCTAGGCCAAAAAAGCCCTTGCAACTCATGAAAACAAATCCAGAAACATTTGGGGGGAAGGGCATTTTCCCAACACCACTCCAGGATGCCAGTGGTGGGGTGGGTCAGGATGTGGCACCCGCCAGTTGGGCATGGATCTTTTATTTCTCTGCCAGCCTACTGTGTGCTGTTAATATAACCCTGAATGCCTGTGTTTGTGACAAGCCACGATCATAATGAGCCTGTTTATTTCCAGATACGTAGTGACATCGTTCATTTGCACATTAAAGGAAACTTTGCTGCAAGAAGACAAATTTGAGGGTACAAAAGCTTTGTGATTATTGTAATGCTAATCTGTATTCGATCCCATATATGTGTCACATCTTGAATACTTTAAAAAATTAATTAGTCAACTCTGTTGTGCCACAGATGAGCAGGAGCAAGTGGCTGCTTGCATCCACAAGCTGTGACATTCTCTGTGCCAACAGGACTTTAAAGGAGAGAAGGTCCCCAATAACTGAGCTGGAGGTGGTCCCAACCTCTGCCTTCTACCTGATAGTGCAGAATGTGGTGGCATTTGTGTGGTTGTGTTATATTAAGTGATGAAAATATGTTTAAAGTCTGTCGAGTAACAATCTCTACAGTGCTTTATATCCTGTCTTTATAAAGATATTTAAATCTTTGCATTCATTTTAGTAGGAAGTAAACATCATGCCTCTAAAGCTAGTGACAAAAGTCTCATTGGTGTGTTCTGCAATCTGGAGAGCAACTGCAGATGAAAATAGGTTGAGCAAAAATAAATACAGCTGCAAACTAAAGATTTGTCATTAACTAAGAACAAAATGGCAGTTACCCATTTTCTCAACAGAATTCTACCTCCATCCATCTCACAGTGTTGCACAGGAGTATTTCTTTGCCTACTTAAAGGGCCAAAAATCTTCTAGAAGCCTCTAAACTCTGTCATTCTATTTTCTTTGCTCAGCTCACTGCCTGTAGGTGCAGGCACGTGTCAGACTCACACCTGTGTCACAGGGGGTTGTGCTTGCTCTGCTTTACTTAGGGGGCACGGGCAGAGTGAAAAGTCTAAATTCAGACTCCTCTGGGGGTGTGTGCCTCTAAGGATGGCTGGGGAGGCCTCAGTGCTCCCTCAGTGACTTCCAGCTGTGATCCTGGGACTGGGAAATGTTTTGTATTGACTTTATTTGGTGTTCTGAGCAGCATTCAGGGCCCTGTCCTGTGGTGTAGGCTGCACGTTATCATTTGAAGGTATTACCTTGGCACAATTTGATGTCCAAGGGGAAGCAATTGCACTTCCAGATGTTTTAGGTATTTTCCATCATGTTATGACATTTTCTCATGCTGGTGTGGTGAGCGCTGTCACATCTGTGTTTTCCTGGTCATGGGGCTCTGTAGACAAATTAACCTTTTGCAGTTTTATTGAGGAAACGATTTGCATTAATACTGTGAGAAGGAAAAGTAGATTGCAGAATTGGAAGACATTTTGAACTCACAACACAGTAAAAAGTTGAGTATTCTAATTACTAAACGAAAAATTGTAGTTTGTTTGGGAAGAACATCTAAAAGCAGATCCAGATTGCCTCTGAAGGACATATATAGGGAACTGTTAATGTCCATGTTGCAGCCTTAACTAGTAATCCTTGTTCCTGTGGAAATGCTGTCTGCCTCAGGAATGCAAATACCTGTGACTGCTTTAGCATTTCAACAGGGCTGTGAATATGTATAAGCACAGAAGGAATTATTTTGCTTCAAAACTTTTCAGAGACCTGTTTCTTCTTCATGTTGGTAGATGTGTTGTTATCTTATGTTTAATGTTAAACTTTGCAACAAGCTCAAAAAAAGAGTCAACAGTCTTTAAAGTGAATGCTGCTGGTAAATGGTGTCTGCTGCTTTCCTTACACTTGACAAAAATGAGATACAGATTTTTTTTCCTTGATTTGATGAGTCTTCAGAAACTTTGCTTTATTTTAGGGCTTTGGATAAGTAATTCTTTTCTGAACATTACCGCCTAAGCAGCAGTGGCTGTGCAAAAAATCACTGTCCTGTGGAATATGCCTTTTTGCTCTTTATAGGGGGATGAATACAGGCATGACTGGTTATTTTAATGGCAGTTTTCATGGCACTTATGCAAGAAACTTTTTTTGTAGCAATATTTGAAGTAACATTTATTAGATCAGTACTAGTTTAGTTGAATCAAAATTATGTTCTTCTATTATTTTGACGGTGTTTGATTTCTTGTTTCTGAATGAAATTAGACATGACTTTTTGACAAAATATAGCAAATAAAATTTTCATTTAATATGCTGCAAACTTTTGCATTTAGTATTGCAGTAAGAGTGTGAAAGTACCTTTGGATACTTGCAATGTTTAAGTCACCTCATTTATGAGCTGCCCTAATTGTATGAGCAGCAGAAACAGAACTAGAACCTTCAAGAGAGATTGGTGACATCAGTAGCAAATACACCTCCTTGGGAAAAGGCAACACCACTCACAATGCAAAATGAAACAATTCAGATCTGTAAAATCACATTTACAAATTCTTTATGGAGGCTACTTGTAAGCAATTGGCTAAAGAAAAGAATTGACATTTTGAACGCACAGAAAAATGATCTCTGAAAACACCTTGTATTTTGCATCACTGTTTTTTTTGGAACATCTCTTACATTTAGCATCTCTAATGCTAAACCCAAGTATTTTTGTGTACTTTTGTAATCAGTTTCGTTGTGTGCTTAGCAACATTGTGGATGCTTGCAGGATCCAGCCCCTAGAGAATATTTTTAAAATCTGCTTGGTAGAGGAAAAACTTCTGTTTTCTGATTGTATTTCCTTTGATAGTTCAGGTTAAAAATCCTTATCCTTTAGATTCTCTCCAAAAGATACTATTTAGCATCAGTTAACATCATGCATTCTCAGATGTAGATTTCTTTGAGCCTTGATTGCTTTGTTGGGTTTGTGACACCTGGTGGATGCTTGATTTTTTTAACATGTTGGTTGTCTGTCTCAAACTTGCACACGGAAACCCTGAACCATTTTGATCTAAAACTGCAGCATGTTTGTGATAAATCACATGATAAGTTTCCTTCTGAATATGCTTCATTAGGCTTCGCTTGTGTGGTGCTGCTCATTAGATGGCACGGAGGAAGAAAGCATTCCAGCAGGAATCCATCAGGCATGGAGAACCCCCGTGTGTTGGACATGGATGTGCATTAAAGGTTAAACCCCATTTCACTGCCCGGTAGTAAAAGCACTTTACAAACTGGACAGGTGCAGAATAACCTTCTGCTGGAGATGCTGCTCGTGGATTTTACCAATATTCACTTTCCTTCAGTGGTTATGTTGGTTTTTAATAGTTCCCACAGCACAGAAACGTAGTTCAGGAAATTATGACTAAATCAGTTACCCCTGAAGGCTTTGAGCTGGAAGCTTTCTAGTATGACATGTGCACCTTTGGATCTGTTTAAAAAAAAACTCCAGCTGCACCCTTCACTAAAAGGCACATATTTTACAGTTAGTTGCTTTGGTCTGCTTCTCTGTGATTTTCCTTGTCAACTGGATAATTCAGAAGAAAAACACTCCCTTTTTTAAGGAGAAAAAGATATAAGGGAAGATAAACTACTAAATTCATTTCGAACTTTTGATGTGCCATGAGACATAATGTGATGGCACTCATCTGTACTGTTCAGTAAGTACATTGAACATACTTATTTAAAGATCTCCAATAAAAAAGACAGAAATCTGGAATTCCTGAAACCTCAACAGCCGCTGCCATCACAGTAATATTTCAGTTATTTAAGGTTTGTCCCTGCAAGTGTAATGGGAAGGACAAAGGTTCAGGAGGTCCCTTGCCCATGGTAGGAAATGTGTGCGTGAGAAGGTCACGGCAAGGATCCTCAGGAGCTGGACCACAGCAAGCCCCTGCTCTGCCCTGCTCTGGTTCCCCACGGAAGCATTTGCTCATCCCCAGGTCACTTCACAGGGCGTTTAACTCTGGGTCTTGGTGTGGCTGCAGTGGGTCTGGCTGCACTCACAGCTGCTGGAGTATCCCTGCTGTCAAACAAGGGTGTCCCAGCTGAGGTTCTGCCACCTCCCTGCAGTGACTCAAAGACCAGCCCGGCATCATTTGACCATTAGAGCATTTCAGACGTTTCGTCTCTTGTTCAACTGTGAGGTGGAAGAACCATGGTTTATCCACCACTGAGAGAGAGTGGTGAAGAGGAATGTGTAATGTGCACAGGTATTTATTCAAGGCTGCTGTTTGTGTAGACTGAAGCATGAATTTACAATTGTCTTTTTTAAGTTGACATAGGAATTAGGACCATTATTTTGATTTTGATTGTTGTCACAATGTTGTGAGTGATGCAGCTCTTTCTGCAGCAGTGTGTGCTTTGTCAGTGCTTCCCCTGCCCCCCTTATTTTTTGCTAATGAGGTAATTAGTTGGTTCAAACTCTTTTTCATTACTTGAATAAAGCGTGGGGATCTCTGAAGAACGGCACTGAGGACCACATGTAACATGTGCCAGAGTTGCAGGTCCTCTGATTGGAGGCCCATATGTGTTGCAAAGGCTCAAAACAACAGGTCAGAGGTAATGGTGATGTTTTCTGACTGCTTTGACTCTAAATGGCCTTGCCCTGGACAACCTGGTTTTGTAAATTAGCAGTGGTAGTTGCTGCTGGTAGCATTTTTAATGGAACTGAGCTTAACACTGGGAATAAATGGTAAAAATCAGATTTAAAGAACAGAACTAATAAGCCAACCCATAGTATTTTGTTGACTGTGAGTGGTAAAAGATGGTATTTTAGTAATCCCTGCATTTTACTTCACCCGTGTTTAGACACACAAGGTGGTTTGATTGGAGTCTCTAGAATTTCAGTGCTTTAGTGCTCTGAAGTATATTAGCTCTGCCTTAGCAGTTAGTGTTTATTCATTCTCAGTGCACTGTAGGGTCATTAATCCTTCGAGCCCTCCTGAGAAGTCAGAGATGGGAGACACTGGAAGTCATATTATTCTAATTTTACGAGTGGGAGAACTGAAGTGATGAATAACGTGGTCAAGACCACACAGTGAGGCAGTGTGAGCTCTGAGATGTTCTGGCTATTAGGCCCAGTGCTCAGGCCAACCCTTGCAACATTCTCTTTTTAAATTATACACTTTCCTCTATTATGATTAAGATGCCTTAATGGTCCCGTAGTCTGTCTAGGTAGAAAGTTTGCTTTACCCTTTGGGTAATAAGGTGAGCATGGCTATGATAAAAACTTCCAAACAAGGAAAACCTTCTGAAATTACAGTCTGAATCTAATATTATTTTCTATATGTTAAGTTTTCACAGAACATAATTAAACCCTGTCTCTTCTCTTCTGCCAAAAAGGGGTGCAAATTTGTATTTACAAAAAGGAAGTGATTGATATAAGTTATTTTTCAAGAGATCAGATTGTTAGTCTCATTTTTGATTGCAGAATAATGATAATATTGAGAGATGTTTTAATAGACTTTTGGGTTTTATTTTTTTTTGAGAAATAGTGTATGTGTGGTATGAAAATTCATTTTGCAGAATTAGAGAAGTCTTCTGAGCAGCATCTGTAGAATTTTTCAATAGACTACAAGTGGTTGTTTACAGATTGAAACTTCAGTTGCATAAATAGATGTACTTTGAAATAGCAGCTTATTTGGTAGGGCATAAGCAATGCTTTTGTGTAGTGAAAGGCATCAGTTTTTAATGTTTATCTGAAACTTTTTTTTCCCTTCTCCACAAATGGGTTAATTGCTGCCATCTCTTATGCAAGATTTTCAGGTTTTGTTTCAGTTCCAGACAGTCTTGTAAAAGTGACTGTCTGCAATATTATTCTAAAAGAAATTCAGAATTTCACAAGAGATTAATCACCATTTAATCCAAACGTTAACCATTTTGTACAGATAAGATTGATCCCAATAGCGAACCCCTACAAACTTTAGCACCACGTCTAATATTTTAATAAGCAGCTAATATTTAGTCCATCCATTAAGCCACTCCATAACTGAATTATTGAGTGTAATCTGCTCTCCCGTGCCCACCTTCCTTTCCCACAAGGCTGTGGTTTTTAGCTAAGCCGGCGTGGAGCTGCTCTTATCTCCAAATAAAACAAAACGGCTTCGCCGAGCGCCTGCACTGCCGAGCCCGTCAGCCGGGAGAGGAAGGCAGAGACAGCCGAGGGCTCTCGCCTCTCGCGGCAGCATCTGGAGCGCAGCAGATTGAAAGTCATAAATACTGTCCCACCGACATCGTGAATAATGCAGGTGTAGCGGGAGCCATCGGCAGCGCTTCCATTCCGCGCCTGGACCTCCCTCCGCCCGGAGTTCCGCGGGTGCGGAGCGTGCCCGGCGCTGCCAGCGCTCCCCGCTCGGCGCCTGCGGGAGAGGGACAGGGACAGGGACAGGGAGCCGGCAGCCGGGGCTGGCCGTGCCCCGGGCGGGCTGCGGGCGGCGGTGGATGCTGCCGCGGGTCCGGGGGCTGCACGGCCGGCGGGGACCCCCCGGCTCCTCCCGGCGCCGCACCGGCATCGCCGCCGACCATGAAACCTTGGCAGCTGATTGCAGGCGTGGGAGATGCCCTTCAGGTAAGGCAGCGGCAGCTTCGGAGAGATCTGGGGCCGGGGGAGGGCGGGATCCATCCTGTGTCCGCGCCGGAGAGCGCCCGGAGCCGCGGCTGTGCCCGCCGGGAGGGGCCGGGGCAACTTGGCATGTGGGGCTGCTGGGGCCGGGCAGCGGCCGGAGGGGACTTCCCCACGTGAAGGCGGCGGCGAGAGGGGGCTGCCGGCCAGGTGAGGGGATTTGGGGACACCGGCCAGGTGAGGGGATTTGGGGATGCCGACCAGGTGAGGGGATTTGGGGACACCGGCCAGGTGAGGGGATTTGGGGATGCCGACCAGGTGAGGGGATTTGGGGATGCCGACCAGGTGAGGGGGTGCGGGGATGCCGACCAGGTGAGAGGATTTGGGGACACCGGCCAGGTGAGGGGATTTGGGGACACCGGCCAGGTGAGGGGGGCTGCCGGCCAGGTGAGGGGATTTGGGGATGCGGGGGCTGCCGGGCGGACGCGGAGCGGGCTCCAGCCGCGGCTGGGCAGGATGCCCGGCCCGGTGGCAGAGGGATGCTCCGGGGGCTGGTCCAAGGTGCGTGGTGTACAAACTTAGCCGTGCTGCCGCTGTGAGCCCTGCGTGCGTCCCGGCGGTGTGAGTGTGTTTCTCTGGGTGTGAGCGCTCCTCGGCGAGATGCCGGCAGAAAACAAGGTCCAGGGGGGATTATACATCCTCCCTCCGTGTTTGGTTGAAGTTTATGTGAACTTCATCTTCAGAAAGATGCTTGGCTTTCTGTGGATGGAGTATGTATTAGCATTTATATGAAATAGAGCAGGAGTCTCATTAGAAGGGGTTTTGTCAGGTGGATTATTGCCTTTCAGCAGGCAGGTTACAGGATTCCTGACCAACGTGGCCACCTGTTCAACTTTGGGGTCCCTGTCTGTCACCAGTGTAATATACTGATCTTAGAAAACACAATTTATGAGTATTTGAAGGTTTTATTACTGTACTTGTTAAAATGCATGGGATATAACAGCAGCAGTGTTTTGTTAATAAATACAATTTAAACACAGGTAATTTTGTCTAACAATCCATTTATATGTATTTGCATTGAAAAAAGCAGGAACAGTGTATAAAAAACTGGGATTTAAAAATGCCTCTCAGTTTCCAGCTGGATATAATTGCAAAGTAATTTAAATACTTTGAATGACTTGAGCAATTTTCTTCCTCTAAAAAACCCACACACTTCAAAGTGTGCAAAAAATGTTGAGGGGAGTGGGGAAGGTGGATTTCTCTAGCTTTTAAAAAAAGGAACTCTTCCATACTTTTAATAGGGGTATAATATTTTTGAAAGACTTGCTGTCACGTGGAGGAGACTCTGGCACAGCCCAGTAGTGGAATGCTGGGCTCTGCAGTTCAGACACCTTAAAATCACATTGCTTCCAGGACTGTGCATTAAATTCTATCTCAGGTATTTTATTTTGATGGATAATGGGAAACAGTCTTTGTATTTGTCACTTCTGTAGTGATAAGGAATTTGGTCTTAATACAGAAGTAATTAGGATTTATATAAGTGTTACATAGAAAGTTTGCAATTTTTTTTGCTTATGAAATATTTAGAAAAATCAGTTTACATGCAGTACATTCGTTCCATATGTATTTCTAAAATAAAGCAACAGATACATATAAAGTTTGAATGTCTTGATATTCTGACCATACATGGTAGCTTTTTTCTTAGATATTTAATGTTCCTGTTGTCGATCTGTTTTTCGAACATGCAAATAAGGTTGAACAGAGAGCAGAACTGCTACTCAATGAACAGTGTTCCCTTGTCTACAGCAAGAGCAGTAGTACTGTGTAGAATTATTAGCTTTTCAGATTTGAATCATTTAATGAAAAAAAAAAAGTGGACTTTGGGGTTTTATCCTTTACAGGGGCTTCTCTATGAGTGCCTGGGTAGTGTCTGTCAATCTTC
Organism: Coloeus monedula; assembly: GCF_965178545.1. Classification (NCBI taxonomy): domain Eukaryota; kingdom Metazoa; phylum Chordata; class Aves; order Passeriformes; family Corvidae; genus Coloeus; species Coloeus monedula. The sequence goes on along the minus strand of NC_138796.1, from coordinate 13,121,263 downwards.
ATCTTCACTTCCATTAAACCTATGGATCTAGGAGGGATTTGATTATTCCTCTTGGAGTTCTTCTTCCCAAAGCAGTTAATTTCTTGGCCTGTGAGATGCTGTGAACACACGGTGGCTCCCATTCCCATTGCCTGCTCTGGAAGTTCTATTTAATCAGTGTCTCCCAACATCCTATGCCCTGATACCTCAGGTTTGTCAGCACAGTTCATTAGACTGCTTTCCAGGCACAGTTTTAGAAAGTTTGAGCTTTATGTTCTTATCTACTCCTACATGAGTAAATATTTGAGATCATGATAACAATAATAGATGGATGAAGCAATGTCAAAGTGTTACGTTCAGTCTTTCCAACTTCAAACCACTTACTTCAGTAGCATCATTAGCATGGAATTGTTCAGATTTATTCTGTTTTTAATAGAAGTTTCACGTAGGATCTCAGTTTTGCTCATAAACCAGAAAACTTTTCCAGGAACAAGTAGTAAATTGATTTTTCAAGTGATCAACTTTGCGGTATTTGAAATGCTAGAAAAGGTCTAGAAAAATGTTCTCGAGAATAATATTGGAAGTTTGGGTTTTTCCTTTTGTAAGGGAAAATAATGCTATTAAATTTTTAATTAATTTTATTAAGATAAATATGTTAGAAATGGTAACTGAAGCAACAAATTAAAGAGGAGAAGGGAGAGAAATGTGGTCGACTCATGCTTTTAAGTTATTGAGGCAGTAATTGTGGAAAAGTAAACTGGGGAAAAATGTGTAGGGAGTTTCAACTACAGAAAATATCTTGTCTGAAGTTTACTTCATATTTTAATTTAAGCAAGCTAAGAAAGAGTTATTTTTAAGTCCTTAGTAAAAATCAAGCTACTAAAGTCAAGATTTCACTCAACTTCAGTGATAGGGATTTTGGAGTTTTTGTTAGAATGGTTGTGTCACAGGATAGTGCCTTTCTAGGACTTAGAGATGGGAACAAAGACTTCAGAGGGCCTCGATTATTTCAGAGAGTTTTTCAGTGTTTAGGGGGTTTTATATTTCAAGACTGAGTAATTTACAGCATCTCCTAGGAACTAAGCATAACTTTTGAAATGTACTAACTTTATGTGAGGGTAAGGTTTCAAGCCTATTATTGTGCTATAAATAGGTACATTTTCAATCTAGGTGAAAATAAGCTTAGGAGAGTTATCTGCCTTTAACGTTGTCTTGGAATGTGTTACAAAGGAATAGTTCTCCTAAACTGAGGTGTGAGGAGACCAGGAATTCAGGGAATACAGCTTCTGGCTGTGCCCAGGGATGCCTTTATGAACACAAGAAGTGCCGTAAGTACACAGGCACCAGATGGAAGAGAAATGCAGGCTTGTCCTTTAACAGGGTGCATCACAAATGCGTTTTATTTAAAATTCAAATGCTGTGGGATTGCATTTGGGTGAGATACCAGACAGTGAAAAGAAATAAATGTGTCACTGCCAAAACTCTCTTCTGGTGGCATTTCCTTCTAAATTTATCGTGTCAGCCGTGAAGTTCTGTCTGTAGGAATAAGTCTTTTCCTTTCTATTTTCTTTTTATTTTCTTTTTAAGGTGTCCAGTGGAGATGTTAAGGAATGTGGCAAAGTTGCTGTCTTTGGTGACTTTGCGCACTCAGTACTTTTACCTTGCTGAAGTTGAGTTTGGACAGTGTGGGAACGTCTTTACTTTGGGGGATTGGAATTGAGTGCAGGCATTTCTGCTTTCTGTTTGTCCTCATCCTGCCTGTTGTGCTTTTCATGTCACTTACCCATGCTAAATTGCAGAGGCTGTGATTTCCCTCCATTGTCTTTGAAAATGAAGCACAGTATGGCTTCCTTCACCAGGTTACAATCAGAGACTATTTTTTTTTTTTACATTTTTTTGTTTTGTAGTTAATTACAGATTTCATGCGCAGCAAAGAGGTTTCTGCAGAGGGAAAATTCACTGATGGTCAGGAATATTTCAAAAAATGCTTTCGTCTCACAGGCGTGGAGACACGCGAACTTTTTCTAAAGTATTAAAATTGAGAATCTGCTTGAGTCAGCAGTAACATCCAGATTCAGCAAAACTAGGTTATGGATCCAAGCAATTAAACATGACAAAGGGCCCAGTTTTACTGCCTGGACTTAATAGCCTTCCAGGATTTTTTTTTTTTTTTTTTTTTTTTTGAGGCATAAAAACTTCAAAATATTCTTTTGTGTTGCGTGTTCACAAAAACAAGGTTTACCTCCATACCCCAGAAACTCTTGAAAATCCTCTTTTACTTTTGCACCTACAGTTTTTATTTAAGTACTTTTATTCTCAGGAGAAGGAAACACTATTATTTTACTCTGTTTCAGATACCCAGAGATCAGCAGCTACTCATTAATTACCTGCATTTTGGTAGAGATAATTAAAAACAATCTGGTAAAATGTTTAGAAATTAATAAAAGAATATTTTTAAATCAGTATTTATTAGGTATTAAATATAAGGTTTTCTAATGATGATTAGGAATCCAATCAAAATTTTAATGTGGAAGAGCAGAGGATCCATTTTGGTTTTGTTGCTTGCTTTTTTTTTTTTTTTTTTTTTTTTTAATCTTCTGTTTTTATGTATTTGATGTTCAGAAATTTTAAGCTGGTTTCTTCTCTGGCAATTACTGCAAATTTAGCTGGGAAGAGAAGGGGAGGGATGTAACCAGATGTAAATCCTGGCACTAGGATGTCAATGGGCCAAAAGGACCAACATGAACTTGATCAGAGCTTTAACACAGGTTACCTGTTCACTGCTCCTATGGTGGAGTGTGGTATAAAATGCTGACAACAACCTCCCACACTTTGCATGTGTGAATTATGCTGCTTGTGCTGTGCTGTTCTCTGGACAGGCATTTATGTCTTTTTTAACTTAAATGTTGTCCTTGTTAAAGTTGACCTTTCTGATTCCATGACTAATAATAATCCAGGAATGCTCTTTGATCGTTTTTCCAGATAAATGAGCTGTAGCTTACATGAGGACTTGTTTCTGACTGCTAATTAACCTGACTCTAATGGCTTCTTTAACTGGAAAAACCTCTTACAGCCAAGTGAGGTGTGAGGCACACGTGGCACTGAGAACTTGCACTGTTACCTGATGCTCTTAACAAAACCAGCATCATTTTGTGGATTTAAGATGAGCCTCAGTATCTTTGAAGAACTGCTGCTACAGTGAAGCAAGTCTCCTAAGAAAATGACATTTAGACCAGGCCCTATTGGAGCATCCTGGCTCCCTCCTGTACTGTTTCATGTGAATTTTATGTTTCCATGTCAGTGTCAAGTGTTCACCTTTTTCCACCTGCTCGGCCTTTCTGACAGGACAGGTCCTTGGGGCTGTAGTCCTGGGGAGTCACCTCTGCCCTCTGGCTTTCCATGGCCCAGCTTCTCAACACATGATAGCAGCAAGTGGTGTGTGTAGGAGCAAGAGATGTGTTTCACAGAAGGCTGTATCTACTGTCACCTGTGCTTGCAGGGAAGGTTTGATATTTGGCTGTGACACAGAGTAATCTCAAACCGTTAGTTTGCATTTTTCTTGGAATATTTTGCAAGACTAATGAAAATGAATATCATCTCATGTTTTCATTGGAATACTTTTGTCATTTTCAAAACAAGTATTGATTGATGAGGTCTGTGTGATGAACAGTGGTGGGATGTCCTGGTTTTCCACCTTGCCAATTAAGCCAGAACCACCTGAGGCTGTAATCCTGCACTAATCTTCACAGTTAGCAGGAAAAGCAGGATACCACTGCTGTGCCAGGGAGCAAAATCATCTCAGAACGAGATCTCATTTCAAATGGCATTTCATTCCAGTTGTGAGGCTTTCCCAGTGCCAGCAGAATCAAAAATCCAATTGTGGCAGACTGAACTTTGTACCAACAGAGAGGCCGTGGGAAGCAACTTAATTTCATTTTGACTTTCAGATGGGAAAGCTTCAGCCTTTTTCTTATCCTTACTCATTCTTTGAGCCATAACAGGAAGTAGAATTTACTAAAGGGAGTTATTAAGAATGGCATTGGGTATTTTAATACATTTTCTTTACTTCCAATCATATTTTCAAGATGTCACGGTCTCTTAAACAAGTTTCTATGATTTTATGAGAACTGGGAAATCAAATTGAGCACAGCCATGTAACCAGCTTAGCAGAAGTTCTGTTTGCCCAATTTTAATCTCAAGAACAGAACGTTTTCGTGGCTTCCTGTAGTAGCTGTGGTTCCCTGATTGCACCCCTTCTGAACACAGTGACTTCAGGCTGGTCTTTAGAACTGGAACCTGGGGGTTGGAGGAGAGCTCAGCTGTGAAAAGTGTTAACAGCCTGTGAATTATCAATGAAATGAGGCTTTATAGAGAGGGCCCAGGGGTGCTGATATCTTTGGGATAGGCAGTAGCTACAGGGACTGAGCTCCTGTGCACTCCTTGCATGTACTGTAGGAGGAGAAACTGCACTGGTCAGGCCTTGCCCTGAGTAAAAGAAGCAAACTATTAGAAAGAATGAGTGCAAAGAGCAAACATCAGCGATGCTGTATGGCTGTTATGAGCTGTTCCTGCAGCAGCCATGAGCTGCTGAGCAATGAAAAATAAAGCTAAAGCCTGTCTGTTCGTATGTTGGTATTTCTTCTAATTAATAGAAGCATCATGTCTGGATGTGAGTGTTTCTTCTAATCAATTATTCCATTTCAGCCCTGAGCAGGGCACTCTGCAGAGGGGAGGCAGTGTGGCAGTTCTGCTTTCATTCATTTTTGCCCACATGTAACTGAGCAAACACGGAACAAAACTCCATCCTGGTGTTACAGTGGGGCATTTCTGTGAAAAAATCCCTTTATAGCAGCTGGCAAGAAAATTATAAAAACGTCTAATTTTTTTTCCCATGCACAATTTTGTTTTGGTCAATTTAATGGCATCATTCTAAATATTGGTGTGGATTTTCAAAAACAGTGATGCAGAGGACCCTCTTGCATGCTGTGGAGTCCAGCCCTGCTCCCTGCAAGGAGCACCTGGACAAGTGTCACTGATGATTGACATCCTGTAATCTTTACAAGCAGTCAGGAAAGGAAGGTCCCTTACTTCCTTAGACCACCTGTTCCAGTGCTTAGCAGTCTCTATTGTCTTGATAAATATTTTTTTTGCTAGTCAAATGAAAATCTACCACGCTGCAGATGACCTCAGTGTTTCATGCTCTCGGGGGACCTGAAGACAAAAAGATTTCCCTGCTCCCTGTGCTAGTCTTTTATGACAGAGATTCTGGTTCAGACCTCAGGTTTCTGTCCCAAGCGTTTTAATTTCTGTATTTTGCTTCAACCTTTTCTAGTTATCATTTAGATTGGAAATCTTTATTTTCCATCAGAGACATTCTTTTTGAACATTTTGCATTTAAATAAAAACATTGCATGAAATAGTTTAACTCGTGATCAGAAGACAAATATTGGCTATGATTTATAGTACGATCAGGATTATAAAATGATTATTGTTAAGATGTTGTTAGACATTTGAGGCTGTGGCTCTCACAGCTGACTTGAGATCTCTAAGCTGCCTGTTGGGCTTCTTTGCAACAGAGGTTATAAGGTTTTTTATTTTGCCAAAGTCTGCTAGAAAGTTTTATTACTATCTCAAATTTATAGAAGCGTGGGTATGTGTGTGTGATCATCTGTCTCATAAAAAGATAAAAGTTATAAACTTCTGCTGATACATTCAAGATTTGATTAGCTCTGCCTGCTCTTGGTTCACATCCTTTCTCTGAATGAATTTCTCTGAATTATTGCTCTGTACATTTACCCTGTCAGTTTAACCTCTCAGGACAAGTGTGGGGAGAGAGGAAATGCAAGGTGGATTCAGAAGACAAATGTTGGATGAAGGGCTGTGAGGTGATGCATCAAACTCTGCCTGACCAGTTCAGCACCTCTGCACTCCAAGGAGGTGTATCCAAGAGGATCTGAAGGACTGTCCTTGGATAAGCTCCTTCCAGCCTGTGTTATCCCAGGATCCTGCGTTATCAGCTAGAGAGCAATGGGTTATTCCAGCCCCCGAGAGCTGAGGGTAAAGCACAGTTGGGATAAAATGGAAAATGCTTCTGCAGGTTTGAAATATATTTGCATCTATGGAAAACGATGCAAATCTATTCCATAAATTTGTAGTAAACCTTTTTTTTTTTTTTTTTGTAATTAGCAACTAAATGACTAATATTATAAAATAATGGGGTGTGAGTCACTGGCTGGTGCACAGCTTGACTTTGGCTGTGGAGTAGAACAAGAGAAGTGGAGGTTACAAACTCCAGCTAATCACGCACTCGAGTGGATGACTCAGGTAGATTATCTTGTGCCTGCTCAGGAGGGAGGTGGATTGGGCTGTTCTTATTTCCTTCAGGTTTTAGCACCACTGGAGGAGCCAAGGACATTGTGCCCATTAAGATAACAGAAGACAAAGATGGATGAGAGAGCTGAGATTCTTATGGGGAATTATCTTTTAAGAATGGCATGCAGGATGTATACATTTATTCCCCCAAACTTTTGTGTCCGTGAAGCACAAAGACTGTAAAATTCTGACTGGATCCAAGCAGGTTTTTTTCAGGCAGTTATTTCAGTGGATGTAGGGAGGAGGGTTAGGTAACTACCAATCCTTTTAAGTTATTTTAAGAAATTTCCAAATTCTACCTGTTTTAAGAAAACCGGAAACATGGCAGAAAAGAGCCAGACAGCACTGCAACTTTGACATGTTTCATTCTGGCATGGTGAAAGGAATTGTCCTTTTTTTCCCCACTCAGAAATTTCCTTTTCATTTTCCTGCATGTTGTAGAAAGTGCCTGGGTCTAACTTGAGTTAGTAACAGATGTTTCATTTGATCTTTCAATCCTGCAGACACGAGACTGCATTTCTGCTTAAAGATACAAATTGTGACACGTAATTGAATGTAACAGCATTGACATGTTCTTCTCCTCCATGGCTCCAGTGAGTAGGTTGGGAAGCTGTGGGCTTAAATTACACAAAGGAAAGTTTAGATTGGGCATTACAAAGGCTTCCTGATAGTAAGAATACTTAATATTTAATTAGATGAGTTAGGAAGATGGGATTTCTATCACTGGAGGCTTTTAGGAAAGGTTTGGGAAGCAAATGCCAGAAAAATGCAGCTGTTTATGTAAACATGTTCTATAGAATTGATTTATAACTGCCAGAACTCCTGCTCATTGCTGTGTTTTTCAAAAGTAGAAAATCTTTCTCAAATACCAAACTTACTTCCCATTCAGCAGGTGGATCTCTCATATTCTTACTGAGACAGTTTTTTAACCCAAATTCAGAATCTGACCTCCTGCTGCTGTTACACCTCTGTGAGGTGAGACAGTGAATCAACATTGGAAGTGTTTCCTAGGAAGAGAGTTTGGAAAATGCTGGAGTTTTGCAACATTTCTAATGAAATCTTGGATCTTTTTTGAGGAGGAAAGAGTGCAGAGAGGGGCATGCACCTATTCCATCCCTGCTCCCTGCTCCCCTCTGGGGTGTCTCACCTCTCACACTCTGGTTGCTGGGGAAGCTCGGGTGGAGATTGCCACTTGGTTCTGAGAAAGTCTTTGGTCTGTATTTATGGAAGTTCGGAATAATCCTCTCAATAAGAGACAGGACAGGTATAATAGAATTGATGCATTTGAAGAACTGCTTCTGTACATCCTCTTATAACATCTATATTACATACTGCAGCTCCCCTTATTCCTGTCATATTGCCTTTAGAATTTAAAATACAGACATTTTGAATATATTTTTGCTTTATAATTAGAAAGCAATTTTTTTCATGTGAGAACCGTGTAGACTTTCACATCTATTAATAACATAACATTAAGGTTTTTTAATAAAAAGCTAATTACACAGAAAATATTAGAACGCTTGAGACCTTTTTTTTTTTTTTACTATTTGAGAAGTGTAAGAGTGCCTTGGGGCCAGAGAGGCTCTGTTGTGCTATTTTCTGTGTAGTATTCTACATATTCTATATAGCAACCAGAAACCTCTTGTCAAAAAGCCTCCAGCTAAGGAAATAATAGAAATTAAAAGGATGTGTTCTTAACCAGTGGTCCTTGTCTCGGGAATTTTAGTTTACCAGCTGAAACTGAAGTTGCTCAATTCAATGTGAGCATTGTGAGAAGGATAAGCATGCTGGACGCCCTCGTTTCACCATGTTTTGGGGTGGTTTTGGTTTTTTTTATCTAGTTGCTAGAGCCAACAATTGGTTTGGCACAGGGTAGAATATTGTGTTAGAGAGAACTGGATTCAAATCTTGAAGACAGTGTTCTACCAGTTGCTGTGCTTAGACAGAGAAGGAACAGTCCCAGGGAAGGGAACCAAGTCCCAGTGTCCTCCCTACTCCTTTTGGCACATCACAAGCCCCTATTGTGTCTAACTGTAATTTTTAAAATTAATTTTCAACTTCTTCAGATAAACCAATAGTAAAACAAAATATTCTGCTTAGAAATTATATTATTTTGAACGAAACAATGCTACTATCAATCGAGTTCAAAGAAAACTGTACTTTAGAATAGACTGTAACAAATAGGAAACTGATATGAAGGCACTAAAGAGCTTTCTGTAATATCTGTATTAAAGAAATAGCTGCCAAGATGGTTATTACTTACAGGCATTTCAAACGTCAACAGGTTGATAAGGAATTTAATATTTTCATATGCTTCAGTGTAAAGCCATCTGTCACAGTGACAGAACAAAGTGTTGGGAACGAGAACAAACGTATGTTCATGGAAGTTCTCCATGAAATGTTAACAAGAAAGACACAAGATGCACAGCAGTATCTTGTAACAAGTGGGCAAGGGATTTGAAAAAAACATGGCCATCATCTTCAATATTTACAATTACCATTTCTTTTCTAATATCTTTCTGAGTAGAAGTGCTAAAAAAGTAAAAGTCTGTCAATACAGATGGTGAAGGAGACAGATGCACTGAGGAAAATAGCGTTTGCATCCACCTTTTGTAGTTTTTCATGTTTTTGCTCTTGTTTCCTACAGTTTCAAGCTTCTGTCTGGGTACATCAGTGTGTACGTTAGACCTCAGGCAGTCTTTCATACATCTGCTGGGCTTTTTAGTGCAAATTAAACAGCCTCAAACACACACAGGAGCTGAACTTTGCTAGTACCTTCTCCCCATCCCCCATTTGGGAAGGATTTTTATTCGTGGCTGCACAGAAGAATGAATCACATTCCAGTGTTTGAAGTCAGAAGGTGACATAGTGTGACTTTTAACCTGTCATACCCCAAATGTGGGACACAGTGTGGGCTGGTAAGAGCTACAAAGGGATTATAGGGGGGAAAATGGTACTGAGACATAAAAAAGAAAGCAAGTGTTCAAGAAGTTACTTTGAATCTTTTGTCAGTGGTATTGCAACAAGAAAGATCTGGTTCTAAAAAATCTATACAGTTGGATTTTTAGTTATAAGGTATAAAGGATGTATTTTACAGTGATCATGTTATTTTCAGGCCTCCATTCTCTCTCCAGGTTTGGGTGACTGAGAGGAAGGATTGAATTAGATTGTGCCTTAGCAGCACTATGAATTTTCTAGGAAGCGTATTTTTATGTTTTAAAATGATAGCTCCAAAAGACGTGTGCTGAAGGGTTAGGGAGCAGGTTATGGCACAATTCCCTCCCCCATTCAGGTATGAAATCCTCTTCTCTGACACAGCTTGATGTGTGTGAGCCAATTACTCAGTTTGAACTGGCAGCATTCCCCAGTGCTGTGGGAGTGGCAGCACTGATCACCTTTTGAGGAGAGTTTTAAGTTACAAAAAATAACATGGATTAATTTTCATCCTTCAGGAATTCAAGCCAACGAGATGCAGGGTGGGATTTCACAATTAGAGTGGTAACATCCCCCTGAGATAACAAACAGCAGGAGGATTCTGGTGTTGACACGTCTGTCATTCCAAGTCGGCTGGGAACGTGCAATCCTTTCATGTTAGGCGGTCTGGAAGTTTGGAATGCATTGCACTGGGGCATCTTTCAGCTCTGTTAAGTTGTCCCATGATAGCCTTAAAGGTGCAAAATGTCTGAACTTTTATTTGAGTCCCGATAAAGATGTTAATTTCCAATTTTTACTCGGCAACACTGACATCGTGTGGCAAAGAGGAAAACCCCAGCCCTGCTTCAGTACCGAGAAGGGAATAGTTTAAAAAACTCCTCAATTTTAACAAAACTGTCAAAAAGAAGTGTCTCCAAGACCTTCAGTGCTACCCTCTAAATGAAGACGAAGAACGAGGTAGAGAAAGCTCAGACCTGAGCTTATTTCTTATCTATTTTACTTTGGGCTGAGCAGGGCACTGGGAACAGCTTTACCTTGATTTTTAATGTTGAAGGGATGAGTCTGATGCTCAAGGCAACAGGTTTCAGTCATCAGGATATAAAGATGTAGTTTCCCTTTGAGCACTCCTTATATTTCCTTGGGTATTCAGGCTTGGCAACACATCTTTGACAATGAGTCTTGCAATTACGTGTATCTGCAGCATTTAAAACAGATTCTGACAGGTAGAATTTGTGGGAGGAGAGATGTCCTTCTGCTTTTCTACTAATTTTTGCTGCATATTCCCATGTTCTTTTTTTCTGAGAACTGAATTTTCTAGTTCTCTGTGCCAGCTGTTGGTATTTATTTTGAGTCTGATTTTTATGTCCTTTAAAAAATAAGCAGCCTTAGTGTTATTTCTCTGGATTTTGTAATAGAATCTTGGAGTCCTTTAAACTGTTTGATCTTCTGTCATTACCATGGATGATCTCTTGGATGCTCTTGCACAATTTTCATTCTAATTTTAATTCTGACCAAACTCTGTGCAGCTGGACCAGGTGAGCTGTTACTGCAAATTACAGGAAAAGTTTCTGGTAGGGTATCACGTGCCAGTGGTTGTAGTGCTCTGCCAAGGGGTCCTGAATTGTTGTGAATAAGATTTACAAATTATGAAGATGCTGCTGAGACTTTCTCTTACTGAAAAAATGGAGAAAAATTGCAGTATTTTTTGTGCTGGCATAGTTTCTTTGTCAAAATTCAGTCTCTTTCCCATTGTATTTCTCCCAGAATATGAATTTTAGTAATGCACTTACAGCCATTTTAATTGTCTGTGTATTTATATGCTACCTACATGGTAAAAATTTCTGAAGCTATTTTTTTAGTGTTAATAAATTGGCTTTTCTTACTCAGTAGACTATTCCCCCCTTATTTGACTTTTATTTTGATGAAAAATGGTAAGTGGTGATATGATTGTATGCTAATGCTGCACCATCAAATGTTGTGAAAATTCTACCAATGAATTCTACCATGCCATTAATTAAGATTGATACTAGCAAAATGACCTTAGGGATTTGTTACATTTACTGATGCTGAGTCTGTCAAAGTTACAGAACTACAAGGAGAATGCTGAATATAAGGTTCCATCTAATAGAAAAAAAACCTATAAAAACAATGAAATATGAGAAGCATGCACAGTCCTGACAGATTATGTCAATAACGTGAGTGGGATTTGCTTCTCTTTGTGGAAGTTTGTGGTGTCCTGAGGGCAAGGGTTGAGCCAAGGCAGCTCAATTGGTAATTAATTAATGTGGGGTTCCTCCTGTCCACATCTTTGTGCACTCTCTCTTCTTAAACTCCTACCAAGTCCTGCAGCTTGTCTTTGCAGACAGTCCTGTTTGCTGTTTGTTCTTTCTGTGTAAACACCGAGCATCTCCTTCGTTGGATTTTCTGTTAGTACAATTTTCCAGTTAGTCGAAAAACTATTGTATTGTTGAGAGATGAAATTTTCCTCCTAGAAAAGCCTGGTTTTATGGCAGATAGCTTGTCCTGCGCTGCAGTTTCTATGCTGGTAATTAACCTTGCCTGTAGGCCCTCAAATTGCACAGGAGATCCTGCTGGGGATGGTTTTCCCCTGTTAACAATGGTTGTAGCTGCTGGTTTGTGGCACTTAGCACAGCTGATGTGCTCTCATTTGTCTGAGGATGTCTCTCAGGGAAGATCAGGCAGAGGATCGACCAGTTCAAGTGGAGTTACCAGGCTTAGGTATGAGATGAAGCAGCAGCAGTTTGGGCATGGACAGAAAGAAAAATTGAGGCATCTGCTGGGAAAAGGGGAGAGGGAAGGCAAGAACAAGTAACTGCAGGTGCTTTGGTGGTGGTAGGGGGAATATGTGTATTCACAAGTGCTTCCTCATGCATCTGCACAACACAAACACCTCTGTTCCTTTAAAAACCTGCCTGTTGCTGCTCCTTCCCCTTTGACTAATCCACACTGAAGGAAGGTTTGGAATCACAACTCTCCGAGAGCTGGGTTGAGGATAAGCACCTTAAATATTGAGAGGAACTTAAATATTGAGAGGAACTTAAAAGGAGGGGGCTCTACCATAAATTGAGGTTCCTTGCCCTTCTGTTCCCTCTTTCTTTGGAGTCTTGCTGATGGCACTGAATTTCAATTGGAAGAAGAGAAATAATTTGAAAATTTCACCCCTCCCTAAAGGAGTAAATGCCAAGTGCAGAGCCACTGATTAAAAACATGTCTCTGAGGAGCCTAACAGGAGCTAATCCTTAGGATATATTTAACTGTCTAATCCCTTTCACTGGGAAGTACATCAAGAGGTAAAAGTTTCTTCTCTTTGCCATAGGTTACCTAGTTCTTCACAGAGTGATTCCTTCACTTAGCCTGAGTTAGCCCTTTCTTTCTTCTGTCTTGACAGCTGATGAACAGTGAGGCTTCATTAAGAACACCATTGCAGTGCTTAAAAAGTTCTTATTGTCAGGAATAAGCCACAAATTTCAAAGTTTATTTACTGTGGGGGCTCTAGTTAAATAGCTCGTCTATCTTTTTGCACCTCTGTGGCATGGCAAGAGACCTCCTGGCTGGAAGGGATAATAGAGGTATTATTTTCTCCCCTTAAGCAAAATGATGTGTTCCTAAAGTAATTGGCTACAGTGCAAATTATAACTGCTCCTTTTGTTGTGACAGGACTATAATCATTCTGTGTCACTGGTTGCCCCTCTGACAGCTTATTGGTTCTCAATGCTATCAAGTGGAAGAAAAGGAGAAAAAAAGAGAAGCGTTTTTGTTCTTTGGCTGGTGGCAAGGCTTTTGGTGTTTACACATTGTATTCTCCACTGTGTAGAGAAAGTAAGTTGGTGATTATTGGAATTATTTTTATAGCATAGAATAATTTGCTGTTGAGTGAATACAGGAAAGCTACTTGGAAGCACTAAAAAGCATTTCTTGTAGTCTAGGTTTTCTAATATGCAGTTTCTGTGAGATGTTTTGAAGTGTCACTTCAAGTCTTATTGTGTATCTACATAATAAATGTAGGCAAAGAAGAAAATAGAAAGGCAAGTTGTTTTAAGTGAGATTGTTAAGCAGTTAAACCTTGATTGAATTGTAGTCTGAGACCTTGGGGAGGGGGCAAGGGAGAAGGGTATTGTGTTATCATAGATACAGGTAAAGAACTATTTTGGTGCAGTTGTTTGTGTTTTTCATTGGCATCTCCCATGTGGGCCATGATTCCAGTACACACTCTTGTAATCTCCTGCAGTGGCAATGATTCAGCTTAAAAATCAATAGGGCATGAGGTGTTTCAAGTTCTCATTATTGTAATGTGTCAACATCACTTCAGTGACCCCAGAGCCCTGTGCTGGCTGATTTGTTCTCTGATTTATTGTGCAATCTTGTAGGCAAACTATAATTTCACTTGTAACCAGAAACTCTGCTTTTATGGTTTGTGTCCCAGTCTCCAGTCATTAGGATGTTCAGAGATAATCAATACCTGTGTTTGCTGCTGAAGGTTGAATGAAGTTGTAAAGCAGCTAAATTACAAGGAATACAAACAAAAGAACATTGCTATGGCTGAGCAGGCCAGGAAATGTTTTTATTTAAATTTTCAGTCCCTATCAACTCACAAATGCTTTTACTGTTTAGCATTGTCATAATTTATATTCCCCTCTATGCCTACCAGTTTCAGATCTTGAATTTAGTGGTTGTGGTGATTTACTATATCACTTTGTCTTTAGGTTATCTGTGTTCTTTTATGATCCTGTTATCTCCTCTGTATCTGTCCAAATGTAATAACATCATGAGCAGGAAACAAATTATTTTAATTGCTCAAACTCAGTAAGCTTATTGTGGCTTTAATAGATCAGGGGCAAAGCAGCACAGTTAATTTTGCAGAGCTCCTCTTCCAGTTATGCTAATTTTGATGTTTGTTTACATGATCAAAGTGCTGCAAGTGATAACAATAGAGTCTAGATCAGTTTATCCTGGGCAATATCACACCAATTAATGTGTTTAGAATGTCTCACATAAAACAGGTGGCTTTGCACAGTCCAAAGCTCTTTGGACTTGTACCCCTCACATACCCAACTATATTGGAGGAAGCAACATCTGTATTTTTGATTTTTCTTGAAAAGTTGTTGACTGGACAGTATTTTTCCAGTGTACATGATAGATTTAATATTTTCCTCCTTCGGAAGTGCTTATTTTAGTAGAGCTTCTACCTTAACCATTGAGAGCTCACCTAATGAGAAAACATCTGGGAACATGTAAATGTGTGGGAGCCTTAGGTGGAATAAATCAGAAGTTGTGCAGCTTTTAAAAGTTATATGAAGCAACAAGGTCCGCATTAATCACCAAAACTAATACAAATTGGAGAATGTTCAGAGCTGGAAACAAAATGGAAAAAAACGAATGTCTCAGATTCAAGATCAGAAATGTTCTAATTTTCATAATTGCTTAATAGGAATTTTGTAGTTAAATTATTGAGTGTTTATTATGTTTTTGGGGGGATTAGAAAGTTTAAATGATCAAGAATTTTTTTGGTTTCTGTCCTCTTTTTTCTCAAGCCCTGTTTTAATTATTAGTCTCTGAAACTCATTTTTTTTCTTCAGCTGTGTCCATGTAGTCTGGGGGGCACACTACTAAAATGGTGACCACTTTTTAACAGCTCACATGTAAAATCATTAAAATGTAGGTGTCACTATTATTCAGCAGGCTATTAATATTCAGTCTCTCCAAGGACAGGTTGGTGTCATTAGTGAACACAGTGCATGTACAAATTTCCCTGTATTTTTGTCAGATAATGAAAAATAGGAGTGTTTGGCTACTGTAGGAAATGGTGCACAGGTTTCAGATGCCTCCTCAAAGTGGGTATTAGCACCCTGGCTCACTGTGGAAAGAGGGTTTTAATAGGAAAGTGCCCCATAATAATTTACTAAGATGATCTATTTAAAGACCTTTACATGAAATTGAAATAATTGACATGGGGTTGGTAGGCTTTAAAAAGTTAACATCTCTGGCCTTATGCATCACAAAAAGATAGGGGTCTTTTCTGCAAGAGAGTTTGACCTATATAACAGAATAATCTGGCATAATGCAGAGCAGGGAGATGAGGGAGAAGGTGGGCTGGAGCAAACCTTTCAAGTGTTGCACAGGCCATGAAAATCTGGGGAGCTGCTGGAAGGCAGATAACCTGTGCAAATTAATTTGTCTCCTGTGCATGCCATGATGTATAATTCAATTTACACTGAGAGTGTCCCACATTCTGGAGGCCAGGACTGGTTTCAAGTTTCTTGTCTAAGCCTCCCCTGTATCCCTTGAAGTGCTCATTTAAAAACAAAATGCCATAAATACATGGGAGACTTGCAAGAAAGTTCTGTTCCGTGTTATTTGTTGGAAAATTTCCCATCCTCAGTATAGTTTTTGAAGTTTAAAGGAAAATCCTTTGTATTTGGAACATTTTTTCCCCCTTTTGCTGAATACCCGTTGCACCATCACTCAGAGATTTCTAATGCACAAAATATCAGAGAGCTGGGTCTTTTAGCTTGCTCTGGCTGCTTTGGGGAAGTAGAGACATACAATGCATTATAACCACTGTGTAACAAAACTAGATGATTTTTCTCATCACTATTTGCCCTTTCAGCTGTATGTACACTGCTGTTATACTTGGTATCCTGTTAACTATTTTTGGTGCAAGAAGCATGATTATTTCATATTCCATCATAAAGCAGACCTCTTGATTTGATTCATACATTTAAATAAAAGGTACAGCATGGTCCAGCAAAATTCTGCCCATTTTCATTAATCTAATCTATTTCTTTTGATCTGGAAGTTCCACTGGGATGAGATTGAGTTGTAGGTATTTCCACTGGGTTATGAAGGCAGCTGGTCAGAAAACTTCTGCTGGGATTTCCTCATACTCTGCTGTCATTAGGTGTGGACAGTGGAGACTCGTGTTGGACCCACGAGTACTGAGATTATTGCCAGTGAGCTCTCCAAGCACGGTGTTAAGGAGCATTGTAGGGGAAAAAAAACCCCAACAAAATAGTGCTTTTTACTGTTTGTTTTGTGGTTTTTTTTAAATCTTTGAGAGTCACTGTAATTCCAGCTGTATTTATTGTTTTCACTGTGCATTATTGAATTCCTGCTGGTCCTGCCACTGCAGGGAGCTGCAGCAATACCTGTATCCTTCTCAGTTACCTTTTGGGGGGCTGTGAAGCTCAGTGTTTTCAAAGCACTCTGAAAAGTGCCTTCTTAAAAGGATATTATGTGTGTGTAAAACACTGCTGTTCCTGCTGGACAAACGATAAACCTCTGTGTCTGGAGAAAATTACTGAGTGCTGCATCAGCTGTTCGAGTGCTGCTTTACCAAATCAAAGATCCTGTGCTCAAACACGAGAAAAGAGAGAACTCCCACGGTGAGAGACAGCTTGCTACAGTGGCATTCGATTCAAGGTCACACAGAACCTCAGTCACGGCAGGGAAAAAAGCCAAATTAAGCATTTTTAGCAGTGCAAATATGTTGAGAAATATCATTAAGGGTGTGAAGATGCTGGAAAGGAAAACAGTAAAACCCGTGTAGCAGAACAGTTGTGTAGGCAATGTTACAGAGATGGGCATGGAGAGATGAAGTCACTTCACATTTTGGGTATCACTAAAATACTTTCCTTACATGATCCTGCTTTTGTGTGTGGCTTTGTGTCTCACTTCAGTGGTTGCAGCACTTACCTAAACAGATTTTTTTTTTTTTTTAATTGCTGCGAAATAAATGCAGAGGTCATTCCCTGTCACAGCACTGATTTGATGATGGGAGGTGTTTCCTTTTTTCTTTGGACAAGCAATATTTGGAATTTTTGACAAAGTTTACATGTATGAGATTTCTTAAATAAGGCTCACCAACCTTTATACCCAAATACCTTATGTATGTACCAATTATATTAATTCTGTATTTGTTCTTTAATGGTACAGTTAATACAATTTCAAATTGTAAATGGTGTCTGCTTTGCCTATTTCTGAGGAAATATTTGCATCTGCAAAAAACAAATGGATTGAGATAATTTGTCATTCTCATTGGATACCAAAGCCTGAAAGAAATATTGAAGGTTTTAAACTTTAATATAATTTTTATGATATTATATAATATCCTTATGTGATATTGAGTAGTAAATAACATTGATCTATTTTCAGCACAAAGTGGTGTTGATCAAAGCATGGTAAAATTGCTACATTTTATTGTATAAAATATTGGTAAATTAGTATTTAAACTAATTGGAGCTGTTGGTTCATTTTAGGGAGTTCTGAGTTAAACCATTCTCTCATGTAGAGGATGGATGGAGATGCCCAGGTAATACCCCAGGCCCAGATGGGCACCAGTGTGAGTGCTGCAGAAAGGCTCTTAGAAGGGTAATTCCTACTGAGAGTTGATCCTTGGGTACTGCTTGTTTGGATGGTTTTTTCTGCCCACTCTTGAACTCTCAGACTCTCCTAGTTGAGAAGCATGGTAAATCAAATTAACAAGGTGAAATTTAGGTGGGTACTGTTACTCTCCTCTCTGTGCTATAATCGTTCATGCTGAAATGGTGCTTTGTGGACAGTAACTGTGCTCACTAAAAGTGGAATCTGGAAGCACTACAAAGTTCAGCAGTGAGGCATATGTTTCAGGGTGGGAATTGAAATTTTCCTTTTTGATGGGTTTCCTTGAAACTAGGTTCCCACTGGCATCCAGATTTTCCTTGAAAGGAGAATGCCAGGATGCTGCAGAGAGGGCTTGTGCTCAGTTTGGGCACTCAGTAAGCTGGCAGAGGAGGAGGAGGGCAGTAGCCTGAAGGTCTGTGTCTTATCCCAGGCAGAGAGAGTGCCTGGGAATGCTGCAGGACCACACTGAGCAGGGTTGGGGCTGCTTCTCTTGACCATCCCACATACTCAGAGTAGGTGCTAAACTAAACTTGAGTTTCATGTTTGTAATGTTTTGTTGTAACAAAATGTCCTTCTCTTCCATCTTTGCTGGCCAGGGATCTGCAGCAGAGCCAGAGCTGTCTCTAAGATGAGAAAGAAGAATTTTAATTTCTTCTTGTTACATCCTAATTCCTGTTTGCCTGTTGTTAGTTGCTCTTAAACTTTGTTCAGTCACACTGTGTGTCTTCTTATTGGCTGAGCTCTGAATTAACTGTTCCTACTCCTGCATGTCTTGATTTTTCCTCAGGCACTTGACATCAGCTCCTTCCTCCTCTTCCCCTCAGTGTTCCTGTCACCTCCTGGAGTTAATAGAATTAAATTCTAATACTAACATTCAATTTGCAATTTTGGAGACTTCAAACATCACCTGCTCTGCACAAAGGAGCAGTTATTGTAGTGAAGTTTGAATGTGGAATATTTTCAACAGAATTCACAGGTTTGAAATCTTCTGCACTGCTGAGAGGTGCTTTACATCCCCAGGAATGCTTCCATTTCAAGGGTTTCACTCTGGGATGTCCATATGCTCTTTTTTCCACAGAGCTTACGGTGCCAGTTACGCATCTCAAGATGCAAAGAACTGGGCAACAACATTTTAAAAGCCTTGGAAAGCAAATTCAATAAATGACAGGGTTCCACAGCTATGACATTTGTGAGAGTATTGAACAAACACATCAGTCACTTGCAGGAAATTTCCTGGCAGATCTGAGGTGCTCACTGGAAACAAGGATCTGACAGGAGAGGATTCAGGGGCACAGTCTGGGTCACGCAAGAAGCAGTACAGCTATGGGAGAATGTATTTTATATCTTTTGCTCTCTGGCACCAGCTATGTGAGTTGTCTCTTCTCTCAAAATTTGCAGGCAATTATATTTTGAAAGAAATTGAACATAATGTGCAGGTGCTTAAATATTTGACACGGCACTTCCCATTCTGCCTCAGCAGGTATGTATTGTCCTTTTGGCACTGTTCTGACCAGCATGTGATACCTTTAAAATACTCTGGTAAGCAGGAATAGTGGCTGTAAAACATTCCTGTTGTTGGGGTATCATTTCTGAGTCGCTGGTTTGATGCACAGAAACATATGGCTGGTTACAGGAGTGGGCTAAAGAGATACAGATGACAGTGTGACACTTTGGCCAGGACTCACATCACAGAAAAGAGGAAGGCAAAAGCTGATATATATATTTTCATTACAGTATTTGCATTGATAATATAAATCACTGTTGAAAAAGCAGTTTATTTCAGGGGGTGCATGCATTAACAGCTCTGGTATTAGATGTACAAAACATATGGATTTAACCTGTCAGGTCCTGGCTAAACAGTTGTGCCTTCCTTTCCAAGACCTGCAAAACTTCCCATACCAGTTCCTATATGACAGATAAATTGAGCAGATTAAACACAGGAATAAATAATTAGCAACATTTGCCGTAAGCCTGAAGTACTTGGATGGCCACTAGAAATGAAACAGAGATGTCCTAGATTATTTTGTCACTTCAAGGCTTGATTAGGAGTACTGAATATCTTTCAAAGTTGTATGTTTGATTTCTGATGCAAGCTTGGGGATGGATATAGAGGTTACTGGGTAGGACAGCATTATCCAAGAGATCAGGGTCCTAGCAGCAGACTGAAAAATCAGCGTTCTTTCCCAGTGGGGATGACTTGCCCATGCACTTTCCACCATTTTGGCTGATTATATTCGTATATAATCTCTTTTCCCAGGTAATTTCTAATCAAAGTGCTCCAGCCTTTCAGGGTTGAACAAGCACTGACACTGCAAGATGCTACTTCTACCTATTCCAAGTCCTTCCGAAAAAAGTCTAGAAAGGTCCTTTGCAACATATAACACCTTTCTTTTATTTCGCAGACAACTAAAAGGAAAACTGGGGAAAATCTTTTTGAGGAGAGAAAAAGAGCGATGTGGTTTTGGTGTTGCTTTGGTTTTTGTTTGGCTTTTTTTTTTTCCTAGAGTTTCACGTTTCATGAAGGTGAATTATATAGCAGAGGTGACTTATATAGAAAAGATGAATTATGTAGCACAGAGGTCTGTAATTAACTTTATCACTTTATCTGCTTTTGATCTAGCAGGTCTTCAAGAGGAAACATTATTTAATCTACATTCATAGTACTCTTTCTCCCCTTACCAAAAAAAAAAAAAAAAAAGACCTATTTTCTCTGTCTTTAGAATGTGAAGACAATGTTATTGTGCTCCTCTGTTCTACCCTGTTGCTTTCAATTCCTATTTAATAAGACACAGGACATCTCTCATAAATTTTGTACTATCAGTGTAATGTTGCTTTGATGATGCATTGCATGTTAAGTTGGGATTGGCATGAAAGGATAGTGAGGGCTCAGGAGAGATTTTGTCTTTTTTTTTTTTTTTTTTTTTTTTTTTTCCTGTTTTTCCCATAAATGTTCTGCATCTCTTGCTCTCAGGCTCTACGGAGAGCTCTTGGCATGACAGTCTGAACATGGGGTGTTGTGCCCTCTGGCCATGGGCCTTCTGCAGCTGCTGCCCTCTGCTCCTCCCTGTCCCTCCTCCACCTGGAATTAGCTCTCAGTGCCCTCCCTCCCTGCAGCTGAAGAACTCATTATTTTGCCAGCATCCCTCTGGAGGGGCCCGAGTGAATCTCAACAAAAGATCTTCTGGAGCAGAGCAGGCCTGGTCAGTTGTCTTGACCCTTTTCCTGCACTGTTGCAGAAAGGGCAAGACTTTCCTCAGGATCCCACTTGGAGCTGACAGAGGAGGGTACGGAGGTTTGGAAGCTGATTTCAAACCTCTGACATTTGAAGTTGCTCTCTCTTCATTTCCCTGCACATATTTATAGATACATTGTCGTTCTGGTGGCTGTCTAGCTAAAAAGCAATACATTTACTCTGTTGCTGCTTTTCTTTCCATGGAATAATGAGGATCTTAACTGCAAAAATGACCTTGGGCATGAAAGGTAATTTAGACACCTCAAACCTAAATTTGTTGCAATGCCAAATTTCATGGATTTTTAGTTTTTAAAAAATATATAAAATAATACTTAAATACATATATTAACCTATATTTTATTTAGGATCCTATATTGTATAATGCAATTTTTACCCCCTAAAAACTCACTCAAAGTTGTATTGTTCATCTCTAGTATAACTCTTGCTGTCTCTTCTTGCCCATCTTGTTATTTCTGTGCTTTTCATCCCTTTTCTTCCGTAGTCTGTACTCCTTCCACACAAGTAAATTTCATCTCTTTTTCTCCCTTTTTATATGCTAGCTCTTTCTTCAAGTTGCAATCCTTTTGCAGTGTAGTACAGAATAATCAAACCAGCAAACTTTGTCCTTTTTGAAGCAGGGGTTGTTTGAACATTTGAAAACCCACAAAAGAAAGGCAGATCAGTAGTTCTGCCATTCTTCAAAATTGCCCTTTCATTTGAAAGGAATAGAGAAGCTCTGGGTGGGCAAACTGAAAGTTGTGGTGTCTGTTTAATGAGGCTGTGAGGGGAAGCAGGAGATGTATTGGTAATGATCAGATGTGGTGAATGCAGATGAGTCCACTTAAAGGCGAAACATGTGCTTGAAGTGTAGCCTTATCTTTGATAATCAGGCCACAATTCACAGGCAGCCAGGGGTTCTCAGGAAGCCCAGAGCTCTGCGATCTGCTCCCCGGATATGAAGTTCCAGCAGGCACCACCCGTGGCCGGGCGGGTTGCACAAACCTGAGCGTGCCTGCCGAAGTTTGGGATTGAAACGGTGAAAAACGAAGTTCACTCTCCTGTGAGAATTTAAAAGTTTAATATAAAGACAATAAGAGACACCTAAAATAAAGCAAAGAGGTAATAGCCGGGTGCGTTGGTGCTCTGCCAAGAGCACACCTGATGCTCGAGGTGAGTCCTTTTTATTCCATTTTTACTGTCTGTTCTTTATGCATATTCAAACTTTTCCCGAAGCTGTTCTGCACGGCCACTCCTTGGTCCCGCCTTTTAAGAGCATGCGTATTCTTCTGCCTTGTGGTTTTATTTTTTTTTGATTCTTGGGCTTGGGCTCGCTAGGTGAGAGTTGATAGTAGAGTGGGCTTCTTAATTCCCCAGACAGTCAGGGCTGATTGCAGCTTTGGGCCTCTTTGCCCCCTGGGCAGAGCGGTGACAGCCGCTTTGGGCCCCTTTCTTCTCTGGGCAGTGTTGAAAGTCGCTTTGGGCCTCATCCTCTGTTCGCTTGGAAGTTCTCTTTCTCGCTCACACTTGCTAAATTCTTGCTAAAAAGAAAGAAAACTACATCCACACAGCAAAAGCATTTCTAACATTATATAATATTCACCTTAATACTTGCGAGAAGCCAATACTACGATACGGTTTATAACAAGACTTTGGTCCCGCAGCTCCCTGCCCGCTCCCTGCACGGTGCCTGTGGGAGCGCTGCTTTTGTCCCGCTGGAATCCGGGGGTGTTGGCAGAGCACCCTGACAGCACCCCTGGCACGGCTTCCAGGAGATGCTCAGCTGAAGTCCATGCGGGGCATCCCGGCTCCGCAGAGCGTTTCTAGAGGCTTTATTGGAATTCACAGACGATTTTCAGTGAATATATTCATCAGTTCCACACTGCAGATTTTGCTTAAGTCTCGCTCCTTCTCGAGACTCTTTGGTGTGTGTAACGGGATTGTTTTTCCTAGGAAAGCTCTCGCGTACCCTTAACGCTCCGCGTGTAATGGGCCACATTCTTCATTGTAATTGGTGGAGCCTGTGCATTCCCGACGGCAGATAATTGTTTTCCGCACAAGGCACTCCTACCTTGGGAAGCCTCTTGTGCCTTTCCTCGTCAGGAATCATTAGCAGGAGTAGTTTGGGGGATTTATAATGCCAGGAGCACCTCCCAGCACAAACTTTATGGCTCTTAATAGCTGTTACTTTTCCTTACAAAGTGTGTCTCTCCCCAGACACGCTTTTGCCCCAGGGCAATTAGTTAACAAAGTAGTCATTAACTATTGATAATGATCAATTTGTCAGGGATTATTGCCCAATAACGCCATATTCTCTATTAATTAGATAAACCCATGTTAATTGTAGATACTCTTAAGAGCACTTTCTTGGAGGACCAAGCGGGCTTGCCATAAGCCAAACTGAGCAGCAGCTTTGCAAAAGTAGAGTAAATTATATGAGGAAATGATATATATATATATTTATGGTGGTATTTTTAGAGATGTTCAAGATTTGACAGGTTTATAATTTTCAGACATAGCTGCTTAGAAGGGAAAGAAATTATTCCAGTCAGAGTTTTTCCGGAAAGCAGGGTCCTTACTGGTCCTTTCTGATTCCCTTTCCTAGAACAAAGGAAAGAAGAAGCATGCACACAAAGACATATAAATCTATACACCTCAAAACCGCCCGTATTTGGGACAAGAAGGCTTCAGTGTGCATATTCATGAAAAATCTCTTGTTTTTTTTCTGCCCAGTTTATGATGCATCACAGGATGGATGCATAATCTCTTCAGAGAAATGTGTGTAATTGTTGATGCGTAAGAACCGAAATTGTCATATCCATATAATTTTTTTTAAATTGTAAAACTCAGTTTCTGTTTCTCATCTCTTGCTTAGTGTCAAGTACCTAATAAAGATTTCTGTCTTCTGAAGATGTGATTCTGCAGTAGCTCAGCACGTGGCACTCTCATCACATCCTGTTTGAAATATGGTCATGGGAACCATGTCCTTATAAAAATACAAAATGAATAGAAGCCCCAGAAAAATCACTTGGTTATGTGGGGAGGGCTGGGATTCAGTGTGCTTACACGGATTTCTTGTTGGGCTCCATTCAGTTTTAGCATTAATATGTCATAAAATCTGAAGAGTTTTAGGCTGTTTCCAGCAGTATTTGGCATCAAGTAAAATATGGGGTTGAGTGGATATTTTATTATTAATGGAGAATTATTTCAACATAACACTGCAGTTGGGTTGCGGCCCCTGAATGAACTTGAGCAAGAGCTCTTGGCAGGCCATTTCAGAGTGGAATTCATTCTTCCAGCAGCAGCAGAAGGTGAGAAATAGCTATCACGTTAACATTTTGACAAGATAAAGCCCCAAGTGCCCCCATTGATTGATGGGATCCTGGCATATTTTTGATGCTCATGTGGGGAATCCAGTGAGGATGACAAGTCTCTGAGCAGCAAGTGAGATCTCCTGGGCAGGTGGCCCAGGGGCAGCATCTTCAGTGGGCTGGGGTGGGACTCTCTCCATCCTTGTGTGAGTTCTTTTAATCTCCCTGGAGAGAGGGAGAAGGGGGCGTGAACATGGGCACAGCTCTGACATCTGACTACACCCCAGTGACAAGGCAAACCCGAAATTTATCCTCATCTCCAAGCTGGGACTTCAGTTCCACGGATCCTGCCATTTATTCCTGCATTAAATGCTGCTTCTAAATTTCAGGTCAGAAAGTGAGAGAAAAAGGGGGGATTGTACTGAGTTGCTGTGGAGAAAACCTTAAGGTGCTTTGAGTTTTAGGTATAAAACACAGATTCTTTATAGCTCCCTGTCTTTGTCAGAATGTTTTCCATTGTGCTTGTGTCTTGTCAATGCCTGAGTTATTGATTTCCTGCCAGTGTGAACTGGATTCCCAGTGAGCCTTTCTGTCCTTGTTTGCAGCACCCTTTGGTAAAGTCACTGAGGATTGTTTGTTTGGTTTTACAAACCATAAAATAGCATTTTACATGTGACTCCCTCCTTGTAAATGTAGCAACTTTCCCTTCTTTTTTCGCTCTGATACTAAGGCTTTAAAGTGGTAATTTTAGGAAAAAAAGACTATGTAAACACAAGGTGAACTGATACACCGGAGAATTGTAAAGATTGGTTTCTTCTGGTGCCTTGTTCCATGATGTTGGCTCATTAACTTATTTTAAGGCACAGATTGGAAGAAGTTATGCAGTGCTGACCTCTTGCACAATTAAAAGTGATTTCCCTTTATGCATGAGCAGTACCAGGTTATGTGTACTAATGGTCAAGGAAAAGCAGTTAAAAAATAGATTATAGTGGTGATTACACATTTTTAAAAAATAATTATTGTTTTATTGCATTTGAAAAATGCAGATGGCTTAAATAATAATAATAATAATTCTCCCTTGCTTGACTTGAAATGCTTGTATCATATTTGAGGACGTGTTTAGCAACACTTTTCTCTTGCTTGTTAAGTGATTGTGGGAACTTGCTCATGTCTGCAGATCGTTGTTGGTTTTGGTGTAATAAAGAGCAGATTTCAGATCTGTAGAGATCTAGTAGAGATTTTTAGGTTGATTCCTTTGCTGTATTTCAGCATATATGTATTGCACAATAGTCTTGTCTGTACTCTGAGCTGCCTTACACTGTCAGTGTGACATCTCTGGCGCCTGGCTCTCCCTAAATCCGCTGCTGTAACCTCTGGCATCATTTCCAGCCTGACTCTCAGTGTACTTTGATCTTTGCCATCAGTCAGCTCTGCTTTTATAAAGACAACAGGGCCGTGAAATCTCTATTTTGGACTTTTGGTGGGTGATGCCCATGATCTTTACTCAACACTTAACGTGTGCCACATGATTTGGTGACAGAACATGTGGCTGGTGCAAGAGGTGGCCATACAGCAGCTGGGCCTTTCCTCAGGAGGAACCTTCCTGTTCCTTTTGCACCTGTGGTGCAGAACAGATGATGGTAATCACTATAAACATTAATTATGAGCTGATAGGCAAGGGCATAATCAAAGCAGAGATGAATTAGAACAGGAATCCAACATCCAGATCTTTAAACCAGCTGATACATCGCTGCCTTTGATTAATAGGAGGGAGATATAGGAAGGCTTCATTGTTGAAGGCCCTAATTGTTCATTTTGTGCTCAATAAGTGTTAAAATGCCAGAGCTGGACCAAAAAATCAGACAAACAAAAGTCTGCACTGAATTAATGGTTCAGTAAAATGCCATAGTAACATATGTCTCAACCTGTTGAGAGTCCTAAAGTAGGAGTAGAAGACTTTAATTACATGATTGATGGGTGCTCCAGGAGAGAGCTCGGAATGTGCAACACCAGCAAGGTCACAAGAGCTGTCTGGAAAGGGGAAAGAAAGGGACCTCCGGGAGGAGGGCAGTAGGAACTGCCCGAGGGGACAGGGAAGGCCATCTGCCCCAGAGGCAGCACACAGCAGCCCTGCTCTCCGTGGGGTTATCACCTCCTAGGAAGATTTAAGAGCTTCGTGCTTGGCTGTCTCACAAAAAATTATGCAAAATATCCAGCTGCTTCCTGCAGTGTTCAGGAAGTATAAAACTTTGGGATTTTTGATAGTAAACAACAGAAAAGAGCTTGTTCTGAAGCAGTAAAAACCTTACACTGTTGATTGGTGACTGGTGCTGACACTAAGCTTTCCAAGGCACTTTGTAATAATTAGAAGCATCTACAATGTTAAGCATTTTTGCTGAATGATTCTTGGCAAAGTGGTTGCGAGTTTTCCTGTGACAGGGGTCCCTTATGTATGTGTGACTGCACATTTCTGTTTAGACACCACTGTCATGTGTTCTGAGGTATTGATATGAGATAAGGAGCCTGGCAAAGTCCTGCTCAGGTTCTCCTTAAGTGCCTGTGAACTAGAATTTTGTCTGTGATTCTCTAAGAATCCATTATTATCATCATCATCATCATCTATTTTTTTAGCTGTGGTGGTGTAGCTTTTTTGCTCTTACATAGGCAGAGGATGCTTTTCAATAAACTATTTAGTTGATTGCAAGTTTATTTTGAATGTTACTTTCTATTTCCAGTAAGATACTGATAGCAAAGCCTTTCTTTTTGTGCTACTTAAATTTTTCTATCCCAGCCTTTATGTGGCCATCAAGCCCTTTCTAGATATTGCTGCAGTTTTCTTCTCTGAGAGCCTTGGTGGCACTACTTGCCACCAAGAAGAAAATGCTACACTTTTCAAATTACTTTCTGTCTGTATCTTGTGGCAGGTCATTGAGTATTGGCTTTTAAGGAAAAAGTGAAATGGTCTGAGGTGACTGTACAGAATCTAGGTTAAATAATGATTACTTGTCCCAGTTTAAATTGTGTCCCAGATTTGAACATTATGCTATACAGTCAATTCAGGTAAATGAATGGTGAATCTGTTTCACAGCTGATTATTAGTTTCCCCTGAGACGATACTCTGTTAAATTTTTTTTTGATCTTCTACAATTTCACGTATTTCTGACTTTGGTTTTTGATTTCTCTCTTTTTTTTTTAATTTTTCAATGGCTATGGGCATAAAAGAGGTGAAAATGTTACTTTGCTTAGGGAAGATGTAGTTCTGAATAATTTTTGAGTAATTTGAAATATTTTTATGTCCATGGCAGTACAAAGCACCTTAGTAAGTAGAATTAGGAAATTGGAAATGTTGCTTTCTGGGTCACCATTTCAAAACCACCTGGATGGAAAAGTGATGTGTTTCCCACGATGATCATCGTTGTTATTCTCAGATAAAGGCAGAGGAGCCAGGCTCACCATGCAGCAGGATTTGTCTGACTCAGGAAGCACTGCCAGGGCAGAGTGTGCCTGTTCCACAACTTCCATTTGCAGGAGTCTCAGCAGCTTGCATAAATAGTGTAGTGCCAAAGAAAAGCACCCCTGCCCTGGGAAATGTGACATCGATTTCTGTCATTGTCTGTGTGTCAAGTGTAATGCATTGGGTTAGGATAACCTGAACTAATACTTTCATTTTAATGAGGCAGGCTGATAGAAATTTCCCAGAAAGGTATTTAAAGTTAGGGTCATAAATGTGCTCGGTGTTGCTGTGGTGTTGAATGTTTGTAGCATACTACATCACAGTTAGATAAACTTAAAGCAACAATCATCTCAGTGACTGGGGACATGGTAAAAAGAAGCAGAGGTTGTAAAGGCTTTGAGTTCTGAACAAGCAGTGAGTTTAACATCTGGAAATTTCTCTGACTCCTGAAAGCTGCTGAGGTTCCCTGTGGCTGCCCCAACAAGTGGAATGACAACACTCTGGGCACCCAGCCTTGGGTTACAGGGCACACCATGACCACTGGTCAAGTGAAATAAATCTTCCTGTTGTCCAGAGCTGTCTGTAACAAGTGTTCAGGAAACACTCTAGCTTTGTAGAAGGGATCTGTTTCAATGTATTTGATGTACTGGTGACAGTAAAGGTGTATCATAATCAGTGGGCAGATGTCATAATGGAATTAATTGCCGATATATTTGTGCATTTTGAGCAACAGTCTGTTAAAATAAGCTTTGCTTTTTGAAGAGGGACCCCAATTAATGCAGTGTTTTGGAAAGAACTAATATGTTTGGAATACTGGAACTATAACAGAAAAAGTAGTTTGAGTGCACTGAACAAAATAAATCCTTTTCCAACACCTTGGTGTTGATCTTTCTGTCTTTGCTGTAGTAAATAGCATTTACATGGTCTTGTAGCTTATTGTCATGTTATTAGGAAAAATACTTCATGTACAGATGAAATTTTACCCCAAACATAACTGACATTCAAACCTGATATAAAGATGAATCACACAAACCACAGTGTTTACTTGCAAGTAGGGATTTTTAAATTTTTTTATTTTA
Source organism: Coloeus monedula (assembly GCF_965178545.1). Classification (NCBI taxonomy): domain Eukaryota; kingdom Metazoa; phylum Chordata; class Aves; order Passeriformes; family Corvidae; genus Coloeus; species Coloeus monedula. Next base: position 13,092,505 of record NC_138796.1, on the reverse strand, counting down.
GTTCTTATGGAAAGTACAAATTCAGGTGCCTTGTACTGCAGACAATTTGGTGTGGGAGAATCTGCACTGAAAGCACAGTGAGTCCTTCCACTATAGCAGTCATTAAATAAAAGACAAGGTGGTGGAATCAAAGGAAGGCACTGAGGTGACAGTGACCTACTTTGCTAAATCAGAATAACTGCTTTAAGGTACAACACGGCAGGAGCTAACCTTGAAAGTGCTGAGAATCTCAAATTTGTGACATTAGCAGAGTAGAAATTAAAAAGCTATGAATCACTGTTAGAACAGGCTTATGCATCATTTCATCATGATAAATTAAAAAAGTGTCTCCAGCAATCTGCCTATGAAACCCTGTGCACTGCTAGGCTGACGTAATAAACAGCCACTGCCACAAATTTGAACACTGCTTGCAAAATGCCCAGAGGAGGAAGATAACACAGGGTCAAAATGTGTTCTGCTGAGACTTCTGGCTTTATTAGTTTTTCCCATTGGTCTTGGGCAGGACCTTTCCAGATGCACTCACTGATAACTGATGCATTCATGACAGCATCATTTTCCCTTTGATTGATTCTCATTATCTAAATTGCCAGTTAGGACGTGGTTTTTTATGTCTCTATTCAGAACAATATTGTGCCTAAACTAAGCTACAGGTTGTGAGGGTGTCAGATGATGCAGTTTCATTGACAGGAAGGAACCATGGTCAATTAACACAAACTGGAACTTTCATCTGGTATCTGTAACTTGCACCTAAAACTATTAAATATGTTTTGTTGTTAAGGTTTCAGATACCTCAGTTGCTGTGTTTATGTTGGTTGAAGGTGTGGTGGAGGAAAGGGGAAAATGCTACTTTTGGCTTAATAAGTGTCTTATTGTACTTCTTTCTATCTCTTTGTGGTAAATAATGGTGAAATTCTAAATATCAACAAAAAGAAAACAAACACCGCTACCCCACCCTCCCCAAATTAGAACCAGTGGTAGAGTTGAGATTTCTCTGGTGAAGCTGCCTTATTGTTTGTACCTGAAAGATGCACTTTCCTCAGAGAGTTTTAGACTGGGGGAGGAGGAAATGAATCATATTTGCCTCGTTGTTTCCTTCCTGGACAAACAGGAATGAACATTCCACGGATGTAGCACCTGGAGTTTGGAAGCACTGATAGAGACGAGACATGAACAGGACGTGGCACCTGAGGATGATCCTGTGCAGTGCTGCAGCTGCTCTCACTGCCCTGCTTGGCAGTGATCATTAGTGAGAATGACCATTAATGACATAATCATCATTAATGAACGTGCAGAGGCTGCACCCACACAAGTTGTAGTGAGGTGACTGAAACATTGGTGTTGGATCCCACAGCTTAGGATTTCCTGCTGTTATTTGTCTGCTTGGATTGTCTTCTCCTTAGATAATAGTGTGGGGAGGATGGGGATTGACTGAATGTGGCAGAAAGTTGTCTTCATTTTTGTAGTTCACGAATGGGTGAATACCTCTAATTTTGTCATGGTAAGACAGAAGTGATTGTGTTGTTTGTAAGGAATACTTTTGCAGTTCTGTCTGGCACAGCAAAGTTTTCATAGGTGACAGTAGCAATAGCTGTTGGTCTAATGGGTAGTCATTATGAGGAGGAATTAAGTTGTTCTTCGCAGTAAAATTATCCAAGGGGAAATTGCAGTACCAAAGCTGTTGCTTGGAGTTATTTGCCTTTCCACTGATTGAGTTTCATTACACTCTTTCATGATGCTGAACTTGAAATTTCTTTACCAATTTGTTTTCGCTAATAGCCAGCTCTGCTGTTGATGTTACATTACATTGTTCTGGGAACATGACCCTCGCCTCTTTTCAAAGTTTCTTTATTGCATTTTTCCACAAACCTTTTAAAATTTATTTTAAACCATTTAGTAACTTTTTATCAGAATACTACATGGTACTGTAGAGCTTTGTTTGTGTCCTGTTTTCAGCCTTCTACTCTCCCTGTACAGCCTGTGGAACACTGGCCAGCATTGGCGTTTGGTACGTTCCAGTTACATGAGTTCTAATATTCTGCTTCCTTTCCCTCCTCGAATCTGTCCTTCCCTTATTTGTTTGATCTGTTATTTATGTTTCATCCTATTGTATATTTCACTTTGCAACAAAATTATCATTTTGTCTGAAGGATTTACAATGCTGTTTGCAATGCATTCCCTGTAAGGATTCTTTAGTATCAGATTCTTCACTTTCCTTTTTCCTTTTAGGCAGACAATAACAATCAAAAATCCATCTGGGAAAGTTTGGAATAAACTCATGATAGATCTGATTCCTAATGGATACCGGTGAAGCACAGCTGTGCTTTATCAAAGCCATCCTTCCTGGATGCTGAAAAGCAGAGAAGACATGGATCTCTTGGTTGTTACAGCATTTCTTGGTGGAAGTGAATGCTCAGGCCATTTTGGAGACTTTCCTTCACAGAAGACAAATGCCAACACAGTTTGCTTTGAAACACTTTTCCAGGATTGTATCCAGTGTAGGACACATCCCAGCAGTTACTTCAGGTGTTCTTAGGCCAGAAGTATTTGCTGATGCATTTAGAATGCAGCAGGGCTGTAAAGGGGGCTTGGTTCATTATGGCACTCTTAAATTAGACTGTATGATAATATTCCCCTCACAAACACAAGGTGATAAAGAGAACTGTTTTCTTTCAGAGGAAACAAGGTGTGGTCTGTCTTGGGCTGCAGGGAAGTCGGTATCCTGAAGGGGCTCTCACTGCTCCTGACCTTGTGGATTGTTTGAAAGTAATACTCAGAGCACCAGACTGGCAAATGAATTGTGTGGTGAAATTATAGAAGAGAGGATGTGAAAAGAAGCTTAGCATGGTCACCTGGACTGGAAGCTTGGTTTGCTTCATCAAGGTGCTTATATTTGGTGGGATAAGTGCCAGTTGCTTTGAGCTCTGTAGTGATTCAAAAATGTTTTAGACCCATATGTGGAACAACTGAAAATTGAGCCGTGTTAGGTCATAGATAGAAATATGTTGGGTCAGAGATTTGCTTCTATCCATAGAGCATTTGTTTAAAAAGACTGCAGCCTCTACTTAGGATGAGGAGCTACCAGAAGGGGAGCTACTTCTGTGGCAGTAAATGTGAAATACTACAGCAGGGTTGTAGGTGTACAGCATAAACCAGGAGCCAGAAGCTGTCACCCAGAGCATCCCGGCTGGGTGGGGAGCAGGGGGAGGCCGAGGACTCCCCTGGGCATCAACAGGAGTTCCCAGAACAAAACATGGAGCATACTTGCTTCAAGTTGGAAGTTGACCCTACTGTGAGCAGGATGGGGACTGGAGCCCTCCAGATGTTCCCTCCCACCTCAGTCACTCTGATTCAAACATTAATTACCCAGGCAGTTGCATAATTGAAGGTGCTGTGGCATTCCAGTGTGGCTGACTGCACAGACAACAAATGCTGTCCTTCCAGATAATCCAATCCTGAAGAGCTGTTCTTTTTCCTTATTTGTTTTTTAGGTAACTTGTTTAACAGGCTTTCTATTCCTTCTCAGCTGTTTCAATGTATTTAAGGAGAATCGAATCTCTTCAGTCAATTTTAATTCCATATTGTATTTAGAATAAGCACTATAAGATTCAATTGTCTTCAACAACGGTATTTGTTTTGTTAGACCTTCAAGTAATTTTTGTGAGTTTTTTCTTTCTCCTCTTTTTTTTTTATTTAATTTTTTTTGTAGTAGTAGTTGGCTTTAGGAAACATGTTTCATTGTATTATTTAGAGAATGACCTTCAGTGCTGATAACATTTTGTTGTGCACTTTTTTTCGTGCACTGTTTAAATAATGAATTGTAAATCAACACAGTTAAATGAGATGTGACTGCATAGATTTCTGTATAAATTGGGAAACTTCACCACCTGCTCTGCAAGGACAACCTTTACTAATTGTGGATATTTTTCTGTTTCAGAAAACCTTTTCACAGGAATTCCAAACCTCTCACATCCCAGATCATTAAGCTATGTGAGCAAATAGTCCTTGTACAGCAGAGTCGTTGAGTAGCAGAAGAATGTTTTATGTGGTAACTTTTTCTAAGCCACTGCTTTGAAAAGGTAAATACAGGAGAAATTCCAGGCAGAACAATCTGTGGTTCAAAATACATAGAAAACAGTAAAAAAAACCCCAGGTATTGTTTTTCTTTTTTGTGTCCATCACATGGTAGTTTTTATATGGAATTCAGACAGTATTAATAGTAAATAACTTCAGATATCTATTAAGTTTGAAAAGCAGTTTAATTTTTTTTCTTAAGAAATATGAGAACTTTTTTTTAAAATTCAGATTTGGCTAAAATTATCTGTCATATGCAAATGATTATGCAATATCTGCCAGCATCCTACCCTAAGACAGTTTTACCAGATGGTCAAGCGTGTTTCATGTGGCACTTGTTTAAATGCAACTATATCTAGTTTTTCCTGTAATATTAACATCATCTTGCATCTAAGGAATTGATCTATAGTGAATTAACCACTTCTAGATTATTTCTGCCAAATTTTGTAGTGGAAAGATGGTATTTCACCCTTTACAGTTGGCAGGACAAGTATTTTGCTTTAATATCTAAGAGATATATATTATCACATGGAAAATTTACAGTAGGAATAACAAATATTTTATCCATTGCTGATCATGCCGTTATATAAAGAAAATAGGGCTTGTAATTTAATTTGTGTGTCTCCAAGCAAAATGAGACTATGGCACTGAGACTTCCTAAACTGATTCTGGGTGTTGAAGCAGCAATTTGAGGTACATATGACAAAGTCTCTTAAAGATGCATTTGCTTGAATAAAACCCAAAAATAGGGATGTAGGCAGGCTTGCATTCATATCGGTGATGGAAGATGGTAACCAAACAAGACCTTCACTGGGGGATGGATAATTCCATAGTTTTATAATATCTTATATTTTATAATATTCCACATGTAGAGTGGAGTACTGTGCTGTTCCCCCTAGTCCCTTGCTCTTTACATTTTTGCTTGCTGTAGTTTCCCTGGCATCATCCTTTAGAATAATCTGGGGCTTGAGCTGATTTTTCTGCTGTGCTCTTCTGTAGACATTCTGGTAAAAGGTTAAATGATGATCACTGCAGGTACATTAATTACCATTGCATGTAGATAAAACCCAGTAACATGGGTAGATAAAAGCCAGTAACATGGGTAGTTAAGTCCGCCATGGGGTGCCCACTGTGCAATTTGGGCTTTTAAGGTTTATTTCTGAGATCCAGGCTGCAATTTTGCCATGGGTATCATAGTTGGCAGTTTCTCATTTTTTATTGGGCATAAAAAGTAATAATATGGGATTGTTATTAGCTACAGAATAAAGCACCGTTAGCACTCACGTTTTATGTTAAATCCAAATACTGTATTGATTTAGCAGTAGGAAGACATGCAAGTCAGAAACGCTGTAAACGATGAGCCATCAACAAAGCATTGGTTCAGGATGTGGAAGAGAATTGCAGAGTTCCAGTCAGAAATAACAGAAGGAAGGATATAAAAGCAGACAGTAGAAAGAGAAAGCAAGAATAAATATAAGGAAAATACTATTGAAAGCACATTCAGTCGCTGAGAGGGTTTTTACTGCATTCAGTGTTTGCTATGGGGCATCATCCTGTGTATTTCAGTACCAGGTGTTTTGAGAGCAGGAACTGGAAGGCTTGGCTTGTATTTTTAGGATGCTTCCAACAAAAGTAATAAATACATCCCTGAGTCTGCTTGCACCTCTTGTTAATGGCCACAATTGACAGCAGTTCCAGTCTAACACCCCTGCTCTGCACAAAAGGAACTGATGCTTAACCACTAACACTAAACTAATATCAAACCTCATCTAGCAGCGAGGGGAGGAAAGTTTAAATTGTCAGAGACATGAAGTGCAGACCAACCTGTCCACGTAGCACTGGGTCAGGCAGGATGAAATTCAGCATCACTTGCAGTGAACTGTGCCTCAGAATCTACTGTTTAGTAGTGCTAAATTTGTAATAAAACATAATCTAAGTGACAGAAAAACAATGCTTTCAGCATGGTTCTTCTGGACAACAGGACTTGTGAAAGATATTTTAGCCATGTAATTTATTCCTGGATAATTGTGACTGAGACACATGGGGAAAAAATGCTATGGGAACACCTCTGATTTCTGGGTAAGCACAGTATTTGTATGCCCAGGTTTAAATGTAGGTATTTGTGATTCTATTTGCTACTTTATGAAGAAAAAGTAATGCTATCATGAGCTCTTAGTTATAGACTATTATCTCTTGTTTTATGGGAGGGTGAAACTGTCCAGTTGTCCAGGGCTCCAGACCCCTGAGGCACGGGTGAGGAGGGAGAGTTTCCGTGGGTTTCACCTGGTAAGCTCCTCTCAGTCATCTTGCTTTTGTAGTATTATATCATGTCTTGGAGAGACACATTTCATGCAGTAAACCCTTGCTATCAAGTTTATTTTTTAGGCTAAAGGATAAGTTTTTCTTTTACTCAGGCAATGTGTTCTTGTGTACATGGCATCCGGCTTTAGATGCAACTTAGAATGTTTGTTTTCAAAATACATTGCAGTACACAACTGTAGAGCCTGTTGCACATTTATTAAAACCCCTTTATTTTACAGGGTTTGGGTTTCCCTCAAGTCTCTGTAATTTTGCTGTTGTTTTTCATGACCATAACATTCTACACTTACAATAACTAAAGTGAAATAGTAGGATGGGCTATCAGCAAATACTGGAAGTACTGTAACGTACCAGGATTGATCCCATAGCAATTTGCATCCACCTGGGGGTGAGTTAGGATGTTGTGTGGGCAGGAATGATCTGAGGAATGGGCACACACTGCATCTCTCCTGGCAAGAGGTGGGTGTCACTTTGTGAATGTTGCTCCCCAGTGGCTCTTATTTTCTTAATAAAGCTGCATTTTAAATTTGTCCTTTTAGGTTGCAGGTGTTTAGAGAGGCTGTCTGTACTGTGCTACAGATGCTGGTCATGAATCAAAATACTGATGGAAAGTGGTGATAATGATGGAATAGTCCATCAAATCTTTGCTGGTTTTTCCTCTTATTTTAAGACTTTAGAACTGATTTGTGATTAGAGCTTTTAACCATCCCATCTCCAGCACTAGGAGTTGGTATGGTGGTGACCTGGTAGGATGCAGGGATTGGGATGAGGGTAAAGACAACCTGTTCTTTTCAGGATAACACAAACTAGCAGTAAGGATGCTTTTTTTTTCAGTAAATACCCTTGGTGGTGGTCATGGCTTTCTGTAATAAAGCACATGCAGGTCCTTGTGATTACAGCAGTCCTTGAACGGGGATGTTCTTGCACTGCTGAGCAGGAGAGGGTCAGCACTGCATGTTTGAACCACATTGTTCCTGACCTATAGAAATGGTTTAAGCTCTCCTAGGGCCTCTCACTCCAGAAATATGTAGAGCCAAAAGTTCCTGCATGGGAAAGACATTAGAAGAGCCTGAAGGAAAGGCTAACTGGAACGTTTGAGTGGATTGCCAGGCACCTCTTTGCCTGCATAGTAGAGATGGTTGTTAATGGCACGTAACCACTACTGAGATCATGTATTCAAGAGAAAATAATGAGCCGTTTTTCAATAATTCATCTATTTCTCTTTTCCAGCCATTGCTTTTCTTCCACCTTTCGTGTACACAGCCTTTCCCTCTTTAACCCATCTGATCTTTTACTTGGAAGAACTGTAATAAATGTAGGTGTTCATCCTTTCTCCTAACAGACAATTGTGTGAAACTTGAAGCTCTGCACTGTTTCCAAGGAATTGGTGTCATTAGTTGTGGACTGTTTCCTCTCTTGCTTTTTGTAGTATCAGTTACCCATTTTTATTTTTCCTTCCTTCCCTCCCCTTAGCCCCCTGTTTTGTTTTTTTTCCTTTGTTTTCTTCCCTTTACTTTTTGACTTTTTTTTTCTTCTCCCCTCTCCCTTTTTGCTTTCCGGCTTCACTTATTTTAGAACACGGCATTCTGGATCCCTTTATTCTCATGTCAGCATTTCAACCCTCATCAAAGATCCCATCAGCTAAAACCAGATTCTGTTCTCACACAAAAACCCCCACCCAAATTCTCTGATGTTGTTATGAAGGGCTCAGACACATTTTCCTTCTGGAAAGAAGGAGAGAAGTGAGAAGGGGAGAAGGGGGTCATGCTAGAGAGTCTCCTACTTAATTTCCTGCAGCTTAAAACTGATCTTTTGTCTGCACTGCCACTGCCACCCAGTTTCTGGGCCTTTCTCAGCCAGCTGCACTTGTTTTCTCTCAACACCTCGCTGTCTACCTGCACAGAGTTTCCTGCTCTGTCAGGAAATAAATAGTTTACTCCCTAAAGAAACAGGGACTGCACTGGAATTTATTTTTTCTCCCCTTGCTTTTTGCTTCTATTGCCCCTTTCATACCATTGCTTCATCCTTAAGTGGTGCTTTATGTCAGATGAGGGACAGACATTTTTCTGAAAAATGAAGGCCCCCCTCAGTCATCAAAAAGTCCTGGGCTCATTACTCTGTGGAAGGAAAGACCAACAAAAGCTGGGATGAGAAAGAGCTGCTCGATGACAGAAACAAAACATAACTTCCAGTGTATTTGTCGTGGAGTAAAAGTAATGGATGCCCTGCATTGAGCAAGTAACCTATCGATTACAGCGTAAGCAGTGCACTCTCAAATCCCTACCAGGCTTTTCTCTCTAACGGATATTAATGTCTCCAGCTTTTCTCTTGTTGGGTTTGAGAAATGCTGAGGGTTTCAGCCAGTGTAACAAAGATCTGCTTAACAGTTCTGGTATCTTCTGACTTGAAGAGCCACTTTATCAACTTTGCAGTTGTCTAAGGATACTGATTAATTTGCATTCATGTTATGTAATTTAAAGATAAAATGATTCATGTTTCATCTATTAAAAAAAAAATTCTGCAGAGGCTTCCTTCTACTGTCTGAAGAGGGATTACATAAAGAAATGTGCTACTGAATGCATTTATCAACTAGAAAAAGCCTCCCCTTTTATCTGAGTAGCTTTTCTGAGTGTTTCTGTTTCCTTTTCCCACTGTGTTTTATATAAATTCGTGAACATCAGGAATATAATTTCTGACATATCACTGGGGAGAGATCTTGAGGGATGAATACTGTTGCCCTCACACATCAGTGAAAGGCTGGGAATGTTGAGTCTTTAACAAGGCAGCTGTTCCCAAAATGTTCAATCATTCTTGTTAAATAAAATAACAAATAGGAATGGCTCAAAACAGAGTGGGTATCTCATCTACTCTCTGCATTGTTCTGTTTGATTTCTCTTCTATATCTACTGTCATGGTAGTTTTTCAGTTACTACAGAATGATAAATATTGATTAACATACATATTTCCTACAAACATATGCATGTATACATGTAAGTATATATATGTATTTAAGAGAAGAAATCATATAATAGATAGATAGAAAGGAAGGCTGTTGCAGTACGTTTCAGCTTCTTATATTACCAAAGTTAAGTGAAAAAGGTTAAATGTTCTCTGCAGCTGATTATCTGTTGTTAAAAATGAAAAGGATTTAATTACTCAGGGTTTTATATTAAAGTTTAATAGACAGTCTTTCATCTGGACACAATTTCACACTCAGGACAGAGCTCTGTCTCAGTTTGCATTGCTTCTGCCACTAGACTCAGTTGATCAAGAACACTCAGATAAGTTTTTATGGATAAAACCCTCTGCTTTCCTCCCAAATAGTGCTTTACTTTGGTACAGTTTTGTTTTTTTTTTTCTTTTTTATGGCCCCCAGAGTTTCAGCCACCTCCATGTCCTCTTTTACTTCTTTCCTGTCTGCTTGTGTTCCCCAAGAAAACTTCTCTGTGCCCGCTCTTGGCACACCCGTGTCTCTGCGGAGCGTCACGGGTAGTTTTGTTTTCTGCCTTCTGAGCAGTGATCAAAGCTGTCAGATCAGTCAGTTTTATTTCATCCATGTGAAATTTCTTCCTTACTCTCACAATTCTTTTATCTTTGTTTCAACTACCAGCAGCTCCAAAAGTTAGATTCACTTTAGGAATATGCATAAAGTTTGTATTTGGCAGTTCCCTTCTAGCAGGAGCACTCTCCTGCTAGAAATCCACGTTTAAAGCCCTCCACAAGTTTGGAAGTCAGGGGAAGTTTGAAGTTATTCTCTCCAGTGGCTTTTCCTCACAGAGGCTGAAGGGTCCTGCATCCCTCTGCAGTACAGGGATGTTTGTGGCTGTCTGAAGAGTTTTCTTTACCTTCTGCCATTCTTGAAAGTAGCATTAGGGATTTCCTCCTCTGGTGCCTCCACAGAACCAGAGTCAGGGCACTCTTCAAGTAGTGTGTTTCTGTGTTTCCTCTTTATCTTGTTTAGCTATCTGGGTATTTTAAAACCACTTCAATGTCATTCTCACCACCACACAAAATAACGAGTCCAGTTTTAGTATTGCTCAATTAGATTATTTTTGGCTGTTTTTTGAATTCTGATGAAATGGAGGTTTAATTGGGTCAGTACGGTGCCAAAATTTATGTTATTTTTCAGCAACTTGTTTTTATTTACAAAATAAGAAGTTGGAACTTCATGCAATTTGATTCCATAATATTGAAAGCTAATCAGTTCTGTTGTGTGTTGAGTGTGCATGGAAAGCAGAGTTTCATTATTTGATGTTTTGTCTGCAACTGTGTAAACACAGAGGTCAAATATTCAGAAGAAAAGCTTTCTAAAAACAGGTTACTTCATTAACTCTCAGCTATTACGCAGGGGTTTGATTAGAGTTAAATCACAGAGTCATGGAATCACAGAATGGTGTGGCTTGGAAGGGACCTTAAATAATTTCATTTCACCCCCTCCCATGGGCAGGGACACCTTCCACTATCCCAGGTTGCTCCAAGTCCTGCCCAGCCTGGCCTTGGACACTTCCACAGCTTCTCTGGGCACCCTGTGCCAGGGCCTCCCCACCCTCAAAAGGAAGAATTTCTTCTCAATATCCCATCTAACCCTGCCCTGTGGCAGCGTGAAACCATTCCCCCTCGTCCTGTCACGCCATGCCCTTGTCAGAAGTCCCTCTCCAGATCTCTTACAGGCACTGGAAAGCTGCTTTAAGGTCTCCCCATGGCTTTGTAATAATTTGGAAGTCCCGGTGCTGCCAGGGCCGTGCCTGTGTGTGTGTGACACCACAGGTGACAGAAAAAGCCACCTGGGTGTTGGAACGTGTGGAACAGAAGGGGAAGGGCAGTCAGGGCTTGCTTTAGGCTGGATCAGTAACACACTGTGTACTAAACCTATCTATAAAAATTCAAATACTTTCACATTAATGCTGCTGTCCATTGTCATTACAGGACGCCTTGAGCTTTCTCACATAGTGCGTTGAGGTTTGGTGAGTGACACTGCTTTTCTCAGAATATTGCTCCAATCCTTGCTTGCTGAATGCAATCCACAAGCCGTGGGTGTCAGTCTGGAGAAAAAAAAACCACGTCTGAGCAGCAACATTTGTCTCCTTGGCGTTTAAAAAAAGGCAGTTGGGGTAGTGGCTCTCGGTTCAGTTCTCACTTTTATCCTGCACTTAAACTTCTGATTAAGGTCATGCAGGACACCTTGTCATCTTTGCACCACTTAGCTTGACTTTTATCTGATGCTGAAGAACTTGCTAAGTTGTCTTTGAAGAATAATGTTCTGAGGAAAATGGATCTAAATGGTTATATTGGGTAAAATAAATTCACCTGCAGGCCTGGGAAAAAGCACTGTAAATCTTGCCATGACCCTGTTCACTAAGGAGGTTTGTTGATAGCATTATATTAAATCAGGAGCAGCAGAGGAAGCTGTAGAGATATTCAGCAGTAACTGAAGAGGGAGAATTGCACGGCTTGTGGGATTACAGAATATGGCATTTTGTACTTCCAGGTCATTACTTTGAATTCAAATACACTCCTGGTAGTAATAAAAATCTGTTACCAGATGACAGCTCTCCAGTTTCATGTATGAAATGAGCTGAGTTTTTCTCTCCACCTGGTAATGGGCAGATGCCCGCTACAGGAAAAGTGTCACAACTGACACTATCAGCTACTTCTGCTGACATCCCAAGGGGTGGGCAGCAGATAAATACCTCATAGCAGAGCCACCTCTTTGACCTTAGATTAGATTCTTCTCTGGTGTGTTCAGCAGGGAGCTATGTGCAGAGAAAGGTTTAACAGATAATATATCTTCCTCCTTTATACAGCATTGTTGAACACTGCTGCAACAAACAGGAAGTAAAAATTGAGGGCAATTTCCAAGTTATTGCTCATAAATTAGAGGCTAGGTGTTATTCCTTATTTCATGTGGCACCAAACCGGGTTTCAACAAGGGAGGCATCTGAAAGAAGGTGTAATTAATAAGTATTTTGGCATAGGCTAGCATTACTCTTTCTCCCTTATTCTCTGGGGCTTACCATTGTTGACACCACTGAATAAGAAAGCTAATTTATTCTGGCTGTGTAGGTGTTACAGAATACAGCTGCTTCTGAAGAGAAGATGTAGTGCATTTAACATGTCTGATTTAAAGACAGTCGTCCTTTGGTGCTTGCAGAAGTAGATTCTGTGACAAGTCCCTGTGACTGCTGTGTGACTCATGAAGTGGGAAGTCCTACAGGAGCTCCCACAAAGTAGCTTTTCTCTCTTGAAACCAAATCATCTCTCTTATGCTTTCTCTGGGGTTTGTTTTGCTCACAGTGTGAGGGAGTTTCGTGTGAAGCTCTCGTTACCACACGATTAGATGCCAAAAACTAGTCGCCTCATGTTTCCTGAGGTAGAGGCTACCATGAAATCTGCCTCCAGATAACTGTTATTACTGATAACCCAGCTCTGATGGGCAACAAAGAAAGGTGTGGATTTACAAAAGAACACATGCACATGTGGATGTGTAAGCAGAGGAGGAGGAGGAGCAGTTCCTGGTGGTGACAGGAGGACTCCAGGTACAAACATCACTGTGCCGGCCTACGGGACAACATCTCCACCTGCAGCCCTCGAGCCAGCTCTTGACTTGCTTGAAGGTGCTCAGCAGCCATTTCTCCATGGCTCACCATCAAGCAAAGAGAGGCCAGATGCCATTTCAAGCCCAACAAACTGATCTTGGTGATTGGAAATAATTCAGACACTGTTTATAAAACTCTGTGACAGATTGCACTGGGTATCAACCTTCCCTTCTGCTGGAGGCATTGTCAGTACAGGGGATTTGAGGATGTAGAGAAGAGAAGCCTACAGAAAGCCCCCTGCAATTATCTAGGAGTTTAAAAGAAAAACAACATTCTTTTCTTTTGCTCATGATCTTGATGTTCACCTAAAATTGAAGTGTATTATACTTTTTTTCTGGATCATATCTTAAATGTACTTCAGAGAAGTAACTCTGCTTCTGCCACTCTTACTATATAACCTGTTATGTGCAGCATTTTTGGTAAATGTAATAATTTGTAAACAATTATGAAAATTAATTTATAAGCACAGCATAGGATGTTAGTTGCCCTGAAGCACTAAGGTAAGGCAAAACTTCCAGTGCCACCAGTGTGGCTTTGTGTTTTCTGTTTGCAGTATTTAGTATTATTACGAGAAGTTTTAAGTAGAAATGCTGATAGATTTTTAGCATTGGTACAAATAGGAGCCAATAAAATCAGACTTGGCTTGGAGTAGCAATCTTAATGCTGATGAACGTGGCAAACATGCACAGAGTCCACTTGGGGACAGTTGACACAGATGGCAGAACTGATTTTACCATGTGCTATATGTCTTATTAATTGCTGTGCCAATTACTATAAACTCCAGAGCCTGCTTCTTTGTTCCACTGTTGTGGGCAGTTTGTCTGCTGCACGTTTACTGCAAACTATCAGCTGTCTGTATTTATTTTATGGGTATTGTGCTTTCTCTTCTTTCTCCTCCCTCTCCCTGCTCTCCTTCTCTCCACTGGGACTTGTGCATGTGACTTTTTTTGGGAAAGAAGATCGAATCCCACCCATTTCAGAGGTGGCTTAGTATTCCAAGCAGAGCATAGTTGGAGTGATGTTCTAGAAACAGGTAAAGTGTATGTGCAGATTCCTCAGCCACGTTTGTATCCATGTAATATGGACAGTTACATCTTTGAGTCCACTGTTTCAGGTTTGTAAAGATTTGGAGGGACCAGAGATTCTGTGTGATTCCTCAGGGTGAGCTCCTGCTAAACCATTAAAATCATTGTGGAAAAGCAGACGGACAGAACTAATTGAAATCCCCAAACTGTAAACTCTAGAGGGGTTCTGCCCCTGTTGCTGCCTGGTGTGAACCAGACAAGGAAAGCCTTGAAACTGAGTGAAGCATCACATAAATTATTCTGGATAAAGTAAGGATATTAAACCAAGAAATCACATGAAACTAAAAGTGCACTGATGGCAACAAATACTGTGTTAATTGCTATTTTTTCTGGGTGTGACAGCATTATAAGCAGCCAGTGGGTAGTACTAGCTAAACACTGAAGAACAGTGTGAGTTAAATATTTTCTCAGGCCTGGGCTTGTCCTAAATAGCTGGTGCCCTGTTCTGGGGAAATTGATGGAGTTGTTATTGCCAGTCAGCAGCATTGTCCCTTACACAGTCGAGCATCTCAGATGCTGAACGTGTCAGGTTTGCTGTGGTAGCAAAAGTGAATTCTAATCAAATCCTCTCTCTGGTGGGACAGAGTTTAACAATGGTTATGGTTGGAGGCTTGAAATTCAAGTGGGCTGCCTCTCGGGGCTTCCAAGGAGTCAGAGAAGTCCTGGAACTGTGACAATTAAATTAGGACATGAAATCTTTTACAAAACCATAAAACCTTTGCGAGCCACAAACAAGGTAAAAACCCCCCTGGGTGCAAGGCAGGCTGTTATAGCCCCCAGCAGCAGCTCAGAGGAGGGAGGGCGTACAGCAGATTTCACATTCTAACTCACCCATTTCATCTGTGTCACTGCCTGCTCCTGCAGCTGGCTGTGTTTGACTGGTGCATTCAGCATTGGGAAAAGTTATGTTTTTAACAATTACAGGCATATCTATTAAATCTATGATGCAGCTGCAATTGCAGCATGGAAAATAACCTTCTTACAAGGCAATTACTGTAAAATGTTGTTCCTTGCAAGCACAACGTAAACACACTAATTGCTAAAGGTTTTTCTGTCATTTGTGTTAAATAGCTGTTCTTCAATTATTTAAGGGTTTCAACAAAAAATATTAGCAAAAAAGACCCCCCCAAATGTTACCAAAATAGCCTCATCTCACAGCTTTGTTATCAACACTTTGCATTTCACTTTTCATGCCAGCTTTTACAGCATCAGACTGGGGTGCAATTAGGAATTTTTAAAAATGCATAATGATTTTTGACACATTTTTTCTCCCCCCATTCTTTTCTCTTAGAAGATGGCACAGGTTTAACTCTCAATACACATGAATTACAGGATTTGGGTGAGCTAATCAATAACCCAGTCTTTTTTACACACTTTTTATATTTGTAGAATCACTAGGGCTGGAAAATACCTCCAAGATCACAGAGTCCAAGCTGTGCCCAGGCCTCACCTTTGTTTCATGGACATCGTGTTATTTTGCAGTGTCTTGGCTTTCTGCTATTCATGTACAAGATTCTTTTGTTTTGTTTTTTAAAGAATCTCTGAGGCTGAAGTAGTTGTAAACCAGAGTTAGAGCTATTCTTTTACTCATTTAAAGAATGGCTAGAAGGTATGTGGTGGTTTGCTGATTCTCTCTTTTGGGTTGGCTTACTCCATTTTATACAGACTTTTATTGCAACAGCAATAAAAGCACTACCTACACATTTTTTTCTTTAATCCCAGGGGAATTGTATGTGCTGTACCAGGTTATAAGGTTTAAATTATGTTTCTCAGGACTTAAAGTAATGTGGTGAATATTAAGGCAATAAGTTGCAGAAAACCAGTATATTCATAAATAGGGGAAGGGGGGAGTTAATGCAGAAAACAGGTTGAGTTTTGCAAAAACATGTTTTTTGCTAGTGACTCCAGGAGTGTCTGCTATGGAGACTGGTCTAGCTGTGGTTAAATGAGGGTTTGAAGGTGGTCCTGTGGAGATTAGAAGTAAAAAAATCTATATCTGTTTTGTTAGTGTATATTATTTTCTTTTTGGATCATTTCAGAGAAAATATTAATTTCTTAGCAAATGTTATTCCAGAAGCGCAGAAAGACTAAATTGTTTTTTCAGCCACAGGGAGCAGATTTGAATTCCTGGCCTTAACAGGTGCTTCAGAAGATTCCCATGTCTCAAGTATGTTTTGCAATATACTTTGAATGTAAATCTGCCATCACTCTCTATAGAGAAGAGTCTGCTGCATGTGGTGACGTGAGCTTGGCCTGTTTCCAGTGAATGTGAAATACAGTAGAATTATATTTCTATAGAGAATATTATTATAGCAAAAGTCTAACCTAAATATGTGGGATATTTACAAGATGTCTTCAATTCATCTGTGTTTGTTTAAGGATAATTTGATGAACATAAGGTAAACCCTCCCATTCCTTGTTTTCATCTTTTTTTTTTTTTTTTTTTAATATTGTATTGATCCTCAAAGCTTTTAAGGATGCATGTTTGCATTTATTTCAGTTTTAAAATCAAAATGGTAGCATTAGAGAAGTTCAGGTTGTGAGTATCAGGTTTAAAAACACGTAGTGGTTTCACTTTAACACCTTCACAAATGTGGCCTTTCTATGCACATCCTGGCACTAGAAAATCAAACCCAACATGTATAAGACAAACCCCAATTTAATTCCAGCTCTAGGCTGCTTGTTGTGATGTATCACATGGCTTTTAAGGCTGTACCAGCAAGTGTGTGGAAGGCATCAGTCTTACAAGTTTTAACAGCAATCCCATCTTCATAAGGAGTTTCTTTTGCCTGGAAATGGAGCTGTTATTTTCAATGATTCCTTTTCTCTGTAGTTCTGTGTGAGGCATTTAGAATTTCTCATTTGCCTCTCAAAGACTTATTTTGCTTGGTGCAACACATTAATATTTTCTGAAAGATGTAGATAGAATTCTCTCAAAGCCCTTCATTGTCTTAATTTGAGAGATGGTGCATTTGACAGACCAGGAAACTTGTATCATTTGATAGCTGATAGATATGGCAGGTGGCAAGAGATCAGTAATGGCTACACAGTGTAATTTGATGTGAAGGACATTTAATATTCCTTACCAATATGTCATCAATTCTTGGAAAATCAGTACCAGTGGGACTAATAGGACAAGTCAGAATATCTGAACCTGAGCTTCTTCTACAGTCCAGTGCAATTACAAGGCTTAAATTCACCGTTGTGGCAATGGGTCACCCAGTGGAAGGACGTGGGTGATGACACATTGCACACAGGAAAGCCACAGTAATGAGACAGCCATCTCCATCAGAGCAAATTTACTGTTTGTTCATGGAGAGAGATGATTCATTTGATTAATAGTAACTCAGGGACACAACTGAGGTGCTGCATACACAGAAGACCTCACAGTGAAGAAGTAAGAAAAAGGCATTTTAGAAAAGAGCTGTTTTGGAGACAGGGAGATGATAATAATTGCCTGCTTACGAATACTGAATAAATACTTGAAAACTTCTGAGCCATGACTGTCTAGGCATTTACATGCTTCATGTGTCTAGTAAGCTTCTGATTGCTGGTGCTTTTATTGCTTGTCAAAATGTAAATATTGTTCTTTTAAAACATGGGAGTTTGAAATCCTAAATCAGTTGCGTGTTAGGGTGTTGCTTTGGGTTTGGTTTCTTTTTTGTTTGTTTTTGTTTTCTAAGATATCATTTATAGGATGAAAGAGTACAGAGAAAGTAGTAAACTAGCAGATTTGACTTAAATTGAAGTTGCACATACAGGTTAGGGGCCCTCTTTAAGTTAATCAAGAAGAGAATTTATCTTTAATTGTGAGTGTGACGTAGGCTTGCAGTTGCACTGTGTTCTAAACATATGGGATGAGCTACATGGACATTTGAGCTCAGTATGCTCATTGTCCAGGTGTGATTACAATGCATTTGTTCATCTGTCTTTCAGCACTTACATCTTTTCCAACACAATCCACAGGAATATTATACAGAGTGAAAGAGATTCATTCAGGTGGGCTTTGCCTTTCTTTCAAGACAAGAGGAGGTGGAGGGTGTTGCTCATGTTTTGAGATTAGCTGCTAACATGCCTAGAAGAATAAACAATATTCCCTTGGTCAGCAGGGGCCATGCTGAGTATTTAATACTCTATATAGTCTCTAATCTATACTCTAATAGTTTCTTAACCATTCAGACTTGTTGAGTAATTCCTCAAGGATCCTTGGGTATTTCATGGCAGAGAGCTACGCCGCTTTCCACTGCTGATAGAAAGGTTTTTCTTTCTCTTTGGTACTTGTGATGCCAGTTTTCCAGCTGCATTTTCTATAGGGGAACATGCTGTTACATCTCCAAAGCATTTTTCAAAAAAAAGTTCACGGGATTCTAGAATAATTCCTATGATACAGCAGTGCTGCTTGATTAAAAGCTCCTTCTGGGAAGATGCTTTGTTGAAATCAGGGTCCTCTGTTCTCATTATTAACCCAAGATGCATCAGTGCAAATAAACTTAAGCCTTCACCATAGCTGAAAGTATTTATAGTGGGCAGAGCAGAGAAAGGGTAAAAAAGGGAAATAAAAAGAGAAGCCTTCCTAATTTGCTCATTCAGAGGCTGGAATGTTATTAAATTGCTGAGCCAGTTTAACTGCAGCTGGGATAAAGAACCCGTTCCCTGAACTTTCCCTCACTACTTGGAACTAATGGATTTGAGATTAACGGCCCACATGTGTTTTCAGTACAGAGGGACAAACTGCTTCCTCCTTTGGTGATTGAATAAAACAAACAAACCAAAACTGCTTCGTAACTGTAGGTTTTCAGTTTCAATACTGGAGTTTTGGAACACCAGTGGAATTTGTGGCCCTCAGTGGCTTAAAGGAGTGTTCTCTATCCTTTGCAAAAAGCATAATGTGATTTGGAAAATCAGTTGAGAAATACACTGATTGTATTTAAGTATTCTCCTCAATCCACTTCTGAATTTAGCAATTAGAATTTAATGTGACAAGAATGTATTTACATGCATGCTTTCACACACAGAATGAAAACATCTCCATAAATTAAGAGTTCTGGTAAATCCCATGGTAACCTGACAGATCGCAGGGGGAAAAGATATTTTTAAAACAATTCTCTAAAAACTGAGATTTTCCAACTGCTCTTTAATTTAGGATGCATGTTGATATTTACATAAGCTGATTTTTTGTTGTTGGGTGTTGAAGAAATGATGGAAAAAATTATTTACAGTGTTGCTCTCGTAAGCCCAGTCTTTTATGAGCTTGATATCATCCTGTGATAAATACTGAGCACAAATAATCCTGCAGCTGCAATTCCTTATTACCCCTCCTAATTGTGCATGGCTTGTGATATGTAAGCATTAGATTTATTTTAGGCTATATTCACAAGGTTTCCACACCAGCTTTCCCACACCTCTCCTGAGGTGGCTTTTTTCTGGGTATCATGTGCTTGGCTGTCAGGTTTGTAAAAAGAATTGTAGTGCCAAGGAAAAAAAGCGTGTATTGAGGTGGTGTTTTTTGTGAAAGCTGAGAAGGGGCTGCATCTTGGAGGCCTGGCACGTGGTAGGTACCTGTACTGGGTACGTCAGGCAAGAAAACAACCTTTTATGATGCTTTGGTGGGTCTTTGTTGGGTTCATGTTTGTTTTTTGGGCACGTGTTGGCTGCATATTAAAGGCAGCGTGGGCTGCTGTTATTCCCATCACATTTCATGGGTGCAGCTGGAGGCTTTGTCAGCTGCTCTGGGTGTCCCTGCCAGGGTCTGGCACTGGGGGGACCCTGGACACCGCTGAGCCTCAGTCAGGTTGGGGACACCGTGGGGACACCTCGTGTTCCAGAAAGATGAAAAGCTGCACAGCTGGGAGGAAACAGGGTGAGCCCCAGCCCTAGGAGACCAGGAGGGGCTGCACTACTGGGGCAGAGTCCCTGCAGCTCCCTGGGGGCTCTGAATGGCCCCTGCTGGACTCCAGCGTGAGCTGTGCTCTCCAGGACCTGTGGCTTGTGCAGAGCTACGCTGGAGCTGCTCCTGGAGCACTGGCAGCCCTGGGAAGGGCTCAGGCTCACCTAGCGCAACTCCACTGTTAGTGTGGAACTACACAGACCCCTGAATCTGCCTGGGGTGGTGAGCTGGGGTTCTTTTCCATAGTTTCACCACCAGTCACACCAACAAGTGCATATCATTTCAAGAAATAGAGGAGGAAAGTCACTTCGTAATTCATGAGGTGTAACTTTTAATTATTGCAGTGACCTTTCCGGCTGTCCTTGTCTTTCTGCTTATCCACTGAACTATGCATTAGACTCCCTGACTTGAAAGTGAAATGATTCTCTGACTTGTTAGAGAGCATAGATCCCACAGCAGGTTCCAGCAGTGCTGCTCTGGCCTGTTCCGTGGGCAGTGCTGAGTGTATTCCTCCATCAGAACAGAACCAGGAGTGGGATGAACATCACCTCACATGAGGGTCCTCTGGGGTTTTAGTTTCCTCAGAAGGGCTTTTTGAGTCTATCCTTTCAGTTCCCAAAAAAATTTCTTCCCATTGACTCGAGTGAGTGTGGAATCTTGGTTGCATTATTGTATTGGTCATTTAAATGCCTCTTTACCTCCTTTGCTCGTCCAGCTATGGACCTGTCCGTGCAGGAGGTGGATCCTCCTGTGCTCCTGCAGAGAAACAAGAGCTTTGGCAGGAGGAGGTATTTTATCACTTGGTGTGTGAGCTGACACAGGCAGGACTCAGGAGCAGCCGCAAACCCACGGGTGAATTGCAAAGACTAAATTTGTTTTCATTCCCTTGCAGCCTGGGGGATTCCCAAGGCAGCACCAGGCCAGACACACCCAAGTGGGAAGGCAGGTCCCACACAGCAGGTCCTTGCTGGAGGATCACTGAACCTGCTGTTGTCACCTGTGTCCCAGGGACACACGCAGGTGTAGTTTACCCTGTGCTTTGATCTTTCCCACAGCAGGGCAGGAATCCCAAGTGTGTTGGAATGGTCTATCCAGGCCTGTGTTATCTAAACACAGATGTTCTACTTGTCAAATACTCAAGACTAAGCAACAATTAGTATGATATATGTGTTCTTCTACACCCCAGCTGCAAGTCACTTGAACGTGCTTAAAATCCTCCTCACCTTTCCCCCATTTATTTTCCTACACCTATTAAAAGTGATTATGCAAAACACCCTTTTTCCTGCTCCTTTAGCAAATTCCTGTCTTGCATTTTCACCTCCAGTTTATCAAAAATATGCCATGTGCAAAACGTCCCCTTATTAGATGTGTGAGGAAAAGAGCTGCCAGTGATTAGATTGGCTGTTCATCCTCTCTCTGCTGGTCCAGCATAACCAACATTTGCTTCCTGAACGTTAGCCAAAAAATTATCTTCTCTCCAGCTGGATAGGGATGCTTCATCATCTTTAAAAACTGAGGTGACCATTATGTTGTTATTGTTAGGCAATTATTTCCTGTTCTTGTACAAATTTACCCTCTGACCAGTTCTGGCCTTGATGTAATTGGCAGAGAAGTCAGTGCAGGCTAATCAAGGCCTGTGAGAGCCGCTGTTGCCATAATGCAATTTGTCACCTTCTTCCCCTGCTTCCTTTGCCACTGCTCCTGCTCGTGAAATGCATCTGTCATCTTTATCAAGGCTTCCTATCCCTAACTGATCACCTTGCCTGCAAAAGGAAAAACTGAAATTCCAGTGGCTGTCCCAGAGTGGAAGAGGAGCACGAGCTGGTTTTATATTCCCCTTGCACAGTGCTTGAGCTCGGCAGGGAGGTGGTTGGGGGCTTGGTCTGGGTCTCTCGGTGCACTCGCTCCTGTCTAGGGCACATGAAGCATGAAGAGGTGCAGGAAGAACTGAGTCTGTTTGGAGGACTTAACCAGTGAAATGTACACAAAAGATGGAGCCAGACTCTGTGGAAGTGCAGTGAAAGGATAATGGACACAGGCTGCAACACAGGAAACTCTTTCCAGACATTAGGAAAACATTGTTGACAAACAGGTTACACAAAGCCCAGAGCAAGGGTCTAGAGAGGCTGTGGGATCACTGGGTTTGGATGTACTTGTACAGTTGTGAGTTTTTTAGAAAAGACACTTTGCTTCTGCTCAGAAATATGTTATGATTGATTTTTCCTGTGAACACTTGTATAGATATTTAAGTACCTGTAAATAAGCATTTTATCTCAGCAGTAGGTTAGTCATAACTGATTTTTAGATACGAAATACGTGTGGGGAACAGAGGCCGTTTGTTTCTGTCTGTCTTTGAAGCACCTGGAATGAGCACAGGGAGAGATGAGAGGCTGAGCTGGGTGGGACGCTGGTCTGAGCCAACACTTCAAAGCACAAAGCTCTGTTCAGGCAACCGACTTGCTGAATGTAAAACTGTTCTGTGTTTAGGGGTTCATTTCAGTGCTCTGCATTAGAATTCTATTTCTCATACAAGTTTCCAAATTTTATTTTTATCTTGAAGTAGATTAGAAAGCTTTTCTCCCCCCACCACCCCTTTCCCTCTCCCAGCTTTACGACCTCAGGTTACAATGGTATGACCAATATGTGAGACTGTGCAGGGAAATCACCCCTTGAGAATCCAGTTTTGTCTGCTCCGTTACATGACGTGTAAAATTTATTTTGAACCCTAAAAAACGTGATATTGATCTCACACAGAGTTATCAGTTTTAAAAAAAATGCCTGTTTGTGCTGGTAAGCTCAGAGGAGAAGAAAAGCAAACAGCTGATTTTCCTTTTTTAATATTTCAGCTATTTTTAATTTTTTTTACTTACTCTTCTGATTTTCTCCTCTTCCATTTTGTAACACTGTTATGCAGATAAAGATCTATAATGTGTAAGCTTAATAGCACTAAACACTTGTTTAATTGGTAGAGTTTGGGAGCAGGCCCAGACTAATTAACACCAATTTCTACTCTGTTGCCAGTGTTTAATGGATCTTAGGACCAGATCTTTTTGGAACTAAAGTTATGCTGAAGACATGTTGAAAATAGAAATAAAATCATATATGGCCACCTTGACAAACCATCTGTTCCTGGAATAACGCTTGTTTTTTATACGTAACAAGACATACATGCAGTATAAACAGTGAGTTTCCCTTTTGAAGCTTTATTTATAACTACACAAACCCTCCTGGATTTCTCCCCAGGTATATCCACACACCTCTAATTTCACAATTTCTCTTTCTTAAGAATTGAATATTTAGTGAATAATGACCAATTTTACTACAGAAAGTCCCGAGAGTGATCTTTATTAAAGCTCATAATTTAACTGGTTGTTTATAAAAACACAGAAGCTAGAAAAATGTGATAGAACTCTGTATAAATACTTAGTAAAATATCTTTAAAGGTCCCAAATCAGGAAGGGATAATAACAGTACGAACAGGACGAGATTTAAGTGTACTAAGCATGTGGTCTTCTCTGGCTATTTCCAGTTCTGTATAGTACCCTCAGAGAAGAATCATGCTCAGGAAAGCCCTGTCTCAGTGAGCAGCAGAGGATGCCCAGCCTGGCAGAGCTGCCTTCCAGGCACTGAAAGCCAATTCAGGTGAACCCAGTCTGGGAGAAAAATGATTCTGCATCTTTTGGGTAATTTTCTACAAAGGCCTTTGAAAGAACAAAAATGTGACGGAAGATTTGTGTCATCAGAATTTTCTGCCTTTTGAGCCTTTTCATTGCTTGGCTTCCATTTCATCAGCTGAGCTGATATTAGTGGAATTCTCACCTTCTTCAAAGTGTCTGCTTGACCTTCTGTTGGGTTAGGACCCGAGTGCCCTGGTATTAAAGGCTGATGGCCTGTGATTGAACACACAATTTCTTGACATTTCTCTCCTTTCTTCTTTGTTCTCCAGCTCAGGATTGTCTTAGCCAGCTGTGATTTTGTATTCCTCTTGTCACTGCAGCATTCTGCTGCTCATAAATCTGACTTGGGAGTTGCCATTGTCTGCTTTTCACTGTTAAAACAAGAAGCTCTGGTTCCATCCCTCTGTTTGCCCTCTAGAATGTGTCAGGAGTGTCAGGGGAATGTGGGCTTAAGTGGCCTGTCACTGGATGCTAATGCAAATCCTTTGTTGTTAATCTTGGTGTAAGGAAACAGAAATTTGGAATTACTTGATAGGATTCTACTGAAATCCTTGGCATTGGATGCCTTGTAGCTCCCACTAGTGTTTGAAATTTTGGTCTACTGGCACATACCAGACAATGTTCCCTTTCAAATGAATTATCTAAAATGTCTACTGTGTTTTTATATGAGGATTTTCTTGTTTCTTAAATTAAAGCATCAAATGCAATCGAGTATTTTCACAGGGTACCTAGAGAGATGGTGGAATTCCTGTTCAGGGTTCTTTTTAAGAAAAAAATGGAATAAAAATGGATGGTTGCTCTATATGTTTGATGGTGTTTCAGAGATGCTGCATTGTCCAGAGCACTTCCAGGCGCAACTGAGAGTTGGTTATTTTGTCTTCTGAATGAATGCTTCATTCCTGTTTGTGGAAATTTAAATTGTGGTTTCTTAGGGAAGAAAACATAATTTTTCACCCAAGCTGCTGTATAAATGCATTTAGCATGTGTTCATCTCAAATTCTGTAGTGTGAATCACGTGAAAATGATTGGAGCAGAAATGTTTTTGGTTGTTGGCCAGATCTTAATTTTTCACTGCCCAAGTGTTTTTCACATGTTTATTTACCTGAAGATGAGAGAGCACCAACCAAGTAGCATATGGTTATAGGAAACACAACAGATACTCCAGTTAGTAAAAAAATAATTTAAACTTGTTATTTGTCATCAAGGTGCATGATATGTGACTGGCCTTTTAATGGCTTTTAGAAATGTGCTTCACATAATTTGAAGCAAGCTTTCTTATCAGTATGTTGTGCAATTAATTTAATCTTGTTTCTGTTATTTCCACAGTATTTTTCAATTCAGTGAACCTCATTACATTTGCAAGTGCATTAAATTAGAGTCTGGATAGAAGAAGAGAGATGATTATCAGTTAATTTAATTATATTTCTAGGTTTGCCCATTTAATGATATGTCTGCCATTGTTGTTGCAGCCTTTACAGCAGTAGCACTGGCAGGAATTAGTTCTGATTCCATGTAAAGTTTGTGTTATCTGATAACTCCTGACAGCTGCTGGAGCCACACGTTCAGTAATTTATGAGTCTAATCAAAAGTCATTTACTTTAAGCCTAAAGGCTACAGTATGGAATACTTGCACTGTATTCTCTACATCACTTTTTGACTCTGCATATGTGGGAATGCTCTTGCAAAACTTGACACCGTGAATTAAGAAACACAACTTCAGGTTCTTATGGTGATGGCAGGAGCAAGGAAATGTTCCATAGCACAGGGCTCTTCCAGCCAGCTGAACACTGCAGCTGGGAATGTTCTTGTTTTTAAGGAGGAGGCAAAAAGCAACCCCCAAAGTTCACCATTATGCAGTCCTTCATATAAAATGGCCTTGACTTTTACTAATAAAATTATGTGGTCATTTAGGGAGATGCTGCAACCTGAATCGTAGTGCTCAGCTTCTAATATGGTGCCTGTCGATGTTACTGCTTTGTGCAGTAAATAATATTTTTATGCTTCTTTTGCAACTCTGTAATTTTTTTTTCTTCCTAAAGTTTTGTGCCATATGTTTGAAATTTCAAGGTGCCCCTGGTATTTGCCCTGGCATCTGGAAATCCTAAGGATGGGGCTGCTGAGACTCTCCACAGCAGTGCTGCATTATGTGCAGCACTCCAGCCTGGATCAGTTGTGTAGCTCATTAAAGGCAGATCTATTAAAGCAGCAGTTTTGGTTTTTAGACATTTATAGATATCCAGTATGAATGTGAGAGAAAAAGAAATTCAGTTCTGAAGTACAAAATGTTCCAAATTCCAATGTTTTAAGATGGCTGTTTCTGAGATTTTTAGTGATTTAATATTTAAGTTAATCTTAAAGGCATTTAAAAAATGATAGCAGAAATAACCCATCAATGAGAAAGAAAAAGATTAAATCCAAATTTTACTAAACTCTGAGAACTGTTCTTCTATTCCTATGTCTTGGAAGGTAAAACAATTATGTTTACATTTATATTTACTATTTGTACGTGATGAACCATTCTGTGGCTGCAGTGCAAATAATGCATAGACTGTGTACATGAAGTTGTTTCTCTTTCTGGAAGTACTTGCCACAAGAACAAGACTCAAGGTCCCATAGCCTATTGTGTTAGTCTGGCAAAATGGAGAGCTGATGGAATGTTTTGCAGTGGAATAGATGGATTAAGCTTTTCAGGATAAAGATATTTTAATATTTCTGATGCACTTAATGGAAGGAAAAAAGAAGAAAAAGGCAAATTTAGTATATTTTTGAAAGTGAGACCTGTGTGTGGGTGCAGTGTGGGAGAATCAGACTGAACAAACTCCAGAAGGGCTGGATTTGTGAAGCTGTCATTGCAGAAAAGTCACATTCTCCCTGCTGTTCACTTCAGTGATGGGGGCTGACCTGCTACCCGTGGATTATTACCTACTATGGTTGAGTAAAGTTGTTGTAGAGCTTGTCAGTTGTGGAACACCACTTTGGGTGTTCAGATGGGTGAGAGATAGACATACTGCTTCTCCTGGGTTTTTTAAAGAACTCTTTACTGGCTTCTGCCTTGCCTGATTTGATGAATCCCATATCCCATGGCATGCCTTCGCTTCTGTTTACACCTATTTATTTATTTATTTTTTTCTCACTTTTGCTTACTTTTACTGTGAAGTTACTTTTGGCAAGGATGGCTGATAGGCACTTACTTATACAGGATAGCACAGGGATATGCCAGTATTGGCTGGATCCAATGGATTTGGTGAAAATTAAAAATGTAATAATTACTACATAGCTTGTGTTTTTGTGAAGAGGAGTTAGTCAGGGGACAAACCTTCTCTGTTTATCTTGCAGGTTTCCAGCTGGGCTTTAAGACCACATGTTTGTTTTGAGTTGCAACTCACAATTTTGTAACAATGACAGTTTTTAAACCTTATTATTTTTCTGAATAAGTACAGTCTCTCTGTTCCGCTCCATTGGAAATAAGTGCTTTGAATTTCTGCCAGTACCCAGGGTCTCTGGCAGAGTCCCCTGGAAACTTGCATGGGCCAAAATGTAATGTTATGCTCCTTTATACTGGCAAAATCATCCCTTAGAGAGTGCAGAGCAGGGATAAATCCAGCTGCTTGTCCAAACACAGAAATAAAACAAGGATTCATTAGCTAGTTTTGACTGCAATTTTGTCTGATTACAAGAGTCCTCAGCTAATGCTAAGGGCAGAAAAAGAGACCTGCTCTGGCTCTGGATTGCAATGGGGAGAATGAAATAGATTTAATTAATAGATCAGTGAAATCTTTGTTTAGCTATATGATATATGGGAGAATAAAACCTCTTCTTAAATGAGGATAAACCTACTTGCTTGATCATCATCCTACATTACAACAGTTTTGTATTCTCTACTTAATTTTTCTAGGAAATGTTTTGTTTGTGGTTTTTTTATGTGTGTGTTTTTTGTTTGTTTGGGGTTTTTTTGCTTTGTTTCAAATCAGTGGTAACTTGTTAATTGCCTATGATTTATTTAATGATGCTTGCTGTAATGTGAGTGATTGCTACTCTCCTTGTTTTTGTCAGTTCACTTTGGTATTTTCCCCCAGCTGGTATTTTTGGAGGGACTGGAATGGAAAGATTACATCCCTTAGTATTCTTTGTTGGAAAAGTACTGTGTTCCCCTTTCTGTCAGGAAGAATTCTTCCAAATCCCTCCGTGGTCTGAGCTGCTGTGCTTGACATCTCATTATTTGACTCAGCTGTTTCTGTTTCACCTTCACCCAGCTAATTAAGTAACTCATTGAATGTATTATTCAGTATTTGATTCTGCTATCTGAGTCGGTGAGAGATGGAATTAAAAAAAAAAAAAAAAAGAAAAATTAAAAAATCCCCTTGATGGGATTAGTGGAAGGATTGTTGCTCCGACACGGTGGACTGAAATGAGCCCGAGCTAATGGAGTTGGCGATACATGAATCACACTCTGCTTGAGCCAGGCTTTGGCTGCTGGGGAAAGGATTGGGATTAGTGCTGATCATTCCTTAACTACCTTGTAGTGACCTGTTAATTGTTTCAGGACATCTGCGGAGTGCGAGGCGTTCCTTGGCTTTCTTTACATCTTTGTTTCCCTCCTCAGCCGCGGTCCTGCAGGGCATCCTTCGTTCTGTGTTAGGTCTAGATATGGGCTTTAGCTACTTGGCTGTGCTCGTCATTTTGGCTCCATTGCCAACATGGATTACTTTCCAGGGCTTTTGGCAATTTGTAAATCATTTATTTCTTTCTCTTGGATCAGAAATGTAAACAGGAGTGCTCTGCAAATGAGCAAAATCCGGTGTTCAGCTCTAAGTTATCCATCTGCATTCCCGTCCCTCTGACTTTGACCGACTTTGTGACTAATCTTTTGTATAAAAGAGAAGTGTAAGTACAATTAAATTAATTCCCTTTTTGCTTTAGACTATTTTTCCTTAATATTTGCATTAAGCTACTGAATTAAACACGACTATAAATAATATTCTCATTCACGTAAAACCTACCTATTTTTGTCATATCGATTAAAGCAAACCTTTTAAAATATTTTTTTATAAACTCAACACATTACTGTCACCAGAGAGATCTAGCCTCAGAGTGTGATATTGGTTTTGGATACAGAAGATTGAAGTGTGTGAATTCACAGACTGATCCATAAATTCATACAGTGTATGAATCAGGTACAGTAAGGATTTGAATATATTCCTTTAGAATCCCAGAAGAGATTTCTGGTCAACTTGCTGTTTATTGTTCTGATGGAAGTGTCTCCCTCTCCTCCTTCCAGGGCTGGGTTGTCCTTTCAGCTTTGATCAGAAGCACATTTCTGGCTCTGGGAAGCCTTAATTGGCAAGAGTCCGGTGAAAAGTGAGAACTCTCAGTGAGGTGTTTTGAAAGTGACCCTGGTGTCGGCCACCAAAAAGCCACTGGAAAAGTCCTAATCAAGGCTTCCACAAAACATCTGATACTTTGTCTCTCGAATATTCTTACAATGTATGAAATAGCTTGAGTGAATCAGTGCAGAAACAATCACTAGAAAATTATTCCCATTGGTTTTAAACAAGCAATACTTTTTCTCCTGACACAGCTTGAACTCCCTTCTGGAAGGTTTCATGGCAAAGCAAAAAGTAGCAGATTCTGGTTTTGTGTAATTAGTGTTGCTTTTGCATTATGTTTTGAAGATTGGGATAGTTCCTAAAGCAAAATTCTAGAGCTTTTTGAGTGTACATGCACTCTAAGTTTAGGGTAAAAACCTCTTAAGTCCAATCATTGTTTTATTTGAGCATATACCTAATATTTCTCATTTTTGAATAAGAGCACATTTTATCTTTAGCTTAATCTGGTTTTGGGCTGAGCAGTCACATACTTTTGGACCTTGATCTACCAAGGGAAAAGGATGACTTTGGTAGGAGTGTTGGCTTTGGAATAGACTCTGACCTTGCTTTTGCAGATCTGGTTTTGTTAGCCCAGAAGGTTATTGTTCTCTGCAAGGAAAAATAAGTATTCGGACTGGGATATCTCCAGATTAGTATTCTGGCAGGTACGTTTTTATACTCGTCTTCTTGCTAATGAGAAGATACCTAAGTATTTTATTAAGCTACTAAAAGACTGAGAACATTTTATGAGACATGAACTTTAATGAGACATGAAGAAGAAAAAATTAGACTCAGTCTTTCAATAATTTGGAACAGTGAAAAATGTTAACTGTCTTATCATACGAACAAGGGCTCAGAATACACAAAATTGTATCAGCAAACTGAATTTGTATTCAGTTATTTTCTTGGTTTAAACTTGTTTTGAATCTCTACTTTTTACTTGCTTTTCTAGAGAAAGGCTCCAGTAATATTTCTTACCACTTTATTCCAATGAGAAGAAGTTAATGCATATAAAATCTTAACTAAGTTTGGGGGCTAATTTAATCTACAAAAACTTAGCTAGATTTGTAGATAATAAGCAGTTAATCAGATTCCTTTTTTTTAGCATATGATTGTCTTAGAGCTTATGATGGTTTATATTTGCACATTTGCATTGCATAATAACACGTTCAATCCCACTTAGTCACACTGTACTTTTATGTGGTGAATTTATTTAATATTTGAATCAAAAAAATAATTCATGAAATGTGACTTTTTTCTTTCATTTCTTCACTGTTTAAATAAGGCAATATATTAATTATGCTGTATAGGGTAATAAACAAGCTTCTCAAATTATTTTAGCTGTGAAAGTTGAGCAGTGAATTGGAAATTGACGTATATAGTTAATGAATGCATGTGGATTTAATTAATTTTCACTGGTGCAATGTCTTCTTTTTGAACTTGAAATACTCTTCACCTAAAATATCAAGTGAATTATTTCTTTCAAAATCTCTAAAAATTCTGTTATATTTCAAAATATTTGAAATATTTGTTGCCCAGATGGCAAGAGCAATGCTTGTCTTTTTTCTCATCATGTGCTCCACCCAGCCCCTTTGCTAAGGACAACTTCTTTTCATATCTCTCAATATTTATCTCCAAGTACCTTTCAAGACAGTTTTCCTTCACACAGTTGCATCTATAGCTAGAAAATATTCCTGAGAGAAACCTGCTGCTCTAAATCTCCAGGTCTACCAGCAAGCAAGATGCCCTGGTGCCAGCATCACCTCATTTGTGGCTGAACAGAGGGAGAGATCAGCCAGGTACAGTGAACATGACTTCTCCCTGCGGGTTTGGGGCTGTGGTGAGTCACAGGAATGATAAACACAAGAGTAGGTAAACATCCAGTTTTTCATAGTGTTTCCTCTGTATTTTCGTTGCTCTACAAATCTAACGTTATTATTTTTTAGAGTGCGTGACACATCAATTTCCAGTTCAGTTCTGCCTTCTTATCTTAGAATTCTGTGCTCGCACTTGAAATATTAATGACTTTAGGCACAAGTTATATTAATGGCACAGTTATGTCTTTTGGGTTTAAGTATCATTAATTTTAGGAAACGACTTCTCATGACAGTAATCAGAAGCAGCTGTTGGTTTTGCTGCAAAATATTAATGCATAATTAAAAAAAAACCCAGTGACTCTTAGAAAACAGAGCTGTTTGCTGGAAGCTCACCTTCGCTCTGCCTCGCTGTGGCCATAAATTCCCAAATTCAAACACTGTGGTGGGTGTTCAGTGTGTACTGGAGTTTTAGCTTTCACTGTGCCTTTTTAATGCACCACGCTGAGGTTTGTTGAAAATGTATGCACTAAAATTTTCTGACATGTTTCTTCTTGAAATAAAAGACCTTAGAGATACTATTCACATAATATTTCAAATTACAGCTAATTTAGTTCTCTACTGTTCAACTATTTTCCACATGCAAAGGGTGGGAAAAAAAGTCACAAAGCTGCTGTAAGTTATTTTCTGGCTTACTTGTCCTCTGGAAGATTTACCCCAAGTGCTTCTGGCTTGGAGCAAGCCCAGTTGCAGCAAGCACTGTGTGCTGAGTTGTGTTGGGTACTAGATTACACACACCTTATTCTGGCTGGGGAGCCTCTCCTGCCTGGGGAAGGTATTTTAGCAAAGGGGGAAATCACTGCTCCCAGAGAAGCTGTTGAAGGGGGAGCATTGTCCCTTCCAGGCAGAGCAGAGCACTGGGGCTGATGGAGGTAAGGATTTTGCTGATGTGCATCTCCACAGTGTTCAGAAGCAACCTTGCATTTCTGAGAGAGATCAGAAATAGCTGGAGAGTTCCCAGTTGTGCTGAATTCCTTCCAGTGTTCTGCTGTTCTTGTTCTGTTGTACCAGAAAGGTGATCTCTGGGCTTCTGTGCTGCTGTAGAGCTGTGGTGCCTCTCACCCTGGAAGTTACACTCACACATCCTTGGATGTCCTTGTCACCTTTTTTCAGCTCCTTGGAACCAGAGTCTGATTATAAGTATTCCTTTCCAGCAGTTATGCTGAAATCTTTGCAATATTTCTGAATTTCTCTAGAATTTTACAAGACAGTTGGTCAAATCTATTTCCTTGCCATACCATCACAGTTGCCTAAAGCTGCAGCCTTGCAGTGTTATTGAACAACCAGACCTCTGGGTGTACTTTTCTAGGCTGAGGGACCTCCAGCATTCATGAAACCACACAGTTGCTCAGATATTTAAACATCTGAGATTTTGTTTTGCTCCAGTTGGGAGTTGCACACCTGGGAATGTGTGCTGGTGAAGTGTGTGCTCATTTTTTTCTCCCCCAGAAAGTGCATGTCTGTCTCCTCTGCTGTCAGCTCTGCCTCTCACCAAATGACCAGGCAGGGTTAGATAAGAACTCATAGGATAAGGAAGGACTGCAGAGAAGCTTCACTAACCCAAGAAAGGGACTTTTTAAATAATTATTATGAATTTGTTGAGTTCATTTAATTCCTTTTGTTTGTCTTTGTAGTTGTTCAGGGTGATATTTGCAATGTAAGCCTTTGGAGCATGGCCTCTTGTTCCGTGTTTGTGGTGGTTAGTGCACCATGACAGCAGGCAGAGATCAAAGTAATAGCATTGCTGGGATTTCTTTCTTATTAAAAGTACTTCTTTTGAAGAACATGGAAACAGCTCTGGTTTTAGGTTATCACTCCTGAGCCAGGAGACGTGTTTTCCCATCTCCCCCAGCCTATCTTAAGCTTGTAGGGGTTGTAGTTTATACAATTCTCTACAGGGCTTTCTGTTATCTCCTTCTCTCAACTGACAATTTTCCTATCCAAACATAAACCAGACTATCTTGCTTTTCCCTCTTTTTTCTCTATTGCATTAAAACATAGCTTTGAAACTCCACTGTTATTACTCTAACATTGGCTGCATATACATTTGTTTTCCTTCCTTGAGCCCAGATCAAGGCCTGTCTGCACTGTGGGACAACTCTTCTCATGGATGAACGTGCCCAGTTCTGCATCTTGGCTCAGGATGTTTGTGTGTTATCACCAGTACCTTGTGATGTCCTTAATTTTCAAGTACCAATTTGCTCAATCAGCAAAAATACCATTTTCTGAATAACTTCCATTCAAGTTGACTTGCTCTCTCTAGGCTTGAACCTACCTGGTATTGCTGGATGTGGAGTTGGAAATATTTTTCCTAGTTTCAAATAAACTAATAATTTCTCTTTTGAAGTGTGTATTTGTAAAACTGTAACAGCAGTTAACTAAGGTGTCATCACAGTGTCATGGTTGCTAAAATTTCAGTGGAAGATATAAACATATGGCCTATTCTAAAGTGAATAAAAAAAATTACTCCTTTTTAGTGTTGTAGATTGTCATTTTCCCAATTTCTTTTTCCTTTAGACATTTATATTGATGTCATATCCATGGCTTCTTATTCATGGTTTCTGTGGCCATTAATAAGCCTGCAACTGACTTGTGAGTAAAATAAAAGAACCTACAAAATTGAACTCAGTGATTTATGAACACATAAAGTAAATAATTTTTCATCATTGTAATGTTCAATGCCTACAAACATGGATTGCAGATCTCTTTTTTTTAGGCATCTAATTCAGAAATGAGAGTAAAGGAAATTTAAATATACGTAGGCTATTATCTTTTCTAAAGGTTTGAAACATCCACAAAGAGGCAGCATTGTCTGAATGCTGTGGCAAAGGAAGGTGACTTAAGTAGTCATTGATGGTAAGTCATTGTGATTATCATTTTTGGAATGAAGAATTGTTATTTCATCTTGTTGAAAAACCTAATAGTCCTTTTTTTGGTCCTAAAATGATGTGCAAAGAAACAAGGTGGTTAGAACAAGAGCTGCTGCTTTGTAGAGTACAGAGTTGAGACCATGGGTAAAATGGTGGTGGATGGCTGAAATTCCTGCTGGCGAGGTGGGCATGGAAAACCTCATCCAAAAGTCCTGTGGCAGTTTCAGAGTCAAGGTTGTTCAGTGTCTCTCTGAGCTTTTACACCTCTGCCTTTTTGTTATTCAGGGGTTTCACAAACACAAATGTAGTTTTTCAGTGAGTTTTTTGAGCTGTCAGAAATCCTGACTCAGATTTTTGATTGCTTTTTTCTGCAAGTGCAGTTCTGTGGAAGGTACTTGATGACCTTGGAGCAATCAGAAGTTAGACTGGGAAAGGTGCTGGGTTACAGAAACCTTCTCTGTCTGTTGCTGTTCAGTGCTGTGCTTTTTACCCACAGTCACAAACCCTGTGTGCTCCATGTTCAGGATATTGGAGTTCCTGCCTCTGTTGAAGTACAGGCAGCTATCATCACTCTCAGTGCTCTAGTTGTCTCCTTCTACCCTGTGTTGTTATTTAAATATTTGGTTTACATAGTATATATATATTAAAGTATGAAGTTCTTATACATTTACAGAGCTGTGTATGAACTACCCATTATAATTTCTTAGTCACATTTAGACTCTGAAAAATGATTCATGATCTTAACTAGTTTCACATAGGAAGAAATCAACCTGCTGATCAGAAGCTGCCTCTACTCTTGTGGAGTTCCCCTTGCACTTTGAAATTCCTTACAAGTAGCAGACAGTGGCTGATCAAGTATTTGCCATGAATGGCAGCTGAGAATTCTGTTACTTTTGCTTTTGAGGATGCCAGATGGGAATTATATGAGTACAGTTATCTGGAGCCTTCAAAGGACATTCACATTTGTGGAGTTAATTCTGCAAGTGCACTTTTGTTGTTTTGTTCCTTCAGCATTGCAGGAGGTCTGAGGACAAGGGGAGATCACTGTCCTTCATCTGCTGCTTGACTGCAGTCCTCCAGAGCTTCTGATAATTCTGATATGGGCTGCCTGGGTGTTTTGAACCTTTATTCATTAATTTCATGTGAAATGTTTGCATCCTGGAGAGGCCAGCAGAGACAATATTTAGTGGAGTAACTCTGCTGCAGAATCTCAGCGTTCATCTGGTGCTGAGCCTTGTCCTGGGTCTGCTCTTCTGAAGTTTCTTGAGATCTCTTGACCATCAGCTTCACATTGGTTTTACTGGATCATTATACCCCATTAAGAAATGGATTTTTCCAGCCTGATGAATGAAAAAAAAATGTTAGTTGTTGGAGACTATTTGATGTGATTTACTAAATATTATCCTTATTATCCTTATCATCGCATAATTTTATGGAATGTATTTCTCTGGCTGCATCATTAATATCATTAGGCTCAGTAAGAGTGATTCCAGTGTAAAAGGATGATTTTCAACATTTTTGTTGTAAAATTAGCCACAGTTTCAGATGTTCTTTTGAACATACTGTAAAGAATGATGGAAATGCATGTTTAATCAGTTTAAGCAGTGAAAAATTCACTAGCAGCAAAAAGGAATACTTTATATTTGGTGGGAATTTAAAGCTACAGAAACAAGGAAACAAAAGTGGTAGCAGATCTCAGATTAATTTACTTCAAAGTTCTTTATTATTGATCAGCTTTGAGGCCATTTTTACCAGTTATGACTGCAACTCCACCTCATTCCAGAAATTCCAAAGGGGAATAACTGTCTCCATCAGGATTCCTTCAGTGAACATTGCTCACCCTAACAACTTGCTGATTCTATTTTTACTTTTGGATTGATGACATTTCTTTTATGAGATAATGGATTGTGGAAGAGAGAGTTTGTGTGACTGAGGTGTTTTAAGGACAGCCTTTATACACAAAACTGTCATATGTTGAAACACAAACTGGAAAGCAAGACTTTTAAAAGCAGCTACTAAAAAAAGGCTCTTTTCCTAATTTTGTACTAATGCAGCTGTAATCCTTCTAAAAAATCAGAATTTCCAACAAATTACCTTATAAATTCATTTAATATTTTTAATTTTGATGAAAATATGCTTCATTCTACCCACTTAAAGGGATTTTAGGATCCTTTCAGGCTTCAGTGAGTGCTGAAAGGCAGTTAATTATGTTTGTGTTTAAGGATACATGTTTTACAGAACAGCAGCTCTGTTTTAGTGGAATTACTGTAATTCTTTCATTTCTGTTCAGCTATGACAAAACATAAAAGTATTTTTCTTTTTGTTTTAGAAAATGGTATATAGAGGTTTTCTTCCAGGGGATTTATTTGTCCCATTTCCACTTGGTAAATGCATGGCCATACCTGAGTGGTTTAGTGCTGTTCTAAATGATTTATTAAAAATATTCTTCTCTGTTTTATAATACTGAGTTAAAATACATTTTAAAAAACACTGTTTGTTGCTTTTGGTGAGAAAGTTTAAACATTTGGCCTCACTGTAATGAGGAATCTGGACCTTAATCTGCCAAATGCATGAAATGCTTTCATGCTCACTCCTTGTGGTCTGGGTCAGCGCTGAGATCAGTGCCTTGCAGAGATCACTGTGATGAAATAACCCAGCACTGCCTTGGGATCTCTCATTCCTGCTTGGAATGCAGTGATGACACCACTTGGAATGGAACTCTCGTCATCAGTTCAGTTTTACTGAAGAGTACAGCCCTGAAATTTGCCTTAAGAGCAAGAAGAAGTGCAAAGCTTATGAGTGTAGCTCTTAGGAGAGTTTGTAATTTGGTGTGCTTGCATAAATGAAATCAGGGGCTGCTTAAATGGCAGGAGTCTGACTAAAAAACCTCTCTCTGGTTCAGGTTGTAATTTTTTTATTTTTTCACACTTTTTTAGAGAGTGCAGAGATAGAAAAGTTTCAGCCTGTTTACATTATAACAACGATTCTTTTTGATAAATTACTACTATTATCATTATTTTATTATTATTACTACTACTACCACCACCCCAGTCAGGTCCTTGCAATTGATAAGGAATAAGAAAACATTTTATGGGCACATTGTTTACTAAGCTGATATCCTACATATTTGTTGAGGCACAAATTTTTTAATAGATCCACTCCCACCCACCCCCCTTCACCTTGGTAAAGAATATTAGATTTTCCAGTTCAGTGAGTGTCTGGTCGTTATCATTCATGTGCTCTATTGCAGTTATTGTTAATGGTTATATGAACAGCAAAATAGGAAGCATATATCACCTGTCAGCCTGTGTTCTCTAGACCCATCTTGGGTTAAATTATTGTAGGATTGAGAGTAGAAGCTGCTAAAACTCAGGTTCCATAGGGAAGTTGTGGATTTTTTTTTCCCTCTAAGGTTTAGGATTTGTGTTCAGTCTTTAAGGAAAAAGTTTCAGTATATTAGGATCATAAATTCTGAATTGGTCTTGCCAAAAAGTAATTTAGAAAGTTTACCAGATGAAATAAAAGTGTATTAACCTGGTTTATAGAGGAAGAGGGAGAAATACATTTTTCTGCTATAATGTGATTCTAACAACTTTCTAGTTTAAGGGAAATGTGTGTAGTTATATTTACCGTGGGCTGAAAATAATTCATCAAAGCAATGTTCCGAGTTCAGGAACAGTGCCACTTGTGCTCCATCAAAAAGTGGGCTTTATGTAGTCAGTTTTTTTAGCTTTGAAATTATTCTACTGTCACTATTTTACTTTGTTTTAAATTGTGCAGCTTAGATACTACCCAGTATTCATGCTTGGGTAACTCGACTGAACTGGAAGAAAAACTTTATCAACAGCACAGACTTGTGTATTTGGTCTATGATATAGAACAAACAGACAGAAAATGTCATGTGGAGGTAGCAGGGGGGTGGTCACATCTCTGATGTAAGTTTGTCCCTCAGATTCTTTTGGCCATGCTGAGTTAGCATTTCTTAATATGAAATGCTTCATTTAGTGCTGATTTTTTTTTTTTTTTTTAAAGTCAGATTTGGTGCGACAATCTTTTAAATGGAATTCTGAAATAAGTATGGCAATCTCTTTTTCCTGGGTCAACACATCACCTAGTTCATTAATTGAACTGGAACATTCACATTTTATCAAGTGTCAAATAGTTGAAGGTTACAGAGAAGAGATGAAGGATTCTCCTTAGGATTGAGAGAAATGTGTTGGTGTGAATTCTAACATTTGAGAGAGACCTCTGATGCATTTTAAATACTGGTGTAGTTATTGACTTTTTCACTGGTGAAAAGCACTGTTGATATCCAACCAACTGTTGATGAACAATTTAAAACCGAACAAAAGGGTGTGTTTTTCAATATTATATGTAGTTTAACTGTGGGATTGCAACGGGATATTTCAGAGGCCAATAAGATGAGGAGTTTTCTGGAACAGGACGGACGAGTTAATGAGAAGAAATCTCCTGGTTAGGAAATGGTAAAGGAGACCTTACCCTGTTCCTTATCCTGTTTGGAATGGAGAGCCTGCAGCCTCAGTCTTAAGGCTCAGCTCGTGGCTGGTGCATTTAAGTATAAAAGCTTTGGGTTTAGGCAGGAGGGAAAATGAGAGTTATAGAGGTACTCCTGAGGTTTTTAGTCCTGGACAGCTCCTAAAAGTCAATAGTGTGATGCTTGATGCTTCATTCCTACTGGATTTTCTGCTGTGAACAGATGATTTAACCTGTCTGGTAAGTGAGAAATTGCAGATTATGAGATTAATAAAGATAAAAAACTTAAAAAAAAATATATATTTAGATGGCTACTTTTTTCCTTTCATTACTCATTTAAGAAAAGGAGGAGGAAACTGGTTTTTGTAATTTTTTGATTGATCCAAATCTGTTTATTAACTTCTTGTTATGCTGCTTTAAGATTACCTGACTCCTCTCTCTCCCAAATGCCATAGCTCATTTTTGCATTCATCTTTCATACACACCTATGGGGGAAAAACACTTGCCAGTCCGAATATACAGTGAAATCAGTTCTGAAGAAAATGCAGGAACTGTTGTATTTCAGTTATATACTGAAATGTCCTCACATACTGTACAGTATTACATGGAGATGTTTATTATCTGCAGGTTAAAAACGCTGCATTGGTTTATTAGATATTTAAGAGTATTTACTACAACTAAGGAATCAATATTCCTTATTTAAAAAGAAGGTTAATTCCTCGGTGCACATGGATCTATACACAAAACCACAAAATCTATGGGCACAATTGAAGAAAGGGGTTTAGGGGAGTGAGGAGGCTGTGTGGTTTTATGGCTTTTGATGGGAGGAGGGGTGGTTTGGTTTGGTTTGGTTTGTTTGTTTCTACTTCATGGTACATGTCTTGACCAGCACTGAGACAGAGCCATCCTTTTGCAAGAAGATGCCAGGGACAACTGTGTTCAGTGATCCTTTGCTCATCACTTTGGTGCTGATCTATAGGGCAGAGCATCTGTCTGGGGGGAAATAGCCAAGAAAAGATGTAGCAGAAATGATACACCATGTGTATGCTGACTCCAGAAGTCCATGGATGTTGGTGCTGAGACACTTCAATGGAAACCAAGTGTTGTGAGCTGCAGCCCTGGGAGAAGGGCAGGCGCTGGGAATGCTGAGTGCTGAGCATTTTGGGGCAGTAACACGTCTGTGCCACTGACATTTGTCTGTTTTCCTTGGCAGGCCTCCCTCCTGGGCTGGCTTAGCTCCTCTCTGAGCCGGGGAATGGATGTTACACATTGGCTCTAATGTGACCAGTGTCTTTGTAGCTGTGTGCTTCTGAAACTGTTTGGAAAACCAAAGGCTTCTGCTGTCTTCATGACAGGATGGCTTGGCAGATGTTTCAAAGGAAACTGGGCTTGTTTACCCTACACTGTGCATGGAAGAAGAAATAACATCTCAGTCACTCTCCTTGCCAACAAGAACAAAAATTCTGACTCTTGGTCGATAAGAAAACTTCTCAAAGTTAAATTATACAAACTTTCTGCCTGAGGCTCCAGTTCAATTCTTTATTTCTCTTGGATGTTAAAGCAATAGCTGTCATCACCAGAGCTCCTTTTGAATTTGTTCATAAGAACAGTCCTTTGGATGCAGTGTTCACTCATGCCTTTGTCATTGCATTCTCATTAGTGGAATGACACAGAGCTGTGGCAGGAAGCTGAAATAATTTTTGGTGTATGAAGCACCAGATAATTTGTGACCTGACTACTCGTGACATTGGAGAATAGGCAGGAACTGACACATTAGAATGAGCTTCTGATTGCTGTGGGTTAACCCCAGTAGGCAGCAAAGCCCCACTCAGCCACTCCCTCCCCCTCAGCGAGGCAGAAGTGAGAATGTTTGTGGGTTGTTTATTGAGGGAAGTCTTGAGTCCAATATGAAATTCTGCTTCACTTTTTCACTCAAGAAAGCATAGTAAATACATAGCCAGCTTACTGTGAGTGTAACTGTTTCGCTGCACAGAAACAGTGATGTTTTGTGAAAACATATTAAAATCATAAAACTCCTTGTGATAATCAAAAATATAGTGTAATATCAAAGAGAAAATAGATTTTTACAGAGTCCTAATTTTCCAGGGCTCTTCTGCAGTCATCACACATCTATCATTAAACATTTCTGTCCTATCACTCTGTAAGCTTGAAAAATCTCTATTTGCTTTAAAATTTATGCTTTTTATCACTACATAGCCCAAAATGATTGAACTCTGTTTCAAAGTTCAACCAAAATCTTCTTCAGTCTTGAAGGAACTTATTTTGTGAAAATTGGACTTAAGTGAAATAGTTTTATTATTGATTTATACTCTGTGCCCACACAGTCCCCTCTCAGTAAACACAGACTTCACAAAGTAAATCCTCTTCATCTCAGCATCCTCACCTCTCTTTGGAGTCTTTTATCAGGGCATGGCTTTGCAAGTGATGTTCTATCTTTTCCTCAGGCACTAATTTATGAAAAACACAGGAATATCTTTGGGCTTCTATTTATTTCCCTGTCAGATATGGCTAAACTTAGTAAAGATATTCTAAAGGTGTCTGAGGTATGAAGCAATTTTATATTCCTGTTTCCTGTAGGAAACCTGACTGAAAAAAACTAGATTCCTTCAGGAATTGTGTTGTGCCCTTGTGCTGTTGTTAATTTGAAAGCATAAACTATCAAATTAGGTTTCTTTCTATAAAAGTTGTATCTGTACTCTGGGTATTGCCAGTTGTCACCTCACCCAGCTTACACGGTGTGTGGCCGTGCTGAAATCACATCAGCAGCTTTCTCAACAACGCCTTGAATTTATCAGGAATATCTTTTGGCCACCTGATGTCAGTGACTTCAAATATACTACTATTTATGTGGCTGTTGGTCTACCTGACACCTTAGGCAATTTTCTTAGATTTAAAATAAATTTTATTAGATTTTTTAAAATTTCATTTGAAAATCCAGTTTTAACAGTTTAAAATTTACTGTTCTGGAAGTTCCTGTGTATTTTCAGCCTTGGAAATAGAGGGACATATAGAAAAGGAATTTCAGATTTGACCTGTAGATCAAATGATCTTGCATTTAGGAATCTTAAGTGTTTTTGTACTTTCCAAACTGATAACTTTATCTAATGCCAGTTTCTGTTGCCATCTTTGAAAATGAAAGATTTACTAGCCCCAAATTAAGTCTTAACCTGATCTAGGC
This sequence comes from Coloeus monedula, assembly GCF_965178545.1. Lineage (NCBI taxonomy): Eukaryota > Metazoa > Chordata > Aves > Passeriformes > Corvidae > Coloeus > Coloeus monedula. Next base: position 13,051,067 of record NC_138796.1, on the reverse strand, counting down.
TCCAAAAGCATATAGATATGGCTGGGTACTGCTGCATGACTGATCCACACCTTAAAATTACATCTGTATCTTCTGAGAATGCTGCCTGTTTTATGTGTGGTTTTGTGCAGTTGGGATATCCAAGGATAAAGGTGGAAGTTTTACACAGGTAACTCTGCATCACTGGGCTAACGAAACATCTGTTTGGAGAGAGGAGGGGAGTGTGAGGCACGAGGATCCTGTGCTGTGCAGAGACGTGTCTGTGCATCTCTGAGTATTTAGAGAGCCCTTAAGAAAAGGACAAGTAACTGACAGAGGTGAGAGAAGGAAAAGAAAGAGGAATGTAAAGGTTTTATATACTCCAGTCCATAAAGCTTCAGCAGCAGCAGCACCTGTTCCCTCAGACAAGACTGTGTTTATGAAAAAGTCAAAGCTTTCCTTGGGGAAGAAAAGGTTTTAACTCTTGATAGCTTTGAAAAGTGTAAATGAGCATAAGCAAATGGCTGGAAGCAGAAGAAAGCAGAGCTGGGTGTTCACTGGCACAGCCGGATGGTGGGTGTGTGTGTGGGAGGGCACCACACGAGGCCTTTCAAATCTGTATTAAAAATACAGCAGTATTTTTATAAGCAGTAATTTTTTTATTATAAAATTTTTCAGTTCAGTTTCCAAGAGTTTTGGAAACCTTCCTCTTACAGTATGTCTGCTTTTATCTAGAAACAAGACATGAAAGCTCCCTAAAATCTTGAGAAGTTTGATTTTCAATCCGTGATCAGATGGGTTGTTTCCTTTTTGACTCTATTCAAACAGCCCAAGGCTGCCCTGAGGCATCAGAAATAGGTGCAGATGGCCCAGTTTTCTCCTTGTTTGAGCTTGTAGACACAAACCTCTTGGTCCACAAATGTTAGTAAATAGAGATGAAGCTATTTCTTTCAAAATAAAGCTCCTCTCCTACATCTTTAACATTGCAGCTGTTGAAGCTATTCAAATCCTTGAATTGGTCTGTTAATTTAATGAGGCTTCTGCCTGAGTCCTTCAGTTGCTGGGGACAAACTTAGTGAGGACTTGAATGTCACATTCTAAGGTTTCATTTTTCATTTATTTTCTTCTTCAGTAAGTATTACTGTGTGGTTAATTTGTTCTCTGGGATGGATGAAATAGAACTAATATGAAATTCAAATGAATTCTTCTGCTGGCAGCCTGTTTGTTAGCAGCCATAATGAAATATAATGGCCAACGGATAGAGAAAACCACTAAGTATTTTCCTCAATAATTCAGGACTTTGATATATTTAAGCAGTCAATAAAAATATCCAGAAAAATTAATTTGACTAGAATTTGACTGTATACTTTTAAATTTTATATATGTGTATATATATTCTTATTTTGTTTGAGATCATGGTATCTTTATGAATGCTTTAGTCATTAAAATGAGTCCATTTCAGTTGTACAAATTTCATACCTAAAAAAAGCCCCAAACGATGCAAACCACCTTTTATTTCTAAACTAATGGCTGGTTTATGAAACTGGAAGCCAATATTGTGAAGAAAAAAACCATGTTTTGTTGGCACTTGTTGGGGTGCGAAGGACACGTGTAAAACACCTGACCAGCAATAGGTGAATTTTTCACGGGAAGTTGGACGGGATTTTACAAAGTTATTTGCTTCCACCTACTGCTCATCCTTGATATTACAGAAAAATGCAACCGAGGGAACTCTTGGCTAGCTGGAGCTCATCTTTCCTCCCTCTGGGCCGTGGGACTGGACCGTGTACCCAGGAATTCAGCTTGCCTTTTATGCTGCCCTACATTCGCGTGAGGAAAGAAAAGATGTTGGAAGTTCAGATAACTTTTCTAAAGTTTCTTATTCCTTATGGTTGTTTTGGGTGGTTGGTTTCAGGCAGCCTGTGCTGTCATGATGGGGCAGCAGAGGAAATGGGGTTTGGATGGCAGGGAGAGAGCAAACTGTACAGTGTGGGGTATAGTACACGGCCACTCGGGGTGTGGGGTGTGTTAGCAGGACTAATGGATACTTCTGATTTCACTATCCCTGAAAACAGGAATACTTCAGGCTACTGGATACTTCAGGATACTGATTTCACTATTCCTGCTTGCAATTCAAGGAGTAAAATTAAATGTAGAATTACAGAAAGTATGTAAAATAAAGTTTATGCAGGTTTCTACTGCATGCTAAAGCCAAAACATTATGCAGGGTCATGCTCCTACCAATAATTACTTCTGCTTTCTAGGGCTTTTATTTCACTCTGTTTTTATAGTGCTACTGTTGAACAAAGGTGGTAGATTTGCTTCCCAAGAGCCCAGTGTGTTAAACTTCAAAACTCCCAGCTCTTAACCTTGTGTTTGTCCTGCATTGCTCCTGATGTCCTGCAGAAAACCTTGCTTTGTTTCCCTGTTGCTGCTGCCAAACAAAACAGACCAAAAAGGCAATATATAAAACACAAAGCTTTTAATATGTTTGTAATAATGTTATTTAATTGGCTGTTGGCAGTGACACCAAGAGAAGAAAGGAATTGTGCTGGTTTTAAACTGAAATGGATGGGAGGGCTTTCTATTTAATTCTGTCTTTCCCATGAATCATCCTATGAAGTATTCTATCATTACATAGTTTGCCTAAGATAATTCTTCAGAAGGAACAGATTTTCTGGGTTTTTACTTTTTTTTTTTCATGATGTAACAACATTAAAGAAGGTGCCTGGTGCATTGTTCAGATCTCTAGGATTTTACAGTTGCTTTACAGCAATGGTGCTTCTCAATCTCAAATAATTCACAGAGCTGGGAAATTTGCAATACACATATGAAGTGACAGCACTTTCTCATTTTGCACTTAGAGAAAGTAGCACAGATGTCTCCCAGAGAAGAACATTCTCATTTCTTCCCTTCTTGCTCTGAGATTGACAGATGATTCATTCTGATGATTTTTAAAGCTTAGGGTCTGTGTACATTTATTCTTTAAAAGAGGTATATCTAGGATGTAGATGTATACTCAAATATTTACATTTAAACATAGATTTGATTGTCAGTAGCTTCACTGGTTTAAAGAATTACAACAGTAATTGGTTCAGAAAATTAATTGGTTTTTATCTTGCCTTTATGCAGAAGTCTAAATCCATGTGTCTAGCCTTGAAGACATACAGCTATTTCTTTAGCTAATTCTGACTTTACATAATTTCAAAGATAACAAGTTCTTGCTGGCTTCAATATCCAGTGAAAGTGAACCCATCCAGATGTGGTTTTCATTGCTAAAGATGCAGTGGTTAATTTGTAAAGATTCACTTTCCATATCTTTAGACAGAAAAGCAAACACTAAGGGATGAAATGATTGTCTAATGTTCAGTGATAAAACACAGAATAGAAATGATGTAATTTGCTATTCAGCCTGAATCTTTTCCTGGTGGCTGGTCTCAGTGAAAGGCAGGGGCTCAGTTCCAGGTGAGGCTCGTTGTCTCTTTAATTCCTGATTGAGCAGGGCTCAGCTGGGCTGGCCCCACCTGTGTCCCTGTGGGCTGAAGGCTCCACTTGTGCCCTTTCCTTGCTGCTTCAGACCACTCTGGCAGATCAGCTGTGCTGGGAGGTAGGTGGGTTTTGTTTCATCCTGGTAAAACTGCATTTTTAACTGAGTAATGAATGCTTATGAACTCGGGTTTCTTAGAAATTGCTTTTAATGGCAAAGGACAGTGGTGAAACTGCAAACTACAATTTTCCATGAGCAGCAGAAGGGATCACAGTGCTGTTGGGTCTTCAGGAATATTCATCATACTGAGAGCCTGTAATAGCCCCAGCTACAGTCTGAGAGGAGCTACTTTATTCTGCTTTTGGTTAATTTAGGTCAGTGTGTGAGACAGAGCCACTCTTGTCCTTGGTAATATGAAAAGATATGATTCATTTTTGATTAACCAATAAATATGTTAGAGAGCATTACATTCTTTCCAAAAGGTGACTTAGGGCACAGCTAGGACATGAAGAGTACTGGTGCTGATGAAGTTTGAATTCATTCCCCTGAGGTAGAAGGCTTTTTAAAGCTTTTTTCCCTCACTCACTCACCAAAAAGAAGTGAATGTAAATATCCAAACAGTCTCAGGAAGTGAGCCTGTAGGCAGAGAGAGTATTTCCTTATCCTCCACATGGGAGACATGGTGAGAGACTGTCTGGCTGCCAGTAAGTCACACTTGAAAGGAAATTTTTGGGTGTTATATTCCACAAAGTACAGTCTGGTTCCCCATGAAAAGTGATGGAATATAAAGAGTATTAGAGGTGCTGATTTATATATCAGACTGGCTGGAATAACAAATGATTTTTTGCTGCTTAAGTGACGCAACTTGATATGCCTCATGAAAACACCTTTAATGTAATTTGCTGTGAATTAAGGTATTTTTACAGGAAACCTTGCTTCATCTTATTTGGGTGAACACTTTAACTTCTAAAATTGTTTGTAGGTAAGAAGTCTTTGGCTTTGAAGTAAAACCAGTCCTTCATTTAAAATGAATAGGCATGCTGTTGAAGAAACATGAATTCTTTATTTTACATTTGTTTTCATTTTTAATAGGAGCTGCTATTTGCTATCAGCCTTAAATTTGCAGCTTGGAATTTATGTGCAAGTAACTAGCTAAAAATCCAAAATCTGATTTGAGTAGGTCCAGCTTTGGTGAGAGGTTGGGAAGTACTTTTAACAAAAGATTGTCCCTCATCCATATGTTCTTTTCCCAATAGAAATGTCTAAAGCTGCAACAGTTAAGTAAAATTTGCTTCTGAGGATAGTAAAGTTGAAAAGGAAATTAGGTCACTTGTCTACAGTTTAGTGACTTGAATTGTATTTGGCTTACTTAGTTTCCAGTAGTAATTTGTTGTAAAAAGGTGAATGTGAAGCTATAAATGCATTTCAGAGTATATTTTTTTGTGATAACCATTATCTCTGCGTGTCTTCAGCACAAAAATAGGTTCAATGAGTCAAATACCTTAGGAATAAAAGGACCCTGTGTTGGATGTCATTAGGTTTAAGTTAATTTGTTTAATTCCTGAAGAAAACATGTCCAAAATATCCACAAGTGTACAAGCCTGTACACACACACATTTACATGTTTATCATAAATAGATGCTTTGCTGCTCTTGCACGTTGCAATGACATTCAGACACAAGTATCTATCAAGTCCTAATTAGCACTTGATAAGACAGCAGGTTGAGCAGTTTTTTCTCTTTAGCTTACCTTTATATTTCTTTCGGCTTCCATTACTAGTTTATTTAAAAAAAAAAAAAAAGTGGGCAAGCAATATATTTTCATCAGGATGGAAGTAAAAAAGAAAATGTATACTATCAAATCATATTTTTTTCTTAAGAGCTGACTACACTGTATTGAAATAGGCTTGGGGTTTTTTTGTGTTCTTTCAACCTTGTCTTTAAATTTATTCATGTTTATTAAACTTTACTACTTCACCTAAAGGCACAATACTAAACATTGTATATGTGAATGGACTCTCTGTACAAAAATAGCAGTTCTTCAGCCTGAGCTGTTCCCCAGTGCTGGTCAGTGTGCTTTGTGACATGGGCTTCTCTGTTTGTGCTTTCAGGACACTAAAGCAGAGTGCAGTTCTGGTGTAGAACCTGAGGACAGAAAAGTAAGTGACTTGTTTTAATGTGATTTTTCAGGCACCTCTAGTAGCTGGGATTTTCTCTGGCTGTTGTTTGGGTTTTTTGTTTAATTAAACCATGTGAAATTATTTTATGGTACTTTATGTGTGTGTGTTTATGTTGTATTTTTACTTCAATGGGGACGGAACAGTCTTACTCTATTAAATGTACTTGTTAGAAATTTGAATAACTGCTTTTTCAGAAGGGAATTATAGTCTTAATCTCTTTATACTACAAAAAGCTTAAAAGGCAGTTTCACTTCCTATTCTTAATTTACATGATTAAGAAAGTTATTTTGTGTCTTTCATGATACAGTTGTCATACCATGTTAAATATTTATAAGACTGCAAGATGACTGTTTTTTCTTGCTGTATAAGTAGTACCTTTGAATCTTTTTTTTCCTTTTAAAGGATTGATTAAAACAAATATTTCCAGTTTTATTTTCTCTGGACAAATATAAACCAGGTACAAAATACGTTTTCAGTTGCGTTCTTCATCTTACTCATGGTAAAAACTAACCAAAAAACAAGGTCTTCATGAAGAAACCTTGAGCCTAAAAAAAAAAAATTAAATTGTCAGAAATAAGTATCAATCCAGTTTTAAAGGGAGTAATGTGTTTTGTTTAAATATCTGTTGCTCCTGAAATTTGAAAATCTGGATTACTAGATCTGTGCTTAGGGTATTTCTGTGTCAAGTAGTCCCTGAGTTTGTGGAAGTGTTGAGCACGTGACATGTGATTTAAAGTCTCTAACTTCAGCTGGTACTCACTGTCCCACTGGAGCTGCAGGTTCTTAGCATCAGCTTTCATCAAACTCTCCAGGTCCTTCAATTTAGGCTCTTACTCTTTTAGAGTGTGCTAAAATCCAGGCTGGGACCTTACTTCTAAACCCCAAGTTTTGATTTTTTTTGATGTTGGTAGTGACTACTAAAACTGCCCAACCCAGAAGTTCTTTTTGCAGTGTGAATTATGGGAAAAGGTGTCAGGAGCCTGACAAGCTTTGGACAACAATTTATTAATGTGCTGTATTTCTTCTTCCTTGAATTTCAACTTGCCTTTCATCTAGCAGAGGCACCAGCCTGTTGCCAGTAAACTGTGGGGTTTTTAAAGGTGTATGATACTTTGGTTTGTACCTCAGTGGGAATTACAGGAGATGTGTGTCTGTCTGATACGTTCTCTTGTGACTCAGAGTGACTGCTCTGAGCTGGGGTGGTTTCCTACAGGGTTATTTCCACCTTCATTGACTCAGCATATCCAGCTTTCATATGCAGAGACTGCAATTAGCAGAAAGGATTGTCTAGAAAACCCCTCAATTTTTCTTCTTCCTTTTGTTATTTTGTGGAAGCACTTTGAAAGAGCAGAAACGTGATAAACACCTGTTGTTGCATGATAGGTTTCATTTTTTCTGTGTTTGGTCCCAAAACCGAAGCTTCCACCAAGTTTAAGTGGCAGTTGTTCTTTCTAGTCCAGGGAGAGAGTTACCAGTGATCATCAAACACAGATACATCAATCTTGATTAATGCTAATGCATTGTTTCATGTTTGTTGAAGGCATCCATTAAGAATGGAATGTAATTCATAAACCTGAAACATTGTAAATAAATATTTTTATTTCCTCTAACTTGAAATCAAGACAAACTACTGCAATTAGGGCACGCATCATTAGTATCTAATAATTTGCACTTCCATAATGAAATATACTACTAATGAACTATATCATTAGTAATTAATGGGAAATTCTCCCAGTTAACCACAAAATACAAACCTGCAAGGTGCCTTTTCTTGTGTTCCTTTTTTCGGAAGTTTCCTAATCTGTAATTTCTGAAGTAGAAATTTATGTAGCCATGACCAAACCATTGCCTGGAGGCAAACTCAAATTTAATAGCTGTACTTATTATTTTGAAATCTATTATTCTGTAAATTACAAAATAGCAGTTAATTATCATAACCACCTCATCACTGTCATCTGTCTTTCCTTCCATTGTCTTCAACTGATGTTTTCATGTAAGATTTTTATTTATTTTCTGCAAGGATAAAAGCTCCCAGGTTTGAGAATACCAGGTGACAAGTAATGCACAGTCTGCTCTCTCTGGCCTGGATAATTAGGCATGACTAAATTGCCTTTACCATTCCCAGCAGAGGACCCATAAGTCCATGTACAACTCATTTCCTGCATAGTGAGTACTTTTTTCTGCGTTTGTCACACCCGAACTTTCTTGTATGGATCTCAAACTACCCTTCTGAACATCACAATATTGGGTGTTTAATGAATCATGTGATCACAGAAATGGCTCAGCTGTGCTTCTTAAAGAAACATATGTAGAAAAGTGACCCTTAAATTGTCACAGGAAGAAACCTGTTAAAAACATACCAAGTGTGATTTTTGTAAAAATACAGTGGTATCTGCAGCTAGCCACGTGATGTTTTTGGAATTTGAGTTGTGATTTCAAAGCCTGTGTGATGTTTTGCTATTACAAGGACGATGACAGATGGTCAGGTTGTTTTTCCTTCTACCCATGTTTTCTGATATAACTCTGTGTGTTGGACACAAACAAAATGATTGTGGTGGAAGGCAATTAATAAGGGTATTGGCTATTTTGCCAAGAGGTAGAGCACATGGATCCCTTTGAAGTCCTTTCATTTTATATAACCAAACCATAGTCTGTCTCTAAGAAGACTTCTAATGTGTACAGCCTATCTGTTGGTGTTGCTCTTGCACAGCTCCATCATCTCCCATTACCTGAAAAACTTGCCCCTCATAAATCTCTCTTGTTTTTTATTTAATCTCAGTTCATATCTTTACTTGGTCTGAGCAGTTATCTTTTTTTTACTCTGCAATTGTCATCTTATCACATTAATTCATGGTAATGCTGTTAAACCAAAACTCTGGTATAAAGTTATCTCTTCTGACATCCTTTGTCATTTCTACCTGAAATGGAAAAGTGACGCCGCAAACTGAAAGTTAACTCAGTGACCTTTCTGTGCTGGGTAACTTTGTCTCAGCTAGTTTTTACTATGCTGGAATGTTTTATTCTTCAGCTCTGGCTGTTTAATTTCTGTTTTATTTTAGTTTATTCTTCCCCTAACGGGGCTGTGCTGGCTGTAATGTGCAGTGACATTCTCCTGCCTGTTCCTTGCAAGCAGCAAAATGCCCCCATTCAGCAGCAGCTCAGCACCATTAGCGAGGGGCTCAAGGTCACCCAGGGTATCCTGCTGCATTTTCCCTTCTGGAGAAGGGAAGGAGCTCACTGAGACAACGTTTTTGAGACACATCTTGACTTTAAAATTTCCCACTTCAGAGCTGGGAGCAGAGAGCTTTATGAGAGCTGTAGAGTTTATGGGAGTGCATTAGGGCAATAACCTGATGGGTCAGGAAGTTAGGAAAGTTCCCTGGAGTGACATAATGTTTCATTACTCCCTCTTACCTGCTGTGGGATATGGGGTAGGCAGTAATGCCTTTGCTTTTCTCTGCCTGCTGTGGAAAATATTTTATATATATATATATATATATATTTTAGTACCTTCTGTCAGTGGATCTCAAATTACTTTACAAACAAATTAAAAACACCTATGAGGAAAGTACTTACAGTTATATGGCTTGAGGTACATATGGAGAAGTAGAAGTGTGAAGGGCAGATGTAGGCAAGGTTATAAAGTGTGTCTGAGACAAAATGAGCAGAAAAAGAAACAGCATTGCAAAAATAATTTTTTTCTTTGTCTATTCAATGGCTTCTTGAAGGTTTGGGTTTTTTTTAAATTTATCCATAGTGATCATATTAAGATGTTTTTCATGGAAGTTTAAGGGAATTTTTTTTTTTTTTTAGGAGAAAATATTTATCCAATTTCTCAAATCTTCTTCAGATTACTGTAGAATGGAATTAGTAGGGGTATCAAATAGTGAGGAGCTGATAAACATCATGGAGGGACTGAGTCAACTGCTAGCATCATAGATGTGGATTTGTTATTATACTGTTTCCTTTCATGGTAGTCCCTTTTTCTGCTGTTTAGGGGCTCTCTAGCAGTGAATAGGAATAAGTGTCATTTTTATTCCCTTGTGAAGGCATTGTGCAATCTGTGTAATTGTGTAGATTATTGAGATGCATATTTAGTCGCATTGAAAGAAATTATTTTTTGTTCTGAGAGAAGATCATAGACTCAAATGGATTGGTAAGGAAGCATCTAAATTGTATTTGGGTGTAGATTTAGAGGAATCTAAGGAAGTTTTGAATGTTAATGGCCCTTCTGGTGTCTGACAGAGTGAACAAATGATTCCTGTTTCTTCTGCCTCTTTCACTGTGGTACAAACAGTACCAGGTGTTGTTGAAGCATTGCAGGACAGGACCACACAAAATGTAGAGGGTTACAGAATTCAGGAACCAGGGGGAGTAACCCAGAGGGGGAATAATGAGCTGCTCCAGGAATAGCATCCTCCTGTCACAGCACTGCAGATGTTTCCCCTGACATCTCAGCTCATGTAAGTCAGATTTATGTGAGGCTTCTTGAGCCTTCCTCAGTACAGAGCTGGAAGTTTCCCCAACTTCCACAAAAGGGTAAAGTTATCTGAGGGGTGTGTGTTGTTTATTGCCAGAAAAGTTACTTGAAATTCATGGCTGATTCCATCACAATTACTTCAATTCAAGATATGTTGCATTCCAAAGATCCTAAAACTCAGGAAGTTGAATCAAACCCATAACCTACGTCGTTTAGGCAACGTTTATTGTTATTCCTGCTACTCTTAGTGATATTTTTAAATCAAATGATTTTATTCTCCTTTATCTTAGTTCTATGTTCTTTTCAAATAACAGCAATGCTTCTGGAAAAACAGGGAGCTGAAAGTTGCCCTGGAACTTAAGACACTGCGTTAGTCAGCCTAATAAATATTGGCAATTCTAATGTGAGGAATTGCTCAGAAATCCAGTCCATTTCCTGGCATGTGGCTTGACAGAGTGCAAAGTCTTGCTGCAAAGTTTCCTGGTATTTGAATGCTCATAATGTCAGCCCTATTACTGCTCTCTTGTTCTTGCTGTCACTGACATGCAATTATGGGATTTCACAACTGAAGTGGTGACAGTTGCTCCTCTGTGTGTGTGTGTCTGTCTTTCCCCTTAATCCAACTCTATCTAGCAATCTGTAATTTGATGAAGTGGAATTGAAGTGACAGGCGTGACAGAAGTGCCAAAACAATAATTTGACCTCCCACTGAAGTGTCAACGTGTTCTGCTGCATGACTTTGACATATGCTGAATACACAGGAGGGACATGGATAGTGTATTTTCTGTGCTGCAATACCTGGTAAGGCAGGGTGCTAAAAAAAGCTTTTACTACAGTGTGTCTTTTTGCCAACGTGTTCCATCTTGAACTGTCGCATCTCCTATCCTTGTATTACTGAGTATAAACATGATTACTGTTGCAAATAAGTTCTATTTTTATTGGGAGATTTTTTTAAAATCTTCATTTTGAAGATATTTTAATGAAATTATAATTCTGCGATTGTCTACAGAATTATTTTTCAGACTTTATTTTGCCTTTTTTTAAAAATCTCTTCTGCATTGAAAAAAATTCCATTAAGTATATAACATAGTCCTTCTAATAACTCCTAAAAAGCTCACCAAGCTAAAAAGAGCATTCTTTTGTAGGCATGGATAAAATATTTTGGTATCAGTGAAGTGAATATGTGCACAAGTTTCCTTGGTATATGTTCATAGGTACTGTACCTGCATTGCATACAAGTAATTAAGTTTCACCTGGGCATGAGGGAGGGGGCAGAAGACAGAAACTTTTTGCTTTAATACTTGGCTAAAGGTAAAGTTAAAATATTGAGATTCAAGGGGAAAAAAATCAGAAGGGTGAAGGAAAACCAAAGTCCGATTTGATGCTAATTACCTGTGAGAATTAACTGAAAAATAATTAATGGAGACTCAAGCTTTGCTGAAATTCTGTTTACATCTGGCCATTAAGTTTTCCACAGGTATAAAAACGGGGGAATCGGCTTTTGAAGTTATATAAGAAAGGGAAAAGCCCACAGATCTATAAATAGGAGTATGCTGCTGTCTGTGTTTGTGAACCAGTAAAACTTCACAGCAATGGGACAGTGCAACTTTTGCTACTGTGGTGGAACAGTTCCTTTTAAAAGGTTTGGGGTATTGTCAGCTTTTCCTGGCCCAGACTCCTCAGTGTGTGGTTTTCTATTGTTTACACGTGCCAGAGAGTTTAATGGTCACTGATACTTAAGGGAAAATAAGTTTCCAGTTGACAGTTCCTTCCCTGTCTTTTTTCTCACTTTTTAAAATAAAAATGTGGTAGATTTGATAAAGAAGTTAAAAACAGAGTTAACAACGTGTAGCTGTGACCCACCTTATTTGCAGGTATTTTTGTGGTCACGGGGTTTTCTGGACCAGGTCTAAAGAGCACTGAAAGGGGAGGGAGGCCTTACATTGGTGTGAGCAAAATGATCCCTGTACAGACAGAAGAGTCTCAAGTCGGGGGCTTTTCTTTCATTTAACTTACTGCCAGCCTGTGCTTAGGCATAGAAATGTCTTGTTCCTACATGTCAGTTTTCCTCTCAGTAAGGAGAATAGCCACTAACAGGCCTGTTTTCATGAACTATCCTCAAAGAGCCCTGTTGGTGAGGTAGAAATCTAGAGATCAGGTATTTCTCCAGGAAAAAAAAGAAGGGAAATATGAGTTCTTTTATGATTTCTTCTATGTCCTTGTAGTAGAGCTCCTGTTGAGACAAGCCCACAAACATGCTGCTGTAGAGGAGGTTGCAGTTGCTTTGTCTTTATTTAAACCTGACAAATGGTCTGATCTCAGGCTGCTTCTCTGTGGTGTAAAAGTTGTGTAGTCCCGTGTGCTCTTCACTGAAACTATTGTACAGGAAACTTGGAAATGGTATTTGAGATTTATGAGAAGAACTCAGTGCCCGCCACTGCTCTAAATCCTAAAATGGAGAGAGATAAATAACATTCCTTCTGTGTCAAATACTGTATCTCTGTGGAAAGTTTAAATTTTGGTATTGAAAAATTGAGTCCTTTTAGGAATTGAACTGCTGCTTATATTTTTCATTTGTTCTCCTTATAACCAGCATCAAAAAGATTCTGATGGAAATACTTAATATTATTAGGTATTAAAAATTTGTGTCTTTTTCTTGCTACTCCGTGTCTTCAGCATAACTATGGATGGGAGCAGAGGTTGCTCTGTGGGTCAGTTTTGTACCTGCAGCAACTTCTGTGTCTGTTGGACTGGCTTGGAATTTTACACCAGGAATGTTTGGCTCCAGAGGCTGGAGCTCTGTGATTCCTCCTCTTTATTAACCCCCTGTGTTGGTATCCACGTATTGTCCAGGATTTGGCTCGTTGTGGGGATTCTTTTTGGGAATTGAGGCTCTCTGAAAACTGTGATTCAAAGAGAAGTATTGCTTATGTTTAATAGCATTGTCACAGAGAAGAAGGGAAAGAACGTCACCCAAAGGATTTAACACACTGTGATGAGCTGGCTGAGGCAGTAGCTGAGTTACCCCCAGCCACCTGACAATGGGATTGGAGAGAGACAGGAAAGGTAAAAGCAAGAAAATTCATGAGTTGAGATAGAGACAGTTTATTAAGTGAAGAGACAAAAAACCCTAACCCAACCCAAACTGCCAGGAGATGCAGAAGAAGCCTCCAGCTGCTGAAAGTGTTTCCAGGAAGGAATCCCAGCAGCAGGACAGGATTCCTCTGGTCAGTGAGGGAGTGATGCTCTCGCCTCCTTCTGAAGCCATCAGTCTTTTGTTCATTCACAGCATTAGTTCACCTGTAGGATTTATTTATTTTTAGTCGAAAGGAGCCCGTAACTCTCTGAGCTGCCTCCCTTCACTGTGCATATTCCAGCACTTCCTTGGGAAGCAGAGGACACATTTCCACACTGCTAATGGACAGGGAAAGCCTTATGGCAGTTGTATGTGAATGTAGGTTTTTCTCTCATCTCGGCATACATTGATCAGATGCTTTCCAGGAGCACACGCATGGCAAGATTATCAGTGGCAGATTGTTTGCAGCATTTTTGAAGGGGACAGACTGAATCAGATGATTGTTTTGTTTGCCAAATTAATATCTGGGATGTAATCCAACCTGATTAACAGCATGGCTGTGATTGGATCATGAAAGGGTAAGCAGACATTTGGAAGGTTTTTTTATACCTGCTGGCTCTGTTACTTTCCCAGTAGCTTGAACATGTGCAGGAATATGCTTCTGTCCAGTAATCCAATTCATTTCTCATTGATTCCAGTTTGTCTTATGTTGTATTGGATCTCTTGCCAGGTAAATCTTTTCTCTGTAGCAATAGATGGCTTTTTATGGCTGCCTGGTGTTGGGCAGCTTGATCAAAACTTCCTAATTCCATTATTCCAGAACTGATTTCTTCAGCAATGATGCACAGTGTCTTTTCCTCTAATGAAGCCTGTTATTATAAGAGCACTTACATTTAAATTTATATATCTCTATATTTAGAAACCTGAATGTGTGCATGTTTCTGTAGTCTTTGAAACACTGTTGAGGATTCTTATGTAAGGAGTAAAATAAGGGTTAATGGATTTATTTTTCTTCCAATTTTTCTTACAGAGGGGTGTTTTATTGTCTTTAAATTTGATGGATAAGACAGAGACCGTGGTTTATATATAAACCATGTGCTTTCCAGATTAGATTGATGTAATCATAGCAGTTTTGCACAGTTCAGCTAAAAACTTGTTCTTCTTGATCAAGGTCAGAAAAATCCAGGGTTTCTGCCATTTATCTCTTCAGTACTGAAATAGGACACCCAGGGCAGTATTAAAAGGGCTGGGGTGCAGGCAATGTCCCACTATGTCATACTTGCTGTCTCACAACTCTTTTGAAAAAGATCAGGGATTATTTCTGAAAAAAAGATAGTATAAATGTTGCAGAAAGAATGCTGATATTTGAAGTCTAACGTGAGGCTTCTTTCATCCTTCCTTCTATCCCTCCCTATCAGCAGGCTAATGTACGAAAGAAAGTTCATTTATCTTTTTTTTCCTAGATAATGGCAATATGCATACCATGCAAGGAGCAAACATTTTGACTTCAAAACAATACATTTTTAAAAGAAATCTGATCTCTGTTACTGTCTTTCAAGACTTGATAAAGGTTGAAGTCTAAGGAACAGAGCAGGTTTTTTACATGTGTGGATTGTCTACAATCCAGCAGGGAACATCTGTTTCAGCAAATTTGTTTGATGTGTTTCTTAAAACTTTTTTATTTGATATGGCCTTTTGCTGAACAGGTGATTGCTTAATGAGTAATGCAAGACAAAATTTGCAGGGAGGGGTAAAATATTACTTAACTGAGGTGCTGTCACACCAGCTGGGTGGAGAATACTCTTTGTGCCTTAGAGGATCACAGTTAGGATGCTGTTACTGCTACCTCCTGAATATGTTTGCCTTTGCACCCAAAGTTTTGTGCTGTTTTCTTGTATTGCTGGCTGGTATTTCATTTGTCCTCACCTGCCTGTATTACTGCATTTCTCCTAAACAGACTCCATTATTTTTTGGCTCACAGCAACCAAAGGAAATCAGGTTTTGCTTTTTAACTCTGAGATGCCAGGTGTGGGAGGTAACATCCAGTCAAGAATGTATTGGCTGGCTCTTGTGACCTTGGCAAGTCAATATCTCCACCATTCTTTTTCAAAGCAGTAAAACACATTTCTAGATTAAAAGGGTTGGGTTTATGTCTGCTTTGATGCCTTTTCTCTGCTGTTGAAGATGCAAAATGCTTACTTGGTTTATTTCTAACTGACATTGGGATGAAATTTCTCCTGACAGTATTTGAGTTGTTTTCTTGAAAAGTTGGAGCAACTGAAGAACTTTGCCCTTCTATATTGGTGTTATTCTATAAAATGCTTTTGAAGAACTGTGATTCACTGTTTATTAAAATGTAATGAATTTTGAATCTTTGCTACACAGTCTAAGTAAAAAAAATGCAAAAGGTAAATTGAAAACCTTTAGGATCTGTATTGCATCAAACCTGTGAGAGCATTAAAATTCAATAGCACACAGAAAAGGAACTCTCCATGCCTTCAGGACAGCTTCATTTGTATCAAAGTCAAAATCTCTTCAAAAATATGTGTCAGATTAAGAACATTATTAATTAAGAACATGTATTAATTGTTTTAGTTCTGTGAAGTATGACGTTCTCCCTAATTTAGGGACCAAATTTTGTGTATTAAACTATCTTGTCTCCTGCCACCCATCCCACTGTCTTGGTTTTTCATGTGTTCTTGCCTGATGTTTTAGTCTACAACACTGACATGGTAATTTCCCTATGTATTTTATTGTAAAGGAAGAAGTCATTTCATATAATCACAGATATTGTGATGTAAAAATTAATTTTGTCTGCAACTCATTCTAGGGAGACATTAAAATGTGCAAACTTGTTTTTCTGCTTCCAGGTAGTTACGGAGCCCTCGTTGATTTGATACTGTAATTATATAACGTGACACCTTTGTTTTCTTAATTTTGCTCCAGCAGGTGGACTTTACTGAATCTGCCTTGATACTGTATTTCCCTTGCAAATAGAGCTTGTTTTGTCAACTCATCAAGTGCAAAAGTTGTCCATGTCCACCATGTACCTAGTTTTGATCAGAGCACAAATTAGTACATGCTTGTGTTTTCCAGCTGCATTTATTTTCCAAGTTCTGTCCCAAAAAGCTGGTTGTGTCTCAGATGAAGGCTGGTTTCTTTAAAAGAGGTCTGTGCTGTCACAGCCTTCCTACACTGTGCAGAATAACTCCCTGACACACCAGATGCTGGAGTTCTGGCCATTTTTTGTTTGCAGTGAGAAGCAAATGCTTTCAAGGGACGTGGAAATACATTCTTCAAATGAGCCCAGGTGACCTTATTCACAGTCACTGGCATTTCCAAATGAATTTATATGGAATGTTGCTGTAGGATTGAAATTCCTTTGAAGAACATCCAAAAACTTTGTAATTCTGGGCATTCCCTCAGTCCTTGCCATGGCCATTAAGATAATTCAGGCAGCTGGGTAAGGTTGCTCTATGTACATTGCAGCTGTGATTCCAGTGAGACTCTCTCTCTGTTCTGTGAGGAAAAAAGTGCCCAGTTACATCTGGGGGAAGGAAAGGGTGATGTGGGATCACTTGCAATGCTTCCAGCCTCAGCTGGAGTAGATGCAAGTGTTAGTTGTTGCTGTGAGGTTTGGAGATTACTGGGTTCCAAATCTTTTAGTGTTTGTTCCTGAAGTCAAGTCCTCAAAGGAAAGTGTCATAATTTTTAGAAGTTTTGCACAGTTTTCAAGATTCTTAACCAGTACAGACCCTGTCAGAGTGTCCATATTTATTTTGGAGGCTCTGTAAGATGAACTCCATTGGGAATTTATTAACTTTATGCCTTTAAACCAAACAGCAGCATACTCAAATCTGATCTGTTGTTCTCTGGCACAGAAGTCTGAGAACTGAGTCAGATTGGAACCTAGACTAAGTTATTCTGCTTGCTAATGAACTTATCTTTCAAAACATTCCTTGTACTTACTCTTTCACCTCAAACACTGCTTCAGAATTAATTAAAAGAGTTCTGAAACTTCATACTCACTTTAAAAAAGCTGTTGGTGTAAATACCACAAACTGCTCTTACCTTGCCTCTTACTTTCCTGAAACCTACCCATGCTTATTGTGAGTTTTCCCAGGGCCACATACATCATGTACTGGGGATTTTTTTATCTGAATTTTAGGACCAGACTGATGATCTTAACAGTCCTTAGTTACCTTAGTTACTAAATATGTCTCTCCATTACTTTTATTTGAGCTTTGTCTAAAACACCATTCAAGTTGGATTTGCTTACCCTTAAAGTTGGTAAGGTGTAATTCTGGAAAGTAGAGAGGTGCTCTAATAATCATTATAAGAAAGAAAATGCTGTTTTGGTTTTTTTTTCTGGCATAGTGAAGTACAGAGTCGATTATATATGTGTGGTTTAAATGTTACAAGATACGTAGTTCAAAACACGTTGTTGTAGTCTCTTAATGAAATATCCCTTTGTGCATTTGCCTCTAAGGTCCCCAATCATATACTGTTTAGCAATGTTTTTCAAATTACATTTGTAATTTATTTAACTTAAACTTTAAGCTAATAACGCTATTTAAAAAGACCCAAACCAATAAATGACAAAGGCAAATATTACTCTAGATTACGTGGCATTTCTAGCCATAGGTTTAGTCAGTTGATATGAATGTTCTGCACTCACATTCTGTGTTTACTTGAGAATCATATTTTCATTTATGCATTCAATGCTTTTCCGTGTAAATACTACAACTCCCCTCGGTATCATGTATTTTTGCAAATGTGCATAGTACTAAGGCTCGTTCTTTTTTTACATGTAAGTGTTTAGCTGGCTGCATTTCCCCACCTCATGATGATATAGCTTCCGTAGCCAGACGATGGCACTGTAGGCTAAAGAACATACCTGCCACTAAATCCTGTCTCCTTTTGAAACGGAATAGGTGTTGGTTTTATTCCTCACCTGCAACGACTTCATTTCATAATAACGTCTGAGTTATTTTAAGGCCTCTTCCTTCTCGGCAGAAGCCGTGGTCTGGGTTCTCCATTATTGTACTGTCATTGCAGCCCTTCTCTATGTTTATTGGACTTGGTTTAGATCTGATACAACACCAAAATAATTATTCTTACTGCCTGTGCATTATTTTTTAATGTGGTGAATCCTCACTCCACTAAAACTATTTTTGTAAGTGTTTTGCACAATAAAATTCATAAAAATGGATTCTCTTAGGCCACTCTTCCTCTTTCTACTTCTTTTTTTCTTGTTGTTTGTTGTGTGTAGTAAAAACTGAAACGTTCCAAGGGCCACATCTCTGTAATACATTAAAACAGTTGGAACTGTAGTTCCATGTTTATATGTTGCATCAAATCCATGTGTGTGACAACAGCTGCTCTTTTTCTCTGAATCACACAAGAGCCAGGCAATGAAGAGATTAAATTAAGGCATTGCAAAATGCAGTTTACTTTTCATGCTGGCCTCTGGAAACTACTCCTAAGCACTATTTTTATACACTTCAGCCCGAAATGAGAGCACTTTTTGTGACCAAGTGGCCTGTGACAGAAACCTCAGTGCTTTTCTTTCACTCTTTCACCTCCCTCCTCCTTTTCTCCCCGAACTCTTGATGTCATTTAGGCATTATTTGTATTAGATTATTTTATTAGAGGGAGAGGATTACTGCTGGATTTATGTATCTTGATAAGGATTTCCTTTTTATTTATTTATTTCTGTTCATAATGAGCAAAGAGAAGCTGGGGTAGCCAATTCTCAAAGCAGGAATGTGAATGATATAATACAAAGCTAGCTTGGAGGATTTGGTGGTAAGTAGGTGATTGTTCTGGGATGATGCTTTTGAAAACAGAGTTTATTTTATTTATTTTTGTAATAGTCATGATGAAATTCTTTCATAAAAGCAATTTTATTAACTTGTTCAAAACACAAGTGAATACATTACTAAACTGAAAGCTACACCACAACCTCCACCATTTCTGAAGCATTTGATTTTGCTGAGATTTGTGTTGCTCTGTAATATGATTGTTATGCTTAAGCATATTTATCTGAGCAGTTTTATTACCTGTAATAGCAGAGTTTATTTATTTATTTTTACTTATTGCTGTGTGTGGGATTGCCAAACAACTTGGGCTTTCATAACAAGGTTGCTGTTACAATATTGCTCACAAAAAGCATTTGCATGTGAGTCCCTAAGGGATGGGCTAATACACGACGCTTGCCATTTATATAAGGGAGGGTGAAATTAGCAGTGGATTCTTTTACTGTGGAACTGCAGTGTGAAACTCCTGGGGGTAAACCAGAGACCCACAGCTATTAACTTGCCTTTTCCAGCCAGTCGATTAAAGCCTGACTCGTGTGGCCTGCAGGGCACAGCACAGGACCTGGCTGCTTAGCCAGGCATTTATTTACAGCATCTTGGGGAGTTGAATGGGATTTTTTGACTGGCAAGCTTAACAGCAGGTGGGGGGCATAAGTGCCCTGGCTGTGTGTAGGGAAAGCTGCTTTTTTTCTGTAGGTATCATAATAAAGCAGTTTTCAGTCATAAATCAGAACTTGCCTGACCTGTGTTACTCCCTGTAACCTTTGTGCCACTGCTGATGAGCTGCTGGTATGATAATGGGCATTGTCTCACAGAGGGTTTGATCACCTACACTTGCTGATACAATTTCATGTGCCACACGAGCCCATTTGAAATCTAAGTTCAGTTGCCATTGCTGACATTAAACTTCTTATCAGCATTTTCAAGTCTGGTGTTATAATTGTTTACACACAGCCATTTATAGTCTGTGGAAAGAGGGATTCTAGTTGTTAGACACATTAATGACATCCAGCTGTGTTCTGGACACAACTGAAAAATAAGTTATCACACAAACTGGAAGTTGTGAGTTGACTTGGTTCAGCTACCTGTGTGCTGACAGCAGTCCATGTGTGTGTTTCATGCTAGCTGGAGTAGCTTCTTTGCCTGCCTGGCTGGAGAGCTGATGAACCCAAAGGGACCTGTGACTCTGGCCTTGGAAATCTATAAACTTGTGCAACAAAGCTCAGAATTTGCAAATTCTATAATGACGTTTGCCCTGGTTGTTGGGTTTTTGAGTTTTTGTTTGTTTTGTTTTTTGTTTGTTTCATTTTCCTTTTACTGGGTTTCCTAATCTTTATTTTCTCAGTAGGTAATGCAAAGTCTTTGATAGATAGTCTTGTTTATTCATAGTTTCCACCTGTTGCTGTTGTCTCAGCAGGCTGATTTTTATTTTTTATTGTACTTAAGAACCTGTTAAAAAGTTAGGCTAAATTTAGTATGTGTCATCCCTTTTGTAACAGTGCTCTCTGAAGGAGTAAAATACATGTTTATGGTATTTTCCAATTATTCACTAATTTGTTTAAGGTTTAATGAAGTTGAAATCAACAGTCAATGACATTTTAATATGGATATAGTGCACAAGAAATTTTGGTGTCTGGGTGTTGTATTTTGACTATGTCTCTGAACTGGGCCTGTACAGCTGGGAGTGGAGGTGTGCACTGTGGAGTTACCATTTACAGCTTTTAACTAAATTATTCCTAATTGCATTTCTATTAGTATAGTGACTCCTTGAGAATACTGAAAGATCTTTCACCATGAATAAGTCATCCAATGGTATTAAATATTTACCTGTCATGAAGTGGGAAATTAAAAAAAATAAACAAGCTGACAGATTCACTGTTACATCAGGGAGTTTATCTTGTAGAAAAAGAAATAAAGTGTATCTTACTAGGGCTTATTTTCTAACTTAATATTTTATGCTAAGTGCTAGTTGGTGAAAAGAGGTTCCTAAAATATCTCACCAGGTTGTGTTTTTGTGGTTTGTTTTTTTTTGGTTGGTTTTTTTTTTTTTTTTTTTTTTTTAGTAATTAAGACAGTTTAATTCCTTTTGAAAGTACTGAAATTACTGTACAGTGGATGACTGGATATTGCCTGAAGGGAACTAATTACCTGCTTAGTGAATTGGATGGAGAATTTGGCTGTTTGAGGAAGAATTCCTGTTCTGTTCTACTTAGGAAAAGTTTTTAGTCTCCTACCAGCTTCCCTGGCACAGGTTGGCTGGAGAAGCTGTGGCTGCCCCTGGATCCCTGGAAGTGTTCCAGGCCAGGCTGGACATTGGGGCTTGGAGCAGCCTGGGACAGTGGAAGGTGTCCCTGCCCATGGCAGGGCTGGCACTGGGTGATCTTTAAGGTCTCTTCCAACCCAAACCATTCTGGGAATTCCATGGTTTTCTGACGCTCTGATTTTTCTCAGTGGATTTTTGTGTATGACTTGTCTTGTTTCTTTTCCTGTGCAACCTCCAAGTACAATTTGTTGCTGAGAAGCCTCAGGACAGGTTTATTGGTTCACAGAAGAATTTTGTTTATTTATTTATTATTCCAGAAGCAGCTCATCATATAGGGACATGAAGATGGTTATTTTGAACTGTCTTAATTTTTCAGGCACACACAAATCTCCTTTAGAATGATCCCTGTGACATGGGGTTTTTTTTTATTTGAGGAAGACAAATGGTGTTAACTGTTGATGTGAGGTGTGTGTAATTCTCAGTTTAGGCACTTCTGGCACTGCTTGCTAATTCAGGTTTCCTGTTTTCTGTGTGCATTGATAATGTGAATCTAATGGTTCAGCCTTGTGCATTTGGTAAATATATTGGTGAGGCAAATAACAAACCAGTAATGCTGTTCTTCAGACAGGGCTTCATCTGAGAGATGGGAGGGGCAGGAAATCAATTCTTCTTATCTTTACCAATTTCTTGTAGGAGATAAGAATCTCTTTGAGTTGACACAGATTAATTATATGGATTATATCAGTTGTCTTCATCAGAATCCCTTGCTATTAAATCAGTCTTACTAAAATGGTTAATATACCATCCTTTTGAGCAACTCGTACCTTCTTTGACAAAACAGTATTTCATTTGTTACTTTCTTGTTTAAATTATTGTTTTATTATTGGAAGTTTTGGTAAAGCAGATCCACTAAATTCGAACTTAAAAATGTGAAATCAATCCTGACATTTAATTAGATGTTCCAGGTTCTCTTCAGTATGAACATGAAAAAGGAACTGATATTCTGAGGTCATGTAATTTAAAAGTGGTCTATAGCTGTCCTTTAAGGATTTTGCTTTATTTAGATATACATGTGCATTTATGGAAACATGCAGCTGCCTTAAAAACTCTCTGTAGTTCTTACATATACAGTTTTTTAGAGTACTTCTTTAATAGTCTGCTTTTTGAAATTTCTTGTTATCTCAGTCTTAACTCTTGCATACTGAATAGCAGGTAAATGGTAAAAAAGAATTTCCATTTCTACCTAGATGAAAATCTTGAAAACACGATGCAAGGAGTAATAAATGCAAAAGGGATAAAAGGGGACAAATGCACTATTGTTTCTGTGACGGTATAATTACAATCCTTTAACCACGTACTAGGGCTCCTTGGCCATCTTTAGGGTGCTGGAGTTTATCTGGATGTTGGAAATAATCTCTGGAACAATTGTAACACTGTACTGGTTTATTTTACACATTAAAGGTACAAATGATTTTAGAAAACTGTTCTTTTTGTAGTTTTTGTTTTTATGGTGCTGTAAAGTGGCATGTCATTTTTAGTATAATTGGCTTTCTTATAAGGGAAAAGTCAGACACCTTCAGTGTTCTATAGAATATGATGAAGTTTTTAACTGAAGAATACATAAAAAAAGAATGTTTGCCCAAGCACATTGTTCCAGAGATAAAATGCTGCCTTAGCTTCCAGTGGAAGCAGGAAAAGAAAGACTAATGATGAGCCTCTACCATGAGTTTTATTCAACATGCCCAGTGACTCTCTGTTCTGTTCTTAGAATTTCCTCTGTACAAGAGGTGTGCAACTCATCTGTTGCAAATGCAGAGGAGGAAATGTGAGGGACATTTCCAGGAGCTTTGAGCTCTTAAATCATTCCTGTATTCTAATTTTGTGAGAAACATTCTTAACTGGCTTTCAGTTTTCGTGTGGCTGCACTGTTGTCTACAATAATGGTTCTGTAATGGTCTATAATAAAAGGGTTCTTCTTTTGTCAGAGCATTCTGGTGATGGGCAGAGGGCTGGGTGTCCCCAGGAAAACCATCCCTTGAAACATTTTCGGGTTTTCAAACAGAAAAGAGTTTAGAACTGGTGACCTTCAATGTTCTCTGCAAAATTACCTGTTTTAATGAGGGGAATATGATGGTTACAGGAGCTGGCTGAGGAAAGAAATGTATTTATTATCAGTATGCAGGTTTTTTGTTACCTGATTCCTGTGCATTGAAGCAAAAAAAAAAAAAAAAAAAAGTTTAGCTGTTTTGCTCTGAAGTGCTCCCATATGTGAGTTTTCACTCTCTCCTAAATTGAAGAGATATGCATAGTTCCAGATAAAACAAGCAAAATACTTGAGTGCATGGAAGAAAGGAAACAATATTTTCACAATCTGTTTTCCCCTTATAAAGCACCAAGTTGATGTGGTTTAAGTGTAATTTTTCCAGCCAATTCTATATAGAAAGCATCACTTATTTAAAAAAAAAAAAAAAAACTTGGGAAAAAGCTCCATAAGTTTTTTTTAAAAAATTTGGATTTAATAGGGAAAACTGATTCGTTTCTGGGGAAACAATAAAATTATCTGCACAAGTTTATTTTGATGCTTACTATATACAGTTTTCATGTTACACTGTCAACTGAGGTTAATGCACATGTGTAAGAATAAATATATTTACACTGGCAAAGATTTTACCCCTCTAGATGCTGGAAATAAGCACCAAGATGGAGGTAAGTGGGGATAAGAGTGTTCTCAATTTTTTGTTGCTGTCTGTTAATAAAACATGAAATATGTAAAGTGTTGTTTTCTAATGACTCCCTTTATAAACTACAAAGCCTGCAAATGCATTTAGTTATTTGCTGATTATAATTCTATAGTAAATCAAAAATTACTGCACAAAAACACTTCCGTAAAGCCAGCTCAGTCTTTTTAAATGATGGTCTGGAAACAAGAGATTCTTTATTCTTTCCCCTGCTTGTTTTTCCTTGGAGTAATGAAAAATGAAAAATGTTGTGTAAATGTCAAAAACGTCGTCAGGAATAAATCCTGGGGGTTGGTTAATGAAACCTTGGTGCCTGGTGGTGAACAGCAGGCCCTCAGCACTCCAGCAGGCAGCACCAGGATGCTGGGAGCAGTAATATCTCAAGAACTGTGTACCACATTCCATCAATGATTCCTCATTTTCTCAAAGTCTCCCAGGCACGTGGCTTAAGCTGGAACTGGAAGCCCCACTATTACCAGCAGATTTGTACCTGTCTGTACCATGTATTAAAAACCAGAGGATTTGCATGAGTTACACTATTTGTTCTCTGCCACAGTTTCATTATTGAATGTGTTATATAAACAATGTGTGTGTGTAATATCTTGAAGTGAGATTTTTGCTCGTTTTTATGATGTCAGATGTGCATTCTGGGCTGGCACAGTTGCACTGAGATACAGCTCATGTTAATGGAATAAGAAGAACAGGAAACTGAACAGAAAAGTGAAAAATAAAGCGTGTGAGATCTGCAAACAGGACAGTCAATAGTTCAGGAAATGCATTCTTTCCTGTTGTAAGATCCAAACTACTTATGTTGGGAAGTATGTCCCTAATGAGGAAATGAAAATTTCTCCTAAAAACCTTGGGTAGTCAGGATAGGTGCCTGCATGCCTTTGTTTACAGGGCAGGAAAGGAATCCAGGCTGGCTGGCTGAGGGACCAGTGCTTGCCAGCAAGCCCAGTTCCACATGGACTGTCCACAGGATTGGCACAAGCAGTGCTGCAGGACAGGGCACAGATCCTGTGCCATTTTCACTTCTGCAGTCTGAGCATGTAGCAGGAACGTCTCCTTTGTGTGCTGCCAGCCCGAGCCTTTCTGAGAAGGACCTGGGTGTTTACCTTGAGCTGGGTGGACTGGAGAATGCCTTGCTCTGAGCAGGGAAGGCCAGGGCAGATGTGTGTCAGTAGCCTTGAGAAGAAACGCCCCACTGGTGTTTGTTCTCAACGTGCAGGAGTTCATGGCAGAAACGGCATCCTCTCTCGTGGAGTACATTTACAGAGGGGGGTGTTCACATACTTAACAGTTGGAATGATGAGATCTATTTAGGAAGGAAAAGGAGTATTTGCTGACTCTCAAATCCTGGTTGAATTTGCACGCAGTAAGTGGGGAGAGAAGTGGAAATGGGTATCCACTACAACCAGGTTCAGCTTTTTCAGCCACTGTGGCTTGTCCAGTTGCTATCAGGGAAAAAAAAATAACCTGGGCATCTGTTCCTCAGAACTTGTTAAGACTGTGGAAGCAGTGGAAAAGCTCCTGAGCGACCAAACAGCTCTTTGTGTTTTGCTGATCTCCTGGGCTGTGCTGTGGTGTATTTCTAGGAGTTTCTTTACAGGTTTTAGAAATAAATTCAGAGATTTAGCTTTCAGGAAGAGATCTAAGTTAAAGAATGTGCAGTGTTTTAAAGCAAAAGATATCAAACTTCAGTTGAAAGCTAGAAATCAGCACTTTGTTCCTTCCTTCTAGCAAATGGCAATCTCTCTTTATTGCGTTATTAGATTTTTCAAAATTATTTTCAGTCCTGAATATGCAGTATGTTTTTTGTTGCTCAATTTATATAGAACTCTTACCTCTATACTACTGAGAGACCTAAGAATTTCATTACATACTGAACTAACTGATCTCTTATTTTCTAAGGTGACCCATTATCTGTTCTTTCTTCTAGCTGGTTGATACGAATTTTTAATGTTTCAGTATGCTTTTATAAAGGAGAACCTCTTTTGATCCCACACTAAAAACCAGTTTGTGGTGTGTAATTACTATGTGCAAGGTGATTTCAATAGTAACACCTATTCAAATCTGTGTCATTATCCACACAAGAATGGAATTATTCATACAAGTTTATGAAAAAAGATTTGAACTTTCTTATTTCCTCTGAAGCTTTCCATATATAATATACCACATCTGGGAAATCACCTGAATTATTGACATTTATTTATTCTAAATCTTGTCAGACCACATATTCTGTGTATTACATATCATCCATCGTGTGTTTTTCTTTGTTTTTGGGATAGAAATATCTTGTTCTATTATTGGTGAAGGAAAATGTTGGATGGAGAGCTTCTATTTGGGAAAGGCTTGCTCCTGGCTGCTAGATGAGTGAAGTGGTTTCAGAGTCACTCAAGTTTATTTTCTCAAGCTTTGCTGTCTCACTAGCAGTAAGGTAACATCCCTCTTGTTTGTCTCCAGGGAAGGAAATCAAGTCCTGCCATATACAACAGCACAAGACATGAGTTGATAATTGTTGGAAATAACCTACAATATTTATAGTTTGTAACTTGGTGAGATTTCTCTGTGAATGGATTGCTGGGTGTATGTGCTCTTTCTTATGTTTTGGCATGTTAGAGTATCAATTATGCACGTGGTTTGATGGTTTTAGCGTTATGTAAAACCTTGAGTGATGTTTCAGTTGCTTGACAGACAATGTGGAGCTTAGCTGTGATCTTGATGTTGGCATTTTTCATGTGGATGGAAGGGTGGTGGTTCTTTTCGTTGAACTGGCAAAGCGCCAGACTGACTGGAGAACAAAATATGATAAATGGAAATTCAAAGAACACATTTTTAAATAAGTCAATTTGGTAATTACAAGTCGGTGTACCAGTAGATTTTCACAGCAGGGAGGACAGCAGGGAAAGCAAAGAGCGCTAATTTTATTTTAATTAAGCTTTTTTGTTAATCGGGATCAGAGGATTCTGCCACAAAGTGGGAGAGGAGGAGCTGTGTGATGATAGACTCGCTCCACACTTGACTCAGTCAAGTGGCTTCCCTTTTATACTGTGGTTATAGCATGAAGTGTTTCCAAGTGTTGCTGAAGGAGCTCTTCAGGTTGGGAATGAGCATACAAGGAACAGGATAAAGCTCTCTTGATCTCTCTTTAGTTCTATGGCTTTGACAACTTTCAGCAAGCTCACAGGGCTACCACCCTTGCCCTCCCAGAAGGAGAAAAGAATTAGTAGATAGAGTCCTCTTTAGAGGGTAGGTGAAGAAAACACAGATTATTTCTTTTTTCAGTTTTGATCTTTAGAACTTTCTGCTTCAACTAAAGACTTTATATAGTTTGCATCATGACACAATTAGTGCCTTGTGGGAAAACAGTGATTAGACATGAAAATCTTCAAATCTTCTGTAGCTGCCAGTTCCTCTTAACTCCTGGCTGAGAAATTAAGCAGAGCTGTTTGCTTTGTATGAATAAAGAATTTTTTCTATATACAGACCAGTTAGTAAACAAAATCCAGTTTTATACAGGAAAGAGATTGTTTTAGGTAACTGTGATTAGGTTGCATGGAAATGTGCTTGAACCTAAGCAGAAGCATTCAAGGAGAAGAGGTCTCTGGTAATGTGCCTTTTCAAAGCTGACCCCACTGTCCCACTGACACAAACACATTCCTTCCTCACGAGTACAAATTATTGGCCCAGATTTTCGCTTGGGTTTGCAGTGTGGCTCTGGTCTCCTGATCCATGCCCTGACAGGCTCCCTTAAACTGATCAAGATTAATAGTGAAGGCAATGTTTATTTTTTCTAGAACTCCTAAAGAAATCTTCTGTTCCAAAAACTAGCTGTGGGCTCACTGTTCTCTTCAAAAATTTTCTGAACTGCCTTACCAAATACTTGAAAGGATAAGAATAGTAAACCTATTATCTGATAATTACCTGCTGCAGGCTGACTACTCATTTGCATGTTCTGATTCTGGCTTTACATTATATAATTTTAATCTTTTGATAATATTCCAGTTATGAAGGGACTTGGCTTTTTTCCTATTAACCACACTATCAAAAAGCTATTGCAAGACATTCTGGATCCATATGGTAATGTTTGGTCCAAATATGTCAGGGAGGAACTGGGTTTCAGTATGCCCAGCTAAGCCTTTAGCTGTAGCACTCAAGTAATTTTGAATTGGAGTGGACCTGTAATCAGTGAACTCAGAATGAAAAAGAAACATCAGGACTCTCTTTTGGCAGATTCTTTAACCAGTGCTGGAAAGATTTTTTTATAAGGCAGCAGTAGAGGTTGAGTTATTCTTAAACAATTCATTAAAAACATAAACCAAAGATTTATCTGGGATATAGCTTTGGTAATAATTAATTGATTAATCATTTGCAATCTGAGCCTCTTCCTGAGGTTTCTGTGCCTTCTGGACTCTACATATTTTCCTTTCCCACACTGTGTGCCAGGAAGTCAGGAGGGCCCCTGTTTTAATGAGCAGTATAAGGTATTTGTGTTTTAAGTTCAGGAATTCACTTCTTGTTAAGGTAGTTTGTTCATAGGTTTTAGTTTGTGTGCAAGAGTATCATTACATCAGATAATTCTGCACAGATAATTCATTTCCATGATTTAGGATGTTCTTAATTGCTTTACTGAAGGGAGATTGAGCACCTTTTAACCAAACAGCTGAACGATTTGCTATGACAATTCTGCCACTGTGCATTCACTTAATTTCCAATTAATCAAACATTCAATAAATCATTAGTATAATTACACCTGCTCAAATATTCCTACCCCAGCACATTAGCTATGCTCAGGCAGACTCTTTTACCAGCTGTGTGAATGGATTCATTTGTCTGACCCAGTTGGTTGCACGTCCTTGCTTCTTATGAGCCTTGAGAAATGATAGGGCAGAAATTTTAATTATTTATAATACCAGGCATTCTTTTGATTCGTTGTTCATGCTTCTTGCTTGGATGCTTCTATAGCAACTTAAAACAAACAGCAGTGCAGTAGTGGCTGGTTAATTTCTGAGGATTTTGAAATCACTTCTATTCCCCTGCTGTGCCACTTTCCTAATTACACCGTGTCCCCAAGTGCACGATAATTCCCTCATCACTGTGCATCTAAAGCACAGATGATTAAAACAGTATAGCTTGGGTCAAATAAATGTAACCACAAGTGTATCCTGAACGTGCTTTACTGGACCAGTAAACTGGTCTCAGAAACTAATTTTAGGACCTGTTTCTAAAAAATTGCACGAGTAGAAATCCACTGACACATCTTCAAAATGTCACTGGAGTTGCACTTAGTGCCTGAGGAAGGCTGAAATTTGAGGCAACTCTCCAAGTACTGAAGAAGGTAGCTTTGGAACACCTGTGCCACGTAGGTGTGTGTTGCTATTTGCTCCCTCCACACAGATGAGAAATATCAATTTCCTCAGGTACAAGTGGGATTACTCAGTATTTGTATCTGCTGATTGTTGTAAGCTTTAAATCGTACTTAATGTGTGTCTTTGTTGTGAGACTTAAAGTAAACAAACCTGGACTTGCAATCTCAGTCTGTAATATTTTAAATAGGAGCTTCTTTATGTGGGTGTAGACACATTTTAAATTGTGCAACATAGGTTCTGTTGCTTCAAAAATAGATTTACTGGTTACAGCTTTCCTGTATTTTATCTTTGAGTTAGGAACTGGAGGAGATTCATAATACTTTAATCCCTTAGTACAAATAGGTAAGACTTTTTAAAATTAACTGAAGGTGTCATGATCCATTCAGATAGTAAAATAGGTTAACTTTCCCCCGGCAACCCATTCCCTATTCTGTTTATACTTTATTTTCTTTTTACTGCATATGCTTTGTGTAGTACTAAGGGGAAGTTCTTTAACCTGAAGGGAAAAGGCATCAAAGAATCTATTTGAAAAAAAAATGGGAGATGAGAGAAAGATACACTAATTGGACATTATTTTAATTACTTAAACACTTGTCAAGTTTCTTTCTCATCTGTTAAAAAAATTATTGGTAGAGTGCATCAGCACATGGATTCTCTGACCCTTCCAGTCTTTGAGAGCACTGAGTGGAAAAAAAAAAATCTGCTCTGGATAAATGTTTCTTGGCTCCTCATGGCACGGGGCTTTACTGCTGGGGCTGACAGAAATGTCTTGGTGCATAGAAAACAGGGAGATTTATTTATCCATTAAGCTGCATTTGGGTTTGGATGTTCTGCCCAACCTTACTGAATAGGAGCTTTCCTAATTGTTTGTTTACATTTCTAATATTGGCTCAGCATACGATCAGTCTAATGTGTCTGCATGGCTGGGGTTGAGTGGAACCCAGAAATGTTGCTGTAAGGTGTAGTTTGAGCGTTCTGTGGAATGCATGGAATCCCAACTGGAAGTTGTAGTGCCTTGTTTTTAGTTTCTCTTGCATTTTTGGAGTAGTGCAGTACAGTAACATCACCAGATACACTTCCCTACCTTTACAACCTTAAGATTCCCCTTTGCTTCAGCCCTGAAAACTTTGAAACAAATCTATATTCTCAAAATTTCACTTCATCCATCCATATTTTATAGTCACTCATTACATTTCCTTTCACAATTTTTACCCTCTAAAGCTGATAGGATTCTTTGCCTAGGCATTTTATTTTAGTTCCCCTCATCCCAATCCTTTTCATGCCGTCAAAATGTCTTCCCAAGTCTGAGCTCATTTAGCTTTACTGAAGTTTGTTGTAAATAATTTATTACCTTGAAACATAACAGTCTAGGAAATTAATCATCATAAACAACAGCACAGCTTTTAGTTGCCTAGGGACAGGGTCATAGTCTGAACAGAATCCTCTTCACCAGTTAAAACAGGGATATAAAACCACTTTGCTTGCTGCTACAAGGTCCTCTTGAGGAGTTTCCTTTAGGACTTACCTTTGTTTCTTTTCTGGCTTATCAAATACACTGTAATGTGTGGGTTCTTTTTCTGAAGCTCTTCAGCAATTTAGTGGGAGTATTATAATTTTTTTTTTTTTTTTTTTAATTGCTAAGGTTTTTTTGACCAGCACTGTGTAACAGACCTTCTCTTCCCCAGCATCTCTCATCCGTCTGGGTCTGGAGTGGGACAGTTTAGTTTCAGGTTCACATTTTAAGAAATACCCTGCTAGGTGTTGATGAGTGTTTTGACTACTGAAAGATGATAGCTTGCATCTGGTTTGAAGCAAGAAACCAACCTCTAGTATACACAAATTTTAATTAAGCAGCCAAAAGAATTTTGGTACCCTTGCTTGGGTACCACAGGCACGGAAGGTTGGCTTGTTGGGCAGTGGCTTTGCCTGGGCATTGAGCTTCCTCTGGCACCTTATCACTGTCAGATGGAGCCAGTTTGTAACTGGTGGATACTGGGAATGCAAGAGCTGTGTGTTTCCATGCCTAAAAGGCAAGGCAGCCTAAAGACAGTCAGCATAAGGAAGTGGAAGATGAGAGGTCTGGTCCAAAGCCTCATTGCAAACCTCTGGCAGATTCTGTAATTCACCTCTGGATTATCCTGAACCTTGATCAGAATCTTTTTGCAGTCACAGAATAAACAGTATGTTAGTTTGATGTCATCATTACCTATGCAAATATAATTAATTTTCAGTTCTTCCTCTGTTCATTCACCTCCTTTCCATCTGACAATGTGAACTAACTTTGTAGCATGAAATAAATAATATCACAGCATAACACAGAAGCATAACAGGTAGAAATAGTCAACACCTGAAGATAAAACAAGCACAAGTGTAAGTGAAAATGCTCCCACAACATGCTTAGAAAAGAGAGAAACAAAGCTAAATTAAAACAGTTTAATTATGGACATTCACATTTAGGGAAAAACTCATTACTTCAACTCTAGAACACCATGTAACTCTATTGTCTTGATGAGGGCAAATCAGTGTCCGTCATCCCAAGTGGATTTGAAATAGCAGATCACATTTCCACTCTTCATTATGCAGAAAAATGGCATTAATGTTGGTAGGATTTTCTAGCAGGAGTTAGCCATGTGCAGCACTTGCTCAGCTAAAGCATGCTACTGCACAGACAAATCCATTTAATGCTATCTGCAATGTAAGATTTATTTCAAATGAAGGTGAATTAGCTTCCCAAATTGTCAGATTTACTTTCTATGGATGATTTCAACAAGTAGAAGACCACACTGGAAGCAGGCATCTAGATGATGGAAGAATCAAAAGAGATTTACAGTTCCTCCCTGTGCATGTGCTTGTCCCCCAAATACCTCCTTCCCTCTAATCCCCCTGAGACCTGGTGGCAGATACCTCACACCTGTAAAGTCTTTCCACAAGCATTTGGAGAAGGGGATATTTAAAGGCAAGATCTGAACATAGAAGGCTGCTGTTTGCATGGGCTGAGCAACAGCTACCAGGGCTGCTGATTTGTATGACAAATTCCCCCAGCTCTTTATTTTGAAATCTATAACAATTATGATTTCTTTTTTTAAATTTGATGCCAGATTCTGATATCAGCCAGATTTCTGTTTGTTAACTCCCCTTTTTAAGATTGTATTGCTTTCAAGCTTTTATTATTTTCATTATTCTTTCTTTGTACATCTGAAACAGATCTGCATAGCACCTCTGAAATCATAATTTATATTATATGGATGATAGACTGAGGGGCGAGGAGAATTTTTTTGAGGACTACCTACACCTCCCAATATATTATCAGTAAAGACCGTTCTATGAGGTACTTATAAGACCTCCTAATTGCATATTAACAGTTGATTAAACTTAATAATAGAGTGAGTATCATATCAAAGCATATAATTGTAAAATGCTTTGCCTTTTGGAGCCCAGAGGAGTTTCTATGGTGATAACTTTAGAGGCTTATACATGTTTTTATGTCTTTTTCTCAGATTAATAAAATTTTTATTATTTTAGAACTATGTTTGGATAGTCTACAATTAAATGAGTTCCATGAGCAAACTAAATTAAAAGCCATAGTCATCAATACAGAGTGAATGATTGGGCCAGGGCTCCATTTGTGATGTTTTTGTGTGTCCAGATGGGTGTTTTGCTTCACCATATTCATCAGCAAGGAAATCTCAGAGCATCCTAACATCTGTGGGAGGCCTGAGCACACACATTAGATTATTTCCAAACTGCAGTGAACAGCCTATTTTTTTTTTCCTCTCAGAGATGATGATCTTTGTGTCCTATTTGTGAAGGGAGAGTGGCTTCGCTGAGCCCAGAATGAGCAGGAGGAATCTGCTGATGGCGCTGCAGAGTGGAAGAAGCAACTGGTTACTGTGATCTGCTGCTGCACATTCTCATGGCTTCAAATGATCTCTCATTTCAGAGTTTGGAAAAGCACAGATACAGGGCAAACACTTCAGAGCTTCCTCTGCCAGCATAAAGCAGCATAAAGTTAATTTCCATACCAAAAGGCAAAACTCTGTGCAGTGATCAGTAGCTACTGCTTCTACAACTGTAGTACTATTCCTAAAGAATGTGATGAATAAAATCCAGCAGCATTTTGGACACAATTATCAACTCTGTCACTTCCTGGTGCTCCAGGAAGGGCAGAAAGGGTCCCACACTGAAGCAGAAAGTAGAATTCCTTTGCATTGCTTAAAATCTGTGGCAATAAATATAAAGCAGACTGCAGAAAATAGGCACATTTGCTGTTGACAGAAAGGATGTCCATGCCAAGTTTGGGAATTTATTGAGGCATATTTTGCCCTGGGAGAAGTGCCCTGAGAAGGTCAGGTACCAGCTCAGCAAGGCCCAGCTTTGTGCCACTGGTCCCAGCTGTGTGATCTAATCCTGCCCTGGCAGTGCCTTGGGCTGCACATCTCCTGTTTCGAGAAGATCCCTTGCTGTGTTTGGCTTTTTGGGTCCTTCCCTTCACTCACTTGAATTGGAATTCATGTACATTGTCCTTCTGAACTGCTTCTCCTTTCTGGCTGCCCTTTCATAGAGACTTCTTAATCCTTACTCTAGTTTGTGCCAAGAAATGTTGTTTTTTATGAAGTTACTGTCTAAAAGTAGTTTGTAAATATAGTCATATTAATTGTTTTCTTTTGAAGTATAAAATCCTTTCGTAAGTATTTTTAAAAGCTCATGTAACTCATTTCCTTCCAATTTATGTGTTGGTTTTTATTGCAAGTTAAATTTAGCATGGGCTACTTTTTCATAGAATTTTTAAGGTGAAGTAATACACAGTTTCTGTTGGCAGGATCAGTTGGCATTTTATATTTCTGTCGTTAAGAAAACCAGTGTTTCCTTAAAATCTTGCATAGCGAGGGATGATAGGCATAGACACCATACCACTACCGCCCTGCAACGCAAAAATCAACACCGCAACCCAAACCAGAAAGAAACCCAAGCACAAAACCCCAAACCAACCAACCAAACAAAAGAAACCCAAACACATAAAACACCCCAAACACAAAACAAAAGCAACACCAGCTTAACTTAAATAAAGAAATATTTGCGCTCTTTAGGACAAAAAGCTTTTCCCCTTGAGCATGGCGTATTTTTCTTGTGTTTATGGAACTACATGGTGTTCTGCTGCACCATTTTGCCGTGGGATGGATACAGTTAAGGATGGTTCTGAGCAAATAATCCAGAAGTTCTTTGACTCCTGTGTTGAACTTGCTGCCTTTAACTTCCAGGAGTCACCCAAAGTCATCACCTGTTCTTCCAACTTTCTGTATGGATGGAGTCTCTGTTTACTGATAAAAGAACATCATCCGTGTGATTTTGTGAGTTGAGAGAAAGTGTAACTTTGTTTTACCAGTCCAGGAGGGGGCAGTAAATTTCTTTTTATTGTCTTTGGAATCAAGCCCAACCTTCTCTCACCATGAAAGGCTCTTCTCTTAAAAATAGCACTTTTTTTAATTAGAAAGCAGTACTGTTACTCCACGATTTCTTAGCACTGTCATTGTTTTTAACTCCCTTTTCCTGACAGTCTTCTTTATAAAATAGAAAGTTACCAGAACTTTCAAAATCATTCATTTGTAGCTTTGATCTTCAATATATTCAAAAATAATCCGTAATATGATAGGCATTTTAAATATTAAAATTTCATATGTAATTTATTCCATTCTTTTGTCAGTTTTGTTGAAAATACTCTTTTTTCAAAGAACACTGATGAAATGGAGCAGACTTTCTCTCTGTGCTAAAATAATCTTGTTTTCTAATCCTAATATTCATGTACATATGTATACAGAGGAATCAAGCTGATTTTAAATACTCCCAAATTGCATGTTTGCATTTCTCAGTATATTACAGTGAAGTAAAAATGAATACGAGGCAAAAAAGTCTGGTTTGTATGAATGCACACCATTTTTTCTGGGCAGTTTTTATGATTCAAAGTTATTTTTCTTACTTGGCTTGGAGGTAAAATGGAAATGGTTATTGGCTCTGAGAGGGAGAAAACAGAAGTGCAGATCTAGTGCATATGACATTGGTTGGGGGAGGACAATAAGCTGTTGCAGTCAGTGGATTCTTTGGAGTTTTGTTTTTGCTGTTGGGCGAAGTTATTAGCATGAAATTTCAGGTGCAATTAAAGTGGTGTTGTGATTCCAAATAACCTCCTTGAAACTTTTCACTGCTTATCATTTCTGTAATTCTCAAGAAGATTCTGGGGAAAAAAAACCCCATAAGTGATAATACCCATTCATAGTTGGTCCAGAGGTTCATCCCAGAGGGAGCAGAAATAGTACTTTTTGCCTTGATCCTCCTCAAATGGGATATTTTTATAAGGTCTGTTGAGGTGTTGTTGTGGTGGTGTTATTAATTATTTTCAATTATTCATTATTAGTAATAACTATTATTTAGACCCACATATTCGTAAGCTGGATGGGAGCTTTGTAAAGCCCTGGCTGTGGTCTGAGCAGTGGAAATGTGTTCAGTGCCCTCAGTGCAATTTGTGCCAGTATTTGGAAGGTGTTCCTCGTGCCCTGGGAGCACAGAGCGCTCCTGTGGTGGCACAAGTGGTGTCCCACGGAAGTATTTGCTGTTTATTTGGTCGATGAATCTACTGGAATATTTCCCAAACCAACTCTTCTTCTTCGCACCCTGTAATTTCTCTGTTTAAAATGAGTTCAGCTGGTGGTTCATGACCCTGGTCCACCACAGACAGCAACAGTTTATTTCTTCTGAAGGACAAACAGCTGTCACAAAATTATTTTGCATTTCACTGCTTTTATTTATTGCTTGTACTACTACTGTCATTATTATGCACTATAATGATTATTTAGTGAAAAAATATCCCAACTGTATCTTCTTAATGCCATTTGTGGAGTTAGAGGGTGCTGATGGGAAAAGAAATTATTTCATATGGAAATGTGTCTGAAATAAATTCTAGCCTACAGATTTAGAATAGGAGTGGGCTGGAAGAATGTGGGAGAAACTTTGTCAGTGACTTGAATTAATAAATGAAGTATAGATTTTGAGTGAGTGCCAGCTCTGTTGAGTACAATAGCTCTGTGTAAAGCTAAAACTCTCAGACCAAAGTTATCAAAATCAAGTGCCTAAATTTGTTGCATATGTAAATGTGATTTGATTCCCAGAGTGGGAGTCAACAATGACTGGTGATGGGAGTTGAAGGGAATTGCTTATGGTTCCCAGCTATTAAAAATAGATTGCTGGTAGACATTTTATTTTTCCCCAATGGATTATGCCCAGTATACGAGGGGTCCCTATGTAACAGCATTTATTAATGACATGTAACTTCCAGGGATATTTATCCTCCTCTCCTATTTTTGTTTTTTAAGGTTAAGGACCCAAGCACTTGATGGCTTTGCCTTTAACTTAAAAGTAGTATGTCATATAATATAATTATTTAGGATGTTTGTTTTATTTGTAATAGATAATAAAGATAATATTTCTTTCCAGTGTTTCCTCAAAAGAGAAGGAAAACCTCTGGAGACTTACAGAAGGGTTTTAGCTAGCTATTTATAGGTATTCTACGTTGTGGTTACGTAGCTGAAGTCCTTCTGGGGGTGCTCCAGTTGAGTCCTAAGCACATCCCTTTGAACAATCCCCTTTGTTTGTCTAGTGAGGAGTTCTTGATTACTCTTGTGTTTACTAACTTAAAGTTTTCCAAGTTTCCCTGTGCTTGTTGATACCTGTAATTCAGAGTGAGGGATCTCATGGGCTTCCTGTGCCACACTGTATTCCAACTATTCTGAACTGGCAAGAAGAATCAGGGAGGTTGGAGTATACATTTTGTGAATTTTATGGCTTTATCATTCCTTAGCCATTTTCTTTACTCTTTAGAAATGATGCATCCTTAAGCAGCAACACTATTGAAGTTATTTTTAACTTACTGTTGAGAATTGGTACACGCCAATATCATGCAGTTTTCGTTAATTGTGCCGATTTGTCCAAATTTAGAAATATATCCTCTGAGAGAAGGATATATATTTCCCTCCCCCACCAGGTTTGGGAAAAAATAAATTTTCCTCAAAGGAAAGTGAAAGAGATAAAAACTATTTCTTTATCAAGCACACGGGAAAAGGAAAATAATGATAAATAATAAAATCTCTCGCTGTGGAGGAAAAAACCTGGGAAAGTGTTCGAGTCCTCCCTTTGGTCTCCTCGGAGCTGGGGCTTGGCCCAGGGCCAGGCCCTCTGTGCCCGGTGGAAAGTCCTCCCGATGTGCTCTGATGTTGAAGCAGTCCAGGGGAAAAGGAAGAAAATCCGAAATTCCAGGGAAGGAAAAAACCGTTCAACTCCCAGTCTCTCTCCAGAGAAAAAGAAAATGAACAACTGGCCAAAAACTGACCCGGGAGCAGCAAGCTGGGTTCTTCCTTGCTCCCCTGCTGCAGCTGGGGAAAAAAAAGGTGCGATCTGTGTGTGACCTTGAACAAGCTGCAAACTGCTTTGAAAAAGTTTTGCTCAGTTTTTCCTTCCCCCTCTCAGGCTCAGTTTAGAGGCACAGAAAGGCACAGGAATTAATTTCTGGGCATAGGGCAGCGATATGGGATACACATCATAAAGTCACCCCAAGACATTAATCTCATCTTTTCAAGATTTCTTTAGTTCTTGCTTGACCTGAAATGTTTCCTGCTACATTTTGTGTGTGGAATTGCTAGTACTGTTTTACTGCCTCTGACTGGAGGCACATGATGGTACTAGACTACAAATTACATTTATTGGAACTTAGAAAATTCAATAGTCAAAGTGGGGAAATGAGCTTAAGCACAAAATCATCAAAGATGAGCTTCAGTCCATTTTTCTTTTTCTCGCTTAGTGTTAAAAGAGATAAAGATACTGCATTCTAAGTCGGTGATACATAGCAAATAACCTGTTACTTTCAAAACAATATGTCATTATTCTGTATTAAAAAGGGTCGCTTTTAGGTCCTTCTGTCTTCATAAGCTTCCTAACTATAGCTAATGTATGATATTGATTCTGAATAATTTAAATCGCAATAAAATTGGGTTTTCCTGACAGTCAGAAACATTTTATATTTAATTTTCATTTAAAGAAACATAGTGCCTTCTTACCTTCTGAATTTCAAAGCCATTAAAGTAATTGCAGGTCGTTAAGCTAAATTTCTTTGAATAATTGGGACAGTTAATCTAATTCATACTCCATTCAAACCAATGGGCAGGAAAGATTGGAATGGCGGGCATGGATTTTCGAGAGATTCATCAGGTGGATCTTCAGATGTGCTCACCAGCATTTCCTCAGAAAACACCCTCATGCTTCAAACTTTTGGAACTTGAAATTGTGTTTTTAAAATGGATAGTCTTCAAAGGAGAGGAGGCTTAAGAGGATTGTTTTCTTTCCCTTGGAGTAGCCAAATCACCGTGTAGTCCTAAAGATCTTTACTGTGTGCTACAATGTATTTTACCAGCACTTGCTTTATGGACGTGTAAACTATCACAAAAACAGTCCCAGATGATGTCCCATATTTAGCAAGTGTTATGATTTAGTGTGAAGGCAGTTGGAATGCAAATGCATAAACAAATAGCATCTAAAAATAAAAGTGTCTAGGTCTTATTGGGAGAATGGATGCATTTCATCTCTTAAGGTTATTGCTCAGTTACTTGGAGGTAGAAAATGAGGGTATGGCAATGGGTGGGTGATGGAAGAGACTTAAAAGTATCTGAGTTTGCAGACAAAAGCAGTGTGTGCAGGTGTGTGTCAGGCTCTGCCCGTCTCTGCAGTGCCTTCTCGAACATCCCCATCCTCAACACGAGGCAAGGAACTCTGACTATCTCTAATTGCCTGGTTCCTTAGTGAGTGTGAGACTCGGAGACAAGAAACTGAGCATTTGGAGTCTTGGGTGTTCAATGTGCTGGGGTGCTTGAAGAAGGGCAATGGTTTGATCCCTGTACTTTGAGTCATGCTAGTTGAATGCAATTCATGAGGTGAACAAGAGCAAAACAAATGCTCCTGAGGACAAAAGGGGGGGAGCACGGGCCTTGTCCGTGCAATTGCTGGCCAACAGGCCTGCTCTGGAATGAGCAGGGAAATCCCATCAGTTGGAGCCTTAGCAAGCAAACAAAGGATGTTTTGCAGTTGCCCATCAGTGCGAGCAGCTCCTGCTGCACCGAGCACCCCCTGGAGCTGCAGGGTTGGCCTGTGGGGCTGCCATGCCATAAAGGGACCTGGAACTGTCCTGGGCCTTGGGATCCCTGCACTTGGGGGTGGCAGCTCCTCCCCCTGTCTCTCTCTGTCCCCTCTCGATACGCTCCCGAAGGTGCTCTCTCCGTAACCAGGAGATCTCTTGCATCTGCCTACACCTTTGCAGCTGTGTTTCATAACTGGGGATTTATACTCACACACACTGCTTTAAATAAGTTGAAATTTTCATTACAATGGACTATGATAAAATTAAGATTTTTTTTTTTTTTTTTTTTTTTTGTTCTCAAAGGAAAGCCATAAAGCAGCTGTATTATTTTTATTCTTTGTAGGAATTACAATGCACTTTAAGAAAAAAATCCAACAAAACTTCCCACAGAGATTTAAAATTAAAAAAAGGCAACCCCCCATCTTTTCATACTCAAGACACATGAGCAGGGAAGATTTTAAGCGCATTGTTGATCAGGCTTTTACTCTGTCAAAATCATGGAGATTAGTCTTGGTGGGAGATTTTCAGTCAAGGTAACACTGGTGGTTTTAACTTCACTTTTGGCTTGATGTTATTTATAATTAATTAGCTGACCATTATTTTTCATGAAAGGTATTAAAGGAACCCCAAATTCCTTATTACTGTTCTACAAATGCTAAATATCTCTTAGAAACTGAGATATTTTCCACACATGTCATATGTGCTCTGTAAAGAACGGAGTTGTAATCTTGCAGTATAAGCAAGTTAGATACATATGTTCCAAAAAATGTAAGTCTTGAATCTCAGTACCAGCTATTGATATTTTGAGGTCTGATGACAGAACTTTCCTGTAGGACTCACCTTGTTTCTTAAGCAGACTCACGAGATCTACCATTGATTTTGCTTTAGTAAAGCATGCATAGGTTGGGTAGCTTCAGTGAATTCAGTGGGATTTAGCTCCCAGCTTAGGCAAGATTTAAAGCACTGATTTTAGTGGAGTTGGCTATTTTTGTATTATGTTATATGAGATTTGAATAGATTTTTTTCAAGCTTAAAAATTAATACAAATTAATTGTAAGAACTCCTGCTTTGAATTGCATATTCTTTTGATAACTATTCAAAAGTACTATTGGACTAGTGTTTTGAAGCTGCTGTTATGTCTTTAGAATGTGAGAGAATGCACTTAGAATAGAATGCTATTATTTTTTTTTCTACTAATTGTTTTTTTCACTTATTTTAATTTTTGGTCTATATTCATAGTTTTACTGACATAATGTCTGAAATACACTCAAATGCATGTTGCAGCACTCAGCTGAATTATCTTTATTTGACCACTTAAATAAGGCAAAATATTTTCTTTCTATTCTGTGTCTTGTCAGTCAGGTACATTTTATTGTTAAAATCTTGAAGACAAATAAACCAAAACCAAAGTCATCCATTCAAGAACTTTGACCTAAATGCATGTAGGCATGTGGGGAAATATATAAATGATCCCCCAGGGTTAAATAATGGATGTATTTATTACCACGCCATGTAAGTGCCACAGCTCACATATGATGTTCTCTGGAATTACAGCAATGATGTGCTGTACTTAAGCACATGTTTTAGTTATGCCTTTTGAATTCTTGGGAGTTCATTTCCCTCCCCTTGCTCAAAGCTAATTAACATTTTTTTCCAACTGAGTTGACTTGCTGACTTGTTAGTTTTTGGTTTAACTTCAAAATTATGTTAATTTTTCTAATTCCTCCTGAATTTTCCTTGATTTCAGTGACCAATTGCCTCCAAGTTTGCTTTGACCAAAATTAATAATTACATTTCGTTATGCTCAAGGTCTGACTTTTTTAATCTGCATATTTCTTGTAGGCTATGCTGGCTTATTTCCACTGCAATACATTAGAATGGAAAACTATTAGAAATATTGATTTATCATTTATAATGCCCAAGTGATATATTGAAATGAAATTTGGATGCTGTCCAGGCCTCAGATAACATTGGCATTGTTGGATGAAGCTGCATGATCTCATCCTAATTAATGTGCTGGTTCCATGTGAAAAGCACAGGGAAAATAGACCTGGGAGCTGGTCAAAAGTAGGAGTTCAGCACTGAAGGCTGCTGAAGGTTGTAATTGTTACAGCGTGCCACCTTTAATATTTAATATTCCATATACAGAGACATCATCACTTGGCTTTCTTTTCCCTCCTTTTTGTTTTTCTTCCTGCCTCAATATTCCCTTGTTCTGGAGCTATTCTGGGTAAGGTGTGGTACACATGGATGGAGGGGGGTTGATACAGCTCTGTGTTGGTTATGGGTCACATCCTGCAGTGCACTTGGTGCAGCAAGGCTTCTTTTAATTAGGTGAACTTCAAATCAAAGGAATTCAAAAGCAACCTTCTCTCAACTTTTACATGTTTGTGTAATGCTAAATCTGTGATCCCCACCACCTCCTGCATTGAGCACATATTCATTCTAGTACTTCCTGTAATATGGACACTTCAGAAAAAAAAGGGGTTTTCAGTTAGCATCTGTGTGCCCTATATACGGGGTGGTGTCTGTATTCACTGATTTTAGTCTTTATTCATTTATTTGAGCTTTTTTTCCCCCCTGCTACCCATCAATCTAACAGCCATTGGACTCTCAGGCTTGGTTTCCATATTGGCTTTTTTTTTTTTTAAGTGCACTCTCCTTTTATCTCTGAGGCTTCTGAAGCCTCCCTTGCTCCTCTTTGTTCCCTGTGTGTGGAAGGCAGCGGAGGGGAGCTGTGCCCAGATTTCTGTGGAGTGAGCGAGAGTGGTGCTGCCGTCGCTGGAGTTCCCCTCTGATTTCACAGTGATTGAGCTGCCTGGGCTTCAGGGAGTTTGGAAAGGCTGGGTTTTTATGGTTGATATGTTTTTGGTCATTTGTCATAAAATCATTCCACCCGAGCTGTTTACTGGTCTGAATGCTTAATTACTGCAGTAGCAGGGAATGGCACAAACTGGAGTTTGTGCTGAATATTCATGTAGAAATAGGAAATAGGTAGTGCTTCTATTTTTTTTTTAATGGGGATTTTACCTAAAAAATAACCATTTTATTTTTGAAATGATGGTCAGAACTTGTTTGGTTTTAATCCTAATGTATGACAGAATTGTAACAATTTTATACCTCTAATGCATATTTCAAAGTTGGATTGATTTATTTCTAGTGGTCATCTGTTCCTCTCATGTTTTAGAGACTGCTTGACTGTTCATGCTTTTATAGGAATTTAACAATTCTTTTCAATACTTGAAAAATACAGAAGCAAGATGCAAAAAGTCAGTTTAATTTGTTTATGGGCAAAAGAAAGGAAACACTCAGAATTGTAAATATAATAACTTTGTCTTTTTTAAAACACTTTTAATCTCCTAGGGGCTCATTTTATTTTTAGGCTATTATTTAAAGAAAACCAACAAACCCACAGATTTTCATTTTCTAATTCTCCCATTGTCCCTTCCTATTCAGGTGCTTATTAAGGGAGGAGAAGAGTTGGATGAAAAAGCATAATTTTGGGTTTGGTTTGCTATTAGAATTTTTATATATCATATGATATTTTATCTTGCACTGTGCTTCTTACGTGTAAGTCTGTTTTGAGTGTTATAGCCACACTTGCCATAGAGATGGATAAAACCAGAATATTAATCTTTTAATGCTTTTTTTACATGGTTTCTGTTGTAAAAAGAAACCAGCCATTTATCATTTTTGTTAGACAAGGGCTCCAATTAGTTTGATTTCATGAAAAGCAACAGACTCAGATCATGAAAACCAAAAAAAATCCACAAGTTAGGAATTACAGTTTAGAAAAGTAAAAGGAAATTATTTATTTATTTATTTGTTTTAATTTGGGGAAAACAAAAGACATTGCAAACTCTAGTGTAATTGTGAACTGTCAAGTAGTATGGCACTACAGTGTTTAAAAATGAAAAGGAAAATGAGTTTTTACATGCTGTGCTAACAGAAGCTACGTTCAACAAATGACTACCAAATAGAGTGTACAGTGGTGTTAGCACCCTGGCATGGAGGAACTGCCATGAAAGCATTCTTCACTCTGACATGATTTCCTACAATTTTATATGAGTCAATACAATGCAAAAGCTATTAATACAAGGGCAGAGTTTTGGACAGATTTTTGATTCAGGTCCTTTTACTGCATCACATGCTTTAAACCTAAGAATAGAAATAACAAAATCCCATAGTTACACTAAAAACAATTAATTTTGATCATTCTCAGGTGAGCAGTTTAATTATAACGTGCTAAAATAATTATTTTATATGTTCATAATAAAATGGTGACCCAGCTACACTTTTCACCAGTTGTCATGGAAGATAATTTCTCACTCCAAACCCTCTGATCAGAATGTTCATTGATTTTATTCAGAAGGGAGAGTGTTTCTTAGCTGGGTGTGCTCATGCTGCTCCCATGACCCCCCGTTAGCATGCAGGGTTTGGAGACAGGGGTACCAGTCCCAAAGTAACTCAGCTTGTCCAAATTTAATTACCAAATTACTCCTGTAGTAAAGCTCTGCAAGTTGTTTTTATGATTTGCAAGTATCTCATAAATGTTATTACTGCACCTTTATAAAATCAGTTGTCTTTGACAGTTCCCCCTCTGATGCTTTGAGAGGCCTCCTAGAAAAAGAGACTAGGCAGGAGTAAAGGATTAAAAGAGGTATTTATTTGAAAGGCCTTCAAAGGTGCACCCTGAAGCTATTCTCAGAAATGGACCCCAAGATGGACCCCAGGTCACGAGTTCTTCACCCTTCTATAGGTTTGGTTCATTTGCATAGCAGGGTTAATTCTCCAATTAAAGCTTCAGTTTCCCCTCAGGTTATTCCCCCCACCCTCCCCCTTAGAGGCTTTTGGTTTATACTTTTGGCACAGGACAGGCTGGGTGTCCTTGGAAAGCAGGGCTGGAGAGGCGCTGTTATGGCTACCTAGCACGAGAGAGCAGAAATTAACAGGCTACAAGAAACTTCAGAATCACACACCAAGCAGTACAGAATTTGTAAAATATAAAGGTTAAAACCTAAGGCATCGCCTCTGCTCTCCTGCTGATTGTTAGAACTGGCAGCTGAGTGACTGAGTTCAGGATAGAGCTGTTGTAGTTTATTGTGCAGAAGGCACTTGTGAACTTGTTTATTTAGTCTTTCCCTAAAGCCCCAAACATGTTAATACTTAGTGGTTTTCATTGC
This sequence comes from Coloeus monedula, assembly GCF_965178545.1. Taxonomy (NCBI): domain Eukaryota; kingdom Metazoa; phylum Chordata; class Aves; order Passeriformes; family Corvidae; genus Coloeus; species Coloeus monedula. The sequence continues at coordinate 13,006,341 of NC_138796.1, read as the reverse complement.
CACAGTGAAACTGCGAGTTCTCAGTGCATATCTGTGTGCAGTTGTTCCAATGGACAGAGCCTTGGGTCGTGATTGTATGGTATATTGACTATTTCAATAGCACAGATGCTTTACAATGTCCTGGCTGCTTGTTTTTCCAGTCCTTATTTGGGGTCACTCAACTAGTTCTGAGTTTGTAACTTAAATTGTGTTAGTGACCCAGCTTCAACAGAATTGTAAGGTTGTTTTACTGGTGCATCTTACAAAGGCGTTCTCCAGGTGGGAGGAGCGTGGCTCTCTGACAGGGTAGGAGGCAAAGCAAAAAGCTGGGAGTCTTTTAAGGCACCTCACTGAGAAGGCAGAGCCTGTAGCTGTGTGTCTGGGCTTGCAGTAGTCACCTACAACAAGTGATAACTGGGTATTCGCCAAGAGTGGGGGAGAAGTGGGAAAGAGAATGTATGAACTGAAATTAGTGGCTCTAGGCTGTGTCATTCCAGTTCTGGAAAGGGCTTAATCCAAAATGATTGTTCTGAGCAACCCTCTGAGAAGAGGGTGCGGACACCTAAATTCTGGTGATTGGGATTTTACTGCCATGCAGATAAGAGATTATTGCTTTCCAAGTTCCAGCCCAAACTATGTAATGTCAGTATAGTTCATTGAGGCAAGTTTAGTTACCTAAAAAATAGAATATAACTGTTCTCCTTTTTTCCCATTTATTTTACTGTTCTGCCTTTTCCTGCTTCCATCTCAGCAGATGGGGATTCTGGATAGAGCTGGACAGTGTACCCTAAAAACAATGTTGTTTCAAGGCCTGCTCAGAAGCCAGGTACTGTGAACAAGAGACACATGAAAGATCCTATGAATATGGAGCTACTCGAGTCCCCATTTAACTGGAGCCTCTAAATTGTACAGTCTACCTGAACTCAAAATAAACCTTGCTAAATCTAGAAAGTTAGAATGAATAAGCAACAACAACAACAACCAAAAAAAAGGAGGGTTTTCCTACTCCAAAATGAGAAACACGCTCTGTGTTTCATACATGGGTCATAAATGGAATCTATGCTATTACTTCAGTATTGTCTATTTACTTTAGTCTATAGGAAATAAATAACTTTCAATTATATTTACTTTTGCTTTCAAACTCTGGTGCTCTAAATAAAAAGCAAGGATATTTCTATTGTTCAGAGGAAAGTATTCCATATATAATGTATAATTTAGAAGCTTCTTGGAATATTTGCTGAGCAAATTAAAATTAATGTTCACCCTATTGCATGGGGAGTTGGTATGCAACTTGTTGATATATAACAATATATATAATTTCCTAGCGCTGAGCTGAAAATCCATCCCTTGCTTTCTCAGAGGTCAAGCTAGGTAATCCTGAAGCCAATTAGTTTTTTGAAGAATATATTAATTTATGAGAAGTGTATAGTTTGGGCTGGGCAGCCTATATTGCACTGTGGACTGGGAGAGAAAACCTTGTCTCCCGTTGCTGTAATGCTGCAATCGCAGATTCACAGAGGCACAGAGCGGTTTGGGTTGGAAGGGACGTTAAGGATCATCCAATTCCACCCCCTGCCATGGACAGGGACACCTCCCGCTAGAGCAGGTTGCTCCAACCTTTACCATTCTCTATAAAACACACTCTACCTTAAGTAGGTGTTCGCAGACATTGCTTGTGTTTTGATCTTCAGAATGACAGAGAAGAATTCCAGTTGAGTAGGTTGGAAGGAGGCCTTTAGCTCAGTCTTTTGCTCTGCCGTGGGGTTCATGCATTGTTTTCATGCATTTGCATGTGAGATGGTGTCCTGTCTTACAGTCTTCCTCCTAATGTGCCTCAGTCTACTTTCCATTAGTTTCAGTGAAACTCTGAAGTGCAAATAAAACCTGTTACTTGAAAATATTTCTTGTGCAGCTTGAAATAAGATATTTAGAGAGAGACAAATTCTAAGAGGACTACAGGATTACAAATCACAATGTAATTTTAAAGTTGTAATGAGAATAAGTTGCACGGGAAGGTCTCTTAACAATTATTGTCATGAAAATGAAGTAACACAAGGTTAATGTTTCATGTATCCCATGAAAGATGATAATAAACTGTACTGCTTTGACCTTATTAATGTTCTGTAATTTGACTTGCTGGCAATTCGCATTTTTCTTTGGTTACAGCCTTAGTAACCTCTGAAGAAGAGGTAGAACTGACAGTGAATCTAAACATAACTGAGTACTGAAAAGGTCAGAAATATCAAGAATGATAATTCTGGTACCTCTTTCTCATGACAAAGGTAGGAGCAAAAAGGCACAGTGTGTGTGTTGAAATAACAAAGCTTGTTAGAGGAATTTTTCTGTTATTTATTGAAAAGTATAAACAAAACCACACTTTTTCCTTGTAGCTCATTGAGTATGCCAGTAAAGGTTATTTTTTCCCTTTTGTAGAATCATTGAAGCATTTAGGTTGGAAAAAACCTTTGAGATCAAGTCCAAGTACCGCCGAGGCCACCCCTAACCCATGTCCCCAAGTGTCACATCTACACCTTTTGTAAATCCCTGCAGGGATGGTGACTCCAGCACTGCCCTGGGCAGCCTGCAGCCTGGCCACCCTTTCCATGAAGAATTTTTTGCTAATAGGCAATTTAAATTTCCTCTTCTCCTGTCCCTTGTTCCCTGGGAGCAGAGCCTGGCCCCCACCTGGCTGTACCCCTGTGTCATGGAGCTGCCGAGTCAGACAAGGTCGTCCTCCTCCAAGCCTCCTCCAGCCCCCCAGGCTCCCTCAGCCCCTCCTCACAGGACATGAGCTCCAGACCCTTCCCCAGCTCCGTTCCCTTCCCTGCACCCGCTCCAGCCCCTCAATGTCCTTCTGCAACTGAGGCCCCACAACTGCACACAGCACTCGAGCTGTGGCCTCCCCAGTGCCCAGCACATGGCCACGAGCACTGCCCTGCCCCTGCTGGCCACACCACTGCTGACACAGGCCAGGGGCCATTGGCCTTCTTGCCCACCTAGGCACACCTGGCTCTGCTTCAGCCACTGTCCACCAGCAGCCCCGGGGCCTTTCCTGCTGGGAACCTTTCCACACACTCTGCCCCAGCCTGCAGCTGCAGGCGCTTCTTGTGGCCAAAGGGCAGCACCCAGCACTCGGGCCTCTGGAACCTCGTCTGGCCCAAGAAATAGCAGTCTTTTATTTTGGAGGGCCCCCTGCTCTACACCTCCCTGAAAGGTGGTTGTAGCCAGGTAGGGGGTCAGTCTCTTCTCCCAGGCAACCACTGACAGAACGAGAGGACGGAGTCTTAAGCTGCACCCGTGGAAGTTTAGGTTGGACATCAGGAAAAAATTCTGCACTGAAAGAGTGATTGGGCACTGGAATCATCTGCCCAGGGAGGTGGTGGAGTCACTGTCCCTGGAGGTGTTTTTAAAAAGACTGGATGTGGCACTCAGTGCTATGGTTTAGTTGATGAGGAGGTGTTAGGTCATAGGTTGGACTTGGTGATCTCCAAGGTCTTTTCCAACCTCATTCATTCTGTGATTCTGTGAGCCAAACTACAGGCGAAGGAGACTGAATTTTACTCTCTGCTGAAGCTTTTCCAGTTCCACAGGCCAAATATTTCTTACTACATATTTTGGCTATGTAATTGAACACAATTTTTGAAGGTAGTTTAATCTGTAATCGGCTTGAAAGTTTCAGGTTTTTTCCCTAAAACAAAAACTTCAGATTTTCCAGGAATTTATAGAACAAAGTTGTGGTATTGAACGTGAAGGGCAAAGGTCTGATTAGCATCTTAACAACATTCTTTGATTTCTACTTACTTGACTGAACACTGAATCAGGCAAGTACAACCCAGTACTTTGTGATACTGAGCAATGTCATTGATCAATGTATTCCTGCATCATTGCAGAGTGAAATGAGTAATCAAACCTCTTTAAAAAAAAAAAAAAAAAGCTTTGTTCTTGGATGGGGGGGAGTGATTTGAGGAATATGTCAGTATGTTTGTGGAGATAAAGAGCATATAACATGTGTCTTAATTTCCATGTGGAAATAAACACAGATGAAGTCCACTGAATTATTTTTCTTTTAAATCTTTTTCTTGTTACAGTTTTGGGATTAGAAAGTAAAATATTTTGTGGTTTTCTGATTGTAAACCTAAATGTTTTTCAATCCCCCTCTCATTCCATTGTAATTCTAAAGGTAAAGAATGTAGGGAGCTGCTCAGAATGATATAATGTGCTATTTTTCACAGTTGGTTTTATACAGGTTGGCACAGTGTACAGGTTAGTGGTGACAGTGGAGATACCATGTGGAATGCTCTTGGATCCAAAAGTTTTGCTTAAAATTTTAAATTATAGTCAGACTGTTTCTGTGACACCTTTTCAAATGTAGATTAAGTTTTTTCCCTGGAAGCGTGTGTGGATGAGGGTCTTAACAGTCCGAAAGTGTAATTTCATATACAGTCCTTCTCATGGAAAATTGAATCCATGAAAGAAAGCCAAGATAAATATCCATGGGAGCTGAGAAGCTCACATTATTTTGCCAAGTGAGCTGAGCAGTACCTACATAGTTCCTTCTCCAGTAGCTGGATCCTTGGTAGGGCAGGCGTAGCTTTGGGAAATGCCTTAAACAATTTTGAGATGTTGAAGATTCTAGTTTCAGCAATATTTAATAAACTTACCTGTATAATATGCATGGGATCAAAGTCTCCTGGCCAATTCATGATGTGTTGAAGTTAAGGAAATATGTAAACAGCAGTGATTTGAATACCTGTCCAGGTGTTTAGGGGATGGTTTCATTTTTCTTTCGTTCTCAGTCACTATAGCACATTTGAAGATGTTTTTTTTTTTTTTACTAAGACAATATTGAAATTCTTTCCAGTGTCATATTTCTTACTTTTTAAGACTTCAGAGTAATTATGTAACATTGTAGGAAATAATGCCAAAACACTTCAAGATTCACAAAACAAAATAAAGACCAATGACTCAAAAGAGTATTTTTTTTGGTAAAGACTAACCATTTAGTAAAAGACAGAGAGTAGGCTCATTCTTGGAAGAGGTTAGCCAAAAGTCTCGGAAAATTCAAGTATTCTGAGCATAAGCATAGAACTCTGTCTTATGGACAGTGCTTTTGCTCCTGGTGAGCCACAGTCGGACAAACAGTTCCAGCTTTCTGCTGTAGAATGCACAACTTTCTCATGTTTATGAAAGTTAATTTTTAAAACAACTTTGTGAAAAAGCCTTTTCTTGAATCCAGACTCTTGCTTTGCACTTAGAAGTGCTGCTTTTCATGCTTTTGCCTTCGCAACTCTGCACACATCTCACCTCAGTCCCATTTTATGCCCAAACATACCTCTAGCCCACACAAAGCAGCAGTTACATAATTTGTATTGTTGCACATCATTTACAATTTAATGCTGAATCGAAAATCTGAGGCTGAAGCAAATGTTATATATGCTGAAGAAATGAAACCCTACACCAGTTTCAGATGTCTCAAGTGGCTGGTTCTTTATCATGCCTTGTTTTGAGGTTTGGTGGGATGGGAGGGGTCTCTCACTGCTGTGAATTTTGCCTCCAGCTCCAGATATCTCACTACCTGGAATGTAGAGCCTGAGAGTGATTTGAAATTTTGAGAAGGATACATGTTGAAATAGTACAGGAAAGTTTTATGACTCTTACAATATTTTTACCAAAATAGTCTGAAATTGACTTTCAAAGAGTTGTGTTTACAGTGCTGTTGTCATTTGCTCTGTATTCCTTAGAAATTCTTAATTTGGAATAATATGATGAGGTTTCACTTATCTAAATATGTATTACAACAATTTTCTAGGATGTCTTGCTTGGCAGCTACTGTTGTTTTCTATAGTGTTCAAATGACGAATTAGATTACCACATAAATTATACCATTAGTTCGTTATTAGTTTGTAATTAAAAATGACTTAATCTGTACATTACGGATGAAAAAGAATAGTCTCAGTGAGGGCCTACTCTAGTCACATGGAAATGGGTTTTGAATAAAGCAGAAGAGCAGCATGGTTGATTACTTAAATACAAATGTACAAATCTGTGACTGCTTGGAATTTGTAAACAGCCGAGCAGTTGCTGCAGCTCAGGGCACACAGGAACACATGGATGCTAATTCCAGCACTGCATAAAGTTATATTGCAAGGTTGTGTGTTTTTAGTTGTACTTTTCAGAGAACACAATTATAAATCAAAAAGAAATGTTAGGTTTGTGTCAAATATTACACAATGCATTTTCCTTGGGGAATTCTCACCCGACTCTGAAACTAAAGATAAGAACTGCTGCTGCATTTCAATGTTAGTCTGGGTGAACAGGAGCTCATCTCCAGTGTTTATTCATAAATCCTCTTTATGTGAGTGCAGTATGGGTCCTAAAACGTGCCAAGAACGTGTTTAATGAAGAAGAGGAAAGGAACTGAAGGGGGAATGTGGAAGATATTTAAAGTCCACTGGCCTTCATAAAACAGATACAGGTGGGACATAAACTGCAGAACCAGACAGGTGAGGAACTTGCTTATAAAATCAAAATGTGTTATACTGCTGCATCTGAAAAGTTTGAGCAGCAGCTTTTAAAGATAAATTCCAAGAATATTATTTGGTTTACTGTACGTTATAAACATATTTATGTAATGCAAGCAATATTGTCTCTATTTTTGTTTGAGAGGTGTTGTAGCAGAAAAGTAAAATGGTAAATTCCATGATCATTGTTTCTTTCTTTTCAGCTTCACTTGGAGAACATTTTATTTTAATACAAAAGTGGCTTCTCTCTCAGTAACACTGCGCAAAGATCAGGACAGTTTCTTTACCAGTGGTGATGACTTGAATTTGTCAGTGTGAATTTGTACTTCCCCTTTGTTCTTCTAACCCTGTGGGCACTGCACAGCTACTGCAGGCATTGCTGCATCCATGTGGACTTCAGTTAACCTTTGTTACTCAGCTGAGTAAAGTCTGGGCAGCCTCCTGTCTTCACTGAAGGCCTTACAGCAGTTACAAACCACTTTGCAGCTGCAAGGGATGTGGTGTTTGAGTTTGTGTTGGCTTTGGATAGATTTACTAGAACAGATCTGGGCAATGAATGTGGCCTGGGCAGTGTTTAAACAGAAACATATCTGTGGACAGAGCTCCTCAGTAAAACCCTCAAGAACACCGTGTGAGGTACCACATGGCTGCAGCAGCACAGGCTTCCATCGTCCTGGGGCAAGGCTTCATATCCCTGCTTTAGAGTTTGATTCGCTTCACTGATGGGATGAACCTCTCCTAGAGCAGAAGCAGGCTGGGTGGAAACTTTATTTCACATCTTATTTTAATATTCAGCAGAGGGGAGGCCAGGCCTGAAGGAGTGAATTGTTTCTTTAGAAAAAAAACGTTATATGTAACGATATAAACATATATAGGTGAGAACATGACAGATGTACGTAATATGTATACATACATATGTGTATCTATCACTCAGTATCTACATATAAAAACACATTAAAAAAAAAAGACATTGGAAATATTCTCTTGCATATAAGCTTTAAGTTAGAAAGGCCTCTTCCACTGAGGGCATCCCTTCCCTTGCATGGGACTACCAGTAGTGCATGTGAATTAAAAATATCTTGCAGCTGGGGGCTCAAGGAGAAAGCCCTCAGCCTGAGAGAAGAGGTAACAGGTACAGGCTGCTAAGAGCCTACACAAAATTAGGGTAGGAAATAAATAAAAAAGAGGCCTAGATTGTTGTTCTAGAAGCCTCTGTGGGCTGTTTTGTGGTACATGTTGCTGTATGGGGCTGGAGACCTTGAACATCTGTTTTGTATTCCTCTCACCTAAAAACCAGTGTAGCAAAATGGAGAATTCACACGGTGTTCAGGAAAAAGAAATCCAGTTTCTCAGGCTGACGCTTTCTTAAAGCTGTGAATCTTGATGTTTTAATCTCATGCATTTTGGTAGTGCTTGATATTCATAACTGGTAGGTTAGATAAATTTTTAACAAGGAAGTGGAAGATGATGAGAAAACACAAGGGGAGTTTTGCATTTCGCACCTTCTACTCAAGCCTTCAGGTTTAATTGTCACTTTTTGCACCAGGAACGTTCCTTGGAGGAAGACTGACTAGATCTCATGTTGCCCTAAGCTGGCTTTAATCCATTAAGGTAAAATAAAAACCCAAACCCTGCAGAGTTAACTTTCAAAAACCCCAGTTTTAGTAAAGGCAACAATATCAATGCTTGAGACTCAGAAGAGATCCATTTAAAACTAATATATGTATATGTTTTTATTCCAAACTTTTGGGATAAATCTTGTCATTTCTGCATAAGTAAAATAGCAGATATATCAAGATGGGAATACAGTTCAAATATATGCATTGCCCTAGTTGTATTATGGAAAGAAAATCTCATAAAAATAGATTAAAGGGAAGGCCAATAAAAATTGAAACTGAGGCACCAGCTAGGAAGCACAATTCAATTTATTTTAATTTTTAGTATTCTAAATATTTTGTTCATAATTCAGAAAATTATATTAATATGAGATTGGAGTTCCTGAGTTCATTTGAGGGAAGCCATTACCTGCCTTTATGCAATTGTAACAATTCTCTTTCTGTTGCGTGGGCCTATTTCAATTAATGTATATTAACTTTCACACGAGCATCACAATTATGAGTGTGCTACAAGTCATTGTATTTACTCAGAGATGCATGTGGGCTCTAACATTCTTCTCATTAAGGATAAATTAGAACTGGTGACTGTAGAATGATGACATGAGTTAATTGCTCAGGAGCAAGAGATGGTGCTTATAACTCACGTTGGATTTACTGCCTTAATGAGAGGGAAGGAGGAGGGAGAAGCAGAAAAGTTGGCTCTGATAATGTCTTGGATGTAGCCTGTACATAGAACTCTGCTGCTGTGGGTAATGCTACTGGATTCACTCCTTGGAATAATCCAGTGCTGACCCAGCTGTGCACAAACAGACCTGACTGACCTGCTGAGAGATGCTGCTGCTGTGGTGCCTCGTTATTAAGAATATCACTGGCGTTAGAGAAATGTGTCTCATGCTTCTTCACAGTTTGGGGGGGGGCTGTAATTTAAATGCTGTCATGCTACTTTGAGCAGCTTGATTCCGTATGAAATACCTGTGCCAGGAAACTCGTGATGTTTGGACATGGTACCTTGTTGAATGTCTCTGTCAGTGACGACAGCTGGTGCATGGAAACAGGGCAGGTTAAAGGAGCGAAGGCACACGCAAGTTCCAGTCACTCCTCTGGGAACTGTTCTTGATGAAACTATATATTAAAGAAAGGATTTCATAAGTATTTTAAGCTCTGGTTTACGTTATTTAGGAGCTCCTGCTGTTTACCATCTGTGTATTTGTACTTACTATTATTTAAAATATATTGCTATTTCATAAGCTAGAATTATGAATGAATTGCTTACTTTTAAAGGGATATAATGCCTTTTTTATTTAATTCCTTATGTATAAAATCCTATTAATTAAAATTCTATTACTACTCATCTAATTAAAGACCCTAAGAATTAAGGATGTTGACTTTATTTAAAAAAATCAAGTGCCAGCAGTTTTTTTTTAAAACATATTGTTACAGCTGCTGCTGTGTCCACTGTCATGACACAAGTTGTTGCTTCATTTATTTCAGGAACCTTTGTTTGGCATATCAGACATGCACAATTTGTCGTGAAAATTTCATGTTTTAAAGAACAGGTACAGGTTGGCTCAGTGACAGAGAGTCAGCAGGGTTCCTTGTCTGTGGGGCACAACCCAAACAAGGAACTCTGGCAAGTTATTAATGCACGTGTGTCCATGACAAGGTGTTGGCTCAAACCTTGTCCACTGGCCTAAATCAAAACTTGGGAAACCTTAGAAAAATACACATTTGTTACCTCTACTTGAATTCTATTGGAAACTCTGGTAAGAGAATCAATTGTGATAAAACCCCACAGCTTTGTAAAAAGCTGTAATCATTGTTATTATTGTAATTATTATTGTAATTAAGGATTCACCTGCTTCTGTAGCATCTTTAAAAGTCTTTTGGCACCCTTCTATCTGCATAACATAAATTCTACAACCTGTTTGGCTTTTTTGTTGTTCTGTGTTTATTTTAAATGGGCCATGTCTTGTAGTCTTAGTTCAAAATGTGTGCAAAGTTTCAGACAAGCGCGCCTGTTTCAGATCCTGATTTGCAGAGTGGAAATTATATTTTCTATAATGAATATATTAATTGTTTTGACACATTTACAAAAACTTTCATGGAAATGGAAATATTTCTGTGCAAAAATAGCCCTAACGATGGGGTGCAAGTTTTTATTGTTTCTTGACTCTCCCTTCCCATCTGGATCAATTCAGTTAGCATAGATGCCTTTCCTTGGATAAGATTCTGGACATTCAAAATGTAATGATGTAGAATACTTTCTTGGCATTTGGGGGTGTAAATGATAAAGATTTTCTTTTGATTTTTATTGAAACTGTTGGATGGAAGCAGTGGGTATTTATGTTGTAATGCTCGTAGAGTAATCATGGTGGTGAGGGATGAAACTTATAGGCAGTTATTTTAAAAATACACAAAACGATGCATATACATGCTTGCCTTCGAGTCTCATCATTCATTCCTTGGAACGTCTTTTGTAACTTCTAAGAATAGTGAAATTAATTCTAAGCATGCTAGAATGAATAATTTTAGTAACTGTTAAAGACCAAATTATGTTCAATGTGGCAATATGAATATTCTGTTGATTGCAAGCTCCTATTGGCTTCATTGGAAGTAAATCAACAACTCTGAAAGGCAGTGCTGTGCTGCTGTCCAGCTCTGATCACTTCCTGATCAATTCTGATGGGAAATACTATGTTTGGTAGGATAGTTTATTGAATAAACTAGAAAATACTGTTTAGCATTAAGGAAAGCCTACACAGAAAAATGAACTGGAAATATCAAATAGACAGAAATGGAATAATTATCTGTTCTTAGCAGTACTGTTCATTTAAGATATTAAATTAGGTGTAACATTTAAAGTGGTTTCTATGGCACGTTATTAGAATTTGTGGATGGGAGAAGAAAGTCTGTGAAATACTAGTATTGGTATTGCTGCTGGGGATAGCTTTAAAAATAGAATACAAAGCATTTTTCTCTCTCCTGAGAAATAGGGTGGTGAAAAAAAAAAAAAAAAAATCCAGTGAAATAAAACTGAGAAAGGGAGAATAGTAAGAATGGTATATGATTCAATAACAGTCCTGAATTGCTTTGTCGGCCAGCTAATGAAGCATGGAGTCAAATTCCACCGCTGCCATAAGTCAGCGCATTGGCAGCGCCCGTTTACAGCAGCAGGGTCACGGGGCAGGGACGGGGGACTCTGAACTGGTAAATATGCGCCAAGGGGGGGAAGGATGGAGCACGCTGCTTCCTGTTCTTTGCCAGCCCCAGGTTTCACAATTGCTGCTGCATCTGTTGCATCGGCTGCGCCGTCTGCAGGGGGCTGCTCTGTTTATTGCAAAGGCACGAACAGAGACTTCACCAAAATCCGATTTTAAAACATCACGTTTATAATCCTCTGACAATACTTTTCTTAATAGATTTATGCTGTTCCAAAACTTTCCAAGCTGGAATTATTGCTGTCTTCTTATTTGAAATATTTGCAGTTTAAATTCTTAACGGTGCCGTTCCATTTGTTCCGTGTGTCCTAATTACATTTCTACCTCACAGATCTTCAGGCTTCTTTGTGTGGAAATTTGCATTTCCATTTAATATCATTATCCTAATGACCACATACGGTCATTGTTTCAGTTGCTAATTATTTTAAACAGGTAATGTATGAACATGTAATTTGATTTAAAAAATATACCTATTTTAAATATGGCTTAATTTTGGTAGATTTTGCCATGGGTTGTTTGAAATTACTTTCTCCTATCATCATAATTTCAGTCTGAAATATTTTTATTTTGTTTATAAATCGAAACTAGTGGGCAAATGTGCAATAAGAATTTGGTAGCTATGAAAGATAGATGTATAACAGATCAGAAAACAGATATCTGACTAAATCCAATTTGAGAATAAATGGAATGTTTTGCTGCTTATCAGTCCTGGAGAAAAAAAACAAATCCATATTCTGCTTCAGTACCAATAATGCCACAGAGACCATTTGTAATGAGTGAGGTGCTGCTCTTCTTGGAGTTCACCAGTGAGTATATTAGGCTTTTGAATCCCTCACATTATCCTCTCCCATGGACAGAAAGGAAGAAGAGATGAAAAGAGACACAGGGTTGGTTGGGCTGTGTTTAGCTAATCTGGCACTGTTCCATCAGTTCATTCTTTTGACTCATGAGGAGCTGGCACTTGTTGGTTTCTTCACGGCTGTAAGGACTCTGCTGCCTGCCATTTTCCAGGGCTTTAACAAGATGAAGATACAGAAACATGGTGGTAAAGTCTTCCTGGCTGCAAAAAACAGTGATTTTCTAGAATAAAAATCTGATTTTGTAGTGATCAGCAGGAGCTTTTATACAGTACTTAAATTTGATGAAGGAAATGAATCTTAGCGCCTCTCAGACCACACAACTTTCTGTAATTCTTTTGTTTCCCTTCCATCTTCAGGGAAGGCACCTTCAGTGAAGCAAGTGAAGTGCAGGAATCTTCATGAGCCCTCCTTCCTGTGCTGATCTCAGCACCTTGTTTAGATGACCAGGGCCTATGTTCCAGCAGGAATCACTGCTGGAGTGATATCCCAAAGTTGTTTTGAAACGAAAACCAATGAGTTCAGAATGCTCTCCTACTGTCTTGCAAACTTGAAGGAAATAAAAATAATCCTCCAGATACGTTTCACTCAGCGTTAAAAAATAATGCATCTGATATATTTCAGTAATTTTCTTGACACCTGTTTACAGGACAGACTATTGAATGTTTCAGTGAAAATTGATGGTTTTCTTTTTCTGAAACCATAAATACTTAGTTTTTTCTTAGACAATTTTAACTACAGTAATCAGGCTTTCTGGGTGACCTAGCATATTTATATGGATACAATGATGAAAATAATCAATGGAGAATGGTAAGAGTAGAGTAAAAAATAAACTAGATTTACTAGCACAATATGTTATTGACTTAATGAGATTAGATTGCATTCCCTATTGAAGTTCAGGGAGCATAATTCAATCTGTACTCACTTGCAGTGGTTTAAAACACTCCTCTCGTTCTCAATATAGTAAGTATCTATTCAAATGGCTTCCTTATCCTTAAAAGCTGAGCCTTTTTCAAAGAGTCATCTACAGCAAGTCTGCCTCAGTTTCAGGATGGGATGGGGAGTGCCTGGATGAGTCCCGTTCCTACAGGTTATCACACAGGCATAAAAGAATTGACTCAGTGGAACCTCAGGAGATGATCAGATGTAATCTTTGGTTGACGGGGGCTCTAATGCCAGTGGTAAATCAGGTCAGTCATGGATTTGTCTAGAAAAGTCATGAAAACCTCTGAAAATTGAGTTAATATAAAATCTATGGCATGTTACCCACCTGGTGCAGAGCTTTTCCACATCATCCAGACTCAACCTACCAAACTGGTTTGATTTATTGGGTGAATGAGGCTGAGAAGAGTTTGGCTTTGACATCTTGCAACTGCTTTACAAGTAATTGTAGGTTCCTGTTAGGTTGCCTTCTTTTGCCTTTTCTCTGCCAGGCTGTGCTTGTCTGTTCCCTCTCCCTCTGTGCTTTAGTCCCTTTATTACCATGACATCAGCAAGACCTCTTTCAGTTTTACATCTCTCTTAAACTGGAGGAGAACTGAACTGTGGGTGTGGTTATAGTCTGTCACTTTCAGAGAAAAGACTACTTAAATAGCTGATCCAACAGAGCAATTACTCATGAGAATACCTGAAAATATCTGCCTGTATACATTACCTTTTTATGCCAGCTGTACTGCTTCTGGTGTTCCTGTCAAGTGTTAACACTAGACACATGAAAAGAGTTGGGAGCTATGGGCTTTTTTCATTAATCAGTAATATTAAATTAGTTGGCTAAATATTGCTGTGTTGGCAGAAATTCAAGGCAGTCTGAAGAGGATGCAAAAACTGATCTCAGCTTGAATAAAGATACGGGTCTGAGTTCCCATGAGGGGATCTTTAATGAGGAGGCAACTGTAAGGGAGCGAAACGTTTTTTGTGGAGATATTGGCAAATATACTGGGTCAGGAAAATTTCTAGACTCCTTATCAGAGCTGTAGTATCTGATTTGGGAATGGTCTTGGAAATAGTTTCAGGTATCCTGTACTAAGAAGCAGGCTTTGTCAGACACATGGCAAGATTTTGGGGACCGTCTCGTGCAGAGACGACAGGAGCTGGAGTCAAAGATCTGTGTGGGTCCCTTCCAGCTCAGGCTATTCTCTGCTTCTGTGATTGATTTGCTGGTATTGGGACAGCACTTAAGAAAAGGGCCAGAGAAAAACAATGGTATTTGTCAACCAGATACTCTAGGGAGATATATTTTAAATCTTGGGTTTTAAAGTATTTGCTTGTGTTCGAAACCAAGTATTGATTGCCACTGTAATCAAGGAAAGATTTTATTGGTTCTCACAAGTACTTTCCAAGCAAACAAGGCGAGGGTTCGTGAAATGACTTCCCATGCTACAATAGGAGTTATATTTATTGATGTTTCCCAGAGTCATCTGGACTTTGTATGGGATAAAGGCTCTTCTCAATCAAATTTTATGGCATGGCTTTATGTGGCTAATGATTTTGAAATATACAGTTTGAAAATAATACTGTATATTGCTTACATAACTGCATGGATGTTAATATTTATTACACTTAAGATTTTTAGCAGTGAGTCAGTGAATATCCCAGAATTATTTGGATTGTTTTCATTTCCATTTCTATTTTCTGAATCGCAGAACTGTGATTATTTGTACCTGTAAACTAGATAATAACACAGTGTCAAGAAGCCCTTTCTTTTCAGAGATCTGTTGGTCATATAGCAATGTTTGTTACCAGGGTTTACTCAACTTGGTAATAGTGGAGTGGAATTACCAAACCCTGGATCGATTGTTTTCCTTAATCAATAAATCTGCCTCTGAATTTGTTTTAGGGTAAAATCATATTTATAGACTGAAGAGCAAAGCTTGCCTGTAGTTTACCTGCTAATTGAAATGATTGTGCACAGCAGTGTTTACATTTTGTTGCCTCTTGTTTGTGCTGCTTTTTTCACCTCATGAATTCTGCACTTGTGTGAAATATCACTGTACATCATGCAGAGAGTGTAATTCAGCCCCTTCTCATGTCAGACTTGTGAGCATTAGAGCAATATTATAATTTTCTAGGGCAAAGCCACTGAACCACAGTGGTTTGTCTCATTATCTCTATAACCTGCCAAATATGGCCAGTCCTTTTGATTCCTGAATTATCAGATGTTTTATGAGCAAATTTCTTTTTTTTTGTGATGCATTTCACTGTAAGGAAATTATATTTAAGCAGAAGTCATTTGCCTGAATTCACACTATTGGTTATTGCCTGGTGACAGTGCAGGATTGCATTATGTTTTATGACTTTTCGTCTCCTCGAATAATGACATTTCTGTTCAACAGAAATTGTGCTAGAGCTTCAATCAAAAATGCTGAGTACAATATGAACTAGAGGGTTAATCAGAAATTCCTCAGAGAGTAGTAAAGCATACACGTTTTACATTTATGAACACTGAACCAGATCCATTTTTTTAATGGTATGGATTTTTTTTTTTTTCTGTATTAAATGATGGAGCTGGCCATATATATTCTTGTCATTAATCAATAATTTCTACTGTTTTAATTTTATGTTATGAAAGGCAAGAAAGCTCAGCTGACTTAGGGAATACTAAGTTGACTCAAGTAAATGATTGCCAAGGGATGGTGATTTATTATGAAATCTGGGAAAGATCAGAGTGAATCTTCCCTCTCAATCAGTTTTTATTTTTTTTAATCAAGCAGAATCAGATTTGCCAAGTAATGGAAACAAAAAGCCTCCACTTAAGTCAATTATTTCAATCTCAATTAAAAATAATGTTCTTGTCAGACCATTTTTAATCTAAGTAGTTCTTCTGGTCTGAGCCTGCTGCTTTGTGTACTGAGCACCTCTGTTTCAATGGTATTAATGGTATGAAACTTTGAGTAGATTTAGGCAATGCATAAATCTCTGTAGGATTAGAGTCCCATGTTGTACTTAGACGTAGCAAAGTTGTCTGCTGGGTTGGTATGCATTAAACTGTACCCTCTATCACATGATACAAAACACCGCGATAAAATTTATTTTTTTCTTTTCTTTCTTAATACCAAGGATGATTGGTGTGGAATTATCCATTATATTTAAAAATGTATTTTTACTTTGGTAGCAAAGGCAAGCCATTTTGTTGAGGTATATTTTAGTTTGATGGTTCAGCAGTAAATGTAACGTGTTTGTCATTTTCAGGACTGCTTTTATCAACTTTCAGGTTAATCTTTGTATTTGAGGGATGTGTCATTTACAAGGTCATTTAAGTGGTAGCCACCATTGGTACAGGATTACAAAAATAAATAATAATGATTCCTAGTAGAGTGTTCAATTGCTGAACTTTTTAATTTCATTGTGCTTAAAGGCAAGGAATAGAAGTAATCGTGTTGATTGCATTAACCAGGAAGTGCCCAGCTCTGTGGAAACAGAGCAGCTTAGTTGTGAGTCCCTTGCACTCTGGAACTTCATCCAGACTGAACCAAAGCTCACTAATTCCTCCATCTGTGGAGCAGAAGGAAAGATCTAACCAAGGAATACTACACAAGGTGAGAATTCAGGCAGCTCAGTGGAATGAAAGGTGCATGAAAAGGGAACACAGTAAATCCAGGTTATGTGCAGAGCCAGTGTTGGTTAAGCCTTAGACTAAGGATTCAGTCACATTTTCCTTTCAGAGTGGCTCTCTCTGTGCTTTAACATGAGCATAAATGTTTCCAGATCTGGGCAAATGCACCAATCATCTTCAATTTATGGAAGGGAATATGGCATGGGGCTTTAGCTGTGGCTTAGCAGAACTCTTCAAGATGACACTGGTTGGCTGCATCTGGGTTCCTGACTGCACAGACTGGTTTGGTTTGTGGTTTTTTTTTTAATCTCAAAACCCAGAATGGGCCACCCCTGGGAAAACTGCCCTGAGGGATAAAGGAATGGAAAAGAGTTGATGGTTTTTTAACACATTTTTCTTTAAGCACAAGAACTCTTGATTCCCATGTGTGGGAAATCAGGCAGGCAAGGCAGTAGAATAATATGACTGAGTTAGGACCTCCTGGTGGAACTGAAGGATAATAAGGAAATCAGTCCTGGGAAGGATATAGGGGTGTTGTTAGCATGTGTAGGGAAGGGATCAGGAAAGGTAAGGAACATTTGGAGTTTGGACTTAGTCACAGAATTTGGAGAACCTTCAGGTTCTCGTAGAACGGCTTCTATGAGAACATTGGTCAGAAAAGGAAGAATTAAGAAAACATACCCACCCACCCACTCCCAAATAATTAAGTCAGGAAATCTAGTGGAAACCAGCATAGAGAAGGCTGGGGAATTTTCACTCATGATCACTTTTCCCACATCTCTCTGGTTCCTGAGCCTCAAAGCAGGGACTGGGCAAACCGAGTCCCTCCCATTTAGGTTTGAGACCACCTGAGGAACCTGAACCTCCATATGTCCATGGGAAATGAACAAATGTGTCCCAGGGTCCTGAGGGAATTGGCAGATGTAATTGCTAGGACACTCTCCATGATATTTGAAAAGTCGTGGCAGTCCAAGCCACAACTGGAAAAAAAAGAACACCCCATGTATTTTTTAAAAGGGTAACAAGGAGAATCTGTGATTTGGAGATGTTTGACTTGGAGAATTTAAGGAAATATTTTCCATTTAAAATAATCAATACATCCTAACAGGAAGTTTCGATAGATTTTTTCCTAGTCTTTGTCTTCTCAAAATGTGGGGTATGGAATGGTGTTTTTCAAGAACTTGAATCTACTCAGACAGATAAAATGGTTTGCATTTTGCATGCAAATACCTCAGCCTAGCTCTTGATGACCAGACGTTTAAAACTTTATTGGTGTTGGAACATTTGGGCTTTATACAGTCTGAAAGCTTCTTAGAGCACATTATAAATACATGAGTGTGTATGTGTGAGCTGCATTGCTACCTTGGCTTGTTTTAAAGTGTATTTCTGTCAGGATGCATACAGCACCCTTTCTAGGAGAGCTCTAATAATATGTGAAAGTGTGGTGACTAAGGAATAACTGAAAAGATTATATTTCCTGGGTCTTTTATTACTTTAAAACATAAAATGCAGCTTTGTGGTCCTCCTTACAGCCAATAGCCTGGATAGATGTTTACAGATATATATATATATATATATATATATATATATATATCTAAATACTTAACTCATCTACTTATAAATCATCATAAAGAGGTAGCAACTGTATGAAAGTAAAATCGATACAAATTGCATATGGCTCTTGGGATAGATTTTATAAACTGGGTGTTTTTCTTGCAGTAACATAAACATCTATGAATATTAAGGCACTTTTTTTGCAATTCAATTTTAATCTTTCAAATATAGAACAGGGACTCTTTTCCCCTCACTATGTAATTTCAATTCCCAGTTTTGCTGATGGCATTTATGATCATAAATAGAGATATTAAAAAATAGAGGCACAAAATTTGCTGAAGTGATTTCTGAGCAGGCTGCATGTGCATAAGTAAAAGATGCTTAAGTGCACTTAGAACTTTGAAAAATCCTCTCCTGTTCGTAGTGAGGATTATGAAACCTTACTGGATTATAACAAATATAACTGAGATTGTGACCCTGGCACACATTTAATTTGAGTGTCTTTTTTCTCTCATTTGGGACTTCATGAAATAATCAATCTAGAAGTAGTGTAACAGTAGAAACAATTTAGGAAGTTTTATTGTGAAGTGCTTAACTCTAGTAAGAATTTGTCTCGTGGGGCTTCTTTATTTTGTTGCTAATTTTACAGTTTGCTGGTTGTATGTGCCTGTACGTCCAAATCTGTCTGTCACATGGGAGGGGAATACATGTGGCCTGGTTATGGGAGTTGCTTGCAACCAGTATTTTAGGAAATGTTTGAAAAACAATTATGGTGGAATAATAGTGATTTTAATACCAGCAGAGAAAATAAATGCCAGGTGTTTGTTGGAAGACACATTTTAAGAGTGCAATCTGTAGGAAATTAACACTGCTGAAATGGAGCCTGATTTTGAAGACATTTGCTAAACTCGTTCTAACTTCGATGCCACTTTACTTACAGTATAATTTTATTCCTGCAAAATTTGTACCCATGCGATTTTGCTGAGATTTCTGAAGGGCATTAATTTGCTTGCAAAGTTTCTGCATTTTTTAAATTAGTCAGTGAATGCAGCTGACATTAATCATGAGGTGAAGAGCCACTGCTCAGAGTGACAATAGGGCTATGCATCTTAGTCAAGAATTTCACACCAGCTGAAGTGACTAGAATGAAATAATTTCAGAAGATAAAACACAGAGGACTGTAATCTTATTAAAACATGTCAGTAAGTGATAGTTTTTTGTTACTGGTTTAATTTCCAAAATTTCTGAGGTATTTAGTTAAACACTTAGAGGGACTAATTGTAAATGATATATACCCATTGTTACTTGGGTTAATAAAAATGGTAATACCTGTGCAAAACAGAACTGCTTTTGATGCCATAATGTAATTACATCTTGGAAAACAGCATAATAAGGCAAGAAGAAAACCCTAGGTATATGTAATTTCAGATTCAATTTCCTGTGGATTGAGAAATACTGTCTGGGTGTGGGGACCGCTTTTAAAATGGGCAGGAGAATTACCTCGATCTTACTGTACTATTCACTTTGATTATTACGTCCAAGTGTAAAATTGTACCAGGATTTCTGTAGTTTTCACAAAGTGAAATCAGATCTTTAAGCTGATTCTGAGACTATAGTTACTTCTGAGCTCTTTCCTTGTACCTCTCTATAGTATAGATCAGTCATGCTCTGAGTACCTCAAAACAAAATTAGGGCAGAGACAGCTAAAACTGTCCTTGTCTGCCCTGGAATATCCTGTGTCCTACTCGGATCTTTCTGTACTTACATTCAGGACTAGAAGTGATTTGTGACATAAAAAAGATTTTCATCTTTGAGATTCATGTTTGAATTTGAAGAAACAATAGGAAAGAGAAATAATCAGAGCCCAATGGTCATATTTCTGAATTTACTACTTGCATTTCTTTTTTCTGTCTAATTTCATTAGTAACTAAGCTCATGTGATAACACAGCCTGACCCACTGCTTGTCCAATATGTTCACACCTCAAAAATTTAATCTGGAATGTCTGCCTGTGTGAAATGTTTTGTATGGCATTTATTTTCACTTTATAGACAGGCTTTTGCTATGTTAACATTGCTACTGTAGCTGTGGGAACATCATGTTTATTGACGTTATGAATTATGCTTGAATTTTTAGGCTGTTGTCTTCTTTTTGGGTGGTAAATACAAATAATGTGTCTCAATATGAGCAGAGCACATTTTGAGCATTTAGCCACCTATTTACATGGTGTTGGGACATCATTGATGAACATTATTTAAAGAATCTTCATTTTCTGACTTTTGAAAGATTGATTGTGGAAGTCAGAGAATAAATTAAAGCAAAATAAAAATGCATTTAGTTAAACCTACCTGCATTAAATGATGTATTTAAGAGACACTAGCTCAGATCTCTACAGAAGTGTTTTGTTTTCTTTTTTTTTTTCCTTGCAGGATGAAAATGTAGCACTCAGGATACATGGATAATTCAACTGTCAAGTAAGATAGAAACTAGTAGCAAATGAAACAAACTCCTGCTTTCAAAGTCCTAAGACAAAGTCATAATCCTTCTGGATAGATCCTAGTAGATTCAGTTCCTCTGTAATAGTTGAGAAAAGGGAATTATTTCAGAAGTACTTTGTATCCTAATGGTTTCCCAGAGCAGAGGCTCTGAGTGATAAGTCTGTATGAGGCAATGTTTGCTTTCAGCGTAGAAGTTTACTCAGCCTTCAGTGTCCTGAGAGGGGATGTTTTGCTCCATTCTGTGGCCAAGGGGGAAGGAACGGCAGGAGATGAGGCTAAACCTAAATAATCATCCTTGAGCCTGAGGATTGCTGAACTTCCCAGTTTAACTGCATCCCAAAGCTGTGATCCATGAGGTGTTGGGGGCAACTCGGGGAGGTGAGAGAGCTTTGGGTTACGAATGATATTGGTTCCTCCAGAGTGCTGCCCACACTTTGCTGTTGGATTGGGATGGGCTGGGTGTGTTCCCCCAGCACACTCCCTAGAAACAAAGTTGGTTCCCTTGGGTCTGAGGCTGTAGCTGTCCGGCTGCCCCTAGGGCAGGACAGCCCCACAGACTGCAGTGTGCCCTGGCTGATAATCCCCCTAGAATGCCAGCTTCGAGCTGCCTGGTAGCCCTCAGCTCAACAGTTTGGTGTTGCCTCCCAACATTAAGAGCTTTGAGGTGTTTGAGCAGTTTTTTCAGTGATTTCTCAGGTGCCTTGTTTGCAGACAGAAAATTAGTCTGGTTTTCAAGTCTAAGTTTATATGCTTTCTATTAATATGGTCGTCAGTAATGATATTTGTCATTTAAGTAAAGATATTTCAGAGTAAATCTTCTGAGTCATCCACATGATGTTCTTCTGAAACTCTGCTGTGATGATCATTAGGTTCTTTGAGAAATTTCTCTTTATAATAACCAGCAGGTTAACAGCTGCTCTGAGCTGCAAGAATGTTGTTCAAGCTTCTGTTTTGGATTTTCTAATATTTCCTAAAACATTGCTACATTAAAAAAAAAATCTCTGAACCTCACCTTCCACATGAATATAAACCATGTTTCTGCACTGCTAGAAATTTCCTAAAAGGCATTGTATCTGTGTGTATAAATATAATTGTGGCCTTGATAACACTCCAGCTACAGAGTCTGTGACATACTCTTGACTTTAAAAATGAGTGATTCAGTCAGAGTACAACTTATTCCTTTTTGGGCCTTGTGGTCAGTGCTTCACAAGTGAATGTAACAAAACCCTTTCATTTGCATGAGACTTAAGTTTTGAAAGAGTTGTGCATAAGGCATTCAGAAAATGGGAATATACTTCTTCTGTTCACAATTTTAGCAGTTTCTGAACCTATCCCACAATTTGTAAGTGCAGAGCGATTGTATCTTAATCTGGTCCTCAAGGGCACAGCCAGTGCATTTGCAGTAAGATACATGTGGCTGTTTAGAAAATTAGGTTTTACTCAAGTTGATGTGGCAGCTCAGCGTCTTCAGTGGAAATTAATTTCTTGTAGGTGTATAGCAATAGCAGTGAAATGAGTGTATAACTTTATTTCTTGTAACATTAGAGGTCATCTCTTTGCACCAAATTGTGTTTTTCATGCGTATGTTCTACTAAAGCCATTATATATCTGCTGGGTATAGTGGAGTTACCACTGGTATATTTGGACTGCAGATGAATAAAAATAAAAAAGGGAAGATGTTAGAGATATAAATGAAAAAGCCCTAATTTTGGACTGATAAAGTAGAAGCTAATTTTGGACGTGAAGTTTCACTGTTTTTGCATGAGCTGGAAAACATGGTGCTCCTTGAGGAACTGATGTTTAAACTCTGTTTTCAGCCTGGGAGATGAGAACTATAGAATGTTGTGGGCACGCAGAAGCACTTGGTGGCTTTTATTCTACGCTGTGTGCGTTGAGATTCTCAATGCTGGAATTCACTGCTCTGCCTCTCAGCTTCCCTTTCTGATTCTGTTTTGCTCAGGTGGCTTTAACAGTCCTGTGACAGCAAACTGTAGCACCATGATGTGAATGATTTTTCAACCAGTGTACCTTTTTTCCTGAAAACATGGAATATTAGAACATTAGGTTTTGCGTGGTAAAAGCCTGCTTTTTAACATCTGGTTTTCAATATTCTCTGTTGAATTTGTACCTATATTTAGAATAATCCTTGAAACTTTTGCTCCTGTTTCATCTCAGAATATTGCATTCCACTGAAACAGGCGGCGCATGGATTTCAGATTTCTGTTCTTCTTCTCCCATGGGTTTGTGCATATCTAGACCATAGTCTGGAGCATATTGAAGAGATGAGACTGCCCCTTTCCTGTCCATAGAAAGTTCTTTGCACTGGGAATGATGTGTGTGCTGTCACACACAGAAAGCCAGCCTAGACTGGTAATGGTGTGAGCAGTTGTGGCAAAACAAGTTCTGAGTTGATTTCTGGTATGATTTTTTGAGGTCTCTCATAAAGCATCAGTCTAAGTCAAAGAGTGGACATTAGGGCAAACAAATAAAGTGTACATTATATTTTCAAATACTGAAAATATCCAATAACCTTTATTTGTGAATGAGAAGTGGTATTCTGAGAAAATTCAACTCTGTAAGGTGTGGTAATGACCTCCAGCAATCCCTTCATGTCAATTTTAATGTAGGCATATTTCAGCCTCCTGTTATGTGTATTACTTAAGTATAATAGTTTCAAGTTTTTCTGTTTTATATTGTAGATAAATCAATTAATGTTAGTCTATTTTATACCACTAGTTAGGTGTTCTGAAGAAAATAATCAGACAACCGGTTTTGGGCTAGTTCAGTCAGTCATTATAGTAGGTATAATAATAATATTATTATTCCGGAGTGGTGTTTTATTGGTTTTGTTGGGATTTTTTACTGTGATAGAGCTTACTCATAGAAATGAGAGGATCTCTGATTCTCTGGTCTCCTCCTTGGGTAAATATAGCCCAATCAAAAGTGTTTGGAAATGTGAGATCACAAAGGAATCAACCTTATGTTTCATTTCACTGGTGTTAGTTTCAGGTATCTCCATAACACATTTTTTCTACAATAAATAAAACTCTTGAATAGTCATAAAGAATGAGAAAGAAGAAATAAATAAGCAGCACAGCACATAAATGTTGTGCAATCACTGCCTGCAAAAGATCATCTGACCACAGGGAAATCACCTCTTACTCCCGTGAAAGCTCTGAGCTGACTAATGAGTCAGGGTGTCTGTGAGGTGATGGAAACTGCTTGAAAAAGTCACCTGCAAGGCTGCCTTTGTATCTAGATTTTCTCTAACAGTTTATTTAAAATTCAGTTGTGAATTATACTTCCACCAGGTTTCACACAGCTCTCCCTGCTGCCCCCCCCACAAAAACTGCAAAGACAAATACTGCACTGCACACCTTGCAAGTTATTTTGCACGGGGCCATTTCTACTTGAATAACAATTTCTGTTGGAGATTTACTATGCTACAGGAATAGCTTTATGTGAAATCTCGTGAATTTGGCATATTCATGTAAGATAAATTACTTTTAAATTGAATTTCAGGAATGCTATTGATTGTGTATGCCTGGGAAGAAGAAGGAATTATCCACACAGTTATCTATAACTTAGATACGCTGCTTCTGCAAAAGTAGGAGAATAATTTGGGAATATTTCTGATAAAGGGCAGTATATTTCACAGTGCCTTAGATTACTTGAGAATCAGAAAAGCAATGTTTTGGTAAAGTATATTTTCAATCCATCTTCTAAAAGTAAGGTAAAGGTTGAATTTTCAAGTTATAAAAGCAGAAGTATCAAAAAGTTTCTGCCTTCATCTCTGAGACTTTTCTTCTTAAAATCTTTGCACATCTTTCAGAGACTTCTCTGTTGCAGGTTGTTTTCTTTCATAGTCAGCATAGATTGGAATTTACTGTGTTCCTTAGAACATTGCTCCTATGTATGTTATTGACCAGAATTTTCCAGTGGTTATGAAAAGAAAAAGCAAACCAAAAAACGGTTATAAGAAACGAAATTGCATAAATGGCTTGATTTTATTCTGGCATTCAACATGCTTAGCTGTAAAACCTTTCTACATCTGTCAACAGGGAAATCATTCTTGCAAATTATTCATTGGTGCTAAAAGGTAAAATCCATCCAGGAGGGACAAGAACATTGGAAGGTCTCTTAATCAGCTTTCTAATTTCCAGTGCAAATAGATTTTTTTATTAGTCAGGAGTAACTTGTAACATAACATGGTGTTACTCACTTGAAAAAATAATTTGGTTTTGATTGCAAAGGAATCAGCTGCTTTCTGCTGGGTTAACAATGAATATCTTGCTTATGAAGCAGACGTTTACTTCTTCATCAAATGAGTGAAGAAAGAAACTCAAATGAACACAATAAACAAGATTTTCTGAAAAAAAAGGAACACAGTTGGATTTGATTTGAAAAGAGGAATAGCAGGCATATGTCATGTGTCATTATAGGAGAGAACTGGCGACAGTATTATTCATTATGTGGTTTCAGAGTGCCCTAAATTGGAGTATAAGATTATTGGAAGTGGTTGATTTCCCCAGATTATGGCTTAATAGTGACTAAAGGGCCTACATTACTCATATTTGCAAAGAAAATAGTGCCAAAAACCAGCAGTGGTTGACTGGAATGAAATGCGGAGCCCTCAGGGTTTTAGCTTGAGATGCAGCTTAATTGTGTGTCTCTTGCTTAATACAAATGTCCCTGAGTCTCCGAGGCTGGTGTGCTTTCAGCACTTGCAAATTGATCCAGCAGTTTCCAAAGTATTTACTGGGGATTTTTTCTTCACTGCTTTCTAAACAAATTATTATAATGACTTCACAGATCAAAGTAGGTTTGCCTATTTCTGACTGTTTATCTTAACCAAATTCCTTCAGCTTCCTGCCAGCTTTTGTTTATTTCCTTTATCGGCCTAAACTTCTGTACTGCCATGGTTGGAAGAGGGTTAGGGCCTGATGTCATGACTGGAACTTTCCTTTTGCACTTCCAGAAAAACAGAGAGGGAAGAATGACCCAGCTGGGATTAGGGTGCAGTTGCTGCCATACAGCTGATGTGTTGGCTCTTGATAATGAAATATAAGTGTGGTGAATTACTTTTAAACTGAAGTACTTAATATTTTCAAGCGTTTTGTTAAAGTACTTTTAGAAAGAGTTTGAACTGTGAAGTTTCTTATACTTTTAGGGGCATATATTAGCCCTGCTTGGACAAGGTTTTGCTAAATTGGTTGTGGGGTATGCACAGAGCATTCTTGAAGAAAACCCAAATTAGAAACAACCTGAAATGTCCACAAATATGACCAAAAAAAAGAAAAAAAGTTATATTTTTCACGGGATTTAGAATTTCTCTGACAGATTCTATGAAATTCAGCAAAAATACTACATTACTGTGAAAGAAAATTATTTTGTTATGTGAAGGTGCTGGACTGAAGTGCAGAGGAATGAGTTTTAATTCAGTGCCATGTTGAGTTCCTGGTATGTCACACAGGACTTTTAACTTCTGTAATTCTCTTCCCAGGTGATGAAAGGGAAATTAAAGTACTTTCTTTTTGCCTAGTGAAAATGTCAGGACTATAGAAACATAGAAATACCTTAGGAAAGAACCTAAGAATTCATCTTGTGCATCTGCTTTAATAAGCAATACCTGGAAGTAAAGTATTTAAATGCTCTATTACAAATAAGGAGATGAGCAAAGGAAGAAATTATTTCTGTATTGTGATCCTGATTTCTGCCTTTCCTTCAACACCTCATAAATTTGAATAAGATTTAAAAGAACCTCCAGATTCTGGAAATGATGTTTCCAGGTTTTGTTTTCAGAGGGATTTGAGTCAACATGTTGACTCAGGAGGTAACTAGGATTAACTGCTAAAATCTATAAATATTAATGAACCAAAACCAAGATCTTAAATATATTCAACATAAACTGAAATGTTCACCTTCTGATTTTCACTGATCCCTGAGCAGTGTATCTTGTAATACTGATGTCATTGCCATGTTCTTCAAAGAGAAAATTACTGATGAGGATTTTTAATTGTTATTTTTTCCTTTAGCATAGAAGATTTAAATCGCTGCCTTACACTGCTCAGCAAAATTTCCAATGAATGTTTACAGCTTCTGTAGATCAGAATTTTTTCTAATATTTTTGAGAGACATTTCCCCCTGAATTCAGCCACTTACACAAATAAAGTTATTTATTACATTGTATCATTTCAAATTTCTCCTTTTCAGAAATTACTTTTGTGGTTCGTATTTCTGCTGTGCAATAAAATGGGAACTGTGCAACAAGGAGCATAATGCTGGAGAATCCCTGAAGTGTTATGCACTTAATACAATGGCTGAATATCAGTAAAGGGGTCTGAGGTGATTTGATAGGAGTGTTTTTAATGTATAGGAGAAATTCAAGATGCAGAATGAAATTGCTTGAGTTCATTTTGAGATGAAAACTCAAGATTTGAATATAAAAAATTTCTAGAAGGGGGAAAACTGTATGAAAGTCTATAAATTGCATTTGAAAATCAGAAGGAATAAAGCAAACACATGAATGATCACGTAATAAACTTTTTTTTTATCATTATTTATCTCTCATGAAATTTTGAGATCAGTTATTAGGTGATGAAAGCTCCATTCCATTGCTCTGTGTAAAACCCCACTGAACTGATCAGAATCCTTCCAATTCTGTGTAGCAAGAATTAATTTTTTTCGAGGTTATGTTTTTTCCCACCTGTATAGTCTAATATTGTCCTTCCACCCCTTGGGCAAAGAAAGGACATCTTTGGTTATGTTGTGTTTTTCCTGAATCACAAAATGCTTTCACTGTATCAGGATTACAGGTGAACAAGTGGGGGAACCTTGTTCTTCAGGGGGCTTTAGCTCCACACAGGGTTTGGTCTCACACACCTTGAGGAGTGTCATGAGCTGCCCTGCAGGACATGTCCAGGGGGTGACAATTGCTGTCCTGTCCTGGCCTCACAGGTTAGATCCACCTGCCTGAGACAGACTCCTCTGGCCCTAAAATCTCTGGATCTGGCTCCCTCCTTCCAGTCCTTGCTTCCCTTGGCTCTGGGGAACATGGCATTGCTCTCCATGTCCCAGCAGTATTTGCTGCTCTGCATTAAGACATTTCTCAAGTATATACAAAGGATATTTATCTCCACTCTCTTAATGTGAAATGTGCTTCTCCCCACTGCATTTGAATCAGTAAGGACAAGGGGCCTTGCTGCCTTTTATTCTCTCTGAAGCGTCAGGGCACAGACCCAGCTAGAAATAGGTGAGTGTGAAAAGAGCTCTGGTGTCTTGCTGCTGTGTCTGGTTCACACACCAGTGTTAGTAACAGCTGACCAAATACAGAACTGGAATGTTTTGGGTTTTTTTCTCAGATCATCTGGGATTTCTGTTTATCCTTTGGGTCTTGTCTGCAGCAAAGAAAACAATTTGAGTACCATACAATCATCTCCTTGCCATTTTGGGAGTGGCATTTGGTATTTGCCCTGCTCTGGTGTCTGCCTTTTTACTTTCTTCCACCTCTTCTCCTGCCCTCTGGAAAGGATGTTAGGACTGATTAAATGGCCTGTGGGCTGGATGTCAGACCAGGTGATTTGGACCTGTCAGTCTTGGGTTTCTGTGGAAGCTGTGAAGGGCAGGTGTTCTAAACCTGACTGTGATGGTTAGTTACTGTTACAAAAATCATTGTTGTGTTTTGTGCCTCAAAACTCCCATCTGAAAAGCCTGGATATTATTTAGCAGCCTCAGACATTATATATATTAAATATGTGGGGAATAATTGGAAGTTTAATCTAATTAAAATACTCAAGTAAAGAAAACAAACTATTTGGATTTGCTCTTCCACATATTAGAGGAAGATTGGAACTCAGATCAGATATTAATTACTATGCAAATAGTGCACATTTTTTGTTGAGTGATTGCATGCCATTAATCTGTACATTGTACAGTTGCTTGTCTCACCCTTGTAATGTTCTCCTGTTACCTCTTTTCCTGGTCAATGGATGTGGTGCTTTAGCATTACAGTTTCTGCAAGCTCCATGCTCCCAATGTTCTCATCTATTAAATGCTGTGTCCCAAAGTGCAGAGCATGTGAGGGAATGCTAATTGAAATTACTGTATTTATTCCTCTGTCAGGAAAACTGTCAATGCAGTATAATAGTGTGTCTCAGGGCTGGAGAGGGTGGAATTCACATTCACAATAGTAGCAATCCACTTTGTGCTGCAGATAATAGGAGACAGCACTTTGCTGGGAGCAGTGACTTTCATGTCTGTTCTGTTGTGTGAAGCCAAAGCCTAAGGCACTCAGATAACACATATTAATAGGGACAAAACTTGCAATATTCTGGGAGTAAATATTCACCACTTCGATGTTAATCCATCCACTTTGTGGGATATAAAACCAAATGGAGGAGTATCTGCTTCTCTGCTGATGCAATATTTGAAAGTAGAATTGGCTGCATCCAATAGGCAAAGCAGCCGTGCTGTGTGCATGGAGCTGTGCAAGGGGAATAAATTAATGTTACCTGCACCTCTGAAAATTATTGGAAAACCCCAGTTGCATATGTCTCTGGAAAGAATCTGTGCTTTCCCTCTACTTCCCACAAAAGTTTGGATTTCAGGTTCACAATAGGCGGTTTCTGCTCAGGGTTTGCATAACCTTTACTTACACAATATTCCCAGTGCTTGCTTATTGTGTTGGCTGAAAAAGAAACCTTTTCCAAAAGCTATAAACTTGCATTCTTTACCTAAATGTGTCCTCCTCATTGTTGTGTAGGTTTATCAGTAATCAATTCAATGTAGGAATGAGCTGGGTTTGCCATGAAAGCAGACACGCTCTGGGAGAGCTTTGTTTTCATGTCACAGAGCTGTGCTGTTTTGTAGTCAGTGCAGTTCTAAGCCACACTTGTTATCATTTAATGCCATTAACAGCAGTTTATGCTCGTAAAGACTTCTCGTGAGCTTCACTCTTCCCAAGAATACAGCATCCACTGATATGTTCTTGTTTCCAGTCTGTCACCAGAGCATGTAAATGGTGCTTTTTATGGTAGGGCACAGAACAGGGACCAAGTGAAAGGAGAACAGCTCAAGCTGCTCAAGCAGTTTTGCTCCAGCACATAGATTTTGTGCCAAAGAATTAAATAGTGTCCTAATGATGTTTAGTTGAGCTCTAATAATGATCTTCAAGTAACCTAGTGCGGCTGCTGTATTGGTTTGGGTGTTTTATTAGGTGTAGAACAGCTCAAATCTAATGCTCAGATCTAATAGTCTAAATGTCTGTGATATTGCGTAATCAAAGGTACCATCTGAAGCAGTGTTTATTTGCATGTCATTCTGTTTGGTGCAGAGTTATGCCCACTAACAGTAACAGCCTGCTAAAATTTTTGGGAATGTATTGTAGCAACATGTAATGCCGTTGTACATAAAATACGTGTGGTTTATGTAAGAAATCTCTTGGATAAGTTTTGAAAGAGGAGTTGCCTAGAAAATTGCAATCCCAAATGCTTCTCTGTTCTCTAGAAAATATTTTTGTTCATTTGAAAGAGAATGTGAAGTACTCCAAAGGAAAGGGTTTTAGATAATCATGTAAGATGCAATGAGAAATCTGATGAAAAACCGTGGAAAATTTGAAAGCCAAATATTGTTCTGTTGTCTACATCTTAGCAGGAAAATTAGAAACCTGTAGTGCATATGTTTCTAGCTCTACTTTGCCTGACTTCTCCTCCAGTGTCAAAACCTTAAAACCCTGCAATAATTCTATTCCATTTTCTACTCAGTTCAGTACGAGACTAAAAGGATTTTAATTACACCCACTCCACGAGCTGTATGAGAGCATCAGCAGTGCCTGTTCATGAAATGAAAAAGTAAATGAAGCAAAAAGATGCACGAGTCTCGGGCACGTTTTATTCGGGTTGACAATGGTAACTTATTTAGCAGGAAAGAGGCACTTTCTCCAGGCCTTGAATTACTGGAGGAACTCTGGGGTCTGTGTCATACAAAGGTTGCATTAGAATATCCTAAGCACTCTGTCTTTCCATTTAAAGTTTCTATTAAGCAGTATTTTGGCTGGCACAAAAATAGCATATCAAATGTTTTCCTTCCTCTTGTTTTTTCTCGTTCAGGTTGCAATAGGAGATTGCATTTAGAGCAGTGTTGTCAATGTGGCACTCACAAACCTGGACACCACGGGGTAGTATTAATTAGTTCAGCTTCTTTTCAGGATTTTCAGAGGAAACAATAGAGTTCTTTTAAAAATAATTCAAAGTTTTCAACTATGAGTAGAAGTGGTTAAATTACATTGAAATATCCAGCTCTTGTGTGAAGTTGGCATAGGGCTGTAATGTAGTAAGTAGAACAAGAACTGCCATCATTACAACTCTGAAATATTTTGTACCAATCTATTGGGCCTCATTTTGTAATTCATTAATTTGATATTCAAATTCCGTTTGATGTTGTTCCTGCAGCATCCCTACCTAAATTAGCAGTACTGAATTGTAACCTAATAGACCCATCTTCCACCCACACTTTGATTTGTCAGAAACTATTAAAAACTAGTCATTTATTATTTAGCAAAACATTATTGTGTGTTTTCTCTGATCTGTAAGCAAAATTTCAAGGCAGTAAAAAAATGTAGGAAATGGCAGTCAAATTACATCAAGTCATCAGTTCTCAGTAATTAATAGCTGCATAAATGTATGAAGCCAAGCAGACTTTTAAAATGTATTTTTAATTTTATTCTTGGTAAGTATTAAATGGCTTGTTTTTCTTGCTGAACGGGTTCTGTCTCTGCTGCCTTCCTTGAGAGGAAGGACACACATTGAATAGGTGCATTTCTCTGCTGCTCTGCATTCCCTCACAGGGCTTGGTGGCTGTTCAGCTGAGCAAAATCTGTGGTCATCATGTGAAGCAGGCCTTTCCAGTGTCTGGTTCTTTAACCTCTTTATCCATTTTTTTCAATTAGACTTCCTTTTTGTATTTCTGGTCTGGTCAAATCTAATGCACATTCACTGGGTCAAAACTTAGAACAGACATTTTGCTTCCTTCTGCCTCACTCCCTCCTCTAAATCAGATGGGTATTATGTCACTTGTTCCCACCAGGGCACAAGAGAGTACATTCCCCACTTGGTTCAGCTGGATTGATCTCAGTAACCTTAGCTTGAGTCTTCTCCCAAGATTGAAGTTATTAATATTCATTTAGCTCGTGTTTCTTCAGAAAGTAACCAGCTAAGATGCCCCTCAGACTTTCTGGAGTTTTTATCCCTGTCAGATATTGCGATCTGATACTAAGCTAAGAAACCTGTAGCTATTGCAAGACACTTCACACACCCTCTTCCCAGGGAAAGCATTGTGTGGGCAGTGTAATATTTCATTACAGTTACTAGGTTTTGCCTTTTTAGAGCAGCAGGGTGGAAGTGTCCAAGGACTTTATTTCAAGCATTATTTGCTCTTATTGGAGCAGGCAAGCCAATAAATCAGTTTAGCGGTTGAAAGGAGCCGTGGTTTCATTTGTGGTAGTTTGTTCCCCCATGTCTAATTGTCTCCCAGT
This sequence comes from Coloeus monedula, assembly GCF_965178545.1. Lineage (NCBI taxonomy): Eukaryota > Metazoa > Chordata > Aves > Passeriformes > Corvidae > Coloeus > Coloeus monedula. The sequence continues at coordinate 12,974,017 of NC_138796.1, read as the reverse complement.
CCCTAAACCAGATCTGCTTTGCCTTCCTGTGTGTAGGATGGCTGGCATTGTCGACCCCTGCTTTAATCCTGGAGCTTCAGTTATCTCCTGGTATCTTACGAAAAACTTTCACCTGAGACAAAAGGGTTGCAGCCCTCAACTTGATCCTCCAAAATAACTGATGCAGGAAACAGTCTTCTCTCTGTCTCTTTATTTATTTATTTATTTATTTTTTTCTCCTTAATGCCACACATCTTATTGGCAAACAAAGAATGAGTGTCCAGGCTTTTGGGCTGGATACAGGGAATTATCAAGAATTGGTTAAAGCCTGTAAGTTCAGAATTGTTCCAGTAAAGCAGAGACCCCGAGGTCAGATGGTGACAGAGCCTGAATGTTTTGCTGATTTGATTGCTACAGTTCATATTAGGAGTGTCGCTTGTCTCTGGAGGAGTATTTCCTGGGTTCTGGAATTTGTATGGTAGCTTGTACAATTCATCTCCTCTCCTGGAGAGATTTTTATTACTATGGTCCACTTAAAGCCACTCCTGGAGGAATATGCAGGTGAAGACTCGATGACTTGGAGCAGGGCAGTGACATTTTTTGTTGTTCGTTTTGTGTTCAGTCATCAGCTCTACAATGGTTTGTTAATGCCTTTAAATGCAGATAAAGATGCAGCAGAGAAATAATAGAACTTGCAATTTTGTGTCTGTAGTTACTGGGGTTAAATACATTAACTGTTGCCACAGTGTTCCTTCTTTTTTGATGCTTGAATCCTAGAGTTTAGAAATGGCAGCCTCCCTGTCTTAAAGATGGTCTGGGCTTTATGGTGCACACTAAGAGATTACAGCTCTCTCACCTGGACATCTCACACTGTGCTCCCACAATCCACCTCTGAACACTGGAAATAATGACCTGCTCTCCTGAGGTCCTGGAAACGTCACTGACTCTCTTTTGAATTTTGGGTATTTAAGAGGCCTGGGGGGGAGGGGGAAGTGTGTTAGGTGAGTGAAAATAATTAAGGTGAACAATGAGAAAGTCCTTCTTTTTTTTCCCCCCCCCCCCCCATCTTACTTGGCAGTAACTCCCTGATTTCTGTATAGGAAAATACCTTAATGTTTGGACACAAATGTTCACGGGACACACACACAGATGTCTACACTAAACCAAAATCATGCGGTGGCTTTCCAGCACTCCCCAGCCATTGTTCACAGCCACAAACATCCTGCTCCTGTTGCCTGCTCCTACAAGCACCACTACGTGCGTTTTTCTGAAGCGGGGCTGAATAGACTCTGTTTGATATCTGTTGCTAATGCTGCAATCAGATTGATTGCTACTCTTTGTGTCAGTTTTTCACAAAAGTTCCATTTTCTAGTTGTTTGTTTCTGGGTTTGGTGGGGTTTATTTTGTTTGTGTCTTTGGTTGTTTGGTTTGTTGTTTTTTTTTTCTTTCATTCCCAAAATAAACCCCAGAAAACCAGACCTGTTCTTGAGAAGAATTTTATGCTATTGGCAGTCAAAACTATATTAAATTTCCTTATTTGATTTATTTTTCTTTTTTTTAAAAATTAGTCAATGTAGTCAGCTTAGTATGAGTTCATATATTCTGGAGCAGTGCAAAGGACTGACTAATTGTAATATGATAAAAAGGCAGGAAATTTGCCAATACTCATTAAAAGTCAGTTGGAAATAGGACTGCTTAGAATGCGTGATAAATGGGTTTTAATTTTGCATATTGCTAGTAAATAAAAAATTATTAAAATTTCACCCTTTTCAGAATTAAATGCTTTCTCTTTTGTATATTTAATTAAGATTTTTTCCCCTGTTTGAAACCCATTTTGTGCTGAGTAGTTTCTGTTAAACTGGACCCAAATCTATAAGATTTGTTTGCCTTCAACAGAATGGAGGCTTTAGTTAGCAAAATCCAGCCTTTTCAATCTACACTGAAAGTTCATTTTGTATTGTATAGCTGGCAAAGCACGTGGTGTGTAGCAGTAAAGAGGAGAACTTGCATGCTCTGCTAGTGAACAGCCAAGGGCTGTTATTTTCTTCAAGTGTATTTCTTAATTTCATGGCCAAAGACCACGTGAAAAAAAACCTACTTTTCAGGCAAGAAGAAAAAGTGTTCTTGTTCCCCAGAGGTAATGTCAAAAACTGAATTTGAAGGAGGGGGAAAGAAACATGTGGGAGTGAGAAAGGAGTACCATGAATTTGTGGTAACAGTTAGTGAATGATGGGAATGCAGTGAGAGTCAGTTCCAGAAATCACCTTAAGGCCTATTCACTTAGAGTGTGTGTGTGTGTGTATATGTATGTGTGTGTGTATATATATATAAACTGTAAATGAACCTTCTCAGCTTCTACCTAAACTGATTTAGAACCAATGGCAATATTTTAGAAGATATTTGTAGGTCAGGAATTGTAACAATTGTGGCTGCCATTAGGACCTTGGATTGGGCCCTCCAGCCCACAGGTATACCCAGGGCAAGCAGTAATTGTTATCCAACTAAGTCGTGAAGGGAGAGAGAAACTTTGAGAGGTATAAAGTTCCTTAAATTCTGGGAAAATACCTCCATAGGTGAAGAATGCAAGAATTCTGCTTGCCCCAAAACATTTCAGGCTACAATCTTCTCAGAGGCCAGATCTACCCTCTCTGAGTTGTTGAATCAAGTGCTTGGTTTTTCTTTCTCTCTCTGGCAGTGATTTCCTGTTGTTACTGTGCAAGTCTCTCTTAATTTTCAGTCTGGAAGGATTTGCTGATTGCTGGTAATTCTTTGATCGCTTCTTCAAACAACTGATCGTAATAATTATAATGCTCTTATTTAATGAGGCAGCACTCCTCTAAGGACTAAGCAAATATTATTTATGGCTCAAGTAATTCAGGTACAGAGAAGTTTAAATCATCATGTAGTACCCGAGGGAGGGCTGCACTATTTCTGTCTCAGATGTCTGAGAAGAAATACGACTCCTTGCATCCTATAAGATTTGCTTGGTAGATCTGATGCTCTTCAAATTGTGCAACTTTTTATGCATAAATGTGAGGACATTGCATAGATCTTTGCTGTGATAAACAGTTCCTCCAAGATTTACTGCAAAGTATTTGTTCATGTATTTTTCAGTCCATAATATTTTATACTTTTCAGCTCAACTGTCCCTTTTTCCTCTCTTCACAAAAAAAAATCAAGTTTTTTCGAGTTTGAATATAGGGATGATAGTTTATACAAGGCCTTGTTTATACCCAGTTTTTACATGTGACCTGTTTTGGTTAGGAATAGGAGCAAAAAACCCCAACTTTCCTAATTACAGCCTGTTAACTAAAGGTCCTCTGCAGGCACACAGCCCTAAGAGCGATACAGTTACATGAGTAAGGATTGTCCTCGACAAGAAATAGCTCGTTTTGTTCAAAAAGTGGATTGAGCCTCACAGAAGGTTTGTGCTGTTGACCTGTTATAACTTTGGGCAGGCTGCCCCTCGAGCAGCAAAGGGCAGGCTGCTCTTTCTTTGGTGATTTTCACAAAATGTTTGAATTAACCTATTGTGCAGCTTCAGAGTGTTGTTCCTCCCGAGCCTTAGCTCCCCTAGTGCATTGCACAAGTGGAGCTAGATTCAAATTAACACTTGGAGTGGGTAGGGGCATGGAAAATGTGCAAAGAAATTCTTTAATTGTAATTAATATTTAGAATACTGAATAACAACAAAGTTGTACTAGGGGTAGTCAAGTGACTTTATTTGTTCACTTTCCTTTTTGTTCCTCCAAACCCAATTTCTGTGAGATTTCCTGGAGGGCCTCTGTAATGATGCTGGGCAGGGCTTTGTCCAAGCAGCAGCAGGACATGGGTGTCAGCACCTCCAGAGTCCCTGCCAAGGAAAAGGAAAACATTTGCAAGCACTTCTTCCCGAAATGAAGCATCTGATTGTGTTTCCAAATTGCCCAGCGAGCTCAGCCCTGCTGTCCTCCCTCTCTGAGAACATCACCACCCATGAAATTCTGTTTGCTGGTTGTCAGTCCGTGGAGTCTCAACTGGCCTTGCCATGCATGATTCATAAGGGCAAAGGTCTTTATAAATTTCCACATCACCCTGAACTCTTCTCTGTCTCTTTTAATCTGCTGCTGCTTCCCCTCATATCACACCATGCACACATGCTTTTCTTTGCACCACGCAGCTCTCCCATACTACTGTTCTTTTCCCTTGCATATTAACCTTATTTTCTCTTTTCCTTTTTGTCTGAATTTCTTGCTACAGAGAGTAGAACTTGATATCTTTCTTTCTTATGTCTGTCTTTGCATCAGAGACCGGCTGAATATGATAGGAATGTATACCAGGGACTGATTGTGCTCATTTCAAATAGAAGTTACCTATGGGAAAAAGGATTTATTGAAAGGTAATGACATTTGCTGCTAGTTCAAAACTGAAGGGAGCTACAGGGTCACTCACTTCAGTGGAAGGGGCAAAAGGTTTAAAATGGATGGAGTAGATTAAGACCATCATGTTCAGATACCTATTTTTCCACTTGACGTAAAGAAAATTCTAGTAACAGGACTGGAAAAAAAAACCAAACAAAACACCAAAGGAACAGCCAAAGGGGTAGGATGTGTAGCAGTATCTTTAAAACTGCTAAGTGAAAACAAAATGAGCATGGAAAATCTTAGAAAAAGCATTCTGCAGTGTTTTCTAGCAACCAAGTAAGTAAATCACTCACTGCTTTCATTTTTAAGTGCGACAACAATACTGAAGGTAATCAGCTGGGGAGAAAAGGAACTTTCTTGGTTTCTTGTATGTGTGCACAGTTTTATAAATGTAGTTTCATGAATGGACATTCAGAATTAAATGTACTTTTTAGATTTCAGCCCCAGGGACGGTAATTTCCCCTTGAGAATTAAGGCGTACTTAGAATGGATAAATCTAACTGTTGAAGATCTCTAGATTGGGAGCACTGAGGATGATCAAGTTATTTTTCTATCATGATTGCTTGATTTAATTTGGTTTCTGAAGATTTGAGGATGCCCCTACTGAAATTTCTGGGAGTTGTTAACTCTGAAGTCTTAACTGTTTCCTTCCAAAATCAGGGGGGTTTTAGAATTTTGTGCTTGTATGTATCTTGATTCTATGCTTTTACACATTTTTTTAAAAATCCAGAAGATTTTTACGAATTTCACCAGTGAAAGCATATGTGGAAGGGTTTTCTGTTTGGAGGTTTTCAGGTTTTTTTTTTTTTTAGGATACCTTTTGTTTACAGGTTCCTTCTCTTTTGAAATAAATTTTAATTTTTTTTTTTTTTTTTCCACCAAGGTCAAGCTACTCTTAGGAAACTGCCAAAAATCTAGAGTGTAAAGATTGTGTTTTGAAAGGCAGTGTTTCAACCACTGAAAGAGTAGAGAACGACCTCATTTTTTGTAGTGTTCCATAATTTTCTAAATGAGTCTGTATGTGGTTATGACCTTATTAAATCAGTGCAATCATAATCTGAATAATTTACTACTGTGAGGTAATTATAAGGGCACTTTAAAAATAAAATAATTTAGTTTTACCTCTACTCAGAACTGTTTGGAGTCTTTAAAATAAGTTTCATGGTTCAGTAATTTGAGAAATCATAAAAACTGTTGCAATTAAGGAAGTGGTTAATAATGTCTATCTCGTGTAGTTGCATTATGGAAACCAAAGTAATTCCTGTTCTAATTGTAAAAATGTTTAATTTAAGTGGTGGCAGGCAAATGGCTGCTGTAGGGATTAATCATGGAATCAGACAATGGAGTTGCCTTGCTGCTGGACGAGGAAGCCTTTTGTTGTTATTGCTGCAGGGAATTGGGGTCGGGGCTGGAATTGGGGCCCTGGTGGCTGCACTCAGGGGCATCCCTGAGCTCCCAGGCTGCTCGCTCAGACACCAGGGGCTTTGGGACTTCAGAACAGACTCTGCCAACCTACTTACGATCAGAGTGAATCTCTCTGGAGCACCGGGGCTCTGCAGTTCAGCACCAGGGTGGCCAAAGAGCTGGAGGAATTGGTGGGGGCCGTTGTCCAGGTCAGCTCTGTAAAGCTCCCCAGGACACGTTATGTAAAATCCTGCTTATTCCTAACTGATGGAGGGCTGCACACATCGGGTGCAGGGAAGACGCTGTTCAGGAGGAGTCACCTCAAGTGCAGAGTTTCCCCCAGAACGTAACTGAGCTACTCAGTTAATTTGCTTGGAGCAGTCTTGGACATTTATCTTTGCAAGCTCTGCTGCAGCAGTCGTTGTCCAGAGCACAGAACAAATTTTAAAAAAACAACTGAAAAAAACTATTTCAAAAAGGCAGGGTTTCTCTTTGAATGATGAGCTGTCCCAAGAGAGTAAGCGGGAGAAAGTAACCATACAGTGTTATTTAATCAAGGGAACAACAGGGGAAGGAAGGCAGGGAAAAGAAGGGAGAAAATACAGGGCGACTGCAGAAAGAGTTAAGCTATTTTTCTATTTACATGGTTTATTTCACAAATGTCTGACTCATTGGGCATAACCAGCACAGTTAAATTACAAAATTACTATTTGGTTCTTTTTTATTGACTACAATTCAAAGCTGCTTCAAGCCGTCCAAATTTAATCCCCCCAGCTCTTTGCCAAGAACATTACCTTTTATTTTCAGCATTAAACTGTGTAAGATACCCCTAAGGCTACATGTGAGCTCAGCCTCCATGATAGGAGCTAACAGAGTGTATCAATTGTTCATGATTTCCTATTCTCCTGTAAATTGGGAGAGGCGGGAGAAGCACTGGAATGCGAATTTTGTGCTGTCAGCAGTTCCTCTGCAGGCTCTAGCTCAGGCAGTGCATAGCAAGGTAATTAATTGTGGGATGTTTGCAGCTCTTCACTCGGAGTTCCCGTTTAGCAGCCTGTCAAAACTAAACTAATCAGCCCATCGCACGTATTTTGATATGCTTACTTTACATTAACTGTTGGGATACTCTTTCTCTTCCCCCTCTTTTGGTTCCGCTGAAATTCAAAAGCTGCCATGAGACAGTTAACAGGCCTTTTCACAGACATGATACAGCCTCTCAGTGAAACTTTCTGTGGCTTTATCTCCTGGCAAATTCATTGGCTTAAAAGTAGTAGAGATCTTTATGAGCATATTTCGTGTGTTTGTCCCCCTTATGCTCCACCTCCTATTCTCAGCTGAGGAGTTTCCTTATTAGTTGATTGAGTTGGAGGTGTGAAATGTTTATTTATAACCATTATTGCTTAATTATAGCATTTTTATTTGTGGAAATTAGTGCTGAACTTATACTATAAATTTTATCAGGTGCCTTCTCATGTATATTTTGAAAGTCAAATACTAAACCTGTTTTTAATGGAATTATGTTTTAAAATGCTTCTGCCAGTGTCGAGAAATCGGTGTTTAACAACAAAGACTGGGTGTGCCATGGTTTAATTGATAAGGAGGTGTTAGGTTACAGGTTGGACTTGATGATCTCCAATGTCTTTTCCAACTTTGCTGACTCAGTGATTCTGTAAAAACAGTCAAATGAAAATATTTCAAATATTTCAAAATCTATTAATTGATCTTCTTTTCTAAAAGAAACTGTAACTTTGAGCCTCTTCTCCCCAGTATTCTTCTATTTTATTCACTACTATAGACACTATTTTCCAAAATGGCCCATAAGACAGTTACGGACTTTCACTTTTCTGATGTTTTAAAATACAATTTTTCTTTGCATTTTGAGGTTATTTTGAGTTCAAGATGGAGGTCAGGGTGAGAATATGATTGAGGAAGTACATGTATGAATGTGCTCAAGCAGTTGCATACCTTAGTGTTGATGTGTTTGGTCTCTGCATATTTCTGTGGTGTGTGGAGGATGTGGCATTGACAGCAGCACAGTTATTGAAAACTTCATGCTTGCTCATCAACTCTTTCAGTGATCAAATCTGTTTTGTTTTTGAAGCTGTTCATACTCATAGAGAAAGACAGTCTTGTGTGTAAGAAACCAACGTGTTGCAAAAGCAGCACCACAGAAAATGCGTGTGCACTGGCAGTAGCTACAGTGTAGATATGCAGAAATGTGTGTATATATATAGATATATATATATAAGGTTTATGAACTTATATATCACCATTGCAACTGAAGATGAATTAATTAATTCAGAGAGGGTGGTGAGGCCCTGGCAAAGGGTGCCCAGAGCAGCTGTGGCTGCCCCATCCCTGGAAGTGTCCAAGACCAGCCTGGACAGGGCTTGGAGCAATCTGGGATAATGGAAGTTGTCCCTGCCCATGGCAGGAGTTACCCATGTTTGTTATAAAACTGATTCTAGTGTCCTGTCTTTTTTAATTTTGGCCATATTTGCTTTAGGAGAGTTCTTTCATTAGTTCTAAGGGATTTTTACAGGTTTTTTTTAGAAGTCATTCATTAGCTTCTCAACCTGATGGTAACAGTTAACAAATGATGCTTGCTAACTTTGCAAGAGATAGTAAGTGTCTGTGAATCACCAAGGTGAAAGTAAACTGCACAAATAGCAAGGTATTTGCTGCCAGCAGAAGTTATTGTGTTTGCAGCTGGTGTAGTTTTTCCAGAGAGAATCATAAATAATTAAAGCTGTGTACTCTACATCTCAGCAATAATCATGGATTTCTTTGTAAAAATTGAGATTCAGATTAGAGGCTGATACATGACAGTGTCTTCAGTGACTGTTGGAGAGCTGATAAAAAGGCATTTGTTGTGATTATGAAAGATATATAAAAATAAGGTTTCTGGTCTTGTGATTTTAAGGCATTCTTAAAAAAAGTAATAAAAAGAAAATCTCAGCCTCTCTGCAGGGAAAAGCTCCAAAAGTAAAGCAACAGGAGGGAAAAGGAAATGAGATTGTGAGATTCAGAGGCTGATCTCCAGAGATCTGAGACTATTTTCCAGTTCTGATTATAAGTCTTGTCTAAGGTAGGGAATTGGTTTTTCACCCAAATCAGTGGAAGGCTCAAGTCTACAGTTTGTCCCTAGCAGAGATGGGGATGCAAATGCACAGTGTGGTCTCCCTGTCTTTGCCTTCCAGCTCAGTCTAAGGGGACCACTGCTTTCTCTGAACAGGCCTTCAAGAGAGTTGGGTGTCATTTTGAATATTAAATTTCAGGTTTCCAAAATACATCACACAACTTGCATTTTCTTTCAAGACTTTGGTAGTTTTGAATTAAAGAAAGGTGAAAATTTATTTACCAGAAGAGCTATTTTGATACCATTTGCATAATATTTTGAGAACTGCTGCTTGATTGTTGGCTACAAAGAAATGTAAACAAGTAATTAAATTGTGTAGGAGGTTGATGTGTTTTAGCAGTCTATGAATGTCCAGATTCTCTGATCTCTGTCTAAGTCTTCTAAGAGTGAAAGCCCAACCCAAGTGCTATACCCAGGTGTCAAAGGTAGTATTTGTCTTTGATTATTTAACAGTTAATCCCAAGCTATATTGTTATTTTTAACCATGTTTCCTGTCACTGCACTGTTTAATCATTTGTCTTCTGCAATTTTACTTGAGTTGAAAGGAAAGACACAGTGAGAATTTTGAGATTTACTCTTTGGAGAAAGAAATGCTGAAGAGGTTGTGTTTGGTGGCTGACAGTGCCAAATGGAGTCGTTACTCAGAGCACACTCAGAAATCACACAGATATCAGGTAGCCTTATGTGCTGCCAGCATTCCACTCACTCCCAAACTTCAAACTCCTTTGTCTCTCAATTTCATTAGAAACCAGTCCTTGTCTGAAATATTTATAACTGCGTAAATGATCTCTGAAGTTTGTTATTGAGCTGTTGAGGCTCTGTCACTGAACATCCTTGCTGCCTGTGGCTGTTTTTGTTACCCTCTGGCACTGAGCAAGTTGCCACTTGGGCTGAGAAATTTGTGGTGCAGCAGTGACCTGCAGCAGGGCCCAGCTGCAGCCCTGGGGACCGGGTGTTCATGGAACTCGGGTCCCTGATGTGAGCAGTTGACTCAGATCCTGATACATAAAAATTCAGCTTAATGAAGGGAACTCATAGAGAAAGATTTGCACAGAGATTCTCCTCGAGAGCTCTCTGGAGCCTAACAAAATAATTAAGAGTAAATATTTGCCTGTCTCTTACCTTACCAAATGAAATACAGACTTTGTTAAGCTCTTTAAAGGAACATGAACTGCAATTTGTACACGCAGCTTGGTAGATAAGATTGGTGATCATTAGGATAAATGAATAGCAACTGATGACAGACTTCCTGGTGAAGACCGGTACATTTTAAGTGTTGGAGTTTCCTTGGCATATTTTGAAGTCTCCTCTTGCTTCAGAAGAATGATAATGCCAGACCCTGAAAGCTGGGAGATGGCCTCTCTGTTTTCGTGGTTCAGAGTGGAAGATGATCTGCTGCACAAAAAGCAAGCAGATGTAGAAGAAATCAGACCTCTGCTAGTGTGAGCTGGGTGGAAATAGTGTCCAAATAGTTGGGGTTTAAGATGAAAATGATTAGCTCACACCACTGAGGTTACTCTGTGCTTCGCTCTACTGTTTGTAAGAGTTTAGGAATTACAAGGTCATTAGATACCACTGCCAAACCTCAGCCTTAAAATCTGGGCATGGATTGGGTGTTTAGACTTGTTACAGTATGTGGAAGAGAAATAGTAAGAAAAATAGAAAAGATGAGGGGACACTGGGTGGGTAAGAACACAGACGTAAGATTAAGCCTAGAGGAAAAAGAAGGTGTAAGAAAATATCCTGTCTTAAATGTTGGCAGGGCAGAAAATGTCTTGGAGAGCAAGCAAAGAAACTGTTTCTTTCTTTTTTTTTCAAGAAATAAGACTGCCTGCCTTTTAAACATCAAGTATAAAAAAAGAAATAATCTCTAAGCCAGACTCTAGGCTTAGCAAAAGCAATTGTGTTAATTCATTACAGAGGTATAATTCAAAGTAAAAAATATTCATCGTGCTTGGCTTTGTTGCTGCCACATGTGCTGCAATAATCTAAGCTTGTACAACACAAATATTCCAGAAGGGCATCACTCTTTTATTTGAAAATATCTAAAGCATCATGTTTTTAAAGCTTTGCTCAATACTTAGAATAGACATTTAGTAATACAAACCTGTTCACAGATTCTTTCTGTGCCCTAGTTAATTGTGTAAGAGTGAGGCCATTAAGGGAAATAACTGTGCTAGTTTGTCTGAAGAAATGAGGTTGCACCAGGGATCAAGTCCAACTTACGAAAAAAAGAAAATACTAGAATCAGTGATGGACAAAAAGGAGAATCCAATTTGACTTTTAAATCCCAGTTTGAGGCTGAGCTCAAAGTTAAAACAACTTTGAATTTGCCAACACTTTTGATAAAAAAATCTTTAAGTAAAAATAAATATGATGTCTCAGGATATGAGAGGTATTGTTTTGATTTTACAGAATGGTTCTGTGAATTGAGCTAAGTTAGGAAATGATTTGTTGTGAAATGATTTTTCCATTTTCCAGTTAGGTACCCTACTTTAAGCACCTCCTCCGCTTGGCACAGGAAGCAGCTTGTAGTCCAGAATTCTGATTTGTATTTAGGCACTGCATATGCAGAAAGTCATTCAGCTTTAAGCTTCTGTTGGTATCCCGGTAAGATAAATAAGACTTAAAGATGTGTTTCAGAGTTTTACTTCGACGCTGAAGTACTCGAGTGGTTTCTTTAGCGGCTCAAGCCCTTCACACCTCGAAGTGCCCATTAGCTGCCTATTGATTCTGTTCAGAGCCCGGAGTCTGCCTGGGCTTCTCCAGACAGGGATGCAATCACTCCTGACAGTTCCTGCTCCTGGCCTTGGCTGCCCGGGCTATTGACAGAGCTGCTGTTTGAAGAGAAATAAAGGAAATGCTAAGCTCGCATTAGGGGGCTGGGATACGGTTACAAGTCACCTTCATCACCAGAACAGCTTCCTTTCTCTGGCTGTGTTGTGATTGGAGAGCAAAGGTGGCAAAGGTTCCTCAGCAAACCTTCCTCTGTGTTTTTGTTGGAATTGTGCCTTTTCACTCTCGGCTTGAAATTTATAAATGAGGCAAAATAGGTCATTAAAACGATTTGTTCCATTCTTGGGTTTTCCAGTCCTTGAGCGAACATCGGTTGTCCCACTGTGAGTGTTTCAGATTGTGTAGCAACATTGTAAACACATACATTTAATTTTACTGACTCGGAACTCCAGACCTGCAGATCTTCACAGAGAAAACATTCTGCCTTCTTAAAGTCTGAACATAACCAGTATAATGAGTAGATACAATTTTAAATTATCTTGGAATATAGTCGATTAAAATAATTTTTGGCTGATTAGATTTATATACCCAGTAATTCATAATAAAATAAGAATATAAACCTAATCAGTTAATAAGTAAATTTTTCATCTCCACAGTAAAGTACTTGAAGATTTTGAATAAGTAATAGAATATTGAGTTCCTTTAGTATTGCTAAGAAAAGTAACTTGCCCAGACAGATGGATTCTGTTTGTAGAAGAACTCACCTGAGAAATCTTTATAAACGTAGAATACAGTTTGGAATTTTTCATCCACAATTTGTACACATAAATAGGAGCAATCATCCCTCAACCACTTTTAGATGATGGGGGTTTTATTAAAAATCGAACAAGAATGTTCTTTCAATTTATTCTTTCTACTGTCAGAGTAAATGGGGGAAAGAGTAAAGTAAAAAAGGAACGTGTTAAGATGTCAATAAACTCAGACCTGTTGTTAGATCAAATCCCTGAGTTCTTGTATCAAGATCCTCCAGGGCATTAATCGCGATCAGGTGGGAGATCAGATTAACTACAGATAACCATACTCACTTGAGTAAAACACTCTAATAAAGACTCACCATAAAGCTTCATTAAAACATTTCTGGAAAAAAGAATGGATGAAATGACAAAATCTATTTTTAATGTTCCTTCACTAGGATTACATATTACTTAATCTGCTTTGAAATTATTTTTCTAACCTGTAGAAGTTAGATATATAGTTTTATTTATTTATTTATTTATTTATTAGTGTAGTCTCCCCATACATAAATGCCAACTTCTAGCTCAAGGCCTCTGAAAACAGGTAGATAATATTCCTGGGAATTCACATCTAGGAACTGTGTTCCCAGCTGTGAGCACAGTACTAACCTCTGTTTTATGAACATGAGAAAACCTCTTGTGACATCAAATCAGAACTTATCTTATGCTAACAGATGGGGAAATCCCTGCCATACTTCTGTGTCAGGAATTCACTAGAGTGTTATTGTATGCTCAAAAAGCGATCTTCAGATATTAGAGGGGAGGATTATTTTTTTAGGGATTTCACAGAATGTGAAGTGTTTTTTTTTGTGTTAGGCTAAATGCTTTCAGTATGCTCTTACAGACAGCAGCTTTGTGTACAGAGAGAAAAGGTGTTTTTTTTCCTCAGAAGTGTTAGATCAGAATTGTCTAAAATTAGATTCTTTCAATTCTAGGCTTTTGTGGGTTTTTTTTGTTGTTTTTTTTGTTTTTTTTTTTTTGTTTTTTTTCTTTTTTTAAAATATTTTAGGACTAAAAGATCAAACTCAAATGTTTGTCAAATCTATTAAACTTCTTAACATTTTTTTGACATGATCTTTCTCAGATCATTTGCAGTTAGGATCTGCATATTTCTCTTATCATATTTTGTTTTATGACTCTCCAGATGTATGCAAAATGAATATTCACACATCAGACAGTGGAGTAAGTGTAATGGAATTTATTTAGGATGCAGGTACAGAATTCTGTACTTTCAAATAGTGGTGGGTTGACCTTTGCTGGCTACCAGACCCCCCCTGAGCCACTCTCTTGCTCCCTCTCTGCAGCAGATTAGGAGGATGAGATAAGATAAAAAAGCTCGTGGACCATGATAAAGATAGGGAGATCATTTATCAGTTACCAGGCCAAAACAGGCTCAACTTAGAAAGACTAATTTCATTTATTGCCAATTAAAAATGGAGTTGGATGGTGAGAAACAAAGACAAAAATAAGAACACCTGACCACAGCACCTTTTCTTTCAGGCTCAACTTCACTTCTTCGTTCCCAGTTCCTTCCTCCTCCCCCACCCCAAGGCACAGGGTGGGGAGTTGGAGATGGTATTTTGTGTCCAATCTATGTATTTAAGGAGTGAGTGTAAAAAATGAAGGTTTTCATATTCAGCATTGAATTATTTGAGCTTAGAGACTTGAGATACTTTGAACCCTTGAGCATTTATCTGACTTCACATTGTCTGTAAATGTACAGACATTTAAGTCTTTAGGAAGAGGAATGTGTAGTTGAGAGCCAGTGTTCCCCCACAGCAGAGCAACAAGTAGGGATCAGCAGTGTCCTTGGAACCAAGGTTCACAGGAAGGAAATGCTGCTAATTCCAGTTTTGACTTCCCTGGATGTATTTTTGAGACTAGCATGGGAATTCCTTGATAGGGAAATCATATTATTTTTCTTTTTTTTTAAAGAAAAAACATTATTGCAAAGAGCAAAATCTGTTCCAGTCTAATCCAAAGCACTCCTCTCTACTTCCTTTTTTTTCAAACCGCAGTAAAGAAACCTGAATGAGGATAGAGTAGCTGAGGAATATTTCTTCCACATTAAATTGTACGATTATAGTTCTTCTTCATCATCACTGATAAGAAAAATGTTTCTTGGAACCTGAAGTCTGACTTGAGATGGCACTCATAAAGCATCCAACACGACTTTGAATTTTTATTGTTTCACCTGTTCAAAGTTTAATTTAAAACCTATGACTATCTTAAGGTTTTTAAAAGACCTCTTTCTCTGGGTATATTTTTAAACTCTCTGAAATGTAAGACTCTTGGCGGATTATACGGTGAAGATGAATCGCTCTAGAATCACATACATCATGTACTACATCTTTTATGTAACTTGAAACAATGAATGTAAGGTGGGCTGTGACAGTCAGATTTTTACTTCACATATCAATAACAAATCTCATAATGTAAAATTCTAAAAAGGAAGAAAAGGAAATTGTGTGAATATTATTAGGGGAGTTTTTATATAGCACTGTTTAATTATTTGCTTCAGTAATGCTAAATAATTATTTCAACGTGGAAAGCCCTCACAATCCCATCCCTTCAGAAACTAAATGGTTTCATTACCAGTAACTAATTTACAAGGCAATTTCAAAGTCTCCTGATTCCTTGTCTGTCTGAGATTTACATTCTCTAATAAAAGGCCCTGGCTAGGAGATATGAATTAACAACTCATTAAAAGGAGAGCATGCATTTGGTGTCTTTATTTTCTGTCCTCACCCGCCCTGCTGGTGAACAGCCCTGTCTGCTCCTTCCCCTGCTCAGGCAGACACTGATGGCATTCCAAAACACTGGTGGCATCTCCAGAACCACTGGTTTGGTGGACAGCCTGTGACAGGGGTGGGCTGGGTTGGTTCTTTGGTGTCCTGAAATAGTTTCTAGTCCAAAACACTTTCCATGCAGACAAAACTCCCCTTTCTGTTTGATGTGTTTCAGGGCTGAGGACAAAAGCTTTCTTCTGCCTAAATATATGCTTCTTTAGGATTTTTTTGATACTAGGAAGATAATTTTCTTTTTTTTTTCCCTACCCCAGAGACTGATTCTGGCCTTGGGCTTAAATGTGTTTCTTCCTGAAGAGAATGAATATTCTTTTTGGAGACCCTGGATATATTTTTGGTCTTAAGTCTAACTTTATTTACATTATTCATTCTTTCATCCTTTAGAAGGGATCTAAATTCAAATTTCTGACTATTTCAAGAGCAATCTTTTTGTAACTTAAAAACCAGAGAGAGTAACCCTGGTATTTTTGCTCTGTTTCAATGTTCAAGTCCACCTCTGGAATTTTGTCTGTGCTTTTAAGCAGACATTTAGTTCTGCTGCTCTCAGCACAATTGTGGTGACCTTTAAACCCTTTTGAATCCCCAAATTTTCCCCCTTACTGTGCTTCATCAAAAGCGTAAAACAACCCAAATCCTAAAACAAATCTAGTTTGATCTTTTAAGATGTTCAGTTCTTGATGGTTCTTATTTTCTGTTCTTTTTGCCTTGGGAGAATATCTCCCATGGTAATGTCTCTGAAGGTAGAGCAGATGAAGATCTTTGTTGTCCTGTATTGTGTGGATGGAGAACAGCTGGACCAGGAGCATGGGGGGGAGTGGAAACAGCTTTGCAGGCGGGGCCCTGGGGGTCCTGGACGTGAGTCAGCAGCGTGCCCTTGGCACACACACGGCCTGTGGGATCCTGGGATGTGCTGGGAAAGTGCTGCCAGGAGGTCGAGGGAGGTGATCTTTCCATCTGCTGAGCCCAGAGTGCTGTGTCCAGGCAGCGTCTGAGACTGGGAACACCAAAGGAGAGAATTCTTTGCAACAAAATCGAAAAACCAGGACTTCTCTTCTGCCCTATGCCACCAACACTTTGAAGATGCTCTCAAACTCCTCCCTAGTTTGCGTGTACGTGGGCGAACACAAACTTGCCGCAAAATTCGCAATTTACATGTTTGAAATCACACAGAATCGAATCTGTTCACTGTTGTAGTGAAACATAGCTGATCACAGTCAGTGAACTGTCCCTTGAGGATCAGCACCACGGCAGAGTGAGCAGAACACCAGTAAACACCTGCCTTCCCCTGCACCCATGGCACATTCCCGTCCCAGCCACGGGTGGCACCTGAGCCCTCACCCCAGGGAAGGTGGGAATCCCTGCCCACACACTCACTAACAGTTTCCCTGCATCTGAACTGCAGAGCAGCTGCATTAAGTCAACCCATGGCCTGTTGTGATTAATTTAAGAATACTTGCACAGCTACACAAATCAACTGAAAAAGCACACTATTGGAGGGATATTTTTGTTGTTGTTGTTGTTTTCAAGTGAGAAAGTGGCAGCCCAGCAGTCAATTTCCTTGACTTTCACAACGGGACATTTGTGAGCATTTCTGGCAGTTCTTGATGCCAGTCCATAAATTGTCATATTTACATGAAGATAGCCAAGGAATCTTGAACAGTAATAATAACAACGAAGTGTCGGCTCTGTGCATGCTAATAGAAGATGACTTTTAACTTCTTTGTGCATGCTAACTAAACATCAAATATCTTTATCCACTTAAAGTGACCAAAAGATGAATTTCAAACCCATAATGGCATTAAAATGCATCAGAAATGAAAAGAACATAAGGATTCATCATAGGTCAGAAAACAAAAGTGCTTTTAAACTATCAAGAGCACAGTATATGCTATCCTCATTTTTTTTCTACTTCAAGTTTCTGAAATATTTATTAAGGAATAATCTGCAGAATAATGAATATTGCTTTCTTATGGAAGTACAGAATGTATGCTATATTTCTGCTATAGCATCTTATTAAATATGGATGTTATGAGTTTCTAGTCACTTTGGGGCCAGCTACTGACTGCTCTGTGTTTTAGCAAACAGTGCTGGTTCCGTTAAGGTAAAAAACCCCAAATGAGTACTTTAGTGATAGCTTCTCATCGTTTCTTATCACTGAAAAATAAAAAAAATAAAAAAAAAAAAAGAGATCTTTTGAAGGTTTGGTGATATTAGAAAGTTACATTTCCAATAGGGTACATTTCACTGTCCAGATAAAAGATTGATTTAATTTTTGAAAATATTAAATGTTTAGGCAGAAAGGTTTATGCTACTCTTGTTAGTTAAGGCAATAATTCCTTAATAAAACAGGAGAGTGGTAAAAGAAAGTATCCAGGATGTATTCAGATAGAGTTAAAGCAGGAAAAAAAAGGGCATTACTAAATTTTGGCCAAAAAGTTGTAGGAGAAGGTACTTGAAACTCAGAGGAAAAAAAGAGAAGACACAGCATCTTTTAAGGCTGTCAGAGCTCTACTGCCTTAGCACACTATCTCATAATTCCTGCTGGGATAGGCAGAATGTGTCCCCAGTGATTGCTGGGAACCGAAATGTTCCTGCAGACGTGTCAGTAATGTCTGTCTCCCTGAAGTCATGGCTGTAGTTCTGTCTACCCAGAGCAAAGTGCAAAAAAATAGGTATTGTCTGTTTTTAATTACCTGTCGAATCACTGGGTCTGTGTTGACTGACATCTTGAAAATCTAGAATAAATGGTTTCTTTTATTTGTGATTTAGGATTTTCATAATGTTTTATTTTCTAAGTGATAAACAGCTAAAGAAAGAAAGTCACCAGCATATTACCTGGTATTTTTAAATTAGCAGAACATGCTTATAGAAACCTTTTTAATGACATAAATGATACAAGTAGATGCAGTATCTATCTGATAGATCATCACTGCCAAGATGGGGATTTTGCTCTTGATATTATAGGTTCATTTCAGATGTGTGCCAGGGTATTTTTAACTGGATAATTTTGTATCACTAAATTAGGGAAACACAATTTGAATATCTTTTTAGATCCCACTTTTTTTTAAC
The DNA here is from genome assembly GCF_965178545.1 of Coloeus monedula. NCBI lineage: Eukaryota > Metazoa > Chordata > Aves > Passeriformes > Corvidae > Coloeus > Coloeus monedula. The sequence continues at coordinate 12,955,686 of NC_138796.1, read as the reverse complement.
CAAATGCAGCTGTCTGTTACTGAAACTCTGAATTAATGGCCCTGGTTTATTTACATATACTGTGGGAACAATGTCATTTAAGGCTGATTGTGTTAAATCACTGTGTTGCTCTTGTGACAAATGCAGTTGGTTAAAGGGGGTACTTCTATCAGAACAAAGTCTTCCCTCAGTGTTATTATTCAAGGCACTACTGAAATTACCTTCATAAATATCCAGCTGTAAGGACTCGAGTATCAAGGTGTGATATATGGATAAGAACAGCTTCTGAAAATGGCTCGTAGCTGGCATCTACACTTTGCTATAAATAATGCTCTCAACTCCATTTTCCCCACAGTATTTACAGCACTAACTGGGAATTTCTGCATTTGCCACCCCTTTTAAAGAACTTTGCAGTCTCTTCTCTGTTCTTTGTATAAGCAGCACTCACAAAAAGAAGATAGGAATTCAAATGTAGTCCAACTCTTTAGTTTTCAAATAGTGTAAAAAAAAAAAAAAATCTTGATTTCTAAAAAAATAGCTCTTAGCTAAAACACACTGTCAAAGTGGAAATTAGAGAATTAATAGTCTTTATGGGGTGGGAGGTTTGCTTGTCAGTATTAAAGCCTAGAACTGGAGTGGTTCTTGTGCATCACCGAGCTGCTGAAGACGCCATAGCAAATAAGCTGATTAATTCCTACAGGAAAGTTTTACATGGAGGTTTTTGAAACAAGAATTAACAATATTTTATGAAATTTCAGAGGCAGGAAGGATAAACTTGCCTATTCAGAATTAGAACATATGGATAAATTCTGTTTATTTCATCCTTTAGTAATTCTGACTCTTGCTCACATTTCTTTTTTTTCCCCCCCATCACACTTCCTGAGTTCATTTCCCAGGAGGAAACCTTCTCCTTGGTAGCTTGCAAGTTCCTTTAATGTTTCCAATACTTCAGTAGTACTTTCTTGATAGCATTCTGTCATTTCCACTGAGTGGTGACTTTCTTCCAAACCAGCTGTGCTGCTTTTTTTTTTTCAAATTTTCCCTTCCTACCAGGAAATGCACAGTGTGTGCATCATGGAGAGAGCAAGCCAGTACTTTTTGAGGGATTTTTTTTTTTTTTTTTATGTATGAATGAAAGCTGAGGTGACAAGACCAAATTTTGAATAATTTCGATATTTTAGAAGTAAATCTGAATTTAGTTTGGCTTTTGTCATATGAAGCAAAACTGTGAGATAAACTGGAGTAATTGTGCTGTGCAGTTTGTTTCTTGCTGTAGAAATTTAGCTCCAGCCCTCTGAGAAGTGTGACTCCCAGGGTGTTTTTGTTACCTGCAGCTTTGTAGAAGTGCTGGAGTTGATCAGGCAAACTCTGGAGTCAGTGACAAACAGAAATCCTGCTGCTGTTGCAGCTGGGTCACTGCAGAATCAGGAGGTGAAAACAGGCTGGAGATGATTTGACAGTCAAGTAAATGAATAATAAAATAAAAAGGGTATCTGCTTGTCTTTGGTATAGGAGAGATCGAATGGGGGATTATCTAACAGTATTTGCTGACCTAAGAAATTGTGATTTAGTTAAAAACAAGGTTTTACACATGGATTCTACTTTGTATTGCAGCAAAATTATGCTAGAAGGATATGTCCTGGAAATGAATACTTTTTCCTGATTCACCTTGGTAACAGACTTGAAATGCACTGCCACCTTTTTTGTTAAACTGGCAAAGTTTACCTTGAGCTACAGAGCTGGGTATAAATATAAGCAGTGCTGAATGAAGGAGCTTTTGAAATATTTGTGATGTCCTTATTTAAACCATCATATACATAATGTTTATGTACTGTATCAGAGTTTACCATTCTGGGAGCTTCTGGACAGTTTATAAATCTGTAGCAGTTTAATAAGAGTTTATAAATCACAGTAGCATCTCACACTGTCAGATTTTAGCTGATACTGTGACCTGTCCCTGTGCATCAAACCCATCCCTTGCATTGCTCTGTATTTGGCTGTTGAGAAGTGGGGGTAAAAGAAAGATTGCTTGAAGTCATTTTGAGGCACTTGATGATTTTGGTTGTTGGGCTGTTTTTCTTCTTTCGTTTGCTTTTTTTGAAATAAGCACTAATAGGATGATGGGTGGCTTTGTGTTTACCTTTGTCATAAAGCCTTAACATGAATATAAGTGTCATGTTTGTTCTGAAGGACTATAAATGGTTTACTGAACTCCCTGTGTCTTGCTTTTTGTAATAGTTCTGTGTTCATGTTTAAGGTCATTTAGAGTATTTTTTTCAAATTATAAAAATCTTCCTTTCTAATGCTTCCTAAAAAGTGTGTGTGAATTGATACCACACAGTACTTTGTTATATAACATTACCAAGATTACAGTTACTTGATAAAATATCACTGAGAAGTTGATTTCTTGAGTAATGAATTTTCTAAGGAAGAAATTTGTAGCCAGAGAAAACAGTTTTTGAAGCAGAGTTCTTAAATTAGTGATAGATTATTTAATTGCTGAGGATGTCACTTGTTGACTAAATATGCTTTCTGTATGTTGAAAAGAATGGCTCATTTTCTCTGTAACACTGCTGGTTAAAGTGCAGCACTGAGAGGCTTTGGGGCGAGGTGGGAAACTGTAACCTGAGCAGAGCACTTTTGGAAAAGCAAATTTTAGTGCCTGTTTGTGTTTGCTGCTTGTCAGAGACAGTTGCTTCTGTGACTTACTGGTTCCAGTAAGTAACGGGCTTGGTTTGTAGAAATCACAGCCTCTGCTAGATTTGGAATAGCCAACAGAAGGAGTTTGGCTACAAGGGTATGGCTGGGGTAGTGATGCATCTCCTCATTCTGAGGAGGCTCACAGACTGGTTAGGGGTTCATCCCTCACTCGTGGCTGCTGCTGCCTTAAACAGGCTGAAGTTGAGCACATATTGGCCCTTTGGGTCTCACTGGACTGGTTAGGTTTAGATGGTGACCAAGTGGAAAGTTTGCAGATCAATACAATGAAATCAGACCCGAGCTGATGCCTGTGCTACTGACTCTGTGGAGAGGCTGAGAAATGAATGAGTCAGAGGTTCTGCTTTTCTCCATGTTGCTTCTCCTCATGCAGGAAACAGGAACTCTGCTGATCCTGGTAGTTCAGTTACCCAGCTCATCCTTTTTGCAATACTACACACAAATTGTTTTAACATTACTTTGTCATTCGTGTACATACACTCAGAGATACATTTTTAAAATTCTGTTGTACTGTGAAAAAATGCATAAAGCTAAATCTTAGACTGTAAGGTACAATAAGAGGCAGGCATCAGCTGTAATAGATTTTGACATCTTGTGGCATGGTTACAGGAAATCCAAATTATAAATGGGAATCAATCTATCTTTTTTGGTGGTTTTGAAAGAATCAAATTCAGTTGTGTAATGTTATTTCATTAGGCTTCCTTTTCTGTTTTCAAATAATGGTTATTTTCAAATTTCAGTTCAATTTCTCTTTCTTATGAAACAATTTGGTCTCCATACAGCTTCTGTTTTTGTCACTTATCCCTAGTGTAAAGTATAGAGAATACCTTAGTTCTTCATTTCTCCTTGTAAACAAGTAACTTTTTTTTCTGGTAAATGACTATTTGATACAAGCAAATTACTTATTTGTGTTATCCTAATTATTACAGCAGGAAATAGGCATGACTGCAAAAAAGAAAGAAGTTCTGTGTCACTTCCCCCCCAGGTCACTCTGTTTTGTTCACAAGCAGCATTTTGTCACAGCTGCTTTGTCTTTGTCCTGCATTGACACTCAGTGGTGACTGCCTTGGGGTGATGCACATCTGTCTGTGAAGGTGCAGGGTTGTGTTATGACGTGAATAAAATTCATAACACACAGAATGGCAGTGCCGATGTTATGGGAGAAAAAGCCAAACATGACACCGATGCCTAAATCTTCACCTTTGGACTCCAACTCTTTCACTCACTGCACTCCAACACCTTTCGTCTTCTTGGAAGGATCATGGAGGAACTTCTCAAACAAGTCAAATGTGATTCAGTCAGCCCTGTGAAGCAGTGACATGTAGCATCTGAAGGCTCTCAGACTTGTTCCAGTTACATATTCATACATTTTAATGCTTGTTTTAAAGTTGACTTAGCCCACATGTGGAGGAAATGTGTCAAGCGATTTCCATACGTCTGATTCCACTGATCAGAGCAGAGCTTTACAGGTTTGTCACAGATGTGCTACCCCTGCCCATTCCAAATGCTACAGAGCAGCTGTAACAAGTGAGATTGATCATTTTGACGAGGGGGGGGGGGGAAGGGTAAATAAATACAAAGAAAGAGAAGAAGGAGAACAAAAAGTTCCCAGTTGCAAAAAAAATTGCTTGGAGATTTCAGTGTTCTCTTTAGGTGAATTTTAGGTTTGAAAAATCCTGAAAGGTTTGAAAAGGTTACTTTAAGATGGCTCAGAACAACTGAGAACTGTAAGTGCATGTGTTCTGTATGAGATCAGCAGGCTTTTTTTTCCTCATGATTCAGCCACTGTTGGTGACCTCAGCCCAAAAACCTGCAAAGATGCTGCCCTGAAGTATGATGTTTCACTACTGGTTTTGCCCTTAAGGAGGGGAGTGCAGAACTGTCTGTAAGAGAAAGGTTATTGAACACCTATGGAGAAGGAATACCACTATTCAGAATGAGGAATTTTCTAAATATCATCAAGTCTTAGAAAGAGAGACAAAGGAAAAGTGATGCCTATAGCTTCGTGTACACTGAAAATGTCCAGTGGGAGAAGGGGAAGGAAAAGCGAGTAAAGTGTAGGGCCTGTCTCAATTTTCCATGAAATGATGCTGAGCATTCAGGAGAGAAAAAAACCAAAACAAAACTTCAGTGAATATTGAAGTGAGTAGAAAGAATTTCAGAGTTTAGGTACCTACTGAGATTGATATTGTGCCCGGGTGACAGGAATGGAGAAGACAACAGTTTAAATGCTGTTATGGCCTGTTGCTGTTTTACAGTGATATCCCAGAATCACTGTTTCTCCAGGAGTATCACAGCTTGTTAGCATGGGAGCAGTGAGAGGTAATGTGTGAGTAGCTAGCTGCTGTATAGTGACCATTCATTTAGAAGAAAAATGCATAGTACAAGGAGAGTAACTTTGCAAAGTGGCTCCTAGTGCCATCTAAAGTACTGACTGTTACCACTGAGTTTATATGAAACTATAAAGACAACTTTGGCCAAGTTCCTGCTGTTACAAATTGGTGTTTCTATACTTAATTCAACAAAGTGATAGCAGTTTTAGCATACAGCAAATTGGATGGAAATGTGATTCCTTTGTCTTCACGGTGCTCTATTTACATTAATAATCGTTATAACACAGTTATTGCTCAGTTCTTTTTTCCTTGCTGAAGTAAAACAAAAGCAGTCCATCTCCTTGATGTATTTTGCAGAGTAAATATAGAGTGAATCTTGCCCATAAAAGCGCTGTTGGGTTGACAGCATTGTGAAATGAAGTTCTGTGCCCAAATTAATATGGCCTATATAAAAGTACAAGTCTCTCAAATATTGTTTAGCTCATGAAGGTTAATCTGCTCAGGTCCTCTGTTTTGCAGTCCTTGTTCCATCACTTTTTAGTTGGCCTGTTGAGACTACTAATAAATGCACATTTTAAAAAATATTGCGCACGTAGATGAATCCATAAAATTAACTCCAGTGACCCCAGATAGCATGGGGTAAGGGAAACCAGACTATTTCCAAGTCAAACTTCCAAAGAATCATTTTGCATTGACAGATTTTTATTCCTTTGATTTGGGTCAGATCCCAGCTGCACCACCTAAGACTGAAGTTCTTCAGATGTTCTTTTTGCACCTCCACAGTGGATAAGTTGGGGTATAAAAATACCCCTGATGTGAAGGGAACCTTCCAGCACCAGGTAACTGATGGGGAAGGCAGAACTGCTCGGGCACCCCTCATACTGGGGAACAGTTTATCCCGTTCACCGCTTTGCTTCTGTAATGCTGTTTCTTGCAATTCATTGGAAAAGAAGTAAAACTTTGTTTTCTTACAAACCTTAGTCAGATATTTAAGCCTCAGTGATGCAGTTTTGCAATATTTTTAGTTTTTTATGAGAATCATAAGATACAATATAGTTACTTTAATTTGATTGGTGATTTTTAGCACGCTGCCCTAGTTTGTCTTGTCTATCTGCAGGCCATTGTACTTTTACCTTTCTTCTGAGAAAAGACCAGTAAACCCATTCCATTTGCTCACTGGATTGGAAAAATTACCAAAAAAGCAACAGGAAAACAAACGAAAAATAAACCCCCAAAAGCCCAAACCCAGGCAAAACAGCTCATCTTTTCTGCTGGTCAAAAAGCACACTGTAAGTACTGCTGTGAAATTCTGAGTTGAATTATAAGAGCACTTACTCTTATTCCATGTTGGGTTTGAACATAAACAAATTAGAGTTGTTAATTTTGTGAGAACTTCCATCTAGATTAGGCTTTACCTTGAACTCCCACTGTCATATTCCCTAGGACACCAGAACAATAATTTGTTGTATAAACAGTATCATTAGGGACTTGGTCTCTCTGGATACCTCCATCTGGCAGAGGAAATCTGGTTGTTAGCATATCAAAAGACCTGATGAATTTCTTCAATTTATACAGACTTAAATTAATAGAACTTTGTAAAACTTTCTACTGTTTCTATTTTTTTAACTAAAATTAGGAATTCTGTAACATTTATGAGACTGTGTTATTTTTGCTTTTAAATGTTGAGAGAAAATCTCTACTCTCCTTTTCTTTATGTACACAATTTTTTAATTTCTTAAAAACCAAAATCCCCAACTCATTTATTGTCAAGTCCCTACTTTCTTTATGAAGGTAAGTGCCCACTGGAGACAGAATGTTGCTTTCCTGCTGCAGCTAAAAACAGTCTCAGGATACCTCATGGTTGTTTTTTGTTTCTTTGCATAAAAAAACCCCATTTCTGCCAAATTATCCGTTGTCTTGAAACACCAACAAATAACACTGTGTTCAGCATGTTAAAAACTCTGGTAACGTTCTGAAACTCAAGGTGATTTGAGGTTTATTATTACTTTGTGTTATCAAAGCTTTCATAAAAGCATGGGCTTGGGGGAAAGTGTTTGTCCTTTTGGTGCCACTTTTGCTCAGTGTTACCTGGGAGGTGGAAGGAATATGAGTCCTGGGAAGCACAGGGTTAAACTGATGTGTATTTATTCCACTTTATTTTTATTGCTTCTTTTTCTCTTCTCCTTTTGTTGATTTAAGTCTCTATTTTCTTGGATTCATTTAAAAAGGATAAAACACACACACAAAAAAAATTGGTTGCTTTTGTATATGGGAAGAAGAGGCAAAGCTTAAAGTAAAAATGACTTGCCAAATATTTTATTTTCATTGAAGTATCTGAGGTTTTGTACAAGCACTTCTGTCTCAACAGAAAGTGCATATGCAAAAGTAGAATAACAAAAAGATTTATTGGCTGAAGCAATTCCCACTGTCATGTGGTACATAAGAATTAAATATTTATTCCTACTCACTGGGATAATAAAACTCTATTCAATTATGTTGCAGACACTACCAAATGGCTGTTGAGGACTCTAATAATGCTGCAAATGGTAAAATATATAGTATAAACAATACATGAGAAAACCTTATGGGAAAATATTCTCTAGCTCACAGAGTTTGCTTCTTTGTTACAATAATGATTGAGACAGATGACGAAGCCATCAGCAGTCTGTGGTGCCGAAAATGTGAATTCTAAAGGTGTTCTGCTGTTGATGAGCCCAAAAGCTGCAATGGTTTGGGGTTATGAAGGGTGGTTGTCCCTCCTGACTGTCCTAAGCCTTAAAAACTCCCAGAAATTCAAAAGAACTGTATTTCCTTTAGCCAGATTAATGTCTCCAAAAAATCTCACTTATCCCCTTTCTTCCTAAATAAAAGTAATTTGTCCTTTCACAGGGGGACTCTGCAACATGGGGGCATTTCTCAGACTCCCTGCTGGTTAAACAGGATTGCTGTGGGGTCCTGGTCCTGCTGCAGCCCGTGTGGGTCCCTGTGCTGTGCTGCTGACTGTGGTGATTGGCACAGCCTGTGTTTAGACAAGGAGAAATCTCCTGGCTTCAGCACCTTTGGCAGAACCTGCCTCCTGTCCCAAACACAAAGCAGCAGCATCTTTGTTCAGGATCTCTCCTCGTGGGTTTACAGTTCCTCTTTGACTTGTTTGCTGCAGGCATATCTTTGTTAGAAATGCTTCCCTTTATTTCTCCTGGGACTGTTCTGTGTGACTTTGCCAGCCCAGGAGCTTGGGCTGTGTCGTGACAATTTTGTAATTAGCTGCTCCTTGCACTAGCTTTGCTTTCAGAGGGAAAGGCATTCCTAACCCTTGCTTTTTCCCCTCGTGCCATATTTCTCTCCCTTATCTCTTAGAAGGTGGCGTGCACTTCTTTGCAAGCAGTTGTAACCATTAGTAATCAAAACCCAGTAGAGCACAGCATTTGTCAGAAATCCCATTGTTTCCAAACTGTTGCTGTAAATGAATCCATTCCTATGCGAGTATGATAATTTTAAAAGCATTATCAGAAGAACTGGAATTATTTTCTCATTTCCTCCCAGTAAATGGATCCATTGATCCTTAATAACTTCACAGTTATTCTGCTAATTGTCATGTTTCCATTAATGAGTTTAAAAATATTCCATCAGATTGGTAGGTGTGTGTATGCATCACTATGCCTTGAGTGCACTGAACTATTTTTAAACAGCAGTAATGAATTTTGGCTAATAGGGAAATGTTTTCATACTTCTGTTAGTCAGCAGCCTAAAGTAAATGGAGAAAATGGGAAAATATCAACAGTGCCCATCGTCTGGGCTCCATGCCAGCATTGATAACAAAATAATTAAAAGGTAATAGTGTTTAAAAACAAACTGTAAGCCTGGCCAAAGTAAAAATCAAACCCAATCAGACTAGTTCTATGCCGGGTATGCACAATATAAGCTTGTATAATGTTGTTTGCTTTTATCCTTAGGAGCTCTGAAAGAGCACTCAAATACACATTACTTCTTGTAGGACCCTGATGACTCTTAATTTTTAATTAGCGTGTAGTAGAACTGTAGTATTTCTTCTTTTTTTAACTTACTTTGTGTTAAATGAGAGTAAATTAAGGAAAATTCCCCAAGTCAGGGCTGTTTTGCCTGAAATATAGACTCTGTTCAGGATGTCGGAGTAACAAACTGCCACAAAATTTTTAATGGTATTTTTACCATGGAAATGGCTCACTTCAGCTCAGTGTTTGAGTGAGAGGAGGGTATTTCAGGGAGAGAAAAGAGACCAGGCTTAAGAGATTGAACATGACACAAGAAAAGCATTTGTCATTAATTCAGCTTAGCATTTATCTAGGAAGACTTGTAATATTTTATTATTTTGCATTAACAATGGAATGTTCTTCCCTCGGTTGGGACTGCTACTGGTAGGGAGCATTTCAGCCACCTTGTAAACTGCAGCCTCCTCAAGGCTGCAGCTCTTCCATAACAAACAAAAGCACTTCAAAACCCTTGAGATCAGAAGTGCTTACCAGATACTTTAAAGCAATCTGCCCTTAGAAAATTAGAAACGTTAGAATTCCTCAGGAACCCACTGTCTGTCAACATCTGCCTGGGTCCTCGAATGCTTTGCCAGTTGTGACCCTGAGCCTGCTAATTGTGCTGGGTTTATTTTGCTAATTATTAACGTGGAAGCTCCCCAGTGCCACCTGTGGAGAAGCTGCTCCAGAGGGCAGTAATTTGGGGTGGAGGGTCCCTTCTCAGGGTGGATGAGTAAGCCCTGATGTACACCTGTACTCCTGGCACTGCAGCCAGCACAGCCAGCTTTTGGGATTCAGGGGTTTTTTACCCTGATGTGCTGAGGTGAGAAACTTTTGTCTACTCCCTGTGTTCAACATGGGTGATGAAGATCAGGGAAAAATAGCATCCTTTTTCCATTTTTTCACCAAAAGCTCAGGCCCAGTTTCTAATACTGTGTGCAAGTAAGCCCATATTTGGACCTGCTACATAGAAAAAAACAAGCCATCTATCACAATGACTTAACCCAGCTCTAGAAAAGAGGAAGAAACTGACATTTATTCCCTGCTTTTTTGCCTTTTTGCTTTTTCCTTTTTATCCATTACAGCTCCCTCCCCCCCCCCCCCAATAACTAAATGAATGTTTAAAGGTCTTTAACAAATGTTTTCTTATTTTACTCAGGTGGGGTATTTATGATGCATTAGTCTCTTTTATGTCATTTTATTTTGGCAGCTACATTCTGAACTAATTAGCACACTAGAGAGATATCCCAATAAGAGCACATGGGCAACCAGTGGTTAAGTACTTGGTAGCACACTGCAGAGTCCACGGACTGAAATGGGAGGCTGCAGCATGTTTGCAGTCCCTGCATGGGGCATAATTGCATTTCTGAAACACTCAGCTGTTGGTGCTCTGCAGGTTTTGCTTGTGCAGCTTTGTGAGGGAAACACCAAAACCTTCTTAAATTGTTGTGAATTACAATTTTGTAGAAGTTACCCTGTGCTGGCTGCCTAATGTATATATAATGTTGTGCTTGTGCTTTGTGAAGAAAGACTGGAAGCATTTAAGCGTGTGTGTAGATATTTATATGTGTGTATGTGCACTTGCTGTGTGATTAAGATTCTGAGTTTTATCTTTAAGGCAGCTAAAATTTTTAGAGTTACGGTTTACATGATGCTGGTGTAGAGGGAAGGAATGCAACAAAACCAGTTTCAAATTTGTGCAAGAAAGCTGTTTTCTCCTAGAGCATTTTGTGTCCTGTCAAGCATTTATCTGTAGCATTACATCTGCAGTATTAGTCTTCCAAAAAGCATAAAGTTTACTGTCATACTGAAAGCTGGAGTGTCTGACCACTGTTGTAGCAACGTTAACTCACAGTCCACCTGGCTGGTAGTGGGAGATATCAGAAGCAGGACTGAAACATTTATTTTTAGTTTTCATCAGAAAGGTGTTTCAGTATGAGAGAGAATTTGTTAGTGAACCAGGCTGGAGCAGGTTCAGGGAACAGCCAAGGTGGAGGAGACCCAGAGTCCACAGCTCTTCCCCCTCGTTTGGAGTAATTAGTTTTCAAAGCTGACAAAGCTCAGCATAGGATCCCCTTTCTGCAGCTCCACTTGAATGTTTCCTTCTCCTGCCATGAATCTTCTCAAGTGTCTCCCAGGCTGTTTTCCCTCATTCCCTGAGCCGAGGCTCTGTGTGCAGCTCAGGCAGGTAGAGGTTCTGGCACATGGTGCCTCTCTGACCTTGCTGTCAGAGCTCTGAGGACACACCTGTGACTGGCCACCTGGACCCTGCACGGTGTTTGTTAACTGATGGTGCCCATGCATGAGCTAATTAAGCACTAACACAAGAGCTAATGGTGTGCTCACATGGGAACTAACTGGGGACTCAAACATGAGCTGCTTGGACACTCGTGTAAGTTCATTAGATGCTCACGCATGGATGTGGTAAACCACACGATTTATGCCCCAATACCCACGGCAATCATTTCTTTAGTTCCTCTTATTTTTCCTCAGAACTGAAATATCTCCCAAATCGGGCCTAGGCAGGAACAATGGGATCCTGGTTCTGTATATGTGTACATGAATGCTGGTTTATATCCAAGAGGACTGAACCAGAGACTGGGCGTTCTGCCTGCCAGAAGAAAGCCCAGGTTTTGGTTTGTCAGGTTTTGTCCTACCTGACAGTGGCCTGCAGGGCCTTTATCTGTGTGATGTTCACCTGTCTGCCCAAACCCCAGTGAGGAATTGATTATATACTGGTGTCATTCACTGTCAGGATGACTAAAACCAGTTCTGCTTCCATCCTTTGGAGGAATGACGGTTTTGGTTTGTCTTCATGGTTTCAAGTGAGCTGCAGCATCTGAAGTGAGAGTCTGTGAACCAGGAAATGTGCAACAATATACGAAACAGAAGCTTTTCTTTCACTTGTTCTTTGCCAATGCATAGAGGGGTTTTCAGAAGCCTTACTGGAAGAGTAGAATTATAGATTTACTAAAAAAAGTTAAATTTTAACATAGGAATTTCAGTGGCATCAGCATTCTGTCTATCCAGCTGTTTGTCTTTTAACACAAAGCAATTGCTGTTTATAGATGAATATGCATAGGAAAAGTAGCACAATCTCTCTGCAGGAAAAGTAACTCCCTTGTCTTCTTAGAAAGTCATTACTGATTTGGCAAGAGGATTTTTACTTTTTCTAGGCTCTTTGATCCAAAGATTTATATGACCGTAACCTTGAATGCCATTAGAACAGAGCACAGCCATCGCTTTACCATGTTTGAATCAGTTCAGAGATCAGTTTTTAATTGGATTAGAGACATCTGAAAGAACCTGAGCCAAATCATGGTGTATCTGAACTGCAGTATAAAAGCAAAATGAAATTCAATACGGTTTTGTTGGTAGCACTTCATTGACTGTAAGAAGCACATGAGGTGTTTGAACTTGAGGAATGAATTTAGTAAAATCTGTTCAGTAGGAACAGTCCTTTATAATCTGGGAAATATTTTAAAATCCACCATATAGTTTTTCTTTTAACTCACTGAAATGTGAGGAATTCTGCTCGCTATTCTGATCCTATACTTGAATATGCCAAGAGACTTTTTTTTTTTTTTGTGCACCTTTTAGCTATAAATCAGTGCTCTTTCATACCAGGCCTTTGATATATACTCAGTAAAAGATGCAAGGGAACAAGTTTGTCTTTATTAATCATGGTGAAAACAGAGAAGCTTTCCACCCCAGTGATGAGATTTGTGTAACGAAAAGACAGCAGGAGCCTTCGCACTCTGCAGCTTCCAACACTCTCCAGAGTCACTTCATACATCAGTGTCAACCTTGAACCGTTCTCTCCAGGGACAGTATAATTATCTTCATGAAGTGCAACTGGATGGTGTTTGTGAAGTGGTAAAAATTGAATCTCACTTTTGCAGGAATTCTCCCTGTTCTTGTGCAGTCAGCTCTCCCATTTGATAAGTAATTTGTTTCCATCTGGGCACTGTCCTGGTCAGCCAGCTCTGGGTGTCCCTGAGGCTGGGCCAGGACACTTGCAGAGGTCCCTTCCACCCTCAGCCATTGTGTGACTGATCATGCATCTCTGGGCTGTAAAGTGACTTCAAGTTGTACAGTGGCTTTGTAATATTACAGCTGCACAAAGCCAATAGAGAAAGATGCAGTGGGTTTCCATTGTTAACAGAATGCTCGTTAAGTGCTTGCAGGGTTTTTAAAGTGTGTTGATGGTGATACAGACTGTGTCAGCTGACAGCAGAGCTGGTGGTCACATTCTGCTGCTGTCTGCTGTAGGAAATGGCCAGCTGAAGGAATAGAAGTACTAAATCTAAAACTGGACACGTTTGCTATTTTGATAGTTAAATTATGCTTTTTATCACACGAGTCCATTTAGCACTGAGGTTCATTAGAGGAGGCTTCACCTTTCTTCTCCATTTCCTGAATGATGGAGATAATGGGATTGATTCTAAAGTTATTTAAGTGTTGTTATAAGTTAGAGGTCTGTCAAGTGGAGTTAATGATGTTGCATTCATGCAAGTGAAGTGAGAATCAGTAAATTGAGTATAGCAAAGAAGTGTGGTAGGCTGGGAGAGCAAAGACTGAGCAGGAGGATAAATCTTGGTAGTGAGAATGTGAAATTAAAAAAATGTATCGTGTGAAAGAAGATAACACGTGAGCCAACTCCTCTGGTTTGTTCTCACTATTCTCAGTATCTCCCTCTTGGCTAACTTCTGCTGTGCACTGCATACCACACCAGACTCGGATGTAGTTTCTAAAAATGTATTTTAAAATATTTTTGTCATTTATATAAGGGAAATTGTAACAAACCAGGCTTTCAAAACTATTGGTCTCATTTCTTTGATTATTATTTTTGCCAGTGTTTGTTCAAAATCCCGGTTGATCTACCTTTTCACAACTAGGCACATAAACCCTGAAAACACTATTTAAAATTACTTAACTTTAAAAAAGAAAAAAGGAGAAAAATCAAAATACAGTTTAAAATTATGTCTGCCCATCATTTTAATGCTTGCATTAAAAGCCAACCAGAATCAAGTCTGGTCAGGGATCAGTCAATAATGACCCCACTTCCTGAGGATCATTGCTATTATTTTGTGGTTTAGTGTCTTATCAGTTCTCCATGTTAGCAGGTTTTCTTGTTGTCCTCTCCAAGGCACCATGCTCTCCTTCATTATTTCTCCCTTCTGCTCTGCTTTTTTAGACACCTGCTAAGGCATTTCCCACTCTCACAATTAACAACTATCCTACTACTAAAAGGACAGTAAGATGCACTCACAGTGTGCAAAATAATGTTTCAACTCGTTCTGCCAACTGGGTGCATAAAAATAACTTATCTGTCTGCTTCATTGCTGAGGAAACTTGAAGCAATTTATTCTTCTTTAAACATGCTGTGCCATTTGTATGTTTCAGGTACAGTAAATCTAGCTTCATTCATCATTTTTAAATAAATGCATAAAAAGCAATAGCTACTCTTCAGTTAGTTAAAACTACCCACGAAATAAATACCGTGCAAATCTCTCGCCATTGTATCTTTTTTTTTTTTTTTTTTTTTTAATTTGGTTTAAATTTCAAATTAGCACATTGCAAATGTGTGAATTCCTTGTGTGTCTGGAGAATGGTGGTAATTTTTTTTACTTTGGAAAATGCAAGTATAGATGTTCTGTTGTGAAACTACATAACCACACATATACCTTACTAACACTGAAGTTTTTTCCCAGCTGAGAATTTCAGCTGTTTTCCCAATGTCACCACGGCAAGGGATGGTGGCAAATAACGGACTTACAGAAGACTGAATTTCTTTAAGAACTCCAGTACATAATTTGAGGCTGACTGAGGGGGGTCTGGTGACTGGGTGACAGCCTGGGTTTCCAGTGACATCCAAGAGCGTGTGGACCCGTGTCCAGTTTCTGAGGGGAAATTTAAGATTTGACATTAGCTCTAAGTCCTAGATATGGTAGAAATTCCTGAGACAGAGCCATGCTTTCAGCCCTGATGGGAGCATTCAGTGGAGCTCTTGGATTGAGTGGAATCCATCACTTCAGCACCAGCAGGGTTTGGTGTAGCAGGGGAGTTTTGCAGCTGGAATGGACAGCACTGATGGAAGGATCAACACACAGAGAGTTTGTTTAGGCAGCACAACCTTACCAAGTACTGGGGAAGAAAAAAAAGAGGCTTGGGTTCCAACTTTCCAAAATTGTTCATTTCTGAATCATTACTTGGTGGGCTGATCTCATCAGGTTTTATAATTTAACCTGTGATATTGTGGTAGGAGTTGCCCAAGGAAAACTCCAGACACTAAGCAAATGCCATTCACTTGTGGTATCATTTTCTTTGTCTTACCCTGACTCTGGAAATGAAATTAGAGCCATATCCACTAATAGAGTTTTCAAAGGAAGCAAGAGGGTGAGGCTTAGCATGGTGGCTGGTTCCCACCAAGGATAATGGCATCCCTAATGTCCTTCTCTCCTATATTAACATTTTGGGATTTTTGTATTGTCTGCTGTACCATTACATTTTCTACTTCAGCATGGTATATGTTTTAAAATAGCTAATGGGATGGAGTTATCAAAAACTCTCTTGGTAGCAGTGCATGGTAATTATTGAAAGCTTATCCAAATTACCTGCTTGGAACACATGAAGTATAAGGCACATATATTGAATAGTTTTATATTCACTTTCTAATGACCTTGCTTCCCCAGGTTTTTCCACTTAAAAAAAGAAAAAAGTACAGATTTTCAGGCAAATTGGTTTTCACGTTTGGGAATTTAGTGTGGGTGAGACAGTTTCTCTTTTACAGTATTTTTTAAAAAATTATGTCACTTATTATTTATAGAAACATGCTAAATTACTTTGCCAGGTTGTGGATAAGTGTTCTGAGTAGAAATTTATAATAAAAAGAAAAAATAAATAGCTCATTACTTGTGAGAAGAAACATTTTTTTATGATGTTAGATTAAAAGAATAATGGTTCTGTATTCCAAACAGTTTCATAAACTGTTTTACTTACTTGCAAAACATATTATGTTTTGGGTTTTTTTTTTTCCACAAGGCTTAAAAAGTCCAGCTGTGATGGAGAATGACTGCAAGGTGTCAAAAGAATACATTTTTTCCTCAAAAGGATCTTGTAGCCTGCTTGCATAACCTGTACATGAAAAAAAAAGTGATACCATGAGTTGTTTTTCTTTTTAATGATTCATTATTTAGGTAGTGCAGAGAAGAATAGTTACAAATTGTTTCAGGGGACTTCCTGTAGCTATACTGCTGTGTTCAAAGGATTTACTCAGAGTGGTTTAATTCCAATATGAAAAGTTCAGGCTCTTGTTGTCCTAACCTAGATCTCAAAAAATGGTTACTCCATGTCTCCATATATCTATATCTATATAAATAAAAGACTATTGGTTGAAAAAGTCCCATTTGTTTAATAGGAGGTTATAATAGGTACCAAACATTTGTTAACTTGGCAATATTTTCCTATTTCTACTTGTGTTGCTTGAATTTGCAAATGGCTATAATAACATTTGCAAGTAAGCTTTTGGAGACACATTTCACATTCTGTGCTTTTCAGCCTATTAAGGGGAAGAGAATAATTCCTGTCCCCAGGGAAGTGTGAGGTGTGGGAGTTCCTGCTCCACTATCTTGAAAACTGCTGGAAAAGAATCATTCTGGCTCTGGGATTTCTCAGTAGAGGACACCATACTGAGCCTCGAAACTACTGTTGTTCCACAGAAAGCACAAATTTCAGCTTAGTCAAGCAGTTAAAATCTGCTACCCCATTACTGTTCTTAGTTTTCAATGATCATTTATATAGCCAATACCCTTTATGCCAGTCATAATATAAATTGCAACAGTTGGGAGTGCAGTGACAAGAACTTCTGCTATGTGCTTCAGCTTAAAAAGAATTCTGTGACTCAGATTTCCAACTCCCATTTTTGGCCTAAAAAGTTATTTTGTAAGTGAACAAGAATATATTTCTTCTCTGTATTTTAAGAAACCAGAAAAAAACCCGAATAAATGAAACTTTTCAGGAGAACATCAAGAGGCTTTTTAGAGATTTGAAGACAGACTCTTCCTTTTCAGGATGCATTTTGTCTGTAGATATTTTTGCTTCCAGCTGCAAGGGTGTTCCAGAGCCAAATGGGGCAGGGAGGGAAGTGCAGGAGCAAGGTGGGAGCTGTTTGTCAGGGAGGCAACTTTCCCTTCACAAGTGTGGCACTTTTGTCCTTGGAGCCTGAGAAGCTTCTTGGTAGCACCTGTGAGTGATGTGCAGCCGGGCTGAGCTGTCACACCTGCTCAGGTAACGCTTTCATCCCAGTCTAGTCAGCCCAAATGCCTCCCCTGGATTCAGCAGGGCAAGGTACTTCTTTCAGAAGACAGCCTAAATTAGTGGGGAACAAGCTATTTGCCCAAAGGAAAAAGTTAACCTTGTATTTAACTGAGATATATAACATACTATATAATAACTATAATAATAATAAAGGTTATGTTGAAACGTTCAGTTTGGTGGTGACAACTTTCAGAGAGAAATATGCATGTAAAGCTGGAAAATCCTGTCCTAGACTGGTATATAAAACTGGCATGAAATCAGAAAGATTACCTCTTCAAAAAACGTTGGTGCTGTGTTGCAAGAACCATTTTTCTTTTTTCCAAAGCCTGGTAGCAATACTAGATATATAAAAGTCAAGACCTTTTTAATGGCATTTCAATGTGGTTTATGCTACATTGGCAGCAGAATTTTGCTGTTTGTTTTCTACCCTGGGGCGGGGTAAAATTTCCTCCTTCTGTACCCAGAGGGGTTTCTCCAGCAGGGTGATGCAGTTTCAGGCTTCAGGTGTGCAGGTCACTCTTTTGAGGGATTTTGTTTGGTTTTGTTGGAAAGAGCAAAGCAAGATTCTCATTTTGCTCCATTCACCAAAATCTTAACAGTGTTTAGTGTTAGAAGATACAATCTATGCATTAGACTGAAAATTGTCCTGCTTACTTGAGAATTAATTAATCTGTTCTGATACTGCCTGTAGTCCTCAGTGTTCCAACAAATGATGACAGGCCGATGTTTTCCCATTCTATTTTGCTCTTTTTTGGTTGTCAGTAATATGATCACACACTTACGTAATGAGACCCTGAGTCAGCTGGATCTTTTAAGTGGATTTAAATAGACCTCCTCTTTATCGAGCACTCCCCAAAGAAAGCTAAAAGTCTTTTTGCATATTTTAAATGACAGGTTATATTAGAATTAAAAACAGAATACTTAGGGTTTTGAACAGAAGACACTCAGAGCAAATAAGTAATAAATAAAGAGATTTATCTGCACCTGTTCTTCTGCCTGCTGTGTCCGTGGAGGCAGGTTCTAACCAACAGATCTGATTTCAGCTGGTGGCTTTGCAAGTTCCCTTTAGCCCCTGCAAGGTTCTCTGTTCTCAGAGCCCCTTCTGGCTGCCCCCTACTCATCTCTGTGTTTTTCCTGACTCTGAGCATCCAGTTCCCCTCTGTCACCTTGTGCTGACTATGCTGAACCTCCCCACTGAGCACTCCTGCTAATTCTCAAATGAAGGGCCACTCTTTCCTTTTCTGCAGGGCATTTCCACCTCATCCCACGGCTCTTTTCAGAGTAACATTGGTGGTAAACAACAACATGAAGTCTGTCACAACAGTTTTACTTCTGTGCTTTTGAAATCAAGACCTACCCTGAAAACCATATGATATTTCCATGTTAAAATGAACATCATTCTAAGATCAGTGGAGGTTCACTTCCATGGGTGTTCTCACAGCTGTAGGCTTAACTGATGTGTTCACGTCACACAGTCATATTCTCAGGAGGCTGAGATTGCCCAAGCTGGCTTCATTTTGAACTTTGCATAATGATTTGTAGCCAGGCCTTGGCTGTTTGTTATAACTGTCATATGATACTGGAAGAACTGTAATATATTTAAAATGACCTGCTTTTTGACATGTATGACCTTTAGGAGATGTAAGAAGTCCAAGGGATACATTTCAAAGGTCTTCACTTTGTTTTGTCAGATTATGTTTGGTGATGTGCTCTGCCCTGTTTCCCCCATGAGATATTTCTTTCACTGGTGGATAAAATGTTCCCCAATGCTCACTTGGTATATCAGGGTTTTTAAAGTATATTGGTTTCCTCTGGGGACAACTGTGGAACTATCAGGTGATAGTGGAAGTTGCTGTTGTAACTCACACCAGTGAGTGGATTACTTGAATGGTAACAGAAGATGGATCTAAATGGGGGAAAGAGCCAACTTTGTGTGTAATTTCACTCATCACATCCCTAATGCACATCCCATAAGTTAAACAGCTGTCACCTGGCAATATTCTTACTCAAAATAGGGAGTTCAAAAAAACCTGGCTTCTTTCTTCAGAGTATTTTTGTTTGTTTTTGTCTTTGTTTCTCAGTACTACAGACATTGGTATGGAATGAAGAAGGAATAATCTAGGTTTTCCTGTGGCTGCACAGGAGCTGGTGAATTGATTCATGGTTTCCTGGTTTCCTTCTGTCTAATCATCTTCTGCATGAAGATTCTGTTCTAGGGGTCCAGTGTGATCACACCTGGATCTGAAAACGGTTGTGTGGATTATTTGTTGCATTTCTTCACCATTTAAGAGAAACATCTGTGCTCTTGTGGAAACCATAGCTGAAGAAAATAATTCAATTTCTTTCCTCTGGTAGTAGGTTGCTCCTGCTCAGTTTTATTGCAGGGTTGTCAAAGGCCAAGGTAACCTGTTTGTTCCTGATTTGGAATGAGGAACTTTGAAAAAAGGAATTCTTGTGAGGTAGGTAGCTCCTCTGCGTGCTCCACACTGCGTTTTCCCCTTTGAAGGTAGGTTATTAGCCTGGCTGGGTTTGTGGGTCTGTTCAAATTCCTAGAACAGGAATTTTCCACACAAATGCATGATCTGCCTCATATATTTCTTAGCTTTTAACCATTTGGTTCCTCGTGTTAACAATAATAATAATTTGTAGACATTATTTTTATTTATTTCTTTTAAATTTCTGTCTGAATTGTGTCAAATTAACTCCGAATAGATCGAAAATTTTGCTCTGTACAAAACAGTTAAGGGCAGATTTTGTCACTGTGAATTTCTACAGGGGCACGAGCATAAAGAGACAATAGTAAAATTGCATGGCAGCTTCTAGCAAAGGATATCAAAGCATTGCTCAAACTTTAATGAACTAAATCTAGGTAAAACAAATGGTGAAATTAAGGAATTTTGAAACCAAACCATTTTCTAGTTGCTAGAAAGCACTGGAAAAGGAGGAGTAATAACACGTATTTTCTGTACAGCTCCTGCAACAACAGCTACTCTAGTTTGTGAATTAACTTAATATTCAACATTTTGTCATGTACATTAGGTGTTATAATGCATGAAATGAATACACAGTCACATCCCAGTAGCTGCAGTTCCCAGTAATGATCGACAATACTGCCTCTAGCTAGCTAACACCTTCCCCTATGAAACATTTTCTGCATGACCACATCCCATGGCAGCAGGCAGCAGTGGAATTTATGAACTAGCTGGAGCTATCAGTGCTAGTGAGGAAGCAATAGAGAAAGATGTACGCTTAAAAAAAAGTGTTGAGGGGGGGAGAAGGCAAAAGATAAATATCCAACCAGAAAAAAGTTGTCAATGTGTCACACAGACGCTTTAAACTAGCAGCTTAATGGCACTGCAAATTCATGTCTGGGTCCTATTTTTAAAATTTCCAGCTTTTCTTAAATATAGCTTCCAGTTGAGCCTGTTTCTTTCAGCTATAAATAGCTCAAAAGAACTGACACAGAATGAAGCTTTCAGCTTTATGCCAGGTTAGAACCATGATTTGTTTGCATGACTGGGAGTTAGGAATGTTCAGGTTCTTACCAGGTCAAGTTTTTTTTTTATGAAGCCAAGTCAATAAGTGTGATTCTCTTAGAGAAGGGGGACTCAACTTTTCTCTCAAGTTGCAGTGGCTTGACATGAGTTTTCTTTTCCCTCCTTTTCTTGCTATACAGTTATTTTTTAGCCTTTCTCCCCACACCATGCTACAAGTCATGCACCATATGAGAGAAGTAGATTACAAACGAGGTTCTTATAAATATATATATATATATATATATATGTAAAGCTACTAGGAAAAGCATAAATAATTTCTTTTTGGGCCTCTGTACCTCTGTGACTTGCACTGTGTTTGAGACTGTTTTTCTTGAAAGCACAAGTGTGGAATGAGTTGCAGTATTCTTCAGATTTGCAGAACCAAATTGAGTGGAATACACACCAGTGAGATGAAGTCAAGACTCAGCACAATCAAGAGGTGGTAGGAATATAATTCGTAATACTGTGGGCACCAACTTTGACCTGTCTTGGTCTGTTAATCTCACTCCACACTAGGTTATGCAAGGAATATAGACAGATAAATGCAGGAAAGATATAGTAAAAAAAATACTTCAGAAATTCCCAGCAGTCTTCTCTGCATTGCCCTGGTTTAAGTTTTGCATTCAACAAAAGTAACTTAGAAACAATATCCGAGTTAGAACACACTACATCTATAACATAATTGTATGGCTGCATTTTATATGTGGTGTTTTTGTGGAAAATTAGGAAAAAAGCAGAGTATTTCTGGGCCAAAATTTAGGATTGGTGTTGAATGTCTGCACCTCTCTTGCTCAAGCAGGGGTACCCTGGAGTAGGCTGCTCTTTGTAGTCTGGACAGACTGTTCCTGTGGTCCGTTGCCCTCACAGTAAAGAAATCAATGGATTTCTGGAATCTCTGGGTGCCAGCATGACCCTCTGGCAAATCAGCCACTCCTCCCAGTTTTGTATCACCAACACCCTTGTTGAGGGTCCTCTCTACCCCTCACCCAGGCTGTGTCAGCAGGAATTTGTTCATCAATGCACTCCACATCCAGGAACCTCCTGGATTGCTTGTGCATTACTACATTGTCCATAATTTTGCTTTGTAGGCACTTCCTTGCTTTCACATGGACATGCTTGAGGAGACTTCATGTAAGCTTTGTTCGGTTGATTTTGTGTTCTCTTTGCTCATCAGGCCCCTCCATAGGGCTGCTGCTACCTCTTCTCCTTCCCTTTTCTAGTTTAAAGTCCTTCTTCCAGGTCAGCCATTCTGCTGGCAAAGCAGCCTGGGCCCTCGAGCTCCCCCACTTTGAGCAGTGTCTTTTGAGAGATTGCCCTGGCACCATCCTTGGTGCCCACAGGGAAAAACAGGTGGAGCAACTGAAGCAGGTTGGAGTGGGCCAAGTGTTGGCACCTGGCAGCCCAGGTGCTTTGTGTTAAAGGATATTGGGAACGATTATCCCCGTACTCAGCACTCACTGTGCTTCTGGTTTTTAGCTCCTTGGAACTACAAAAACAGGCAACAGCTGCTGCAGAGGGTCCTCCAGGATGGTCAGGAATGCAGCATAGCTTGGGAGGAGATCCCAAAGGAACAGGGCTTGCTCAGCTTGGAGAGCAGAGTCTGAGGGAAGCAAAGAGCAGCCCCTGAGTACCTGTGAGGAGATGGAGAAGACAGAGCCTCTCTCTCCACGGAGGTATTGTGGCAAGAGGATGAGAAATGCAAGTTAAAATAAGGTAGGTTCAAAGTGGAAAAGGTTTTCCCTGGGAGTGTTTAAGCTTTAGAACAGGTTGCTTGGAGAGGCAGCTGTGGGATCTCCACTCTTGAAGGTTTCCAAAGAGCATCTGCATCCAGCCCTATGCTGTGGTCTCACAGATGACTGTGCTTAAATCAGGAGTTTCTGCTTGAAATCTCTTGAGGCCCCTTCCAGCCTGACTTATTGTGTGAGGCTGTGATTCTTGAGACCAAAATGCAACCAGTAGCTGAGAATTCCTTGTGTAGGGTAAACTGAAGTACCTTCTTGGAAACATCCCTAAACGTCCCTTCCTGAACATGATTTGACTTAATAGATGTAGTGAAGTATTCACTGGAGTTAAATCTTGACTCTGATACCTCAGATGAGTTTCTTACCCATCTCCATGTGGCTGGAATATTTTTGTCTCTTGAATTTTTTGATTGAAAGCTAAAGGGTTCAAGCATAGGGCTAAGTAAATGCCGAGAGCAGCTGAGGTGATTAAGGTACCCAGCTGGAGGTGTCAGGTTCACCTGGTTCCATGTCTCTGGTTGCTCTTTTACTTGTTATTTTGTTTATTTGAGCTCTGCTGAAAGCCTGTAGTTGAAGAGTCAGAGGTATGTGCATAAAGAAAAGTTAGGCTGGAATGGAGGTGCCATTTGTGGTACATTAGTCCCAAATGGTAGCCCTTTTCTAAATGCCAGAGTCTCCCATGCTTATGCTTTTCCCATTGTTTTTGTAGAAAAGGAGTAAAAGTAGCAGAGTTCAATGAAAGCATGTATTTGAATAACTAACTCGAAATAAGTTTCTAAAAGAACTCAGAATAGCAGTAAAGAAGTAAAAATAAGCCTTGATTGATGTTCTGGCCCACTATATTAAGATGCGTGCCTTAGCTTTGGCTAAGTCAGCCAAGTCTTAGAAAAGAAATTTCAAGTGGGTCAGGTTGTTGCTAAGTTGTGTGAATTGGAGCTAACTTTGGCTTGTCTCCTCTTAATGTGCTTGATCCAAACAGAGATAATTTAAAAAAATTATTCTGAAGTTTCATAATATCATTTAATTTCCCATCTGTACTTGTCATATAAATACAATGCCTGTCTTATTTTTATTCAAATACCAATCTATCAAAATTGCCTCTTGACAGGATTTTGACTACTACTTATAGTAATAACTAATAGTTCTTTTTTACTATTTCCCAGGGGGAAAATAGTATGTATGTGTGTGGAGGAGGGGGGGAGGATAGAAATACTGAAAATAATTTTCATTTTTACCTTTAAAATGAATCAGGAATTTTAGGTGCCTGTGAATTTTCGTATAAGGCAGCAGTCTGGAAAGGCCATTCTGGTTTGCTTTTATGGCTTGTGTTTCATTAAAGGAAGGTATAGGAGCACTTTTAAAAGTAAAGCTGAATCTGTAATTGCTATTTGCAATAAGTCTTTTCTAAAAAGATGAAAGTATTGATACACAGTGCACTCAAAGGGCTTTTAATATATTTGTTCACTAGTGATAATAGGTTAAAAAAAAGGTTGAAAAGACTGATTGCAAAACTAACAGTAAATCAATCAAATGGTTCTGGTAATACATCTCATATCCACAGTGTGTGATGCTTAGTTTATGACATCTTAAGATCTCAAAAGCTGATTTATTCTTCCAGTAATCAGTGTTCTGATCCATTATTTTTTATAATGTAGAGAGATGTCACTGTTTTTTTTCCATGAATGATTTGTATTTTAAAATTGCTCATCTGTCAATCGAGACAAAACCAAGGACTTTTTAAAACTTAGTACCTTCACTGTAGGTTTATTTCTGTGCACGGCTGCTGGTGTATATTATTATTGGTGTATATTATTATTGGTGTATATTATTATTGGTGTATATTATTATTCAGTGATATTTTTCATTGTGCTTTATAGTTGGGGATTTCTTGACAGAAAACAAAGTTTTTATTCCACTCTGATAATCATCTTACCACTCTCTATTTTGATACCCCAACACATCCAAGCTCAGAGTATATTTTGCATGAAGTTCTTAGATATTTGTAGTCGTTATCAACATTGTATCTGACTGTTAATACAAACAGCTTTGAAATCAAAAGGAGTTTTGTCATTGAACTTGATGATGTGCTTTCATCTGTTGTTTCTCAAATCAGAATTATTGATAACTCACTGAATTCAGGTACATAAGAAAAATACCCAACACAACAAAACCAAAATAAGGACATGTAAACAAAATAGTCAAAACCAAAACACTTGGGTGTACGTTGAAGGTCTATCTACCCAGTTCAGGAAGAAAGAGTTAAAATGTATGGGTTATGACTTTAAATCAGTACAAAAAGGATAATTTAGGTTTTATTAGCCTTTTGTGGGCCAGTAAATGCTAACACTGAGAGCTTCTCCTAAAATTGCCTCGTCTCTTGGCATCAGAATGTAAGCTCTGGGTATCCTGTATGGTATTACAGCTTTTTCACCTGTCAGGTGGCCTCTATTAAAGCAGAGCTGTGACCCAGGGAAAGGTTGGGAGAGGATGGCTGTGCTGTGCAGGTCACTGGGAAGGGAATGAGGTGGCTGGGAAGCTGTGGTGTGCTCCTGTGTGTCTCATGAATTATGGTCAGAGTGACTAAACCAATCCCTTCTCAAGTCATTGCCTGGCTGCAGGAGAGTTGGAAGCTGAAAATGTGGGAGTTGAGTGCTTGAAGCTTCACTGATGATAAAATGGTCGCTGGATAAAAACATTATCCTAGGAGTGCAGATGTAAACAAATGTCTAATTTTTTTTTTTTTTTTTTTTTTTTGTATTCACTCAAAACCCAGCGATGAAGACACCTTAGATCTCTCAAACGATGATAATTACAACAGATAATTGCCTAATTTTAACTTTCACTCATCTCATTCTTTTATTTTCTCCTTCACTCTGGTGTGCTTTGGTTATCTCCCTCTGCTGCCCACTCACCTAAAACACAGGTGTGGAGCCTTCTAGGGCTGCTGTAAACCCAGCTCTGGGGTTTTAGTGGTGCCTGACTGAAGGTTTTTATGTAATTTTTTCTTAATTCTGGCTACAGCGTGTGGAGTGTTGTGTGCTTCTACATGTCTATTGACCTCTATTTATTTAATTGTTCTTTGGTATTGTATAAACAGGGACAGGCTTGAAGCACTCCTCGGCTGTTTTGATGCCTAGAGTGTGCACTGTCAGTAGGGACTCTGCTTTATCAGGCGCATTCTTGTTAATGAAAAGTTTGTAAGCTGGAAACCCACCCATATTTTAAAATGCAGTTATTGCTTTGCTTTCAGTTTGGCTGCTGGCTTGATATCAAACTGAAAAAAAGCCCCAAAAAATAAATTAGTGATTGGGTTCATATGAGTGAAATGTGATTGTGATTTCTTACTGTTGTGTTCAGGTTTGCTTGGGTGTTTGCTTTTTGGGGTTTACATTTCACTAATTTGCTCCTCACATAGCAGAAAGGAGTCAGTAATGGTTTGGGTGGGATGGTTTTCTTTTGGCAGGATTAAAACAAAAAAAAAAATGGAAAAGGGTAAAGTTAACTTAATATGGAAAGCTACAAAAGTAGTGCCACAGCATTTTTTCCAGTAAGCTTGGCACTCTTTGCTGAGTTTTGCACTATACAGCCATTAGCAGGCTGGTCAATGCATTGCTTTATGAGGCAATTATTTCAGCATACTCTATTCAAAATACACATTAGAACTTAACCTTCTGAATCCTGAAGTAGCATTTTTATCACCCAACATTAGAAAAGAGTTGGAGTCAGCAATTTCCCCTTTCTTTTTATGATCTGGTATCATTAATAAAGCATTGGGCTGGTAGCTTCTTACAATTCTCCAGGATAATTTGTGACACAAAAGGTGCTGCTGTGCTACAGTTGTCTGTTGACTTATTCAATAGCAGGGGAAACATAGAAATTGTGTAAAAATAAAAATGAGTAAGGGAGGGGGAGAAAGAGCCCTTAAAACAAATGTACAACTGGTACACAGCATATTAGGCCTGCTGCTGTTGGACATGCACAAGTAGAAATGGGAAGTTAATATGGAATTTCTAATTAGGGTCACATACTAATGAACTCCCTCTTCATGTTAGTTTTATGCCGCTTCAGAAATTTTTTATCATATGCTTAAAAATTTATGGCTAGAAACATTAATGAAAATGAGGCGTGAATTGGAAATTGTGCTATTATGGAGATGAGTATGGCCATGGCCAGGCTGATTTCTAAGGAGGGATCCTTTTATTGCCATTTTTTTTGAGGAATGAGAAATGATACAAGTAAAATTAATGACTAGACATATTCTTTGCCCTGGCTTGGCTGGCATTATTATATTTAAAGTTATAAAAGCTGGATTTAATAAAATTTTGAATTAATTATAAGGGG
The DNA here is from genome assembly GCF_965178545.1 of Coloeus monedula. NCBI lineage: Eukaryota > Metazoa > Chordata > Aves > Passeriformes > Corvidae > Coloeus > Coloeus monedula. The sequence goes on along the minus strand of NC_138796.1, from coordinate 12,928,711 downwards.
AATTTTAATCATAATTGCCAGTCTTCTATAAGAAATAAAACTGTAAATCAGCAGAAGGGCAAAATTAATACAGTGAAGTGGCTATGCTTCCATATGCCTATACATGTGTATATATTAAATATGCATTATTAAATATTAAATATATTTATTTATAATCACAGATATGCTCATACACATATAGGTATAGTGAACATTTTTATGTGACTTTGTTGCTAAAGGCTATCTCCTTTCTTTGCTGCTTGACAGCACGATTGCTCTTAAGTTCTATGGATGAATGTTTGGGTATAAATTTTCCAGAAGTGGCATTTTTGTCTGTGGTATCTTGTAAAAATCAATTGTGCTCGCTATTTAAAATGTCAAACCTCCAAACACTACCTGTTGTATTGTTTCCTTTGGTCCCACTAAAATTATCATGCAATCTTGTATAAAATATATTGAAAACATCTGGTAGTCTGTCTCATTGGAATTGCCTTTGGAAATAGTCTAGTAACTTTTGACAGCTTGGCTTTACAAGGATATTGATTTTGCTGTGGCTTTATCATGGAAAACTGATGAATGGTCAAAACCTGAAAGTGATATAAAACCTGGTTTATAGTTTTTATATGAATCCGTGTAATAAAATAAAGTAGGTTTATAAAACATAGTAAGGTATGCCCTTGTGAAAACATTAGAGTTAAAAAAGAATTTTGCAGCATTTGTGTGTTGTGGATTACTCAGGCTGGGGACACCAGAAACATTTCTAGGCTTGTAAGGGATGGACAAAGGAAGGAATGTGCTTGTTGAAAACAATACCATATGTTGCTAATAATTACATGATATGTGTGAGAAGATAAGCTTGCATGGAGTACTGCTTTTGGATTTTAAACATTTCCTTCTGAAATAGACTATTAATACTGAACAGGAACCAATGTGGGAAAATATTGTTTCCTCAGTCCAATAACACGGAGAAGTAGGCAGCAGAAACACAACTAACTGATGGGGCATGTAACATGGGAAGCAGGAACTGCAATCTGGACAAGAAATACCTTTTTTGTAGACCAGAGGAACTGAACAGGAAGAATTAGAAACAACACTGGCCATCTGTATTGCACCAGCTGCAACAAAAGAAAGTAAGGAAAATATAGGAAACTAAATTGATTTCTTTCTGGAGGAAGTAATTACTTCACTGGTCAATTAAATATAAACACAATGATAAGGTGTTGAAGTAGATAACCTTGTGTCAGTGTTCTGCAGAACAGTGAATTCTGTGTATACAGAATCCCCTGAGGGCTGGAGCTACACGTTCATCTACAGTCCAGCTGGGTCCTGTTCTGCAAGGATGGGGGAGAGAGATGGTGAGGCGGTCTTTCTGGATCTCAGTAAGAGAGGTCTGAAAAGAAATGGCTTAATAAAATGGCTGGTTTCATAAGAGAGAATGAAAAGAGGAGTAGCAATGGGGAGTAAATCCAGCTTCCTTTCCCATGTAGGGTGGGGACCCTACACTGGTGTAGGATTGGATGAATGCTGGATGGGACTTCCCCAAGGTGTTACACAGACCGTGGATGTGGAGGAAGTTTCCTCCTTTTTTGGGTCGCTTTCTTTTGCATCGTTTTCTGACGACCCCCAGCTGTCTGAAGGGTGTTTGCAGGAGAGGTTCCTCCCGGGCTGCAGGGGAGAGGCAAGGCCAGGTAGGCGGCTCCTGGCGAGAGCAGCCCACAGGCTCCCTGAGTCACGGCTGGGCCAGGCTGTGCTGCAGCTTGGGGACTGCCCAGCACAGCCCAGGCTCATCACAGGTGAGCCTGTTCAGGTGAGCATTTCCCTGGCTCACCAATGCTTGGGTGTGCAGGGATCACCGAGCTGGGATTAGACAAGTAAAGGCAAACAGCCTTGGACACCTCTCCTCCAGAGCTGGATCGATGCAGTGAAATGAGAGCAATCACCAGGCTGCTTCTGACAATTCAGCCAGTGCTGACCAATTGCTACTGCTGCAGAACAGATGTCGTGCCCCTTAATATATGTCCCAGTGCAATTTGTTATAGGAAAAAAAAAAAAAAGGAAAAATGAAAACCAAAATTTGCGTGGCCTGGATTAGTGAAACCTGAATTGAAACTGGCACCTATGGATTTCATTTTAAAAAAGCTTTTGTATAGTTTTTTAAATGATCTTTCATTGTGCAAAAAAGAAGCTATGTCAACTTCAGCTAGGAAACCTTGAGGAAAGGGAAGGTTGTCCCAGAGATCCATGTCCAGGCTTGGGTGTTGTGCTTGAGGAATGCAGGCCCAGTTGAGAGAACTCAGGGCAGCACGGTGAGGGTGAGCAAAGCATATCCTGCAAAATGTGATGTGAGGAAAGACTGAATCAGACATTGTCTCCTTGCTTTCCCCAATCGCTCATTAATTTTTTCATCTTTCCCATCTCTCATCTCTTTGAGCAGAGAAATTATTTCCTGTTCCATGCTCCCTTTTATGAGCACTTTTAGTTGGCCCTGCTGCTTCTGATGTGCATTTTCATAAAGCAAGGGTAGAGCAAGGAAGGACTTGTTGAAGGTTGCCAATGGAACTCAAGTCTTCAGAGTTTGATTAGTGGAGTTATGACGAAACCATTCTTCTTCCATAAGAATATAAGAGAAGACATAAACTGTAAATGGTGGGGGGAAGAAGGAAGTTTCCTTACTCCAAGTAAAAGGTCAATCTTCATTCTTGGAAGAGTGACAAGTAGAATTGTTCAACAGGTACAATTGTAAATGGAAAAAGGAACAGGACATGAATTCCCTTGCAAACTCCTCTTTCCTTCTGTTGCTGTTTTTCACTCTGAGCACTCACATGGGTGCAGCTATGGTTTATTAAATCAGGAAAGGTAATTGAAACTCACAAATGTGTAGGATTGGTTTGAGCCGTTTGTGTGAGCTCCAGTCTCCAGGTATGGTGTGTGCCTTGGATCCCAGCCCTCATTCCCTTTGCCTTATGAGGAAGCTGCAGTTTTTGTGACAGCCACTTGCAGAAGCCCTGCACTCCACCCTTCTTGGGAAGTCTAATAGTGCTTTGATAGTGCTTTAACAGCATCCGGTGTTGTGGTGGCTAAGTCCACTTTACACCCCTCAAGTTGCCTTAAAAGTGGCCTCTCCTTCAACACGGTGCCGGGTTCCGTGGGGGAGTTGGGACCAGTGTCTCTGTAAGGGTCTCAAACAAAGCTGTTAAGGATCGTGGCAAGATTATTGAAAGGTCGAATCACTCGAGAATACCTGAAACTGGAAATGTTCATTCTCCCTTTGCCAGTTTCCCTTTTGCATCCCCACTTTTCAAAAAAAGAAGGTAGGTATGGGGTATAGGAAGGGTAAGGGTTATTTGGGTGGGGAAACCATGAGGGAAGGTCAGAGGGGTTGAGGGGGATTTTAAACTGAACCAGTCTGGAGGGGTTGCAAATTAGATGTTCCCGTGGCTCGTCACTTTGCATCGACGTTGCCTCCAGGTGGCACTGGTCTTGTCTTTGGCTGATTCAGCGTCAGGGTTATCTGTGTTTTTTCTCATGTTCTCAGGAGCTGTTGTCGGTGGTCCAAGGTAGGGTTTGAAGTGTAAAACTTGCACTTGGTTACAGGAGCAGGCAAACCATTGCTATAATTGTCTTGCACTTTATAGCTTTGTGGGCACATTACCTTTACCTGACAAGGAATTCTGGCAATTGGGTTGCTTCATCTTAAAAGCCCTGATTGTGAGGAAAAGAGAAAAATAAACCTGCAAGGGTAAAATATTTGAAATTTGATAGCAAAGTAAAACGAAGCATTGGGATTTGTAGAAAAGTGACATGTACAAGTAGTTTGTGCTGTGGCTTTATTTATTATGAACCAAAAGTACTGGATACTTGCCAAACAGAAGAAAAATGTGTATCCTGAAAGATATTGAAAGAGAAATATTAATAAAGTCTGGTGTATAATACAGTTGAAAATAATGGAATGCTGAAGGAGTATTGCAACTTGATTTTTGAGAAGATTGTTAGAAAAGAAAAAAATTTCTATTATGTTTTTATTAATCATTTCATACTCATTTTAATTAGAAATGCCATAATTCAATAGGCCAAATATATTTTATTAAGCAAACTTGATCCTGACTTAGGAAGTACAGTAGCTGTATAACTATTAACCATATGTTTTTTTAAGAAAAAATAAGATGTTGCCTGATATGTCTCATGAATTTTGTTTTATCTTCTATTTGGCTTTTGGGTGAATGTTTCTTCTCAGCGTTTTAGAGCTAAGGTTGTTTGTAACTCAAAAGCATGTGATAACTGTGATGAACATGGTGAAGTGTGTTGGGTTTGAGTTTGGAATTGCCAGTGGGAAGCATCCACTGACTCCTCTCTGCTCGGAGGGAATGTGGAGGAGGAGATCACGATGTGGATGCCAGGGGAGGGAATGTCAATTTACCTTTGCAAAAATGAGCTAACAGAATTGAGGCAGGGCATTCTCATTCCAAACCGTGAGAATTACCCTTCTTTTAATTAATGCTGTTACAGTATTGTTGGCATTAACCGATTTTTCAAAAATACTTTCGTAATTGAACTTGATTTCTTACGTTGCTTCTACCCCTCTATGCTCCATTAAGACATTTTTGCTCATAATTCCAACAAAACACTTTTAGGCTTTAGGAATCTCAGCCACCTATAAATGCTGCAATGAAAAGCTGAAGAAAGTTGATGTGAGAACATTACAGCACATCACTTGATGAGGTAACTTAATAGGATTGCTACTAGCAAGCTTCTTCTTAATGGCTTTTACAAACTATGGTTTATTATATCAAACTGCTGCTATAAGAAGTAAGGAATTAAAGAGAATGAATTAGACATAAAGGGGAAAAGAAAAAACTTACACAACTTATCGCCCATCTGAGGTTTATTTTGCGTGTTTTAATTTTGTTAGGATAAATAATTGCAATTTTTAAAATTGTATATGTTTGTAGCATAAAAGTATAATAAAAAAAACAAATAGTGTAACTTTAAAACAGTCATCAGCTGTAAATGAAGTCGTTAGTCAACCCATCTCACTACATAACTGCTGCTATTTGGCATTTTGTAAACTACAAAGCTGTGCTGCAGCTTTGATGTTCCCCGAAGCAGAAAGGAGCTGGGAGGGCAGCCTGCCCAGGTGAGGCCGTGCTTTGTGAGCATCAGCAGCAAATCAAGGCGTGGATGTGGTGTGGTCCAAGCCCACTGTTGCTGCTCTTAAAAAGATGAATGGCCCAGCTCCTGCTCACTTAATTGTGCTTTTCAGAGGCACAGAGATGTTGCAGTTTTGATTCTGCAGCATGAGTCATCAGGGCTGGGCACAAGTGAAAACACCCTGAGACATCCTGGTATTTTCCTTTAGTGTAAGTTCATTTTTTCTCAGTTATTGTCTTAGCATTTGACAGATCTGTAGGATGGGAAAGTTGCACTTTTCATACCCAAGCCAGACTGTGGAGAAGAGTGAGGAGTTGGGAGCTCTAAGGAAGCATCAGTATCACTTGACCCAGTTGAGATTATGCAGTCCCCAGACCCTAAACTGTATTTTTTCCCTAAGTTATGTGGCTGTAAAATAACAAAGGTATTTAGTGAGTTAACCTGGTTTAAGTAGTTATGATTTCCATTATCTGAAAACTAGTGTGTTAAAATGCGTTTCATTATTTTTTTAATGAATATATTTGAAATCAAAATGATTTCTTACCTAGACTGCTCATTTATTATTGCACTCTTTTTTTAGCACCTAACACATGCACAAGTACCTAGATTTATGCATATATAGCAGTCAGATGAAAATGCACAGAAAAAAATGTTGAAATAGAGCAGTTTGTTGGCTGAACAAATGTGCTTGAGTGGAACATACAAAGGATGTTTTAAGTGTATGCTGGTCTATCTCACTACAAGCTTAAAGACACCACATACTGAGTTACTCGTTCTTTTATAATTCAAAGTCAAGCCACTGTAGTGCACCGATAGATTTTTTAGGCTCATATTAAATAATGAATTTTCACAGTACATGCCATAAAGTGAATTGACAGGTTTTGTGAGTGATTGGACTGTAAATCTGAAATGAGACTTACTTCGTCACAGTTTCACTTCTTCCCACCAACTGTTCAGATGCCTCAGGTGCCAGAAAGGATTAGAAAACCCTGTGAGAAGGGATGGCAGTTCTGTTGAGGATGGGGAAAATGCAATGCTATTTTTTTGCTTTTAACTGAACACGGTGAGCACAGTATGAAGCTTTACATTTTACAGTCTTAGCCAGGGCCATAAGATGATTCTATTACAATGCATCACTTACCTTTATGTTTATAATCAGGGCTAATGCTATAAAGTCACATCCTGCAGGTGTTTAACCCTGTTTTCAAGCATTGGTTTTTGTTATACTTTGTGATATGAAACATAAGCAAGTTGTGCACAGTGAGAGAAAAGAATTTAAAGTAGTGGCATAACCTTAAAATTACTTTTTCTTGACTCTCTGATAGTAGTACAATTCTACAATAATACAGTCATGTTTTGAAAAATCCTTCCTTTGTTAGCCATAAAATGAGTTTATGTTCCCAAAGGCATTGCAGGGAACGCTGTCATTAAGTGGAAGTGCACAGGAGGAGGCAGCTGACAGTGGCTCTTTGAACCATGTAATCCTGGGACATAAAGAGGTTGCTGTGCTTTGGCTAATAACAGAAACTGCCACTGGCTTTATTAGGGCTCCATTTTGCCCCCAAAGTTTAAGTTTTCTTAACAAAGTTTTGTTGTGCTGAAAGAACTCGGAGCAAGCCAGCCTTTGTCATAAACTGAACATCAGCTCCAGGCAGAGATTCTCTGTGCAGTTAATTCCCTGTGAGTTGTTAATTTGTGAAGGTAAGGAAGACGAGTTTACTGGGATTTGGTGGATTAGCTGTAGGCTGTTTAATCTGGGTGTCCTAGCCTGAACAGGACTGACAAAATGCCTAAACCCAAGAAAGCAACATCTCACTCTTAGGAAAAAGGTGTAGGTTTAGCATTAAAATAATTCAAAATCAAACCACAACAATCAAACTTTTCATCACAGGCTCCTGATTCCACCATTGCCCACACAGACTGAGTTTTTCCTGGTGATTTTGTGGTGTCCAGGTGAATTAGGCCCTGGCTGACATGCTCTTGCCATAGACTGAGGTCAAATGGATTTTTGTGTCTGAGAACTGGAGCAGAGATGTCAGCCAAGGAAAACCACAGCAGCAAAATGTACCTGGGTGTCTCAAAGCTGGGTCCCTGTTGCATTTGGCTGGAGAACCCTTTCCCATGTTAATAAATCTGGTGCCTGCTATGTGTGCTTACACACTTCCAGAGATTTTCACTTCTCTTAAAAGTAGTGGGTGATGTTTGTACATCAAGAGATTTGTTTAATGCATTGTTACCTCTGCAAGTTAGATTACTCAGCAGCTCAGGTAGGAGGCATGGCAAAAAAATAAAAAAAAGGTTTCTATTATTTTTTTCAGATAAAGACATTTGTCTTGAGAGAAAAAGTAGGATATATGATGTATTCTAGGCATATTTTGCACATATTTGTATTTATTTTGTGTTCTAAAATAACACTTTATGAAACACCATCCTGAGTGAGGTGAACTTTCTTTTGTGAGAGCCATTAGAACTTACCCCAGAATGCTGTCATCCTGCTTGGCTAATCACCAGACAAAGCCCTGATTAAGATTAAACTCCAACAAATAGATTTTGCTTTTTCAGAAGTACATAGATCAAAAGTTAAAGCAGAGTTCTTTTGAACAAAGAACTAATAATGATTAAGAGCTACCTTTCTTCTCATGTACCTTTCAATTGATTGTGGGCCTGCCTGGCGTGATAGATTAAAATCAGTAATTTAGAAGCTGACAAAACAATGCATTACAGAAAGGAAAAGAGTCAACAGAAATGATACCAGTGATCCTGACTGTAACATTTAAAGCTTTTAGAGTGTAATACCTTTGAACTTTCTTTTCCATCTTCCCCAAAATCCCAGCCTGGCAAGCAAATTAATTGGTGTCAAGTTTTCAGCTATGGAGAGGGGAGCCTGAACCATTTCAAGAATTTAAGAACAGGAAATAAGAAGGGAAAAGATTGGACTTGATGATCTCAAAGGTCTTTTCCAAGCTAGTTGATTCTGTGAAAAGAGAAAAAGTGCAAATGTTAGGAAAGGGTGGAAAAGAGACAGATCAATGATGAACTGTGGAATCTTGCATTGTTTTCTAGATGCTACAAAAAGCTATGCTTTGGCTATACTGTGACCTTTCACCATAACTTCAGTGATTCCACTGACATCACTTATAAAGTGTTATATCACTTTCTAAAGAATAAGGAATACTTTAGTTTACAGAGGTGCCATCCTGCTTCTTCTGCTCATGAGAGAGATGGAAAGAGGTAGTACTCTCTGAGGGGATAGAGGATGATGATGTAAAAAGGTGGCTGAGATGGTCTGAACAACAACTTCACAAAGTTGTTCTGGCAGCAGCAGCAATCTGAAAGGTTGTAAGTAGAGCCAAGATGGAAAAAAACATGTTAATTGCAAAGTGGTGTGATGAAGCAAGCATTTAAGTCCTCCAGATGGATGTTAAGTGCTAGATCTTAGAAATGTTACACATAAAAAAATCTGCAAGATTTTCCATGAGCTCAAGATGATGAATCTACGGGAAGTCAAGAAAGGAGGGCCTGGAAGCTGATGGTCGATAGGAGAAATAAAGTTCTGGTTTGAACTTGAAGCTGTTGTTAGATATCCATGAGGAGATTTGACGAAGACAAGATTTAATTTCAAATGTCTACGTTAAAGAGCTGACCCCATGAGTCATATGAAAATGTCTTGGGAGGTGGTGATAAGTGGCCAAAGATAAGATCTGTAGGGAAAAGAGTGGGAAAGCAAGGACAGGTACTTCTTAGAGCCCCTAGAAAAAGCTGACAGAGATAATGAGAGAGGGCAATTACAACAGGAATTATTATCAGTTGACGGCACAGAAAGTAGGTTAGAGATTGGGTGAGCATAAGTATGAAGAGCTGGCTTTTAGCCTTGCCTTGCAAAACATTCATTAGAGAGCTTTGTCAACCATATTTCCCTAAACAGACAGATTGCTTGGGAGAACAGACTGGGGGCTGTCACAGGGAAATCCTGGGTATGCTTGTAAACTCTGCATCCAGCAAGTTAAAAGAGGTCATTTTACACAGAAATGCCAGAGAACTGTAGAACCAGAGGGGAGCAGAGCGGTGATGGAAGGGTGTAGAGAAAGGAAACTGTGTCAGAAAGTGAAAAGAGGGAATAACCTTACATGAAACAGCAGGGGCCTTAAGGATTCTGAGGAGGGAAAGGGCTTTCTTGAAACAAAGGGAATGGGGATCATTTTAAGCAGGGCACCATCCCATCGTTGGCAAAGCCTGGTTGGTGTCTCTGGGAACTGCAAAGGCTGCAAGAGTTCAGAATGAAGTCTGTGTGTCTGTCCTGCTGCTGCCCTATGCAGAGGGGCTGCGTTAACAGGGATGAGCATTTCTACTTTCTCTTTGTGGAAGAAAGCCATGATTTCTATAACCAAAAAAGGTCTGAACAGTTTTCACAAGAAAACAGTGAATGGGCAGTATGTTCTCCACCTTTATAATGAAATACAATGTTAAATAAAAATAAATAGCACAAAGCCTCTTCTCTTTAGGAGTCTGAAATGGAACTTTCTTAACTTCATACTTTCTTGTTTTAAGGAGAAAACTATTTCTTTTCCTAATGAGGTAATCTAGTGCAGTGTTTTTCATATCATGCTAATCTTATTCTTCTAGTTTTCCTTCATTCGCTTTTAATAATACTTATAAAATAGAATAATCTGTAGGTGCTAGCAAACCTGAGCCTTCAGGCTATTACAGTCACAGGGAATGTAATTATTGTAAAGAGCCAAGTTGTTGTTATACCTGATTATAGCTGGAAGAGAATGTAATTGAAATAAAATAGTTTGCAAAAAACTCTTGCATTTCTCAATACTTTTGCTATTTTTCCCATGTGTCACTTCAGTGTTTTGCATTTTTTTTATTATTATTTACTTATTTTTCTAACTAACTATTACATTTCTTGACCACCTAGCTTAGTTTGAGGCAGAATTTCTTTTGTTCCATCTGTGCTGCCCTGCTGGAATAGTTATGCATAATAATGACTTAAAGTTGATAATGGCTGAAAGTTCACATGCTATGACTTATTTCTGCCTTTTTATGTAGTTCTAAGGCAATTTTTAGGGAAAAAACTGTCCTCGTTTATGCGAAATGTTCACACCAGAGGTAACACGTTAAAATAAAATAAGTAGCAAAGTAAAATAGTCCTTAGGCAGATCTGTTTGAATCCGTGTTTGGGTTAGTTCCTTTTGCTTGTATGTTGTACATATTTTTAGTGTAAAACACCTTAACAAGCATCTTACACATGCCACATGTAGGTCTTGCAACAGGATGTTTCAAGTTCGACATCTTGACTTGTGTCCAAGGGAAGACTCCAGAATTTAACAGAAAAGAAATCCATCAGGAAACAGTAAACAAACACAAAAATGCCCCAAGAAGTTTCAAACCCACAAACTGCTGTGACTGGGAGAGTGCTCAGGGGAAGGCTTATTCCTCCTTCACCCTCCTACAAATGAGGGAATCTAAAATTAGGAGCAGTTCAGAGAGTGGAAATGTGAAAGGAGACACTTCCTTCAAAGGGAGGCATTATCTCAGTCAGTCCTCCTGTAATTATGAAATGTCTACCTGGGAGAAAAAAAAGACAGATGGAATGAAGATGTTGCCCTCAAAGTAGTATTAAAAAAAAACCCCTTAGACTAATTATTTTTGATCTGAAGCTATCTGCCTTTGTTATTTACCTGCCCAGCCTACAGTGACAGCTGTATGAATTAGTGGTAACCTAATTATCATCATTAAGCAGGTGTATCCAGTGTGGGTCTTCTTGTGTTGGATTGTTTTGTGTTTTTTTTTTTTTTTTGCTTGCAAATATCCATGACATCCAGAAGTAAAATGTAAAAGGGCAGACAACAATTAGGCATACCTAGAAAAATACCCCCAAAAAGGATATTTGGAATAATTATCTGTTTTGCATGACCAAGTCAGCACTTTTTGCAAACTTTAAGATTATAAAAGATGAAACGGGAGAGCTTACTTCAGCTTTTAAGAAAGATGTAAGCAATTTTAAACTGTACTCTTTCCCCAGGGGGAGTTTAGAAATATTTCTAATGAATTAAAGTATAATAAAAGTATTTGCCTGGATGATAACATATTTTTCCTAATAATTTCTTAATTTCTAGAGTGCTTAATTATAGCTCTCGGGGGTGTGAGGTTAAGGCAGTTATGAGACTCATGTTTGTGAAATTCTCTGTTTATTAGAGGTGAAGGGCGAGTAGATAATGCCTTTCAAAGAGTGTCCCCCCCAAATAAAACCAAAAAACCAAACGATTGAGTCTCAGGATTATCAGTGGCTGCAGTATCTGAGCAAGTGCAGGAACCCGGTGAGTCAAGAAGGTGGCTGAGTCCCTTAAGAGGTTGTGAAGTTGAAAGATAAAAATCATCTGGTTAAACATTTCCTGAAGAGGACAAGCTATAAAGTCCAAAATAAATTTCTGGGAACTGGCTCCAAGTTAGTGAAACAGTCACCAGTATAAATGGCAATGGTTTGGGCTTTCTTCTCCAATTAGAAAGACGAGACTCCACTCAAGTTAACCTTGTAAACTTGAAGGGTTATTGGTTATAAAATGAATGGTTGTGTTTTCCCCAGTTTTTTTAGTGCTGAAACTGTAATTGATGTTACCAATTTCAACTAGAAAGTACCTTTAGTCAAAGAGAAAAAATACACTGCAAAGGAATGCAAATCCCTTAAAACACTTGAAGTGTTATTTTTTTTTTCCTAGATTTTACCAATTTTTCTGCAGTACAGAGTGATGACCTCATGGTACCTTTAACTCTTTTGTTTACCTCCACAATTGAAAAGATTCTTGTATGTATTGTGATTGTTTTTACTATAATTTATTACAGGTCTACTGAGAACTTATGAAATAACGCTGGCTTTCCCACTCAATTTAGATAATAAAGCAATCACTCTCACCCCTGGAAAAAACCCCAAAAATATTATAGAAATGAAAAAGGAAGGAAAGGGTGTGGTCCTTTAAAATCTTAAGTACATGAAACCATGCAAGTCCATTAGGGGCAGGAGTGAAAGGTGGGAAGAAAATCCTTAGGAGTTTCAACTAACGAGTGCATCCAGCCAGGGCCATGGCAGAGCTTCTGAAACATCCGTGTGGCTGAGTCTGCTTGGGCTGTCCCACAACTCCATCCTTTCCTCTCTCCCTGCCTGCAGCTGCCCACATGTGCTCCAGCCTCCTCAGGGTCTGAACAAACTCCAGCCACACACCAACACGCTGCTTTTCCTCGTGCTGTCTCAGGAAATAAGCTCAAACAGACAACAGAACATCATTGAAATTGGAATTTGATAATCTGAAAGTTATAAACTGTATCCATTATAAAATGCACAAAAATACTTTCTAATTAGTTCACTCCTTAAAAAATTAAATACATATAATAGTATATGGAATTTTTGTTTGTCTGATAGACTGTTTTTGCAGCTGCAGCAAAATAATCCAATTAAGCCTTAGAATTTATTTTTTTCCTTCCCTTCCCGAGTTAGCCTACCACATTAGTAATCTGTGTGTGTACCAATTTTAGTCCTCGTTTCTGTGCAAATACAATTTTAATTGCAAATGACACATTGTTTGGTGTACATATTGATAGCTTCCCGGTGCCTTACATGCTTGGGATTTATGAAGCTTTTAATATGGTTTCTTGTTGACACTTCTAAGTCCTCAGTTTCACAGGCACCTATTAGGGACCTGGTTTATATATTTGCTTATAAATATATAATGCAACAGTATATCCTTAAAAATGAAACATAGGCTGATTTTAGACTGCTGTTTATGTCCTCTTTCTAAAAAAATAAGTGGGTGGTTTCATCCATTTATGACAATAGGAACAAATCCCAGCCGAATTCAACCGTCCTCAGTAAGAGGAGGATGTGTAAGTTAAAAAGCAAGAGAGAAGATGCAAGTGAAAGATGCTTGAAGTCCATCTCTGTCAGTGAGGACTCTTGTCAGCGTTTCTCTCCAGCCCTGATTTCCCTGTCTGCAGGGAGGCACAAGGGACATTGAGCATATGGAGAGCTGGGGTTTCATTGCTGCGGTTCTGCTTGCAGGGATGGGGCTGTGCAGCATTAGGTGATGCATTAGGTGATGCATTAGGTGATGCATTAGGTGATGCACTCAGCGCTTCCCGTTGCCATCCCATCCCTGTGGGTTTGGCTGCAGCCCAGAGCTGTGGGCACATGGGCTGGAGCTGCCATAAATCCTCTCCAGGTGCTCTGTGGCTGCGGTGGGCTTGCAGGAACGCCTCGGAATGCTGGCAGAGCAATGCTGCCTGTTCCCAGCAAACCTCCCAGGGACTAAATTAATGGATCTCATATTGTATTGATTGTGGCCAATAAGTGCCTAAATGATTTGATGCAAGGCAGAGGGATTATGAAGGGAAGAGGGGAAGAGGCATCTTGAAAGAAATATGCGGTTTAATTACAGGATGAATTTCACCAATCTACCTCCCCCTAGGAATTTAACAAATAGGCCTAAGTGCACTTAGCTGTTCTTGACATCTGTTGAAATGATATCTGCCCGTGATGAGGGAACCACGGGAATTGGTCTAAGGGTATTGTCAGGATCAGTGAGCCACAGGAAACTGCTTCTCTGTCTGCAAAATTAGACAACAGAAAAGCTTGCATTAGCAGTTTTAGGTCAAGCTGTAATGATTACAATTTCCATAACAGAATTCTGCTTTCTGATTTAATGACACCGGCTCTGTCTTTAGAATGATGCTAAGTAAATATTTAAAATGATGTTGAAACATAAGCAATGAAATATACATGTAAGCTGGAATCAAAATCAATTCCTGGGGCTGGTGTTGGTGGAAACTTGATATATGACTTTCAAGAGAAATGTCCAGGTTTATACCTTTTTTATGATGTGCTATGACACGTTATGAAACTCAGAATCTCTTAGGTAAACAATGGAGAGGGCATAAAACCCAGGGAACACAAAAGCTGGAGCTTCAGCTTAAATTCTCTAGGAAGACAAGCATGGTGAAGAATGATGTTGTGTATTTGCTCATTTTGATTACATCTATAATTCAGCAGGAAGTATGTGTTGCTTAACACTTTCTACTGCATTTTATAGTATTTATACTATACCTCTGCACCAGAGAACTTGGCAATACCTTTAAAGTCCTCAGAGACATAAGTTTCTTTGCATTATTTGAAAGCTGTGTTTTCTCGTGCTTGGAGCATTTATGTGTATGACCTCATAAATTACTTGTCATTTCCTTTGGAAAAGTAATGAACGTTTATTTGAGGAGGTAGAAACAGAAGGTGAGTGTGTGTATCCTGTTGCCTAAGCTGCCTGGGCCTCACTGCCTGCCTGTGTGTGCATTCTGACTATTCCTTTTGCCTATGCAAGAACTAAAAATCCACAAGGTTAGGCCCAGGGAGGGGATTGTTTCTTTTGTATATAATGCCTGCACTGTTCTTTTTCTGTGATTTCCGTAAAAAATTTGAAAGCAAAAATATCTGTTTCATTCGTTTTACTGTAGAAGACAAATAAGGATTTATGGCTATATGAAATGTTTGGGGTTTTACAGATAGAGTAATTGAGGATGAAATTTTAGTTTGTTTTCCTGGAAATTACTTTCAATTCACATCCATCTAAATTCCTGATGCCCTTCCTTGTTTTACTGCAAAGACTGCAGTGAGGTTAACTGGGCAAATGCACCCCAAACATAATAAATCACAGCAAAGTTAAAAATCTAGTATTCTGGGTGGGTTTTTTTTTTCCTGTTCTGTCCGTGAAAACATAAATACGTTTGCATGAGTGATCCACAAAAATATAGATGGCCCCAGAGAAAGACACACAAGGTTTGTGTTCCTGCTCTGTTTTTAAAGCCCCCTGACCCCGAGAGATCTGTGTGTCTGGGTGAGGAAGTGGGCTCAGCCTCCCCTTGTGCTCACAGAGAGTTTTATCAAGTTGAGGTTTTCTGTGGAAGCAAACCTGGAGGGATCTCTGCAGTACCAATAGGCCAAAGTGTAGCCATCATTTCTTAGAAGGGAAATTAGTTCAGAAAAGCAGAAGATTCTGTTTAAAAGTCTGATGAGGCTCCAATAGGCTTCACCAATGTCAGAACCAAAACATTTTAGTGTCTGTTTTGCCCTGCAGACTGAGCCATTTGGTGACTGTAGTAAAAAGAAAGCAGCTGATTCCCTCTTGAAAATACACCAAAAAATTAGCATGTTTTCCTGTAAGAGTGGACTTGTAGTTGTAATTTAAAAATTCATTATTAATATTCTACTTCCAAAATTTGGGATTGCTCTCCAATATCTTTTGAAATACAGTGTGATGTAAAATCCAAAATATGTGAGATATTAACAATTATTTGCACACTCAGCATAATTATTACTTGATTTTTAGGGTTGTCTTTATTTGATATCTCATTGCTAACTTTCCTGAAACAGAAAAGTTTCTGTGCTTAATGTAAATCTCCAGGTAACAGGATTAAATAGAATATTAATTTGTTTCCCTTTTCAGCTATAAATATTGTAGTGTTTTCAATAGGAATAAAATAATGTGGTTTTTTATTGTTTCCCCTCCATAAGCACCCAACACTTTAAATAGTAATATAATTAATCAGGTGGGAGGTTTTTTTTCACTTTTACATGAATATGAGCTCTCTGCCATGGTGTATCATATCTCAAAGCAACTTCAAAACCTTTGTGATGTAACATGAACTTATCTAGGCTAAAATTCTCTAGGCTAAGTTTGTTCAAATCTTGCACCCATAATTAGGCATCTAAATATAATGGCCTGATTCTTGAAAGACGTGAGGGCTTTTAGGTACAGTGATTTGCTGAGATTTGCTGTGCTTTGCATTTCTAAATCCAGGCCATATATGTAGGCAGCCTAAATATAGATTCATGAACTAATTTAAGACTTAAAGAGACTTCAAATGATTTGGCATGTAAGAGTTCATGTTATTCCTGACAGAGAAAACTGGTGATTCCAGCAGTGATCCTTGTCTGCCTGGCACTGATGGGAAAGGATTGCTCCGTGGCTTTCAAAGTGCTTTTGAAAGCTCTGTAACAGCTTGATGTTGTATTATATTATCCCTGTTTGAGGCACAAGTTCTGTCTTTTATATTCCAAATTTTCTAGGAATGTAATGGAAAATTGTTTAGGTAGAGCCCTTTCAGCGGGACTGAATTATGTATGGATAATCTGAAATGCCTGCTGTCTTCAAATCCAGGTTGTTTAAGGGAACACATTACCTGCTTTGAATAAAACTCATTTTGTATTTAACAGAGCATTTCTACCTGTCAGACAGTGTGGTTCTTTTTCTTCTTGTGTTGATGGTATTTTCAGGGCTTACAGAAAAAAAATGGTTCAGGGGTTGTTTTGCTTTTTGAATTGGAAAAAAACTCTAAAAAGATTTCATTATAAGTGGCTTTTTGTCCATAAATTTAGATTCCTCAAGACAAAACCAGGTATTTAAAAATGTGGTTTCACTGACAGAAAATCGCAGTGTAATTGTCACTGCTGATACCTTGTAGTTCTCACCAGTCCTGGCTTTGGCAACCAGAGGAGAAAGAGTGATGAAAAAAAGCAATTATTCTTCATTTAATGAGGGCATTGTGTGTGCAAACCAGTCCAGAAAGTCCAAACTCTAATTTGAATGTATTCATTAACATTCTTCACTCTTTGTCCTACTTTCAATTCTTTTTCTTATATTTAAATTTGGTGTCCTTTGTTAATTGAGGCTTCTTATAATGGAGATCAGGCTGGGATGTAGATGAATGGAAATGGAACTAAAATAGTGAACCAGCATTAACATTGCTCTTTCAAGTTTCAGGTTGGTTTAGTTTGGTTTGTGTTTGGTGATTTTTTGTTTTGGTTTTTGTGTTGTTTTTTTTCAAAATCACGTATTATTTTTATGCACATTAAAAAGTATAGACATTGATCTGGCTACATTCTGTAGCAGGCAGAGAAAAGACACATTGACAAGGAGTATTCAGAAGTACGTTATTGCCCTTTTGTGTATAGTCTGTGTTTTATTAGAAAATGATAGTAACTCTATTCTCCTCTGTAAAGAAAAAATTTCAAATATGGATAGCAATGTTTGTGACACAGGGTAACAGAAGAGTGGTGTTAAGCAAATATTGTGGTTCACTGTTTCTCCTAATGGCTCATCATTTCTTTCTCCCTCTGACTGTGAAGAGAGATTTTGCTGCACGCTTCTTTACCCTCTGAAAGAAGAGTAAGGTTTGAAAAATGATTAGAGCTATCACCATGTTAGAAAAATATTAACAATCAAGTTGTTGACATATTTCCATGTTGCACAAACCTGCTGTCAGTCTAAGCAAGGAATGATAATACTCTCAGTCATAGGAAATCTCTGCAGTTCTTTGGAAGCTCAGTGTTTTCGAGTGCAGCATTCAGCTTCCAGACTGGCTGTTACCGAGCCAACCCAAGAGTGGGATTTATTTAATTTTTTACAAGAAAATTCTTCTCAGTGATGAATTTAGTTACTTTCTTGCCCCCTGTCTTTTTTCATATGATGTGAGTCATTCATAAACACTTTGTGGTTTAGGCAGCAAGGTGGGGGCAGAAGTATCTGAAGAAAAAAAAAAAACAAAAAACCAAGAAAATGTGTAGCCAGAATGACAAATCCTTAGGCACAGCTATAAAACATACAGATCAGTAGCACAGAGCCATAAGAATATATTGACTGTGGCTCAAACTCATCAGAAGATTGATCAATCCAGCTGACTTGCATTAATTGTGAAATAGAAGGAACACCGCGATCAATGATAGGCACGAAAGTGCAGCGGTAATGATGCCACATCCAGCTAATCCAATAATGGAGAAGCTGATGGATAGCATATTGGAATTCCACTGCTCGGGCCCCTGTCACAATAAAGTATATCCTGCAATTATGGGGAAAAATGGAGCAGGCAGCAGTGGAGGCAGCCTAATCGGGCAGTGCCGCAGTCGTTTCCCTGATTAAACACCACGTTAAGTGGCACTCCAACACTGCGACTTGGCTGGGTTATAAAAAGTAATCCTTAAATTAATGCGAAGCTGTGTGTTTTAATCAAAGCAAACTATGAATATTACGATGTGTGCAAGTGAACTGTGGATGTTTGAACATTGGTCACAGGCCTCCCGCTGTTGGCCACGAGGAGTAAGGACTGTAGCAGAGTTGTGAGCCACCAGCGACCTGTGCTGAAAATCAGCTGGAGTTTAGAAAGGCTTAAAGACCTGGCGGGAAAAATAATACTTCTAACAGGCCCTTGGAGAATTCAAATTTAGTTAACTTCTGCCCGTGTTTGCCTGTGGTTACTGATTTCAGTCTGCTCAGTGCTAGGTGTCGATTGGAGGAAGAGTAGGTTTTTAGTAATAGAAGTTCAGCCAGACCTGTGGCTACAGTTAAAGGTGTGGTGATCTGCTTATTATAAAACCAACCTGAATCCTCTCAAAATCTGGCATTGGTCACATTAAGGACAGAGTCTTCCTGTTGTTATTGAAGTATTGAATTTTCTACTATTACTTTAATACTGATACTTAATTTTTATCATTACATTAATCTCTGCAAGCCTGCTCATCGTCATTTTGACTTGACTTTGCTGTTGGCTTGACTTTTTAAGACCCAGCTTTGTGTGGAGGATGTCAGGAGGCTGCAGGGTCCGTGCAGGAACCCCTCGGCAGTGGCTGTTTAAGGAAGGTGTGTCCTGCTCTCCTGCCTCTCCCTGGGGCACTGGATTCTTCGTCCTGCTGTGCTTGGAAAGGACCACTTGGAGCTGCAGAGGAGCTATGACTGGCTTTTTCCCCTTACCCTTGTCAGCAGTATTTCTCAATTGTTTATTTTTGTTGGGGGGATGAATGACTGATCTTGGAGCTGCTCAACATTCAGGGTGTCCATGGGCTGCTGTTTCTGTGGCTTTGAGCAATCACAGGGGGGAAATGGATGGCTCCCTCACCACTGAGGAGGCACCTAAACCCATCTGTGGATCATTCTGCTTTGCTTCCTGGAAATCATTGCCTGCTTTAATTCCAGTTCTGGCTGGGGATTTTTATGTTTCAACTATAGAAATTTTCCACTTTTCAGATGCAAGCTGACACATCATAGGTCTTGAAACTCTTCATTGGAACCTGGCTCTATTTCTACGTACAAATCTAGGGAGTTTTTAATGACAAAATCACTTTGCTGCTCTTGCTGGGCTATTCTTCTTTGAAGAAGCTGTTGAGGCAGAGAAGCTTGGGGACAATTATTTAAGCAAATAGCAAGCAAACAAAAAATATTCCTGTTCCTCTTAAAGTGTGCTGGTAACAACTGTTATGACAGATTAGGAGCTCTGCATGCCTTGCTGAAGCAGCTTTGATTCTGGGCATCCAGCTGGTGTGAGAAGGAATTGTTCAGCCATCTTAGCTTAATGCCCTGGTGTGGAAAGCCAGCACTTCAAGGCTGCAGCTCACGTCTTCTGTTTCCCTTTTAGTTTGGTGTAATTTTCTTAGTGTTTTTGGGAAACTATCAGCCAGTGTTTGTATGGGGCTTTTTTTCTTCTTCCTTAATGCTGATTATACCTTTGGGGACTAAAGGGACAGAAGAAACAAGACTCCTTCCATGGTTACAAAGCGAATGCAGGGATGAAATTGAGGAGATAATTTATCCTAAGGGTTCTAAGTATTCCAAAGCGTTTGTATTCAATAGAAAAATTTAATTAAATACTAGATTAATAAGTGATCAATAAGTCCTGAAATGGTTTTCAGGCTGCTTAAGTGAGCTGGCAGCGAAGACTGTATCCTTCTGTTTCTTTGCAAGTAGAAAGTAGAATTCATGCTCTTCGGGGTTTTTTCCTTTAAAAATACTGCAGTATAACCAAACTATAAGTTGACCAAGTTGTGAATGTAATACCACCATCCTGGGTGTTAACAGCATCTCTTTCTGTGAGGAATGGCCTGGTACAGTGTGTATTTTTGAAACCTATTTTTGATTGTGTGAAATGTTAACAGTTCACTTTACACCTCCCATCATCAGAGTAATAATAAAGAGGAGGCGAGTTCAGACTCTGTGATGGTAGCTAATTGCTGTGGAACAAACCCTCGCCTTCCCTGAGACTTTGTTCATTTCTTTTGGCCACTAGGGAATAATTTTAATACATGAAAACTGTATTCAACTTATGTTCCAGCAGTAAATGAGATCTACTTACTTCTTTCCAGAACAATTAATTTCAAGCCAGCCTATGTTAAAGAAAGTACTGAGCAGTGTGTTTTATAATTGCTGGAGAGCTGTACGTGCAATATTAGGATAGAAATATTGGGTTTCTTTTCAAGTTTTGAATAATCCCAGTAGATTTATAAGCTGCTATGAATAATTCTGTAAAGTCTAAGTGAAAGAGTTCCGATATTTTCCCTCCTCTCTTTGAGATTACTGTGGTTATTTGAGACAAAAAGCCAAAACACCTCAGTATTATGGAAAATGAAGACACTTTGTTCAGACTGAAGTAGTAGTAATGGATATCCTGAAGGCATTGGTTGAAACAAACTGACTCCAGCAATGGTTTTTTTATGCTTTTTTCTTTCTCTCAAGTTCTTAGATTGCCACCAGTCATCTGTGAAGTTACAACTCAGTATCTTCGTAACAGAGCAACTTATGTTAATGCTTCACTTGGCTGTCAGCAGTTTAATATCCTTTACTAGGTGTGGACAAATCCTCACAGGCCATTCCTGAATAGGGACAGGACAAGCAGGAATGGCTTGAAACTGTCAGAGGGCAGAGCTAGGTTAGATTTTAGGAAGAAATTGTTTCCTGTGGGGGTGGTGAGGCCCTGGCACAGGTTGCCCAGAGCAGCTGTGGCTGCCCCTGGATCCCCGAAAGTGTCCAAGGCCAGGTTGGATGGGGCTTGGAGCAACCTGGGATGGTGGAAGGTGCCCCTGCCCATGGCAGGGAGTGGAACTGGATGATCTTTGAGGTCCCTTCCAACCCAAACCATTCTGGGATTCCATGATTGTTTGTGGTACCTGCAATGAAGTGTCTTAAGGCCTCTGCCATACACTTTTAAAATTATTTTTTAATTAATTAATTTTTTTTTTTTTTTTTCACATATGGCTAAAATTTAGTGCATGGCCAATAGAACTGGGCAGGTCAAGAACCATACTTCTTCCATGGGAAAACAGTTGTTCCATGGAACTGCACTGACAAGGTGCTGCTGCCTCTGCTTGCCTTGCACAGTATCATTGCCTTTGCTAATTTCTGTGTTGTGCTCTTGAAATAAAACTTGTAATGCAGATGGTGACCCTGGAAGGTCTTACAAACTTGCAAGTGCTTGAAAAGGTGTTAATGCTTTTCCCCAGGAAAAGAGAGGGGAATTTTAACCTCCTCCAAAGGATTGTTTCATCTGTAATTAGCAGAAGCAGGATCATACAAATACAGAAATCGGTGAGTTAATTGCAGTAGTCTGGCAATGAGGGACTCTACTGGGATCAATTAGCATGATCTAGATATTAAAGGAAAGCAGAATGTTCCCTCTTTTTTTCCCCTCCTATGATTTGCCACATTTGTCTCTTAAATACAGACTCTTGTAAGGTAAAAAAGAAAGGGTTGGCTTTTTTTTTTCTTTTTTTTTTTTTTTTTCTTTTTTTTTTTTTTTTTTAATATTTCCAGAGCAATAAAAGTCATCATAATGATCTTCAGTTCTGCTGACATCCTGCTTGTTTCTTTTACAGCTGAGACCAAGTGGCAGGTACAGCTGGGTACCATTGGGAAGGGTTGTTGACTCGTGGTCCAACTTTTTTTGGTATTTAACAGCAGAATTGCTCTCATGTTGAAACAGGCTCTGATTCTTAAGCTCAGTACGCTCTGGTATGTATTTGTGGGGGTTTTGTACTATTTATTTGTATTGTGGGATGCCCTTAGACCTAAACATAGATGGTTAAGATATCTTTTTCCACTGGTATTGTGCATGATAATACTGTATTACAACATACATGTGGTTATATTTTACAGGGGGCAGTCACAGGGGAAGAATCTCAGCTTTTTGAAACCTGTAAATACTGGGGAATTGTGTCAAGCTTGTTGGCAATGATGCATTAATATTTGAAGTGTTCTGTGCTCTTTTTTCCATCTAACTGAAGGCATTTCTCAGCTGACCCACGCAGATGGGGGCTGCTGGAGCATGGGAGGGAGCTGGTGGGAGCTGCTGTGGGTTTGGTGCACCAGGAGTGCAGTTCTCTGAGTGCACTGAGGAGGGACTGGCTGCTCTGTAATGGGCAAGCTGAGAGTGCTCATTAGGGGAGGGAAGACAAAGCTTCAAGCTCTTGGTACTGGGCTTAAATTGACTCCAGCTCCACTAAAACACGGCACTTGATGTTCCACCTAATACCAGTTTAGTTCTTGTTGGAAGTGACAGGGTGCCAGCAGTTCATCCAGGAGAATATTTACTGCTTTTAGGAAGATTTAATCTGTGCTATCCTGAGCCAATGTGGGGTTGTTCAGCTTGGTAAGAGCTGACTACCAAGGCTCAGCAGGAAGGGAAATTTCTCACCTGTCTGGCAGTCACTATTCATATGTTCCTCTTTGCCTCTGAACACAGAGGAAAAATGGGTTTTGAAACTTGGTTATTGAGCACTACAAGGAGTAAAATGCAGTGAAAATGGTCTGCAGTATTCTTTTTCATTTTTAGAAAATAATTCCAGACATCAGAGAGGGGTTTTATATAACCTGGTAATGAAGAATATTTCTTCTCTTGTTCTCTGGGCCCAAGGCATTCCACATTACTGAAGCTGGAACATGACATGTACAAGAAGAATGTCTGAAACCTTCAAGATTTTTTTTTCTGATACCTAGATAGCTGCTGAACTTATTTTCTTCTCAAAAAGAAGTGATTATAGACATATTTCTTATATAATTAGTTCAGAACTATCAAATAAAACCAAAAAATGACTTGTCTTCCTTCCACACTCTCCCTGTGAAATGGCAGCTTTGTCTTATTTCTCATGGAGATGGATATTTAGATAATGATAGCAAAGCTATTTAAAATGCAGACAAACTCCTTCCTTGCTTGATTTTGTGTTTCTCTCAATCCATTTTCTATTATAATGCCTATGGACTTGGATATCATTCCCTTCCCACACCCCCATCCCACATTTTGCTTCTGCTATTGACTTGCTTTGAGACAGAATATTTTCCCTTTTTTTCTTTCTTTCTTGGTATGTTTGGTTTTGCAATTTTGTTTGGTTTGGTTTCGGGGGGTTTTTTTGTGTGTGTGTTTTCAGTTTCTTTTCTCCTAAAGACAGATGGTGGCAACACTGTTCTTTGTAAAGAAGCTGGTGAGGTGCAAGGCAAGGCTAGACCAGCAGTACATGGCTCTTTCCAGTGTTTCAAAGTCTCCCTTGGGTTTCCAGAGGAGCTGGTACATAAACTAGGCACACAGTTATTTCCCTTATAACTTTAACAGTAAAAATTAAATTAAAAAAAAAAAAAAAAAATCACAAATATACTAAATTTATGGCATAGTACGGATGCAGTACCTTTCCATCTTGGCTTCCATATTTAAATCCATACTTGACTTAGGAAAAATTTGTTGCAGTCTAATAACTATAAAATACTAAGAGGAAATAAAATCAATGTTGGCCCCAGCCTTAGAATGCAAACCACACACACACACACACTGTAAGATATGGTCAAATACTGCTTACTCAGGAGATTCAGCTCTAGGAATTGAGCAGCACTGAGAACCACTATAAAATATGCAGGAAATGAAAAAAATCTCTTTAATAGATGCTCACAAATCGTTGTTTTCATGAGATCAAGGTATTTTTTATTCCCTTCAGGTAAAAAGAGTTCTCATGATTGATATCTGTCAGACTTGGGCAGGTGAAAGCTGCTTGGTGGTTTTTTCCCCTTCTTTGCAGTGCTGTTAGTCCCAAGTCTCCAGGTTGCTAAATGTACACATATGAATTACAGTGTTTCAGGAATCTCAAGTGAAAGGCTTTGGGGGGAAAAAAACAACAAAACTACAAGAAGACATCTCCATGATGTATTTAAAGTCTGGCTTTATTTAGTAAAGAATGCTGTGCAGTCATTGCAATGAATTATTGCCCCTGACTAGCACGGGCAGCGTGCACTGAGTGAGAAGTGTGGCTCTCTTGCCAGTCTGCATCTGTAACCTGTCACACTGCTGCACACTTGCCAAGGTTAGAGTCTAGAAGGAGGTTTCCCATTTTTACAAGAGGGCTTTATCTTCTTCAACAATCAGACAGAGGTACAGTGAGAGCTCAGACTTGGGAAAAGGGAAAAAAAGAAAGAAATGGGGGGAAAATATCCAATTTTGTGGAAAATCTGATGTTGCAGAACAGGTTTTTGTCGCTATTTAGAATGAAGACTTTTTGTATTTATTTAGAATGGAAGTAATTTTTTTTAATTACAGTTTTAAAAGTGGAGCTATAAATAAAGACCTTTGCCATGTGGATGCTCTAGAGCCACTGAATCGCTGTGACTTGGGGTCTCCAGCTCTCTCTGTCCATTGGCAGTCGGCAGCTGCAGGTTCTGGGAACCTGAGGCAGGTGCCTGGGTTGCTTGGAAGGTTCAGCTCCCTAAAAAACCCATCACAGCAGCATCTCAGCAGCTGAAGGAGAGGGAATGAGTTTACAGAAACTCTCGGGGCGTTACTGAGCAGAGCACTCCCTGCAGAACTTCCCATTGTTGTTGATCTGGCAAATCTGATGAACAAATGTCTCTGTCAGAGGGTTTGTAACCAGCTCTGGGTGTATGTAATGATGCCTTTGAAGCTGCCTGTTTTGTCACTTAAGATTTTCCTGTCTCTGGACCCCTGGGAAGTTGGTGCTGTTTGTGATCTGTGGCCAGTTTGTCAGTGCTGCTTGGTGTTAGCAAACAGCAGCTCCTTCCCTCCTGTGTTGGACACTTGCTCCTTATTTCCAGGCTTTCAGGGCTATCCCATGGCCTTCCTAAACTTTCCTGGTTCAGAGACCTTGGTGCCATGCAAAGGCAGACAAAGGCTGCATTTTCTCTAGAGGTGCTTAGTTCCTGCAGGATTTATTTCCTAATGTTACGGGTGTTAAATACCAGGCATGCCATAGTTTAGACTAATTTGTTTAGGATGGGTGGTACAGTGTAGCTGAGCCCAGGTCATCATTCTTAAGCAAAAGAATCTTTTCGCAATGGAAATTAATTGTTGTTTGTAATTGTGTGTGCCTGTTTGAGACACATCAGGAATTTTTATCTAGCTAATGAGATACCCTTGTCTCAGAATATGCATACTGAGGTGTAAAAGGCCTGAATTCCAGTCTCTAGACGCAATTAGAAATCAAAACAATTGCTGTGATATACTGAAAAACCAGACAAGTAACCTCATGCAGAGCAGCATTGCCTACCCTTTTAATTGCTGCTTATCCTGTCTCAGTAAGTGAGGTAATTGATGTTTTACTCTCAAAATTGATCTCGGTGTTTCAGGTAGTTAGCAGACTAGAATGGCTTCTGCATCATAGCACTAAAAATCGTTTTATCTCATAAACTAATCCCAGGCTCAAAAATGTGGCACACCTGAAGGCTCCCTTGCTTAAAAAGAATGAGTTTATTTGGATCTTGGGTCCACTGAATCAGATTGTGATTCATCTGAATGACCACACAGAGCATCACAGCACTGATCCTGCTCTTTGCAATTCTCCTGTTCTCGGGTCTCCCCGAGGGCCACCTACCTCAGAGCTCTGAGGAGCTCCAAATTATTTCTGCTGGTACTTTGCTTATTCCTGTTGGAGTGGGAGGAGTTGTTTGGGGTCATTGAAAGCTGGTCAAACAGGGAGTGGGTTTCAGTTTGAGCAGCTTGACCCAACACCTCTCAGGTGATGTGCACACCCTTGCAAGTGTGGGACTCACCTCAGGGCCTTGGCTTCGCTTTGCTTCTTTGTGTATGTTAATAAAACGTTTCTGGGAGGAAAAGGGAGGACAAAAAGAAATAATGTGCAGGTCAAAATACTTTCTGTAGTATTGCACATTTATCTCATTGCAACGTTTAGTGTAGGAAGTTCTAGAAATTCAGGTGTAAAAGCAGCACAGGATTGTTACAAACGTTGGGAATGAAATGAGTGAAAAACAGTGAGTAAATGACACCTTGCTCGAGGCTACAGCTGTGGTGTATTGAACACACAGGCTGGGCCACCACACTGGCAGTGTTACCTGCATGCAAACGAAGGTGAAATGTTCCTTTTGAATGGTGTGTGCAGTTATTATATTGATCCTGTATATTATGTGATGTTGAAATGAGTCATTAATATTGTGGTTTGGTTTATACCCTCCTGTAATGGGAACACACAGACATACATGGAGGTAGAAGAGATGCTTCTCTCTCCCCCCCTTTCCATCTCTATTGTCTGTAGAGCTACAGATGAAAGTGAGAAAACTTGTAGATGGAATTCTTTGTCCTTGATGACTTTCAGTGTGGGCTAAGGTGTGGCAGAAAAGGGAAGATATATACAGTTATGTGAAGAAGAAAAGAGGTTATATTTACTGCAAAAAGAGATGATATTTAGATCTTTCTTGTTTATACAGTAAAAGATTTCTGCTTTCTCAAGGGACAGGGTTTCAGCTCCCAGTTTACTTCACCTCATCATAGCTCATCACAAAGTTTTTAGAGGTGTTGGGAGCAGCACTTTCATGCATGAGGATGGCATGCAATGTGCCATTGCAATTATTTCAAAAAGTATAGACACAATAGAGTTTTGAAGCTACAATTTCAAGCTTGTTATCGTCGAGGTCATTGAAGAACCTGACATTTCGTTTGCAAAATGAGCCTGGCTCTGCATGCAGGTGCATGCACATACGCAAGTTTTAAGTGTTTCCCTCTACTTTGCTGTTTTTAGGACAGTAAGGCCATTGCTGTGGTCTCATTAAAAGGTGAAAGAAAGTGTTTAACTTTGTCATCTGCACCTGATTGTTGCCAATGTTTGTTCATTTTCTTAACAGAAAAGTAAAGAATATTTTAAATGAGACTTACGTGTTCAAGGTAACCTTCCCACTTCTGAGTGAGAAGAATACAGTGCCCTAATGGATGCTGTTATATGACAATCTCTAAATGTCTTTCATTATTAAGTGTCAAGTTTTCTTGGGAGAATTCTTGGGAGAAATGTTTCATTGCAGCAAGCTGTAGCACTGCCACTAAAAATATATTGCTAATTAAAGTTTATTGACAGTCTCTGTAATGTGTTCCTGGAACAAGTCAAAGCACTGAGTAGTTATTGAATGCTAGGCACTGCATCTTCTATAGTTAGTTAAGGTGTTTAGGAGAGGAGATTAAGGTACTCTGCCCTTCCTTCCCTGTGTAGTTATTGGATGTGGCTGTTGTGCAGAATAAAACACTTTCCTCTCAGGATACCAATGCTGCAGATTTCAAGAAACTTTGGCTTTCTCACGAGTTTTTTCACTTGGTAGCCATGGGCAAGTGGGGAGGTCAGTTAAACACTTCCAAGGTCTGAAAGGTACATCTCCCTGGCAAGGAAAAGAATTTTGACTATTCAGAAAACAATTCCTTCAAGGGTGCAGTTCCTTAGTTGAGCGAGGGAATGCAGAGTTACTTCAGCTCTGTGTGGGGATATAAGTAAAGAAAGTGTGAACCATACCTCTGCAGTTCTAATGTGAGACACTGTCAGGGACAGGACATGCTCGCATGTGGTCACACTCAGCCCTGGTGCAGCACTACTGGATAAGAGAAATTGTATCTGTGAGTTTCACTGCTCAAACAGCATTGGCTGTGCTTTACTGGTTTTGCTTGCACTGCTTATTTAGAGTCATAGAATACGCTGGGTTGTAAGGGATCTTTAAAGGTCATCTAGTCCAAAATGAAATCTGTGATTTCTTACTGATAGCATGAACCTGGAAAACTCTTGAAAGTTATTAGGTAATGATCCTTGGGTGCACCAGAAGCATTTGCGCTGTCTTGCCACGTCTCTGGAATACTCTGAGACACAGTGAATCTATGAGCAATTTTGTAAATGCAAGGAACACGATTTATTCCTCAGACGACTGCCAGAAGACTTTTACTCTTCTTTAAATCACAAAACCTAAGCTACTCATTTCAGTAGAGTTCCTCTGCAATTCTGTTGCTGTAAGCAAGGGCAAAGTGCTGCCTTTGGGAAGTAAGATTTACAGTACAAATCAGAACCGAACCAGGTTTTTTACATGGGGTGCAAGTGAGTACCAACAGCTTTCCAAAGTGATTGGTTTGTGGCTCTGAGAGCCAAACATTCTGCCTGCTCGTACAACCTACAGTTCCACTGAGGAACATTATCAGACTTGTAAAAAACTATGTAAGTAGTTCCTTATGGCAGGTTTGGTCCTAGAGCTCATTAAATTCCTGCCTGCTCTTTCTGCTGATTCAAGCTTCTTGCGCGTACAGAAATGGCCAGAGGAGCGGTGTGATGGAGAGGGCGAGTGAACCCTGATGCAGAGCCAGGTGGGCTCGTGCTGTGAGGGTAAGAGCAGCCCCAGGGCAGGGGGGACAGACGTGATTTTCCCTCTGGGACTAATTCATTAATTGATTAAAAATCAAAGAAGACGCATTCCTGATTTTGGGTGTATTTACTGAGCATCGCACATAGGGTGTGAAATTCTCTCTCTAAACTTCATGACAGCATAATTCCTATATGTCTTGCTGTGCTTTCGGGAAATAGTGTCACCTGCAGAGTCCAGAAGTTGATAAATTAGTGAAGCAAAGGCAACCTCTGCTTCTCTCAAAAGATTCATAGCAAAAAAGCCCCTGATAAGTGTGGCAAAGGGTACAACTCTTGTGTTTGGATTTGTGATTTGTGCGTGCAAACACAGGCGCTAGCAGTGCATTTCCAGTCCAACACAGAAAGGTATCTGAGTGTCATTAATGCCTAAATTATCCCTACCATCCTATTGAAAACGTGTGTGATACTAATGACCAATTTTCATCTTGTATTCACATCCTTGAAATTCTCTCCTGAGAGCTAAAGATAAGCAGCATGTATATGTTTCATAAGTAATGAAGTTATCTACCAAAACGTCAAGTTTTAGGACAAGTGAGACATGAAAACAGACTGTCATGTTATTGCACTTCATGGTCTTCGCCTCTTTTTTGCATTCAAATTTTACTGACAAGAGTATGTATATAAAGTATGTGTCTGTATCTGTGTCTATAAAGAAACAAAACCCAAACCAAAAACAAAGGGAAAAAAATCAATAGCTTGATTAACCAACTAAATTACTCTATAATAGGATGCTGTTAATTATCAATCAGTTTAAAAACAATCCTAGAATAGAAATAGTTATTAATATTAAATATTCTAAGGTTTTCCTTTTTTCACCTGTAGATGAATAAAATAAGTTATGCAGATCAATTTACTGATGATTGATCTATGAGGTGAATACTGCAGAATGACTATTTAGTATGCTTTGGATAATTTCATATAAAGTAAACTATTTTACACATATAAATATACCGATACACACACAGAGCCTTTCTCTTTAGGACACTCTGAAGATTAATATTTTGACTGGAAAAAGGGCAGCTCTGAGGAGGGGGACAAATGAAAGTCTGGATATCTGCCAGTTTGTTGGCTTCTTGCTGACCTGGCAATATCTGGTTTCTCAGACCAGTTCCTCCTGTAATGACCTCTCCAGCCAATAATGTGGATCTGCCAGATAAAAGCTGTGTTTTGGTTTTTTTGTAATTTGTCAAGCATCGGTGGCTGAATGAACTTGACTTACTTTTATCAGCACACAAGCACAGCAAGTAGGCCTGCAGATGTTTGCTGATAGCACACAGGCCGTGTCTATAGCAGCAATTTGTAACATAACTGGCTTTGGTAATTGTCTGGAAATCCATGCCTGTCTCCAGTGATATCCTCATTGTCAGGCTGCTGTTCCCTCCTCTGCCTTGAAGTGTCTTTCTGAGTCGTTACCTGCAGCTGGAATAACTGCCACCTTAACAGGCTAGTAGTAATTTTCTAGGAAAAAAAAAAAAATCTATGTAAAGTGGAGTTTTTACTTAAACCCTGTTTTGATTTTACTATATATTCTTGGCCTACAGTTTTTAGTGTCATCTCTGTCCATGATCTTTACTTCAAATAACCTATTATGTAGCACATGTGATTTATTGCCTTGTTTGGGTAATACAGACCCTCAAAATTCAGCAGTACCTGATGCTCAGATATTAATTAGTACCTCCAATTTCTTCATTCTATGTTTACATTAGCTTTGGAGTTTATCACCTAATTGGTATTCATGTCATTATCTGCAATTTTAATTTTTTTTCTGTGTAGAGACTCTAAGGAAAGAAACCTAAAACTCTTCCCCAAAGGTACAAGATTTTACAAGAGTAAATTCTTGTAATAATAATATGCTTATGCAACGAGAATTATTTGTGCTGCCCTGGATAGGGTAATGCATGTAATATGGCAGGCTTAGTTTGGGCCTGTTTACGTTGTAAGATAACATGCTTTAGTTTTATACTGCTTGCTGTTTTAACATCACAGTATTTTTGATTACATTTTTCATAGTGTCCATTTATTCTTTGTAGTGCATTGCCTTTGCCTTCAGATTATTGCTTATAGTATTTTCTGTGCTATGCAGGGAAATGAAATAAAATGCACTGTGGCTAGTCCTTTATATATAAAAGGAGTTTATGTTCGAATACTAACTATAGATCAAGTTTCTCATGGGATTGCTCCATGCAGAGCGTACATCCAGAATTTCATCTTGAGGCTTTCCCACAAAAGTGTTTATCTGGAATGGTACCTGCAAAAGATATTTTCTTCGAGATCATTTTCCTAATTTATATTAAAGTCCTCTGTAAGGTAAGTTCCAGAGCTTTAGTGTCCAAGGGTTGGTCACAGAGTGTGTAGATCCAAATTCAAGGCAGCACTGTCCTTTCCTGCACCATACTTTTCACAAGTTCATCGCAAAGACCCACAGCTCCTAAACTGTGTTTGCAAAAACAGGGAACTAACCTGAGCACGGGGAACGCTGCAGTGCTGGCTGCTGTTGTGCCATCCTGCAGGGATTTTACTCACAGGGATGTTGGAAAAGGAAGAACTTCCAGGCTATGCTGCAGCACCACAAGTTTCCTTGAATACACTCAGGGAGCCAGAGGCAAATTTGGTCACATAGCTGTCTTTGTGACCTGCAGCATGCTTTGGGCATGCAGCTAAGGCTGTTAAAAAACAAAGAAATTGAAAATTAAAGAAAAAAAAAACCAAAACCAAAACAAGAAACCTCCCAGACCCCTCTGTTTTCCAGGTAACAGTGTTGTTCAAGCACTATAGAAAATCTTGGTGAAGAAACATCTTATCCTGAAGCTAAGAAAAGGTGAAAATTGGACTTTAAGGTTTCTCAGTTGATTAAAGGAGCCATTTTGCAAAAGGAAATAATTGCCTACAAACTGTTTTAATTTAATGTGAAAAAATATTTAAAAGTTTTCTTTTTATTTTTGGAGATTTTCTACTCTTCCTTGTCTCAATAAAATGATCCTGTTTGGAATGGGTTGCTAATTTGAGGGCAAAAAGAAAAGGAGAGGGAGAAAAGCCTATAAAACTATAGATTATTTTTTATGGATGATGAGATGGTCCCCATTTGCATTTACAGCTTTACAAGGATTGTAGCACTAGGCTCTTTTTCTTTTTTTGATGGAAATGCTTAATCTGAGCTCAATGGGCCATAATAATTGCCTGTTTCTTCCAGTAGAAATAAACCCACTTGTATGTGACACTTGAAACCTTAACTCTGCTTCGTATTACCCACGGAATTGGAGACAGTTCTTCACCCAAATATATTTATGACAGCAGCACCAGTCGATATACAACACCCAGCCATGGGCGTTGGAGAATAAATCAGTCCCTCCAGCCACTGCTGGAGCACAATAACTGATGGTGGTAATAAAACCCCAGGAAATTAAAATTCTGTGCATGCAAACACACATACCTAGCCAAGAGAAACCCGAAGCGCTCTGTTCTGGAAAGAATTTGCATATGCATAGACATATACATTCTGTGCCCCTATGTGCTAGAAACACAATGGAACATGAAGTCTAAGGGTTTTCAGCACATTATCACGTCCTTAGACTTTCCTCAACATTTGGGGGCTCTCAGGAGACATGTCCATGAAAATTTAGGCATCTTGTAGAGGAAAAGGACGATCCCAGTTACTCCTTGAGGAAGAAATACTGATGTTATGTTTGAAAGCTTCTAGATGTTGCTGTGACTTGCAAAGGCTCTGAAACCCCCATTTCCAGTTCAATTCATCCTGTATATTTATGCAATTACTGGTATTTTTAATGAGTCCTCTGTGTTTGAGCACCTTGGGCTCTAGTACGCAGCATTGTGAGCTCTTGGGATGGATGTTGTTTCTTCATTTGGGTTTTGGGGTTTCACACGTAGTACTGAGAAGCAGTTTTAGATTAATACACAATATTATTTATACATTTATGTACAAGCCCACACTCTCTCCACATATTAAATAACTTGGAGTATCATTTCTTCTGAATTCTGCGGGGCAATGAGATGATGAACGCTAATAAGTAATAAAAAGATGCTGGGGAAGTGACTGTTTCCTAATGCAATACAGCAGTGCATGGTGTGTGTCCTTGTGTTGCACAGCCTTTTTGTGTAACGTGGCAAGGAAAAAACCCAAGAATTTAATTTTTGACAGAAGACTTTTACAGTCAGATGAGTGTCTAATGAGAGAAAGCGCTGACAGATGGATTTTGCAGATAGCATGAAATGGTATGGACTGTCTCAAAGTGTCTGGTGAAATACAACTGCTACAACTGTGAAAGGATAATCTATGGTTTGATTGCAGCTGTTTAATCTATGTATGAATGAGGAGAAATACAATTTCTCAATCAGATGATGAGCACTCAGCAGTTGGGAGGTAGGTTCTGGTAAAGGCACTGTGACTGCTCAGCCTTTCTCACCTGGCTCTCAAGCTCCACAGTTCGTGTGTAGATACTGACTGTGATAATAAAACCGGGGATATTGGTGAAATTATGGTAATCAAATTTGCACTGTCCTTTTTGAGGTGGAAAAAGAAAGGCAGCAATATCAGGGGGCCTTTCGTTTACCACACATATTTAGTCATGGCAAAATATCTAGAAGATAAAAGACATTAGACCTGTTATTTTTCAACCACTGTGCTCCATTTCGAATAGCCTCAGTCCTGAAAAGGTTTTGAATCTGAAAATGTAAACCAAATACTTGGGAATGTTCTAGTGCAGCAAAAATATTCTTTTACGTTTATGCAGAGACTTTCCATAAATAACCTTCTTACCATCCTATTGTTCTCTTTTCTCAATCACGTAAGCCCTTTTATTTAAAATGACATTTAACAAACTTGGCAGCAAAAAAAAACCTTCCCATGTGGACTGTTGGTATTCCTTACCACCTGGAGTAATGCTGTTGCTCTCTCAGTCTGTCCATTCATGCAGAGATGGGTCCCATTTTCTGTTTGGTTTCCTCAGAGCCAGGGCTTGTGTGTCTCTGTGAAGAGTGGATAACTGATAAATACATTTAACAGCTATTCAGCCTTCCACCTGTTACTGTTACTTAAAGAAAACAAAACAGTCTTCCGCATTCTAGTCCTGAACTCACTGGGGAATGACACCAGCAGGTTGCACAGTATTTCCAAAGGGTCTTTTTTTGGTTTAAAATGATGGAGCCTGACAGCACAAGTGTCTTCTAAGACTGCTGTCCTATAAAGCAGCCTTTAGTTGTTTAATTTTTTCTTTTCCTTGATGGAATCCTTTAAAGAGAATGAATCTTTTAGGCATTCTTCTGTAAACTCATAATAGGTGAGAGCTTGACACAGTGACACTCAACAAACTGACCAGTCTTAAATTAAAATAAATAAATAGTTAATTGTGTATGGTTCAATCCAGAGCCATAACAAAGTAAATTTAGGATTGAGAAGCAACGTATTTAAAATTGCAGGATATGCACAAGGTTTGCTTCTAGGGTCTCTTGATCATTAATTAAATATGTTATGGCTTTCAGTTTTTCTCATTTATCTGTACAGGTTTACATATTGTAAATGCATTATTTATGTTTTCCCTTAAGTGCTCAGTACTGCCAGGATGTTTCTCTTAAACTGGCACAGATAGCAAAAAAGACATAATGAGAGAGCAAATTTGGCACTGGTGAAATGCACAGAGAGCTGCTCATGTCCAAATGAGCCTTTCCCAGATGCATTTGAATAAACTTGAACTGACAAATAGAGGGCCAGACAGGCAGATGGCATCCGTGTTTAAACTATGATTTTTTTTTTTTTTCCATTAGGGTAAATTTGGTTTGTTTATTTTTTTCCTTTTAATCTCATCCTAATAATGCCTTATCACTAAGCCTTGCTGCTTTTTTCTGGAAAGCTCCTAGTATGAAGGGTGATGAGGGAGCTGTCTAGGTGGATGTTCATTCTGAGGGAAGCCAGCTCTGAAATGGATTTTGTTGTTGTAGCTAAAACACAGCTTGGAATCAACCATTTGCTGCACCTTGAACCAAGGGAGTTGTCACCATTGGTGTGTCCTGCACATTGCCCCTGTTGTTCTTTTCCTTTTGAAGTAAACAGAGTGTCATGGGGGTGGTTGAATCAAAAAGTACTTTAAGATAGTGTTCTCACATTCATATGAGAGCTGTTTGTTTTAAAGTAAATTGATATTTTTCTTATGTTGCTTTTGCTGTCAGAGATGGAGGAGCAGTTGGATGTTTAGGTGCAGTCCGCTTATTCACTCTGCCGCTCTGTTGTTTTCTCCCACTGTTCATAAACACTTCTTTTCCATCCTAAATACAATTTTTCTGGTGTCTGAGATGTTAGGTATTTTATGTTTCAAATTACAGTAGCAGATAGCTACTAACTAAACCCAGAATTAACTATCTGCTTTATTAGTCAATTAACTATTAACTGTTAACTATCTGCTTTATTCGTCAACAACTCTTGCTCCACTCTACAAGTATTTGATACACTTTTTTGCTTGTTATCTTACATATTTCACCTTTCTTGCATTCCAAAACTCTCCTCTCCATCCCACCACCAGAAGTTAAAATCTCTAGTGTGGGGGCTTACACAGAAAACCTAAATAATAAAAAAGGCCCTGAACAGAACAACCCAAACTCACTTCTAACTTGCACTAGATGATCACTGTCGGTCCCTTCCAACTGAAATATTCTATTATATTTATTTTTAATCAAGGTGAAGAGGTTCATGTGGAATTCAGATCTGAAATTAACTCTTGAGACTTACGCAAGCAGACTTACAATGCAGACTAATATAACCTTCAAGTGACTCATAAATGGTGTAAAGTCATGAACTTTGGAAAGAGGAATCATTAGTCTGCAAGTGACAGTTGCTTCAGCTGTACTTAATTTGACTCCTTAGGGAAATTGTAATTACACCTGTGCTGAATTCCTTTACTTGTTGTTCCCTGCTAGGAACTTCAAAGAGCATTTGTTTCTGTTAGGTTTGTATTTTCATACAGGGCCTCTGTTGTAAAACTTCTGCTATACAAGTAGAATGTTAAGCCTGCAATGTACTTTTTAGGGCTCTTTCTGTGATGAAAAACAGGCACTTTTATTTTGTTTGTAGTAACCTAACTTTTACTGCGAAGTTCCCGTTTTCATCTTCGCTACAGAGTAAAAATATCTTGTACAAATGGGTATTGGTTGGTGTTTTAACTGTTTCTAAGTACGAAGTAGTGATAAGTGTATTCCGAACCTTTGAAGATATCCTCAGAAACATTGCATCCGATTTCATGTTTTATGGATTGTTTGCCATCTACACTAATGACAGAACTGACAGTGATTACACTTTCAAGGCTAATTATGCTCCCTAATGATTCTAAAATTATTCTAAAATTATTTTTAAAAAAACAAAACAAAACCCAGCCAGACGTGAAAACCCTCTCTCCATGCGAACAAATCAACACCCGAGTGCCTTCGTGAGCAAAGCTTTGAAAGTTTGGTTCCAGAGGTCCTGGTGCATGACTGGGTTAGACATCGGGGAGCTGGAAAGCAGGCTGGGAACTGGGTGTTTCAGGGCTTTTGTTGTTTCCAGAGCTCTTCCTGGAGGAGCCTCTTCCTTCTGGCAGAGTTGGGACGTCCCAAGTTGTGCTGACACTGCCACGGCCAGTGTCTGCTGTCACAGGGAGTGAGGTCCTGCCCAGCAGCAGCTCTCATGCTCTCAACAGTGTTTTTTGTAAATCTGGCACAGCAGAAACACAGCAGTATGGAAAAAAAAAATGCTGAGGAATCAAATCGTCTTCAGAGTGACTTTTACACCAGATTAAAACTGGAAGTTTTCATAGGAATGTGTTTTATCACTTGTTTGAAACTTCTGTATCTTTATTCCTGAGCTGTGCTGTGAATATATCACGATACGGAAGCAGTGGGATATTCACAAATACAACAGACTTGTGGTAGAACACAAAAGGAGGAAAGCTTCTTCCTGAACTGGACTGCCAATGAGGTGTTTAAAAGCTAAAAGAGATTCTTTTCTACTTCCGATTTGTTGTTGGTTCTTGTGTTAATTTTGTTTTGACCTTTGTAAATTTAAAATATAAGTGGAAAAAAATATTATTTTGCCGTAATGATTCTGTCTGGATGCACAGGACAATATTGTGTTTAGATAAATGGCTGCATTGCCAACATTTATATGTGTAAGACAGGTAGACTTAGCAGCTTTGTTGTGGCAAGAATGTTATGCTTTCAGAGTTATTTTGGCTTTTATTTTTTCTTTTTTCCCCTTGTAGAGTTCAAAACAACAGATGAGTTGTGAAAGAGAACAGCTAAGGGTAAGTGCAATGATATGCAAGATGCTCTGTTTCTTTAAAACATAAGCAGAATCTAGTCTGTGCTATTGACAGATGGATCACTTAATTTAAGAGGAACATATTTAGTTCATTTGTTGCTTGTTGGTAAATATTGTACATCTCTCAGTATCAAAGAGCTGCAGTAGATCCAGGTTTTTCTTCCGTAATGTGGTGGGATTTGGAAGTAAATGCCTCTTAATGGGACCCGTGACACTCAGAGAGCTCTTCCCGTGCACCACGTGCAGCTTCAGCAGTGCCAAAGGTCACTCTGTGCTTCCCAGAATTCCTCCACTCTGAGCTTGTTTTGAACAAGAATACGTTATCCTTTGGATTTTTGTAGTCTGTGTGCTGTCAGAGAGGAACCAGTGCCAGGGCTGGGAGGTAGCTGGTGATTTTAGTGTGTATTGGTTGTGTACAATCTGTAAAGGAGACGGAGTTCCTGAGCCCAGGCTGCTGACCTCTCTTTTGTTTTCCCCCCTTCTTGTATTAGAGCTTTTAGTCTCTGCTCCGTTTAAATGCTACAGATCTCTGAAGGTGCTTTTCCATTGCAATATTTCTTGATTGATTCTAGTATTAGTTTGGGAAAGTATAAGAACCTTCATTAACTACAAGAAAAAAAAGCAAAACCAAAAAAACCCAACCAACCGAAAGCTTTTTGGTCATCTGAGTGTTGCTTAATAGACCTACCATTGACACCGCATGATGAGTATTCACTTGAAATCCCACATGCAAGTAGAGAGGGAGAGGCAGGCCTGAAGGAAGGGTAAGTTTCTGTACAAACAAAAATATTGTTGGGAATAGAACAAACAGCATTTTGTTTTTGTTTGCTAAGCGTCAGCAGCGCCTGCATGACTTGCAAGTATAAGGAATATACTTGAGTTAAAGTACATTGTGCAGTGTTCTTGTCCATTCAGCCATTCATTAGATTAACTTCATCAACCTATCTAGATGCTTCAGCTGGTCCTCACCACACTTGTAATGGGATTTTTGGTAAACAAGTTAGGCAAGAACAATGCATCACATATTGTCCTCGATTCTTTCCTTCTGACATGTGACTGCATCGCATTGTACTGGAGCTGGAGCGACAAAGCTTTGTTTTATCAGTAGTCATGTCTCAACAGAGCAGCTGTCAAAGCTAAAATATTGCACTAGTACCTGAAGGACAAGCTTTTCAAGAGGTAGCAGTGCCTTGAGAACAAAGAAAGTTTTCATTTCTTTTTCTTGTTTTTATTTTCTTCCTTGAATGAAGGCAAACATTGTTTTGAAATATAATGTGAGGAGGCCACCAGCTCTTTCTTCAAGTAAATAGGTATGCTTTTTCAAAGTAGTGGATAAAATGTGGTGCAGTGAAACTTTCATGTATCTTTCTGTTCCAGTATTACACATTTATGCTCAACAATGAGCTCAGTGCTTAGGATGCATAGCCTAAGCTATGCGTTTGTCATAGCAAAACGTTGGCACCTAGAGACAAAACCATGCCTGTAACCTTCTAAATTTAGGTACATCTGCTTCCACAATTCCTGTGATGTTCCTGTTACACAAAACACAGTTTCCAGTGTGAGCTCTGTTCCTGTAGCAGGGATCTCCTATGGCTTTCACAGTTAATCTGCTGTGTCAAAAGGTCACACTGAAATTTAAATATCCTGTGTGGACCTGTTGCACTTTGAACATTATGAGGGTGTAACTTGATCATTCTGGCACTTTTAGGTTGGCTCCCTCGCTGAGCAGTACTGTTAAAGAAATGTTTCATTGGCTGAATTAGGTTTTGCAGGCCTGCAGTATTTTCTTTTGGGGTTTGTGACCTCCCATGAATACTGGGCTGTCAGGCAGTCTCTTTACAAAAAAAAAAATAATAGTGCTTCATCCCATCTGAAAGAATTGGAACAGAACAAGGAAACAGGATTAAAACAACAAAATGCTGGCATCCTATTGTTTGTAAAACCAAGTTAAAATCAGATTATCATTGGATCATCTAATAACACAATGAAAAAAAGATACTATCTCCCACTTCCTTGCTAAGTGTAAGATGAAAATGTCTGCCACTCTCCTTTTTTGATTCCCTAGTAATTCCTTAGTTTAAGAGTCATAAAAAAGTTTCAAAAGAAAGAGTTGTTAAAAGCATAATAGTGTAAATAAATAATTAGTCATTGTGTGGCTGTAGAAAGAAATATCTAGGTGTGAATAAAATAGTTTATTCAGACATTTCTCACCTCTTATCTCTTTCACTGCCTTGTAAATTATAAAGCACAGCTGACCGTCACTGTTCTGGAATAAAGCATTTAGAGTAATGAAACTCATCCATATTCGATCCTCTGGCCATTATACATTATATTTACAATGAATGATAATCCTAATAGTTAAGGAAGCCTGTACATTTTAACCCTTTTCTACTCAATGTTTGGACTTCACAACAACCACAAGTCTGTAACTTATTTACCCTGCCAACCTGGTACAGTCCCCAGCTAGAAATCAATGTCTTTACCTGAATTATTTAAATGAGAAATCATACAGAAAATTATGGGAATTTTATCTCTAACAAGGCTGGTTGGGGCTTTTTTATTCCATTTGGAAACATAACCTAACCTAACTAATCAAATTTCCATTTGATTTAAAAAAAAAATAAAGCATCAATGCCATTTTTCAAGTTTTACTTCCTCTTGGCAGTGATTTTTCATTACAACATGCTGCCTTGAATATTAATTGTTTTCATGTTTGTTAATGTCTTTTTGCTTTCTGGTGTCACTTAAATCGAGTTGTACTAAAAAAGACAGTCTGTTTTTAAAGGCAGATTGACTCATCAGTATCGCTCTCCCCACCTCCCTCCACACACTTCATCAGTATTTCCTTCAAAGAAAATAATGAGACTCTTTACTCCCCTTCATTGTGTTTTGTGTTACCCATTCCTGGTTTATAAATCTCTTTTTGGGCAGTCACACCCTCTCCTCTTCTCTGACTCTCTCCTCCTGCCTCTTGCTGCTCAGGAGTTGCTGTGTGTAGTTGGCATTCTGATGTATTAGAAATGACCTGTAAAGGCACAGAACTCACAGCTTGCTCAAAATCATTTAAAAGCACTTTTCTGCTTGTATTTCAGTCTGAAAAACAGACTTTGAAATGTGCGTGGTCCAGGTTATTTAAGGCTGTGAAGAAAATTGGCATCCGAGCCCTAAGCAGAAATTAGCTGGAGTACCTAAAGCTATAAATAAGGACCGTGGCAGCCTCAGAAGTCTGTCTGCTGTTCCCACTGAACCTTCCTGGCTGGTCTGACTTGAACTTGGGATGTTATTTTTTTATCATAGCCTAAGAACATGACTTAAATGTACAGGCTAACTTAAAGCTTACCGAGCTTTACCCAACCTTCAGCTCATAATTGATTATTTTGCATGATTAATTCAGTGTAGCTGCTTAAAATGAACTCCTGTATCTGTACTGGCATGAGTTGTGCTATATAAGCTAATGCT
The DNA here is from genome assembly GCF_965178545.1 of Coloeus monedula. Classification (NCBI taxonomy): domain Eukaryota; kingdom Metazoa; phylum Chordata; class Aves; order Passeriformes; family Corvidae; genus Coloeus; species Coloeus monedula. The sequence goes on along the minus strand of NC_138796.1, from coordinate 12,888,353 downwards.
TTTGGTCCTGATGCAGCAACACCAGATGAGCTCTCCAAGGTGGGCAGAGGACAATTTTAAACTCTAACGTTAGGAGGCTTTATAAATGTTCCTGTGAATACCAATGAGGTCTAATGGTAAATGGTGTGATTAGCTTCCTTGATCTGAAATTTTAAGTGACCCAGTTGTTGCTCTAATTAACAGCTTCTTTCACATGTGCTTATTATCAAGACGCATTCTATGCAGCCAGAGTTCCTTCTCTGGTCTGAAATATTGGCAGGGCAGGCTCTAACGATCATCTTGTATTTAATACCAACTTTTATACTTTTATAGTGCTCTAATCTTCAAGAAGACAGAAGTTTTGCATTCAATATTTGTCTTGTCTCTAGTATGGTAAATGAAATAAAGTGCAACATGCGGCCAAAATGTATGAAAGTTATGCCAGGTGTAGAGAAAACAATAGCAAATGCGTTGATGCCCAGCGTAATTTTTAAGCAACATTGATCCTGCAGTATTTAGCTTTATTTGTGTCTTTGTCCAGTGCATTAATTTATCGGGTTTCTAATGTGCTCAGCAGTATTGATGAGGGTTTTTGGAAGCTTTTTTAAAGAAAATTTTTGAAGCTCATTGTTGTGGCATTAGCTTTCTGCAGTGATATAAGAATAATCCATTGACATTTTTGTGTGTGGTATTCCTCTGATGCACTAAGGAGGTAAATTGTGATTGAGTGACAGACACTAATTTTTCAATTGGTTTGAGCTGAATGAAAACAAACAAACAACTGGAGAGGGGAAGAGAATTGGAGTGGAAGTGATTTTTTTAGTAGATATTATTCTGGAGGGTTTTCTGAAATTACTTAGGACAAGAGCAGGGCAGAACATACGTGGTGGATGGCCAAAAACCTCTGCTCTCCATCCACCTCTTCCCACGCTGGACAGGAGGCAAAGAAATGGGTATGAGCTGGTTTTGTGAGTCAGTGATGTCTTGTTCCCAGAGAGCAACATAGCAATCCATGGCATTTCTGCAAAACAGGGCAGCTGGTTCTGGCCAGTACTAAAAATGTCACTTTTTGCCTTTCCTCTGAAAATCGCTTGGTCTGCATTTGTACACAGTGTGTGTGTGTTTTGCCTGGAAGAGTAATCTGGAACTACCAAGTATTATACGTGCCTCAAAGGAAAAAGGGTTGCAAGGGGCAAAGCTAAAATAACTCCTAAAATTTGATCAATCCAGTGGGTTTACCACTCATCCTCTTTCCTTAGGATTTCACATGTGCCACATTTGATGTGCCAGACAAGTGGCTTAAAGTGATCCTTCGTTAGTTCCCATAGTTATTCTTGCAGCGAGCTGTGTGTGTCGTCGCCCGTGTAGGTGTAGTGTGGAGATACAGGTAGGTGAGATCAATAAGAAGGTGTATTTTTGGTTCCTGATTTGTATTACACATTGACATGGAATGAAATTGGAGTACTCTCACTCACTGTCTTACCAGCTATATTCCCAGTGGTTCCATAAAAAGTAATTTACATCGCAGCTCAGGGAAAAAAAAAAAAAAAATCTTGGAAATAAGACCTAAAAAAGACTGAGGAGAAGGGTTAATTTTAGGGATGTGATTTCATTTAAATTTTAACTTAGCTTAAAATAAATGTGTGCCAAAAAAAAGGCAACTAGAGAAATGTAAAATTCAGTTGCAGTCTTGCTTGGCAGTTCTGCTGAATTTTAGGAGCCTTCCCGAGAATAGTAACTCATAATGCTGGCCTCCAATTTGTTGTTTAATATTATTGTGACAAAAAACAGTGGCAAAGTAATGAAAACTGTTGGGGTTCATGTTTCAAGTGCCATGGCTTCTTACCACAAGGATCCTGTTCTCTTCAAATGCTGACTGCTAATAGGGCCCTTGGATCAAGAGAATAAAGTGTTTGCATCACTTTATTTAATAGTGGTGCCACTCACTTCAGGTTTGTTTGAATTCTTTCAGGACTTCTTAAGAGGCCTTTAGGTATTGTCCTGACCCTGCTCTTGGTGGAATGCTATTCAAAAAACTTTCCATTCCTGTCCTGATGTTGTTTTGGCATCTCCCTCTGAGAATAGCAGGCAGAGGCTTTTCTACTGTTCAAGTGCCTCTTTCTTTTGAATTCAACTTCCATTTTTGCACAGTCAAGTAATTTCTCTGTGTGGTACTTCATAACTGCTGGACCTGAAGGATTACAGGAATTTTTGGTGAGGCTGAGGCAGTGTTTGCACTAAGTACCTGTCCGGTTAGGGTGACAGGTTCCATTTAGAGCTGCAGCACTCTGTATGGAATGCAGCAGCTACTCAACGGGTGTTTAAACTCATATCTGTACACAGACAACCAGGGGCAGGGGATAGTTCACTGAGTGTAATGAAGGTTCAGGCAGTGGTAAACCTGTGAAGGGATAGAAGGAAATATATTTGGACAGTTTAAGGGCTGCTGAGACAGTACCCGACATTAATTCAATAGCCTGGTGCTCTCTTGTGCCTGCTGCACAAACATGAGCAATGCCCAGTTCTGTCTCCACACTGCTTTTGGGAACAGCTTTGCACTCAGAACAGCAACTTTTGGTTCAGACTTTCTGCAGTGGCTGCACACAGCTCCTGCTGCAGAGCACTTGCTGTGATCAGGGAGGCTGTCCTAGAAAAGAAGAAAGGTTTTCTTGCTTAGTTTGTGTTTGTTGAGAGGAAGCTCTTTTTTCACACGGCTTTTGTAGTTTCTCTTTGATCATCTGGAAACTAGACCTTTGAGTGCACAGCTTTAACAGTGTTTATACTATCCTGACTTCTTATTTCAACCTCTGCTGTTGCTGAGGCAATTTGACTAGCAAAGATCATAGTCTCTGTAGTGTCACACCTAGTTCAAGCAGGAAATACTATCTAGTTTACACTGCAGCTTGGAGGGGTTTGTGGTCTTGGGGTTTTTGTTTGTTTGTTTTTTGTTTTTTTTTCCTTGGTTGATTTGGGTTTTTTGCAAGGTTTGGGTTGGTGTTGGGTTGTTTGGTTTTGTTTCTGTTTTTTTTTCCCCTGGGTGTTTCCACAAGGCCTTTCTGGCTTGGGTGGGGGTTATGTGGTTTTGCATGGGTAGTGATGTTGGCTTGAACTATTTACTTTTCTTTTTCACTTGGGTGAAAAAAAAGTGAAAAACTAGGAAAGGCTTTTCAGTTGCAGGTGGTTGGGCTGGATTTTTAACACACTGTTTGGTCCTTCTGCATGGTAGATTTCTATTCTCATTTACTCATATATAAAAGAACAGACTGAGCAACAACACTTTTAAAGGGAACAAGAATGGCATTGAAAATATTGTAAGAACTGAAAAAAACCCAAACCAATTTACATGAAGAGCCCAAACAATGCAGTGTTATAGGGACATATAGTCACTGAGCCACATTGACTTCTTGAACCAGTATTTTTTCAAGTAGAGAGAATGAAGGAATATTGATTTTAATATGGACATCATGTCCTTTTATTGATGTTAATGGTCTTTTTCTGTTCTGTAAAATCTTTCTAAACCCTGCTTGTTTAAACTGGTCGGGTTTGCTACTCTACAGAAACATTTCATCATGCTTTAAGTAGCTGCCAAAGTTTTTTCAAAGCGCAAAAATTACGAGGAAAAATAAATTCATCTTAAACCGGAAATGCATTAATCAATATTAATATGAAAATATATACATACAAATATGTATCTGTATTATACATATGTACAAATGTAGTTAAGTCCTACTGACTTGAGCTTGACATGCAGATGCTCCACACTGTCAGATATTGAGTGAAATCTTGGCCTTGAATAGGCCAGGATTTTAGAAGTCTATATTTGCTTTTCGTCTCGACATTTTTAATGGTAAGAATAAGTGAACTGTACCTGTACTCTGTTCTATTCTGCAGTGAAATCCCAACTTGTCCTGAAAGCCAAGTCTTTGTGTTCCACAGGAATGGCTTTCTTGGTACAGAATCCCAAAACCCCCCCTCAGTTTAGTCCCCAGGAAATGAGATAGAGAAATAAAAAGAAACTACACCAAACAAACCAAATCCATGTTTTATCAGGCTGACAGTAATTTTTTACCATCTTGAAGTTTTGGGCTTGAGCAGGGACCTAAACCTGGTGTTGGAAGATGAATGAAGTACAGAATTTTAAAAATATGACTAATTTTTCTTTTCTTCACAAAGGCTTGCAGCAAAAATTTGTTTAGGAAAAAAAGTGTATTAGCCAGAGTTTGACACTTTTCCCTGTGTGGGGCTGGGCAGGCTGGAAAGGTGGAGCCAGGTGAACCTCATGAAGCTGAACAAGGCCAGGTGCAAGGTCCTGCCCCTTGACTGAGGCAATCACCAATTTCAGTAGGTACTGGGGGACAAATTGATTGAGAAATGGAAGAAATCCTGAGCTGGTATTTTTGTATTTGTAGCATGGTATCTGGAGGATGCATTTTATAAGCCAGGAAGTTGAGAAAGGTAAAAATGCTCTGCTGATTTGTAGCTTCTTTGTTGTTTCTCACCCCTGGGAGAACCTGACCTTGTTTTGGGAATGTTTTTTCCTCCACATCTGTGTGCTGTTGTGTATTTTGAAGCTTTGATCACCTCTGTTATCTTTAAAGACAGTGAGGCTTGGACAGGGAGAGGGAGATATAAAACCAGAGTACATCAGATCACAGGCATTTTCTGTGCTCCACTAATACCAGAAATTTGGGCCCTTAATGTGAAGGAGTGGCTACAGATGTATCCCAAGTATGTAATCAAGTGCCGTGTAGACTTTTATTGCATAGGTAATGGGCAAAACCACAGATGCACTCTGTGCTTGAAAGTTCCATTCCTAGCATTTCTCTTTCATGCAGTAGTTATCTCTGCCTTTGTATTCTTCAGATCTCTTTGAGTACAACACTGAAAGTGAAAAAAGTGGTGTTCATCTCAAGGTCACTTTGCTACTTGAGAGCAGCTGCCCTCCAAAGAGCACATAATGAATAGTTTTATTACCTTTTGGTTGGTTTTCCCTACGTGCTATAGATTGCTTCATATGCTATCAGCTCATTTCTCCTCTTCTGGCTTTTTTTTTCCCTTTGAACTACTGCTTTCTACAACTGTTTTCATCATTGTTAAAAATCATTTATATAGCACCATAAATTACAGGCATTTTACAAGCACAGGGTAAGATACTGCCTTTGTCCCAAATACTTTATGGTTCAGATACATCCTTGATATCTGGTGTACTTTTTTTGCTTAACACACTGCCTGGGAATTTTAAGGTAGATTGCATTAATCTCCTGTTTTATTCCCACAATTTTTCAAGATCAAATGATGGCGAGTCACTTTATGTGATGCAGGTAACCAATCATGTGTTTGCTCCTTACCATAAATGTATGGTAAACATTCTGCTTAGGGATAATTCCAGGCACATGGTTTTGTGCACATACATTTGCATCTAAAACTGTAGGCACTGGAAAAAAAAAAAAAAAAAAATCCAGCCTTTTGATAATTTAGCTCCCCCCTTGTTCTTTTTTCTCGACGCCCTAACTGGCATTTCCCATTTTTTAGAATGAAATCTCCCAGGAATTTTCATGTGATATTGCCACAGTGCCCAAGGAAGAACCTGGCAGCATGTTCTGTAAAGATACCTCTGAAAAGATAGTTTATTCTTTTGAGTTTTGGCTCAGTTGCTGGGCTCCCAACTCAAGGATATCTCTTACTTCATTTACACTCCTGCTTCCACTAAAACACGTATTTAAAATCTAATTGTATTTAGTGTTTAATTTGAAATTAAGAAAAATGTTTTTCTATATATTTGCCCAGATGATAATAGTACAAAATGCATTAAAAGTCTATTACTGTAATTATTTACTATTCTCTTTCATCTATAAACAGAGATTTTTTTTTATTATTATTATTTTTTTTAAACCCCAAGCAAACAGTTATAAATTTAGGAGAAAAAAAAAAATAAATTCACTTAACAACCTAATTTTTCCTAAGCCCTTGAAATGTGCAGGTCTTGGGTGCTGGGCACCTTCCCAGTCATATGCTCAGCTGGAAATGTGGAGTCCACCATAGGATTGTGGGGTTTTTTTCAGTTATGATAATCTTGTATCCAAAGTATCAATTTTACACAGAGAGCCAGTAAAATATTTTGAATATTCATCAGTGGTAAAAACATAACAAAACTTTTCTTGACTCTTTTGTATCTAAATTTTAGGGTTTTTTTCACGTGTCAACATCAGAACAGAGCAATCATGGTTTGTTAACATTGCCATGAAGTTCCTTCTGGTTTGAAAAGCAGATCCAATGGCTGCAAAAAATTACGTTCCAATATTCTATCCAGTATGTTAAAATTATGATACCTCTGTGCCAAAATTTTTTAAAAAGTAGTTTTATTCACCATTTTCTTTGAAAATGTATTAGACACTCCAAAATAATGCATAATGGTATTAGGTTTAGGTTTAAATCTCAGAAAGACTTTTACCATTTTTAGAGAACTCTGTGGCTTATATGATACCAAATATAAAATGATGTGGAAAACATTGGCTCTTATTTAAAAAAGGTTGAAAGGAAAATAAAAAAATAATTTTTCAAATTGATTAATGAAAATATATTTCCATGTTTTATTCAGAGTAATCCAAGCTTTATTTTGAAAGCACTGGAAAACACTGACATTATTAAACAGAGAAAGAAGTTCAGTAAGCGTTCATCTGTAACCATAATACAGTTAGTGTGGCAATATAGTATAGAGGAAATTCAGTTGAAACAGATTTTTGACATTATTACAATAAATACCAAAAGCAGATTGATGTTCCTGTATGTTTTTCTGAACGAAATCCCACCCAAATGCTTGCCCTGTTCCTGCACTCTTTATTTTGCTGTGCTGCTGGCACTAAAGCATGGTATTGATGCACTTCCAGTGCTTTATATGGAGCACTCAGCCTCTTCCCTGCTTAGGTTCCTGCTGCAGGCACAGGGATTGCCTTTCCTTGGCCAGGTGGAGGAAAGAATGTAAAATTCTTGGAACTGGATTGGAATTTGGAACACAGAAATTTACAAGATGTATCTCAGGCAAAGAGAACTTTAGCATGTGTTTAATTGGGTGTTGGTGCTTGTTTGGATTTCCACAGCCACAGAAGAGTTTAGTTCCGAGCGGTGAGTGAACGTGGAGACTCACTCAGTGTGCAGAGAGCATCCAAGTTCAGGGCTCAGAGGAGAACAAAAAATATCACCCCTGAGAGGCCAGATGGGCTTTATGCAACCTGATGCTGCAGCCCAGAGTCTCCCTGCCTTGTAAGGAATTGCATTAACGAGCTCTGCTCGTGGAGAATTCCCTCGTTTGAAGTGCAGGTCAGGATGGAAAACATGCCCTGCTGGTTACCCCTTTGCTCTGAATGTAACGTGTCCTTAGGAGACAGTAACTAAATAGAAGCAGGGTACCCAATGCTTAATAGTCTTTGCTTGTTTGTCATATTGGCATGTGAAATTTCATGTGAAAGAAGAAATTTTAAAAATCGAAGTATCTTTTGAAATGCTTTCATACTGTTTGCTTACAAAGATCAGTTTGCATAGATGCTGTGGTTTAGCAAGGTCTTGCTCAGTGAAAAGCAATGAGTGCTGTGATGCCTTTGATCAGCATTTTGCAATTTCCTCTGTGAGTGGAGCCCAGCTGAGCCTGGTGTAGTCCCAGAGAAAAGGGATATCGAGAGTGTTACCCAGCTCTGTGCTCACGGAGGCTGCTCCTGTTCCTCATGTGCGTGGTGGTTTTGACAATAAGACCAGCAGAGGTTTGCTCTGCCACTTGCTGATGCTCTTTCAGTCTCAGTCAAAGTGCCACCAGCCTTTTGTCATGGGAAGTGCTTCAGAACTGAGCAGTAACCCTGGGCTGCACCAGAATGTTGCCACCGTGTTGGCGATTTGTCTCTGATGAAAGATGAAACAGTAAAGTGTGGAACAATCACTCCTTGTGATGCTACTGGAGAATTTCCCTCTCACAGTGGGAAAAGAAAAAACAAATCTCAGTTTTCACACATGCACAAAGTATTATCAGCCTGTTCTACCAGAAGAATCTACATTTTGGTTTGTGAGAGAGGTTGTATTTCCAGAATGTCACTGTTTTCAGAGCAGGGTGTAATTTGTTTCGGTTTGGGGTTTTTTTTGGTTGGTTGGTTGGTTTGGTTTTTGTTTGTTTTGGTTTGAGTTTTTTGGGGTGTTTTTTTCAGTGTCAGTACCTGTGCATTTGCTGTTGGAAATAGTTAACTTTACATTTTGTTGCTGGGAAAGAAGTATCCAACTGATGTGAACCAGGAACCCCCTAGGAAAATAGAAAACACATGGATTCAGAGCATCTCAGAACACCAATTAAATATTTAGTGTACAGGCTGGATCCCTCCTAATGGAGAGTGTCTGAGGTAAACACAGCATCTCTAATGTACAGTCAATTTAATAACGGAAAGGACGGGCAGCTCATGAAAGGGGAGAGACAATGCAGGGAGTATTTTGATTTCAGGCAAAAGAACTGTATGAGAAGTGAAATTTTTAATTGTGAGAATGAATGGTCAGGGAATCCAGCTTGACTTTGCTGAAGGAATTTCTGATGGTACTGGAAGGCAGTGGTGGAATCTGAAGTACTCTCAGGTTGGTTTGATTATTGCCTGGTTACTGGCCTGTTGGTGGCTAGCAGCAGAACACCGACATGCTTTGTAATGCTTGAAACATTCAGGAAAAACTGCTCTGAATCCGACTTTTTGCAACAAGCTACATACTCCCAAAATTTTTTACGACCAGGAAAAAAATTGTTCCTACTGTGGGGGTGTTGGAAGGGGTGTAGTGACCCAGTTATCAAGTGCCTGCAGTGGTGGAAGAGCAGTGCACAATCTCCTGTCCCAGGGTGTTCCTCGTGCAGTGCTGTGTGCGTTTACCTGCGGTGTTCACAGGCAGCTGCTCAACTGCAAGAACTCCTTTACAGTTGTGTTGCATTTAACTTTCTTTTAGAAACACCTGTTCTTCAGGAACAACCTTGTCCTGTTTAAAGAAATCTTAGAAATGAGTGTTTGTACTTGTAGGCTTTCAGTGTGAACGAGAGCAGAACATGGGTAGCTGCACTCACACCCATTCACAGATCTGTCCTGCTCCAAGATGCCAGGAAGGCATTCTTCATCTCATTTTGTCACCTGACATGCCCTGGGTTCCCTCTCATAGTTTGGACTGATGGACAGAAATTTCTCAGTATTTCTGAGGCGATGTCAAAATAATTTGAGGCCACTTCTGAAAATCAGAACCATTTGGCCATGCATGTCCATGCAGCATGTTGCATGCTTTAGGAAAGCACTGATGCAGCCTTAATTACTGTCTCACTACTTATTTGTCTTTAATACATAAATGCCAGGTTTCAGAAAATGTCAAAAGCTTCTGGAAAAACATAGTTTGAGACCTATTAAAGGAGAATGTTCTGTGAGTCTCATGGTAGAAGCCAAAAAAAAGAAAAAGGGTTATGGAGAAAATCTGCAGACATCAAGATGATGGAGAGGGTCCTACAAGTCACAAAATGAAAGGCAGGCAAAGATGCCCAAAGTGTTTTTGTGGTCTGGAAGGCAGCCAGAGTGGCATTGATTTATTAAAGAGCAGCCTCACGGCTTCCTTTTCTCGATGTGATGGTGCCATTAGAGCTCCTCAAACAATCGCTGATTTCCTTGAGAATGAGGAGTAGGAGAAGATTCTGAAGACAGTTGTTATTTCCAGACTGATGCCACTGCCAGGCCATCGCTCTGTGTACCTGGCTGCAGAATTCTGTGTGTATGCAGTGGGTGCACGTGAGTTATTGAACACAGCCACTACTTGGGCAAGAAGTACAGCAGCAGTTCTGTAGGCTTTTATACTCTGCAGTTGTGGTGTAAAGAGCCAGCTTCAATGAGACAGCAATTGTGAGGCACTAATTGTCTCAAAAGTGCCAAACTCAGCTGTTTTGTTGATAGAGTTAACTCAAGGCTGTTCTTGTGCACTGCTAATATGCTGGGAGTGATTAGCACCTGTAGCATCAGCTTTTTGTCTATTTCTGTAGATATCTCAATCCTCTTATGTAACTTCTTTTCCCTGTTTTCTCTCTGAATAGCCAGTATTAGTTCTGTATTTTTCCATTCCAAGCATACACCTTGCCCCTGCAGTGCCTCCCTAAAATCCTGCTCCTGTATCTCCTTGTTTGTCACTTGTCCTGCCTGGAGGTGGGCAGTACCTGCCTCCACCAGGACACTGCTGCAGAGGCCTTTCTGATCCTGTGAGCAGAACTGGAGGTGCTGGGCAGCCTAATGGCGAGGCTGGTTCTGGTGCTGTTCCTGGGATTTCAGGTGGCAGAGGAGCAGATTTTTCACCTTTTTTTATCGTGGGGCTGTTGTACAGTGGTGCTGCCATCAGTAGTGGTGCTCTGGCAGCCTGGGAGCAGGAGAAGTGTGCTCAGCACATACTGTGCATGTGCCAGTCCCTCACAGAATCAAAACACTGATATAACCCACCTTCAGTTACGAGGCTGTTTTCACCCTGTTAAAAAACAAGTGAGACGAGGAGACAGAGCATGAATTAGTTTTGTCAGATATATAGTCAGAAGTAGCAGCTGATAGGTTTGCTGTGATAAGTTCTGTATGATGGCTTTGCTGAAAGGTAGGCTGTTCCATGATTTACTGAACTATTATAAGTGGTAAAACTGATCCATTTGTTATCATCCAGTGCATAAAGACTTCAGGATTTAAGGAGCCTGCACTAAATAACAAAGCAATTTATATACTCATAAACTGAAAATTACAGGGAAGAAGTCCTTAAGTCATTGGTAATAGGAACCTTTTATCATATTAGTGATGATTACCAAATATTAACCCCTACTCCCCTGTTGAAAACAAAATCTTACCTTAGAATAGTTGCAATTGCTTAAAGAAATCCTAGAGACAACTTTGTATTGATTTACTGTGTAAGTGTGGCAAGTTTTATTTATTTATCTGAGTGCCATCCTTCTCCCAGGTCCCTGCATCAGCTGATGTGAGCTGATAGATGGTTCTGCCAGCAGCAGCATGTGGCTGATGCTACCTGAGGAATGGTATCAGCTGGCTCCACTACTGGATCTTCACCCAAAGCAAATTTGAGTGTAGTATCTTGAAAAGAGATTTTTTTTCCTGTGTTTCAATAAACAGATAATAGTTAGCAATGGTTGGTTTCAGATTAGCCTGTTCTAAGGAGGATATAATTATGTGTCCTACTGTGAAGATGGAAATACCCTCTGCCAGGTTTTAAAAATGCATTATAAGATTGTGAGTTGTCTCATTGTTCTCTTGAATCAAAGGTTTTATGGGCAGTGGAAAGAAGATGTTGACTAAAGCTAAGCAAACATTTGCCTGGAGGTAATTTTGCTGATGACATTAGTTTCTTTTTTGTGCTCCAGAGTATCCTGAGATACTTTATTCATTCAATTTTATTCAACCGGTCTAAGTTCTCAGGGTACAGATGAGTTGAGAGCCACTTGTTACCAGTACTCAATATTTGATATCCAGCTTGCTTTGCTCAAGTGGGAATGATTACATGCTGAAACAGATTTGTTTCTTTTTGTGATCTGTATAAGCAGAGTATCTAAAGTCAAGGGGAAGATTTGCACACACACCTGGACATTATCCAGCAGAAAATTGGAGAGCTGTACTAACATTTCAGGAAATATAATTAAAACTCTTTTCTTGGAGCTGGTAAATTCTGATCCCACTGTCCTTGTGTTAATTCTCTGGTACTTTTCTTTCACAGACCTTATTTAAGTAAAGTCAAGTCCGTCCTCAACCCATGGTAACACCCTCCCTGATCAGACTGAAGTTGGAGTCCAGCTATGACATCCCAAAGCCAGGAGAGATTATGTGAGGTTTTCCTGTGGCTGCCAGGGTTTTCTTTGGCAGAATTATTGTCTGAGTCTGTTCTCACCAAAGAGTGAAGAAGCAGCAGCAATGCAGCACCTGCCACTGAAATTATGGATAAGGGACTGAGCTGGTACCAACTGAACAATGATCACTAATAATTTGGCTTAAATATAATCACTTAGTTACCCTGAGTCTTGTCAGGATAGAATGTTTGAGTGTTGGGAGGAATAAGCCACTGGCTTTGTTCCAGATACATCACAAATGAAGTGTTTGTACCAGACGGAGGGTCAGACCCCCCATGTTTGTCTCCCACCACCTTGCTGTGCTAAGAAAAAGGGAAGCAGAGTTTCCTGTATGCCTGGTTCTGTGGGAAGTGCTTGGCTGTGTGCATCCCATGTGTGTGTCATGGAATCTGGGGCCTGAAGGAAGCTCCCATCTGCCTCCATCCTGCTTGTCCTCCCTTGGACTGCACACTGAGCTCAATTCATCAAACAGCCAGCAATCCTGACTGGGCATTTCAAATTGTGCTGAGCTCTAATGACCAAATGCTTGGCTGGTTGCTCCTCAGGCTTTCCTGGGATGATATTCTGACCTCACATAATCTCTTCTGGTTTTAAGATGTCATAGCTGTACGCAGCAAATGAGCACAGAAACCAATTTCTTGCATCAAAAGTGACAGGAGGGTTAAAGTAGTGGAAATTAATTGAAAATGGAAAAAAAAAAAAAACAACCAAAAACTGTGTGGTGAAAACACAGAGTTTATAAACCAACCAAACTGTTCATAAAGTTGCACTTCAGTTGCTCTTCTGCATTTATGCTGAAATCCAAAAATCAAGAACCAGAAAAAATACAGCAAAACCCACCCCCTTAAAACTGCAGTGACTCAGGAACAGATTAAGGGCTTGTTTTGTTTCCATACTTCCTAACAATTTGCACTTTTTCATTTCATATACAGCCATGATAGATGAGGCTGCTAAGGTGTGGAAATTAAGCACAAGCACAAATATTTCTAGCCTTCTAAATGTTTAAAATTATTTTCTGTATTCTATGTAAATTATGTGAGAGTTTAGCATTGTTGCAGCTCATGTATCATGCACATCAGTGGTAACTTTTCTTGGGGATGTTTAGGTGAAAGAAACCAGTTCATTACCAGTAACATCAATGTAATCATTATGATTACATTCCCTCCCTCCTTTATTGGGCTTTTTGGTTTTTAAGAGTTATTAAATCCCTCTGGTTTAAATTCTGAAGAATAGAGATGTTGGTTGAAAGCACAGACTCATTAAAGTCAGTAAGTTTTGTCTTTGCTGTCCATTAGTTAAATGTATGATTTTGATACCCTTCTGCATGATCATACAGCACCTAGATAAACAAAGATCATACCAACTAGCACTGAGCTTGTTTTAATATTCTTGCAGTTCTTAGGAGGTTTATATCCCCTGCAAGAAGAGGAACTTAGTCTGCATTTTCTTATCTTCCAATGCAGTAAGCAGAAATATCAGTGCTATTTCCAATCTTCTGTGTCATTAATAAATATGCCAAGATATGTCTATGAGTTATGGCTCTTTAATAAGGTAATGGAACTCCTAGAATCTCGAGCTTGATTTTTCAGAAATGGGAACTGTTTAGGTGCCAGTAAGAATGTGCTGATCACATATATAACTAATCTTGATTAATTATGAGTACAAAATTTATTATTTCATTTTTGCTATTGCTAACTATTTTTATCTATCCTGAATATCTCACCAATCCCTTGTGATTCTGTAGGGAAAATATATGATATTCTGATTGATTACAAAAGTTCAGGCTGTGGTACGAGCTCACACAGCTGGTTCTGAAGCTGAAAGTACCTGGAAGAGCCCCTGTGGAAGAGCCTAATGTGAGCATCTCTGGAAACATCAGAGGAACCAGGCCATTACAGCAGCAAATAGCAAATGCCCAGATTTTTAACAGAGTTTGACTGCCTGTTTTTTAAAAGAACACAGCAGGGTTCTCATTGATTTCAATAGCCTTTGACCTGAACCCAATGTCAGCTCTCTTGGACCAGCCTTTGTTAAAATGATTGTGGTCAGTACCTTCTATTTACTTTCTTCACACTGTTTGCAAATCCAGAACGTGCAAGAAGTGACCTTAGCAAACAGGGTTTGGTTTAAACTTCAGCCACAGGTGCAAAAAACAGAGTAATACACCAGTTTTCAGTCATCTTTTTATTCACATTTTTCTACCTGCACAGGACCTACAGATGAACGAACAAAGTATTGAATGATATCTGTACGAAAAATAAAACACTTCAAATGAATGTTTTTTGTATAGCAGCATGAGAAACTGTTCCTCTTGTTTGAAGGAATAAGATACGAAGAATTGACTGCGTAACCAATTTAATAATTAAGATAATTTAGAATACAGAAAGAGAAGTTGAAAGTCATGGGGCACCATTCCCTGAAGTTTCATATGCTGCCTATTCTCCAAAACAGGGAAATTTTGATACAGAAGTGACTTACAGGCAATAGCTGTGCACAGTCTTTTATCATTTTAATAAAATCTTTAACCATTCTTTGAAAATTCTAAAGCCTCCTGTGTTCGGTTGAGGTGCAGGGATAGAAAGAACTGGTGGCTGGCAGATGTTCAGATACATTATCAGAAAATGTAGTTTCAGCCTAACCAGTATAATGTAATTCATTCTAACATGATGTTTTGGGTTTATTACAGTGCAAGTGACTACAGAACACAGTGCACTATGCAGAAGACTAAACGAGGTGAAGGTGTACAGCTTAAAGGTGACTGGGTTAGGCCTGCCAGAGTGCTGAGTGTTGGTGGGTAAACTGACAGATGGTTTAAATTACTCAAAAGTGGAAACAAAAGTTTTTTCTTTTCCTCTTGGAATCCACCTATGTGAAGGAAGTGGCTTTATTTCCTGAGACTGCACTAAACTTACATCAGCGTTATTGTTGTTGCGTGTTACAGTAAAAATTATCACTTTAGGAATTGTTGTGTTAAATCTTTGTCTTTTGCCTCCCCCAAAAGAGGCAACAACACTTTACCTGGCCATAGTATTTTGCAGATCATAAATAGCTCGGTGTGTGTGTGTGTTTATCTGTATAAACTTCTGTATCTGTTTATCTGTATAAACTTCTCTATTGAAATTGTAGCATAAAATGCCATATGCATTGTTTGCTTCACTTTTCTGTTAAATCTGTTAGCTCTGAACTGTCAGGGGTACAGCAGTTATTTTTACTTGGACTTCAGCCTGGTGGCAGATTCCAGTTGGTTTAGTGCTATGGATTTTAGTTTGCTCCCCCCAGTCTTGTTTTTGCTATTTTGTCTCCTTGTTATGGGCTGTTTCAGCAGGTGCCTCTCCATTTGCCACCTACCTTGGTGCAGTGAGTGATTATTTAGGTGACATTTTACCTTATATGGTCAGGCTGAATATGTAAATAGATCAGAGTCTTTAAGTAAAAATAATGTTTTTTTTTTTTCTTTTCTTTTTTAGGAGTGTAATGTCTGTGACCAAAGATAATGAATAAATAATCAAACATAAAAATAAGGCAAAATTTCTGTTTAATCTCATTTCCATTATTTTTTTTATAACTCATCATCTTAGCTATTATTCTTTATAGTTGATGCACTTAGTGGACAGACTGTGTGTATGGCTCTGCACATCAGCACCCGAAATATGTCATGGTCAGGGTGTGGCATGCACCAGTTTGTGTGGTCAGGATTGATTTTCAAGTCCAGTAACGCAGCCTTAAAAGTAAATAAGATTTGTCTCCTGTACTTTTAAAAATTGTTGCTTACCTGAGGACACTGTTGATCACTTTACTAAGTATATTGTGTGTTTTAATGAGATGGGTTAAGTGAGATAAAAATACTTTCTTGTAGTAAAGGATAAAAGTGCAAGTGTCAATCAAATAAACTCGAGTCCCTGGCATGCTCACTCATTTGCATAAAGTACCTTAAACTTAACAAAAAAAAAAAAAAGAGTGAAAGATTGCAGTTCTCTTTATTAACCTTTGTTAACTATGCAAATCACCATCCTAACTTTGATTTTAAAATATGTATTATGGTAGGGGAAAAAAAAATCCTCCCATAAATAAGTCAAATTAGCCTAAACACCTTTCCTATGGTCTGATTTACTGTCTGTATTCCCTGTTTCTCGTGCTGGCAGTTCTCTCCCGGCAGCAGGAACAGCAGCAATAACACTGTGGAGACAGTAGATGGCTGTAGAAAAGTGTGTTGCACGCTCCTGTGTGAGCGTAATAAGATTGGGAAAGGCCTTGACCTGACTGGATGCAGCTTTTATCTGAAGTACATTTAAAGAGATAAAGGAGAAGCAGGGTGCAGTACATGTTCCTTTCTTTTCTGTAGGAGCTTTGCTTTGAGTTTAAAAATTTCTCAAATGCAGGATTTGTGAACTGGGTCCTTCAGCAGGGAGAGGTAATGGCTTGAGTGCCACCGGAGTAATTCTCAGGATTCCCCTCCTCCCTCAAGATGTCTTAGAAATCCTCCTATAAATTCTTACGGAGGGGGTGTCTGTAGATCCCATAATAATAATAATTAGGAAGTGGTATATTCCCATTTATTTATTTATTATTACTTCTTTTTTTTTTTCTTCTCCACCCCCCCCGCCCCCCTCCAGTGTAGTTGGCTGCCTTTAGTGCACGGACCTGCTCATTAAATAGATACACCAAGAACTGTTACCTAAGCAAGCTTGACAGTAAAGAAAGGACAGACTGAGTTAGGGAGAAAAAGGGAAGAAAAAAGACAGCCTGAAGCAAGTCACTTCACACGCAGAAAGAGCCACTGAACGAATGCTATTCTCATAAACAAACTAAAAAAAATACCTTGTATAAGAAGAGAACTGTGAGGACTTGACAGAAAAAGGCAAGATTTTCTACCCACTGTTTTCAGTTTTCCTTCCAGACATACTTGGTGAAGTAAGGAGACTTCTGTTTGCTGACAGAGCCCTTGATTTCTTTCAAGATGATGATGTATTTGTGGGTAGGTAGTGTCTCTCTCCATGTCAGTCTTTTGTTAATAAATTGACTTTGGGACTGTGGATTTTAGCCTGTAGTTGCAGCTTGTTTTGTGCTATGTAAGGTGTGTGTGTGCTGCAGGGTAGCGTGGCTGGGGTGCAGAACATGTGCTTGCATTTCCAGGCAGGGTTTAAACAAACCGGTTCATTAACGTGAAGCTGAAATTTATTTTCAGGGTTTGCAGGATGTGGCAGAGTGCACTGCTTTCTTTTCATTGCCTTAGAACATATTGCAATTGTGTAAGATCCACTCTGTGGTTCAGTTACAAAGCGAATGCTGCATCACTTGTGGCTGCTCAGAATTTGCTTTCTTTGTAAGAAATGAAACAATCTTAATGTGATTAAAACTTCTAATGTGTGTTACTTAACCCACTTGCTTTTATACTAATTGTCACAGTCTGTCTTGGCTTTTGAAGTTTCTGGCAATTGAGAACTGCAGGTAAAGAAATAGATACTATGTTCCTATTTCTGTGATTTTATATTCAGCATTGTTCTGATTCCTTGCAGCAAAATCTGCTCAGCTTAAAAATAATATTGTGTTGTGGCATGTATGTTTTGAATTAGTAAAGCTATTAACCTGTGAATTCATCCAGGTTTTGATACAGAACGTTTTTTTTTTTTTCTTAGCAAAAAAGCCCACAAAAAGATCAGTGAACAAATCTGCATACTTAAAAGCTTTTCTGTGTTCCTCTTCAAAGCCTGTGCATCTTCTGGGAGAATACTTTAAACTAATCTCATTTGACAATCTGTTTATTTATTTATTTAATTTAAATGTATGTAAAAATAGACAGGCGTGCAGCTAATCTGGGCCACCTCTGCAAAACAGGCTGCAGAGGGGCAACACCAAAGTCCTAGAGGTATTATCAGCAATCACTCCTCTCTGTAAATCACGCGTGGTTCATGCTGTAAATCTCCCTTTATGCTTTCTTCTCATTGCTGCTGGCCCTCCACTATATCTTAGGAACTTTGGTCATCCATGCAAAAGGCACTGTATGTAGACTTTTAAGTTTCTCATTGCAGTACTCTGACCTGTGCCATGGTTTTGGGAGCTCACCAATCGCTGAGCCCTTATGATTTTGTTTTTTTCTTTTTTTCTGGGTTCTGTAGTACAAGTCCCTAGAATTTTCACCAATGTGTCTGTGCATTTAACAGCAACCCCAACTGCTGCTTGTTTTTAACCCTTACCACGGTTCTGTATTGAAGCTGCTGGTGCAAGGATTAATTTAGTTCTGGTTTTAGATTTATAAATCAGATCCCTCAGTTGCAGCAGTCTGTCTTTCATTCAGTTTGTGTTGTGGTGTTCTAGCTGCCATCACCCAAAGGAGATGCACAGTAAATATTTGAGGATAAACCCTTTCTAATATGCACACTAGGGTGAAAGGACATGCATTGTTTGGTATTACTCTGCTTCTCTGTGGCACAGGATCAGAAGGTTTAAAAGCCAGGGAACTTCTCCCTCCCCAAGCCTAGGAATCTTTGTTAATTTGAAATTTAGTGAAATACCTTTTCTTGCAGGTAACTATGCAGTTTTCTATCACTTTTAGTGTGCTGTATTTTATATTATTGGTGAACTTTCCTAGTTATTCATTTTAGAGATATATATATATAAATGCTTTAAGCAAAACAACCACAGTAGTAAGCAGTTTCTGATGGTACCACTTCCTGGTTTTCAAAGCTTCTAGTAATTAATATAACAGTTCTAGTAATTAATATTTCACATTTAAAAGTGTGTTCATTCCATTTTTATTTTGTCCTTTTTACTTACATTTTAAGAGGTATGTTGTTTTGTTCTGGTTTTCTGATTTGCAGAATTCTTTAAACAGCCTGTTTCTCTTTTGGCACTCCTACACCTGGGTATTAAGCATTCTTACCATTTGCAACTGAACTTTTCTAGTCTAAATTTTTTGTATGAGGTCTCAAGATTAGTAGGAAGAAGCAGAGAATGAACTTTCTTTTTGTATGAATCGTAGCAGAACATTATTATTTTGTGGTTTTTTTATGGAAATAGAGGAATTGTACTCATAGATTTTTTTTTTTTTCTGAAATGTTGCGATTTTTAAAGTCTGTACATTAACTAGGCATGTAGAGGTACCTAAGATGCAGCATATGTAAAGAGATGCAGTAGGTAAACAAGAGACTCTTAATATATGTAGGTGCAAGGTATAAACTCACAGCAGCACTTGAAATACTTTCTCCTGGCATCACATCAATATTTTATATAATTATAAAAAGCTTCTCAGCAATACTATTAAAATTTAAAGTAGCCAGCTTGTGTGAAAATGTAGTCTTCCCCTTTTTAAAGGGCTTAAAATTAATTTGCTACATTGACTGAGAATTTTTCAGATTATTCACTCGTTTATGTGGCAGTGCTTACCTGTTGTTTCATTTCACGTATAATGTAGAAACATTTTGCAATATTTACAAAGAAAAAGAACATTTTGATTTCTTCCCATTTTTTAATGTCTTACTAAGCAGTATCCTGGAACAGTTTGATGTCTTTTTTTTAGTTCTACTGATGACAGTGATAACAAGTTCCTTTTATTGCAAGCAGACTGCACTGAACGTGTTTAGCTAACTAAAAACATTGTGCAGGAATGCAGAGCACAGACACTAATTCAGTCTCTTGAATGGAACAGTCTTGATTAGTTGCTGTTTTTTAAATACTTATTTCAAAATTTCAAAAAGTAGAGAAAGTTTTTAGTACTGTTAACCCTGCCAAGGGAAATCCATAATTGTTGACAGCCTAAGTGATTAAATGTTGTTTATAGTTATACTTTTCTCCTTTTCTGGACAAAGGAGATCTTTTTTGGTCTGGTACTTTATGTGTAGACACCTGTACTGTAGGAATCAGAGTTCATCAATGTCAGAGTTCACACTGACCAAGAAACTTTGAAGTCTTTCAGGCATTACTGATTCAGGAACCAGTGAAGTCAAAAGGGCCTGTATTCTTTCTGAGGGGTGCAGACCCTTTTACGTCTGCTGCTGCTGCAGTTGAATCCCCCTTTCTCCCCAAAGTAAGATTGTTGCAGTGACTCAGGGTGTTCTGGATCACTGCAGATTATCATTCACCTTTCCTGTGTAATTTACCTCCCCAAAGGTGATGTGGTTTTTCTCAGAATGTAACAAATACATGTTTGGGGTTTTTTTTTCTAGTTATAGGGCTCTAAAATTGCTGCCTTGTGCTTAGCTTGGCTAAAGCAGTGTAACTATTGGTGAGGGAAAATGGGAGTTGATGGCTGAAAGCTGAGACTGCTCCCAATCTTTCATAGAGTGCCCAGTCTCCCAAAGCCCCTCTTTCTGTGCAGTATTCCTCCTCCTCTTTTTCATATTTTGAAAAATAAGCATAGTTTGTCCACGAGAGCACAAACAGCTGCCTGATTCCCCAGCAAACAGTTCCATGGAGGTTGTTTTCCATCTGGTTGTTCAGAATGGACTATTTTGAGGTCTCCCTGACCTCATGTTCAACTTTCATATTCCGAGTTAGAAGTCAAGGGTTTAAAGTTACTACGTGTCGTGAAGAAGTCAAATGTAATTAAATGTTGTCCTGAGAAAAACTGGAACAATATCATTGGCAAATACATTTTTAAAATGCAAATTATTAGTTTTCCACGTTTTGTTGTATGCTACAAAAATGCTGGACTAAAATTACCTTAATGTACCATAATACAGTTTGATAAATTTTATAAACATCTAATTAATGTCTGCTTAGTCAGAGGTGTGCTTCATTCCTGTCAGTCTGCTGTTCTTTTTAATAATAGGGAATGAGTTGTCAGAAATTTTGTGTATATTTAGCAGAGATTTTTTCAATAGCAGCTTCAGAATGATACTTGATCAAACAAGGCAGAAAAACATGTCAGCAAATGAAGTTTGGTTTTTTTTTTCCCCAAAACCAGAGTAGGCAGATACAAAGAAACAAATTTAAAAAAATGTGTATGCAATAGCAACAAGATAACTTCTTCTGGCAATAGGATACTGTTTTGACAACTCCGTACAATAAAGCTTTTGGGTCCAATATAGAGAATTGCTCTTGTCTGAATTAGCAAAATGTTCCTTAGATGAACATCTGGGAAGAAGTCTGGAGGAAAAGGAAGTAACAGACTCTAGCAAAATTTAATCTGGATATTTAGGAATTTAAACTCTTTATGGTTGCATTTCTGGTGTTTCTCCTATTTAGAGACATCCTAATACACACAGGAGTCTGTGTCAGCTCACATATTCAAAAGCAGATGGCATTTTATTCAGCTGACCAAAGTCTGCATGTTTTTATGCACTCCCAAATGTATGCAGGCACAGAGTGTGCCTTTCTCCTGGCTTAGAGAAGGGTGTCATTTCAAGCCTAACTTGTGCTCCTTGTGTACTCAGTGCTGCAGGACACCTTTGTAAGGTCTTTTTTTTCTAAAGGAAATGAGAACCGTAAACAGATGTGAAGATGACTGAAATGATAAAGGAACAAAGCCTTATGATTTTTTAAATTGGAGTAAGGAGAAAATACAATGCTCATATTTTTTTTAATGATCTTTACTTACTGTGTATTTTGCAGCATTGGCAAAGTGCATTAAGCAAAGGATTCCTGTCTTAAAGGAGGACTTTCCAAAACCACCCTAGACTAAGACAAAATGCACAACTGACTGTGCTTCAAGAGCTACAGACAGTGAAATCCAGCATGAACTAATCTGAAAGAATGAATGACTATGTTGGAAACATTGTCAGTGGAACAGTTCTGCAGTATAGATTTTATTGCATAGAATTATTGGGTAATCAAAGTATTTAGATCCTTTTAGTTAAGAAAAATCAAACATGTCTGCTGAAAAGCTGCAGGTACCTTCAGAGTCTAAGTGATCCTCATTCTGCTTTCCACTGAGACCTTGAATAAAACATGTGGCTTTATTCTCTGTATCTGACTGCCTGACTGCTGATGTTGAATAAATATGTACCTTTTATTATTAACACAGAAAAATACAAAATGATTTCATAATAGAGTATGCTGATGTGAATAGTAAGGATCTTCAAGGGTATCTGACTCAATAAACTTGAATGATGAAGTATTGCAATTTATAAATCTACAATCTTGATGGCTAAAATGAAAGGGCTGACTGAATGAAAACAGGATCACAATTAGTTATGGTAGAATCTAAGACAACTCTCAGTAGGCTGCGTTTATGTATCTATTGGAACACACACATAAGTTGGCTTAAAAATCATATGTCTAATAATTCATGTGTGATGACAGAAGCTAAAAGTCACACTAGTATGCAAAGCATGAAGGCATTCAGCAAAATCACCTTTTTTTAGTGTGAAAAGAGAAATGAAACAGAAGAGAAAAGTGATTTCAGTTCAGAACATTTGACTTTGGGTCATCCAGCACATTCAGTTCTTGAAGGGTTTTCTTGACCTGCTACAGTGTTTTGTAGAACCCCATTCTGTTATTTATGGAGGGTAAGAATGGGATGAGAACAAATCAGGATGATGCTCTGTTATGTCCAGCACTGCAGATAGGCAAGCGAGGCAGCTTTGGTTTATAAAAGCAATGTACATTCCTTTAGACACAAACACATGTAAGTGTTTGATGAAACTGAGTTTAAGCAGGATTAAACTGAGTTTAAGCATCAAGAATATATGTATTATTATCATTATTATTACTAATTCTTGCTGCAGAATCAGTGCATTTTTTGTAAAGCAGCATGACAGACTTGCTCTGCCCTCTTCTGAAGTTGCATTATATACTCTGTATACTTTAATTACCTAATCTGTTCTCTCCCCTTACTTTAGCAAGGAGTCACACTTGTCCAATTAACCTTATCTTTGTCGTGTCCCTCTTAATAGCATTGGTTTCCATCAGAGCTTTGAATGAACTGCGTGGGTGTCTTTATCAGTCCAGGGATGTTTGTGTGAGGAAAGAATTGAACAAAGACTGCATGAAATGTGTCTGGGTGAGCAGGTTAGAGTCCTCCTATTGTCCCACTATTATTATCCCTTAGTGGAAATCCTTCCTGAACACCACTTCTGTGACAATCTGGTGGGTTTAAGCTGCTACATCTACAGCTGTAGAACCGGAGCTACTGTTGCAATGGTCTTAGTTGGGGAGACAGAGGAATGAGCAAGTCCTGAATATTCTTCTGGGCAGTTGAGAAACCTTGTTTGTATCTTGAGTTTAATTTCTTGATATGTTCCTTTTGGATATTCATTCCAGTAAAGTGTGGCTGTTGGAGAAGCTGTCATAGTCCCTAAGCCAAGATTTTGCTTATCTTTGCACTTTAATGTGCAAGTACCACTAGGCTGGATTTACCTTTTATAACTAGTTTGACTGTCTCACAGTTTAATCAACAAAAGGGGACGTTTACCAATCAAAGCCAAGGTGTCTGTTCCCATCTTCTTTTGATGTCTTTCCATATGGCTTCCTTTTTCTCTTCTGCTCCTGGATTGATATCCTTTCCTTGCCAAACAGATGAATGTGTGTTTGGATCCTTGTCATAACCTAGAATGGAAATCCACCTGTTCTGCCTGCAACTGAAAGCTGAAGTCCGACATTTCTGCAGAAATGGCTGCTTTTCACAGAAGCTTCTAACACACTAGGTAAATTTTTCCCCATCAGGATGGCAGTTGTGTCATGGGTTGGATCCATCTAGCAGCCAAGTTCCCTCTCAATCTCTGCCTCAGTGGGACAGGGAGGGAGGAGGGGTGGGAAGAGCTGGAGTGAGAAAGCTCCTGAAACAGCAGAAAAACAGGGAGATCCTTATCCCTGTCACAGACACACGGACTCGCCTTGGAAGAAATGACATTACTTATTGCCAATTATAATTTCTGCCAATTAATTTTGGCAATTTAATTTCTGATTCAGGTCATGGAAAACAAAACCAAGAACCCTTTTTGTTATCACCACCAGTGCAACTCCCTTTCTTCAGTGAGGCAGTGAGTGATGTGGAGGGATTGCAGTCAGGACACAGGAGTTTCTCTCTTCAGCTCCTTCTCGCTCTTGCTGTGCTCCCAGTGTGATCCTCTATGGGCACAACACAGGTTTAAGTCAGCCAAACACGTCTGACTAAGGATGTTTATTGGCATTTCAAGCTTTCTTCAGAGATTGTTGTTTGTAGAGTTTTGTACATTTTATCTTCTGCGATTTATATATGAGATACAGGGACTCCTTTTACAGAGGAGAAGCTGATGTATGTTTGGATTTTACTTTCAGTGAGCTTCTCCTCACATATAATTACAGGAATTCAAGGAAGGATAAAATGTGACAACGTATTTGTGAATTGCGAGATTTAACAGAGACCGAAGTAGATCTTATTATTGATGTGCTTCCTGCTTCATTAAATTCCCCTTAAGGTTTGCAGCATGGATATGGATCATTTGCAATAATAATTATGCAGTGATCGATTGATTGTGTCTGACATTGTACTTGTCACCTTGAAATGCAAAAACCATTTATTTTCGAGTGTGTGCACGTTTCTCTCTAGCGTGCGACACCAGCATGCACTGCTTTGTGGTAGAGAGGGATGCATTTCATAAAGTTGGGAACTTCATATTAACCTTTGCCTAAAATGCACTGCCACTGGTTGTTTTACAGAAATGAAAATTGCCCAACCAGCAATGGTTTTAGATTAGAAAACACAGTCTAAGTTTGGAAGGATTGTTCAAACTGGAATGTTTGTATTTCACTTGATTCCTGCCTGTGTGTTACAAGCATGGGACTTTCAATAGGTCTGTGATGAGCTAGCATGCAACGAGCACACTTGATAAAACTGAGATCTCTGCTTTTGGAACTGGTGTGTGTTCTTTGAAAGTCTGCTTCACTGAGACTCTGATTCAGGGCAGTATTAATTGGAAAATCAGCAAGAAATGCTTCAACTTCAGTCATTGTTTGAGTTTAATACTGTACATTTCATGTTTTGAGTGGTGTAATCATCGTGACCATGTAATCCTCCTTTTATTAAGAATATTTGTAGTAATGAATGAAAGTTTGTCCTTTGGGCTTTCAGAATTTTGTTTCTATTGAAATTCCAGTGAAGCAGCTGGTTGGTGGCTGCAGTTAAAGTGGAGTTGATCTGTGCTTTCCCAACTATCGTTAAAGCAACAGCCAAGAGAAACGTTGCATTTCTAGATATTCCACTTGGAGCTTTTGCAGAACATCCGTTGTTACGGAGTAGGAAGTGAAGACCAAAACTATGTTTGTTGAGATGTGATTTGATTAAAAAGTGACTTTTTCAAAGCTAAAAGCTGGCTTGAGATTACATCAAACCAAATATTTATAATTACTTTTATTTGAGATTTAAACTTTTGTTCAGTCAGAGGGCTAGTTTATTTGAGCTTTGGTTTGTTTTAATCAGGATTTTTAAAACAAATGTATAAGTTCTTTTATTAAAAAATAAAATTCAAAATTGTCAACATTCTTTAGGATGAAATGTTGTGCAGATGTTTTTTTTCCCCCCATGGGTGAACATAGATGAGCATATACATTGGAATATGGAAGTGTTTAATTTATTGATTCTCATACAACCAATTTGAAGAGTAACTGCAGTGTTAATATTAAGGTGACAACATTAATTGTACTGCTGATTTAAAAATTAGCAACCCTAGTTTTTACCACAGTATGGATATTGAATAGAGCTTACAAAACTGCTTTAAAACTGTGACATAAGAAAAATAATTCTTTTTTTTTAAGCAGTTATTTTTTATTCCACACCATGTGTTAGATAACTGAAACACCTAACCTGAGGAAAAGACTGTTACTGACTGTGCCTGCTGTTTTCAACAATTGTACTTTTTTAGCTCGTGAGTTTTTCAGAAAATATCCCAAGTCAGTGCTATTAATATGTAATTTTTTACTTACTTCCCATGTTCTTTCTCCAGTTGAAGTGGTGAGAGAACTGAGGGAACACTCGCAGTGGCTATGATTGTTTGTCCACTTGTGCCTTCACACTCCAGTCTTGTCTGGGAAATGCAACATCCCAGTAACTACAGGAGCAGTGGAGGAAGAAGGAGAAAACAAGAGATGTCACTGAAAGGGAATGAAAATGAAGGAGAGAGAGGTCAAGGGGCTGAAATGAAAGGAGAATATTTAAGAGCAGAACAGTCACTGTCCTTTTCAGTTAAATGTGAAGAAATCGCGTCCTCTTGACATCACTAAAGTTCTACCTCTAAAGCAACCTGCAGGGTGAACTTATTTTTTGTCTTCATGTGTTTCAAACCCTATTTGCTGCACAGAATCTGGAGTAACTTGGTAATGCTGTTAATAATAATGTCTTTGCTATGCTTTGGTTGTAGATGTAGATGGCACCACCCTCTTAGATAAGGAAAATTAATTCCAACAGAGATCATTTGTAGAAAAAAACCACCTTTATTTTTGGGGGGGTCATTTTGGCTGAAAGGCAATTAAAAACTTGCTTTAGAAAAGGGTCTATTTTACTCTCCTGGTGGGATTTGGCTACATTTCTTTGAATTGGATGGCCTAAGAGTCGCAATATTTTGGTTGCTTTTTTTTTTTTTTTTTTGTGCATGTCTGGCAACATGTTTGACTCTATGGATAGCAACAGAATAATACTAATAAGGTGGAAATTTTTGAATTGTGTGTTGGATAACTCCTCATGAGAAGTAGGACAAGTAGAAGAGGTTACTCTCAAGTAAGGGAAGAAAGCTGATCTAATACAATGACAAAATTACAAATGCTATAGGAAAAATATGCTGGAGACAAATGATGAATGTGGAATTAAGTCTTGTAAAGACTAGGAAGGTAATTTGATAATACATACAGGCCTAGCTGAGGTGGCATAAAACATCTCATTGTACAACCCACATGTGAGGAATCCTGTGGTGTGATGCAGTGATGTGTTACTGGCACTTGTAAAAGTTCCTCATGCACTTCTGTTTCTTACTATTCATTATTAATGTGTGTGTTAAACATTTACTCTCTCATTTCAGGAGGTTATCATATGCTATTAATGTAAAACTACACAGTGAAACCAAAGATAACAATCTTGTTTTAAGTTAATATATGGATGTTCACAGCCAGTGAACAAATTCTTAATTTAAATTGGTTTATAAAAAGCAATTATAAACAGACAAGTCAAATTTATCTCTTTGCTATAAAAACCATGCACAAGTGAGCCACGTGTTCAATTGGAATCTTTCCTGCTGAAAAGCAAGCCTGTTCATGTCTTATTCTGTTGGACATGGAGAAATTAATATTTACTCCTGTTTTGCAGCAGTGTTTTACACACTGGAGAATTTCTTTCTTTTCTGTGATACTACTGAATAATATGGTTCAGTCATCTTTTAATTGAAGTTACTCCAATTTACTTTAGAGATATGTCTTACCAGGAAACAAATTTAATAATGTTATCACAGTCAAATAAGCCAAATATGACCAAGCTGCTCTTCAACAGAATAGTCTCAAACAGTAAAATTTATTGCATTTTTATTTGGGCAACTATAGCAATTTCAGTTATTTTGCTTAATAGTTTATCACTGAGTTATGACTGTGTATTGGAAAAAATCCTGGGTGGAAAAGCCAAGAATAGCCAAGGAGTTTTAGGATAGACCTGAGAATGATTTCTCAGTGTCACATCATCACAGCACAGTTCCCCTTACTCGTTGTTTTCACCCCTGATCATTTACTGGGAATTGCTGATTTTTGAAATCACATGTGTGGCCCTAAAGAACCCAAATGTGTTGAGCAAGAAGTACTTGCATGGCATGAGAGCTGATTCCTGGATACCCCGTTTAGAAATCACACTGGAGAAGTTTATTGTTGATTTCTTTAAATCTCCCTCATCTCTATTCAGGAAGAATTTCAGATTAAAAGCTTAAATCTCTATACTGGGTCTGGCTGTGATGGAGTTTATTGTCTTCCCAGCAGCCATGTGGTGCTGCGTTTAGGTTTGAGGCAGGAACAGAGTTCGTACCAACCCCTATTTTGGCTGCTGTTGAGCAGTGCAGGCACAGCATCAAGGGTTCCTCTTTTTCCCACCATGATTCCTACAGTGGGTGGCTGCTGGAGATGGCAAGAGGCTGGCAGGGGACACAAGCTGGGCACATCCAGCCTGAGCTGATCAAAGGTGTGTTAATGCTCATCAATAAGAGTGGACTTAACCTGTGTTCACTTGCCTAACCTGGCCCTTTTCCACCAAGGGAAATCCTGATCCTTGCTGCACACTTCCACTGCTTCTTAGCCAGCAAATCAATACTTCCACCCTTCTTGGAGTCATTTTCGTCTCAGACTTTGAGATTCTGCTGGATGATTACTCCCATCCTTTGCAGTTTCTCTGAGTCATCCCCAGTGCTTTGAGCTCAACATGATGATTCCATTATTTTGGTATTCATATCCAGTTTTTTGTCAGGATGCCAAACTACTCTCTGAGAAGCTCAGGTCACAAACAGGGAAAAATATTTTCAAATTGGTTATATCCTTGATGACTCTAAATGAAACATAATTTGATATAATTTAGGGTTGGAATT
Organism: Coloeus monedula; assembly: GCF_965178545.1. NCBI lineage: Eukaryota > Metazoa > Chordata > Aves > Passeriformes > Corvidae > Coloeus > Coloeus monedula. The sequence continues at coordinate 12,860,039 of NC_138796.1, read as the reverse complement.
AAAGCATGTAAACTTTGTGCAATGTTTTTTTATGTTTTAAAGAACTCTTGCAAGCAACAGAGAGTGCTTTGCCAAGATTCAAAATGTAAAGTGCTTAAAATGGATGGTACTCACCCATGTGGATAAGGAAGTTCTTTGTAATAATATATTTCTCCCTTGTAGATTGCAACATGGTTTAGAATAATGATTTTTATATTCAGTAATACATCCAGATTCAGTTGTAATTCTTAAGTTACATGTAGTACTCCAGGAAAATAAATATTTCATTACCAAGTGTCAGACTTATGGGCTAATTAACATTTCAGGAATGAAAGAAGTGGTGTCATTAGCACTACTCATAGAACTAACTATGAAGGGTGTTGTTCCTCACTACTCCTGTGGAATTTTGCAATGGAACTGAATAGACAGAATTATTAACAATTAAATTTTGGTGTTGAATGAGAGGAGTCCAATTTATGACGAGATTGCAGAAGACAGAGAAACTTCCATAAAGCCAGTTCAGGGACCCACGTGCTCCAAGAAGTCAGTGGTGAATATGTGGGAAGTCTCTGAATGCCAAGAGCATTTTTCAGTCCAATTAGCAAAATAATACCTGATCTCTTTCGGTGACAAGGAGGAACTCTGGCAGTGTATGAGACTGAGATGTTTAAGTGTCAGCTTATGTTAAATGCTTTATCTTTTGAGGAAAGGGCTTGCAACTAAAGCACCTGGGGTCTAACTCCAAAAGGGCAATACTCCCAAGTTTAAATATTTAATGCTTGTTTTTCAGCATTCATCTGTTTGCTTATTTGTTTTCTTGCAGCTAGCTAGCGTTGCAGGAATTGTCTAGGAAGGATTGAGGGGAAGATACATGGAGGAAAAAGCAGACATAAAATTCAGGGCTTGAAGTAGGCATTCCAGTAGAAAGTTGGCTTTCCAACTCCACAGTAAAGTTCAAGGTAGCAATAATTTTGTCCTGCTGTCTCCTGTGAGACAGGTGTAGAAGCCTTGTGACAATATAAAGCACAGTGCTAAACTGTTTAATGATTGATTTGGACAGTTTAGTACCCAACAGGGTTGTTAGGGCAAAATTTGCCTCTGCAGTGAAATACCCAAAGTAAAAGACTGAAGACTGTCAGGCTCTTCCCAGTGAACTGAGGTGTGTGATTCAGCCTGGAAAGGTTTAAACAGGAGGGGAATTCTGTCCTTTCATTTGGAGATTTTCTGTCATTCACAACATTTGGAATGTTGTGCAAATCTGTCAATGGCATTTTCTTTCTGTCTTCCCAACTGGGGCATATTGCACATTGAAGACAGAGATTTTCAGAGAGAAAATTGTAGAAATTTTCCCTGGAGTTTTTGCATTAGGATGGATAGTTCTGTCCAGAGATCCACTGTGAGCAATTTTTAATGACAATCTTTGCACTTTCATAGTTGCACAATTAGGCCACAGACCTGTCAGTATGTGAAGTCATTTATAAAAGGTAGGAAACTGGCATTTTGTATAATAACAGGTATCAATGGAGAATTTTTTTGATCAGAGCCTTGTGGCTTCAGCTTTTACCACAGAGTATCATTTGGGTTATTTCAAGCAAGCAAAATATTGGATATTTCTTCTCAGTTTGTTACAGAATAATTTGTTTTCCATTGACAAAAAAATATAGAATCTTTATTTCCATTGCTGTAAGCAATTGTTAATGTTAGGGACAAGTATTGGATTATTCTGGATCCATCAATTCTTCCAGGTGTACATTACAACAGGCATATTTCAGAAAGAACTAGGTTTCAAATAGTATCTACAAGCTCAGAAATCCACTAGCTCTGAATATTTCAGACTGGAGGGAAAAGAATGATCAGGGCAAAAAAAGGAGCACAAAACGAAACTTTATCTGAGCTTTAAGGCTTTGCATTTGACTACAATAAAAAGTACCTGAAATGCTAATCACTGATCATTCTAAAGGGTTAAAGTATTTGCAGCCTAAACCTGCATTATACAAAGTAATTTGTTAATTTACATGTATTTGTATGTGATAGCAGGTTGTTGAGGCATGTTTCTCTGATCTACAGTGCATAATAAGCGTATGAAATATCTGTTCCACAGTGTCTTTGGACTTCACAGGAACAGTCACATTTTGAAATACCGTGGCTAATCTAAAACTATCCAGCTGAACAGAAAAACAAAACCAGTCCCAAATATGAATAAATGATTTGCTACTTAATATGTCAGTGTTTTTTGTCAGGTTGATAACATTAGACTCGGCTGCATTCAATTCTAAACCCTGCAATATTTGAAGCCTGATATTGTGCCTCGCTAAATTTAATACATGGACCTCAGTAATAGAGGAAATCACTTTAGCACTTGGCAGTTTGTAATGCTGTATAAAATTGACTGCCCTGCAAACACAATAGCGATAATAAAAATTGTGGTCAGTAGGGGGGTGTAATGCATTTTCCAGCTTCAGCAAAGGTCCAGAGGAGATTTATTGAGATTTTGCTGTTTGGGTGAGGATCAATAGAGCTTCGTTAATAATTCGTTGTAAGGGCACCCTTCAGGGATCTGACATTTTACTTTAAAACTTTGGTAATTTTGAAAGCATGCCTGGTGATAACAATGTCAAGTCCCTGTGTTTCGTGGGCATGGATTTTTGCATTCACTTTGTGGGAGCATTTACTTTCACAGCAATTACATTTGAAATCATTCAATATATGAAGCAGTCCAGTATTGATAACAAGATCTACTTGTTCTAATGCAACTCTTAAGAAAGGATCCCAAACACATTCTCAAGTCCTCCATTTTGTCTGTTGTTTTCCTCTCTGAACAGAGAACATTTAAACCTCACTCTGTAATTTTGTAGTGGTGCATAAGTTTCATGAATGCTCTGAAACTACACTCTTATTTTCATGACTGTGGAATTAGGTTTCATGTGAAACTTATCCCTTTCCCTTCCTATTGCTGGTAGCACTTTGCATAACAACTATTAGTTTGACTTTGATATCTGTACTTCCTTTGTGTTTTCCTAAAAGAAACTTCACTTCCTGTGCTAAGCAAGCCTTGCTTTTCGGCCAGCAACTTTTGATGGACACTGCTGTTTGTAAGGAAACAAAAATTTGTCAGGACTTGCAGTTGGAACACAGGGAAAAGGTACAGCAGGAGGATTTATTTTCAATGAGCATGCACAAAGTAAGATTTATGGCTTGTGCAGCGCCAATGACGTTCCTTACACAGTTGCTGAGCTACAGCAAATTAAAGGGATCCGTGAATACTGAGGGGTGTGTTTTTGTAATGAGGGAAAAGAGACAGAAACAATAAGAAGATAATTAAGGTAACAACTTGTGAAAAATTAAAGTGTTTCTGTCTTTCATTTTTGAATCTCTGAGCATAAACTTTGTAGTTGTTAATTTAATTGCTGATGTTCTCTGTATCCCTGAAGAATATTAAGGATTAATCATCTGGTTCATTCGAACAAGAGATAAGGCCTAAGTGAATTGAAATTTTACCAATTTAACCCTCTCTCCCTCCTAATATGACATGATTAACATTCTTCAATTAACAACACATAATTATTCTAAAGGCCTCATTGCACTTACACCATTTTTCAGTTTCAGGTTGCCCTTTGCAGGTATTTCAAAAACTGAATAAAAGGCAGGCTCTATTTTTGTTCTGTATTATCAGTCACTTAAGTTCAGCCAAATTACAAGAATTGAGGTTTTTAACTTTTACTTCTTTTGGTCCTTTTTTTCCCCCCTAATGATCTCTATGTGCATGTCCTGAAAATCAGCTCTGATTAGCTAAATGTTTTCTTTAAGGACAGCCAACTATTTCTTTTCCAACCTTTGCCAATCTGAATAAATTTTCTTAATTATTTGTGACAGAATACTGATACACAATTTCACTGAGCCCTAGAATGCAGAGCTTTTCATCTAAATATTAGTGCATAATGTATTGTTTAATTTGTTTTATAAAAGATAATGAAATTATTTACATTTTTAAGACTTCGGTTCCAAGCAACACTCAGTAAAAATGCAGCACTTTTATGTAACCTGGTATTTACTGAAGTGCTTTCTGGCATCTTTTGCTGGGCAAATAGTACAGAGTTGCCTTGTGTCTCGTGGATAATCAAGTAGCTGTTAGTGGGAAAACGTCATTAATTTATGGTAAAATGAGACCAAACGAAACTAGATAGGAAGAAAACACATCTGCTTTCCTTCTGAAAACAAGGAGGTAAGGGAAGTTTACTGCTTTGTAGAGTTATAGTTCTAGATTTGTAGATTTTCAGCACTAGACATGGAAACATTACTGTTTTCCTTTTAAAGCTTTTAAAAGGAAAATGGTGTTACTTCCTTACCTAGTGCTTAAAACATTCCATTATTTTTTTCTCTTTAAGGCCTGTGAACCTTTAAATAAAAGTTATTTTCCATTCAAATTTTAATGAAGCATATGCATGATAACCATGGTTCTTTGTCAGGGTTCTGTCCTATGGAAATCTGGGATATTTCATGTAGGGGCATGATGTAAGACTGGACCTGTCCAGTTGTCAGTACACCCCCAAGTACCAGTGTAAAGTGACGATGCTTCCTCCTACACATCAAACGAAACTGCATTAGGGAAGAAATTAATCAGGGCCCTCTTTCGTGCATTAAAGTTGCAGGACTTTATTGAAAACTGCTAAAATCAATTATGATATACAGGGCTACAGAAGGAGGAGATATCTAACTTTATAGAAAATGCAGTCAAGGATGATTGAGATATAGATAGATGATCAGGGAGACAGTTCTGTGTATGTACACATATGTATATGTTTATATATAAAAAAAAAAAATATATATGTACAACCTTAAAAGGCATCCAGGTTTTTCTCTTTCAGAAACCAACAAAACATCAGCCTCTCTACTTTTGTGAAAAGGAGACTGACATCATTAGTGAGCTGAAACATGCTATCTTTTCATGGGTCAGAAAAATTCTTTCCCAACAATTAAACATAGTCATTATTTTTGTTATTTCTAGAAGTTCATGTTCACTTGATGATTGTGACAGGCGGGCAAAGGATGCCCACAGACAGCAATGGTTCCCTCCACTGCTGCATTTTTAAAAATGTGTCAGGGCTGAATTGTTTGAAATTTTGCTCAAGAGGAATAATACTACCAGTGGAATAATCAGCAAGTGAAATGACTTCAACCCCAGGCACTACCTGTCTTTGCAAATTTCTGCCCTGGGTCCATCCTTCCAGCAGGCAGGCAGGAGTCTTAGAATATTAATGTTAAATGTAAGGAATGCCTTGAACACTGTTGTTCGTGCACCTGTGCATGCAGTTGTGCTTTCTGAGGTCAGGGCCTGCTCAGGGAGCTGGGCTGAGGAGCATAGCCTCAGCACTGGTAGCATTCCAGAGAATATCTTAGAATGGGATGGCAATTAACACCTGCACAGCCAGCACCTCCTTCCCTTTCCTGCTCCCTCTGTGTTGGATGCAACAAAACAAGAAGCAAACTTTTTTTTCCCCCCCTATTTCTTTCACTTACATTCTGCATTAGTCATTATTCTGGGGCTCACCACCTGTTTACCCCTTGTTTGGAAGCACTGATGAGCACCACTTCCTAAAATGATCACCGGACCTGTGCCAGGAAATCTCCTCCCGATGTTTCAAAACCTTTTTCTGAATCTTTCTTTCAGTTTAACCAAATCTGCTTTCTTCGGAATTAGCAAAGTAACTTATTTTCTCAATGAAACTGAAAACAATTGTTTAATCAAAGAATGGCAGAGATGTTTCACTCACTTTGACAGCTGTGATACATAGGATGTGACTCTAGTCAAGGCAGTGATAACTGTATTTAAAAATTAGCCAATATTACAGATGTAACTAGGATGAAAGAGAGATCCTTATTTAAAATTAGTATGAAGAATGAGATATGAATTAGGAACTTCCATCACTGGTCTGCAACAGAAGGCATAGCAGCACTGGTGATGTGCACAGGGAGAAATACTTCAGAGGAGAATAACTTCTGAATTTTTTGGTGTGTTTTGTTTATTTGTTCCACAGTTGGGCATAGTTTCAGATTTATCAAAGAAAAGCCATAGGAAGACCACTCAATCACAGACTTAATTGCAGTTTCTTCCTCAGTCAGCTTTTGGGGAGCCAGGCACTCTGTGGTGTGAGCAATGCTCAATGTACTCATTAGCAGGACAGCTGAGGGGAGCATCTCAGGGGGTTGCTGCTGGCCTGCAGCCCCCACCAAGACCTGCAGCCCAAGCTCTATGGCATCCTTGGGTATTTTACACTTTATTTTACCCCTTAAAACAGGACCTAGTCTTTCCTGTTTATTGCCATGCTGTGTTACTGTAATGCATGAAGGCAACTGCTTTGCTCTGGGAGGGCTGCTGAAAATTTTCATTATAGAAGCAGCCTCTGAGGTCTGGTTTAATTTATTCTGAGAAACTCTGCAGAGAAATCTACTAGGTAGTGAAAAAAACCTGGTTATTGTATGCTCTGTAACGTACTGTGTGCTGGGGGGAAAAGAGTGAAAAATCCTGTACTGTTCAAGTGTTTGGCTACTTGAAAAAATATGAGGAAAGAGAAAACAAGGTAGACAACTGAATCTGGAATTCCTTGAGATAAAAGACTTCTATACTGTTCTCTACTTTTGTCAGCAAACATCCTCAGATTTAGTCACTTTATTTCATCTGAAACAATTTCTGCAGTGCCAAAAATTCATGTTAGGCTCCTGGACTTTGGTAAGCTCTTATTTGTAGGGTAAAATAAGCACAAGACTGTGATGCCTTTTCCTGGTCTTAAAATCAAGAGTCATACATGGTTAGAAGGGGAAAAGGGATTTTTCCTTGGTATTTATTTTAAGGATCTTTAGGTGCACACGTCCAGGTCATATGCATCGAAATGCACCCTGCAAAATGCCCCCCCCCCCAAAAGATCTGGTATAACATTATAGGTGTTACTAATTAGCAGATCTATCAAAGATTCCCCAATGAGAGGCTGAAGTGAGCCCCCCTCCCCAAGGAGCCTTCCCCTGGATGGTTCTATCTTGGTTTACAGAATGTGTTCTGGAGAGGACCTTGGGCTCTGGGGCACACTGATCCCCAGCTACGAAGCTTCTAAAATGTTTAGTCCCCTAGCTGAACAAACAAGTCCAAGAATGTAGGCAAAAAGCACTGGGAATACAGAAGTTGTAAAAGAGGTGTAACAGGGGTATAAAAGAAAAGGCAAAAATCTTCATGGTGTCAACTGTAATATTCAGCTGAAGGACAGGTTGTCAAACCCTTACCAATGCAGGGTTTCCTCAGCCACTGCCCTCTCCAGCTGCACTGTGTAGGGCACCTCTGTGTGACCATGGAACAGGATGTCAGGAGTCTATCCTTGTCACCCTCCAGATGTAAATCCTGCACAATTCAGCACCTGCAGAGCTCTTTGTAATGGGATTCTAGGATGAATGTAATGTAGTTTTATGATAAGTTTTGGTACCAGGACAATTTACTGCTGAAGTCTAGAATATACTGAAAAAATACATACTGTGTTTGGCTCCAACTCATGTTTGATCTGGATGGGGAAGTCTTTTTGTGGAACTTGTGTTGGCCTCTACCCAAGGGACAGGAAATAGTGGAACAGCTAATCCAGGTGAAAGCAGAGAATTTATTGTCTTTCATTGTTTTTCTTTCTCTGCGTTTACCTTTGTTTATTGTCTTATTTAGTTATTTTTCAGTACAATACTCTTGCTTTGGAGCATCAGTGTTGTCCAGGTAAGTCCTGAAACCCATATTTGCTACACTTAATTGCAATTAAGGATGCACTTAAATTTTCAAGTGTGCAGTGACTCTGATTTCCTCTATGCAGACCGACCCCTCCAGGCCTGAAACACTTTCTGCAGTAGGACTGCAAAGGCAATATAATTCAAAGTAAGATAAATGCACTGTTAAGCTACTGACATACAGAATTTAGGTAAATCCCAGGTTTACTTCCTTTTTTGATGTCTGTGAGCTATGATCCATCCATGTGATCCTAAATTTAGAGGGTGTGGTATTGATTCAGTGATAAATTATGAATTACAGGTGTTTTTCCTTTATTTTGTTGCTGGCAAGACACGCTAAATATGATACCTTGCTGCTGGTAGATTTACACCTTCATATCCAAACAAAAAGCAACTGAATATAGCTACAAAACCTGACTGACTGATTCCACAGGTAAAGTGCTAAAAACTCACTTATACTGTGGCCTGTCAGAAGCATGTGGTAAGCAGACTGGAAAATATGACATTCCTTCTCTAACATCTTTCTCTAAGGATGATTTCATATGCAGCTTAGAAGAAAAACAAAAAAAAAAACCAAAACAACAAAAGAACAGGAAATAATAATTTAAAAAATAGAATAATAATTCAAATTTTATTTGAATGAAAAAATAGGGCACTTAGGATGCAGGTGTCTTTTAAAAAAGTCTGAATTATAAAGGTTTGTTCTTACTTTCTTAAGTATCACTGAGTAATTTACCCATTATTATTTCTCTCACTATTATGTGTCCAGGAGAAAGCAGGATCAGTATTTTTAAATAGTTGTTTCTAGGAGCATGAGCCTTACAGTTCAAGGATACTCCCTTTCAGAGTGTGGTCATGTATTGAATATACTGCATTTAATTTTGAAGCATTATTCCCCATTTTTAGCTTCCTTAGCGATAACAGAGTAAATGTCTGTAACCTCTGGTTTGGTCTCAAACAATTTACTGAATGATATGCAGATTAATGAAATTAAATTGGCAAGTAAAAACCTGTGTTTTCATCAGCTTGTGGGAAATACTGGTTAATAGATGACAAGTGTGTCCCGCATTAAGTTAAGCTTCTGTTTTTTGGTTTTTTTTTTATTTTGACATCTTTTAGAAGTTCAGTCTTGCACTGACAAAAGGACAGATAGGTGAAACTCAGATTTTCATCCCACATACTGTTGACGGGATATTTAGTTGTACAACAAGCTGGGCCAAAGAGATGATTGCTGGTGCTGCCTGTGTTCCCAAGGCAAGAGGTTCGTGCTGAAGGTGACCACAAAAGGACCCAGGCTCTCCTTCATTACCTACAAATGCTCAGCTTTTGGAATATTGGCTGGAACACAAACAATGGCTCTTGAATTTCATATGCCAGGGACAACAAGGACTGGCCAGTTCAGTTCTGCCCCAGCCCACAGCTAGGCACTTCAGTAACCACTTTGGCAAAAAAATGAAGTTAAAAGTGTCAGTAAGGACTGCTGTTAAATCTAACAAAGCCTTTTAGACTGTGGGAGCCTCTCCAGGTCGTTCCCATTAACACAGATTCCTTGTTGGTTAGACTGTGGAGCAAGCAAGCTTTGAGGTAAGGATAATTTCTGTGTTAAATGCACACTGCTAGCTAGATTTAATTACATCAGATAAAAGATCACTAAATTTCCCTCTAGTAATTAGTATGTATTTCTAGAGCAGTTTATATCTTGCATAAAGCAGCAGTGCCTATAGTCCAAAAACATAACAGTTGATAGCTACTTCAACTGACCAGCAATGCAGATAAATACATTAAAATGGGGATGGGGAAAAAAAGGAAATAGGAAAATAAAGAGCATTCTGTGAATAGAAAGTATATATTAAATAGTATTCAGTTCTACCCTTGCATAATTATCTTTTTCCCACTGATCATGGTAACGTGTATTTTAAATAGAAATTGAGGTTTGCAGTTCTGGGTTTTGAATCTAATGTCTGTAAGGGGGTTTTTGTTTGTTTGCAAGGCTTTTGTTTTGTGGGGTTTTTTTGGGGTTTTTTTTGGGTTTTGTTTTGGTTGGTTGGGGGTTTTTTTTTCCATTCAGGTGTAGAATTCTGTTTTAATTTTTTTCTCGAGTCTGTTATACTTTTATGAGAGTTTCAGTCAAAATCATTAAGGCTAAGAAACAGCAATTTTAGACTGATTGCAATTTCTAGACTTTTTTCACTATAATAAGCAGCCACCATTGTAAAATATGACATCATGATGGTGTCAGAGAAAAAGCAGTAATTTTTATATCACATGTAATTCAGTAACCAAACTAATGGTCTCACTGCATGAATATGTTACAGTATCATCAGGCTAATTAACAAGAGGGGAAATGACTTCCACACCCAAGTAATTAAATACTTTCTGATGGGTTACTGTAAAGAAGTTACAAAAAACATTTGAAATAGGAATGCTATAGGAGCATTATATATGTCCAAGGATGCTACATCATGCACAGTATTAACAATGTGGACAAAGTATTAACTCTGTGGCACTATAACTGAAGCAATATAATCTAATTAAGTTTTTTGATATGTGTTATGCTGTATTTGGACTGAGTGACTTGGTAGCATTGGATTGCTGATGGGAGTGATCACATGGCTGCAGTGATAAAATAGCTGAAAAATTATTCACTTGTCTAAATCTACTTTTTAAAAAATGTCTTAATTTTTTGCTTTAATATGCTAAATCCAGAGTTCGGTACCTGCATGAATTGAACAGTGCATAATCAGAACTATGGTGCTCAGAGCACACAGAAATTGATGTGATGTACAGTGTTAGCTGTGTTTAATAACAGTATACATACGGGTGTCCCAAGTTCTACCTCTACAAATTAGAGAGGAATTAGGAACATTTGATGTCTCTGGTAAATTCAGAACTAAAAATTGAGGATAGAAGCCATTATTTAGTCTTTTAAAAGTAAGAGGAGTGCTTGTTGTTTTCAAGGTATAGCCCCTGGATTCCAAGGCAGTAATCTAGAGATGCCTCTTTCTGCCTCACACCGTGGTTTTGAGGTGTTTCCTCTGTAACAGATTGTGCAGAGCAGCCCACAGGTTTTCTTTTGAGAGGTTGGGGACAAGGCATAAAGCTTAAAATAAGTTCACAGTGTTTGAGAAAAGGTACACTGCATACTTTTAACTGTCTAATTCGCTCTCATAGAATAACGTGGTTGTCAAAACTTGCATAGTTCAAAATCCATTTGATCAGCATGGAAAACAAGTTCATGGTGCATTATTTAAGCAGAAGTGATAGAAACAGTTCAGTGCAGGTAAGTCCCATAATATTGTTGTCTTATTTCTCTGTCTCCAAACTTTCTAAGCTTTAGACAAATCGGGAGACAGAATTCTGGGACAGACTTTCATTTGATGAAACATAGTACAATTGCTCATATGTTATGTCCCTGTGTTTGGCAGTGCATGACTGAAGGGTGTTGTTTATCACATTTTGCTTGCAGACAGACCAGATGAAGAAACTTGAGCTTAGGGAAATGCTGCCTATTTCTGGCACACCTTGCTATACAGGGAGAGTTCACATCAAAAAGGGAAACACTGGAGTATCTTTTCAGATCATCAGAGTAGTGCTCTGATGTTGGTCTGGGAAGATTTATGCAAAGCAGAGATGCAGCTTTATGTTTAACCTTAAAGATACAAGCCATCTAACATAGATTCCACATCCTGCTGTGTCACCCTCCTTAATCTGTTTGAAACAATCTGCCTTCCAGAAACTTAAGGGCAAAGAGGGGGAGAACCTGATTTAGTCCCAAAACTGGAGTCATTAACCTTGAACACTGACTCACTGAACTTCTTGTGGTGAGCAATGCTGCTTCATCTCCCTTAATATAACAGATTCTGTCTTGGCAGTCTCTGGGGGTGATTTCCCCAAACACCAATGAAGCTGTGGAGAATAGTATTGAATTAAAAAAAAAGAGAGATAAGGTAGAAAAATAAAGGAATCAAATCTTGTATTACTGATATGCACAGCTTTTACATCTCACGCTAGGTTATTTTAACACACACCACAATATCTGACCCACTGTGATGAATTAGGAATAGATTCACGGATCAGGTTCCTGGTTCTGAAATACATTAAGCATTTATTCCAGCTGTGCTAGTGAGTGCTAATAATATATAAAAGAGCCACTATTGTGGAAAGATAATTTGAACAGCAAGCAGTTGTGTTTCACAGGAAAAACACGTATGCACACACATATACATATATATATGTGTATATACACGGTGGTATGGATTTTTCAACATATGTGGGGTCTTTATTTCAGAATGGTCTCTTAGAATGCTGAATGTAGTCTCTAGTTCAAGTCTGCACAGGAGGAAAAACAGGACAATAGCTTTCCAGTGAAAGTCACCAATCCCCAAAATAAAATGCATATTAAAATGCTTAATCCTACAAGTAGCTTTTGTTCAAAGTCAAGATATCTTGACCTTTTAGAGACAGCAGAGAAATCTCAGTGTGTTGTTGTTTAGTTCATAGTTCAAAAATGCAAGCTGTGTTTCTGCTGTAACTGCAGAAGGTATTATGCTGGCAAACTATGTGTGCAATAGGTCATGCAGTGATACAGCTTGTTTAGACCTGGCTGCGACCCTACTCTAAATACAGAGGAATTCAAACCACGTCCTTGCATTCAGTATTATTATAGTTGATTATTCACTAAATATTCAGAGGCTTCAGTGTCATTAAGAGCATATAACCAAAATGACATGGGCAGTATTATCCTCATCAGTGTAGGTTAATGAAAGGAAACTCATCTGAGTTAATGAAAGGAAACTCATCTGATCATCTTTTCAGGAGTCTCACCCATTGCAAAGCTTTTCCTCATGCATATGAACAGTGTGACAGGCAGCTCTGAGGAGCTCTGGGCTCAGGGAATGGGAAGCAGGACCATATGCTTAGTCATTAAATACATTCATAGGACAAACTCAATCACTGGAAACATGTGTAGTACAAGATACCGTTTCAATTTGAAAATGAATTTAGGGTAAATAAAAGGTTGTATCCCATGCACAGTGTTATAACATGGTGTTGCTATGGAATCCAAAGGAATTTCATGCAAAAACTGCTGGGTGGTATATTCAGAGTGCTTGTACATTGCATTTTGTTAGGGATGGTAAAATGGTGCTGAATGTAAATGAACCCAAAAAAGCAGGGATCTGCAGCACCTGTGCCAAACTGAGATCAGGTGGAAACTGATGGCAATTGGATCAAAAGAATTCTACATCTCACCATCAATAGCATGCACCTGATCTGGAGTAAGAACAAAAATTTACTATTTATGCTTCTCCATTAAGGATGTGTATCTTTATAAACATCTTTTTAAAGGTACTAAAGAAATATTGTGGGGATAAACCCTTTGACCTATACTGTACTAAACTTTAACTCCTCTTTCTGTTCTTTTAACACATGTATTTTAAGCACAGAGAATATATTTATGTTCTCTGAAAGGCAGACTCATCTAGAAGTTCCCTCAACACCCTTGTCTCACTGAAATACCACTGGAAGAAATTAAATTTAATCTGTATTTTAAGTGAAATTCATCAGCATTTCAACATAATAGTCCATTTCCCTGCTAATATTAGACTTTTTTCTATCCCATTATTCAAGGCAACACCATTCACAGGGACTTTCTATTTTCAAAGCTTGCATGAAATTTAAGAAGGGAACATCACCTTTCTTTCACCCTCTGCGGCTGAAGGTGACGTAGCAGTGACTCACGTTTTATGTCACCCTTTTACTTGTAGAACAATTACGTGAACTTAAACTTTGATGATAATGAATTATATAACTTAATAGACATCTCTAAATTATTTCATGAAAAACATTTTCCAAGCTGGATTTTTATTATCTGCATGCCGAATAATGATGCTTTCTTTAGTGTTTGCATCTAATGATAGACATTAATTTTTCTTTTAGCTAGTGCATGTAGGCTTAGGAATTTAAAGGTTTGTTTTTGGTTTTTTTTTTCTTAAAGAAGTAAACCCCCAGTTCCCTCAGTGTTTGGCAAGCATGGAGTTACAGGAATGCTTGGTATTGCTGTTCAGCTGAACACGACCACAGAATTGTTACCTCTGTAGTGCAGTTTGAGCAAGGACTGATTAACCAACATTTTCATTGGGACATTTCAGAGGTAATCTGTGAATATGGCAATGTTTCATGGTACTTCTCTTTCCTGTGATGAGGATTGATGTTGCCTCAGTTGTCAATCGCTTATCTGTGTCGACAGCCAGAATGTGGGGCTCTGGCTTCTCTCTTATTAGAAATAACTTCAGAATATGTTGGGTTTATGAACATTTTTTAGATTGCACATAGTTAGTTTCTCAGAGGGTTGTGGAGTTTTTTACTTGTTTTGATTAGCAAAGAATTTTATTGTCTCTTTTATGAGAACAGCAGATAAATTTCCTTTTTGTTTTTTCTCTAGCAGAAAAAGGATTTGATGTAATACTTTAAGTATTATATATTTATAATTTATAATTATAAATTATATTTTATAATTATAGTTTATATAATTAAACTTTAGAATTGGCAAAAGTGGTGAAAGTAAAATGTTTGAGGAACAACTTGGAGGAGGTGCCTAAATTCATAGCAGGTAAAAGCTCCTGTGGTGAAGTCCATTTTTAGTCAGTTTATACTGGATGCAACATTTGTGAGGAGTCTCAGCTGAGAAGTGCTTTTGCAGACCACCGCTGTCAGTTAGAGTTTCTAAAACACTTTTACTAATTAATTCAAATGGTACCACTCTCTTTTATTCTCATTAGAAACAGTAAGACTTGAGGAGTCAAGTCCTGGTTTTGTGCCATCCCCTTCTTTGAGGTGAAACTGAAAACACCTGTTAATTACTGAAACTGATGTAATTATTTTAGGAGAAAGTGATAACAGCTGTGTGACACTATCAGCTGGATTTCTTTGCTTAAAAGAAATTGTCTGTTTTTAACTGCTCACCTTTAAACTTTACATGTTTGGCATGTGCTATAGAGGCCTTTTTTTCCACTTAAAAATTGCTACTAGGAAACCTGAAACACACATGAAAGTGAGTACAGGAAAAACACCATTTTGCCTGTAGTAAAGCTTGTTACAGTGATTTTAGGAAGCACTCCTGTTTCATAGGCTTTGGATTAGTAACCTGGAAGTCAGAGAGGTTGGCTTTTGTCGCTGAGCACCCGAGGGTGTGACTTAGACAAACAGCTGGACAAAACCCCCTAACAGTAGGGTTTTGTGTACTTTTGCTGAAGTTTTGGTGCAGCTCAGCACTCGACAGGATTGCTGAAATTATTTCATTGAAGGCCAAGAATGCACAGAACACCTCTGGCACCTGTAGTTCTGAGCTGATACAGACTCCATGCTGCAGCTGGGCCTAAGGGCTGGTTCTTAGAGCTCCCTGGCTTTCTTTAAACCCCTTCCTTGCTTTTCAGCAGCACATTTTGGAAGGAGAGGGTCCCTATGAATAGAGATGGGTCAGGATCTTGTATGTGTGCTCATTACATGGCCAGTGCAATGGAGTGGGACGGGTGCACTACTCACACTAGGGTGAGGAAAGCTGGAAAGTCAAAGATGGGAAGAGATTGTGCCCGAGTAAGGCAAAATGGAGTTCCTCAGAGAATAATTTATCTTTTGTTGTTGTTTTTGTTATTTGTTTTGGGTTTTTTTTTTTTTTTTTGTTTTTTTTTGGTTTTTTTTGTTTTTTTTTTTTAAATACAGCAGTATGCTAAATGTCTTCTACATCCTAAAATTGAAGTATTATTTGTGCATAAAAATACTTTGTGTATGCCAGTACATATTAAATTGCTTTTTGTCTACTACCTTATGACTGGTTTATTTGCTTAAAAAGAGCAAGTCCCATGTTAAAACTCAGTAGATACACATCTAAATGTTTTAGAAATATTGCCCTCTAACTACGTACATAAGCCAGGCAGAAGAAAAAACGACGCCTTAAAATTAATTACTCAAAAGCTTTTTTGTGCTGTGGCTTCTATTGTGAAATTTCCTATAACTTTTTATTTTTTTTTTCCTTTCCAAAGCAATTGGAAAGATTTGGTCAGTCTCAAGCATCTGTTTGAATATTTCCTAGTGGCAAGGTCCAAACTTGGCCGAGCTGTTTTGGCTGGGGATGGACAATTATGTGATGCTGGAAAATGTCCCTTAGGTGTGGTACCTGTGACAGCCAATGGAAGGAGCTAACCCTGCCCTGCAGATCTAGGGTTCTCTTGCACACACAAATCCATTTGTTATAGGCCTGCATCCCTTATTATACAGTACTTCATAGTACCATGCTTAAAAGGCACTGCAATTTTCTGTTCCTCTCAGAGCCAGTGTCCTACAACACCCAAGGACTTGCACACTCTGCTAAATTTTTAATGTCCTTTTTATCAAACAGATGCTACCATTATTCTGTGTGATAAAACAGTTTAAAAAGTAAAACAGATAAACTGTTTTGGGTTTTTTTTCCCTAGAATTATGTATAAATTTTATTTTATGAAGAACCAGCATAAGCCATAAGCTTTCCACAGAGTTGTTCCCTGAGCAAATCTGGAAGCAGCAGAGGAATAAGCCATGTCGATGTTTCAGTGCTGCCTATATGATTAGCTAGATCATTGCCTTGGTTTTCCAATATTAAAGCCATGCTGCTGTTTTGTGATGTATGTATGGCCTGGGAAGAAAGGAGATGACTTTTATTTAAGTCAGCTAATAGGTCCCATGGTTTCCAGAGCTGAGTTTGTTTGGATTTGGGTGGTGAACTTATAAAGGCTTACTTGTTCCAGCAGCACAGCAGGCAGACAGGTTCTCCCAGTGGCACTGACATTTACTATAACTTGTGTGTGTGTATCTATCTTACAACTTCAGTGGTCCGCTCACCAGAGGGTTCAGCGCTGCCAAAGAGCACTCTAGGTTTGATTGGAAAGCTTGGGTTATTATGGATATGCATTTGCTTGGCTGAAGGTAAAAATCTAATGAGAAACAGAGAGGGTGGTAGACGTGTGTATGTAGAAAATTTATATCTGAGAGCTTTGCTGCTTTATCTGGGAAAACCCTGTTTGCCTTCAAAGGCCACGTGAACGCTTCTGTTTATATGCACAGACTGCGAGATCTCGTTTTCTCGTGGTGAAGGATAGTAGGTTTTATTCTAAATTATATGAACTATGCTCAAATCCTTAGATGGACATACTTAGCGCAAAATGTGTGCTAAGATTTAAAAAAAAAAACAGGGGGAAATGCTCTGCACTTCATTTCTGATGTGCTGGGTAGGCAGGGAATGCGTGTGTGTAATGTGAGACAACATTTATACTTGGACGTAGGTATGTGCACATCCAGATTTATCACTGATTGCAGGTGTTCTGTTGTGTTGCTCCTCTGTACCTTTATCTGACACATTTGTATTGGATCATTTTAGTGACTGTGAATCATTTCTTTTATGTACAAGGAGTTCAGTCGAGTTGTTAGTGCTGGACATGTTTGAAACAGTAATAATAACGTCTTCTATGTGTACTTGCAGAAATAGAATCTTAGGAATGATTTGCAGAAGTATCTGGGAGAGAAACCTAGTTTGTGTGTTCAAATTGCAAATTGTTTCTGACTAAAGTTTTGACATAGTGAGATTCATAAATGTTTGGAGAAAATGAAATGTCAATATTAAGATACAGAAAAGCTTTATTATGAAAACTTGGAATTTCTAATATTTCAGTAGCGATGTTGTGAGGTTTTTTTAGTTTTTTATACTCTGAATGGTTTTAGAGCCTTGGCCACGTCTACATTAAATTCCTTTAAAATTAAATCTTCAATTTTCTCTTTTATAATAATTTGCGGTAGAGGTTGGACTGAGAAATTAGTTTAAAAGTTGTTAAGAACCAGTGTCAGAATTGCTCCTGTTACATTCTGGATTTAAGACAATGCCCTTAATAAGATGTTTTAACTTTCACTCAGCCCTGAAGTAGTCAGGCAGTTGAAGTAGATGATCATTGTGGGTTCCTTCCCACTGAACTATTCTATTCTGTTCTGTTCCCTGCCAGACATTTTGTTCTGCTTATTTTTACTATTACTGCAGAGGAACGAGTGTGCTGTGGAAGCTGAGCAATAGACCACTCAGCAGCAACTTGAACATTTGACTGTAGAAAAATATGTTTGCACCATAATAATGGTGATGCTGCTGCTTGTTGCCGTTTATCCCATTAACAAACTGTGGATGTTCTGAGCAGAGCTACTCTGAGTTTCTAAAATAAAACCAGACACCTCTGCCTTGCTGGCCAAGCAAAGAAAGCCAGAATAAATTAAGAAAATAATGTGGTTTTTATTTTCTGAATACAAATAAACTTTTTTTTTTTTAACTGCTCCATAAAGAAGAGTATCATTATTGATTCCAAAATAAACCAAATCGATGAGTTGAGAACACAGGAGCTGTGTACAAAGGGGTTTGAACCTTAAGGAAGTGCAAAACTTCCAGGATCCTTCTTCCCTCTGTCTGTTTGTTAAGGATCTGTGACAACAACAGGACTGTCACATGTTTTCCACTCTCTCTCCATTCCATCCTTCTCAGTATCATATTCAGAAAGCTCTGAAGCTGGTTTAGATCTAAGTCTCCAGATTTCTTGTCAGCCTGTCTGGAAAGCAGCAAAGGTTGAGAGAGCATTTAAAATAATCCATCTCTGGATGACAGGTGAATAAAGAAGAGATTGAATGAGTAGAGAAAGGTGTAGACTAAAGGGGAACAGTAATATGGCGCTTGGAAAGGGGAGGGGAAGGGATAGACAGGATGAGAAAGAAAGCAAGGAGGGAATAAAAGCAAAATGAGAAAGGATATGTCAGATTTAAGAATAGGAAATATAGCAGGAGGGCAGCAAAAGTTACAGGGGGAATGCAGGGAAATTTTCTGTTGAAAAAAAGAAGTAAGAAGTGGTACAGTTTTCCTTGAATCTCCCTGCTGAAAGAATGGAAATGACGCAGAATGTCTGTGCACACAAAAAAGCTGTAGCTGCTGCAAGTGGATCCTGTCCCCAAATTCCCCTTTTGAGTGAGCACTGGGGAGTGAAGAGAACAGAGAAAGGAGAAGGGCATTACTTCTTTAATGAGGGAGAAAATGTTTTCTGCAAATCCTGACTTCTACCTCACCTTCATGTGTCAAACTTCGTGTTTCTGCTATTCTCCAAGGAGCTTCCCTAGAGTTTTGCTTCTGTATAATACCTGTTCTCTTTATTAGTTTTTGAGCTTGAATGGTAAAAATTGGAAAATGAGATGATGGGACTAATATCTTAATTATTATATGTGTATTTACTCTGTTACTCTTGTTATTCTTTACTTCCGAAAACAAGGACTATTATTTTTGGAAGTATGGACATCAGTGGTCCTTGTTAATATGGGCCTGTTTTTGCCATAGCCTTGGAATTAATACTGGGCTTTGAAAAAGTTGGAATCAGATTCAGGAGTGTGTTTTCAGTTGTTCTGTAAGTCTTAGGTCTTATTCTTTAGATCTCTTCTTGTTTTGAGTAGGGTCATTTCTTTGTAGTTTGCAGTTTTTGTAAAGTATTTTGAGGCTCTGAGATAAAAGCATATTACTGGGGAATGTTGATATTTCTTTACCCTTTTTTTTTTTGATATTTCTTTATCCTTTTCACTTAGAAAGAATCCATTTCTTTGTAATTCCTTGGAAAGATAACTTGAAAATACTCACTTCCAAATCCAACCTGCATGTTAAAGAAAACATCTACACTGTGAGAGGGTTAGCATTTTTCAGTAAATAAATTAATATTACTGGGAGCAAGAAAAGACCTGTTACAGTAGCTGCAGCACAAATGCAAAAGCATCAAAGATAATGACAGCTGTTGATCTGTTTGTGGTGTTAATGCACAGCATGTAACTGAGCCAGGTAAAGAGACCAAGCATCAGTGCCCTGCATCAGATCCTTCACACAGAATGGAAAACAATCCCAGAGCACAGAGGGTGCACCGATCAACCCTGCAGATTGTGTCAGCCCTCAGTGTTGCCGAGATCTCATCACAAACCCTTCCTAAACATCTCCAGATGAAAATACGGCTGAGTATTGGAGGTGTTCAGGCATCTCTGCCACACTTGGGTTTGTGTTGTTTATGTGTGTCAGAATTCACTACTTTAAAAAACCCATACAACGATAGTTTGTCTCTTTCTGCTGGCAGCTTTATGGTTCTGAGCTATGCTTGCTCACCTTCTCTTTCAGCATAGTTGCTCAGAGAACTTAAAATCAAACCCACATATTTTCAGCTTGGTTTTTGGGAGTTGTTTTGGCTTTGGGTTTTCTTAGCTATATTAAAAATGTGCGGTTGTTCAAATCATCACAAGTTCCCTATGGCGCACTTCAGATGTGTTTTCTAGAAAGAGTTTATGTATGACAATGCTTGCTTATGGAATGCCATGCTGGGGTATATTTAGATTTGAAAGTCTGTCCCAGCACAAATTTTGTCTGCTAAAAGGCATTGGCAAGAAAGGAATAGTTTGAAATGAGAATATTACCATCCAAGAACCAGTATTACCTATTTTGATTTAGAGTGGATAAAGGATGTTTTCTTTTCTTTCGTAGTTTGAAAATTAAAATCCCTTGGAATATTTTAGAACATTAACTGTGCTTAAGGGATTAAATGAAGCAAAATGGTTTGGTGTATGCTGAATCAATCAGAATTAAAGTTCATTTATAAGTGACAGATTTTCTATGCATAGCAACTTTCTTTTAGTACCTCTGGTGTAAATGACTCTTCTTTTAATATGCCATGTTACCTGTGTTTAATGAAGTGAATTAGGTGTGCTGGGTGAGTTATTTGTGAATTTCAATTCTAAACAGGACGAAAATTGCTTTTCAGGAGTGCAGTATAGCAGGCTGAGCTTTCCCAAGATGAGCTAGGTGGCAGAATTGACTAAGAAAGTGGTGCTTAGTTATTCCTTAAGCTCTGAATGCCAGTTTGCTCACTGAGTCATGTAAAGTGCAGTCCATTCTAACTTTATACCTTACTAAAAGGAATTATCTGTTTATATCAAATGCATTTTGTAATATTTTATGCAGAATACCTTGGAGCAGATGTATGCTAATTTCCAAAATGCTACAGGCTCTCAGTGAGCTGGGAAAATGCATCTTGTTTTGCAAATCCAATATGGTTATTTAACAGTTCTGTGATACAATTATTTTTCATGTGTATTACACAATGCAAGGTCTACAGAAGGATTCTGCTGATAGCATATTTCCCTGAGGTTCTGTGCTCTGCCTTCCCAACTCTGCCTGCTTTATACACGCAATTTTTGCTGAGGACAAAGGTGAAGAGTGGATAGGAAAACAGGGATGACAGATGTTTGTCATTACTGTTTAATGCACTCTTTTTGGATACTGAGATGGAGAGTGTGGTGTGAAAACAGAGCAAGAACATGTTTTTAACTTACGTATTATTGACTCAATGGCTTTAAATACAAGTATGTAGCTATTAAATACAAAGTAGTGGTTCACTGGTAGTTTTGGATGTCAGTGGAAGAAGATATGTTTCCCATGAAGCTTTCCTGTTGGCAATTGTTACACTCTGATCCAGGACAAACACCACATTGTAACTCCCTTCAGGTTCATCTTTTTTACATAGCCTAAAGAGGACTCTGGTTTTATTATACTGGTGGAAGATGAATCAAAAAAGGTATTCTGGCTTTCCTTTTCTTTTCCCCTTCCGCTTCCCCTTCCCTTTCCCCTTCACTTTCCCTTTCCCCTTTGTTTCCCTTTTTTCTACCTAACTCCCATCTTTTTCCCTTAACCCCTCTGATGCAGTAATGCAGCTCTGAAGGCAGAGAGGCAATGCTGTCTCAGGAGGACTGAGTGTGCTCAGCTGAGAATCAGGAACTCCTGGAACTTGTACCTCTGCTGCTCAGTTGTTTCATTTTATTGCATTTGTTAAGTCACTCAGATTCTAACACGTTTTTCTTCCCATGAAGTGGCTGATAGCAGGTGGTGATAGTGATGGGTGGTGGCAATAGTCACTGTCACTGTAGTGGCTCATTAATCTCTTTGTAGGACCCTGTTCTGTGAAGGACTGGTTCAGCACAGCCTTCCTGGTGTGGTCTGTGCATTGTGAGGGTTCATACGTCGCACATGTGGTGAGGTTCATTCCAGAACTACCGTTCCAGTCCATGACAGCAGACAGGGTGAAGTAGAAATAAATATGATAATTAAAAGAAAGTTATGCTCATAGATGGTGGTAGACCAGAACATGTATTGTTCCTCATCCAGACTCTTTGCATTCATTTGCAAATATATGTTCTATTACTGAAGTAATCCAGGGTGTTTAATGGAATTCACTTTCCAATAAAAGGGAAACAATATTGAATCTATTAATCTGAGAGTTATTCCAAGAAAGGATCTTGCTTTATGCAATGGACTGCTAGGAAACAATTGTTACCCAGCTCACTTTGGGTATAATCTCCATTAGTCAATATGTGTTTTTGAGGTGGAATTTGCAGCTGTACTTACCGTACTTTGTTCCTGCTTTAAAAGTAGTGCTGTATTTGTGTTTTTTCTGTCCTGTACAGTATCTTTTTTGAGCACAGAGCTTCTCTATGATCATGACCCACTTATGTTGAGTTTGCTAACATGGTTAATAAGAATATCAATAATTATTCATAGTCTTCTTTGCTACTTAGTAGTAGGGGCCTATTACAGTTTTCCTTGGCAGCACATACGGGGGGTGATAAATTACTAATAAAAGTGCAACATGGAACATAGGTCTGCTTTTATTTTTTTTACAACTATTTCTTTCATCTGATTCAAAATTAAATGTGCAAGGTTTAAAAGAATTTTGTGTGTGATTTTGGCTTCTGCTGATGAATTCTGAGCTGTAAATGTTGTGTGACAACGGTTCCCTGACTTAATCAGCTTCATTACTTCAATCACCATTGTATAAATCAGCAAATGAGCTTGTCCAAACCCTATTCACTCTTTGAGTCTTATTACTAGTTCTTTTAACTGAGATTAACTATAAACTCCACTATAGGTTTTGCGAGCAAGAAAATGCATTATCTTCTTTCTTTCCTTTGCTGGTAAGAAGTTCAAGCCCTTTATATGGCTTTTTAGTCCTGTCTTCACAAAGGATGAGATGCATCCTGCAGTCTTCTGCTCGCAAATTGGCTTTTCCCTGAGTCTGCCTGCTTTAGGAGAAGAACTGCAACTCTTCTGCTGGTTGGAGAACTTCAGTGCAACTCCAGGTTGACCTTGGACAAAGGTGAGCAAAGGGACATCCTTTTTATATGTCCCATTTTTTCTCTTGTCATGGAAAGGAATTTTGTAGTTGTGTTACTTCACATTCAAATGATGTAACTTTTACCCCCAGCTCTCATCTGGTAGATCTGATACTTTATGATGCTGCAAGTGAAAAAAGTTGACAGAGTACACCCCCAATAGTGTTTGTAGAGTTTCAGCCTTTCATCTTAATCAGAAGATAGCTATATTATAATCAGCATGTGCATGCTAGTTTTCTGAGACTGCTGCTGTATCACTTCTCACTCCTTCCATAATCCAGTAAATCTCTGTTTCTCAAATCAAGCTTCCCATGTGTGAGCTTTCAAGATGCTGGTAGTACAGAGACAGCTGTATAGGTGTGTAACCACCATATCAATGAGAAATCTTCATCTTCACTGTACACATTCATCACATATTTGGTGCAGTGTAAGAATCTTCATGAACAAACTCTGCCAGGGTCTAACCTACTACTTAGTGTTGTCTTCTCAAACACACATGCTGGATTTTAGATGAATCACTTGTTGCAAGATAGATTCACGGTTTTTCAGTGACATTTCTTGTGAAGGAGGAAGTGCATTTCCGGGTTTACAAGGAGAGGTTCTTGGAATTTGAATACTTTCTCCTTTCGCTCCCAGTTGGTTTGTCCTTCTTAGTTTTGCTCCTTGGGTGTAGGACCTTGTGCTTGGAAACTTCTATCCAGCTGAATGGAGGTAGAATTCCAGTAAAGTTAGGTAGATACAAGGTAAACATTCTCACTGGCTTAAAGGTGTGATTTTTTTTTCTTTTGTGATCAACCATAGCCCGGGTGAACCTTCCTAGAGAAAATAACATCGGGTCTTGTGAAAAGAAGGGAAGAGTAGTGGATGTTCAACTCTTTCATTTTATCAAGGTTTTGAACCCGTTCTACGCTAACATTCTTACAGCCATATTGGTGCAGACTGGAATGGATAAATGGATGGATGATAAGGCCACTGACTGCTGGATTTACAGGGCTGTGATGGGTGGTTCAGGGTTCAGTCAGTGGCCCCTTCGTGTTCACGTGCCTCAGGGTTTGATTCACGGGCAGTACTTTAACAGCAGTGTGGAGAGGGGGTGAGGAAGCACCATGTGTAGCAGAAGACAGGGCTGCCCTGTAAAGGGGCTTGGATAAGTAGGATATAAAAGGTAAATAGAATCATCAAGTGGTTGTGGTTAAAAGGGACCTCTGGATGTGCTGTGGTCCGACCCCGCTGCTTGAGCAGGGACACCCAGAGCCGGCTGCCCAGGACTGTGCCCTGATGCCTTTTGGGTGTCTCCAAGGTGGGAGACTCCACAACATCCCCAGGTGACTGTGCCAGGGCTCATTCAGCCTCCCAGAGGAGCAGTTCCTGCTGTTCTGAGGGAACCTCCTGGCTGTCAGTTCGTGCTCATTGCCTCTGGCCCTGTCACTGGGCACCACTTGGAAGAGCCTGGCTCAGTCTTTCCACCCTTCCTTCAAGCATCTGTGCACATTGACGTCCCCCTGAACCTTCTCTTCTCAGGGCTGAACCAGTCCAGCTCTCAGCCTTCCCTCATAAGAGAGATGTGCCAGTCCCTTAATCATCTTAATGGCCCTTTGTTAGACTCTCTGCAGTAAGTCAGTGCCTCTCATGTACTGGGGATATTAATCAATATTGCTAAATATTCATCCTGTAATTTTTCCACCTCCTTTGATTTCTTTTGAGTACATTGGGCATTTTAGAATAGAGGATTCTTCAGTGAATACTTCAAAACTGTTTAGCTGTAGAATTGTGGGTTGAGCTGGGTTTTTTTTTTTTTTACTTTCTTTTTGTTCCTTTCTTTGACACAGAGCCAGGATATTCACAGTTAATGGTGCATTATATACATGTGTGTGATTGTTTTGTCCTGTTTCTAGAAAGGTGCCTAAGGAAAAGACCAAAGTTGTTGATGGAGATTGTTGATTGTGGATTGGACCTGAGGTGTCAACCTGAGGTTGCCGTGCAAACTAGTAACCAGTAATTCTAAAATGGTAAAGTTTGCAGAGACAAAAGCTTTGAAGGAAAAAAAAAAATATGGTATTCAAATTGTGAAGCTGAGGGTTTAGACATTTCTATACGTCATCAGCAACACCAATTTCCCTCCCTGGGGAACAAAAAAACAAACAAACAAAAACTAAAAAAGAACCTCATGTGCTTTTTGGTTCTTCAAAGATCTTGAAATATTTTTTTGAAGTTTTACTGTCTTAATAATGAAAGTTGACTTCATGGAATTATGAGAAATTTAAAAAATATATTTTGTTTCCTTTGGCAATGCAATGCATGGTTGATAAATTACTTAATTCTTTATGTTGTTCAGCTGCTTGTGGACACAACGTTAACATAAGGAAAACTAAACTGAAAGCAATTTTATGCAGCCTTTTTTACTATACCCTTGAGCATTTTCTAAGTTTGCATTTAATCACAGCATCTTGGCCATGATATTTCTGACAGGTAATTTCCTTAATGCGGTTGACAGAGATGGATTACATGGAAGCCTATTGGATCCAATGCTTTTGTGTGCAAGTGATAAGACTAGATTAGGGTTATCTTGCTCTGAGTGCCTGGAAAGATACAGCCACCTAATAATTCCCCTGGTAATACGGATGGGTTTGTGGGAGCAGAAATTCATGGCTAGATACTGGCCTGCAAAAGCATTACCAGATTCTGTTGCACCTTGAGAACATCTGGGGTGATGTGTGTTTTTCTGTCACATGATAATAGCAAATTATATGTCAGGGAAAGACAAATGTGTTAAATATTCGTCAGATTGGGAAAGTGATAAGGCAACAGGCAGGCATGTCTCTTGGAAATGGCAATGGTATTTAAAAATAAAATTATTTTGGTAAAAAATGTGAATATTATTCTTACTTTAGAGAGAAATAACAAAAGAAGTAACATTTATCCTTTTAGCTGCTGTAAATGCTTGTGTGAGAAAATTAATGTTGTCTTGTTGCCTTATTGAAAGACCCTAAGCCTGAATGTTCTTAATCAGGATGAGTTTTGAAAGAGGATTTAATAGTAAATAACAACATCTGAATAAATTTTAGATGTTAAAAATACTCTTTTGCAGTCAAGACTTTTGAACACTTGAGTAGAAAGTTGTATACAAAATCTTGGGGGAAATAATTAAGAGCCATCAATGTATAGCATATTTTTATTTACCTGTAGCAGGCATTCACCTCAATGGAAACAGGATTTTTCTAGCAATCTCTGAGATCTTGACAGTTTTATAACTTCCTCAGACTTAACTGGAAGAAGAAAATAAATTTGATGGACTTGTGGTTAACAGTGTTGCAGCCAAAGCATCTGTTAGTGGTCTCTCCTTTGGAAACAGAGTTGTTGGAAAGCTGAAGGTTGGAGACAAGAGTCGGTCGTGCTCATAAACCAGAGTCCTGCTGCTCCCTGTGTGATCAGCAGAGACAGAGATGTGTCTTTAGGAGGCAATTCAGAGTAAGGCTTTAATTTAGATGGTCTGAGCCACATCCTGGGGGCTTCTTTGTGTCTCTCGCCTGGTTACTGAGAGGGCTAAAATGAGCAGCTTCCCTAAGATGGAGTCAGCTTTTGGGAGTATTTTCTGGAATAGGGAGCTGTGGAGATTCAAGATGCAGAGAGGTTCTTGAGGTTTTACAGCTTTTTCAGCAATGGAGTTTGCTGTATGGATAAAATGGCCAGAGGGATTTTGCTGGGGACTCGGAGAGGGGGGAATACGGCCACTTTCTTGGCATCATGGCTCTTGGCTCCTCTCTAACCAGTGCTTTAAAACTGTGGCCATGTTATTTCTGGAAGACAGCAAGTGGGAAAGACCATCCCTCTATTTCAGTAAAAAAGGAAGAGGAAAGAAAAGCCAAACAAACCCACGGAGAGTATTTGGGTTCGGTGTTTCAGGGAAGCTTTGTGTCCTTTGTGTCCCTACATCTTGGCCCTATAAAATATATCACCTATCTTTTCCTTGGTTTATTTTCCAAGGGAAAAAAAAAAAAAACCAACAACCTTTAATACAGGGACTGTCTCATGAAAAAGGATCACGTAGGTGTTTAATATATGCTGTGATGAGTAATTTTGGTCATGGTACATCAGAAAGCTACTTTCCCCCACCTTCTTTCTAATAAGAATTTTAATCCATTGATGACAAAACCTCTAAAGTATTTCCTTGCTGCATTGTAATACACTGTGACGAATTATGTCTCAGGAGTTGTAAAATTTTCTCATAGCTTGTAATACCTCATTTAATGAATTGATCACACTGAAATGTAAAGATGAAGCAGCATTTATTTTGTATGTTATATTGCATATAATTTTTAGACTTGACATTTATAGCCATGGAAGCTGTTATTTTACATATCATTTTCAAACCGTATCAGCCTTAAACACATTTAAATTTAATAAGCAAGCAGATTAGATTTGCTTTTAGGCTAGGCATATCATTATAGTTTGTGTTCCCTTCAGTAGGGCACATGCTTACTATTAAATGCAGTATTTAGTTGTCTTTTAAAACCTAAAAATAATAAAAGGGGATGTATTTACAAAAGAAATTGAATATTGAGCTGCTTTTGGGGACAGTGCCTCAGTCATAATTTTTGTAGGATGTAGACATTAAAGTAGGTTTGGGGTTTTATTAAAAATTGTCCTGTTTTGAGGAAATATTAATATAGGAGCTATATGGGTTTCAGTTATGAAATACCAAATCTGTCATAGTAACATATGGCCTGATCATCATCTCCTGCAGAAAAAATCCATGGGAGGGGAGAGCTTATTTGGAAACTCTGCATGATTTACCAGGCAGACTTTCTGATGCCTCAACTTTCTCATCAGAAAGAATTTGTAGCTGCCAAGGAGGTGGATTCTTACAGCCTTCTAACTATTTAAATGCCTTATCATCCATAAAAAATATGTTGTTAGCAGTGGGGGGAAAAAAGGCAGCCCTTGTTTCTTCAGTCCTGGCTCTTTTCATCATTAAAGAAACTTTATGGAACATCACAGAGAGAAACTCTGCTGCCTTTGTGATCTCTTTGTGCTTCCCACCTCAGAATCTTGGTGGATTCTGTAAAAGCAGCTGAGAGAAACCTAATGAAAATCTGAAATTTATAAAAACTCAAGGGATTTTTTTTGGAGGTTATGTTCTTTTTCCTACTGTATCTACTAAAATATAGTTCCAGCATTGTACTTGTTACTGTAGACAAAATAGGATGCAAATAAGAAACTTTTCACCGTAACTCAGAAGGAGGAATGATTTTTTTTTTTCCTGCAGTTTTCATTCTTCTTTAAAAAGTAAGTCTAGAAATACGGTTTTGAATTTTTCCAGACTTTTTGAAAATAATTTTTTTTGCTTTCGACAAAATAAGGCTGATGACTTTTTATCAAAGTCCTTCCACCTAACTGGAAAACATAAGTAGAAGACCTTGTCTTAGAATGTCTTTGAAGAATGCAATTTTAGAATTACATTTTGAGGTGTTTCTCCTCTTAAATGCATCATTTCACATCGTGCTCATGTCCAGCTGGTTAATGAGAGGCAAATCAGATAGGTTGCACCAATACTAGTAAAAAAAAAATAGTGAGGCAGACCAAAGATTGGTGCATGTCTCTTATTCCTTATGGTGTGATGTGGGAAGTGTTTGGCCTGAGCCCAAGGGCGGTGCCTCGCAGGCCCCGGAGTGCTGCGGGCAGAGAAGGAGGCAGAGCACTGCTCCTCCTCCTGCACAGGTGATGCTTTGCTCCCAGGGAGATGGACAGCAGTGCCACAGAACCACTGCCTCTTCTGCTTTGTTGCACAGCCATGGAGCCCACATTTCATAATGGGATGGGGGTAAAGAAGGCAGGATCCTTATAACCCGGGAAAGATATCTCACAGGGCTTCAGGAAGCTGCCAAGTCTCTTGGCTGTTCTTAGCTTTCTACACTTAAATCCATTGTATGCACCATCCACACTGTCAGTAAAAGGGTTAAAGGAATTATCACTGCATTGAACTTGAGTGTGTAGTGCAAAGGAGGCAAAAATGGTCTTCTTAAATTAAACCACGTCCCTCAGCTCACTGCTCGTTGCTATTTATTTAATGTCCTTGCATATAAACACACCTATGGGTGTCCACATGGGAAAAACAAGCTGTGATGAAAGCAGATTTCCCGGTCACGGCAGGAGATGGGTGAAGGGACTGCAGAAAGCCAAGGGTTAGTGAGCTGATAAGCTTCCAAGGAAGTACAGGGTTTAGTAATCAGCAGGGTAACACAGAAGAATTAGTTGTTTGCTAGGGGCTTTATAAGAGTGTTACTTAAAAATTAGGTGCATAGTTGCCAGTCACACAAACTCATATAAATCACCCTGAATTCCATCCTGTGCATTTCCCTAGATTATGTGATCTCTGAACTTTTGTTGACAATTTTTTTTAGTGTAGAAGACTGGCAATGTACGGTGTCAGCAAAATATGTCACGTAGTCATGAGGCGGAACTGAAGAACTGAATAATTTGTATCATGTCTTGCTCACAAGGATAATTAAATGGAATGGCATTTAAGTTGATGGAGCTACAGGGGTGGCCACTGGCTAAAGAATTGTCTCCCGTTTTTTCTGGTGAAATGATCACCAGTATTTTGTTAATTTTCCCCCTTGTCAGTGTGTGTTTTAATATCCTTATTTGTCCTTGCATTTTCAGCAGGAATAACTTAATTAGAGGGACTAGAAAATAATTCTGAAACAAAATTACTTAAATAAGAAATCATATGTTTGTGGAAATGAACATGTTGTAGCTTTTATTCAAATGCAACCTTTCCATTCTTCCGTTCAAACAGAATGTTTTGCACAGTGAAATTAAACTTAATAGCATAAAAAAGTAGTTAAAAATACCCAACCAGCCAAACAAAACAACACGAAAATACTGATTTCTGGGGGTTTGTAGCAATGCATCTTTAAGTTTACCTCACCACTGAAGAGGCCATTTAAAAAGATAAGAGCTTAATCCAGACATCAGTGATGATGATTCCCTGCAATATGATAATAAATATACCAGAGTACCCTTTTATCTTTAATAATTCAGAATTCATTGAGCTTTTAAAAGTTTTCCTGCTCTGTCATTTAAGAAATCTCATAGCAATTTGTTAAGAATAATGAGACTTATCTTGAGAATAAGGAAAAAATGGGTGCAGTATGTAAGGGATGCTATTTCAATATGGCAGTTGTTGCTGTCTACATTTGCATAAAGGGTTAAAGATTTCACCTTACTTGCTTGAAAACTGTAGTCATTAGGATGAAGTCACATGAATTATTTGGAAGGCATCCCCTAAATCAGTTATTTTATAAGAATCTGCTCAACCCTCCCCTTGGAATGATGTATTAGAAATCTATAAAGTAACTTTGTACAAAAATAATATGTGCTATGCTTTAACAGGGAAAAAAAAAAAACTCTTTCTGGACAATACAGTACTTCTCAGCTGAGATTTGCAGTTTTATTCCCATGATTGTTCTAAAGGTATGCATTTGGGTTTGTAATACAGTAAAGGGAATTGATAATGATTTTAGCTAATTATACCATTTACATGTTTTGTTTTTTTCAGTGTCCCTTTGAATGAGGACAGAGAATAATTCTGTATAATTGGAACTTGTCTCTTGCTATTTTTGCCCTGAAGGATACCATTCTAAGCTGAGTATTAGTTGATTTTTCATAGTCAAAACATTCTCAAGCAAGTTTCTCTATTACATATTATTGTCTTAGTCTTGAGTGGACTCACTTGTGCTTTGAGACCGACATGAACCATGAGAGCCAAGATGTGACCTGAGAGCAGGATCTGAATTGAGATTTCCCACTTGGAAGCAAAAAAGAGCATGTCTGAAACAGAATGAATTAAATATGCATATTCAGGAATTATTCTGTTAATTAGAACTAGTTAGAGGTTAGACAGTGGATTCCTGTGAGAACTCCAAAACCCCAGCTCCACTTGCTGGCTAGTGAAGGGTTTGGGGTGTGCCTGCAAAGCCCACCAGCGTTGCTTGAAGCAGCAGGTCAGTGCAGAGTCATTTCTGAGATTTCTCAGGCATTACCTGCAGCTTGAGGGGCTTGCATAGAAATATACTCAGGCTTCTAGGATTTCTGTTTGTGAGAAATAATTTTTTTGCAGTAGATGAGCAGAGAGCTAAGCATTGGATCCGAGTTATGCATTGCACTACCCTAAGTTGCTGCTGGTTGTCATGGTAACATTTTAACTGGTGGTGTCTGTGGCTTGACATCAGAACATTTTCTGTTAAGTGGAGATTCTTCTGAGATAGTAATGGAGTGTTTTAAGTCAGTGGACCTTTTGTACTCAATAAAATATTTAGTAGGTTGTAGTAAATATTAATTTGTCCTCCTTTCAAGATAACATACCATGCTGTGTATTTACAGTTCTGTGCTAATAGCATGGTATTCCTGGAAAAGAGTTAATCCATTCTGAAAAGTCAAATTTGCTAAATATAAATTTGCTAATAACACTCTAAATAATAATTGTAGAAGCTGTTTCCCTTTATCCTTTCTAAATACCGTGTGGCAGCTCTTTTCGTGCATTCAGTGGAGGAAGGATTTTAGTACTCATTTGTATTTAAGGCTGAACTTAAACATCTTTACACTGGGACTTTCTTGTTTGGAGTGAGTGAAAATAAATGCATTTACAAGAGCTTATACTGGAGGGGGAGGGCAGGGGTAGAAATGACTTCAGTACAAAGCTGGTAATGGAACATCTCTCTGTCAATCACATGTTGCTGTACTTTGTGTCTGGCCGTGTTGTGTTGGAGATGAAGCCATGTGAATGCTGCCTTATCCCTCACTGAGATAAGCTTTCAAAGGTGATCTCCAAATCATGTCTGCCACAGAGCAAGGATTTGCTGAGAGTGACAAACACATGCCCACTACATTTCCCGTATGCTTTTCAATAACTGCATTCCGAGGCTGCTGCTGGAAAGGAAACATC
This sequence comes from Coloeus monedula, assembly GCF_965178545.1. NCBI lineage: Eukaryota > Metazoa > Chordata > Aves > Passeriformes > Corvidae > Coloeus > Coloeus monedula. The sequence goes on along the minus strand of NC_138796.1, from coordinate 12,828,118 downwards.
TTAGAAAGCTCTCAATAGTGAACTTCAATACAGCTGAATGCATTAAGTGAAAAGCAGAACAGTTTCTGCAAGTCAGGATTTATAAACTTTAATAATGCACTTATCAGGCAGAGACGGAAATTCAGTGTGGAGTGTTTGGAGAAATCATCCTGATGGGTAATGCTAATTCATTCCTTCTTGCTGTTGCACTGCTTCATTGATAGTTCACACGGTTTGATGGCCTTTTGGAGCCAATTTAGCCCTTTGTGGCACATCATAATCTCATCCTTCATCCCTGTGATTTCAGAGGCTTTATGGAAATACCAAGATGTGTCTGTGCTTTAGCACAGCTGATAACAGTGTCTTAGATGACCCCATCCATCTTAATGACATTTTCTATTAATCAGCAAAAGGCTTGCAATGTATTCCTCCTTTTATTTTCGTCATTACCTTTGCCTCTTACCTGTCTATCTGTTAAACAAAATAATAATCAAATGGTTCTCTGGCCTTGCCTTGCTAAATTCAGTCCTCTGCATACCCACCAGGTATTGTTTAACTGTGCACGGTTTTGCTTTTTCAACTGTTATTCTCATAGCTACTCTTGGCTGATATAATTGTTTTGTCTCTACTTTTTTCCTAGACAAGATTAATCCATTAGGAGTTGCCCTGTGGCCACCTCATAGATTTAAAAGTTGTAAGACACTCAGAGAAACCTGTTTTAAACTACACCTTTCAACTTCACGTTTCTTGGAGTTAGATAGAGAATCCTCAGGAAACAAACATAAAAAAAGAAAAAGAGAATGACAGCACTTTTTTTAAATGCAGGGAAATACAGAGTTTGTTTAAAGCTGCGATTGGTATGTAATAATTACTGGGTTCTTTTCTTTTTGTTTGCCATTAACAATATGAATTTGGAGTTTTGCAGCAAAGACAAACTGAGCAACTGCAATTTTCATTTTTCTCACATGAAGTTTGTTTCAGAAGGACACTTCAAGGCATACTTTTATTGAGCAATAGGAGATAATCTTTTCAATGAAGCATTAAGATTGGATCTATTTATTTCTGTTTCTGCATTTTTTAAAAATGTCATTTATGAAGAAGCACCCTGAGTTTTAGAAAGCAATTTTCATTGTGTCAGTGAGCCATGGACTCACTCTGGATTGCAATTTTGCCACAAGTGGAGAGAACATAGTATTTTTAACTCTATCATCAGCTAGAGTGAACTTAAAATACAAGGAACAGAATAATAACAGAGCATTGCATTTCAGTACATAACGTGAAAATAAATCATCAAGGTATGTGCAACTGCTTTTTAGACATGTTACTTTTTATATGTCTTAAAAACCCACGAGGAATACACCTCTTGATTTAGCACTGCACTTAACATTTCAAGATGTAAGTAGGATTCATTTTTATTACTGTAACCATTGAGGATCTCTATGAGGAAGAAAAAAGACAAGGTATCAGGAACATTAATCTACAAATACTATGTACAAAAACCGTTCCTGAGAGCAAAAAATAGCATGAAATTTTCTTCTCACCCGATGTAACTATTTCTAATCTTGCTGGATGATGAAATCCTTTGTGGGAGCTCACCCTGGCCAGCCAAGCTCTGTGGTGGCACAGGAGCCTCCCTGTGTTCAGCTGCCTGTCAATACTTTCCTGTTGTGTTGTCCTGTAGCTTTCCTTTCCTTGCCTTCCTTGCACTTTTTGCTGTTCATCTCAGAGCTGATATGTTCTGGTGCAGCTCCCCTATACCTCCTCTTTGAGTCCTTCATGAGTTCAATCTTTCTTTATAAAACTAGTCAAAGTGCTCGGGATAGAAGTTTTTTTGATTCCTCTTTCAGTAGTTCATCTCTTGGGAGGTGTAGATGCTATTCTCTCAAATCACAGCTTTTATTTCACCTGACTTGACAAGGGTAGGGCTTCCCCATTCTTTTTTGACTTTGGATATGAATTTCAGGGGATTTTTTTTTTAAATTTTCTTTTAAACCCATGTCACAGTATGTATTTGGCAAGACAAACCTGCTGGTGGTGGCTAAGGAGGGCTAATGCAGTTCCACATTTCTGTCTTCATTGAGAAAAGCATTAAACAACCATTCTGGGGTAAAAGCAAGATTTTTGGGACAGCCAGAGCCACTTTCCCTTCCCCAAGTCTAATTTGGAATTCTACTGTGAAAAACGTGTATACAACTGGTTTTGTCTCCCTGTTTTGGCAGCAGGATTTAGTAGATCAGATACAGTTCTGTGCTTTGTCTGCTTTCCCTTTTGGATCTGGTTTGGAGTTCGGCACAGTGAGCTCAGATCTGGCTTTTCAAAGTCACTGTAGAGGTATTTCAGCAGCAAGATTCTGCCCAACAAGGTCCAGTGAGCAAGTGTGGTGTTCCTTCTTCAGAAAGACAGCTTGAAAAACTCTATTGTACATGGATGTAAAACAACTGCTAAAAAAACCCCAGCACAACCCCTCAAAAAAACCCCAAAAAAACAAAACAAAAAAAACCAAAACAACCCAAACAAACCAACAACAGAACAAACCCTCAGCAAAATGCCATACTCCAAGAACAGATGTAAATGGCTTTCTGTCAACGTAGATTAATGGTTTTAGAACAATTTTAGAAAAGGCTGGTTCAGGACTACAGCTAAGTGTTTTCATTATTGACATGAATGGTAGAATAGTAAACATATTTTAAAAATTCCCTGAGAATGTCAATCTGAAAGAACCTGGAAGCATACCTTTAGAATTAAAAATTCCCTTGATGAGTGGGAGACTGAACAGAATGCAATTTAGAGCAAATTGAAAGGTCTGCACTTAAAATATTTACCTGTGAACATGTAAATGCATCATGACTGCATAGGTAGCGTTGTGTACAGTGATTTTGGTTTCTAGTAAATCAAAGGTTGGACATATTAAAGATATCCTGCCATTGCAAAAAAGGCATGCCCATGCCATAGTTTTTATACAAAAACCAGATTAAACGTCAGTAAGGCCTCTGCAATGGTACCCTTGAAAAAAATGGCACTTGTAAGGCTTCACCTGCAAGGCAAAATTCTGGGAATGCTTCAAGAACAAAGTGGCTGAATCAGTGGAGGTACTGGGGAGAGTAATATAAAGCATGAGAACTCTGGAAAAGGTGACCTACAGGGAAAAGCTGGGGAAGAGAAGCCTGAGCAAGGACTTGATAATAGTCCTCATGTACATAAAAAGAAGCTGCAAGAAAGTAATCAAGTTTTTCTCTGTATTCCCTGTGCAGTGGGCTCACTTTGCAGCAGGAAAAGCTTTCTAATGGAAAAGCATTTGAGAACTGGAAGAACTTCTGTAGAAAGACAGTGAAATCTCTAGGGCTAAAAGTGTACAGAAAGAGTTTAGACAGAAGCTGTAGGTGCGGCCCATCTTGGGAGCTGGAGGAAGGTGTGGAGGAGTGAGGGGGCAGCCAAACCATCAGTCCAAATCGGTTGTATTTTTCTATTATTTCCTTACCTCACACACACTGGGGACAGTGATGATTTTTACCTGTTCTTGAGAAGGTATTCTCCTCTGCTTGATTACCTTGCTTTATTTTGTCTATTGCTAACATGTTTTGGACTAAATAAAAATCACTTGAAACAATCAGTTTTCAAATATAGCAGCATTTATTTGCTTTGTTATGTGTGTTTCTTTTGCTTTAGAAACTAAAACGTGAAAAAGCTTATTTAGGGACTGGCTATTTAATACAGTATATTAATTGATTAATAACTACTGAAGCAAGGAAATATATGAGTTTTTGGCACCAGAATCAGAATCCCAACTTGGAAGCAGCGTGTCATAGGCATTCACTGCTTAGTCCCTAGGGCACACTTGCAGATGCTCTTTATTCATTTAGCACTTCCTGTTGGCTCACTCCCAAATTCCAGAGGACTTTGCTCTCTTTCCCTCCAAGTTGGAAATAAAATTTTATGATCATAGTTGAGGAGAGGATATGGCACAGTGCAACTTGGTGCACATATGTCCAAATGCAGGGTACTGCTGTGGGCTTTTAGACCTGTGGGGGCCTAACAGAGCGTGCCAGCTGCATCCCAGTTATGTGCCATTGAAGACATCATTTGGAAGGAAAAGAGGCGTGGATGTAAGAAGAGAGGAAGAAGTGATCTGTGCAATTTAAATTGTGTAATGCTAGCCCAGTAATTCAAATGTCCTAGAAGCAATGTTCTTTCCTTAGTGCCAATGTCCGTGTAGCACTTGTCTTTCCCATGTATTGAACAGAGTACATCTCACTGTTTAAACCCTTCTTTATACCTGTAGGGAAGGCAAGTTGTTTAGGCATGTTGTGCATGAACCTGAATGGCTGCATGTTTGTTACTCAAGCTTTGCTTTCACTCAGCCTAGGTGGATCTCCAGCTCTGCTCTGGGTTTGATTCCAGCCTGCTGCTTCCTGATGGGGTCAATATGAACCAAGTCTGAGTCCTTTGCAGCTGCACAATGCCACCAGCTCTGCTTCATTCCTGTCTGGGATGTGGAGGGTCTGTGTCCACTGCTGGCCCATGGACTTGGAGCAGTGTGGGCAACACTTTGTGTCCCTGACTGAGACACAAACATAACCCAGCAGACTGAAGCTTGGAGATAGAAAGAGGCCAGAAGGGGAAATATCAAAGTGACTGAGGCATAACGAACTGATTGCTTGACAAACTGCCTGCAGGCAAATCATTTGTATTAACAATTATAACTGAAAACCATATCTGTGGCAGAAAAGAATATAGTCCATCAATGGGAGCTTTCACCATTTCACTAGAGCCACAAATTGGGTCTGGAAGGGATAATGCAGGTTTTGGATATTTAAGCAACTGCCTTAGCTAGAGTTGTTTTATTCAGATCTCTTGACTTCTGTTGGGCAGTGTGTCCAGCCCTCACACAATGGAAGATCAGGAATGTTTATGAACTGCAAAGGCAGAGAAACTCCGTGTAAATGACCAGCAGGCTGGGAAATGTACTGACCACTGAAAGATGTAGAGACTCCATATGACTTTAAAAAAGCAATTAGACCGGCTTGCCCAGAGCTGATAAGCGGTGATTGTTCCCAAGTGATACACGTTTCCTGAGGGAGATAAGAGTTGACAGAGGTTTCTTCAGTTGAAGCAGCAAAAATGTAACAGCCAACACCCAGGCACCAGCTCTAGAAAAACTGAAGTTGCAATATTTTGGTACTGAAAGAAAAGAAGCCTTGGTACAACTTTCTGGAGGGCTACTTCTGCGTTTTTGAGAATTTGAGAGTTTGGGGTTTTTTTCCCAAAGCATATGCTCTATTTTGAACAGCACTTGATTCAGAGATAGCTTATATATATTTTTTTTTTTGTTGTTGTTGTTATATGTGAAATCAAGGGATTTTTTTTTTTGTCTTACAAGCTCTGGAGAATACAGTTGTGGATGTTTAATGCCACTATATATGTCACTGAAAAAAGTTTGGTAATGCTGATGGTATGTGGGAATAGGTAATCTCTACTGAATTACTTTTATTTTCAGGTTGTTTTTGTTTGGTTTGAGTTGGGATAGAAGATAGGGACACAAAGCCCAACCCTGTAGAACTGAAAAGTGTAGAAATGCAGTAGCTGCATGAGAATACTTATGTGCCAGCTGCTGAACATAAAACATCGTCACTGAAGTATAAAATCTGACAGGGAAGTGTAGCTGCTGACAAAGAACATTTTATCTGTGTGACAGAGAAAAAATAACGCATATGGAAGAGAAAAAAAATATCAATTAGCTGCCTATGGTATGTAAGCTTTCAGTTTTGATGAATACTGGCTAAAATGATCATAAATCTGTTTTTTAAAGATTCTTTCTTTGCCTCACACGTGCTTTCTATTAGGTATGCAGTTCTTAAACTTCCATGTAATTTTTGCAGCTTCTAATTAATATCAACCTAGGCAATTACCCAAGAAAGTCTAAGTACTTGTTTTTAATTCAGTATTTTATACAGAAATAGCAAATAAGAACTGCACAGGAAACTCAAGAGGAATAGCTAACACTGTCCAATACACTCCTGATAGATCAACTGCTTCTAGGGAGAAATAGGAAAAAGTGCCTTGTTTTAGGACCTATTTTCAAAACCCGTTCCTAAAATTATATTGAGGCAATGACCTACCAGAGAAGAAATGCAGGTAGGGTGAACAATTCTCCAGAATATTTCTTTTAGTCTTGTTTCAGTTATAGAATGGCTGTTTAATTGTAGTCCAAGGTTAATTTCTGTGTGCCTTTGCAAAGCTACTTCCTGATGAAGATAAGGAGTAATAACATAGAAAATATTTCATGATAGAACCTTGTCATAGCTTTTCCAAACTGTCTGGGAGCAAGGAGTTATTAGAGTAGAATAAACATAAAATTTTAGTGCAGATTTTCTGGCAGTAAGAGCAAAGAAACATGGTGTTTATAAATTACTTAGGAGCTCACAGAGGAGAGGAACTTAGCAAGAGACAGGAAGGGAGGAAGAAATGCCTAGAGACAGGTTTGTTGGGAACAGACCTGTCCAGCAGTGAAGCATCTGTAGCACTGAGCAGGATCCAAGTGAAAAGAGAAGGGGGATCCTGAGGGGGTTGAATTGGAGGAGGAGAAGGAGAATTGAAGCCAGGAATAGGTTTAAGAGACCTTATGGGTATGAGAGAAGTCAGCTAAAGCTTGATGAAAGGGGAGTGAAAAATTAAGAGAAAGTGAGTGAGAAGACAATGACAGCAGGGAGTTTGTGATGCTCAGAGAGTGTTGCAGGGAGAAGGAAAGATGGAGAGGTCAAACATGTAAAGGAGGAGAAAATGGAGAGCAAGAAAGAATAAATAGATGAAAACTTAATTTGTTAGATCAGTGAGGCTCCACTAATTCAGTCATACAAGAAAACATCGGGTTTGTTTCATGTTTGTAGTATTTCTGAGGACATTTACATACAAAAGGAGCTACATAAAGAAATATCTGTATTTAAGTGGGTTTGGAGCGTCCTGTAGTGCTGAGCCTTGTAAATACACAGGAAAGTGCAGTCTGTGTACTGGTATACTTCTAGCCTGAGAGAAATAGCATAATAGATATTGGTAAAGTGGAAGAGGAAGGTAGAAACAAACAAAAAAATTGGCCCCTGCAATTCTTCAGCATCTGGATGAGAGGTCTGCTGAGTAGAACTTTGCTTCTTCCATCGGGGGCAGAAGCCACGGACAGGGAATAGACCATGAGGTCTGTGCTTCCCTAGAGTCCCTCTCATCTCCCACCCTGGCTAGAATCACTTGAAGGATAAATGCTTTCAGTGTATAGATAGATTTCTTTGTTTGCTGTTTTAGGGTTTAGGCTTACTGTAGGAAACTTTTTTTCCAATTTTTTTTCTCTCTTTATTTCTTGATCTCACTGCAAAGAATTAGTTTTAGGACATCCCAGATACGTAGGGAGAGAAGTACAGAATGAAAGGGCTTAGATCATAGATTGGAATGTATATTTAGTTGTTTGTGAGGGTTTTGTGGTTTTTTTTGGTTTTGTTAGGGTTTGTTTGGGGTTTCTTTAATCCTTCAAATAGAGCTATTAGCCAGTGACAAACGTGTCTTTTTATCAGTCAGAAGATACCTGGGGTGAGAAATAAGCACTTTTGTCTGTAGCATTTACCACCTCAGTGGTGACGTGAAAGCCTCTCTAGGTGTGATTTCCAAGACTGGGAGCTGTCATTCCATGAATGCGAGATGGTAACTTCTCAAGGTTTTTCGATTATAGGTTGTAGTGCTTTACATCTCCTACAATACACCACTGCTCTATCTTGATGCTTTGCATTTCAGAATTTCCAGAAAGAACTGAAGTAGCTTATGGCAGACTTCATTTGTTGCTTTAGTCTGTGTCTCCCAGCAGTCTCTCCAGTGCAGTGAAATTCAGCGTGCTCCATCTGAAGTCACCGAGAGCTGATCAAGAATTTTTTTGTTGTTGTTGGTTGGTTGGTTGGTTGGTTTTGGTGTTTATTTTGTTTGTTTCTGTTTAGGTTTTTTGTTTTGTTTAAAGGTTTTTTTAGGGGGGGAAAAAAAAGTAGTCAGAAAAGCTCAGTATTAATCTTTTACCAACACTTGCAGTTAGTAAACAGAAACTGGCTAAAGGCATCCAGAGGAATTTCGTATGGACAGTGCCTGTTTTTGCTGTGCCAGTGGTAGTTTTGTCTTTAGACAAAGCCCCAGTGTTTAGTGAGCTATCAAGCAAAGAGTGATTTCTATACACTTAATGGGATGAGATCAGTAAATTATCTGGAAATGGTTTTAGGAGCAAAACCATTTCAGCTGGGCTAAAGGTCCTTCTCTCATTCTTTGTGCTCTGGGAAGTTATAGTGTTTCCAGATCCATTATCTGTGTGTTATATGGAGATTTATTTACTTTCAGCAGCAAAGTTGATCTTGTTTACTTCAGTAAGTGCTTGCTTTAGATGTTTTCTGAAAGGGATAAGGAGGAAAAAAGCTGTTTTTGAAATAAATATTATATTCTGGTCACTTCTAGCCTTCATTACCCACTTTTTATAAACTGGGGTTTGCCGGCTTTTTGTCAGCCTCATTGCAAAGCTTTGTTAATACATTGCCATGAAAATGAAAGTTTCATGCACGTTGACATAATTAATGAAGAGGCAGGCAGCATGCTCTACCAATTAACACCACAGGGAAAAGTAAAATTGGCTTCCTTTTTGCGTGTTGTGCCAAAGCGAAGAACTGTAACACACAGCAAATAAATAGAGATCCTTTTAATGAGCTGCAAGATCGAGCTGAATAACTCTGAAAGGATGTTGTGTAAACATTGCCAACTATTTAGAGTGTTAAGAGTAATTGATGAGCTTAGTTGAAAGTTTTGAGGGGGTTTTTTGGGGGGGGGGAGGTGGGGCTGGAGAATCTGTCAAAGAATGGACATGCTGCTTGTTAATAAATAAATTGTATTTTCAGTGCAGCTATGAAGGATGTTAAAGAATGTAACAAGCATTTTAGAACGAATGTGGAAAAAAAAAGAAGCAGTTTACTGCTTGCTACTTGACCAAGTTTGTCAGAACTCATCTTTTCAGCTGAGTATTTCTGTATTTCATAATTACTCTTAATGAAAACTTGACTAATTTTTCTCTGTAGCACAACCGTCTGGAAAGATGAGATATCACTCAACCTTGATTTTTTCCAGTTATCCCAGAAGTTCTAATAGTAACAATAACAGGTTAATTTTTTCTGTGCTTTATGTGAAGCATTCTGTTTACCTTGAGATGTTTGTGTAGAAAATTCAGAGCAGTTCAGGTTCAATTTTTTTTCAAAAAATTCTTTCATCAAGCAGAATTATCCTAAAAGCCTTCTAAATAAGACTGAGTTTTCGAAGAACACAAAACTCCAAACCTGTAAAGGCAATTTATAGGTGGAAAGAATTAATGTGCATTGGAAGTTAGAAGAGCAGCATCATTTAGATCAAAGTCTATATGTAATAACAGGAGTGCAATTTTGACTGTTCAGTGGCACCAGCTAGCTCAGAATATCTTTATATAAGAAAATAATAAGTCATCTTCACTTTTTGTTCATTCTAAATGATTTGAATTTTGACAATAATCAATTCTTAGTATTTTATTTCAGCCCAAGTGTTGCATGAGGTTAGATCCAGCTTATCATTTCATATTGTATGCAAGCAAATCACCAGGATTTCTCTATGAGCCTCTGCACCTCAGCCTCAGCTCCTAGATAAATCTTAAAATATGTCAGAATTGTAATTAAGGAAGCAAAACATGGCAAAGTTAAAAGTAATAATTAGAAATCAATAAAGATTATGCTAAACTTGCTGAACAATTGACCTTTGTAATGGTCATGTCTGCTCTGAGTTATCACCTCAGCAGAGAATTATGTGTCCCTTCACTTGGAATGTTAAAGGTGAAACCAGAAGTATCCAATAACTGTACAACCAAGAATATTAATATGCAAAACCAGCTAGAGACAGTTTATTGTGTCTGTAGCTCTTCTACTATATGTTGAGACATATATTGCTGAGTAGTTATTTAATCAATATTTTCTCTTTTTTTTATCTTTTTACTGCCTCCCCTCTGCATCTCTTTTGTTTTTCTCTTTAGCCTCTCACACAACTGCTTGTAGTCTTTCTTGTGTATTCTCCTTACACATCTTTATATTGCCTAACCTTTTCCTAACCTAGATTTTGCCCTTCAAAATGTTTAATGGACTTTATTCTGTCTTTACTGATGGGCCAAGTCTCTGTTGTGGTGGTGTTTGGGACTGCCTGGCTGTTCCCAGTTAATCTGATGGCTGTCATCCTTCCCTCTCAGCCAGCTGGCTCTGCCTCTGCTCTGCTCTGGCTCTTGCCACCACGAGCATAACAGTGTCTGTTCTCTCCCACCTTCCTCCCTTCTGACATCATGTGCTTTTTTCTGCCACCCTTGCTGTGGCCCAAGTGCCTTCTGCAGCAGCCCAGTAGAACAACTTCCAGAAGAGCTGTAATCGAGAAGGACAACGACTGAGTTCCAGCAGCGAAGATGCAGTAGGAGAGAGAGAGAAAGGACAAAATCCTCTGTAAGGATTTATAAGAAGAAACTACATTTTGGCATTTGTGAGGATTCTGTGTATAATTGTATCTTCTCTAATTGACTTCTGCTTCAGAAAAACATTTGCTCTCTTCAGTGCTTCATTTTTCCAAGATTGTAAAGAGATGAACTATTACTTAAGGGTTGTGGTTTAACCCCAGCCAGTAACTAAGTACCACAGAGCTGCTCACGGAGCACCCCCACTGCTGCCTGCCCTGGGAGGGAGGAGAATTGGTAAAAATCCCCAAAGCCTGTGCATTGAGATAAAGACACTTCAATAGGTAAAGCAAAACAAGGAATTCATTCCCACTGCCCATGGGCAGGCAGGTGTTCAGCCACCCCAGGACAGCAGGGCCCCTCATGTGGAACAGTGACTTGGGAAGACAAACGGCATCACTCCAAACATCCCCCTCTTCCTCCTTCTCCAGCTTTATGTGCTGAGCATGGCATGAGATATTCTGGAATATCCCTTGGGTCAGCTGAGGTCATCTGACCTGGCTGTGTCCACTCCCTTGTGCATTCCCAGCCCATGGCTGGTGGGGTGAGGAGCAGAAGCAGCTTTGGATCTGTGTCAGCTCTGCTCAGCAGTGGCAAAAACTTCCCTGTCTTATCAGAGATTTCTTGTGTTTGCAGCGCAAATCCAACCCACATCCCCATACTACCTACCATGGAGAAAATTAACTCTCTCCTAGCCAAAACCAGCAAATTAAATTAAATAATTTGTCTTCAGGTTGTGCAAAGTTCCTTTATTGGATCTGACCAAGGATAAAATAAAATTAATAGTTCATTAACAGTTATCAAGAAAATATAAAGTACAATGAATGCATTAAAGACTGATGGTCATAATTTCTGTGATAGAAAACTGGAATGATGTGGAGATCTTTAGCGTTGAAATTCTTCTTGCATTCATGTTTTGTACAGCAAGCATATTTCTGGCCACCCATATGTCCAATAGGTACAAAGAGAGAAGGTGAGAAGTAAAAAATATCTTCTGTTGGGTGACAGATTAGGGTCCTTTGAGCTGGAATGATGACAGATGAGTGAAAAGAGAGGCCTATACAATCAGCAGTGCTTAAAGAAAATGGAATGTTTTGCAGTATAAGAATTAGTACTCAGTGGTATTGTCAGCCAGTATGCTTAATATTAGCATAACTAAGTCCTTTTTTTCACATGGAGCAGAATTGTGGCACTTAGAATTTATTTGGGATCAAGCAGGATGGATCCAGAGCCTGTGTAAAAAGTTCTGGCTCAGGAAGCTCAGGAGTCACTGGCTGCAAGGTTATGATTTGAGGACAAGGGCCATGCTCACAGGGCATTTCTCATGTTCCTCCCTAAATGTTTACCCCTGTGATTTTGGACTAGATCAGCCTTTTCTCTTGGGCAGTGTGGCAATTCTTACATATTAAAAATATGTCTGAACTAGATGTGGTTGTTACACTGCAATCAGTAAGGGCTAATTAAACAAATTTAATGTTCAAAATCCAATGAAAGAACAGCTTTATGTGTTTTATGTTTGCGTGCCTTGAGTTACGTTTCTGCAACTAAATATGAAGTGCTTTAGGTGGACAGGTTAGAGCTTATTAATTACCTTGCTCTGTACATATAAGCAATATATGTGCCAGCTCCAATCTCTAATAAATCCATCAGCTCTGGGGCTTTTCCTGTTCATTCCCACTGAACTGTGAGTGCATGTGACAGGCCATGGCTCTGTCAGAACGAATTGTCCCCCTTGAAAAGCTGGCAGCACAGGGAAGTGACAACTTAATGGAAGCTAAAGCACTCTAATGGCAGTGCCTGGTGAAAGCCAGGGAAAGTCATCCACAGCATTTGCCCTGGCTCTTGAAAATGTCTCTTTGCATTTCTGGTTATGTGCAAGATATTGGAGCTTTGCTGGAGTCACATTTGCAGGTATTATTCAATGAAATGTGATTCAGTCAAACACTTGTTTGTTGATAGACTTTATTCCACTGGGGTCAGCCCCTCTGACGCTGTGACCTTTTTCCATGTGCTCTGAAGTACTGCAGCATCACTCACTTTCAAACCCCTGATTCTGGGAGTCACTTAAACCCATTTCCAGTATGTAAAATGAATGGACGTACAAACGTTTTATCCCACAGTTCACACAAGTACATAGATATTTTTATTTAGTTATGAATGGAATATGTGGTTAATCAAATGGATGAAAACATAATGCACTTATTTAAGTATATTTGTTTACAGGTGAATAATATAGAGGTTATTTCTCCTGCCTTTTATTAGTATTATGAACAAAAAGTTGTGTTGAGCCAATGGATAAAATTATTGTCATGAGATTATTTTGTGTTGTTTTAATACGTTTTTAGATTACATTGGTGTATTTGAACATATTTATTTATAAATAAATAAACCCCCAGTAATTTGCATATATTTGTGAACTGTCTTATAAGTGCCCAGTGATTACATTTAAATATTTTCATTTTAATTACATTTTAATATTTTAATAACTTTTTATATATGAAACAGTGGATATTCCATCTAGATTATTGCCTTTTTATGAGGTTTGCATGCAAATAATTATCTTGTTCCTGGTTTTCTTGGTGTGATGGTGCTTTTGGACAAAACCAGACTAGCAATGGCTTTCAGTAGAATAGTATTTCTTCACATTTTAATAAAAAACATGTATGCTTTTCAGGTTGTAATTAGCCAGATAGATTTAAAAAAAAGTAAAGAATATTCCTATTAATATAATTTCTAAGATTTAGTGAACTTAATCAGTACTCTAGCATTTATCCAAGTTCACAGAAAGAGAACAGGCAAGGGCAGACCCAAGAGGACTTCAGAACTGAAAAAAAGAAAACCAAATGGCCGTTCTAACTTAAAAAAACCCCAACCAACCCAAATGAACCAAGCAAAAGCATTTCTGCATGGTTCTTTCCATGATTATTTGCTTTCCAGTTGGGACTTTGACATTGTTTAGTATCTAACAATTATTTTTGTTAAGGAAAGGTGAATGATCTAAACAGATACTATTGTTTATGTTGTTCTTAACGTGAATCTACTTCCTCCTTCCCCTCTCTTCAGCTGTCCTAGGAGACACAGGAAACTCCAAACTGCTTAATGAACCTTTGCAGGTTCTCTGTGATTTCTGCTTTCCCCCTGCCAATACAACCCTGTAACAAAACATTTCCAGCAGAACCACTCTGCTCACCTTGATTTGGGACAGTGACAGCTGCCTGTGTTTTTCCCTTGCTTTGTGTCTGCTTCCATTCAGGAGGTTTGGTAATTTTAAGGCTTATCCTAAAGCTCTGGGCTATAGAAGTATCAACTAGATAGTTTATAACAACGGATATTAACAAATTTTTGCTATAAAATGGTTTTCAGAATGGCTCTTTCTCACATATTTTCTCATGGAGTAAGTCCCACTTCAAGTACAGAAGCTGCCCTTGTCTATATATTCAGGGACTGTGGGGTTTATATTATATAGTAGTTCCCATTTCAGTTCCTTAACAGAAACATTCTCTATTAGAAATTGTTTCCTTAACACACAGAATCAATAAGTGCTCACATAATCTTTGCTTCACTTAAATTGGGATTTTGCTCAGGTAAGAATTTAATTTCCCAGTGTGAGAGATGTCTGCCCTCTTTTACTGGGTGCACCAAGCTCCTTTAGGAGCCAGAGCAGAGGTTCCCATTTGTTTTGTCACTTTGATTTTGCAGTTGCTTGAAATAGTCAGTTAGCTCCTTTTAAGCTCCTGTTTTGAATGACTTTGTGTTATTAGAGGAAATACAGACTGATTATCACTTTCTTGTCCCCTAAACTTAAGCAGACTTAACTGTAGAGTTACAGAATTATATATTGATACTATAGCTATATATTTATATTTTTTTTTTGTATATGTGCATATATGGTTTTTTCCTTCTTAGGTTAATGAAAAATTCACTGTACTGATGAGCGTTATGTTGTCAGCTGAAGATTAATTCCTGCTTTTTAACAATATTTTATTTTAATTTCTTTTAACTGGCTAAAGGCAGCAAACCAGGATCTTCACTATTTCACTTTCCTGCAAGCCACTGATTGATGCAAGGGATTTTTTCCTTCATGCAGGTACACATATGTTTGTGTATATATGTATATACATACATGTATATGCAAATTATTCTCTGAATTCATGTCCAAATTGCTAATTTCACATTTTTGAATTGACACAATTGATATTCTATGAAACAGTGCCAAGTTTACATGCACACAAAAATTGAAATATTTGTCTGCATGCTGTGATTCAAGTGAGAGTGGGATTTTTCTGCTCACACTGACAGCTCTTTTCCTCAGACCTCTGTTGCCTCACCTTGAGAAAGTAGCTTGCTTTCAATTTATGCAGAATAAATACTGTGCCTCATGCAGGGAGTACATTGGCACATGTAGGGGACATTTTTTAATTTGGGCAAAGTGTATAATATATCATACATGTTTGCTAAGTTGTAAGAATTTAAGATCACTTTCTTCAAGAAAAATCTGGACTCTGGAATGGTATCAAGTTTTGTTGGAACTGAGACAAAAGAGAAGTGTGCACAATAATTATTTAGTTCATCTCTGGGCTGCTTTTTAGGTGTTGTGAAGGAAAAAAGCAAGAGGAAATGTAGTTGCAGTCAGAGGTCAATGTAAAGAAGTCCAGGTAAATCAAAACTATTCTACACTGTAAATAATTTACTCTTCTCCCTTTGCCTTGTCCTTTCCCACCTCACCCCTACTTCTTATTTGCCCCACCACTGACTTTTCATACCTTCTTTGCTTCTTTCTAGTGTTGTTAATCCAAGGTAGTTTAACATGTAGAAATGCTCCAGGTGGGAAAATCTGATGGAAGTTTGCAGTGTTTTACAGCCTCTTTATTGCCTCTAAAATTCTGAGAGGCAGGTAAACCATCTAAGACCTCTTGGTGGGTCTTGTGCAGGGTGTGCAGGGATTGCTGTCTCAGTCTCAGAGGAGCTGAGATTCCAGCTGAACTTGCACATGTGATCAGGGATCCACCAGTGTCAGTGATGTGCATCCTTCTGTTCACATGAAACAAATTTGGAATTTACACAGAAAACTAATGGAGTCTCTGGTGTCTCACAGATTTCCTTGGCTTTATCTCCTCTGTATAATTAATGTAACCAAGTGAGTGGATGAGCACTTTTCTGTAGGAGTCAATAGGCAAGGATGTTTGGAAAATGAATGAAGTGCTAAGATTAATTGCAAGGCTGCCCGCCTGAACAGCCTGGTGAGAGACTCAGAAGGAAGTGCCAACGCCATTATATCCAAAAGATTTCTTTATTAAAAGTTGTTCATAATCTCAATAACATTAGATATCAGACTGGACTGAAGATAATGCTTTATTGTTACTGTCCTAGTCTTAACAATTGCAAACTATTAATTGCTGTTAGAGAACAATTCATATGAATATTGATCTCAATCAGCTCAGCTGGATTTTTAGTATTCTTCATAATGATGGCAAATTCCAATAATAATTAGTAAAAGGTACTTTCTAAAAGGTACAGGGGTTGACTAGTCAGCAGAATTATTTAAATCAAAGTTTTGTGTGAACTACTTTTTAGAAAAAAAAAGAAAAACAAAAAATCAGATGGTAACAGGATACAGTTAAGGAAGTCTGGGTTTGCTTTGCATTTCTTTAATCATTTTAGAGATCATTGGTCTTTTGAGTCTAGATTTTTTTTTCTGTTTATTTTAACAAAAGTGCTGCTCACCTATAGCTTGCCCATATTTTTAAATAGATTTCCTGAAGGGAAAATATAATATGTGGTGGGTTTTTTTGGGCTAAGTTTTAGGAATATTTTGAATCTATTGGTTAATTCTGTCTGCAGACCTCTCTTGTTGTTTTGACTGCCGCTCATGTAACACCTGACAATGTGGATCTAAAATGTGCAGCCAGTCTTGTGAATGGCAGATAGGAACATGGAAGTGCAAGGAGGAAAATCCTGAGTACTCAAAGGAAGGAGCTTGTCAGCAGGTACTGTGTTCAAGTTCAGACAGAGGGGTGTTTTTTTCCTCTACCATTTTAGCATGAAATCAATGGGGAATGCATAATTTTTTAGATGTGTCTGAGATTGCACAACAAATGGTCACCAATGAGACTCTCAGCTGCCACACAATCTGGCACAGATCCTTTCTGCTCCACAGCTCCCAGTTGCATTCAGCCCACTGTTGATGTGATGCCGCTTTTTGGCTCCTTGCCCATCTGTTTTAGTAATTACTGTCATATAAACTGATATTTCTAGACTAGAAACCATGTTGTTGTGGGATAAGCCCATTGGAGTTACCTTTTGTGATGTGTTCAAGGAGCTCACTGACTTCTTACTTTAAACTATAAAATTTGCATCACCATTTCCTGCAACATATAGAGAAGGATACTATGATTTTTGGTGGTTTTTTTGAACATAAGGAGTTATAATGAAATATAATCAGATTTTGATAATGCTTGCTTTTTATCATGGTAATGGTACTTTCACAGTTTTAGCCCTTTCTTATTCTTTTTTAGGATCACAATAAAAAACAGTGTCCTTGAATAAACTATTTGTGTTAATAAGTTTTGGAAGACATAATTTTTCAAGTGTAAAATATACAAAGAAGTGGCTTGCCTTATCCAAAACATCCATTAGCACAACAGGACCATCCAAAATGACATCATTACATATGCCAGCTAAAGCACAAAGATTTCAGGAGGATGAAGAGCAGCTTTATTCTGACAGGAATTGACTAGAATCAAAGGTGAGTTAAAAGAAAGGATCGGACAACATCCTATCACCAACTTAACCCATTAACAGACCCAGGGGCAACGGCAAAGGAGCCAACACAAATATCAGTGGAGTGTGCCAAGGAGCCAGATGCCATCACTGGAAAATCACTTCCTTGGCTTGGCATCTGTGCCTTCAGCCTGTCAGCCACAAAGGGAGAAAAAGCTGGGCAAGCAGCACTGTTTTAGGGGCTGTAGAGAAAGTGCTTCTCTCTCTTCCCTTTGCCTCTCTTCATAGCAAGTTTTGGCCGACTTGCATGGGAAAAGTTGGTAATGAGTGTAGAAAGAACGTGGGCATTTCCATACACACATAAATATTTTATATATTTATATATGTGCATGTGTGTATGTATGCATGTTTCTATGGAAATGTGCATATGTGTGCATTTGGGCAGGTTGGTTGGACCAGAAAAAGGGAGAGACCAAGGAAGGAGGCAAAAGAAACCAGAGCAAGGTAAAACCAGAATAACACAGGACAGAACTATGAAAATAAGTGTTTGCTTTCCATACACCACAAAGTGCTTATTTTAGTGTTTTTAATAGTGCAACTTCAATAATTTCTCTCACTTTTCCCAAGTCACATCTGCTCAGTAGCCAAATTCTTGATGTGTTCTCTTTGCAATGACACTGCACATAAGCAGGTTCAAAGCATTTGGCAAGTTTAATTTTTAGAATTTAAACCAAATTATTTCATGTGAGTATTGCTATCATTCTGTTACACCAGGATAATATATCTATATATACATCCAAATATTGATTGATTGCTTCTTTTTTAATTTAGAATTCTTATTTTAGTAGGAATAATTTCTAGCCATGCTGCCAGTATTCAGGCTTCTCACAGTGGGCCTAACCAATCAAAAGCATTAAAAAGAGGGTCTGCAATAATTTGAGTGGCCTCCAGTAATGGTGGGGCCACTGGAAATTGCACACAGAACATAGGAACTGGGAGTCTTTATGGTTAGCCAGTAATTAGCTGTCCATGCATCAAAGGTGTTTTATCCTGTGCAAATAGCTGCATGTGTATGCATGGGGTAGGGGGATGAACACTGACACTCGATGGCTTCCACTTCTTCTGTTTTCAAGAGTGAATTTTCAGTAATATGGAAAAATCTGTGTGAAGCAGAGATCTTGTGAACAAAATCTTTTTTTTTGTTTTTAAGCAAAAGTAGCACAGTAGTAAATATGAAATAAAAGTGCTAATTAATTCTTTAAATATATATTGATCAGAGAGAGATATTTGAGGTGAGCTGTAGACTTAAAACGTGACTTTCCAAAGCTTATAAAAACCTCACAGGATACTGTGTGTATGATTCAGCTGTCAAACATGGCTGGAAAGGCCCAATTTGGGGCAGACAGTAAAAGGTTTTGAGGAACACGCGTTCACTCTGCTACCCCATGGACAGAGCAAGGCTTCTTTTTTGTGTGATAGTGCTGCATTCTGAAATGAAACACAGTGGGTAGGAGGACATTGAAAAGACTTCAGAAGCGATCATCTGTCTTGGAACTAAAGGATTTTTCCATCTTTAAGTTTCAGCATCCTGTGTTTGTCATGCATTCAGTACATGCTAAAGCTGTTAGAAAGATGCCACTGTCACAGCATGAGGAATTATGGGTCAGAGCAAAGTTGTGTCTAGAGTTGGTCTGGACAAAAAAGGATTATTGCTCTCTGAGTTCTTATTAAAACATTCAGGTCTATTTCTTTAGGTTCAGTAATCATTGCTGAGAACAAGAAATAACAATATTTAATCATAAATATTGTTTACTTTTTAGCAGCAACAGCGTTTTAAAATTTTTAATAAATTGTAAATATTTTGACAGGAGGATAGAATTGACATTGTGCAACTTAGGGTTTTTATGTCATAAGAGATCCACATGCATAGATCTCTATAGTTATTTCGGAGTTAAATCTTTAGGTGCCTTATCCTAGAATAAAGTCTTTATAATTTGGTTTTGAAATTCCAAGCGTGTCATGACTGAAATATTTTACCTTGGGAGTATTACCTCTGAGTTCATTCTTTCTTTCTTCATTCTCCTCCTCCTTCTCATAGATGGTCTAAATTTTTTCACTTCACCTTTTTACATTTTGGTGCTTCACAGACTTCACTCCCTAAACCTTGCCACATAAACTCAAAACATTTTTTCCTTTTTTCTTGATTCTTTCGTAAATTTTTTAATTAATTTGTAACATAGGCAGTTGAAGGCTCTGATTATCAGAGGGAGGAGCTGTAACTGAATTTTTAAAGATTTAAAGGCAATATACCACAGAGGCTTGAATAATTTGACATTTGTTTGGTAGTGGATGAAAGGTAAATGGCTGATTATCCCAACACTCAGTAAAAGACTCAGAGTTTTGATATTGTGGGATCACAGAATGACCCAGGCTGGAGGGGCCCTCTGGAGATTGCTGAATCCATCCACTGCACAGAGCAGGATCAGCTGTAGAAGAAGGTACCTAGGGACCTTCTCCACAAACTCACAACCAGTATGGAAACACTGCTCCAATGTTTGACAGGTTCCACTCCCAGGAGAGAGGTTCTCTGATATTTAAATAGGATGTAGTGTTGGTCAGTCTGTGGCATTGCCTCTTCTAATTTGCCTGGCCAGAACTGAGAAGTGTCTGGCTGCATTTTCTTTCCTCTCTCCCTTCAGCAGTTTATGTACATTTGTGAGATCCCTCGAGCCTTTTCTTTCTCTGGTTAAACAGCCCCAGCTGTCTCAGCCTCTCCTGTATGTCCAGTCCCCATTCCCTGATCCATCCTCCTGGTCCTGTGCTGGACTGGCTGTGCCCTGTGCATCTCCCTCCTACTGGGGAGCACAGAACCCCACGTGTGGCCCCACCACTGCTGGATTAGAGGCGAAGGATCACATCCCTTGGGATCTGCTCCCCAGGGCCTTCCTGACACATCCTAGTGCTGCACATGTGGTTTGCTGCCAGGGCACGTCGTTATCCCGTGCTCACTTGTCCTCCTGCTCTTCCGTGTCCTTTTCCCTAAAACTCCTTCCTGCCCGTTGTTCCCCAGCCTCCTCCCTGGGTGATGTTTTGATCCTTTTCCTTGCCAGACTGCACTCTGAGTGCATTTTCAGTATTCCTAGTTTTTGGTTTTGTATTGCTTTAAATAATGGATAAAGTCTAATTTTAAGGTTTTTTCTTCTCCCAACTCCTTGGGAATTTATCACTCCCAGAATGCCCCTGTATTCTGTGAGTAATAAATCTTCCTGGTATTTTGTGATTTGCAGTCATAGGACAAATTATTCAAACACCTTATTACTGTTTCATTAAGCCCCTTTTTATATGCTATATCACAAAGATATTTTGAATTCTAATAGATATTGGTGCTTTATAGTATTCATGTTGTTTAAATGTTTTGTCTTTCCTTTGCTTTTCATTTCTCTCTTACCTGAGAGATACAATATTTTATTACTGATTATTTGGAAATCAACGGCTCAATTGCTGTCACTGATGTACTCAAATTATAGCTATGGCTATTAAAGAAAATTATTAAGATCTCAATGCCTTGAATTTCAGTGACAGTCTGCTGCCTTATGATCCCTTTGAAACCCCAGTACAAAAACTTTAGGTGGTTATCTTTTAATTGTACATGTGAATGAACTGGAGGAAGGATGAACCAAGCAGGGGTAAAGCTTCTGAGTATTAAAAGAAGTTTTAATGTACTTTAAACTGGGAAAAATGTTAGTGGTCTTTTTTTGGAGTGTGCAGTGCTCTATTTCTGTGGCTGTAGGTTGGAAACAGATTGGATGTCAGACTGATTGTCAGCATTTGTGTTAGCGGCCTTTACGTGTGGGTGGTTTCTCAAGTACAGAATTTTGCATTTATTGTAAAAACTAGTAAGGTAATTTTCCTATGGCTGCCTAGGTATGAAAATACATAAGGTGTAATTAATGGGTAATAAGGATTTGGAAACTTACCTTCTGTTTCAAAGGGAAGGGACTCCTGAAACATAATTCACTATGAGAGGATTTGAACCAACAGACTGAAGATAAAATCTTTGCTATGTCCTGAAAGGATTTGATAGGATAAGTTTAAAGTAACTTCAGATTTTGTCTTTTCTCTCTGTTGCTTCTATAACAATAAATATTAATTACTGTATGCTTGAATAATCATCTACTGAATCAATATATGTGCATTTTTACACCTATTACAAGATGGTGGTGTATAATCTTTGCTGGTTTTATGCTTTTTCATCTACCCTATCATCACACTTTGGAATATGAGTTAATTCAGTTCTGTGTTGTGGCTCACTGGAACATTTTGAGCACCTCATTTCCCACTTCTCAAAGAGAGAGGAATTCACTAAGTTCTTTCGGGTCAGACAATTAAGAGCTCTGTTTGAGGAGTTCTGTGAAATCTGATTCAAGGAAAACAGTCCAGTTTTCCTGGACTACTTTGGGGTTGTGTTATTCTCTCTGTACTTACTGCTCCATTCTTGGTCATCAAAAGCTCTTTTCACATGAACAGAACAACAACTTGTGAAATGCCTGAGCATCATCTGAAGTCCTGACAAGAGGTGTGGGACAGCCACCAGCAAACCCCATTCTCCTCTTCCTTAGTGCCAGAAAATCCCTGATACCACACAAACAGCCGTGGCTGTATCATTTGATTTGTTCTGTATGTTGAATCAGTTTTGGTTATGAAAATCTTACAATATAATTTGTATTTGTTTACCTACAAATATGCTTTAAATCAGAGCCACTTTGCAGGTAGGGGTTTAGTTGATGACAAGCTTTGTTTGTTTGTTTTGCCTAAATAGAACATGAAATCATACTTAACTGTAGGTTTATACTACATTAAAAAATGTTGTTATAAGGCAAAAGTTTGTTAAATTAGTACAGAGATCATCACAAAAGGAGAAAGATTTGAGCTGGAGCTGTTGATTCTCTGACATTTTGATGGCTTGGTATGTTTAGCTGCTCGGAAGCAAATTAAAAAAGGTTACTATGCAAAAGATTTGATGGCTGAACTCAGAATAGTTGGCTAAACAAGAGAGCAAAAGATAGGAACAAGTGGAAAATTTCAGGCTGAATAAGTATGAAAAGTGTTTCTGCCTTGTTAGATGCAGTGGAGTCTAACAGCAGCTTTTTTGGGCTAATGCTGTAAAAATCCCAATCATAGGAAATCCAGAAAGAGCAGCATTGCCCTGCTCGAGGAGACAAGCTCGGGGAAGCCTGTGTTTTAAAAGTGAGATGAAAGAACAAATTTTGGTGATTATAGAAAAATGTAGGGGTTTTTTTGGCTTTTTTTTTGGTTACCATTTAATTTATAAAATTTGTCTGAAACATGAGGAAATATGTTCTTTTACGCATTTATTTTTATGGTGAAGGTTTATATGTATTCATAAAGAAAGAGTACTGAAAAAAATCTTTCAAAAGACAATTTATGTCTTACTGTGGGAAATAACTTCCTCTACTGTTGGCTGTTGTATCAGCTAATTGTGTTCTATAACACAGTTAATTCAGATAAACATTAAAGGTGTTTAAAGATATTTTTGTCTAAATAGTACAAAACTGAGGGTTATTTCTACTATGTTTCTTTGGCTCCTGCTTTTGTTTAGTTTGATGATCTAGGGAGGTTAAGTTCTCTCAGCCATATCTAGCTCTGTGTGAATTCAGATTGTTTATCAGATAATAGATAACAAAACAAATGTACCAAACAGTACAGAGCTGAAATGACAAAAAATACAGTTGAAATTGAGAGAAATATAGAGACAGGGCAAAATATGAACTAATAAATCCTGCGTGAAAGCATCTAAATACTTAATATTACTTGTGTAAAGCTTTTGTTTTGCCATGAAAGACCTGAAATATAATAGCTCTTTGGTATGTCTAGAATATAAATAATGTGATGACAGCATCATTCTGAAGTTCATGCATGTTTTTAAATTGATTTAATGTTCTCCTATAGTTCTCAATTTTATCCAGATGCCTTATTCAGTCACACCAAAAGCACATTACTGAACGTTTTATTTATCATTCTATGAAGCTTAATTCACTTGCAAGTCAGAACTGCACTGTTTTCAGCTGAGCTGCATTTCACACCTGTTTGGAGAAAGAGAAAGATTGAGGTTGTTTTGTGTTTCAGTCTGAGATTTCTGAGGATGTATTTTCTTGAAATAGACTCAACAAAGTAGCAGGCTTCTGCCACAAATCCTGCATGCCACGTGCAATTAATGATTAATATTTCCTTTATCAACTGGATTACTGTTTTTAGTATATCCACTTCTCTGATCTATAGGTATCAAGGGAATTTGCTCTGAAATTTTATTCATCTAAACAAAATCTGAAAAAAACCTCCAAATTTCTAATGCTTCTGTAACTTTGGTGTTTAAGAGTCAGTTACCTTGCTTTACAAAACATTTTGCTCTTTACGTTCATTGACATGAGGAATTCTTTCAGGAATTCAGTAAGTGGGACACTTAGATGACATAGTGAGTGTGTGGGTATTGGCTTGTGAAGAATTCTCCCACTTTTTAATCAGTTCTGGCTTAGAATGTTTTCTTGAAGGTAAATATCCCCAGTAAATCCAGTGAAGGTCCTGCCTGAATAATTAAAATATTTTCTTCACAACTATTTGTTTGAAATAGGATGTTTGTTGTTTGCTTTTTTTCATCATTTCAGAGCATTATGACTAATTATTGGGTTAATTTTTGAGAATGCAAGGGGCCCACATTTCAGTGGAAGAATAAGTTATCTTTGAGTGTATTTTCTAGTGTTTTGAAACCTTGTATTGCTTGAAGATGAAAGCAAAGAGTAAGATTACATATTTAATGGAAGGATATCACATTTTTGAGATCATCTGTACCTGGAGATAACTGCCATTTTTTCTTATGATTTCCTTGCAGCATTATCAGAAGCTGTCACTGACAAACAGATCTTTTTCTCTCCAGTGTCTCTGAATGCAAGTATCAATAACAAACAGCAGCTGTTCACAGCAGAAGCCTCCATGATGTGATCACCACTGAGTGAATTTTAGTGCTGCTACCCCTGAGGTGTGGCCAGGTGACCCTCTCTTGGTTGCCTCCAGCTGGGCTCAAGTGGACTCACCTGTTACTTTATCTCCTTTACCTTATAAAGGATATTTTTGTAATTCCTCTGTAAAGAGTCACTTAAAACCAAATTTTAAGCAAGTTATAAATGGTTTATTTTGTCCTCTCCTCAGCTCCTTGTGTCCCTCCAGTTTCACAGTAAAATAGGCAACTTAAAAAAGTGACTTCCACAAGCAATTAATGTCAGTTTGTATCTCATCTCACTTTTTTTCTTCTCATGATCACTACCAAGGGTTGAAAGGCCCAGCTTTTAGTAGCATGCTGCAGGAATCACTATTTCACAGCTTACTTTTGGAAAGAAACTCTCATTTTGTTTTTTCAGAATTCCCATTCCAATGAATGGCTTGCCTCACACAGACAGCTGCCAGTTGGAATGTTTTTTCTGCTTCTTAAGTATTAATATCAAATCAAATTTTGGTCTGTGTATCTTGCTCCTGTATTGTTTGACTGAATGTCATTTATACCCTCTTCAAGAATTGTTTTAAGATTTTGACACTTTTTCACTAGTAAGAATCTATTAATGGAAGATGACCATTTGGAATTTGCTGTGCAAAACCAAATCAAGCTGCAAGCACTGACATGGTGTTCAGCTTGAATTTTTGATTATTTCTTTTCTCCAGTCTCTTTCTATGTCAAGGGGGAAAAAAATGCTGTAGCCTGTTCTGAAATACTGTGCCACATGCACATAAAAATATATCATCATTGGCATAACTGCAATTTAGTTGTAAGGATAAAATTCCTATTAGGAATCTACATATCATATTAGCAAAACAGTATCCACCCTGTAGTATATTATTTTGGTAACACGATAGCTGGATTTGAAACGGAATCTAAAGGTCAGAGTTGGCATCATAATGGGAATTAGGTAATCACATTTTCCTTCCTCTCACTGACCTCATCCCTCTCCAGTCCCCACTACAACTGTCTGTGTTGTAGCAAGTGTGGAAACCTTGCTAAAATATGTCTGTGCTACTTAATTTTTTAAACCTCCAGTGAAGAAAGTTTGCAGAGTACATATCAGCTTTTTATGTGGGGGTGGCACTAAACCAATCACACATTTGATTGCTTGGGATCAGTAAATTCATTGTGTTAAATATATCTGTAATTTTCATTTTTCAGATGGTGTCTCTCAGTTATTTAAATTATATTGGCAAATACTACATTTACAATAACAACAGATAAGGACAATAATAAATTAAAATGTTCATTCCCCACAGAAGCCCATTATTCGCTGCATTGCACTTCCTCACTGCCAGTAGGAAACCTGTGTTTGTAAACTTACTTTGAGAAAGTCACATAGTCATTATTTAACAATAAAGCTACATAAAAATTATGTGTAAGGTTGAGGACTTGAACACTTGATTTTTTTTTTTTTCTTCTGAAACCCAGAAATTCCTTAATTTAAACTACTGTTTTTCTCCGGGCATATGATGTGGACAGTTCTGGCACATAAATTAAAATTACATGGGACATAACTCAAATAAAGCTGGGTTTAGTTTGATTAATAAGATGTGGAAACCAGCATTAACTCATGGTAGTGATAGCACAACTAAAATGTTGTGTGACTAAGCACTGGCACACCTGATGAGGTGATAGCTCCTCACTGAATCCACATTTGGACATAAGTGAGGTGTGATAAGCATTGGCAAGAGAGAGGCATCAGCCCTTGAGACCCACAGCTGGCCAGAGGTGAGCTGCAGTAGTGCAGCTGCCTGTTTTTCACACCACTCATATAGTGAGGGATTTGCAACACATTTTTAGGTAGTGTCCAGAAATGTGAGATCTATCCTCAAGGTTAAATTGATATATATAAACTCTTTGGAATTAAATTAGTGAGTTTATGCCATTTCCCTGTATTTTCTTTTCAAAATGCATGACAGGTAGTATTCTCAAGAGATTCTAGCAGTCTTTAATGAGTGGCCAGAGGAAGATGGGAATTTTTTTCATGAACATGACTTTGGCCCTTTAAAATCAGTCTGAATACCTGCTCAAGTTTAACTAACAGCTGTTGAATAACTCTCAGAAGTTAATGGTTGAAACCTCATGATTTTGCCTCTCGTGAGCATCTCTCCCATGCCAGTACAGATGGGGCTGTGTGTGCAGGTCCTGCAGGAAGGGCTGATTGCTCTGCCCCTGGCTCACAATTCCCCAGCACTGGCAGAGCTGTATCCCGGCTGTCCCCAGGGTTGGACTCCAGTTTCTCTGGCCTGCACAGGGGTTGGTGCCAGGGATTTGGGGCCAGTGGGAGCAGGGCACTGGGGCACAGAGGAGCCTATTCTCCCTTTGGCTCCCTCCTGCTGGCACTGAAGCTTTGCAGAAGGTAGAAGGAGCAGGGATAAATGCTGGAGAACAAAAAAGAATCAATGCAAACAAAGAACAAAGATTTCTTGTTTTGTGATTCAGTCATTCCAGTGTTGTTTTGCCTATGCATGTTCTCAATTGACTGAGGGAAGGTCAAGCTAAGTACGGGAAACTTGTATGGAATAAGAGTCAGGATGTTTAAATTCTCATTACACAGACAAACTTAGTTCTGGTGTTTTGTAGGCTTTGTTATTTAGTTCACAGTCTTAGTCAAGTATTTAATTTACCTTTATTGATATATAAAATCATTGAGGGGTGGGTAATATGAAAAAGTAAAAACAGTAAAAAGCTAAAATTTTCTCCAGTAATTACGACTGCGTACAACTCCATTTTGTTGATCAAATTTTTGCTTTCAGCTTGCAAGTAACTGAGATCTAGAGCAACCTCAGAACTGAGCACATACTTCTTTGTGTCTAGTATTTTTCAGTGAAGGTAAAGGCTGGGGGGAACCTATTAACTCAGATTTCTGTGTAAAGTATTAACATTTGCAGTTTGTCTATGACTCCAGGGGTATAAGTTTTCTTTCTATGAATATGATTTGCCATTACAGAGGCCATAGGGTGGGTTTTGCTGTATTGTTTTATCTGTTAGTAATACATCTCATAATTCCCTAACTAACAATGATTTTTCTTAAGCATTGCTTAAAAGCATTTCTGTAGAGAACCTGATATTCATCAACAGGATTAAAATGACTGATGAATTATGCAGCAAGGCTGTCTAGCTCCTTGACTAAGTATTTTACGGCAATTGAATTACTTTGGCAAGATTTAGGTAAATAAGATTGTTAAAAGTTTGCTTGTTTCAAATGTGTTTCTTTCCATATTATTTCAGTCTTGAAAATCATGCTGACTTTTCATCAATAGGCTCTGAAATATTGAAGTAAGAGCGACGAGCACATGAAAGCACACCTTAGCTTTGTGTCAATATAATTTTTTTGAGGATCAGTGGTGTGTATCAGCTGTAAGTGATTATCCAGTCCTGCCATTGCCCTTCTTGTAGTATTATTTTATTGTAGAAATGATAAAATTAGATACAGTGATGAAATTACAATGTAGTTTAGTTTGAAACGCACCACTAAATTCTTGAGAAAAATGTTCCTGCTACCTTCTCTGCAGCACTGCAGGTGTTTTGTGTTCAGAGAGCCCAGGACTGCACTCACCAAGTGTTCAGGCTTCCACCAGTCTCATGGTAAATGGAGGATGAAACAATGCTACAGATATTTTACTATTTGTTAGTTGTAGTCTAGCTGCTGGGTTTAGTTAGGCTGGCTTTCGTTTTTCTGCTGTTTAGTTTATCTGTGGGATCCTGAAGTTGCCCTGTCTGGAGATTACTGGTGAGTCCTTGCATTTAATTTTGCTCCTAGCTGTTATTCCAGTGAAGACAGTTCCAAGATTTGATGTTTTAGCTTTTTGTTGATAGGTAAAATTGCAACACCCCAGCAATGGTTTTTATCAGAATTAGGGAATGTAGTTGTGGTACCAATAATACTGTAAGAATTCAAGATACAATAGTAAAACTGCTTCTATAATGCACATAATGTAGCTGATACAGTAAAGTCTGTGCTACAACTTAATAAGGGTTGAGATTGTCTCTGGAGCCTGGGAGGAAAGGTCTGTGGCTTTGGGGTTCCCTTTCAGGTGAGAGGGCGGCACTAAATGAGATGTGCAACCCTTTGTGTGTAGTTGGGGTGGCTTGTGCTGACTGAGGCCTGATGGAGGCACCTGATGGCAGTTGGGTGGCCTGGCTGAAATTCCCAGTTGATCCCAATCAGTGTCCTCCAGCAGAGCAATCTCCATCACAGCTGGCACCTGCGGTGGGAGGATCCGTGGGGTCATTGCTGAGGCAGCCCTGGTGGGTCAGAGCTGATATAAAGGTTTGGCAGAGTTAGAACTTGTGGTCTGCTGAGTTTAGTTGCAAGGAACAACAGGTATGTTGGTGTTTGATGTGAGTAATTCTGCAATTGCAATTTACCTGATTTTAAATGTTGACTTTATTTCTGTAACAATGCACAGGACTTGTACAGAATTGTGCCCTTTATTCAATGTGTTTTATGGATATAGAAGCTGAACTTTAGGAAAGTAAGTTACTTTTAAAGTCTTGGCTTTGTATTGCTTTAAACAACCATTACAAAAGCATGCTACTTGAAGCTTGTCAGTTCACTGTCCCTTAATTTGAATACTGTATTTGCTAATGAATAAATTCATCTGTTTGATGTATTTTTTCTGCATTTTTTGGGCAGAAATCGAGTGTAAGTTTTGGGGATCTCCTGACTATTTGTAGAAACATGGCCAGGGTCTGGCTGAAGAGAAGGGCACATGCTTATCCTGGCTGGCTGTAACTCACCTGTTTGGGCTAATATGAGTAATGTTTCTGCTCCTTTTGTGCTCTTGGGTTGTCCATGGAGAAGCCTTTCACAGAAGGCAACTTAGGTTTGGTGGGGTGAAGCTACAAAATATTGGGTTGGAGAGTTAAGTTAGGCCAAAATGGGTTCTCTGTGTGTAAGAGCAATTAGACACCATTCTGGACAGGACTGCAAGCCCCAAGACAACAGGCTGCAGGATTTCATATTGTGTTTGAGAATGCATTTAGCACCATATGTTCAGGCACTTTATAAATATGTGTTCTCTGACCTCACTGATATTCTCTGACTCCAAGAGCTGAATTCCATGTATCGTTTAGGTTTGCAAGAAAGACCATATTCACATAAAAGCAATTGTTTAAAATACCCTTTTAGGTTTTTTTTTTTTTTTTTAAAGTTTTGGTATTATTCTACGTAGTTTTAATGAATAAATAATACTATTTCTATTAAAATAAATCATGCTGTATGAATATTGTATAGAGCTATGACAAAGCAAGGGGTAATTTCCTCACAAACATAACAGCTATGAGAGGGTCCAGTCTCAATTTTTATATGGTCAGAATTAAGCCAAAGCCAAATGACTTTGCTTTGTTTCTTTCAGATTTATATTTTAATTTGAGAGTCACTCCATATATACAAGTTAGAAACTTCAAAACCAATTTAGATGCACAAAAAATAAGTTAAATTTGAAGAGTAATTTATTTTCAATTTTCTGTGATAGTTTCTTTAATTCAAATACTTGTAGTAATTTTGTGTTTAATTATAGTGTTAACAATTTGATGTTGCTAAATTTTATCTTGAAATGATTTTAAATTTCCTGAACAAGCTCTAGGTCTTAAAGGAACAGATACAACCACAGTCTCTTAGCAGGAGAACTAGTTTCAGTAGGGGTACTATATTCCAAGAAGAGCAAAGGGGAAGTGTTATTTGTGTGCATAAAAAATATTCCAAAGCACATTTTGCTATTTTTTTTCTTCCCTTCAAAGTACATGAATATGAATAGATTTGTGGGGAGGAGAGTTTTTGTGAGTATTAAGTGAAAAAGGGGAACTGGTCTCTCTGAGGTTTTGTTACTTAGAATTTGAGGCAAAGATCCTCTCTTTTAAAGAACCCTGCACAAAAATCCTTTTACGACTGGCATAAGCATAGTTGGAATAAACAAGGTTTAAGGCTCTCTTTCTATTTGTGAGGGTGTTTCTGCTTGTCATGACTGGGAGATTCTTGGAAATCAGAGGGAAGTTGGCCTGTGTGCAAGTGCTGCTTGTTCTGCTGGTGCTCATGCTGAGGAGCAGCTGTAGCAAACCTGCTTCTCTCGAGTGTGTCCAGCCGATTTCTGGTACAAAACACTGAGCACAACATTTTGTACATTCTGTTGTGCACATGCTTTATTTCCTGGAAATCACTTTGCAGGGGAGGTGAAGGCCCCATCCAAAGTGAAACATTGTTCAATGCTTGAGTAGAGGAGTCTGGTCATAGCTTTGTGACATTGATTATTGAGAAGGGTTTTAGAGAAACTAAGGAATATCAGGTAATCTGTGTGTAAATGTCCAACAAGAGTAGATTTTAATGCTGAGTCTTGGATGGTCTGAACCCTGGAGGATGACAAACTTGAGCTTTATGCTGAAGGCAGATGTGGTGACAGTGCCAAAAAAACAGCCGAGGGGAAAAGAAGAGGGAATTCAGTGTTTCTGGTGTGAATTTTGTTGCATTAAGAAAGGCTAGAGAGGAAGGGTTTACAAGTAGGAGAGGACAAGGATGGCCACCATAACAAGGGAGAGTTGATTAGTGTTGATGAAAGCAAGCAGCTTCGAGAAAATACTGTAAATGAATTTTCAGACTCTAGTTAGTAGCTGAGGAAAAGGAAGACTCAGTAGTGTGGAGTGTGACACCTTATCAATTGAAGTAGGAAAAGATGAAAAAAAAGGCCAATTAGAGTGTGAAGAGAGGAGAGAGCTGTTGCTGGACTCGTGAACAGAGAGAGGTTACACTAATGAAACAATTGGAAATGCAGTATGGAAAGGACAGGATCCCTGGAGGATTGAGGGGAAATTGAAGTTAGGGAAAAAAAATAGCAACTGCTTCGTTCAAAATTGGTGAATAAACTGGAATAAAAAGAAAGGAGACAATATTTACTCTGTATATAAAATTGAACTTTTTCACATGGTACTTCTGTCTCTATCTCAAACTAAACAAGCTTTTGTAGGCAGCTTTGTATCAGTTTAATATGCAAAACTCCTTCCATGCCAAAGCTTGTCATTCTGCAAGGGTTGGAGAGAGCCAAAATTCCTGTCAAAAAAAAAATATCTATATATAGAACCAAACCAACCTTGTCTGCCTAGATTCTGGCACAGGAGTGAGATTGGGTCATGGCATCAGATATCTTTCTTCTGGAATGGGATTTTGGAGAGTGTATAGCTGCTTACCTTAGCCATGGTAGTGCTTCAGTAGAAACTGGAGCATAAAGCTGAAAACCTCTCAATTTTAGCTCTCCTGAGTCATATCTTTATCTCTTTGGGTGAAGCTGGGTATTTAACTAGAACCTGTCAGGCTTGGTCATAAGAATTTGAAGCTTCAGTTAAAATTCAGATTGAAAGCCAAAAGAAAGAACTAGAGATGAAGAAGTCATTGAGCTAAATTTGAAAGTGACTTAGCCCATGTTATGGGGTAGGGCCAGAATGATGAGGAGTGTTTTGAGTTTTGCTGGTAGGTGATGATAAACAAAGTCCTTGAGGGAGCTGCACAAGAATCTTTTGCTGCACTGGAGGGATCCTGCACTCTGGGGAGTGGGCAGGCTGTAAGCAAAGGACAGGAGAAGCGGAGACCTGGAGGATTTCTTGGTTCCATACATGAGCATGTTAATATTTAGCTGTTTTACATTAAAATGAGTCCAGCATTGAGGGCCAAGTATGGTGGATTTAGATTCAGTCAGAATATATGAGGGATGGCCAGATGTAGACAAAATAATAAAAGAAGTGATTTCACTGTAGAAGGAAATTGTGCTGACGTCCAGTTAATTTAATTCCTACAGAAAAAAAGATGCAACCTTTACATTATAGCATAATTAATCTATCACTTATTCTCCTTCTGAGATTTGACATCCTTTTAATTTTTAAGAGATTAATAATATCTCATAAAAAACCTTCTTGATCAAGATGTGTTTGTGCTGTCCTACTATGTATTCTTACAATTACCTTTGATGGTACTTTGGTTATTTTGACTTTTATTGCTGTCACAGGGAAACAAGCTCTAAATTTAGGTGCTCCTGCAGCTTATTTTGCTCTTTAAGTTAAATTCTTTCCTTGTGAATTTATAACAGCAGCAAAGTGTGAGATATGGTGATAAAAACTAAGGAACAAAAAAAAAAAAAAGTGGGGCAAACTTTTCTGGATTAATGAATTTGTCTGAAAATTTTAATTTAAAGTAAGTGTTGTATACGTGAACAAAATCGAGTGTAGTGCTGCAAGTAACTTGTGTGTGTATAAAATAAGAAAACACAATTTTGTATGAAAACAAATCTAAGTGAAACACGTGCAGTATGTCCTTCTTGTCAAACGCTCTCTTTCTCCTGTCTGATACTTGACAAACTGCCACAAGTGGCAGTAGTGAAAAGTAGGCTTTATCACTTCAGGTCCACCTGTACACTTCTTTTCTGAGTAGTTTGTAGCCCTTCCATTCGATGGACTGAAGCTTAACAAGGTGTACACAGTTTTCTGTGGTTAATATTCCTTAATTTTTTAGATTACTTTTGAAAAAAAAATCCTGAGTTTTAAAATTTCATCCAAGGTTCATTTTCTAAGGATCATATCGTCATGTCTTCTCCTCTGGACTTGCGGAAAAACCTTATAGGGCAAGGCTACTCATGACACACCTGTCATCTTTGTAAGATTGTGATATGAAGAATAACCTAAATGGTAATTATTAAACTGGACACCTGTGTTCAAGGGGTTCTTTTGTGATGCAGGCTTGTACCAGTGTGTCAGACCTAAAGAATCTCTATGAGTACCTGTTTTTAAAAGTTGATTTGGTGTTGTGACAGTAATGCATGGGGGGGTGTGAGCACCCTGTGCTTCTCAAAAGGAAATGTTGTAGTGTCTGCATTACCTTGTGCTCAGGGCGGTGAGAGTGGGATTGCCAGAGGATTTTTGCTGCACCAATTTCCTTTTCATCTTTTTGGGTCTGCCTATGTCCCTGCTTCCCGAATTTAGAGGTAACAGTTTAGATAAAGCTATTTGGGTATTTTTTTTTTTTTTTTTTCCCCTGACCATGTAATGGCACATCACCTTAAACTTTGCTAAATCAGGGCTGCTGCACCCACTGCCTCCTGCTCTGCCCAGAGCAGCCCTTCCTTTGTCGTGGCCATGGTTCCTGTGCCACGGGCTGAGCTGCGCTTCCCCAGACCTTTTGCCCCTTCAGGCATCAGCCACGCTGCCTTTCCAAAGTGTGCCCGCCGAGTCCCGGTGCCGATGGGGCACACACAGGGCACACACAGCTGACGGGAGCGCAGGGAGGAGAGCGGGGCGATGGCGATCCCGGAGGAGCCGGCGGCGCTCGGGGTCGCGCTGCTGGGGCAGCCGCAGGCTCCCGCTGTGGAGGCAGCGGTGTCCCCAGGGAGCGCCGGCGAGTTCCCCGCGGGTGCGGAGCGGCAGGCTGTGTCCGGGCGCTGGAAGGAGCCGTGTGCCCTGGAATGAGCCGTGTCTCCGCTAGATGGAGCGCCCGGAACGGCGGAGCGGGAGCGCTCCCGGCCCGGCCCCGCTGCGGGACCCGCTCCGCGCACCCGAGCTGCCTCCAGGGCTTAAAGCGCGCTCGTTTCCCTGCCCCCAGGCTCCCTACAGAATGTCCCCAGAGCAGGGAGATCACCCTGCTGAGGAGCGCACACGTTCTGCTCGGCGCTGCCCCTAACTCTGTAAAGGCTGAACATTTTATTTATCTTGTTCCCTTCCCCTGCCTCGAGCACGTTGGTGGGAATAAAGGCTCCTGGCTGGTTCTGTTGTGAAAAATCTAGAGTTAATGCTGGTTGCTTGTGAAACGTGTGTTGGGTGGTGCTGAAGAGGTTAACTCCGTGCTACAGGGGCTTTGGAGATATTGGGTATGAAGTACTGGAGAAGTCAATGGATGTAACACCGTGCTTAATAGAAACAGAAAATTAGTGATTCTTACTTGCCTGAGGTAAGCATGAGCCTCTGTAATGTTCTGATCTTTGTGCAAAAACCTAGTAAAGAAGAGCAATCTTAACATATACCTGATATTAGAAACAGGGATAGTCATGACAAGAAAATACCTCTGGAAGGATGAGACGTTGCCTTTTAGTTTACAAGAATACAGGGAAACCCGTTGATTTAATATTTTTGACAAAACAGTATTAAAAAAAATCTGTGATGTTTCCCCGCTTTATTTTAAAAAAGACATAGTATATCTACAGAAAATAGAATACTATGTGAAATACAGGCAGAGATATTGATAATTGATAGTAATTCATCAAAATACGTTACTGATGTATTCGATTTTATAATGTGCTGGTTTTTCTGGTTTTAAGTCCTGGGAATTATTTTTTTCACATGGTGTTAGATAAGGAGGGTTTAGAGAAAGGACTGCTCTACTATTAGGTTCTCTGCCGCTTGCCCGAATTCTTTTTGTACCACTTCAACCACTTTATAAAGTAGAGAAGAAGATACATTCTTCACATGGAGCATTTAATATGCAGTCATAATTAATTTTTTCTAATGCTTGATGTCTGGAGGCATACAATACTTGGAATACTGCATAGATCCTTTGTGTGAACTTCTTAATGTAGCCTACTACCGAGATGAGCTTGAAGTGTAAAATGGTGTGTGGTGTTGCAGGTGATGTGTTTGACCCTTCTTTTACTTGATGGAAATAGTTTGACTATTAGATAGTCTGCTGTGGTAATTCCAAAGGTTAACTTCTAGGTCAAAGGTCTGGACACTCAAAATTTGGACATAAGTTTTAAGTTGACTACCAGATGACAGCAAACGGAGTGGGTGATTTTAAATGGAACGCGTTACGTTAAATAAACAGATGCATTGCAAATATAAGTGGGTTTGGATTTGTAAGTCAGCTGTGTGAGAAGCACTGCTGGTCCTTCTTGCTTTGTTTCAGAGCTTCTTTGCTTTTGTGTTTTCATTGGCACATTCAGGATTGATCCAGGCTTTGCTGTTGGCATTTTTGAAAGGGTATTCTCAATGGGTGCGGGGAGAAGGTGTCTGTCTGCAAGTTCTCTACCTGTGCCATAAGCCACGACATGGACAACCCAAAGAGGCTGGAGGAGGGAGTGTTGACTCCCATGGTGGTGTAGTAGGCATTGGATCTCAGATGGATCCATTATTAGTGTGGCAGAAGGTTTTATCTACTAGAATGTTTCTAGAAACTCCCACAGAGGCTGATGTGGGCAGTGTAGATGACTGGCCTCTCTGTTTTATGTAAAATGTTGGTATTTGTTGTTAGTTGATAGGTACTTGATAATATCAGCAGCTGAGCGTGGGGTGAGTTCAGTTCCTGACCCAACAGAGCCAAACTGAGGCAGCTGGGAAATGTCATGTGCTGTAGGCGAAGTGGCCTTTGCAATTGCACTCACTGGCTGTGGTAGAATAAAGGAAAAATCGAGTTGTTAATAATTTGCAGATGAGGTGTTGCTGGGGTCTGTGCTGTTCTGTGGGATTGCGTGCTGCTGTTACAGGGATGCTGTCTCTGCAGGGGGATGGAAGGTCAGGCTGTGTACAGGCATTCATGTCCCTTTGGCACAGCTGTGGTGGCACTTAGGGTATATATAGCCATAACTGGGACTGTGGGGGTGATTAATGGGCTGGGTTAGGGACAAAAGTGTGTGTAACCAAGGAAATGGCTTTAAAGAAGAGACATTGATTTTGTATTTATAAAAATAAAACACATTTTGTTACCTTTTTTCTTTTTAGACATAATGACAAGTTATCCTTGGAAGGGATGAAAATTGGTAATGACTTTCCCCTGCATCTCTTGAAGCAGTGTATATCAGGCTAAAGAATTATGTTTCTTTTTTAGGTCTCCTACACTACTGAATTATGTATGGTTATTGTTTCTCTGTGTACAGATGATTTGGATAGTTTAGATACTGCTGTTGTTTTAATAATATAATTATGTAAATGTAAGGAATACACAGTATTTGTGGGTCATATTTTTCTGACTTCAAATTGGGTGAAAATAAAGGATAAAAGGCTGGTGAAAAATTCACTTTTACAATTACTGTTAGCTACATTGCCAGTGCTAAATTCTCTTGAAGTAATTGTTCAACACACTGCCTTTAAGAATTTAATCTGTTTTATGGATGTCCTTTTAGCTGTAAAATAGTGCAATAGACAGAAGAAGCTTTGCTTGACCATCACCATGTTCCAGAACTTCACTTTGGGAAATTGGATAGACTTATATAGTTCCAAACTGTTTGGCTAGGAAGCATGCTGCCTTTGATTTTGACATAATGTAAAAGGAGTTGGTTACCTTACATAACGTATTTGTTTTTCATTAAACATGCTGATAAGGTCTCATTAAAGTACCATGTATTATTTATGGTATTTCATATGAAACTGAAGTGAGGGGGAACTTCTCTCAGCTTAGGGCATTTGCAGAATAACAGCCTTTCTGTGCTAGAAAAAAAAATAAAAAGAATGAAGAAAAGCATGACATACTCCTGTCAGAACAGGAGACTGCTTAAGGCACAGAGAAAGAATGAAAAAAGGAGAAAGGGCACAGAGAGGGTTCATTTCTCCTCCTCCTCACTCGCTCTTGCTCTGTGGCATGAGGGGTTTTTTGTTTGGTGGTTTGGGGTTTTTGTTTGGTTTTTTTGGTGTTTTTTTTTTTTTTTTTTTTTTTTTTTGTGATTAAATAATCTGGGCTGTTCTAGTAGATGAGTCCGTGATAAACTGCAAAAGCATGGATGTGTCCTAAGCAAAACCCAATTTCTGTATTGTAAGTTTGTGCATGACTCTTTTGGTGTTGATTCCCGAGTTATGAATGCATTGCTTTTGTTGCATTGACTGCTTTTGAGAAAGAAAATTACATAATAACTGATTCTGCTGGAAAATTTTCAGTTTTGCATGAAGAAGACTTAGTGGATCTAAATCAGTCTCTGAGGCTTGTGTGGGTGCAGGTATGTGTGTGCACATGTAGAATGAAAAAGAAATGATTTTTTTTTAATGTAGCACCTGAGTTGCAGTGACGTGTTTTGATTCTGTTTCCAGTTAAGCGGGGACTATTATTTGTTTTTAAGGGTAGATCTTATATCAAACCAGTTATGCTGTTGATGAAATAGACTTCTCTTGTATGTGGGTTATTTGTTTATTGTTGTTAGCATTAAACTCTAGGTCTCAGATGTGTTTTTGTGGGAATTAGATATCCTATAAAATAGGCTATTTTCAAATCTTCTGCAGAGTCCTTTTAAAAGGAACCCCTTCAAAACCTCAGGTGGTTCTTTGAGGTTTGACCTTCTTTCCTGATGAATTAATATTTAATTCATTTGTCAAATTCTAATTAAAAATAGTAATATGTTCTGTTATACTTGAGTTGTATCTCATGAAAAAAAAAGCCCTGTTATATAGGACCTCAAGGACAAGCTGTAGTATAAATTATTTGATTTGCAGGTCACATCCTACTTTATTACATAAAGACTAACTAGATCTCCTAATGAATAATTATTACTCCATAAAATAAAGGGGGGGGGGGTGAATAAAAACCTGGCAAGAGTGGAATACTAATTTTGAGGTATCGTTCTCAAAGAAGAAAGTAAACATTAAATTCTGAAAATTGCAAATGTAATTTTTCCATGTAACCTGATAGGGCAGTCCTTGATAATAGATTGACTAGCTGTCAAATAAATTTGTAATTTTAGATGAGATGGGCTTTAGACCAATTTTAAGATAGAGTCAATCCAAGTGTGCTCCCCTCCCCCAGTAAAGTAGGCACAATATGCCACAGAATTCTGTTTCATTCCCAGTGTTTCTGCTGCAGTGGTTACACAGCTCCTGCTCAGTTTGATTGTAATGCTTTTATAGGCTTCTCTGGGAAACTGGATAGCG
Organism: Coloeus monedula; assembly: GCF_965178545.1. Classification (NCBI taxonomy): domain Eukaryota; kingdom Metazoa; phylum Chordata; class Aves; order Passeriformes; family Corvidae; genus Coloeus; species Coloeus monedula. The sequence continues at coordinate 12,790,007 of NC_138796.1, read as the reverse complement.
AATGAAATGTAGATATAAAATTAATTTGTAATTTAAAAAATCATTTGCTGATAGCACTGTGTATTTATTGGAATCTTCTTGGCTAGCCAAGATTCTTTCCCTTTCCTACTTTGTGCTTCATACTTCTGTTCTTAGAAGGGGAAAGCCCTTTTCCAGTCAGGTGTGAGTCCTGGGAGGGGGGGAAGTGTGTGAGTGTGTCTGTGTGCATGCAGAATCATAACAGGCATTCAGTCCCAGCTGGGCAATGACACTAATTGCCCAGATCTCATGGATGCCTGTGATGCAGCACGCTCACTTTCTCTCCTTTCCTATCCTCTCCAGGGATTTTTAAAATGCAGTATTTGAATTTTGGTGAGTGGTAAAGACCCTGCCCTAGGACCCATTTGACAAATGAGAAGCTGTGCAGCATCAGCACCAGCCGACTGAGCCTCACTGAGTCTCTCTCTCTCTCCTAGTCAGCAGCTACTGTTGTGAGACAAGCTTCAGCTCTCTGTCATTGAGGAAGTTCCATTTGCTCATCAATAGGCTGCAGGCTGTGTCTTCTTTTTTTCCTCTCTGTTAAAAATTCGTAGTTTAAACCTACCAAGTTGCCTTAGCTGACAAACGAATGTAGGGGTTTGGCGCTGGGGAGAGGAGAGGCATTCGAGAAACACCGTTTCTTATTTAAATCATCAAAAGGGAAAAAAAAAAACCAACCCGTAGTGACAAGATAGGGCAAACGTGCTTGCATGCAAGCCCCCTCACTTGTTCTACGTAGACTTCAGAGCAACACCATGCAGCATCCCCTTACGGGTGCAACCTGCGTGGCACTGCCGAATGTGGGCATGTGTCCCCAGCTCTCCTGTGCCTTGACTTTTATGTACTTACAGCAGGTAAGTTTGCTTAACTTTTTCTTTTCCTTGCAGTGCTTGCTTTGTCAGCATCGTTTGGGGGATTTGCAGTCGGGGAGGTATTTTTTGTGTGAATAGACTGTATAAATGTCTCCCACCCTGTGGAGCGAGTGTTGTGCCTGCACTTAAGAATGTGAGAGTGAGTAGAAAATATGCTTTAACAGAGCATCAAGCCTTTGCATATCTTTTGGTGTTTTGGTGTTGGTTTATTTTATTTTTTTTGCAGTGTCTCCATTGGTGCTGTTTATAGATATTTAACACGGTACTGTGTCTGCGTTTCTCGTGGATACTGTAGCAGAGTTTCAGCCATAAAGGACTGCTCTTTATTCACTTGCAGGCATAAATTATACTTCTAATGTAAATGTGCCCAATGGCAATTTTGTTTAAGCCTTCTTTGAAGACAGGAATTTTAAGGCTGTGTTGAAACATGCTGCTGATTAAAGCCAAGCTGATTTTTTGCTTCACCAGGAAAAAGATGATTTATAAGGATATATCTGTGCAGAATACTTCTATCACTGAAGTATATTGGACTGGGTTTAAAAAAAATGTTTGGGTATCAGCAGAACAATACCCATTTCTAGTAAATTTTTAATTTTTTTTTTTTTAGTTTCATTTCGTTTTTGCTTAGAGGATTTTTTTTTTAAGTATTTCGCCCCCCTCTCTCTTCTGAAATCATTTACTATTTGGTACCCCCTCTCTGCTGTAATGTCAAATAACTGGATAATAACACATTTTTTTTAACTGGTATTTTGGAATCATCTTTGTATTCTACTCTATTTTATAACTGAATCCACCATTACAGAGTCATCTAGTAAGTATGTAGAGCCAAGACAGAAATATGTTATCATGCAAAAATGATTAATACTGTTTATTCTGTTACTTCTGTTGAAACTTCAGGAGGAAAAATATTCTTGTGCCTGCAAAGAGGGGCATTTCTTCCAACTTCCACTACAATAGTTTCTTTGCATATTGACTTCCCTGAAAGTCTCTAACTTTATTTCTGCATTCACAAATGCCTGAAAGATGTTATACGGTATTTCTTTTTGTTTCTAAACAATAGATAAAATAGATTTAAAGCTTATTTTTATTCGAGAACATTTATTTTCCTGTTACTGCTGAAAGAAGAGAGCTCCAGTATTTTCAGGATATAAAACCTTCTGTAGGTTTTTTTTCTTGTGTAGTGTAGTATAAACCATTTCTGACTTCCAGCTTGGGAGTGCATAATAACAGATCCTTGCATGCGCCCTAGATTATCCATGCATGTGGGAGGGATTCATATGTCTGCAATTAAAATTTGCATCAGATAAATATGATGTATTTAAATTTCAGTAATTTGCATGCTGTAACTAAAGTGTACGATCTTGGTAGTTCTGTATTCTGGGTCTGTTTTGGGAATGGCATTTATAGATCAGCTTTAATGGTCCAGCGTGACTTGTGCACTTAGTGGTTATATACAAAATGCACTCCTGTGTTTTGTTCTGGATTTGTTTTTTTGAGTTTGACAAAGAGCAATTTCTATGTTAAAGATAGAGCTTTTGAAAGGAAAAATGGGAATTAAGGTGAGAGGTCAACATGGCCACACAAGGAGCTGATGAAGGATAACATAAAGATGAGGTTGGGTGCTCTAATAACCTTCCTCAGTGAGATATTGCAGTATCATTATGCAAACACATCTATAGCATGGCACTGCTTTAACGTTTACGAAACTGTGCAACTCTAATGAATACTTCAGAACAGGGAATTCAATTGCATCTATTCCGTTCAAGGGAAAGATGAGAAGTGGTTGCTAATGCACTTTACAAAGCGCTATATCTAGCGGATAATTTTTAACTCTTTAAGTGGATTAACTGCCACACTTAAAGTATTTTTTTTTTAAAGTGTTTGCTTTCTCATCTCCTTAATCCTATTGTCAGTTTAGAATCATTCTGCCTGTACTAATCACAGTTATATAATAGGTTGAAAAGTCTGTTAAATTTGTGATGAAAATTGTGGCAGGTTCAAAATTCTGTGCTTGTTGCTTCTTTTGAATGATGGTTGGCATTTTAGTTATTCTGAATTCCTAGAGAGTCAGGTAATCACGTTCTTAATTCAGATATTATCTCTTATTTTATGTATTTATTTCTTTAGAAACAATGCTACTTTATCTCGAAATTATCCAGGCAGAGAGGACTGAGTTGACATCACCTGCAAAGCCAATGTAATGTGGTTCTGGTTTTAAACAGTAAAGGAATAGAAAGTCGTTTGTTTTTGAAAAAAAACATTAGTAAACTTTCACCATGACAATATACCTGGTTTTTTTTCTATTTTTCCCCTATCTGATAGTTTAGAGCAAACCTACAAAAATACTTGCTTTGTATGTTTAGTGCAAATATCACTATTTCAGTGAAACTGTAAATGTTTTTCTCTCTCTATGAAGTTGTCTATCGATCTTAAATACAGGTAACCTAAAAGCTTTATGTGGCAACTTAATAACTAGTGAATCCTCCCTGCCTGTGCAACCTGTGACCAGCAGTAAATAGACATTATGTGAAGCTGTCAAGTTTGGTTTTTTTCTCTAAAAATTGCACCTGAGATATATTTGCTCACTTGCACCTCAGTTAAAATGAACTCAGACATCTGTATTACAACTGAGCTCTCCCTTGGTAAACTTTGCTGCCTATTTAGAACTTATGAATTTTTTTTTTTATTTATTATTTTTGCGTGTCTGCATTGGTATTCTGTCATGTGTAAGTTTTACAATTGGATATAAGCTGTTCTTGAAAGACTGAAAGGCATTTTTATGTTCTTCTCAAGATGGGTAAGCCAATCTTTGTCAGTAAATACTTATTTATCCTCCTAGCCATGAGGATAGTGGTTTTCTGTGGAGCTGTATTAATCATTTGGGAAAACCTGTGTTTTGGTAGTCATTGAAAAGTGGCCATTATTTATTTGTGAAAGTGACATCACTTGGCCAGTTTGTGTAGTATAAATGGATAAACTGATTTCCACAGTGTACTATAGAATGCTCTACTACTTTTTCCAGGGTTAGAAACTTGATTATTTGCTCTGATATCTTTCACTTTACATGTGTGTGTAATGTTTTAAGAGCCAAGTGAGGAACAGAATATTTTTTTTTAAACAGTTTATGCATGGAGGATGCTTTACCTAAGAATATTTTGGGCTTTACTCTTGAAAATAAAGTTGAAAATAAACAAAGAACAGAGGCCTAGATCATGTTATAGATTAACTCTCGATAAGATGTTCACTTGAAAAAGCCAACAGAAACTGAAGAATGCTTCTGAGTTAGTTATTTGAAGTGGTCTGAAATGATGTGGACATTTTCTTAATAAGGTAGTTCTAACTATGGAAATCCAGAGTGAGTTTTCAAAGAGCATCAAAACCGAAATGACTGTGTCAGTGGCAGCAATGAACAGAGGGAGAACGTGGGGCTTGGCCTTGGAAGTTTTCACTGAGTGACTGTAAGGACAGGGTCAGCTGGTAAAGTGTGGATGCATGTGGGTAAGAATTTAATTAGTGTCAATATTTAGAGATACAGGAGAAGGGAACTTGGATTTGTAGCTCACCCTATCCTTTGGTAACATTTTATGGGGTTAGAAACAGCTGCATCTATTTTCTTTTCTTCCCCTTAATATGACACATCAATGCAAAACCCAATTTCTGACCACACATTTATATCAAATGCTGGCCTGAAGTAATTTTTGCAGCAAAATGTTGACCGCTGGTAAATTGGGATTCCGGGTCTATTAATGGAGGCTTAGTTCTGTTAACTGGTGTTTTCCCATGGTCTGTGTTTTCCTGGTTATTCTGTTGGTGGTAACAAAATGAACTCTTGTTTTGAAACATCACAGAATATTCCATGTCATAGTGTACAGTGCTGCTGTCATTATTTTAAAATTGGTAATTTTTTTTTTTCTGTTTAATGATGATAGATGTGCTTTGTTTTAAATAGTGAAGTGGTTTGTACAAAGGGTAATTCCTCTTAAATGGAGCAATTGCTCATAGTGGACATTCACAGATCGAAAACAATTGAACTGAAACTTCAATATCAACCTTTTCTGTCTTTAACAAAGTAGTTCATGGTACAGCTCTCATACCAATGACGAAAAGAATCCACCATGAAAACAAAGCAGAAACCAACAAAACCTCCATCTCTACCCCAGCTATTCCATTACTGCTTACATGGTAAATTAGTGTAATTTTATTTGGGCCTTAAGCATTATGACTATGGAGAAAAGCTGAATTCCCCTCTCAGTTACTTATGTCATGCTTCTGGATCTGATGATTTATAGGGGTCTGAAAGACTTTTTATCACATTCTTTCTTCATGGCTTAATTCAACGTTGATTTATTTGGTAGCATTTTCAATTGATGTAGTCAATAGTGTCAATAATGGAATAAGGATTAGAACAGATTATCTTTGTGCTAAAATTGTGTAAAGAATTGGATGGATGAACAGTTCAAACAATTCCCAGACACAGTTTAACTTTTTTTAATAGAGCAAAAACACATCAATTGCTGAATGCCACCATTGCAGTTACAGTTCTAAGTATCTGGTTTTTGCATTTAATACTTCGGTGACTCTTCAAAGGTTCAGGTATGTCAGTTGAATTCAATAACCAATGTTTTATGGTGAGACTGTTTAAACCAATCTTAAGGACATGGCCTTTCTTTGCCTAGTCCATTTATAGTACTCACTCACTCTGTGGCTCTCCTGTAAAATCAGTTAATCTGACTTTAGTTCTTGAAAATTTTAAGCATCTGTTAGTTTACAAATTGGAGTCCTTGCACGATTTTGTTCCTCTCTCTGCTATTTCATGGAAATTTTCAGGTGAGAACGTACAACCTCTGCTTATGACTGCGTGAGTGCACGGAAGTCCACAGTACTAATGCTCACTCACCATCTGTTTTTCTTACAGCTGGGCCTTGAATAATTGTCCAGTAGCTGATGGACTGAGGGTAGGCAATATTTTCAGGGTTTTCTGATTCATTTAACTGGCTTCGCTGCCCCAAGAGAAACATAGTACTTGTTTATTCATATGTGTAGGCTAAAAGCCTGTGCTATGTCAGACAAATTAGGGTACTCTGTTAAAACAAAAAAGGATCTGCTGTCCTACAGACCGTATCCTGTGGTTGCATTTGTACCTAAGGGGGCACTGTGGCACTCCTAGGGAATTTTAGTGTATGAATGAAACAGATCTCAAAAGGTGGGAGTGCAGCTGTTGCATCCAGGAGTGCTGTTAATGCGGATTTCAGGAATAATGTCTTGCTGTTTAACCGATCAGGATAAATAAGATCATTTGGTATTCACCAGTAAACTCAGAAGCTGATACTTGAGACTCCACCTGTGATTGAAGCCCAATTTCCATGTTTACATATCTTTTGTCTCCCAAGAGCTGCTCGTTGTTTTCCAGAGGCTAATGAGAAGTGGCTTAGAGATCAAGTGCTGTAGCAGGTCTCATTCTGAATAAGAGCTAGTTTGGGGCATTTAACTCTAGCCTTGTCAAACAAGGTCAGTCACTTACAAAAGCGAGAGGAAGTGCTTCAGTGAAGTACTCCCCTCTTTAAATACTAGAAGGAGGGGGGAAAAAAAAAACCCAACCAAAAAAAAGAGAAAACCAACTCCAGAAACAAAAACTCCTCAACAAACCAGAAGAATCTGTTAAGAAGGTTATCTGCTGCTTTGGATTATAAGAGAAGAGCAGTTGCAAAGGACCTTCCATGTGGTGGGAGCAGGTGAATATTTTTGGCTTAGAACCATTGGTTTTTCTAAGTGACCTCTTTGAACATTTTCAAGCACTTTATCTGAAAAGGGATGGCTGGATATTCTGTTGTGAGCTATTTGAAAGTTGTCCCCATTCACTAATATTTGCTAAGTATGTATATGGATGGGTATTTTCTGAAAAAAAAAAAAAAAAAAAAAAGTGGTGTGGTATTTTATACCAAGGAAAGCGTGTGGTGGTTATGTAAGCAGGGGTTTTTCTCAAGGCAGCCAGTAGATATTTCAGTTTGTTTTGATTTTTTTGACCACAGCCATTCAAAACTAGACTGACTTTTTTGTTTTGTTTTCAACATGTGTATTTCTGAGTGGGTAAATAAGTACTATGATCACGTTAACATTAATTCTGCTAAAAATATTTTTGAAGCATTTAACAGGCGGTATAAATGAAAGTGATAAGAATTGTGGCACTGGAATTTATCACCTTGTTTTATAGAGTTAGAATAATGCTGGTGGAAAGGAGAAGTCAACACCCTCTAAGAATCCTTCAAGCTTTCCTGCCTTTTAAAGGTGCATGTGCGATTGATTTATCAGTTTTAAGGTGTGATGTGTAGTGCAAGAGCTCTCCTGAGAACCTCCTGTCATTTCTTTGCTGGCATTGCTCATTTCCCTCGGAGTTGCCTAGTGCAGCACCATTGACTTCTTTTACATTTTGCTTCCCCTCCCACTCTGTCAGTGCAGCAGCCCAGTGAATTTAATTAGAGAAAATAGCATATCTAATGTCTGTGCTATCCTGACTAGTTGTAGTTGGGCCTTTGGTCTTTTGCACTAGAGCAGGCTCCAGCTGTGGAGAGATCTCGCAGTGTTTTGATCCTGCTCTTTCTCGTTGTGTTGAACACAGGCAGAATCAAAATTAGATACCGTAGTAAGAACTGAAGCATTCAGTGAATTATTTTTTGTTCACAGTGAGTCACTGATTTTCACTTTTTTGTCCAGATATGGAAAGAAAGGCTGTGGTACTTCAAAACTGAAATACTTAAGATGTTCAGGTACTCATGAATAAGAATGCAAGTGCTTTCATCTTAGACAAACTTTAAATTTGTTTTAACCCTTTATTTCAAGATGCACCAAAAATTGTTGCTCTTCCTAACTATAACATCTTGAATATGATTATTTTTTGGTAACTGTACATTGATTTTATACTGCCATCTCATATATATTTGTGGTTTGTGTATATACTTACATGCCTTGCCTCAATTCCTTACTGACTTGCACTAATATTTATTGTTATGTAGCTTTGAAGTTGATTTCTTCGGTTCTTTTGCTTCTCATATCATTTTGTTTTATAGTAATAATCATTATCTCTGTTGCGGATAGTAAGTCTTGTGTACGTGAAATAGTTAATTACAAACATTGATTATGGGTGTGAAGCTTAATTTACGAACAAGGAAAGATAAAAAGTTCTAAAACACAAGCTTGTGATGTCCTAGTGGCACAATCTTTCATGAGACAGTGGGAAATTAAAGTATTTCTTTGAAATAAGTTACAGTTACCATTGTAAAGGGAGGCAAAAAGAAGGTTGAAAGTTCTCCCTGAGAAGAAGATTTTGCCAAAACAGAGCTGGTATGAAAATCTGGGGGTGAAAAGAAGTTAGGCAGCCCGTATACTCAGTGAGTGTCCCCTCCTTAAGCTTTTTCCCTTGTCGTGTATTAGTCCTGTCTCTGGGATGTTACATGGCTGCATGGCTCAATTAATGCTCTGTGGCAGGAGGAGGAAAAAAATGTCTCTGTCTTGTCAGAAGTGAAGTTATTTACTTTCAAAAGCTGACAGAATAGCACTGCAGGGGCTTCATTTATTTCCGTTCAGAATGTCATTATTGTGTAATGCAGAGGGACTCCTGCATGCATTGCAGGCTTACTCTTGTAATCTCAAGTCTGCTGGATGGCTGCAGCAGTGTAAAATGGCCCACTGGAATGTTTCCCTATTCTGACTTCAGCTTGTTCCCTTTTGCAAAGCAGCATTCCAAGTGTCTTAAATATTTGCGGCTTAGAAGGCGATAAATGTGTTTGTGGTGGTGCTGATGCCGGATACCTTTGGAATCGTGCTCTGGCCTGGCTGGAAGACTGATTGTATCCTGAGTTACCTTTCTAATGAGTGTCATTTTCCCTGATGGGTAGCATATGGTTTGAGACTGCTTTTTCAGCATTCCTCTGTCTGTCATGCTCTCTAGTTTTCCCAAGTCTAGCCCCAAAAGGAGTGTTTTAGTGCAGAATGTTTTATAAAGATTACTTGCTATTTCATTTCAAAGTTTGGAAGAGCATTTGACTTTGCTGTTGTTGTCTTGCATGTACTTCAGAGGCAAGATAAGTAGTTTTGGTATTGCCTACCCAAGTTCAGCGTGTCTTGCTGCGAAAATACAGGAGTGTTCAGAAACTGCAGTTCCAAGGGGCTTGGTTTATTTTTTTCCCTTTGCCTTTGATACCATCTCTTCCAGCTTCACTTGGAATACCAGGCTTGGCATGTGCACATGAAATTGCCTGTTGCTCTTTGGAAAGCTTTTTGATACACCAAAAGTAAAAACACTGAAACAGCGGAGTTCAGGAGTTCCTCTGCCCTTCTTTCTGCCTGTTCTTGAAATAAATAAATAAATTCTCCAATAGAAAATTACTTAATTTGGGGAGGAGTCACATTTTTAGTGATAGTTGATTTTTTTTTTAAGGGTAAAACCTTTTTGATCAGTTTTTTTTCTTTTTCTTTTTTTTTCCATTTAGAGTGGGTAAAGTAAAAATTACTAAGATGCCAAATTTGCTAATGCTGGATTTTATTTGCACACAACCTATCTTTAAATGAAGGCAAAAGGATTCTGCTTCTAAATGGGCTTGCTTGCTTCTTTCCTGCTTTTCTCTTCCTTTTATTTGCAGACATAAAATCCAATAAATTTCTATTGCAGTTGCTGGGCTTGGGGGAGAAAAAGGAGAGGAAAAGTACAAAGCTATTGGGAAGCGTCAAACACGGCGGATGATGAAGTACATTTCATAGCAGCCAATTCCAAGCCCAAAATCCCTGTTGTGCAGGAAGGCTTCCCAGCTCACACAGGAAATTCAGCCATTGCACAGCAGAGTATTAATGATTTATACACCCCGCACCACTGCTTTTGTTCACTCGCAGAGCCAGGGTGTGTTAATAAAGGAATTTCAGGGAAAAGGGTCCTGGCATGCTGAGTTGTTTTGCTCAGTGCGGTGGACGCTGCCTCATAAATCAAAGGAATTTAGTGCTTTACAACCTTTCAGAGCTGCTGAGGGTGGGTTTTTTTGTGTTGTTTTTTTTTTTTTTTTTTCTTTTTTTAATCTGATACACCTAGGAATATTTTCATTTCTTTTCTATAAAGAATGAATGAACTTCTGGATGAGATCTATCTCAGCTGTTTTAGGGTTGATTGGTTTGCTTCACAGTGGCATTATACTTCCATTTGTTTTCCATTTGGATTTATGCTTTATGGTGTTGTCTATGGAAGGAGACTAGCATGGTTTTATTATCATGGAGATGCAGATCACATTATATTCTGTCTTATTTCTTAGAAATAACTAAATGAAATATAAAGGCAAAATACATTTGCAGTAAGCAAAGCAGTTTTATATTCTCTACCTAAAATAAAAACAAATAATAACACTTATTAAATATTATTATTTTAGCTAATTTTTTCTAATAAATATATTTCAGTGTTCTACTATGCACATGAGTGATAATTTTTGAAGTTTTTTTTTTGCCTGGAAACTTTGTTTCTTAATAGCAACTGCAGGATTAGGTTCTTAATTTTGTATTGATTTACATAATTATCTTTTTCTAATAGTGGATCAATATTGATTTTGTGAAAGAAAATATGTATCTACATTTGATTATAGACGTGAAGATAAAGAAGGCTGTTTTTTAAAAATCTCTGAAATTGTGATGTGAACTAGAGTATTAAACAGTGTTGTAAGATGTCCTAGCAGAAAACCACTTGGTTGGATAGTTATGGAACCTAATCTTTGCTTTCCATTGCCTCTTTAAAAGAAGGTTTGGTGAGGGAATAGGAAATAATTGCAGGGAATGTGTTTTGCAATTAAAGGCAACCTGGTTTTACACGGGCATCATAAGACTTTGTATGACACAGCAGACACAATGTTTTTAGCCTGTTTGGGCTGTTCAGCATCATAGATTCAGGAACCTTTTTGTACAGGAAATGTAACTGCCCTGTCCTGGCTTGGTCACAATAGAAAAGGTGATTCCCTCTGAGCTTTGTGGGAATCAGTACTGCAGAAGTTAGAGCTACTTGATACTGAGAGGAATTCTTTGTTTGCAGTTTTTGTGGCCTGAAGGCAAATAAATACCTTCCTTTCTGTTTTCCTCCCTCGTTTAAATATCACAGATTAATATAAGGTAGGTGCCCAGTAAATGAGGTTTATGTTTATAGAGCAGCATTGCTGCGTTTGTTTGTCCTCCATTATTTGGGTGCGTGAGTGTTTCATTGTATTTAATTATGTCTGTGAGGCACAAGACAACAGTCAACATCTGCTCTATTGTTGCTGTGGTTTACAGATAGCTTTGATGGGTTATTAAACAATCTATTCTTCAAACAGCAAGCAGGGAAATAAGCTGCACCCATATTATGTAATTTTGTAAAGGTACATTATGTAATTAGTTGCCTAGTATTTGCACACTAATCTTTTATTTTGATTGGCTATATGCTATTCCATTTTAAAAAAAGTGATGATCCTTGGCAGTTTTTATTTAATAGTGAATTTCTGGTTTCTCTATGGGTTGAGTTAATTTTCCCACTACTAATTTGATTTCACCATATGTTTTATATTGAAATAATGCATCTGAGTTGTGAATGCTAATACAGAAATTAGAAATGTGCATTAGCTTTCATTTATTACTGAAACAGCTACTGACAAACTATTAAGACAGAAACATCATTAGGTATCTTGAACTATTTTTGAGTAAAGGTTTGTGCTGTTACCAAAGCATCAGTTGGGGAAGGCAAGGTTCAAACTGCTTTGACTCTTAGATCTTACTCAGAGCAGAACATCCCTCGGTACACCCTGGGCAAGAGAAGTTGTACAAGCAGGGGGATGACTCTGTGGAACTTGACTCTTGTACAAATGGATTTCCTGATGGAAGTGTGCTTGCACGCTAATCTGCTTTTAATTTTGTTTTGGTTTAGTGTACCTGTCAACTGCTTCAAGTTTCTTTATGTAACACCGGTGTCCACTCTACTCTATCTGCATGCATTAAGGCAAATCACTGAAAGATTGCAACTACCTAGCATGTGATTTGTATTTTGCCTCAAAATAAAATGTAGAAGAAAATGTTCCAGACACAAATGATGAACAGATCCTAAAATTAGACTTTCTCTAGCTTTTATCATTGCGGAAAATCACCTATTAAAAATGTTTGAGAACACGAGTCTGTAATATTTTCACGGCTCCTGAGCTGCTACTGCCCACAGTTCTAGAGCTGCAGCTTGCTGGGGTTGCTTCTCACAGCAGGGCTTCTGAGGCTTTGGAAATACTGTTAATCCAATGAGCCTGACGTAGGGACCCGGGTTTTCCATTGGAATAAAGTGGTTCAAAATCCTTTGGAACACGAACTCTGCTCTGGTGAGACCCCACCTGGAGTACTGCATCCAGCTCTGGATCAGATTGCCCTGAGAGGCTGTGGAGTCTCCCTCACTGGGGATATTCCAGAACCATCTGGACACAATCCTGTGTCCTGTGCTCTGGGATGGCCCTGCTGGAACAGGGAGGTGGCATCAGGTGATCCACTGTGTCCAGCCTGACCCATCCTGTGATTCTGTGACCTGTTGGAGCAAATCCAGAGGAAGTGCCGAGATGATGAGAGGGATGAAGTACCTCTCCTGTGAGGAAAGGCTGAGAGAACTGGGATTGTTCAGCCCGGAGAAAAGAAGGCTTTGGGGTGCCCTAAATGGTGACCTTCCAGTGCCTGAAGAGAGCCTAGAGGAAAGATGGACAGAGACTTTTAATGAGAGCATGGAGATACAGGAGAAGGAGGATAATTTTAAACTGAGACAGAGTAGGTTTAGAGGAGATGTTAGAAAGAATTTTTTTTACTGTGAGGGTTGTGAGACACTGGCACAGGTTGCCCAGAGATGCTGTGGATGCCCCATCCCTGGAAGATTTCAAGGTCAGACTGATGGAGCTCTGACAAACCTTTTTTAGTGGAAGGTGTCTCTGCCCATTGCAGGAGGATTGAAACTGGATGATCTTTATGGTCCTTTCCAAGCCAAATCATTCTATGATTCTATGAACTAAACTGTCCCTTCTCTATACATGAAAAACTTAATTCAAATGAAAAAAATGTATAAAAAGCACGGTTACTTGGAAAAGTATGCGTCCTAACAAGTAGGAATGGTGTTCCAGGTGCTTGTTGAAATGTCATTTTGTAAAATGGCCATAATTTTTAGCATAGAATGAAAATTCTTCCTTTTTTTTTTTTTTTTTTTTTTTTTTTGCAAGGGCTTGCTAGAAATACTTTGTAATCTTCCAATCTTCCTCTCACCTACCTGAGGTTGAAACAGGGTTTTCAGTTCTGTTCCTTCTCCATGGATGTGGAGAATTCCTCTTGAAGTTTTAATGAACGGAAACTCAAACAAGAGCTTCTAATTACAGTTTTGTAGGAACTGAAGAAATGCCAGGGTGCTGCACTTTGTTTTCAAGGTGTTTCCAGAAACCCACTGTGCGTGGGGGAGGAACTATGGGTTTGTCAATTTTATTTTTTATTTTTTTATAATATCTATGACTAAATGGGCAGGGTGGGTCTTTTAGGAAGTGCTCATTATCAGCAAACATTTGTCTTTGTGTGTGACCAAATAACCCAGGCAGGTGTCTCTAGAAGCCTGCATGGGAATGGAGCATTCACAGGCTGTTTTCTGGCATGCAGTGCAGACATGGAATTTCCTGGGTGAGAAAAGCAGGACTAGAATTTCTACTGGGGTAGATCAGTTTATTGACTTCTGCTGAGAATACTAGCCTTGGCTTTGCTGTGAAATTAATGCATCGTATGGTGAACGTGCATTTTCTGTCATCGTATTCTTGTATATTTTGCTCAATAGTTTCAAGTGTTTATTTGCACTAAAATCGTACAAGTTGTGTGTGCCCGTTTCCAGAAGAAAATGAACTTTGAAACTCCTTTATAAAAACTCCAAGGGAAAGCTATTTTCAGCTTTAGTAAGGAAGAAGAGTTACAGCAGGCAGCATCTGATCTGTGAGAGTGATGGGTACTGGTTACTCTGAGCTTCACAAGGAGTTAGGGCTGTGGAGCACAAAATATTTCAGTGTTTTCTTCGTGTGATCCTAAAGGGCTAATTAGGGATGAAGAGTTGATGATAAATCAGGAAATTCAGCTCTTTGTGAATGGCCAAACAGATCAGTGGAAAACAAAAAATATTGTTAGGCAGTGGTACCAGATCACTCAAACAGCCAAGAAAGGAGGCTGTGAAGAAGACCTATCAATAAGAAAAAAATGAGGTAGTTATAAAAACCTTTGAAAATAATTTCTGTAAGAATTCACTAGTCCCAGTTGACTCATTAATTATCCTGAAATCTGACAGGTCTGTAGAAGCAGCTATAGAGTGCTTTTCTGTCAGTGCAATGCAAGAGGGATGTTCCAATAATAGCATTTATAATCCAGATGTGCAAAAGTCAGGTCTGTCTTATCAACCTCCTGTACAGTTCATGTTTGCTGAGCAACTCAAAGCTTGTAGAGAAATATTACATTTCTCATTTTTATTTATTCCTGGTGTTCAGTCACATGTATTTTGGTGGTTTACTTCTTTACTAAATAGTATCAAATGTTTCATTCCTTCTGGTTAGAAACCAGTCACTATTGAAAAGCTTTTGAGAGAAGGTAAGATGCTCTCAGTTGAAGAGTTTGAGTTCAATTTTTAGTGTCTGATCCCCTGATCTTGCACTGCAGGAGAACTGACAGCCTCTGAGGTCTTAGAAGGAGAGTACTTACTCTTTGTCTTATTTCTTGCAACAATAAAAATCTTACTCAAGTTATTAGCTGGATATTAGTATTTGCTGAAGCACTCATTTCAACAAAAATAGAAATAATCCACTTCTGTTGTCCTTTCCTATACAACTTTAGCCCAGTCCTTTGCTGATGCCTACCAAGGGCACTGGCACAGGTTGATTAAAACCTAAATGAAGGCGAGATTAAAGGCCTTTCTTTCTCTATTCCTTTCTAATATCAAATAGAATTGACAAAAAGTAAAGAAGTGGGTGGCAGGAAAGGCTTTTAGCATCTGGCACTGATACGACAGGGTTCTGGTTTTCTGATCTTAGGTGCTTTCTCTCCTCTTCTGTTATTCTGAGCAGTAGCATGATTCCCCTAGCTTTACATTGTCCTGAGAAAGTT
This sequence comes from Coloeus monedula, assembly GCF_965178545.1. Classification (NCBI taxonomy): domain Eukaryota; kingdom Metazoa; phylum Chordata; class Aves; order Passeriformes; family Corvidae; genus Coloeus; species Coloeus monedula. Next base: position 12,774,981 of record NC_138796.1, on the reverse strand, counting down.
GTGAGAGACAACCTTAGAAATCAGGCATTCCCATGATTTCTCTACCTACTGTGATTACTGAAGAATATGTAGGAGTGGAATGTGTAATGAATAAATAGAATATTTTTAATAGGTCTCAGGAGAGGGGGGGAAAGTAAACATGTGTTGTGATTCTTTCAGGTGAGATCTATTTACTGTGTTACCAGGAAGACTTCTTGAAGCTTAATCCAGGGAATTTTGTTCTTCCAAATTAATTGTCCTGTGTTCCAGCACTTTACACAGAGGTGGGTGCAGAGAGTACTCAGAGCAATCCCACTAACAGTGATCTGGCTTCAGTCCCAGACCCTCAAACTGGGGGCAGGAGAGATGTGACCCATCTCAGGGAGAGCCAGGTTTTAGCTTGGCCTGGATAGGCCGGGTACAAGACCCCACACTGAGTTTAGGAGTGGTGTTGAGTTGCTGAACGTGGGATTAGGTGTGTCACCAAACATGTGCATTAGCAAATGTTTATGTGACTGAATTGACTTTAGACATTAATTAACAATGAAGTTGAAAAAGCTTTCTTAACTTTCTGCCATTCAGATTTGGAGGCAAACTTCCTATCAGCTGAGCTTTCTAGTGCTTTCAGCCAAATCCTGCCTGCCTTAGATGTTCCTTGCTTGTAGCTCTTGGCTAAACTTTAGTACTTAAACTATTGCCAGTGTCTTGAATAGAGCTGAGTTATGGCTTACATTACACCTAATGCCTTCAAGTCTTGATATTTTATCTCTTGAGAATATGAAACTTGTCTGTAGTGAACAGAAATTCCCTCTGATCCCTTTAAAGACCTATAGGGTCTTTATTATTTTGGGGTTTGAATTGGTTGTTTCTCCAAGGCACCCTGCTCACTTAGGATATCTACCCTATGCTGGTTTCTGCAATCAAGCCATAGCACTTGGCATGGTAGGGTGCTTGAATGATGTATTTATACAGGCAGGAGGCAGGGTTTAATATCATCTCATGATTCACTGTGCAGTCCTATTAATACGAACTTGACTCGGGGGAATAAGTAGCTGTTACTTGTCAGCAAATCCTGAGTGTATTAAGGGGGTGAAGTTGTATTGAAAGATTCTCACAGTGATACTCTGCTGTTCCCAAGGGAAGCAAATGAAATCTGTACTTTGATGAATAATGAATGTGCTAATTGGGGTCAAGAAGAAGTCATAGCTTCCTGTGATACAGTAGTTAGAGTAGCCTGACTGCAGCAATAAAGAAAAGTCTGTTTGACCCGATTTGGTAATAGAAGTATGTGAGTGTCTGTCATCTCTGTCATCTCCACATGACTAAAGCCTGGGATGTGACAGTGGCATGCAGGTGGTTGATCTCTTCTGCAACACAGGGGTGTATTCCTGGCATCCTCTTTTAGGTATTGGTTGGTGCCAGTAAGAAGATGGCCATGAACTGATACTGAGACTGGTTAAGAGCTCAGATATTACCAAAAATCCTGTGTGGAATGGATGAAGATCTCTCATGGCATGGCTTGGGTGTATCACTAGGGTTCATTAAGAGTGGATATTGTTAGTTAGTCTGTTCCTGGCTTGCAAGGAAAAATGCATTTGTTGTTGCTGGTCTGTATTTGCAAACGAATGTACCCTAAGGGGAATATCACAGCCTGTGCTCACCTGCTGACAAAATACCTGCAAAAATACATATTTCTTGGTCATCCTGTATTCAGGACACAGAAGAATAAATGAGAATGAGGAAGATATATGCAAGTATGATTCTAATACGTATTTTGTGAAATAAATAGAACCTGACGCTTTATTAAAGATATATGTGATAGTGCTTATCATTTGTGGAAGATGTACATAATTTTCAGTAGTTAGTCTATGTAACTGCATGATATCAAACAAGCACGAGATCTTGAAAGTGTTCTGTGTTTCATACAAAATTTTCTAAGCTGCTTAACTTCTCATGGATTGGAGGCTAATCTCAGCTGGTTTAGAAAATGCAGATAATCTCAAGAGCAGAGTAGTGAAAGATATCTGAAGTAGCCTGGAGATGGGAGAGAGTGTGTTCTCAAAGAGGCCAACAGGGAAAATTCAACTGATTTGATACAGCTATCCAGCTGATAAGAGTTATGTAATAAAAGCCAGCACGGAGCTCTGCAAGAGAAGGAAAGCAATGCAGTGCTCACAAAGGCAGAAGAAACAAAGTGCAGAACCTTGTAACACATCTTCTGTGCTGGGAGTAAGTCGGGATGTCTGCATGTCAAAATCAACTCTTGGTATTTAAAGCAACAGTATTTTCCTCCAGTTTTGTAGCTAACTTTTCTGAGCGATCCAGGATGACTGGAGGCACACAGAGAAGCTTTCTTCACAAATATAATTGTACAGGCCCATGGCAGTATGTTCCACCCCTTTTTGTAGCTTTAGGAGACTATTTTCTGTGTGGCACCTTGCAGTCCAATGTCATCCTTTTTCCTAGTGCAGAGCACAGCACAACGAATAACTGAAGTTTCCAGATTCATCCTGCTTTAATTCTGACACAAATACTGGGATAAAAATGTGGTTGTGATGCAGAATCTTTCTAATTGGTGTGATAGTGCAGCTAAGTTAAAAGAAACCTATATCTCTTTGATGCTTGTTTTCAGAGAGTAGCTGTTCGCGGATTGTTCTTGGTGTTTGTGCTTTGATATGTAGAGATGATGACAAGTCCTTATGTTTCTGTGGTAGCCCAGGGGAAGTCCAGGCACCGAGGGATCCCTTAACTCCAGTTTTAACCTGCTTCTTCTGTCTAGCATACATTTATCACCTGTGTAAATGAATGTGTCTTGCGACTCACTGAAGGGTAAATCACTCTCCTGCTGTCAGGGGACAAATACTTATCTTTTAGCAATCCAGTCCAAGCAGGGATGAGGGTTTCCAAGTTGTAGAAGAGGGCAAGCTTTGCCTTCAAGAGTTCTACGAAAAGTGAAGCTAAGTAGGTGTATATCTTTTAAGTGGGTGTGTGTGTTCTTTTATCTTGCTTTCATTGTGGTGATCTTCCTGTACCAGATGCAATTCTCTTCAAAGGAATTTACAGTCAGAGATGGATACAAATGTATAGTTGACCTGCAGAGGAACAGGAATATTGGTCACCATGCCACTGGACAGTCAGTTCATCCCCCAGTCAATGTTTTTGTGTGGCATTCTGGCAAGAGGAGGTTTTATGGGCTCAAAGAGAATGTTTGTAGATGTTTATAGAGACTTACCTGGTAGCAGGCAACTTCAGGGGAAGGCATCGATGCCATTTGGAGTTTGGTTAGGAGGTGCAGGAGCACAGTATTCAAGGCAAGACAAAGAGAATATTCATCTTTGAGTTGTTGACAGTAATAGATTGGGTAGGAATAGGCTGAGGTGAGCCTTTGAGGAGGATGACAAGTACGGGATAAAGGTAGTAAAAGGACGTTTTTTGGGGCAATGCAGGTAGAGAAAAAAGTGATCTTCGTGCGAGCATTCCAAAAGAAATGCAAGGTAAACAGACCATTCTTTAGCCAGTGAGGTACTAAAGCAGCCCATGACTCAGTACACAGCACTGACAATAAGAAAGAAAGTTGAAACCAGAGAGAAAGGATGGGCTGTGTACTCAGAAACCAAGATTTACTGAAATATTGCACTTAAAATGTTGCAAGGGCAATTGTCCTACAGGGCAAAAGCCTTAATCTCTCTAGGGCTACAAATAGTTTCTCAAATATGTTTCCCGACTTCTCCCAGCTTGTCTCAAGCTCTTGTATTTGGCAGGACTGTAATTATTTATCTTTATTTATCTTTGAAATCCCCAAACTTACTATCATTGTATATTTAGAAGAAAAAGGCTAAAATTTGAACTTCAGTGGAACTGAAGTATTGTTGTTTTTTGACTGAAGAATCAGCTGGCTTCATCTTGACCTGCTGCTAGTTTCTAACGTGCTCCTAAGAGCTAATGTAATTGTTAGATGCTAATGTAATTTTTAAATGGAAACTTTAAGTTCAGAAGAAAAATGTGTTAATTCTAAATATCCTGTATCCCACGTGCTTGAAAAAGGTGGTTTCTCCCAGGTTTAAACAATTTCTATATCCTTGCCCTGTTCTCTGGTATGAACTGAGATGCTTAATAAACTCAAACAACCCTGACAACATCTGCCACGTTAGCTATCAGTATGAGACCAGCAGATACTTTTGATTTGTGTAAGTGACATTTTCATTTAGAAGTCAGTAAAATATCCACGCTGTGTTTTGGCTCTGCTGTTACGTGTGAGAGGAGCTGGCTGGGGAATGGGTACCTGGCATGAGCAGCTCCTACACGTACTTCGTGTGGAGGAGAGCAGAACAGTGAGCAGCTGAGGACAGGGGGCAGCTCTGGATGGTGCTTCTGGTGCACTTGAAGAGCCTTTGGCCCTAAATGACTTTTGCAGAAAGGTGGAAATAGTCTGGAAGACAAGTGCAGCAGTTATAAAAGTGTCAGCAGCTGTGCTGGGGAGGGTGGTGGAAGATGGACAGCTTTTTCTGCCTATCAGTATTTCCGTTAATGCCAGATCACCTTCTCTTTCAAAGCACGTGTGGTGCTGGTGTCTGGTAATCCTTTTTTAGAAACAGTAATCTAAAGTTGCTGTGGATGAGGGAAATTATCAGGAGACTCGGAAACCAATTTATCCTTTCAGTTTTGGGGTTTTCCTTTACCAGAAAACCATTGAGAAACCTTAAAGAGAAAACAGAGATCATTTGGAGAATAGGAAAGGTGGCCAAAAATGGGAGACTTGAACTTAAAAGAATCAAATATGACATAGCATAAGCTATGGAGAGGGTGCCAAAGTAGTATCTGAATTTTTTATGATCTGAGAGCTGGGAAAGTTAGGCTAGTGTAGGAAGGAAATAGAAATTATTTGAACTTCACTGGTGTTGTGCAGCATTTGGAAGAAGTATTGTTTGTGGTATTTTGTAGATATAGGCATTAAGAAGAGTTAATTATTTGGCAGAAAGATGGTCTAAATAGATTACTTCTGTCAGAATCTGATTAGAGCATACATCATTGATTGGCTGATGACTGCATTGCAGGGATCTGCCTTTTCCAGGCATTGTGGCCCCAGGAAAGTACCACAGCAAAATTTAGGCATGTGTTTTTGCCTGGGGACATATTTTAGTCATTGTCTAATGTACCACTTACATCTTATATGCAGGTGGGAGCAAACCTCTGGTCTTTCTTGCACCATTTTCATTTTCTTGCTCTGCCTGAATGTGTTTGGTTTTCAGGCAGATTTCTAGCTTGATTGCTGTACAGTACGGATGCACAGATACAGCAGTCTGCATTTCCTTCCTATTTAAATGACTTTTTAGCAAGTCTTCAGTGAAACTGCTCTTTGAGCGCTCCTGTCAGTAGCTGTAGTTCTGTGCTAAAACATGAGATTGTGGTATTAGATTGCTGGGCCTGAAATACTTAAGAATTTTGTGACCTAGTACTACTACCTCAGCTTGCTTAACCTACGCTCTTCACCTTTAAAATCAGCCTTTTAGCAAAAAACCTGCCTTTTAGCAAAATTCTGCATCATTGAAACAAATAAGATTGTGCATTTTATTTGTGTATGTGCACTTTACATATAAAGCTAGTGTTCATGTGTTTTTCTTGTTCTTTCTTCCTCTCTCATTGCTAAAATCAATTTTCAGTTTTGGAAAATCCATGAAAAATTTTAATGAGAAAAAAACCCTAGGGTTTGGGAACAGCTGAAAGTAACCTACCCTCCATGAGCACACTGAGAATGGCTTAGCGTGTAATTTTTTTTCCTAACAGCATTACGATTTTCTAGAATGTAATGGCAACGAAAGCTGTATAGTTGTTTAAAATAGATGATCTCCCCTTTTCCACCCACAGGCACAGTTAATTTTTTGCAGGGAGGAGGAACCCTACAGCAGGCAGGAAGTGGGTGCTATCACCACCAGAGACATCAGGGAGATGCTTGATGTGCATGTCCCAACCCTTCTGGTTTTGTTCTCCCAAAAGTGTTTAGGTCCATGCTTGACCTTAATCATGCTAAAGGTCCTGCTAAAGTGAAACAGAGCTCTCAGCTTAATTAATACTCTTCTGGCTCATTCTCTCAGTCCTCAGTACTCTTTGTGGTCAAATTTCAGTTATTCAACATATTCTTGCAGAGCCAGAGTGACCATTGATACTAACTAAGAGTGAGCTGTAAAAATCAAGTCAAATTTCCTTTTTATGTGGCTGGGAGGGAGAACAGATGTGTTGGTCTAAAGTGGTGGAGCTGATGCAGAGCCATTGGCATAAGTTCCGAGCTTGGCACGGGGCGGAGACGCGAGTAAAGCTCTGTTGTGCTTCTGTGGTTTTGATTCACAGAGGTTTGTGCGAACTTAGGTAGCTGGTGCACGCATGGGACATCATCACAGAGCCCAGCCACCAAATCAGAGCTTGGATTTGGAGTGCCCCACACCTAGACATTTAGAAGCATGTTGCTATAGTGAGGCAAGCAAAGCGTCCTTTCGTTAAAACAGGTAAAACTGGTTTATTTTCCAAGTTTGTTTTTGTATATTACTATCTGCAATGTAGAAAATGGCAATGCTGCTTAGACATTTGATGTTTTTGTTATTCTGGAATAATTATACTGCTTGCAAAGGACTGGAAGGGTCCTCCTGGAAGTTGCTGAGTTCACACTATCACTACTATTTGCATTATATAATTGACTGTTATGAGCCACCCTTTTTTTGTTACTGTGGATTTGGAAGGCTGTTCTAGACCCTCACTAGACAAGACCAAAATATTTCACAAAAACCCCCGAACTTGAAAAAATATGTTCAGCCTAAATTTATTCATAACTAGGTTTTTCTTGATTTTTAGAGTGTCAGGATTGTCCTTAGCTTAGACAGTCTCTTCCTCCTACTGTTTTCTTCCCTATTCACAGATTGCTTTGCTGGGATAAACAAATCAAATTTAGGTTCCTGTTGCAACATAGTTGTTCCATTCCCCTGAACACCAAAAGGAATTTCTCTACAATGTTTGTATTTGAATTTGACCTTTTTTTCTTTTTTGATTTAATGTGGATGAAGAGAACTGTGTTCTGTTGGAAGTACCTCTAAGAAATCAAGATGTTAATTGAGAATTAAAATTAAGAAATAGTGCTAATTTCCCTTTTCCTATTTGCATCTCACTAGCATCTCAAATTCTTTAAACAGATGCAATGAGACCCTGTATTTCTTCCTCCTGAGTTTAGCTCTGAAGTTTATTAGGAGGAGCATGATCTTGCATTTTGTATTATTGAATTCCATCCCATTTCTATTAATGAAGCCCATAAGATTTAGCAGTTCTTTCTATGTAATATCCTTATCCTCTTCAGTCTTGACAGTACCTTCCAACTTTGTGTCATCAAGAAATTTCATCAGCAGGTTGCCTTGTGCCAAAATAATTAAAGAAAACGTTAAAAAAATCTGTCCTAAAATAGATCACAGAAAAGCTTCCCTTGAGCCTGCGCTTCCCTGTACAAATCTTCCTCCTCAGGTTTTCTAATGTCTTATCAAATGCATACATGCTGAAACAAAAAACCTGGCAAGTATTTTACAGAGCAATTTAACAGTCTGTATTTATGTCAGTTGTCCCACTGGAGTCATTTGAGTAAAGCTTGCAGAATCCATTTTATAATCTCCATTCCTGGGTGAAAGAAATCTACTTTCTTTTCAAATGCAGCTCACTCTGCTAGATGAAGCAAATAGGCAATAGTTAAAATGAATTTTTTTTTTTTTTTTTAGAAATTAAGTATTTGTGAGTTGTGACTGCAACTTGGTTCCTCATATATACTTTTTATCTATATATTTCTCTGTGAAAGTTAGTGACTGATTTTGTATTGTAATTTATGATACTCTTTTGAAAAATCCATGATGTGTCAGCCTGCTTAATAATTAAACTGCAGAGTTTCTCTTCCTTAATAAGAAAAGACCAAGAAATGGGATTTATAGCTAAGCATAGTCAGATAACCAGTGAGAACAACATCGTCCCCAACAGAAAAGTGAAGCGGTTCTGAAACAGGAGATGGAGTGGGGTAAACATCACTTCATCATGTGGCAATTGCTGGCCTCATTGGCAGCTTCTCCAGGGAGCATCACCGAGGGTCACAATTCCACATCTAAAGTTAGCAGTGGGGTAAGGCTGGCAGTGGGGAGGGCCAGCGGGCAGCTGCTGAGGGAGATCTCTAAATCCTGCAGCACGGCCGCCGTGATACACGAGAATCAATTACTGAAAACCTTCCACGATGGTCAAAATGTGACATTAAATAATTGAGTATCACATCAAATCTTGTCTGCAATTAGTTATCTGGAAAAGTAATTATGCAACAAAATCAAGTAGCTGAAATTAGTGGTGTGAAGCACCCTGGTTATTCGAAGACTGTAGGAGATTTTTTTTATTTCACTTGTAACATGCAGTTGTAAGTACCTAACTAATTCTTTATTGAAATAAAAAAGTCTTGCTCAATTGTAATTCTTGTCATTAGTTACATCTGCAATAGAAGATACATAGCACATAAAGCAGGTGTTAATGACTAAGCTGGTTTTGTCTAAAGTAAAAATGAACCTTGGAAGAGAATGTCTTGTAAGTAGTACATTTAAAATCAAATCTGTTTTGATTTAGGGAGGAAACCAGCCTAAATTTCACTCTTTTGTCTCTTACATCAGTAGTGTAAGTTGATTTGGAGAACGGAGTTGTAACATTCTAATGGGGAAATGTGTTCTTTTAAAATAGTTATGATCAATTTAACAACATAGATGTTGTGAAAGGTTAGAAAAACCATTAAAATACAATTTACACTAATAGAAGTAGTTAGCTTACATTAGTTAGCTCCCATATTCAAAACAAACAAGAAAAATATAATGAATCAAAAGAGTATGTACCCAGAATAACAGGCTTAAGTGTAAACGCTCGCTCACATGAACATTGTTTAACAGCTTATAAATACAGGCAAATGTCTAATTCTGCAATCATGATACCCTGATTATTTTGAAAATGGCTTCTAATAGTAACTGTTGTCCTGTATATGCCAGAACCGATAGGAAAATTATTTCTAATCAGTAGATCTGTACAGAATTTGATCTCTATGTGTATAGTACTTAAAAATCTGAACTGATAAAGAGTAGTTGGCTAGTCATGTTACTTAAGCTGGTCCCAAAATAGCACCTTCCTTTTTGGGTAGAGTTAGGTTTGCAGCTGTTGTCTCTATCTGTTGTCTCTGAAGAAAATTTTAACATTAAGTGTTGCTGACGTCAATTTTTTTCTTTTTTTTACAGCTGATGTGGGCTTTGCCCCTGACAGAAGTTATTTGGTTCTAGCTCTGAGTTTGGAAGAAGTTGGTATATAGATTTTCCCCTAACTTTCAATTGATGTGTTTAGCTTTAGTGGGAGTAATACTATCACTTAAACCATGTTGTCGTCTCAAGGAGTTTTGCTACATCCCTATGGAGTGCCAATGATTCTGCCGGCAGCACCATACTTCGCTGGACTTGTTCAGGTAATGCAAGGCCGCTTCCAACAAACAACTTAACTCTAGTGCACTTAGAGCAATAATTGGAATTTTTATGGTTGAGAAAGCAAACACTTTTAATACAGGCAAAAGCTCTCATGTAGTCAGTGAGAAGACAGTAGGAAATCAAAAAGATGGATCACCCTAATCTGTGTATTGACATCTCTCATGGCTGAATAAATGGTGTAGTTGAGCTATATTTGCTTGTATTGATTTGTCTGCTGTTTAACATTCATGCCTTTGCTTCGTGAGGTTGACCACAGGGCAGAGGATTTGCTATCCATTCTAGGTTTCTGAGGGAGTCAGCATTCCCACGGCAGGTCAGAAGACAAAGTAACTTACCATGATGTGTTTAGGTTAAGTGTTTTAGCACAGCAGATAGGAATAGTGTTAAATATGCATTAATTCAAATGTTACTCGTCACACGGAATGAAAAAGGGGTTGTGGTTTTGTCTGTCTAGAAATATATCACCTGCAAAGAATATTTATACACATCCTATTAATTCCTTTGAGCCCTCAAAGCGTAAGATCTTGCTGCAGGGCAAGAGTTCTGTATATTTAGGAGTCAGCTGGCAATTACTAGATTGTTGTTGTTGTTGTGTTTGCTTTTGCTTTTATTTTATTTTTATCAAAAAGTGGTGCTACTGCAGTTTCTACTCTTAGACTTGGGATTTTTGATAATCGTGCAGATGCTAATTAAGCAATAAGTATCCTGTTGTTTACAATATTAGAAGACATTAGGAAAAGTCAAATAACATTTCTAAACACTGATAAAATTGTACCATCTGAGTGGCAGTAGTTAGATATTGTGCATTAACAGGGTCAAGACACACACGTGTGTTAGGGCATTTCTGTGCTGTGCTAGTGAGGGAGAGGGAAATTTTCATTGTGCTCCTTTACTCTGATGCTTTGCTGACACAGAGGGGCAATCACAGCATGAAACAGGTGGTTTTCCATATAGGTCCCTTCAGTAATAGAAGACTGTGGGTTGTGTTCTTCACTTCAGGCTTAATATCAGACACATTTGTCTAAAATAGAAATATAGCATTGCACAGTGGCCATTATCAGGTATTGGGAAACTGTGTCTTGTGGAACACACAAGCTGAGGCTGCTTTTTATGCAGTGAGACACATCAGGCAGGCCTTCATATCCATTAGAATTTGGGGGTGAAGGTCGGACGCTGGAGCTCACTCAGACCCTCTGCCATCCTGTCCAATAAATAATTACAAGCAAATCGTGCCTTTCAGTCTATGCTGATTGATGTTGAAATTGCTTTTGAAAGTTCTCATAAGTTCCTGTTATAGATTAAGTGCCGGTGTAGGAAAAATAACTGCACCCAACTGAAATGGGTGAATGTAATCAGGTTTAATGGACTCGAGAGCTTGTTGGGAATTAAATAACTATTGATTTGTTGGAAAGTTGCTGTCATTATAAAATGCCACTCTGGACACATTATCCAAGCAGACAGATTAGAAGAAAGGGCCCTTTGAAAATTTGGGATGCCTTATTTCAATCTTTTTCCTCTTCATTCTTTCCTTAGAAAGATAGATCCAGGCCTGTGTTACTCCTTTAGCATAGATCTAAAACAGTCAAGCAATAAGAACTGCTGAAAAAAACCCCAAAATATGTAGTACAGACACAGTTGAAAAATGTTCTTTGTATGAATACTTCTCTAGTCTCTTGTCTTTTCTCTCCCTGATGTCAAACCCGAAAATGGCATTTTGGAAACAAAGCAAGCATTTGAGTTATTGTCCTAAAGAGTGAATTACAGCATTAAATTCTCTGACCAATTTGTCCCCCAAGATATTACCTGCATTTACAGTATCTCTGGTCAGCTTATGACACCAGAATGCTTATTGTTTTTCTCTTGGAGTAAATCTAAGTATCCAAAATAAATAATGCAAAGGACATTTGATAGGAACATTTATATCATCCTCTTCTAAGAAGTAATTACATAACATTCAGAACTTTAATGGAAATTTTCTTCAAAAATATGCCTTGATAAACTGATTATGTAAATGTTTTTTTCTGGGTTGCAGGTCCAGAACCACAACCCTGAACTATTTTTGAATATGAAGCAATTTTAACATTTTATAGTCTTATAAGATGCCAATTTATTTATTTACATGGATTTCTACAGAAAATAGATGTACCTTTGATCAGGGATTCCTCATGATTTCCAACTGGGTTTATTCTAAGATTGCATATGAAAGCAGTGTGTAGAGTACTGCTTAGAGATTTGGGGGGCTATTTTGGGAGGCTTTTTTGTGGTTTGTGCATGGTTGAGCAAGAGAGATCTCTGTGGAGCAAAGTTTGTCTTCAGAGGTGTCCTGCACCTTCAAGTGCTGTGTGTTATTTTACTTAATGCTGTGTATATATAGCCTGCTCCAGCCTCTCCTAAATTCATCAGTAAACCCTGCTGTGCATCCTCTGCTTGCTTCTGTCACACCCTCTTGTTGGAGCAGTGGAATGTGTGAAACCTGAGACAAACAGAAAAAGGGTGGTACTGTGGGTACCTCTCTGGACACACCTTATACAAGCAGCCATGTGCATTTTCCTAATTGCATGTGTTCTATTAAGGAGATTTGTATTCCTTTTACTGAGATGATGAGTTTGAGTGAGATGATGGAAAGCGAAGTGCTTGTGTTCTTGGAGAGACAGAAGGTCCTGGGTTACAGAGATGTTAATGTGTATCAGATTATGTTAAATATATATGAAAACTTATTTTCCAGTAAGTAAATATACCTTAAACTTATTAGAATGGTGGCCTATGACTTAGTAGCACATTTTAAAATGAGAAAATATCTTTTCCTCTTCCTTTCTTCTCCTGGGTAAGACTATTTGAGGGGGGGAAAAAAAAAATATCCCATGAAAGTACAAATAATACATAAATAGTTTCATGACTCCTGTGGGTGGGGAGATATTTTCTGCCTTGGCACAAAAGACCCACTGGTAGCTTCACGGGCTGTCACAGCTCCACTGCCACGAGGACTCAGGCAGGGACTGCAGTGCAGCCACTGCGTGTGCTGAGGGCAGCAAGTCCCACAAAACTGTCCTGCTGCTTCTCCTGGCAAGGGAAATAAAAAAAATGCCATCTAGGATTAAGTGTCAATCCAGTAAGAGATTTCTTATCCTGCCCTTGGTCCCCATCCCAGTTTAGTCATTTGATTCCCAAGGGGGAGCCCTTATGTCCGGATAAGCAGAGGAGTCAGGAGGTGTCGGATGGCGAAGGTCCATCTGCCTTGGCCGGGGTGTGGAGCATGGACGAGTGGCTGTGTGCTCCTGTACCATCTTACGAGTTCTTAGAATAAATGCCAAACCAAGCTCCAGTTATCGTTAAGTTACAACGTGTTTTTTAAGGCTGCACTCTCTCACAAGTCAGAGAATAGTATGTTTTGTTAAATAATATTGGAGAGGTCATATTAGCTCCATCCTTCATGGCTCTGAGTGTTTTGGATGTATCAAATGTTCGTAGTTGCTCTGGTTATTTGGAATGCTAAATTTACAATAAAATATTTTGAAAACACACATGCAATATATGACATTTTAATAATGGATGCTACATTTTTTATTATGTGTCTGGGTTAGGTAGCTCTATTTCCATTTAGCAGAGAAAGAGGAGCTCATAGGCATTATTATAGAAGTTATTAAAGTTGAAATTGCTTAGATTTTTCAGTAAACTACTGGAAAGCTCTAGGACAGACAGTTCTATTTAACAGAGAACGTGGAACTTGTATATATAAGATTATAAAGATGGGATTATTTGTGAATATTGTCTGTATTTTTTTAAATATGCTTTTATTTTAACATAGTGACCAGAAAAATTCTGAGAGTTCAGAGGGTTTAAGCTTGTGTTCATTGTTAAAGAATTCAGATAACTAAGCTAAAACCTTTTATTTTCTGATTTTATTTGCTTATTTATTTATGTAGTGGTAAAGGATTGTAGTGGTTGGAGAAGAAAATGGAAAATAAGCTGGTGATTAACTATTTCAATATATTGGGAATTACTGTACTTTTAAGTACATAATTCCTAAGCTTAGATTTTTTTTTTTTCCCCTGTGCATCTGATTTTCCATAACTGGTTAACCAGTGTGTTTGACTGACAACTGAAAAACTCATAATCTGGAGACTGTTCCATTTTATTTTAGGGCTGAGAGAATTGCCTAGAATATGCTGTGAAAAGTTGTGGTGCAGACTTCATCACGGTGCCATCACTTTACCCATCTGGAAAATCCTTGTTTTAGTGCCGTGTTGGGAAGTGCTAGCAGTGGGTACATTCTGAGTACTTGTAGGTGTTAGAGTGTTAAGATACCTGTAAAATCACACTTGTGTTCCAGCAATCCAGTCTTGGGGAATGTTATGGATTTGTTGTGCCACCTTACATGAAAAAGGCTTTTGTGACTTGGTAGGTTCTATTTGAATAATACATTTGAAATAGTAATGAGGAGAGGTTTTACTTCTTCCAGTGTTGCCTGAAGTGGTGTATGGTTGTTTCTGTTGGTTTTAGATTATGATCTGGTGGAAAGCAGAGTGTCATTTTTGTTTACATTGGCTGAATTGCCTCTTTGAAATGCAGTAAGTAGACGATTTAGCTTAAATACAGATTTATTCTGGCTTGATTGTGTTGTTCTGTCTCTCCTGTTACTAGTACTGTACTCCCAGTGCTTTGTGAGTGGAGGATGAATATGTTTTACTATTGCAATCACTTTTCATTTTGTGTCGGTTTTGAGAGAGCACATCTAACATTTCTCCTCTCACTGAGAGTTGCAAACTTTTTCTCCCTTTTGTATCAAAAGTGCTTTTAGCACATGTAACATGTGGTGTTAGTGATGTATATAGTCTGTATTATTTTGATAACTGAAAATTTTTGTAAGCAATGTTTAAATGTCTGGAAATCATGGAATCATAGCACTGTTTCTTTGAAAAGACCTTTTAGGATTATCAAGTCTGACTGTTAACCCAGCACTGCCAAGTGCAACATTAAACATGGCCTTAAGTGCCACGTCTATGCTTAATTTTTAATTTACCCTTTTTAGATACCTCCAGGGATGATGATTCAGCCATTTCCCTGGGCAGCCTGTTCCAGTGCTTGACAACCCCTCTCTAACATCCAATTTAAATCTCCCCTGGTACAACTTGAAGCCATTTCCTCTTGTTCTGTTGCTTGGGAGCAGAGCCCGACCCCCACCTGGCTACAACGTCCTGTCAGTAGAGAATGAGAAGGTCCCCCCTGAGCCTCCTGTTCTCCAGGCTGAGCCCCTGCTGCTTCGAGGGCTCCAGCCCCTTCCCCGGCTCTGTTCCCTTGCCTGGACATGCTCCAGCCCCTCAATGTCCTTCTTGTCATGCAGGGCCCAAAAGTGACCTCAGGATTTGAGGTGTGGCCTGAGTGGTGCCCAGCACAGGGGGTCAGTCACTGCCCTGGTCCTGCTGGCCACACTGTGGCTGATAGAACCAGGTGTCATGGCCACACACTGGATCGTGTTCAGCACCCCAGGGCCTTTCCTGCTGGGACCCCTTTGCAGCCGCTCTGCCCCAGCCTGCAGCTGCAGGGGCTTCTGGTGGCCAAAGGGCAGCACCTGGCCTTGGTAGCCAAAGAGGACTTGGGCCTCTTGCTTCACTGGCCACTGCTCTTGGCCCAGCCATCCAGCCTGGTCAGGGCCCTCTGCAGAGCCTTCCTGCCCTCCAGCAGGTCCTTAGTGTCATCCATAAACTTACTGAGGGGACATTCAATCCCTTTGTCCAAATCATGGATAAAGATACTAAACAGAGCTTGTCCCAGTACTGAGCCCTGGGGAATCCCCGCTGGTGACCTGCCCCAGCTGGAGGCGATTCCACTGCCCACTCTGGCCTGGCCATCACCCAGTTCTCACATAGAGAACACTGCACCCATCCAAGCCATGAGCAGCCAGTTTCCAGGATAGTTCTGTGGGAAATGATGCTGGGTAGGCACATCCAGAGCCTTTCCCTCATCCATTAAGCAGGTTGCCTTAGGAGGAGATCAGGTCAGTGAAGCAGGACCTGCCTTTTTAAACCTGGGGTGGCTGAGCCTGATGGCTTCGTTGTCCTGTATGTGCGTTTTGATGGCACTCGAGATGATCTTCTCCATACAACTTTGGATTAAATTGCTTTTCCTTTTAATCCACGGAGCAAGCAGTGTAACCAATAAGCATTGTCAGTGAAACCTGCCAGCTGCTCAAGAGGCTGCAGACAGCTTGAAAGTATTTGCTTATTGCTGTTGCAAGAGTTTATTTTCTTTTAACTTGCCTTTACTTCTTGCTAATAAGTGCGGATCTCATCAGATACCTGGTGAGTGAACCCACAGGGGCAAGAGGGAGGGTAATGACATAGAATGTCTTCCCCATTGACCAAAAAGACAATTTGTCATAAGAAGAATAGCTTATCTAAATGGTTTTAGTTCAGCTAAGAGACAAGTTGTTATTCTGCCCTCCCATCTGCATAATTTTTTCTCACTGGCCGTTCTTCCCGAAATCAATGGGTGACATAATTCCAATGACTAAGGCAACACTGCGTTACCTCTTTCACCCTTATTCTGTCAACTCAGTCAATGCTGTGTTATAGTCAGGGCGTTTTTCATCTGCCAGATTTCATCTGACACTCAACAGGCAGAATTTTTTCCTTTTCTGCTTTTGTATGTAACATCAGTATTAGTGAATTTTAGACATGATGATCTATAGTTATGGTCACTAGCTCATGTGTTGGAAAATACACCCCAATAGTGTTTTAGTATGGCAAAAACTGGGTAAATCTGGGCCTCTCTGACTGCCGGGGTTTTCAAGTGGAATAAAATAAAGTGGGGGTTTTTTTCTCCTACATATTTGTTTTTTTTCTTCTACAAACTCAAATTTCTAGAGATGAAATAGTTTTCATGAGGGTAAGTTCTATTTATTTTTTCAACCCCTAAATAAGACAAAGCTTTTAAGATTTGGATTCTCTGTAAAAGCAGATTGTTTAATTTGGCTCCTCCAGCTAGGAGCCATCAAGCTGATAGTGCTGTTTCCAAGGATCTGGAATTTCAGCTGATTTTTTTTCTCTCTTCTGACTCATGCATAATCATCAGTAATAAAACTTCTGATGGCCAGATTATGACAGGAGATACAACTTTGAAGTTCTTTTGCTTTCACTAGAATGATTCACAACTGATATAAAAATATGCTTGTACATCTAAATATAGAACAATCATTTTAATGGAGTTTGCTTGAATATTTCACCTATTTACCCTCGGATGAGTTATCTTGTGTTCTAGAAGCTAATGCTAGAAACCCAGTTCAAATACATCTTTTGGCCTGTTTGCTTGCTTGCTTTTTTTAACTGTGGTGTGCTGGTAACTGCTCAGACCTGGTTTCAAGGAGGGTGTTGTAAAAACATATGAAATGTCTATTTCAGTAGATCAGGTCGTGCGAAAAATATGGTAAGGACATAATTGTTTCAAATATAAGTACTTTCACCTGAACTAATTGGGAATTGCATTTAACTGCTCTATTACTACCTTAGGGTTGTGGAACCACACCTGGCAAATATTTGACAGTCAGATATCACAGATAATTTGGAAAATTTTGGTGTTTTTTTTAGTGTAGTGACAGATCATGAACACTGTAAATAGATAATTGGGAATTGAACCAGGTAAATTTTCTGTGTCAGACTTTCTACCTGTGTTTCACAAGACTCAGATTATTTTGGATTAGGGTAAATTCTGATTTCTTGGTTCCTCTTCTTTCTCTGGGGGACAGATGCAGGAGCTAGAGAGCTTGGAGAATGACTTAGTCCTCCAATTCTGATGGGTTTAATTAATCAGTAAAGAATGGAATTTCTTTTTTAAATCTACATATGGTTTTGTTGCTGACCAAGCTGAGAGGAAAGAAGAAGTCTCTTGCCTGTGTATTCACGAGTCAGAATGGTTCATGTTCTCATTTTATCTGAGGCCTTGAACTAAGTGAAACATCATGCATTTCAAGCAATGTTATTCATCAAGGAAAGTTATTCAGAGTTTGAGAAGTCTCCTTCTGTAAAAGCAACCTATTTCTTACGATACAGCTAAAAGTACTCAAAGCAGCGAACTGATCTGAACTACACTGATTTTATTTTTTTTTTTTTTAATTCTGAGGGAGTAAAATATGATGAAATGCTTATTATCCCGAGGCTTTTTCATCTTTGAGAGCTGGAAGTACACTTTTGTTATGTCTCTGTCCACATTTTGCCACATATTATTCCAAAGCATGCAGTGCCCTCCTATTTGCTAATTAGTAGCATTTAAAAGTCATGGAGGAGAAAATGGCAGGTTGTTTATATATTGGTTTACTATGATAAATGTCTGTGACAGTTTGCTTTCCCTGTACCATTTTAATGTATAGTAGATTCAGTAAAATGCATCTCCAGACATCTTTAGACATGTAAGCTTCAAAACATCCAACCCAGGCAAGAGAGTGCTGCCAAAATGCAAATACAAGGGTTTCTCTGTAAATTACCAGCAGCTGTGCAGGTACACATCAGCTGTCTTTATTTGCACTGACAGTGGTACTGAATAGGAGCATGTTTCAAACACTTAGAGAACAAATCATATTGACACTTGAAACCAAGAAAGAGAAAAAAGGAAATTTCCAAACATTTTACTTCCATTCTAGACAAAACCTTAGAATTATGTTAAATCAGAACTTAAACAAGGGTGAGTATTCCAAAGAGAATAGTAAGAACAGGTTTAGAAAACAACAGTCAGGATTTTTAAAAGCTGTAGCCCTGTAGTTGGTTAAAAGCAAGATGACATTTAGTTGAGAAATAAAAGGTGACTAGAGGTGAGGGAAAGCATATCTTCCTGCATTTGTGAATGATCCTGGAGATAATAATACAGAATGAATCATTCTTTCTTTCCCTCCTAGCCTCAGTGTGATGCTGACTTGACTGAATTAACAAACCTGAGAAGTCCTTTACTACTCCCTGGTGATAACTTTGCTCTGTCAGTGCAGCTCAGGGGACTCAGCTCAGCTGGATGCTGAACAGGGTCTGTGTGGTGGGACCTGCTTCAGATATGTGCAAGCAAGTTTGAAGGTGTTTACCCTCTATGCAAAATGGTCCCTTGTTCTCTAAGTGTTGGACACGTATTTTAAGTGTACAGGATTTGTGTTGATGTTATTTTTGGTGAGATCTGGTTTAGTGCTTGACCACCTGTTTAGTTTTTGGTTTTTTCTCTGATTTATTGAATCTTGCTTATGCAAAAAGGTTTTAGAGATTTTTTTTAATTAAGAAATACAGATTTTTTTTGTTAAGAAATTAAGAAATACAGAAAATCCTGTTTTTAATGGAGTAAGCTCACTTTTGTTAGGTTTTCTTTCTCTTTGACTTGGAATTGTGCTGAAAAATGCTATATGAATAAATTTTTTAAATGAATTTTCATCTTGCTAACAATGGAGGTACAGAGAGAAAGTAAACCTCTGCAACTACATTTCAATACGTGATTAAAATGAAAATATTTTTATTTCAGTTATTAAAAGAAAAAAAACCCCAAAACCATGAAAACTCTTTAGAGCCATCAAAAACCACCAAGGCGGAAGAGGATTCTGGCTGTTTGTATACAAAAAACAGAAAAGGCAAATTCTTAAGAAAGCCATGAGTGTTGCTAACAGAATCTCAACAAAATTTGATCTATAGAGGCTGAGCCATAATTGAAATGGTCTGATCCTCAGGATCTTAAAAAATTTATACTTTGTTATGCATTTTAGCAACTAATTACTACAGAGTGGTTTTTAAGTTTGTGGCAGCTGGGAAGTGTGCTGTATTGGAAAGCTGTCTGTTCAGGTCCATGCTATAGAGAGCATGGCTTCACTGTCTGATCTTCATTCCAAGGAAGGTTTCTTTCAGAAGTGCAGCAGTCTTTTCTACCCTGTCCTGAGATAGAAGCAGGAGAATGAACAATCTAACGTGTTCTGTTGTGACATGTCACGCAAGAGTCTGCTCTGAGATGAACATGGAAAACAGAGCACCAGCTTTCCTCTCACTGAGGGAAATGAAATGTAATTGGAGCAACCCCTCCTTCTGCAACACAGGAATAAATTACACTTTTGATTATTACTTTTTAAAAGCTCTTACACCCAGACACTTAGCTGTTTGTGGTGGTGGGGGAGTGAGTTTCTCTCTCTTTTTGGCCTTATGTCTAAAACCAGAAACAAGCTAACTTGAAACCCTGAAACTGCCTTAAACTGTGACCAACTCTTAAAAAGCTGTCTTCCATGTTCTCTTTGTCTTCTCTTTTCATTTAAAACAGAAATATGTTTCACTTTTGCTACCGAAATACTAGAGGATTTGAGGCCAGCTGAAGCATAGCAGCTGGGGTTAGGGCCATCAGTTTGCCAAAGATAGCAGCCAGTCTTTGGCAAAATTTTTCTTTCTACTCGATTTTCCCCTATCAAGTCAGTTGTGATGTTTGCTATTCATTTTAAAAAAGTGTGTGCAGAAATGACTCAGTGTAGTTCCAAGTTTGTTTACTTGTTCAGAATATTAAATATAAAATGAAGGCAAGCATTGCCTGTAAGGATGTATTTCTGAATACTTCTAAAGGTTACCTGAAATTGTTGATATCCAAAGAAATTTTTCAAAACTGATCATTCTGTAAGAAAAGAAATAGATGGATCGGTTTCATTATAGCACTGGTCAGTGTGTCCTGGGAAAGTGTCCTCACTGAATCCTGGGGTGACTTATTGTGTAGATTGAAGTTGTTGAAACCCACTCAAACCTTTCAAATGCTGCTGTTACAGGAAATGAATCCACCTATTGCAGGATTCTCTGACTCCCATTGTTAGCTGACATACTGTGCTGGATTGACTGAAGTGAGTACACAGTCTTTTTACTGCAGAGATGAATGTTTTTATTTTTATGCCTTCCTCCGTGAAGGAACAGTTAAAATCAGGCAGAGGGAGATGTAACAGATGTTCATGCACATTTCCCGTCTGAAAATGTCTTCCACTGGCCAAGACAATTGTTTGGCACAATTAAGCCCAGTATATACATCTTGTACTGTAAGCCAAGGCTGCTGAGGGTGTTGCCAACAGGGGAGCACAGGTTTGGAAAGAAGGAGGTTCATGTGAACTTTTATCTGCAGCAGGTTTTGGAGTGCCACTGTGTGAAAAACGAAGGAGACCTGACTGAAGCTCAGAGTCTGTGCCCCCATGTGTCCTTAAGATACAGCTATACTATATACAGCTATAGTTTTAGGAGACACTTTCAGTCCATGAGCAAATTTCATATGCATTTCAAGGACACTAACACTTGAAATCTGATTTTTGAGAGGCATTTGGTGTGATGTTGCCAGCTGACTTTAAGAGCTTGTGATATTACGCCTTGTAATGATCCACATTCAGTGTAATTGTCACTGTAATCAGCTTTATGATGGCAAATCTTCACGATGACTGCAGGGATATATTTTTTGCATATTATGTCTGAAATGTGAGTTACTTTTTGATTTCAGAGGTATAGTAGTAGTGAAGGGAGGAAGGCACTGCAGACTTTTGAACTCATGTATGAAATGTTTATGCAGAGAGTGGAATTTGTCATTTCCAGTGATGTGATAGCATCTACTGTTGAAAAAGACACTGAGAACCAAATGCTCTTATATTTTGTGATTTGTATTGTAATTGCACCCATTAGGGTTGGCCATTCTGGAAAAGCATGCTTTCCTGGCAGAAAATTGCAGTGATTGACTATTTTTCTTGCATCAGAATATTATACAGACGTTGTGAAAGTGTGCTGACCTAAAAACGTCAGTGGATATTTCATATCAGTCTCCCTTTGTGTTTTGGTTTGGTTTTTTCTAGGGTGGGGAGGAGTGACACAAAAATGCAAGGCAGACATTGCTTTTCTGTTGTGTAATGCCTGGCTTTTAATAATGTAAAAAGCTCTGTGCCAGGTCTGTAAAGAGAGCTTGTAAGTTCTGGGCAGCCAGTAAATCTTTTCACTGAAATATGAAAGAGAATTCTAAACCAAATCTCTTTCTTATTCCAGTCTTATTTTCCTGTAATAAGACACAAATCTGCAGAGGGTGTTTTCCTGTCCCTCTGGCCTTAGTTCTCCACATAATGTTTTTGTTAACTTTCTCTTTGAATGGATGTAAATTGGGTTTAATATCTCATGTTATTTTTACTCAAGGCAGCAATAGGGTGACACTTGTCCTGAGTCTCATGTGCAGACGCTGAGACCCAGTTACCTATATTTCATATGGAAAAAAAGTGGGGCTCCACTCATTTTCTGGAAAACGTGATTTTCTGCAGGGGAGTATTTCTTAAACACCTCTTTGTTAGTCCGCTGGAACTGATGGAGTTCTGTGGAGTGCCAGGAACCTTGCTTGACACAGCATATGGCCTTTATATGTGCCTAAAAATTATTCAGTGCGTGGTAACTTGTGGTGGCAATGTGTTTATCTCTGGTGCTCGTTCTCAAGAAACATTGTCTTGTTTAAGTGGCTGTGAAATGTACTTTTTATATGCTGTTCTGCGGTCATCTTGAGGTCGGTATAATCCTGGCTTAAGGTGTCTGGCTGCAAATTTATCATTTGCATTATTATTGGTTGGTTCTTGCAGAACCAAGCTTTTTTTTTTTTTTTTTTTTTTCTCTAATATATAAAAATGCTTTGTCTAGAAGAATAATAGCAAAATGCTGAGAAAGGTATTTTTATTCTCTTGATTCTGATAAGAAGCTGGAAGATCAAGGGAGGGTAGAGGTGATGCTTTAAGTCTTATTTAGCTTGGGAGAGATTATTTTAAAATATTAATAAGTGTGTAGTATTGTGCTTCTGGATAGGAGGAATGAGAATTTCTGGTTTACATTTTCACTTTGTTAGTTGAGTGCTTTGTAGAGATTTTCCTCCCCGGAGTCCTATAAGACAAGATCAGATACCTGAAATACTTAAAAGTAGTTCTGGGTCAGAGCCAGACTATGTAATTATTAGAACCTGTATTTCATTGCTTTGTTGGTTTTTGAGCACTTCTTTTCTGACAAAGCAAAATAATCTAACACTTCATTTTCTTCATACAATTCTAAAGACTTTTGTAATGTATAGTTTTTCTCAATGTTTGGCACTCTTGGTGTTCTGTGTACCTCTGCTGTTTCTCACCATGTCTTTTAGAAATTTTTTTTTTTTTTTTAATGTAACTTAAAACACTTTTCTGTTACTAAATGGCATAACCTCTTCTAATCTTATTAATTAAAATTATCTTCTGGTTCTTTCATTCCTCTGAAAAAAAATACGATCCGCCATCCATATCACAGAAATAGATTGTGAGTTGGGAATCAGACACCTTCAGAAACAGATCCTGGATGTATTTTTAAGGAACACTGTGTGCTAGCAAGCATTTAAAGTCTTTCTAGAATTATTTTTTAAGGTGCTTCTCAAATGTACTGCCTAAGTGGTGTCTATTTTACTCGCTGACCTAATGACTAAAGCTAAAGAATTAATTTGTCTGTGAATATACTGATACTGTTGCATTGTTAGTATTTGTAGGTTTACCACTTTGTTCTTCCGTGTGCTTCAGCACCGTGTTTCCTTGGAGGGGAGGATACAAGTTTTAAATTAAGAAAGATCTTTGTTGTCGTTGTTTTTATTTGCTAAATAACTAACAGTTGTGATTCAAGAGTATGATAAAGTTGTTAATGTTAATTACCCTTCACGCCTGTTTGGGAAAAACTAGTGTACATACTTTGTGAATTTGTTTAATAGTTAGCTTTTGTACTCTAACAGGACAAGAGACTTTGCTATATATATTACCCACTGCAGAAATAGAAAAATCAAAATGAATGTGGTATGGTTCTTTTTCTCTCTTTGTCTCAGGGCAGAACACTTTGTTAAAAATTGATTCCACCCTCTGCAGTGAAAGACATTTCTCTAATGTAACAAAACCTAAGGGGTTTTCGTTATCTTTTATTATTATTACTATTTTTCACTTTCAGAATTAGAAAGTGAATGTATACATTTATGCACAAAAATTTTCTTGCTGTGAAGAGGGATTTCTGGGTCACAGGTTCAAAGATGTTCAAGCCAGGAAGGATCATTGTGATAATTCAGCCAGTCCTCTTCAATGTACATGCTTCAGAACTTCTCTTGGAGGCTGGCTTAAAGCAGACCTTTTGGAAGACATTTCATCTTTTTTTAAACATCCAAGTAATTTTGGTTCCCTCAGTTTCACTGCTGCCCTACTGAACTGTTTGCATGTTCAATTACCCTTGCAGTTTGGACGTTACAGGGCTCTATTTCTCTTTATTTTTGCTCCTGGCCATTGTTTCCTGCTGTGTTTTCTGTCTGCAAGATTAAAAATGCAAAATATCCTCAAACAAATGAGGAAGCTGTTGAAGTATGCTACCTCCTAGAAGAGATATATATCAAAGACATAGAGGAAAATAGGGGAGGAAGAAACGTCGTGGAATCGCATAATCTACTTTTCTGCCTGAAAGCAAGATCAGCTTTACCTGTATCATTCCTGAGAGACATTTGCTGCGCCCATTCTGGAGCGACAGGGACTCTCTAACCTCTGCCAGCATTTTACACTTGCACTGGAGGGGTTTCTTCTCCCCAGTGTCTGAGTTAAAAATATTTTCTTGTGTAATTTAACCTCCCACTGTTTTATGGTGAGTGGGCATACAAATTGTTTTATTTCCACCCTTTTCCTGGTGGGCCATTATCTACCTAAAGATAGTGATGTCAGCCTCAGCCTTCTCTCCTTGTAGTAGTGCAATCCTCATTCCTTCAGCCATCCCTTCTGGAGTTTGTCTCAGCCTCCTGCAGTTGTAAGCCGTTATGGGTAAGATTTTTAGATATGCAGAATTATTTAGGTATCTAATTTATTTTCTTTAGAAGAACACGTATGAAGCATAACTTTGCATCAGATACCTGAAACTGGAGTAGGAGGTAATAAAATTTTGCTAGTAGATACAGATGTATGTTGGGGAGGAGAGGTGAGAGTTAACAGTAAGTCATGAGACACAGAGCACTGTGAAGGATGAGTTTATTTTGCTGTTATTAAAAATTTCATTTCAGGATAATCCCTCTGAGACTTAACACGTTATTTTAAGAAAAGCTTCCTAGAGCAGCAGTAAACAAGACACAGTACAGTAGCTTCAAACGATTCAGAAATGTTTGGATTTTTTTTAAACATCCCATTTATTGAGTCTGTTTCTAATACAGTGCTGAAAGAAACAGCAATCATGTTGCCTATGTGTTTGCAAAGAGTGACATTTGTAAAGTAATCTATTTAAATAATCAGCACTCTAAAGCCTTGTCTGCCATTTTTGGCTGTCAAATTTTGTGAAGTAGGAGGAAAAACGTTTAAAGCACAGGCTAGCTCTTTACTGATTTTTGCATATCCCTTCTTCAGCAGCTTGTCTGAGGCTTAATTTAGAGGTGCTGGTGTCTGTGTGACAGTATCTGTTTGTGTGCATGGCTTTGGCAAAGCATCCTGTGCCTCTGGATGTCCCAACAACAGGAGCATCCCGTGCTTCCGTCTGGATTGGTTTGTTTACATCAGTCTCACGATGCCCACATCCCCATTACTACAGAAATGCAAGAGCAAACCACATTTTACTGCATTGTCTTTACAGTAATGTAGGGCATGGTCCAATTCTTGCAGTCACAGGGGTGGCTTTTTGCACGAGTACCAAGTTCAGTCACACCCACTGTCTGAGAGGGCACCAGCACTGAAATCACAGCAGAAAGGCACAGATTTGGATACAAGAGAAGAGAAATGTGGTCTCCTCTGTAACCTCAGCACTGTGCATAATGATTGTGCTGTGTTATTGGTAGGGATAACTGATTATATTAAAGGCAAAACAGCAAACAAAATGCATGTGGGTGATCCTTGTGTTATCTGACCTTAATTTTCCCTTGATAATCATGACTGTACTTACAGAATTCCTGTCTTAAATATACAATTTCTTTTTTTTTTAATTTGTGAAGATAGGTGGCAAAATATTAAGTATGAATACACCAATTCTTCAGTTCTTTTAAAACCACAGTGCTGTAAAGTCTTATGCTACAAATTGTAATTAATCCATATTTCATTTGACAACCTTCAGTAAAGAAGCATTTCGATATGTGTTTAGCAATATTCCTGTTCAAGGGGGCACTGAAATTACAGTAAAGCACATGCCAAAGTGCTTTCCTGAATTAGGATCCTAGCACTCAGTAGATACAATCACATTTCCTCCAGTTTTCCCCTAGTGTTAATATTGATGATAGGATCTGAAACTCTGAAGCATGAATCAAAAATAGTCTGTGATCAGGAAAAGGCAGATAAGAGGTCATGGAAAAGAGAGATGAAGAAACACAAGGTGAAGTGAAATAAATGAGCCTTAGCAAAGTGGGGTTTATTTGCCAGTTTTCATTTGTATTGCTTTGTGTAAAGTGACTCAGAGCCCCCCATATGTGCCACATTTCTGCTTTGAGAAATCTCCTTGCCCTGAAAAAGAACCTTGCTTTTTTTCCTTATTTATTTACAAGAGTGTTAATGTGTTGAGGTGTGTGGAGCAGAAGTAACCCTGTGAGCAAGTCAGGGTTAGTGAGTAATGGAGATGTGGTGGAACCTCCCAGCCCTTCCTGAGGGCCTCCAGGTGACCATTGCCAAGTCTTGTTCTTGTAGAAATGGCTGTGTAATGTCAGAGAAGAGTGAGAGCTTTCTCCCCTCCTACTGACCATCACTGGGGAAAGCTTGGAAAGGGTCCAATGTGGTGAGAAATGTATAAAGATGAGAGTGCCTTTTGACTCCCTCCCAGACACAAAATACAGATACTGGAATATCTTTTAAAGAAATATTTGTAGAGTTAATTTATAATTTTTTATTTATATCATGAAAGAACAGAGGGGACTATAATAATAAGGCTATGATTTTTTCTGCTTTGGGTTCATAATGATAAACAAGATTTTACTAAATTAAAACTATCGTGTTAACAGCCTTAAACTGAAGGGTAGGTTTACATTAGACATTAGGAAGGAATTCTTCCATGTGAGGGTGGTGAGGCCCTGGCACAGGTTCCCGGAGCAGCTGTGGCTGCCCCATCCCTGGAAGAGTCCAAGGCCGGGTTGGACAGGGCTTGGAGCAACCTGGAATGGTTGGGATAGAAGGTGTCCCTGCCCCATGGCAGGGGGTGGAACAAGATGGGCTTTAAGGTCCCTTCCAACCCAAGCCATTCTGGGATTCTCTCCATATAATTTTTCGGCAGTTTCTTTGTTTCCCTGTGATTTACCATCCTCCCCTGTGCTGTGGTTTATGCATCAATGCCTGCATAAATAGGAAGTGATCCTTGTAATGTGGACAAAATATGAGTGGAAGGCTGGAAACTCCTTTCAGTTTGCTTAATATGTTTTATATTTTGTCTCTTGCATATACGGAAGGATGCCTGTGTATTTAATTACATGAGAGATTTCTGTCTGTAGCATTTGAGTAGAGTCCTGTTTCTCTTGGAGCCTAATATGGATCATGTATTTTTTCATTTCATGGAAGTTATCACTGCTTTCATCCTTTCAGGGACAGATTTTGAGCTATTTGCATATAGTATAAAATTAAAATACAATAGTGATGCTTTGTGGAAGACTTGTGATAAGGACTTGCATGTAGTTTTAAATTCTGTGGATAGTGGGAATGGAGGTATGTTTCTTTAAGTTTATATCTAGATTATGAGCTATTTTGTAACATAGAAAATCTGCTTGTAAAGATAATAAAATACTTGATGACTGAAGATTGTAGTGAAATATCTCAGTAAGGTAGAATTTACACTGATTGTAAAACTAGCAAAGATTTGGTAGATGCTTAAACATTACCAAAAGGCTCTTTATTTCAGGTGGTGTAGGCACGCTCTTTTTTAACTTGCCATGTTCATCATCACCAGTATGTGCTTAAATTATGCTCTGTACTCACTGAAGCTTTGCTGAAGAATGTCAGTCAATAGTTACAAAGCTGTCAAACACTTTTCCCGAAGTTGAATTTACACAGGCACCTCAAGAAGAAATTAATGAAGTCTTGTTTCACTGCACATGTGTAGCCATTTTTAATAAACTTTTAGGGATTTGAAGTACTTTCTGTGCAGCTGCATTTGTTTCTGGATTACAAAATGTATAAAAGCCTCACCAGCCTTGGCAGAATGAGGGGAATTGCAGTTTACAATTTTTTTTGTGGCAAACATTCACTTTAGGTCGGTGATATGTGAATTTACTTGCTTATTTATTATAGCAGTGATAGATTATTCTCACTTCTACTTAAATTTGACAAGCTGCGCAGTGCTAAACCCTGCTAAAATGGTGCAAAGACCCAATTACATAAACTACAAAGGCATGCAAGAGTAAGCAAAGAAAAAACATATAAAAGGATTAAAGATCAAAAATAGAATGATTCCAGTGAAACTGCATTAGGAGACATCAGGCAGGAAAACATGAAAGAATTAGAGTATGAAGAACAAAGCTCTATAAAGCTTCTGAAAACTGGCAAACATATTTTTAAAATTATTTCTGTTAACTCTTTATATTAGAAGGAAAATTATTTATTGGGAAAGTACATATTTTTCAGTGTTGTAATGAACCACACTTCAATCGTGTCCTTCATCAGTTTTGTTTATGGAGTTTGGGTTTTACCTGCAGAGTGGTGGTAGCTGGGTTTAACCAAGGACTTTAAGTTGTGTTTTTAATTTTAAATAATATGCTATGGATGATTTCAGAATTGCAGGGTGAATTCAATTTTATTCCTTCTGTGGCTTTAAACACCACTTTTCCAGCTAATCCTTATTTTCTTGTACCACAGATGTGGTGTTGCGCTGTCTTGAGAGGGCTGAAAAATGGTGCCATAGTCAGGAGTGACCAAGGCATTTGGCTCTTACTTTTTCTCTTACAAATGACTATTGTGTAGAATTCATTTCCTTTGCTCAGGGAACTTAGAGAATGGATAAATGAAAAATAACCCTTGCAGGAATAAGAGTTAATTCATTGCAATTCCCCCACGTTCCCTGGGAGAACTAGACAAAGTATAGACTCCTGTAGTATTGCAGAAAGGCTTTCTGTATTTCCCACAAACAGGGGTTCTGTTGAAGTTAAGAGAACCAGTTCAGTTACTAATTCAGGTCATAACCACAGCAGGTGGAATGTCTTTTAACATCTAACTGACAATAGTAAGGTGGCTTTCTTTAGATAAGTCTTCAAAATACTGCACAGCTTTTGTATAAATCAATAGTTGCGATGTATTTTTGGTCAGCACTGAACCCCATTCCCGTAGCAATTCATCTGAACTCATTCTGGTTTCCCTTTCTACGTCTGGCCCAGTTTGGGGAGGGGTGAAAGGAGTTGTGATTTTTTTTTTTTTTTGTGGAAACATTGCTTCCCTCCTGGTTGAGGTGCTGTGTAGACAGTCCCTGTCTCTGCTCTGGGGTTGTTCTCATGTAGCTCTTGCAGGCTGGTTGAAGCCTGGGAGGGATACAAAGCAAGACAGATGGTTTCCCACAGACTTCCCCTCTAGCTCTTTCATCTTTCATCTAACTATTAATTCATCTGTTTGGATGGATACATTCACGCATGGAACCAAGATGAATAATAATGAGATTTTTAATAACTCCCTACATTTGCATTCCTTGTAACTCTTTACATGGTTCTAGCTGATTAAAATGAATCATTTACATAATTAACATATGGTTATAGTGTTGGCTTTAATATGCTGATTATCTCAGTACTTTTGTCTAGAGTCAATTGGATTCAAACTGTAACAATTGTTTGAAGTGAGAATAGTTTATTCCTGTGAGGGTTGGTGAATATTTGCCATGGGGCCTGATTAGAAATAGCACAACTGTCCAAGAAATTTTTAATGTAAAGCATGTATTAAAAAATAAAAATAAAAAAGAAAAATGTCATCTACATCTGCTGTGTTTAGGTCAGGCTTTACAAATAGCTTTCTATGCTTAAAGAGACTTTGGCCATTAGTTCCTTAGTGTGGCACTAGCGCAATACCAGGCATAGTCCTGTGAATGAATCAAGACAAACAATAAAGGTCTAATTGTTTCTTATTTGTAAATACTTTTTTTCCCTTTGGATCAGCTTTAAAATATTCTTTTAATTACCTTGAGGTAGAATTTAGAATTATTATTTTTCATTACACAAAATATATTTTACTGTCGTTATGTTCACTGGATTACCCTACTCTTAAAAGAGGAATAGTTTTCATATTTGTAATTTTGCTTGTTTTCTCCAAGTACATATTTGTAGCAAGTCAGTCTGAAGCAATTATATTTTAAGGATTGGTGGAATATTTTCCAATCTTGCTCTCACCCTTGGTGGTGTGCTCAGCTTCCTAGTGCAGAGGCTGCTTGAAAAGAGAAAAGAATTGTCAGTTGTTGTAGTTGGGTAACTAACACTTGTGTCAATGAATGCTTTTTGAGTGTTCATGAATATTTGAAGGAAATTTGTGTTAATTGCACTACTGTTGTCCACAATTAGTCTGTGGTAGACATGATTAATTGTAAAGAGCCCTGACATTTATGCATAAAAGGCTTGAGGTCAAACAGAAATGGAGAAAAATGGGTGCTGCAGCATTGGCAGATGGAATGCTAATGTATTTTGACTCATACTGAGAATAATGATATTTCTGCATCAATAGCAAATAATTGTTTTAGGACTGTGGAATATTCTTCTCCTTTCCTTTGCTTTTTTTCCCCTCTGTTTAACTTCGTTCCATCCCACCCCAGGATGCCACGGTCAGTGGTTATTTTTACAGGGCAGCTTTTAATTGGCTTGAGTGCTGTGTTGTGAGCTGCTTTACAGGAAGCCCCCACCACACTGTCAGCTGGGAAAGGCCCCTATCGATTGACTGCTTCGAGGAAAAGCGTAATGGAATCCTATTCTGATGAGAATCATGTGTGTATTGTGAAGGAAGTCGCTTGAATCCCTGTTGGAATATTGATCCTATCAAGAAGTGAACTTCCTGCCTTCGTAGGACCTGAACACCTTTTCAGCCTGTTCATCATGATTGAGTAGTGAATAATTCAGCAGGTAGAATATCAGTGGTTGAATCTCTACCCTAACAGCAAACAGATCATGTTCATAGTGTCATGACCAGTTTATGAGGGTGACCCATAACTGTTTGGATCCTCTTCCACCACCACAAGCATTATATGGCACTCAGACCAGTACCCTGCAGTGCTCCCAATGGGTGCAGTTGGAGGGCTGTCCTTAAGGGGCTGCTGGTCCTAAGGCCTGGAGCTTGTTAAAAATCAAGAGCCCCTGATGGATGTTCCTGTTTGAAAAGGTGGCAGTGTGGTTGGTTCAGTGACCGTGGTATCACATCCATCGAAGGCTGGCCATGTCCACGTGGAGTACAAGAGTCAGTGAGTGTCTGTGTACCTGTGGCACAGGGAGGCTTCTTCCAGCTCTTCAGTGTTTCGCACTTGATTGATAAGTTTCCTGTGTTAAAATTGACATTAATCTGTCTAATTCTTTATAAGCTATTGATGGACTCATTAGCCCAGTGAAATTCTGCTGGTTTAGATCCTGAGTGAACGGAGTCTTTCATGTAAAGGCTGAACAGATAAAACTTTCCAATAAATTACCAATATTAAAAAGACTCTTTTAAGCAAACAGAAATCTCTGCCTTCATTTTCAACATTTGAATAAGTTTCTGATTGTCCTGCATTTACTGTTGTAGCATCCACTGAAGATAGCCTAAACCTTTCCAATATCTTTTGTAAGTTTTTATTTGTTGGTGTAAAACTTTGCTGAAAGATATGGAATATTCTACTATGTAATAATTCCCATTTGAAGTGCAAGGAAATTCGATTTTCTATCTGTCCTCAAACAAAATTTTCTTTACGTGAAGCCACCGTAGCCTGTTAAAACCAATTATTTTTCTCTTTTTAATCCTTTGCAATGAAGAAAATTCTTATTTATTTACAATTTGTGCTAGCTGCCCATTTGCAATTGCTTTTTAGCATGTCCTCAAAAGTTAGAGGAAGCAAAATGAGAGTAAACTGGTAGCCTGGAAATGTATGCTGATATTCAATGAATAATTTTAGGATGTCAGTTGAGAAATAAGTAGAAGTGCTCATAAAAATATTGATGTTAAAAACCAAGTGTTTTGAACTGAGGTCCTGACAACAGTGTTAAAAGTTCCATGGAATCACCTCAACTTTGTAAAGTTTTTGGGTAAAAATTGTGTGGTGATTGTTTGTGATGGTCCCTAAGAAATGTTGATGGTTCGTAATGGTCTTTGTTAAATAGTCTGGGACATGGTGATATTTTGTGCAGTAGCTCAGCCTGCTGAATTTTTGCTGTACCATGTTTGCATCAGACCAAAACCAGGGAGCAAATGTTTGCATGCAATGGAGCCTTATATAACTCTAGCATAATTGTGTTCATAATTTTTTTAACAAAGAAAAAAAATCTCCATCACAAAACCTGTTAGTAGTTTGAGTCTGGTTTTTAGAATCTGCAAAAAACCAGCCAAAATGAGAGAAATCACTTGTCTATGTAACCCAGAGGACGTGGTTATCTAGAATGACTAAATTGAGTGAAATACTGTGTTTTTCCATTAAGTGCTTTTTGCATGGCTTGGTGACATTTGGTTATGCAGTCTCATTTCAGGTAGGGTGTTCTCTCCAGGCAGAATGTGTGGTGCTAATCTCCAGCTCACCTGCAATAAATGTTGGGCTGCAGACAGGAGATGGCCAAAAGAGAATGCCTGGGCAAACCTTAATCTTTAATAAGGTGCAGAGCTAGTCTATAACTGTCAGGGAATGACAGAAGAGCAGTGCTTTCAGCTTGCCTGCTCAGAATAGAAAATGGGGTCTTCTGACAGGCAAGAAAGACTACTTTATTCTTTATTGGGTTTAGGGCTATTATTGTGGCTGTGTTATTTAGTTATTTGACATTTGTGAGTTGTTGGGGCAAAAGGAAGTTCAGTTATTAATGGAAAAACGAAATTTTAAACGCATCTTTTTACGCTGAACTCACGTTGAAACTTCTTATTCCAACACTCAATAATAAAGCCATACCTGATGCTAAATGAGTGATGTTTGTAATTATGAAGTATAAGGAATATATAGGAATATTACAATATATGGGAAGCTTACAATGCAGTCATCAAGATGCTTATAACAAATATGTGACATTTAAATTGAGGAATATCGGAGACTTCATGAGATATATATTTTTGGGAAGATGTAGGTTTACTTTTAGAGTAATGAAATTAGGATTGCTCAGAATTTTTTTGTCTGCAGGTTCAGAAATTTCGAGTTTACAAAGTTCATCACAGACTTGCATATTAGTAAGTTTAGATAATATATTCCTCTGGAGACATGAGAATATATTGTTGGGGTCGAGGCCATCATATGACAGGTATGCTAGCAGACAATATACTGCTAAATTACAATTTCAGACTCCTAAAATTTTACACAACAAAGACATTTCCCCCTTTATTCATTTGTTTTGAGTTCTTAGGTCTGTGTGAAAGATAATTGTGTAGGTGTGATAAGTTCTTTACTTTAAAATAGTGTTGCTTTAAATGTTTTCATTTTTGTCTCAAAGATATTATTTAGATAAAATATAGCTGCCAGTGGTTGTGATAATTGGCATTTATGTGATGTTACTTCTCATTTGAGGTTTGAGCAGCACTTTTAAACCTCTGAAAAGACCTGATAAAAAGTGAAGTTTGCTCATTGTGAACTAATGGAAAATCACCACCTTTCTGTAGGTTGATTATTTGTATGTGGATTTTTTTTCTGTCAAATATATATTTTTTTTCCTTAAATTCCCTCTTTATATAGTTTCAATATGCATAGTCATAAATATGCTGAGCAATACACTGTCCAAAATAAAGCTTGTCCAAAACTGCAAACTTGAGAACATTTCTAAAGCACTCTCACAGAATGTGTACGTTTTTTTAAAGCAGTTTCTGGTAGGAAACTATTTGCTGATTTCTAATCTTTGTGTTCATGCTCAGACTTGCAGATTGTCAGCCTACACAACTTTCCAGGAAAACCCATCCAGAAAAGGACAGCATCTCACAAGTGACAGGGATCCAGAGCCTGTGCATCTGTGCTCTGGCTCTGCTGATGAAAAATGATACAAGTACAGGATGTGGTAGGTTTGAATTCACAGTCCTTGTTTTGCAGCAAGGCTCTAGGAAATGAAACAAAATTTGCAATAATTCTACTGAAAAGTAAAGAATGTACTGGTAAGAAGGGGTGTTTGTGTCTCCTAGGCAGAAACTGACCGCTGACTGAGAGGTAGCATTCATACTCAGTTGTGGTTTCCTGGGAAATACTGCCCAGTGAGGCAAAGGAGGAACGTTACATCATCATCCCTTCTGAATCATCTCCAGCTCTATCTTCACTCCTAGGCTGAAATCACAAATTATTAATAGTTCCAGGAATTGAAAGAAAAGATTCTAAAAAAATGTTTCCAAGCAAGTTTTTTGGGTTTTTTATCAGGAAATTTTCAGATAACTTTGAAAACTAGTTCTTGTGTATTTGCTACATCCATGTAGCTGTTTCTTTTCTTTTTTTCTTGGAACTTGAAACATTTGCTTTCTGTGAGAATAGTATTTTGCAAATGAGGTAAGTTTATTCTCTAAAGAGTGCTTTTGGACATATTGTTATCTATGTAGTTGTCAGTGGACTTCTCATCTAATCTCATCATCATATTACTCAGTGAGGGTCACAGCAATTTGAGCCTGGCTCTGTGCCATCCCGGGCAGATGGCACGGGCAGGGAGCCAGGCAGGCATGGTGAGGGCAGCAGACTTTTTCAGCAGCCTCGTTTGCAAGTGTGAGAGCCTTGGCCCACGTGCAGTGTGCCTGCACACACCTCGGCCGTTCTCCCCTCAGCAGTAAAGGCAAAGTTCTGGTTTAGAAGAGCCTGGAATGATCCTCGGATTTTCTCCTAAGACAGTGGCAGCTCTGGAGAAGCCTCAGCAGAATAGAGGGCTAATTCTCTTTATTTGCCCCAGTTGAGTTCAGTCAGTTTATACAAGGAATGTATTTAAATCAGGATAAATGCAATAAAAAACCAACATTTTCTCAAGGTCAGTTAAAAACTAAATATAGCACATGAACTTTTTTTTTTTTAAAGTGTGGAAATTGTAATGATGCTATTTTTATTACTTCTTAAGGGACTGAAATTCAGTATATTGGCCACTGATTTCTTGACTGAATGGGCATTCATACTTCTTAACTGAGTCTTAGTTAAAGTTTATTTTCCTTACTCTTGTTTAATTGCCGGATCAAGTTTCTTTAAGGAAAAGGTTTTAAGACTGTTTAATGGGGAATCGTTTAATAGTGTGTAAGAGGTGTGTACTTGTGGTTTAAACAAATTACTGGTGCGCTAAGTTTGGTAGAGCAGCCAGGTGTGGTTGCAGTTTAAATATGTCTCAAGTCCTGTTAAAGGCATGGTAACAACTGCTTTAATAATTTGGTCATTCTGAGGATTATTGCTTCATGTGAAAATGAGTAATCTGTACCATGTTGCTTTTGCAAGTAAAGGTAGTTTGAAATAATATATAAAGGTAGGGCTACATTGCCTATGGCTAAAACAGTCCACTTACCCCAGCAAGTACTGACAGGGCTTTGAGATGTCTATGTGCTGACTGTAAATCTTAGGGGAAAAAAACCCCCAAAATACCAAACTTTGTTTAAAATCTTAGTCTATTAGCTGTCAGTTTTCTTTTTGAAGAGGCACATAGAAAAAGTTGCTTTTTTTCCCTTCATCTCCCCCTTATGTATGGGAGTCTGATCCGTCCATTGGAAACATTGACTTGAAAACTGTGGGCAAACAAGAGAGTGGAGCCGTGTGATTGATGGCTGTACATGGAAAGCATGGACTGTGCCTGAAGAAAAGCTTTTAAAGTAATTGTATTGCTTCCCCTTTTACATGCAAGTTGCATTAGCGAGAGAATGGTTTGTTTTCTTTAGTCCATCCCTCTATCACTTGGTATCAGCTTTAGTGTATCTTAACACAGTAAAATTTGAGAAGAGAAATGAAAATATTATTTTAGTACTCTGGTTATTTATTTAAGAGGTTTGGTGATACTCTGGCACATCTTACATCACGCTGAATTTCATTGTACACTTCGTTCACAGAAAATTGGATTCTTTGAGCAATTCTGCTCCAGCAGTTATTAAAAGAGCTGAATCAGTTCCTTTCATAATCTTAAAAGAAAGGGTATGAATACAGAATAAACTCCAGATAAGAAATGTGATTTTAGTGTAGTTCAACTATTTTTTCCCATAGAACACATGGACTAGAAAGGGCTCATGTAATCTTTTTCTGACCTTAAACGTAAATACCTCTTATAGAGTCCATGTGTTTTGTTCCAGCAGCCACACTGGATTATATATCAACCTTTTTTTTTTTTTTTCAGTCAGGGTGCTGGAAATGATGTAATAAACATATGCTTAATACATGTTTCTTGGTGTCTGCATTG
This sequence comes from Coloeus monedula, assembly GCF_965178545.1. Classification (NCBI taxonomy): domain Eukaryota; kingdom Metazoa; phylum Chordata; class Aves; order Passeriformes; family Corvidae; genus Coloeus; species Coloeus monedula. The sequence goes on along the minus strand of NC_138796.1, from coordinate 12,739,057 downwards.
TGTGCAAATTTATGGACACAAAAGACACACTTGAATGGAGCTTGGTGTGTTCATATTATTATTTTTTTTTACAATAAAATAGATATAAATAAATGTCATGGAAAAAAACCCACAAGAATGTATTTTCATTATATAGGATTTCTGTTAGAGCTTGGCTAAATTGAAGAAATTACTGTTTTGTTAGTGTTGTGTCAGCATCTACTTTTATGTGTGTTCATATAATCAGGCATCTTGTGGCCTGGTGTGTATCAATTTGTTCATTTCAAGCCATAAAGTACATTATTGTCTCTGAGGGAGGTGCCATAGCTGTGTGTAACACTGGAATTACCATCCCACTGTATTGAATAGAGCCTGTGCAGGAACATCATATGGTAATATCAACCTAGGTGATGTTTGCCTGTGATTTACTACCAGGATATGTATCTGAAGACACTGCCTTTCTTCTTCCACCAGAGTGAAAACAGAAGAAAAACTGAAACAAAATGTAATTTATTTAGGTACAGTTGAGAACTGGTCTTTGGTGGCATGAGCAGGCTGCCCCACTTGAGTTTTGCCATCATCATGTACTTCTTGTTGTAAAATTGTGTTACCTGGGATAACATTGGATTTTTTTAATAAGTCAAAAGGCTGTTGGTAGTGCAGAAACTTTTTGGGGTTCCATAGCTCGCTGATACACTTGACTAATTCCCCCAAGGTGATCCCATTCTCTTTGTGCCTGAGTCCCAAACTTTGGCTTGATTTCCTGAGGGTTAAGAGTTGTTCTTTTTAACACAGAAAAAGTGTTTGGGTTGACAAGCTTCCTAATATAGACTATGTAGGTGATCTGTTTAAGGAAACAGGATGTATTATTCTTGGAAGAAAGAAACACACTTGTTCTCCAGCACGTGGGTGCAGGTGCTGGGAGTGCAGGTAGAGCTGCTAAGCTGGTAAGAATTCTTCCCCCCAAAATTTAATTATTTTTCTTTGCATTAAAAAAAAAAAAAGTGTTGAAAGGGATTTTTTTTTATCTGTCAGGTGAATGTTTTAAATAGTTGGGCTTTCTTTTTTGCAAAGAATCACTGTATTGTGTCTTTCTCGCTTTCTTTTTGCCTTCATAGCTCTTGCCACGGGAGGACTTTTAGTCTTCCCTTCTGGCACAACACAGAAGTTCAGCTGCTTCTGGTGTCATAAAGTGTACAAACCCAGTGAGGTCTTGAAGACAGAGATGGGAGGATCTCTCTTGGCTCTCGGAGCCCAAAGGAATGGTGCAATTCTGCCCCTTAGGTGATGGTCAGGACTGGGAGAGGGGAGTGGAGGAGCGTCAGTGCCTCTGGTGCTGTGTTTGCAGGGACTCCTGGGCACACTGATTTTTCACACCTCTAACAGACAGAAAGGGAGCCTCTGAACAGGTCACTTTTCCTGGCCACCTCTATGTCATTATTTTCAGAGCATTGGGTGATCTGAAACTACATCCTTATCCCTGTGCAGCTCCATGAGGAAGAGCAGGCAATTTTTTCCTTTCCCTTTTTCTCTCTGCCCCTCTCTCCCACAGATAGCATGTAAAGCTTTGTTAGTGCTCCTGGTTAGCAGCACCAGGGATTAGTGTTATCTCTGGAATTGTTATGTGTGGGCCAATACTGGGTCACAGCCTCTCCAACGGCTGACTGGCAGGGGAATTCCATCATCCTGTGTATTTTCTAGGGATTTCAGCATTTTTACTGTGGATATCTAAAGTCCACTCACTGTATTTTTCCTTGAGAGGTGGGAGGACTGAGATGAGGTGAATATAGGAAAAGGGTCGTTTGTACAGAAAACCAGAAACACTTTAGTCTTAAGTCTGGTCTGCAGTTTTATACAAACCATATAGTAAAAAGTCAATTATGATAATTTAGAAATGAGGCAAAAAGCTTTTTCCTATACTCACTGCTCACGTTTAAGATCTTCTGGCTTCATAACCAGTTCTCAGAATAGCTTACTACTTGGTTAATGTATTTGACCTAATGACCAAATGTGGCAACTTTATGAATTATGTATCAGTCTCTTGGGTACCAAATGGTGTGCTTTGGTTTTATTAAATAATTTCTGATTTGATTATCTTCATTAGATCATGCAGCAAGTTAATTTCTTCCGAATTTATTGTTCGGACTTTACAATTAAAAGATGCAAATTAAATTGTACAGTTCTCCTCCTGTCTTCGTTATGCTATCAGTGAGTTTTAGCATTTCAAATACTGTTGTAATGCAGCTTTCTCGTAATCTAAGAATAGAAGATCAGTGTAATACATGGATTATCAATTTCTGGATCCTGCATCTGTTCAGAAGAAGCATATTCCCAGACTTGGGAACAGCAGCAGTAGTGCGTGAGGGACTTTTATATGTTTCAACTTGCCAATTAGAGTGATGGTTTTCTAAGATGCATAAATCACACTTTTTTAACAGCAGTATGACAACTTGCCTCAAGTAAGAATATCAGGATCTTGTAAAAAAGCTAGAGTTGGGCACTTCTGAAGTATGGGGTTTATTTTCAAAATCAGCTGGCAGGTGATGTCTGAGGGTAGGGAGATACAAGTAGGAAATACCAACACATGGAGAGTGAAGGCTTTGTGTGACTTTGATGTTCCCTATGCCCTGCAGAGCTCAGTTGTCTGTGTTATTGTTCAGTGCAAACAATCAACCTAAATACTGCAGCTGAACCTGAGGACACGGTGCATTTCTTATCTTCTCATAATTATTATCAACTTCTGGCTGAAGAGCTGTGTGTAAGTCTGTATGGCTGGAAGATATAAAGAAAGGGGGAGCTCATCTTTTTTTGTGGTTGATTTGCTGTATTTCAGTTTTGGAGCTCTTTTAAACTTGTGTGTGGAATAATCCAAACTCTCTAATCTGGGATACTAAATGGTTCCTGCAAATGCAACAGTTCTGTTCCAAAAAAAGAGCAAAAATTAAGTGATAGATGGCCTGTGTTGTTATACTAATGCCTGAGGCTTTTCAGTATGCTACAACAGAGGGTCTCCCTTTCCTAAGTGTTTATTTAAAGTAAAATTAATTTGGTCCATTCATGATTTCTTTATTAACTGAAAAATACATCAATTGCTTTGCAAGCCTTTCACTTCTCTGTATTCCTCGTGCTCTCATCTGTGTGCTACCGCCAGGGATTCTTTGTTGTGGTTTGGGGTTTTTTGTGTACATGTGTTCAGTTGTTGGAGGGTTCATTTCTTAGGCCTTTAGATTGTAGTTTAAATACATTCATGTTGCTTGATCGCAATAACACCCCATTCTTAAAGGAGAAAATTCAAATTTTCTTGGAAAAGATGGATAAATAATTTTCTTTGTATTCCTTGTTCAGTATGTTCCATACAGTTGTCTTCAGAAATGTACAATTACCATTAAGTCATTCTCTGGCGGTGAAATGATGCTTAGTCTATAAAAGGATTGTTTCTTCTTCTTATTTTTGGAGATAAAATATGAATCTGACCTTTCAGTGGATATGTTTATGATCCAAAAGTAAATATTACTGAGGAAGGCATTCCTTTTGGTTATTTTGAGTCAGTTTGATAAAAACCTTGATTTAGGACAAGGGGTACAGGATTTTTTGGGTAATGAAGTAGTTGCTGAATAGAGAGACGAAAAACGCTTGAATTAGGCAAGGATAAACAATGATGGGACTTGTGCAGTTTGAGAGCTGTCATTTCATGTAAATCTGTGGAGTTGCACCAGCGTAAGTGAAATCTATTCAAGATTCCATTCTTGAATGCTGAAATTTTTCCTTTTTGCTTCTGATTTATCATAGATGTACTCTTGGATGAAGATGATAAGTTTTATGCTCCATGTATTATTTTCTACTGTGCAGGCTAAAATATTACAATTCGTTCTTCAAAGACAACAATATATTTGAATGAGAACTAATTACCTCTTTTTTTATTCCAAGTGACAAAAGCTAATATATCACACTTAGCCACTATAAGAACTCCATTTCAGTAAACTAATTAAACTAATCCTATCTCTACTCATTATTCTCAGTTCTGCTAAATATTTTAACAGCATAGATTTATTTCATTACATAAATTATATCATACTTAAAGACAACAGTTTGCATAATGGTGTATTTGCATTCCCAGGAGTTTATTTTGGGTTCTTGAATTCAGACTTCAAATTTCAGTTGAAATAATATTATTTGCCTTATTTACGATGGTAATTCTTCTTAATTATTACTAATTATCTAGTATGATGTATAGCTTTAATTAAATGTAAGTGCTTGGCATTCTTGTTAACTTAGATTAAACAGTGACAGTTCTCCTGCATATAGACAATATAATGTTAGAAAGTTGTGGCATTTCCTACATTTTAAACCCTGTCATTTCACAACATTGTGGGTGGTCCTTTCAATGAACCAATCACAGGGTTAAAAAAAAAAAGTTACTTTTTGACTGTAGTGATTCTGATTGTACTAAATAAAAAGATCATGTGCTTACTGGACATGTGTTATGCTATATAAGGAAAATAAAAATGTCTGCCTCAGTTTTTTCCACTTAAACTGTGAAACCAGGATATGTTGAATGCTAAGAATTTAACAGCAGTGTTGCTAAGAAGCTGTAAGAGAAGGGTGCATAAGTACCACTTCAGACTAAATTGCTTTCTACTTAAAGACATGTAATGCAATTAAAACAGGAACCTGTAAGTCTCCCAAATCTCTTAAGTTTAGTTTAGGTCTTGCACTTTAAGATACCTGTTGCTGAGCTTTCCAAAATGCTAAAGACAATGAAGATAATAAATAATTAATCAGAATGAATTTACAGTATGTAATTCATGTGAGCTGTATAGAAGATTCATAAGTTCACTGATTTTTTGATAAAGCACTTATATCACGAAAGTAATGGTGTTCCAACCTTAATGCCAGATTTTATACTGTTATCTGAACTTTGATTTCTGTCACTGTTACTGGCCTCTCATAGTGCTGACATGAGGCAAATCATGAGGATTTTAGGAAATTCTCACAGAAGGGAACTAATTTTGGGTAGTTCTAGCTGGGGATTCTGCATGATTTCTTAAAGAATGAGAGGCAGACAGACAACTGATAGACACTTTGTAAAATGTTTTATCCTAAGTGCTGTAGCTTACAGTCCCTCAGCTCAACACGTCACGAGAGCTCTCTCGCTCTTGTGCTTGCCAAGTCCAATCTGCCAGCTGGAATTAGCAGAACTGTAATTTGTCCTCCAGGTACCAAGCAAGCATCAGTACAGCTTCCAATGCCACTTTGCCCTGCTTTTCACCTTAGCTGCTTCTTGAATGCAACAGACTAAATTGCTTTCATATTTTGCTTATCAATAATCAAAACCTTTCATTTATTGACTTATTTCATTGACACGCTTTTGTTTTGGCCAGTTTGAGGGTATTTGCCCCCAGTTCATTACAAAAGATCGTGATAGTTTTGTTTCCTATCATCTGTGCTGCTCCTTTTCTGACATAGACAAAAAATCAGTATGTGGATCTTTAAATTTGAGTTTTCTTTTATTCCTCTAATCTGCAAAGATGTTACCTACAAATGGGCTTTAGATGTGGTTTACAGAGATTAGCATAATGGTGTAATCTGGTCATGTTAAATATATTGCAAATAGAACTTTGAATGCCAGAAATTATTAGAAACAAAAAGGGAAATTGAGCCCACAACATAATCTATTTTATTCTTCTCTGATACAGCTTTCTCCTTAACAGCTTGGAGAATATCAAGTAAAATTTTGAAGAAAGGTAACTGTTTTGAATTAACAGTTCTTAAATTGATTCCAAGTGCTGTATGAACCATTCAGTCTTAGAAACTGGGGTAAAAGACTAACTATTCTTTTGAAGAATATCTAGATTTTAATACTTAATAGATAATTACAAATACTATTGGTAACATTTTTATTTAGTTTCTTAGAGTAATAATTGTGATTCAGGTGTTCAGTGAGGAAAAAGTTGTAGGTTACAGAGCTTTTCACTGTCACGAGGCCTCTTTAATTTGAGCTCTATCAAAAGTGATTGAATGCTGGCAGTGCTGATGGGCACTCGGTGACCTCTGTGCAGTAACCCTGCTCTTCATGCAGAGGTCCTGGTGATTGGCCTCGAGGAGCTGTCAGAGCATGCAGTAGACTGCAAACATTCAATGGCTCTGCAAACCAAACCAGGGACCTCTGTGTGGGCATTCTGGTCTGGCCAAACTTAGGAGCTCAATGGTGTGTATGAAAAACCTGGGATCCCAGGCAAGTCTTGACAGGGCCACAGGTGACAGGACAAGGGAGAATGGCTTTAAATTGTCAGAGCGCAGGGCTAGGTTAGATTTTAGGAAGAAATCCTGCAGGGGCTGCTTAGGGCTGCCCCTGGATCCCTGGAAGTGTCCAAGGCCAGGTTGGATGGGGCTTGGAGGTGGAAGGGATGGTGGAAGGTGTCCCTGCCCGAGGCACGGGGTGGGATGAGATGAGCTTTAACGTCCCTTCCAACACAAACCCATCTCAGGTAATTCTCTGAAGCTGTACATGTTTAGAAAATGCCTGTGACATGGGCCCCTGGCTTTCAGTGTTTATCAGGTGTTCTGGATGTTACTGTGACTCTGTCTTGCTCATGCAAACTGTTGACCCGAGCTGTCAGAAGCAGAATTGAAGCTCCTTCTGCTGAAATCGGGACAGAATGGAAGGTACACAGAACTGGCTAAAAATGAGGCTGTAGAGGTGGGGGTGAAAAATGCATAAGTAGACTTGGAGCTGGTAAGTACTCAGAAGATCAGTAAAAAGTGAAGTTTTCCTGAAGGTCAGGAGTCTCTGTTTTGGTGGATTTGAGAGTACTTTGTTCAGCTGAAATGACTGGCAAATAAGAGGGGGTGGTGGGGAAGGCAACCTGCCTTATCAACCCTAGAGGCAGGCAGAGAGAAAGGGACTCTCTACTGTGGAATATTTGATATCTGTCTTCCCAGTATCTTTATTTACTGCTTATATATTTTTCTCAGTACATCTTGCATTATGGAACCACATTGCCTAGCATTAGTTCTCAGTATCAGTAAAATAAAATTTCAGTGGCTAGATATGATAATACCTAATAATATTGGTTGTACTTTTTAAAGTGTGCTGTGCCTGAGTAAAATATGAGCTGTGTATGTAGCTTCAGTCTGCTTGCCTAGCTTGACATCAGGGTTGTGTTTCACTTGGCAGATGTCTGCAATTACTAGTATTTTTCATAGTTATGTGTATTTCATAAGTCATCTATAAAATCATGTAGTAAACTTAGCAAATTTATCTGGTATTTTGTTCAATTTCCAATTGCAGTGTTAAAATTTCTTGAAGTACCTTGTACATTTATGTCTATTTGTACAGAACTTACCTGTGTAAATTTTACATTTAAAAATAACTATATGTGTATATGTAGTGTAAAATACACTACATGATTTATAGAATTCTTTACACTAAGCTTGCTCAGTGATACTCTTTTTATTTCTGTTTGTGTTGAGTGTCAACCTATAAATCATGCTTATAACTAAGTTATTTTGAAATAAAATAAGATTTACACTTTTTTTTTCTTTCAGGCACATCTTATTTATTTAACAATAATTTTTCATTTTGCATAAGCTTGCATGCTTACAGTATTTACATTAATTGGCATGTAAGGAACACCAGTTTAACAGACTCATACACACCCTTCCTGAATAATGCAGTGAGCTAAATGTGTTTGAAAATTTACGTGGTTTCATATTGGTAAATGAGATGTATTTGTGGATCATGTTGCTCATATATTAACTATGTTTAATTATCATTGGTCAAAAGACGTGCAGGTAATATAAATATTTTATGGAAGTGCCAAAAACGTAACATTGTTGAGGTGATGAAAATCACTTCGAATTTTTTTGAAAGAGTTGTTAGACCACAAACTCCATGTAAGTTTGGTCTTCACTTCTAGTAGCGTAATATTTTGACGAGGGACAACATTTTATACAGTCTAAAGACCAGATCTTTCACTTTTGTGGTTACAGCTCAGTTGAAGTTATTCCCCTTGAGGACCTGACCTCAAGTGCTAAATCTCCCAATTCTATCTTTTGCTAGGCAAAGAAGATGATGACAGTATAACCCCATGCACTCACAGCAGCAGTTTCACACATTTGATGAGCTCACATTCACGAGACATCTCCATATCCTGTAGTATTCAGCCAGGTGGACCAGGCATAACATAGTCCATAGTGAGTAGAGTCCTACCTTATATTAAGCTCTCTCTCCATTACTTTCTAGAACTGTCATGAGTGGCTGGTGGTGTTGGGGTGGGGGTAAAGTATTAGGAAATCTTCCTGATTGATTAATCCGACAAAATGCTTTCTCTTTTTGTCCTGTTCTTCTCCTAGCCTACCATACGTTCTGACAATTTCATCCCAAAGCAGCCACCTAACAAAGACACCATTATTCTAATATGCATTGTAGCCTGTTGTAAAATAACAACAACAAAAAAAAAAAAAATCCAAAGAAACTCCAGGGCATTCATTAAAAAATAATTTGTTTATAATTACTGCTGGTCATGATAATAGATAGACAGTTATTTAGAAAATTAGCCAAAGTGAGCAAAAAGCTCTCCAGACATAAGAGTATGAACAAAGGCTTAAAAGAACATTCTCCAACTATTTAAGCAGTCTTTGCATAGTGTAGTCACAGACCCTGATAGTAAACCAACAGATATTTATTGTGTTTATTTCTTGGTACTAGCAGAATTCTTAAAATATAATATTTAAAATGTTAAAGGCTGATCCTACTGAAAAAGCCTAATCTGTAACAAATTTGGACACTTAAGAGCTGCTGGTTTTGTGTGAACAGGCCATACAGCTCAGTTTCAAATCTAGGCTAGATTTGTGCTGGTTTTGTGCTTGACACCCCACATTACTTTGTGTCCAAGGTATTATTAAGTACTCTAATAGCTCCAAAGCAGCGAAGCCAGTGTTATGCATTCTCTATCCCAAACTCAAACACACAACCAGTGGTATATGTGAGACTTACAGGTCCATGTAGTGTCTCCTGTGAACCAGATGGTGCAGCTGGGTGATGACAGATGGACACAAAGTGGAATAGGTGCAGGGAGAGCCTGGGAGGGTGAAAAAATGGAGAGCTGATCATGTTGGAAAAGACCTGAGCATGGCTAGCCAAGCCAAGAAAAATGCTGAGAAGTGGATATTGTTCCTATTAGTGGCTACTTGGGAGCAGAGGACAGGATATGGACACTTTTTTTTAGCTAAAAAGCACAAAGCTAAACTGGTATGTGCTGTCCATAATAATTTACAGGGAGATGTAAAAGAACCTTTAAATAGTCACATCAGGGAGTTTCTGAAAGAGGATTCCAGTTTGAGCATGGGCCAGGGGAGGTCAAACACTTATCAAATTTTAAGAAGGAATTTCTACCCTTAAGAAAAATTATATCATGTGGCTTCCTAGCAGGTGACTCAACTCACTGACTCAGGAGTTATCTTCCAGCTCTGCTTTCTTTCCAAGAAAAGTCAGTCACAGATGCTCTGGCATTCTCAACTGCCAAAATCCCTGCAGTTGATAGGATTAACCAGCTAAATTTGTTCACAAAAAATAAGAAATCTGTGTTTTCTCAGCAACATTCAATAATTCACATGTTACTACTATATTTGGTGATAGTGTTGCTTTTCCTAAACCTTGTGTTTTTGGGGGTTCTACGTAAATTTATGTGATAAAGGAACTGTAGTTTGTATACTATGAAAAAAAAAGTGCATGCTGTTCAAAGTTACCTTATTTCAGGGGAAGGTTTATTGGAAATTGCAGCTCACACAATGTGTGATGAGGTGGAAAAAAATAACAGAAGTGACCTCAGTGCCTGCAGCCCACGTGCTTGCTATTTTTCCATCTTCTGAAGCGTTTATGGACAATTGAACTTTTACAATGTGCCACAAATAGGTAGTTTCCACATCCTTCTGTGCATGCTGTCAGATTTGTATATTTCTAACATTATTAGTAGTAAGTGCAGGGAAAGAAAAAATTATATGTTTTGAAATTGCACTAAATGGCAGAAGTAGTAACTATGCTGTGGCTCAAGACAGTTCTGATGCTTGTGGAATCAACTCCATAATTACATTTTTCACTTATAGAATCTTACTCATAATTACTTTTCAAGAACTCATATTTTGTGCAAAATTTAATTTCAGAGGTAAAATCTCAGTGAAGGGATGCCTCAATGCTGCTTTTTCCTGTGGAGTTAAGTCTTGTACGGCTGCGTACAAGATGCATCAGTAAATTAATACAGTTTGCAGAGGTTAACCATAGTCCAGTACCTGCACTGAAAATTAAACAACTTTAGGCCAAATAGATCTCTTATGGTTCTGTGTATGCAGGCACTGCCTCTGCTGCCATGAGAAATAAATTAGGATAAGATCCAGCTTCATTCTGCACCATCTTCAAGGCTCTGTGGCACCACATCTGCTAATATTCCTTTACTAGAAACTTTCTAGTGAGTAAGAACTCTGGGACTTAGCATTTTGTAAAAAAATATTTATAGCCTCATGAGTTTGTTATTGAGGGTGCCCAAAGTTCCTTTTTCATGCCAGATCCTTTCCCCATTTCATTTTACTTACAGCTGTCTGTATAATTGTTGCTGTTCCAGCTGTATTAGCTTATACCCTCTTATATATTCTCTTTATATTTTTATTGAAGACTGTCACTAAGCCAAAAAGAAAATTGTCATTTCCAGGTTAGGTAGCAGTACTTTCATTCTACCTATTTCATCAGATTTAAACCTTTCATGACACTCTTAAATAATCGTTATATTTTCCTGCCTTGCCTTTTTGAGCATTTATTCATGTTAAGCAATCAGCTAAATAAGCATTTTTAACTGCCACCCAAGTTCCTTAGTGCAGTGCCAGTGTGAATGTTGATTCATATGAACGTAAAGAATTCTATCCACGTTTTCATTATTTTATCTGGATATATGATTATTTTGGAAGTGAGAAGAGGGCCCATTTGCAGTGTGCATGTATCAATATTTGTGTAGGCATACAAACAGAAGGTTGAAATACAGGTAGGAGAATACGCAAGGATTAATATTTGCTCTCTTTCTGGCCTTTCTAAATTAAGAAAACATGCTGGTGTTTTGGGTGATTCTGGGATATCAGTTCATTTCAACCACTTTAGTGACCTAATTTAAAAAGGATGAAAGGATAAGTAGTAAGGAAAGAGTGTAAAAAGAAAAAAAATAATAGAATTAGTAACAAGCAGTTTGGTCTGTGGTTATCTTAGCTGAATGGTACATGCTGATAGAATACAACACCGTGGACAAGAAATAGTCTTGAATATTTTGCTCACATAAAGACTTCCTGTAGCTGATTGTTTCTGGGGGAAATACTCTGCTAACCACATTCTTACAGGGTCACCTTTTGAACCATTTTGCCTGGGTGTTCCTTTTGCAGCTCAGGACAGTTTTATGTGATATGTTAAAAAAATCCACATTTCTGGATTTTACCAGCATTTAATTGAGTACTATCGGGTTTCTGCACAAATATGTGTGAAATGATTCTTCATTTCTGATCCCAACCTTTTGATTAATCAACTTTCCCTTGGGCAGTCGTGCAGAATTTGCCATGTTGTGCAGCAGCCAAACAAGCATTTAAGACTTTCATTGTTAAGCTCAGTTAAAATATAAATTCAGATTTTAGTCAATGGCTTTTTGAATAAATAAGCATGTAATATTATGCTCTGTGGTGCTAGTTCTTGCTGCTTCTTTTTGAGAAATGCATCCCACGACAGAAAGGGCTGCTCAGGCTATTCATGTTTTTATAACATAAGACATGTTAGAGTAGAATGAAGTAATCTCATAGCAGAGGAACAGAGTGACCTTTTAACATATAAAGTTTGATCAGGTGCCTGGAGTAACACATGAATAAAAATAATGCTGGGTTGGTCTGGCATCTCTGGAGAGCGGGCTAAGAGCACATCAAGGGGTCAGGGAAATGCCTGTTGCAGAAAGAGTTTGATATCATACAACAGGTGACAGATGCTGGACACCTTTATAGTATTAGTATAACTGCCATGAATATTATAAATCAGTTTTTAAAGGGATTTATGACATTCAGTTGTGATTGAGAAGTAAGAATGTGAGACAGAATTACAAAGAATCTCAGAAAAGGATGTGCAGTTAATTTAAAATCCACCAGAACTCCACTAAGACAGTTCTGAGTCAAGGACTCAGTGCCTCTTACTTATACCAACTTAATTTTGCGTTATTGCGTAAGAAAATATGTTGATATTTTTTATCGAATGCTCTTTCATCTCCAACAACTTTTTTTTTACCAGTGCCACCTGCAACCCATAATTTATTTTTTTCTGATAAAACTGATACTGAATTTAAAGAGTATTAGCTATAAATTCTCATGCTCTCATTAATCGTGTTGTCTAACTGAAGAACCAAATATTGGAGAACTCAAGAATGGCACTATAGTTCTAATCACTTCTGCAGTTCTTTTAAACTCAGTGCAAACTAAATGATCACTCACAGAAAATATTAGTACAGTGTGGGCAAATGTTATGCTGCCTTCCCTGAAGTATTCAGGTGACCTTATTATCTACCAACATGAAAAACTGATGTTGGGAAAAGAAGGTCATTCAGACATCAAGGAAAAATCAGTCCTTGTCCTTTGCCATAGAGACTTCTGAGTATATATCAGCTGCTCTGGAGAGGAATCCCACAACTGATTTGCTGTGTGTGATATGTAGATAAAATCCTAGTAGATTTTCCTTCCTGGGGATATAAATAATTAGGTAGTTACACAGTAAGGTGATAATCAAAGCCATTTTTGCAAAGCACAGGCCATAAAACCTGATTTGTCAACAAAACCTATTCCATTATTAATAGGGAATTTCACATATACATATACTGGTTGGAATAGTCCATAGAGTTGCAGATAGAAAATGAAGCTGTTTATTGATCAGAACTGATTTTTTCCCTGGAGTCCGTGCCCTAACTGTAAAGTACAAGTGCTGACTGCCACACTCTGCTGATTGCAGATTTTTTTGACAGCCAAGACCTGACTCTTCCCTAATCCATGTAGCTGCATTGTGGGAATTACAAAGCTTATGTGACAGACCTGTTCTGTATTCCAAGAACTGCAACACACCTGTCATCAGATAGAAGCAAGAATGCCCAAGTCATCACTTTACTTGGGAAGCAGAACAGATGATTGAAATTATTTCTTACTACTAACTAATTCCCCTTTTAGCAGAGATAAGCTGCTTTGTTCAGCTGTAAATGAAACATTAGGGTATTAGCTGTCAAGGCAGAAGTATTGGAGGAGCTAAGATTTTATCAGCAGTAGTAACATTCTGGGCAATAAATTGTTTTGTTGGGCAGAATACTATTCTCCAGAGGTACAGAGAAACAAAGCTCATTAAGGTAAATGCTTAAACCGCTGCAAAAAAAGCAAAGACAAAGGCTTATTACCTTTGTTTTGGGGATAGATAAAACATTTGCACTTTTTCATCTCTACGTAGCAGTGAAGAATTATGTGGTACTGTTATTAAAAAGATGCATTTGTAGGCTTGTAGAATGCTTTCTGAATATATCCAAGGGACAAATACATTCCTGAAATATCAACAGAGAGCTGTAGTAAGTGATGGCTTTTTGGAAATTGTTTTGTTTCCCTCCGGGTAAAATTAGGTATCTGCACATTGTCCTGTACTTAGCATTCATCAGATTAATAGACTTGCATTATTAAATGAATGTTTGAAATGGAGAAGCAGAAATGCTGGAGTTATACTAAATATTTTTACCAGAATATGTACCTAAATTAAATTCATAAGGGTTTGTGGCATGAAGTATTAGGATGACGGGAGGAGAGGAAATGTTGATGGTAGGGACTGCAGCTAAAGAATTGGAATGTTAGGAAGGAATTACAGCTCTTTAAACCAAGGATGGACATAGACTTGCTATTAGAAACAGTTAAATAGGATGCAAGTAAAATAGGTCGAAGGAATCTCTGTTTGTGAGCTAAAAAGCCAGCAAGTAGCCAGAGGCAGATAGTGTTTTCCATCATTACTTGTTTGAAGTAGCATTTCAGAAAACTGTAAAATAGAAGTTTCATATATAACACAAAGGACAAAGACGTGTAGCTGCAAAATTGCAGGGAAGATTCTGTTAATAGCTGACATAAATGTCTTCAGAATTTTCTCTGTGCAACGTCCAGGATATGGAAACACTGACAAGAGCTTTGCAGTCCATCAAGTTACCTACAATGGAGTCAAGAAATGATGGTTTAGGAAGAATCGAGTAAAAATTAGAAGACAGCTGACCAAAGCCTGGGTTATTTATTAATGGCTTTCTGTAGACAGGAAATCCTACACAGAAAAACCCAAAATTCTGAATTCTGCTAGTTGGTTTTATGTTTTATAGAAATATATATTTTATTTATATATATATAAATATTTTTATATTCATATTGTCTATTGTATATAGACACACTGTTGTTTAAATATGGCTGCCACTGGGTCATTGCCCAGTGATGAACAAATCTTCAGAATCAGTTTTCCATCTCCGTGAAACAGAAATTATCATATTGGCCCCCCAGTATAATCTGCTCGATTTTGAGGGGATAAGTACAATAATAGTCAGCTTTTTTATTGGCTAGGACTGAAATTAATGAAGTTTTTGTTTCTTCATTTGGGGTCATTGTGCTCATCTGACAAAGTGTTAAAGTTTGATGAGGGAGGATTCAGTGATGCTTTAATTTATCTTATACTGTTGCAAAGAATGTTAATACTTTATACAAGTGCTTTATATGCATCCCCCAACTGTAAAAGAAGATAAACTTGATTTTAAAATTCAGGTTTAATCTGAAGAGTTCACATTTGACGAACATGACTCTCCTGTATGCTGGCATGTCCCTTGTTCAGTCCCAGTTGCACCCCAGTGACCTGGAACAGCAGGAACCTTTAGGCTGTTGTTTTATTCCAACATCATTGATTTGCATCAAATCAAAGCCAGCTGCCTGGATTGTAGCCCTTACTGAAGAGCTGCTTTCTAATCTGAAAATGCTGCCAAGGCAGAACCCTTGTACACTTGCTGAAGTTGAATGGGAACATGAGAAGGTTCAAAGATAAACTCAGAAGACCAAAATATCAGAGCTTCTTGCTTCTAGTAAAAGCATTACTCTGCTTTCTTTATCTTTGGGGAAATTGGTTTTCTTAGATGTCTCAGGAGATAAATGCCAGGTTTTGCACACAAAGGCTTTAATTTAGGTGATGTATCCTTCAGAATAACCAATCAATCTGCAGCAATTTAAGTGATCTTTGCAAATGTTGATTCCACCCATCAAATGTTGATACTTCTTTCCTTTACTTGCAAAATAAGTTTCATAATGCACTGAGTAAGTGTAGTAGATCATTGCGGGTTTTATTAAAATAAGACTGGAATATTTTGCATGATGGACTCATCCCCAGGGTACTCTCTCACAGTTATACATAAGCTAAAAGCCTCCAAATTTTCAACTACCCTGATCAGCAAATGAACAAGAACTGGGCTTTGATGTTCTAAAATGCATGGATTGGCTTTGAGGTGCTACAGATCACACCCCACTGTGAATTTATCTGAGCCGAGCTGTGGTAAACATCCCAAGTGTTAATGGGAGAGCACCTTGAAGAATCCTTAGGGACCAAGTCCAGTCATTTGCATTAGTTGAGCAAGTTGATATTTTTGTATTTTGTAACTCATTTTTCCTAAGCAGCTGGTTTTCAGAGTTCTATACCAGTATTGAAAAAGGCTGTTGGGAAGATGAGTTCATAGAGCTCTTGTGAAGAGGCCAAGCATGAGCAAATTACTTGAAGTACTTTAAGTAATTTGGGTATGGAGGATATCAGTTATGGTTACATTTTTGTTTTATAGCAACAAAAAGATCAATGTAGACAGTAACCATAGTTCTGAGCCCAAAAGATAAGGTGGAAAAGTCTACTCTAATTTTTGACTGGTATTCTAAAGTAATTTTAATCATGCTTTCATTGTGTTTCAAAGCATAAATTTTGTTTTATATACACACTTATTTTGGAATAATGATGGACAATTACTGAAATATTCAGAGACCTGGAATAATTTGCATATTTACAAGTGGCTTGTTTTTATCTGATATCTAGTTAAGCTTTTGGTATGTTACTGCCATGAATCACCGGGAAAAAGAAATTAAAAATAACCCATAATAATCATCATCATCATCAGTTGAAATATTTCTTTGTTCTTGTCTACTTTAGGAGCTCATGGAGCAGCTTGAAAGCAGATAGAGCTCTGAAAAAATACCAAAGTTTGTGTTTGTTGTTCAAGTGGAAAGGAAAAGTTCTCTGCACTGCATCAGAAATGTCAGGCTAACAGGGGCCAAGGTGCTGATCTGAGAGAAACTTCACCAGGCTCACTTTGTACTGACAGGTCTAACCCACACGCAGCCGTCTCTTACTGTGTCACTCTGACTTTATGCAAGATCAGGGATTTATGCCTTCTTTTAGCTTTCCTAAATCTGGTACAAACCCCTCTGATCCATGTGTTTATTGGATAGAACACTGACTATGGCTAATTTCTAAAGACTAGTACTGCAGGTAATCCAACCACTTAGTCCAGCTCTAATGCATGTGGTTAAAGAAAAATGTGTGTTGTGGACTGTTGTGAAACGGAAATCAGAAATGTAAGAAGGCAAACATATATACAAATCTATACTGGCCACATAGCAGTGTCTTTAATTTGCAATTTCTGTGGCTGGGCTGGTTTTTGACACAGATCAAAATCAATTAAGACTAATGTGAGTGCAGTGCAGACTTTTGGCATTTGTCTGTGCTGGAAAGGGTTGTGGTACAAGACCAGAATTTTTCTGTTTAGAACATTGGTGCAGTTGTCTTTTGTTTCAGCAGCAAGAAAGGGAGAGATAAAAGTTAGGAAAATTAGACACTTGTCAGAAAACTCCTCGAAGTGGCAGAGACTTTTGTGGTCTCTACAACAGTCAGTGAACAGTTTATGCTGCACTTTGTAAAATTGCTTACTGCAATATTTACTGGTGAAGTGTTGAGTGTTCTATACCCGCTTACCCCCATGTTTTCATCTGTATAAAGTGACTTTCTCGTGTCAACCCTTTGCCTTGACTTCCTGGGTTGTATCTCACGGCAGCAGTGATTACTGAAGAAAGCAGCAATGGCATTTAGCTGAGAAATCCTACTTTGGGTGCTGCTGGGCCTGGGAATTGCAGGCTGTTCCTGGGTCTTGCAGGTCTGATACTCTGGAGTATAACCCATTGGCTGACTTTCCATGCCTTGAAGGGATTTTTTTCACATTCTCTCCAGTCCTCTGTGTTCCTTATTCATTTGGATTCTTGCATGATTTTCATTTCAGTGAAAAACTCATCATTTTTCCTGTATCAGTGTTTTTTTTTTTTTTTTTCCTTTGTACTGTGGTTTAGAGTCCTCACTTGGCTAGCCAGGAGAGAGAATAATGGAGGGGTAGTGCTGAAAAAATTGTGATGTTATTCTGTTCATGTGGCTTCTGGATAAATCCCTGAATTACTGTATTGAAGTTGCTTGAAATTTTACAGTCTTTGCTGACAGGAAAACTAGGAGAATCTATCAGCGGTGCACAGTGGATGGGCCACATTCCTCAAATAATCCAGTCAATTAAAAATTGATTTTTGTTCTAGGCAGCATGGTGGTAATGTAGTGGGGAGACAGTGTATGCATTACCAACAGAGCTCACATCAGTTAAGTGATATTTAGGTGATCTTCTGTCATGGGAGAAAGCAGTGCAGTTGATGATCTTTGCTACTGAAGAAGCTAAATTGAAGTGTCAGATAGCAGAATTGCATTTTATTTCTAATATGTTGGCCTGCCAGCCTGGGAGAAGCTATGTGTAGTCTGCGAATAAAAAGGGACAAAAGTGCTAAATCTAGCAGAAACTGAATGGTTTGGGGAAGATACTATAATATGGCTTTTAGAGCCTTCAAGTAAATGCATTTAAAGGAATTGAATCTTGTACTTCAGTTGCTGGACCTTTTGTCTACTATCTTTCTCCCTTTTCCTGGAAGCAGCTCTCAAGTAAATGAAAGATAATGCATGATTTAAATGGCACCATTCTTGTTTATAAAAAACCCAAAAAAACAACACCCCTAAAGTAGTTGAAGTGAGAACAAAAAAAAAAAAAAAACAAAAAAAAAAACCAAACCAAAACAAAACAAAAACAAAAAAACCACAAACCCAAAGCTATTAATTGAGCAATATATTTCCCTCAGATGTGTAAAATCCTGAGCTGCAGAATTTAAAGAGTTATCTTCCTAATACCACAAGTGTGAAAATACGCAGCCATGCAGATCGGGCTCTATCTTCAGCACGCACTGTGAGCCTGCAGTATGAGACACACACCATTCCAGCTCACAGAGCTGAAATCAGTCTGGTCTTGCCTTGAGTCATTAAAGCATCTATTGCTAAGGACAGCTTTGCAAATTTTCCAGCGGAATAGAAAATGCGCAGAAAGTTTTACTTCAGGTTCTTAGTAACCACAGGGTGCTGAAGTCACATCTGCTCTTGGTTATGAAACATCATAACCTGACATTACAACCTAAGGTGTAACTTAGATTCTTTTTGTTGTTTTATTTTTTAACATGATACAGGCGTTTCCCTTCCTTTTCTTTCAAAAGCAGTTGTAGGATGTGTTTATCTGTGCTTCACCTGAAAGGTGGCTGTATTTCAGTGGCAGGTTAAGTGATCCCTGTACTCTTCTCCAGACCTCTTAGAAGTTCAGTTTGTTAATTACTGTCCAGTGCTTTATAGTGCTCAGGTGAAAGGTGTTGGAGAAATTGTAAGCAGACTTGTTTATGGTTTAGATTGTAATTTTTAAATGGACAGTGTTACTTCTATACTTAATTGCTTTACATCTAAACTTTGTCACTGTGGTATTTTAGTGACATACTGACATACACCTCATCTTGGCTGAGCTATCAACCTGCAGTATTCTATCTGTTTGTGAAATGAGTGCATCAGAGACAGGCTGGAGTGATGGGCAGTGATCTGCGAGCTATTTCAGGTCTGTAAAGTAATCCCATGCTCTCTTTCTGAACATCGCTTGACAAAAATGTTTGACATATCAAAGCCAATTTGCAAAGGAGATAGTGCATTTCCAAACATAAGAATCCAAAATTGTTTTCAGGAGAAGAGATTGGTACTACAAAAACAGTTGTCTATCAGTACAGTTACTTCTTAGCATCATATTTTGTTTTAACCTAATTTCAAAAGTCTTTCATAGAAGATAGTCTCACCTGTGTCAGTAGATTTCTTCATTAATTTATTACTAGGCTGTATAAAGAGAAAATAAATCACAAATGCTCTTTAAATGTTATTCTTGGGGTAAAATGCTGCTGCATTTTAGTGCCTCGATAGGGGAACAAAAAGAAAAACAAGAAATGTGTTTCTGGGCATCAGAACTCTTCAGTGTGATTTGAATAAAAATGGTTGACTGTGATAAGTACGTTGGGTTCCCTTCTGTTAATTACAGTATTTCTAACAAGACTAATTTGACAGCCCCTGTGTCATATTATGCTGAATAGTGCCTATGCTATCACTTGGAAGAGAAGCTTCCTCCCCACCATGTGAATAGTTTTTGATAGGTTATGATTTCAGAAGGTCTGTGCCACAAGCAGATACTTGTTCTCTCTTCAGTTGGAATGACTTGTGTCTGTTAATGACTAAATGGACAAAATTTTCCCAAACATTGACAGAAGTAGTGCAAAATGGGGTCAGACACTCTCTCTAAAAAGTCTTTTTAAATCATGTGCCTTATTTCATTATATTTCTTTGTGTAGAGATGTCAGTTTCCTTGATTTGTTGTTGTGAGTGACAGCTTATTGTAAACATAAAATCTTTTCTTTTTTCTGGGTTACATTAAGTAGATGGTGTTTTTAAATTCTATTTGCTGTTCTTTTTTCCTTATAGTGCAAAACAAGCTGACTACTAATCTCAAGATCAAAGTTAGGTATTGTAGTTATCGTAATATGGAATTTGATATTATAAAAATACCCACTGATGTTTCGTGAAACCCAAGAAACTGTTTCCTCTTAACGTGAAGTTTGCATTTTGCAAAATATTTAAGGAAATTCTTCAGAAGTATTTAGATAAAAGTTCCAAGAGTTGTCGTAGCTTTTCTTTTACAATATTATTGTAGTTTTATCCAAATTCCACCAGGTGTTGCCAAAGAACATACAGCCAAGGCAAAGTTTACAGCTGAAGTGGAAGTTGCTCAGAACAAGTGTGTACGTTTTCATGCACACAGCCATTAAAACAGTTTTCTGAAGCAGGAGCACCTTCCCTTAGAGATTTAAGAGCACTCCTCTCTTCTTTGTGACTAAACATCAGGAATGAAACAATTTGGTGCAGAGTTGCATCGTTTATGTGGGTATCACATTGTTAGAATTCATTTTTTCTTATGAAAGGAAGATGTTCACTCACTGGCTGTAGGCGAATAATATGCTGGTTTAACCATTAGCTACAGACTGCTGTAAATATTCCACTGTGTTGCTGTCTTAATTTTGGTGATGGGGTATCTTTTTAATGAGATGTTCAAATTACTAACATTTAGTGTATTTGGTGGGTTTGGGATTTTTTCATTCCAATAAGGAAAGTTGCTAGACACTTTATTCCTACTACCTTTGGGTAAAGATGTTCCTTTCCTTTGTTTGCTTTTTGTCTTGCTGAGTCAGGAGTTTTGCAGGTCACAGATCAGTTCTGTTTCAGGGTTTGTCTCATTCTGGGAAGAAAATGTGCTTCTAAAAGCCAAGGATTGCTTGAGGTAATAAGAGCCCCAAACCTGTGGCTGATCACAACAGTGCAGTGCAGAATGCTCAGGCAAACAGCACTCGGTAGCAGCAGGAATCAGTTCCAAGCCTTGGCACAGAGCAATTTCCATCCTGCCTCCCTGGTGAGTCCAGCCATTGTGCTTATGGCATAAAAAACAATGTGCATTTTAATTGCTATTCTTGTTTTTGAACTGTTGCTCAACAATTACTATGGTTTAAGTCAAAAAGGCTGGATCATGGACAGCACTGGTTGCCAGAAAAGGTCTAACCAGGGACTGCTCGTGTTGGTGATGCAAAAAAATCTGTGTTAGGTACTGCACTGAGCCAGGAACTTTGAGGGAATCACCTTGTAGCAGGTAATCGGGAGTCTCTACAATGTCAGCTTTACATTCTATAAATGCTGTGATGTTTTCTTTTGTGCTTTAATTAAAGCTTTCACTTTATTGTTGTGCACAAATGTTTTCCATTTGAATGTTTATTGAATGTTCAATAGCAGCAAGGAAACCAGGATTCTTGGGGGTAGTCTGGCATAATCAATGTGGGCTGCGAAGATAAAGGTGGTTAAGGGAGAAGGAAGGAAAAACCTGAAAGGTTGCAGTGACTTGAAGCAGAAACATGTTCAGAAATGTGACTGTAGCTAAGACTGCACAAAGAAACTCGTTGCTTGTAAGAAATCCAGGGCAGTGACTTCACCTGGTGGTATTTAATTAACTATTTATTGAGCATTATGTCTGCCTTCCCTTGGGATACCATCTCCCTCCTTCCACCCAGAAGTGTCAACTAATTATTTGAATACAGAATATTTTAATTACTTGTGATCTCAGTAGATGTTAGTGTGTAAGTGACTTGCTCCCTTTCATAACTCTGAGTACAGTAGATAACTCAATATTACTGTAGCTTTTCTGGGATCCCATTTTATCACCGTCCCAATGCACTTGACACCCTTGGGTGGAAAGGAAGAAGAGGAAATACAAATTATCCTATGGAGGTGAGATTGGATCGGCGTTTAAGCTGGTGGGTGTAATACAGGTGCTGTGAGCAGGTGCTGAGAGCCAAAATACTCACAGCCCTTGTGCCACTCTGAGCAAAGGTACTGAAGATTGAGCACTCCTCTGATGTGGTCTTATCAGTTTGAGTATAATGTAAATCCTGTTACAGCAGCTTTGTCCGATCTGCCTGTAGCTTTGTTCTGAACCTTTCAGTAACAGTTCACTGAAGCAGAAAGAACCCTGTGAATTGATATTATAAACCTGCATGGTTGCTTTATTCATTGTTGAAGCAACAGAATATAACAGAAGTATTTATTTTAGTGGATTGAGGATACTTTTTTTTTCCCCTATCAACATGAGCGGAGGAAAAATGTTCTAAATGCAAAAGAGGAAAAGCTAATGCTATAATCATATCCATACCCACTCAGAGCAAAATCCCATTGAAAGATAATGCAGAACACCATATGTTTAAATTATTTTACACATTCAAAGAGATTTTTAAAATCCCAAAGTGTTGTTATTTCCTGCTGATGTAGAAAAAATACCAGGTGACGCTATTATAATCAGGAAATAATAGTCCTGTGAAAGAAAAGCTTCTCATAATGCACTTCGTCTTTCCAGACAACTGTATTTTTCTAAGCACCACCTACCTGCTGTCTTTGGGACCGAGATGAGCCTTGGCAATTCAAGATTGCATTGTATTCACTTTCTTGCTGGTGGGCATTTCTTACTGAAGTTCAAGAGCGTGAAATTTCTCTTTAGTCTCACTGCTTTGATATGGTATTTGCCTAATAATCAAACAAATTAAAGTGTGGAAAAAATTGATAAAACTGCAATATCTTAAAATGAAGAGGCTGAAACAGTAAATTGAGTTCCTTGTAATAATGCTGTGGTGCCATGTTGACCCTCATTCTCGAAAATCAGTTTTTATGTTGTGCATCAGTAAGATGTGCGCTATATGAACTTTTCAAGTGTCATGTAATCTAAAAATTCAGGCATTATACTTGAAGATCTTCTGCAGAGTTTTAATTAACATTTGTGAATTATGCAGATATGGAAGCCCAACTCTATTGGTAGATGTTTGTGCAGGCTATCAATGACTTTCTGCTACTTAAGACATATTTTCTCTTGTGTGGAAGACTTACAAAGTGAGTTCCATTACAACAAACAAGTTTTTTTAAATGGAAAGCATTCTAAGATGAGAATTATTTCAGATAGAAATATTTTTGTATACTGTTCTTAAAATTTCACTGCTACTTTAGGTGTAGTGTAAGGAGTTTCACGCTGAAGCAGAAATCAGAATAAGTTTGGATACGAAGCAAAGTCTGAGAAATTTTATTATGTAATGTAATGGGTGCAGGGTGTTTTGTTTTTCTTTCTTCTTTTAATTTTCCCATCAAGGTAGAATGGTAAGAAAGGACATTTTCTTTTTGTTAATTTCACACGTTTCAACAATTTTAGAGTGTCAGGAATGCCCCTGATTTTCCATATGTATCTGTTTTTCTCTTTACGTAGCAAATGGTTGTAGGACCTTTGATGGGATGATGAGTGGTGGTGTTCATCCTCGGTAGGGGGCTTGGAGGTTTCAGGGAGTCTTGAACCAGTTGGCAGTGCAGTTTTAAAGTGGGTAACACACAGCCAAGTGTCAATCTTGGGCATTATTTGCTTCATTCTCACTTCAGATTCCAGCTACGTATGTCTGACAGCTGGAAATGCAGTAAAATGTAAAGAGGAATAAATTGAGTTAATTTTGCAGATTGCTGTTTTCTTTCTATGTCCCCACACCACTCATCAATCCAGATGTTTCGTCCATTGACCACAAGATGCTTGCATCATTAGATTATGAAAACATACCTGTTTGTGTTAGCAAGTTGAATGTTTAACTGATTTAGTAGCCAGGTCTTCTCTCTGTGATCACTATAAATATTTGCATTGATTAGAAGGATAAACAAGGCCTGTTTGCAAGGCCAGGAAGTTGTATTGCCTCAAGGTGCTTTACACATTTCTGAAAAATGTATGGAAAAATAAGGTGTATATGTAGTGTTACATTTTCACATTTATGTATCTCTGTCTTCTAAAGTTTGTGGAATTCCTTGCAGATCTGGTTTTTGTATTAAATTTTCAGTCTGAAACAATTCCTCCCATTTTGTACTCTATAGGATTCTGTAGTATTTGTCCAACGATGAGCTGCATCCAACATTTTGTTAACTGAAATGAGAAGTGACAGACTGACTAAAAGAAAATGTCCATGTCAAAGAAACAGATATTACTTCTTTTTCACAGATTACTGAATGCCTGGACACTGAAGACTCTGAGATTGCAGATGCACTAAGGTTTCATATTGATCCATGTTAGCTAATTTGATCAAAAGAGTGACTTCTGCATCGTGTTATTTTCTCCTCTAGTATTTGATTGAGATGGTCAAAGACTGAGAATATTGTGCAGGAAAAGGAGGGATTGGAAAGGAGAGACATGCAAAAAAAAAAAAAAAAATACAGATTTGTTAGATAAATTCCATTTGCATTGATTTTCACCAGGGATATATATCTTTTGATGGCAGCTGTCTTCAAAATAATACCATGATAGATAATACTCGGCTACATAATTTTGTATTTTTATTATTTCTTTTCACTGATATTTGTAGAATAATTTAATCATCAAAGTTGGTCAGTACCTGCACACTCAGCCAAAGATGTTTGTCTTTATTGTATCGTCAGTGGTGTTTTTGGCAGAATACAAGAAAGGCATAGAATATGCAAGAATATGAAGTTGGAAAATGTTTGAAACACTGCAAAATGGGCATGAGGAAGTATCAATTATTTCCTAGTCTTGCAGAAGTAGGTCTGGAGTGCAGGGAGTGCTCCCTCCTCAAGAACATGGGCTGTGTCTGCTCTGTAGTTGGGGTTTAGCACAAGGTGACTTGCCACATCAGAATCCTGGTGCTGGCTTGAGGAGCCCCTGCCCTGGAGGGTTTGTTTCCGTGCTTCAGGAAAGGATGGGGGCAGGGGATGATAAAGCACTGTCAGGTTATCACAGCGTCAGATGTTGCCTCATCGTGTTTGCTGTGCACAAACTGGGAGCCTCGAGAAAGCAGCACGGGCTGGTAGCTCAGAGGCTCCTGCACAGGGAGAAGGGGCGGCAGGATGCTTCTGTCTGACTGATCTGCTCTTCTCCGGGTCCTTCACCATCCTCCTGGAGACAAGGAGCTCGTCAGCTCATTGGAATCCCTCTCTCCCAATTCTCACAGGTTTTCCTGAGGAGGTGTGCCCTTCTCTCCCTTTCCACAGTCCTAGCAGGGGGCTTAACTTTTATATACAGGCACCCCTCTAGTGACACGCAGCTTGCTTGAAAAAAAGTCCAGTGGGATTTCTCTTGCCAATCCTGCATAAAGGAAACACATGATCTGAAAATAACGTTGTCTAAAAGTTTAATATTAAGACATGAGAAGCCATTAGCTTGCTGTCCTTGCCTGGCAATGATCCTAATTTTAGTACCAAACTTAGTATTGGATGTCTTCTGTCTAGTCAAATAAAAATAGCACCAAAAGCATCCATTTTGTGTAAACTGAAAGAAGACTGGTTGTACAGTAACGTGGTAGAAGCCTTAGTGAGACAGGATAGTTATCACATGGTGTCATCACATCATTACAGAGCAGTTATTTTATTTTTGCTTGCTGTTATAGCTCAGGACAGGGAAAATGTGGTATATTGCTTTCTCTTTTTCCTTTTTTTACTCAGGAGATTGCATGCTTTGTCAAGAGTGCATTTGTTAGTCTCTGTGTCATATTTATATTAAAGACATAACAGAATCCTACTGCAGTATCAATTGCTTTTCATTACCCTTGTCTTTGCTTGCAAAGGTCATCACCTCGCATGTGAATCAAATTTGGAAAAGAGTGTTTTCTTTTGAAGCAGAATTGTAGTCTGAATTTCAAGGCAGTGTGGTTTGAGAAAGTTCATATGACATCTTCCTGAGCTTCCTTTTAACAGATAAAGTTAATTCAGCACCTTTGTGTGGGCAGATTGCATTCTACCCTGTCAGAGTTGCAGTTGCTTTTGTTTTGTTTCACATTTGAATAATACATTTGATTACCATGGCAAATGTTGCAGTGTGTGCACGCCTGACTGTAGTGCCTAATTAACTGATGATAACAAGGCAGGATTGCCCTCTTCTCTTTCATAAGCAATCATATACATGACAGTTCTTTTATCTTTCTTCAAAATTGACTTGCTCTCCTGACCCTTAAGCAGCTTCTGTTTTGTGTGTTTACCTCTGATGTCTTTGCAAGACTGTTAATTTTCTGTGGCATATCCTATCTAGTTGTAATTAACACATCGAACAGTGAAGAAATAGTTCTGCTTGCAGATGCCTAATGGAGGAATGCTTTCTTCCAGTAATTATACAGCTTCGTTTTACTGATTTGCGTTGACCTACAAGCATTTTGGGTTGAGTTTTGGTTGTTTGGGTTTTTTTGAGAACAACTCCAGTTTTATAGTCCTATTTAGGCAGATAAAACAAACTAAAACATCAGTTTGTGTAAAACAAATAGTTTACCTCCCCATATAAAGTGAAATTAGGGGCCGTTGCTGGTAAGTTTGGTAAAGGTCTGAATTTAGCAAAGTTAAATTGGAGATAAGCAGTGCGTTCATCTTGCATGTATTTAATCCTGAAGTTGAAGGCCTGTTCTTATAATTAGAAACTTCAAGAAGCACTTGACCTGTTTTAAGGCAGCACTGAAGTCGCATGTATACAAAGCAAGTATTTTCCACCATTGTATCTTTAACTGAACTTAGGTTTCAAATAGATGAGACCAGGATTTCTATTTACTGTTTTATAGCTAGACTGAGAATAAAGCTATAATGAATACAAGTTCAAAGAGAGGAAGGTAGAAGAGGAAAGGTTGGTAGTTACAGCAATAAAAACAGGGGCAAAAAGAACAGCTTTTCTGAAGGACTCAGGCTGGAATAATAATGATAGAATTGTCTAAATCGATATATCTCTTGTCAGCCTCATGTCTGATGTTTGAATCAGTCAGGCCTTTTCTGCAAGAGCTTTCCTCAGGAATATTGAATTATTTATTATTTGTATCTTTTTTCCTTCCCTTTCTGATGATTTTTTCTTTTCTTTTTATTTTTTGCCTAACTTAGTAAAATTTGTTTTTTATGCTGCCAGGTTCAATGTTGTCTGCTGTTTGATAAATAGCAGTAATTGGGTGTATAGCAGAAGTCATGTAAAAATGTATGACTTCAATTACATCTGGAACAATTTTTTCTTTATATTGATCTTTTTTTTTTTTCTGTATAAGATCTGCTCTTCATAGCCTCCAGTGCTGAGTTTTTAAAGAATTACTCTATGTCCATATGTTGGCATGCACTTTTGAACCCATGCATCTTTTTTTTTTTAAAAATGGAATGCTGTCTCGAATCAGTTCTGCCTGAGCAGTAAGTGAAAAATTAGAGTCATTCAAATAGTGAAATATTCATATTGTATTCTAGTCAGATGAAGGATTGCATTACTTTAAAATTACAATGCCTACTTATAGTCCCTGTTTTTCTTGTCTGTGATAATGAAATGAGGGTTCTGGCCAATTAATGAAAGCATCATTTATTAGCAATTATAATCCAGATAAAAATAAAATATGTGTTTTGAAAGTCACTTCCACGTGGTAAAGTGCTCTCATTTAAATCTGCAGTTGTACACCGTAGTGTTTAGCTTTGTAAGTATTATCAAAGGTGCCAATGTAATAGAAATGTACCAGCTGTAATTTCAAATATCAAGTCAGACTTCTCATTGTGTTCCAGCTGTGATTTTTTAAAATTGTTTTTCCTCTTTATGTCAGCACATGAGGTGATAAATAACTTGATCCAAATGTTTGATGCTGATTTATGATAAAATGGGTGAGTGTACTTGCTCTGAAATGTCTTCATAGGTCGGAATAAAACATGGGCTGAATTTCCCGTTTGGACTGGCCTTGTGGTTTGCCCTGGCGTGGGGTGATGGACTGGTTAGAAATTGAGGTCTGAACTCAGGCTGTAACAGAGTTCAAGGTTGCCAGCACTGGGATTTTGCATAGGAATTTGTTGTGTTCTCTTATTCACATTGCTTTTCATTGTGTGCATTTTTGAGGGAAATGCAGTGGAATATTGCCTTGTCCTTATTAAATATGTTTTCTGTTCATTATGTAAGTCTTTGCTTTGCGTGCTTCATGCTTCAAACTCTTCTAAAGTGAGATTCAAAGTAAAGGGTTATATAAACAGTCATATTTATGCCATCCAGCGGTGGATCAAAGGGAATATTTCTCACAATTGTGGTTAATTTATGTCATTTGAAAATGTAATTACCTCATGAATACTGCCTGCTTTATGCAGCCCCAGTCTGTTTTTCAAAGCAGTCATGGTCTAGGCTGGTAGTGGACAGGAGTGCTAAACAGGCTGGCTGTAACCTAAACCCTGCAGCTCTTTCTCTGCTCTGTGTCCTGCTGTCATTACAGACAGAGGATAACTGAGAGCAGAAATTGCAGATCTTGCTTCACTAGTTGAGATAATTCAGTGAATTGGTAGAGATTCTCCTGTTTCGAGTGGAGCTAATTCTCAGGCTGTTAATACGTGGATCTTTCAGAAGGTGTAAATTGGCAGAGAAATACCTCCTGTGTCTCTACAATAGTTTGTTTAGGAAACCCTAACTTTAAAATAACCTTTTAGGAGCAGCTGTGTGATGCAATTTATTTAAAGGCTGCCAATAAATGCTTGGATCATTATGTAGATGATCAGATGAAGCTGAGGTTAAACAGATAGAAAGAAGTTGGGTGGTGTTTTTACCCAAAGTCTTGTTTAAGCCTCACTAGTCTGTTTTTTCCTGTAGCAGTTTGACAAAATTGCCTTTCCTACCAGCAGCCTGTTAGGTGCTGTGCACAGAAACAAAACCCTATTGTTTTAGATTTTCTTTCATATCATGTAGGTGTCTATGCCATACCACCCACACAGGAAAGCAAGTGAGCTGTGAAATATATTCATTGTTAGAGTACAGGGGAAATGGAGGCAAGCAATCGGCAGTAATAATGTACGACAGCAAGGGGAGGCTGCCAACATTACCTGCATTATTTCGGTTGCCTTTTTCATTATAGGTTCGGGAAATAGGCAGCAATTCGATTATGGCATGATTTGGGATGGAATTGCTTGCCGTTCACTGACCCTGTCACAAGGGGATCAAATGAGAAGTCAGCTCAAATAAAGTTTATAGTGTATTAACTGGACCAAGCATTGCCTAGCCTGGGAGCATGATTTTTCATCTTCCAGGGTTTTGTAACTGCTTCTCAGATATATTTGTACCTTAAGGCGAAGGGGGAGGGGAAGAGGGGAGGGAAAAAAAAGAAAAAAGAAGGATTGGCTGAGATGTATAGGAATGAGCTCGCTGGCCAATAGTGAACATTCCCCTCCCCTCCCATGTGCAAATCTCAGCTCCTCTCTAGCTTGTGAGAAGCAGCATGATTAATAACACTGAGGGAACCTGCCTGTTGGATTATTAATTTTCCATCCTTTTTCCCTTCCCTTATGCATACCCCTGACGCTTTGCCTTTTTTTAAAGAAAGCTTTTCTTTTTCTTCCCCCACCCTTTTTTTTCCTATTTTTTTTTTATTTTTTTTTTTTTTTTTAATTTTCTTCCCATGGAGCTAACCACTAGCCACTAATATTCTCGTGGCTACCCAACCCTGCAAGGGCTTACTTCACAGTGGGGTGAGTTTGTATATTAAAATAGGGGATTCTGCAACGAAGCAGCAACAACAGAAAGGGAAAGAAAAAAAAAAAAAGAAAAAAAAAAAAAAGAGAGAAAGAAAGGAAAACCATCCCTGAGATGCTTGATTACAGTACAGTTGCCTTTAGCTACAACTGCTAAAACTAGTTAATGCTGACCTAGAAGGCTAGAAATGTAGCGGTGTCTGCCCGTTAGTTTAGAGAGCACTGCACTGCATGGGCAGGCAAACATTGCCTCTCCTTATTCCAGCTCATTAAAACCGGCCCTTTAGAAACCTTGCTTGCATAGAGAGGGTGCAATTGGAGAGAAAATGGGGGTTAATGGTAGGTAATTGGACAAACTGCGGGGTTTTGTTGGTGATGCTCTGTTTTTTTTTTTTTTTCCTTTTTTTTTTTTTTTTTTTTAACAAGGCTTTTACAAGACTCGTTGTAACGAAAATAATTTTCGGTCTGCAATCCCAAGCAGCTGGTTGTGAATTCGGTGGTTTCCGTGGAATGCTCCCGCCGCAGCATCCTCGGCAGCCCCGCGCTGGCGGAGCGGGGGAGCGCTGAGCGCGGCGCTGGGTGCGGGTCCCGGCCCCACGTGCGGGGCAGTGCGGGGACACCGCGGGGCTCCCGCTCGTGATTCGCTGACCAGGTCATGTGTCCAGTCCGTATAAAGGGGATGGGGGATGGAGCAGCTCCATTTTGAGCTGTGATGTCCGGGTTTGATGAGTTTTGCGAAGTTGCTGTGTTATAATACTGTGCCATGTGTTTTGTTCTTTCGAATTAAAATAGCAGCATGAAGACATTTGCTTTTGTTAATTCACAGTATAATACAGTGAAATACCAAGAATTTATTGTATAGAAACACATTACAAAATATACAAAACTTCGTAATTAAAATGTTGGTAAACTAGCACCAAATGAATTTATATAGATGTGTGTGTACATACAGCTGGTAGTTCGGTTTGGGAAAGGAGCAGATGAGACAATGCATCAAGAAAACAATCTTCATGTGGTTTTTACTGAAGGTAGGATGGGGTGCTGTACTTTTTAACCTATTCAATACTTCTCAAGTGATAAGGAAAGAAGGAGGAATATAGCTATATAGCTATTTTGAATTTATGTAACATGTATTGCAACCGGTTTTAATTTAAACTTGTTTAAAAAATATATTCGTAGTTTCTCTTGTGATTTAAAAGAACTGATATAAGAAAGACAAAATATTTCTTACTTAATACCAACGTAGCATGCATACTGGTATAAAGCACATTCTATGATAGAATAATATCCCCACTTGGAAGGGAACCATAAGAATGAATGAGTCCAAATCCCATACAGATATTGAAAATCCATATATGTCATGCCTTCTAGAATTTAGCTGAAAGGAATTATTTCATAAACTTTAAGGTGTTCTTTTTCTTGTCAGTCTTTACAAGTGTGTGCTGAAAGGGAGCTGGTATAACAGTTTCAGTATTCAATGTATCTTGGTATTGTTTTAATAATATAGCTCATAATTCTGCATAGTGCACATGTCATTGTTGATTTTCAGTTACTCTTTATTGGGAATTCTTACCTTTCTATAGGGCCTGTTTTGTCCCTGGAAGGTAGTTTATAATGTTATTATGCTGTTTCCAGTTCAAGTTCGAGATGCGTGGAAGACTTGGGGGCAGAGCTTTTTTGTTTGGCTTATTTATTTATTTTTATTGCCTCTGAGATTATCAGTGCATTAGTAGAAGGAATTGTCATTGATTGATTGCTGAGTCCTAATTGCGTTTTTTCCCTTTTCTCTGTATTAATGTTAGTGGTAGCAAGTCTTGATGTGCATGAACACTTTGGCTTACAGTGCAACAAAAGCACTGCAACTGCTGGGGCTTGTTCTTAGCAGAGAATCAATGATAATACATTTTATTTCTCAAGAACTGGTTTGATTTTACTATAACTGCTTCTTTCTACTGCTGAAACATATTTAAGCCTGAAAACAATAACTGTGCTTGTGAGTCAGGTCTCCTTCTGACATTTGCATGTGTTATGTGTTTCCATCTACTCTCGGTGAGCAACAGCCTGATGTGCCTGGATCAAGTAATTCCTTATTTTGAACCATGTCTTATGTTGTACTTTTTTTGCAGCTTGGTTAAATATTCATTTATTTTGTTCTTTTTGATACTAAGAGATTAGATCATGTTAAACAACAGCAGGAAAAGTAATTTTTGATTGAGCAGTCAAGCCCATTGCTTTGCAATTCAGACTACAAAGACAGAATAAACTTTGTAATCTCTAAAATGGTAGCAGTTATGAGGTGGCATGTTGATTTTCAGACCCCTACAATTACAGATCTGTCAGGTGTTACAAAGCTAGTGCTTGCCGTTTTTATTGAATTTTATAATCTAATGGAGGGTTATGATACATAAAAAAAATTGAAGTCAATATCAATAAGATTGTCTCCAAATTAAATAGCAGGTGTTTGCGTTTTTCCTTTTATTTTTATTTTTTTACTGCAAGTAAAAATAGCTGGGAATAAAAAAAATCGACAGGGAATAATTCTGTAACAACTACTGGAAAATATGTTCTGGGTAGAATCTCCTCCACTGTTCATAGGAGGAACGGTATTGCAATAGTACGGCATTTTCTTCTCATTGTTGCTGACAGATTTGTTCTAATGCTGCCTCCAAACCATACAAGCCTTAGCTTATCTCAGCTTGCAGTCACAATGTTGACACACATATATCATAATCTCAGTCATCTGAAGATGTACACTCTTGGTGAAGGCAAATTCTGTATTTTTTCAGCCGTCATTTATTTTATTATCTATATCCTTAACTGTTCTATCTGTGGTAATCATACGTTTTATGGTCAAAAGCGATTCCTTATCTCTGTAGGTCGGTTCTTATGATGTGTCCACGCTTCTAAAGACTACTGTTAGTAATTCCTAAAGCTCTTAGAGAAGTGATTAGGGAGTCATGATTGCTCACAAATTGAGTCTTTTTTCTGCTTGACACTGATCCTGTGATAGTCTCCCCACTTAATCCTCACCAGCAATTTGCCTATAGTTGCAGCTAACAGGAGGTGATTAGAGGGGAGTTGCCCGCTGCCTTTTTACTTCTGTTGTAGTGGCACGTCAGAGGCTACTGAATCAAAGCTGTTTTCCTATTAACTCAACACCTCCTAATGCATTAGAGCCACTTTTATCTAATAACAGTGTTCAGCTTCCAGCACTATTTTAATGTGGCTTGGGATTCCTTTTAAAACATCACAATGAGCATTTTTAAAATTAGAGAACAAAAAGCGTAAAGCAGAATACCTAAAGATGAAAGCAAAATAATGACACTAACAGGTCTCATCTTTTATCAGCACATGCATGTAACCCCGATTAAAATTACAGACAATTGTCGCCCTGCATCAATAGACAAGCAGACTCCTCTTTCTCTAAACAGTACTTTAATTGCAAGCCTGGTGACAGGTAACTGATGTCATACTTTTGAAGTGATAATGGCATGCATTTACAAGTGAGAACAGCACCAATGAAAGGGTGACAATGGAGAGTTAACTTTTCCAAGTAATATTTACAAGGAAGGAGAATATGAAAGGCCTCAGTGAAAATTTCTAAATATTTACTACTTATTATTTTGACCCACTTCTAAAACATATCAAGGCTATTTGGGTTAATTTTTTTATTGGTATGATACAGAATCTTCACCCCAAGCCTACATTCTCTGCTTTTATAAGCTTTGTTTTTTAAAAAAGCACTGTTTTATACTTTGCTACTTTATTGACAGAGCTGTTAATTATTTCAAACTGTTCTAAAGACACTATAGGAATGGATTTAAAAATAATTCTGCAGTGACATACAACGTGAAAAATGTCCAGCTGCTATCATTTAAACTTCCTTATCTCCTTTCTATTCTTGAACTTTACTTTGATGATAATAAAGGTGTGTTTCAGGAATACCTTAGTGAATATATTTTAATTAATATTTTACGTGCTTTAGAGCAGATGAAATGAGCTAGTTATTTTAGCATGCATTAGCAATTTGAAGTGGACTGCTAAAATATAGGCAAACACACCGAGTGTGTGTGGGCTCGGGCTCAGCCCTCTCATCCCATAGAGAGCCACAGATGCCTCAAAAATGTCACCTGTCATGACTATTAACTGTCTAATTTGATTCTGCAGGACAAGAAAAACAAAACTGGACAATGTTTTCTGCTTTCAGGCTGTTGAGAGATAATTTTCTATGCAGTACACATGTATAGATAAATAAATGCATCTGTCTATCCTGAAATTGTAAAATGTGTCCATTTCTGAATGTGCCACAGGTCTGTCATGTACGTTGATATGTCTCGAAACACATTTTCTGCAAAAACAATAAACGTTGCTTTGCTCTGTGGGTTTGGTTTTTTGTTTGGTGTTGTTTGGTTGGTTGGTTGTTTGTTTTGGGGGTTTTTTTAAGAGAAATATAAAGTGTGGGAAAATCCTGGTGCCAGTGTTATGTGCCTATTTTCATTTTGGCTGCCAGGGCAGAAAGAAAGCCTGAACCAGATCACTCCAGAATTCCAGTTCCTTATTTTGCCTCTCACATATTGCTGTTGTCCTGCTGGAGCTGTCACCTACATAGAAAAGACTTTCCCATTACAAGACGAGACGTGCTAGTCCAAAAATTCCCACCTTGTGTTAAATCCTTTGGAATGGGGTTGGATCCATGGGGGAATCCAAGATGTAACTGAATTCTGACACAGAACCCATTTTGTAGAAAACATTTTCTTGAGGAACCCTGTTATTCCTTGGTCATTATAGTTTGTCTTCAATTGTATCTTGTGTTTCTGATTTTTAATATGGCTGCAAAAATGTGTCCTGTAAATTTTTATAAGAGAGCCAAGTAATAACACCTATCATTTGTCTTTTCTTGGAAATGGAAGACATGAATAGACTGCTTTCTCTTGTATATTCATTTTTGGTTTTTCTTTATGTGGCAAATACTAAACATTAAAAATATCAAAATGCTATTATATAGAAACTGATGAGCTTTTGGTCTTATAAAACGCTAAGCAAAAAACCCCAAAATTTAAAAAAAGGCCTCTCAGAACTATTTCTGGATTGGTTTTCATGTTTTTTGAAGGTACTGGATGCAGAACCATAGAAAATACATGTAGTGTCTTTGCAAGACACATCACTGAGAACTGGCAGGACATCAGTCTTCCAGACCTGCTGAGTGTCCAGGTCTTTAAAGCCTGTTTTGTTTATTTAAGTAGTTAATGTGCCTTAGTTGTAGGGTGAAATACTGCCAATTCATTATTTTTAGGGACACTGCATTATAACCTTTGTTTCCTATTATTCTGTGCCATTTTCATAGAAAATGGAGCCTCTCTGATTTTTCTGAAGTGCTGTTGTAATAGCTGGAATTTTAGATTTGCACAGTTACGTAGGCAAAAACTATTTTAGGTCATTAGCTGGTAATTATTATTGGGGAAGGCATTATTTTTGTATTTCTTAAACTTAATGAGAATGTGTTTATCTAAAAGGCAGATTTCTATATCATGTCAACAGCCTTTGTAACTTTGTTCAACTTCTTTTCTTTCCATCTTTGCTTTTTTTAGAAGGCTTGAGGTAATGGACAGCTGTAGCAGAGAAGTAGAACAGTGTTTAATTGGTGATTGCAGGCTAGAAATGTGCAAAGTCTGCACAGATATGGAAGGGTACAAAATTGCTGCCCTGAAGGAGCAAGACTGTTAATGATGGGTAAAGGTGAAAAAAATAGTGTGAGATGGATGAAATGTGAATGGATTCAGATTTCATTGTATTAACAGCTTCCTGTAGTTTTCCCAAAGATTAATTATAAAATCGGCCATTGCAGGACTTTGTTCTTAAAGTCCTACTTTGAGTCCTGCAAATGCCCTACTCCATCTAATGCAACACGGGTTTTTTCCTGG
Source organism: Coloeus monedula (assembly GCF_965178545.1). Lineage (NCBI taxonomy): Eukaryota > Metazoa > Chordata > Aves > Passeriformes > Corvidae > Coloeus > Coloeus monedula. The sequence continues at coordinate 12,703,621 of NC_138796.1, read as the reverse complement.
GGATGCTGTGGGTATCCCACATTCTGTTTGGGACTGGAAGGGATTTTTAGTTCCGAGGAAAGGCTCAGGACATGTTGTGAGGCTGTCAGGATGAAAACTGTGTGCACAGCCTCCCCTGCCACGGGCTCTGGAAGGAAAACCCAGGTGTGCAAAGCCGAAAGGGACAAGGACTGCCAGGCTCTCAGAACGCATCTGCCCTGTGCCCACCGTGAATCACAAGCCAAGCCCAGCTCTGTTTGCAGCCTCAGACCCTCCTGAGCTGGGGCACTGGCAATGCAGGCCCTTTTCCTTCTCTTTCAGGGAATCAGCTGTTAGCACACCGATGTTCTGCTGCCTTCACAGTGCAGTTCCTTGCTTCACAATGGCTGTTTAAATACCATTGGGATGTCCTGCTTTCACAGCCTGTGATTGTAGGATAAAAAAGAAAAACTGGTAAGGGGAGGAGGGAAGTCTGCTTTGGCAATTTCCACGGCAAAAAATCCTGTTTGGTCCCTAAGAGTAAAATTGAATTGTGTTGTAGTGAAGTATGGTGTGTAATACAGACATGGAACATCAAACAGTGACCTTTGGTGCTACCTGTGTTCCTTTTTCCTTTGGAGGTCAGGCTTTACTCTATCTGGGTAGACCTGGTTGGCAGGTAGTTTTAGAGTCTCATTTCTGAGAAAAGGCTTTTAAAAATTGCAGTGCAATGAGCAGTGCTGTTATGGAGGCCCAGACTGTCCTTTAGTGAAGTCAGGCCTGTAATGTTCATGCTACCACAGTTTTAGGGGTGTGGAAGCAGGGCGGGCTTCAGTGACTCCATAAGTGATGAGACTGAGCAACTAAGGCTGATATTTAGACTGCTCTTGTGGTACTTTTATAATAAACTCTTAGAGAACTTCTAATTTTTTTGAGCATGTAGTAAAAATTATAAACCCAAAGCATTTCTAGCACTTTTGCTGTCTGCACTCTCCAGAGGACAGTCAGTAAAAGGCTGATAGAATCTTCTCCTTTTGTATTTCCCATTACTCTCTTGGCTGCTTCTGCTAGAGAGTGGAAAAATATGGCTCCATCCTCATCCAGGTCCTGGGGGAAATAAGATTTAACACTGCAAGGAATAGGGAGCTCCTGCCCTTCCTTGTACCTGTGTGAGTGTTTGTGCAGCTGCTCACTGAACCAAATCAGGAAACTCATATGGGTGGAGCTAAGTAATTTGCTCTGGGTTAATGTAGCCAAAGTCAAATCCCCAGTTTTGTTCACCCCTGTTCCTCTGTAGATTTGAGGGGGTACGTGTGAGAGGGCCCTGCAGAGGCCAGTGGGGGCCAGGAGCAGCTGCAGGACTGGCACCACTTTTGGAAACAGCCCCTCCTGCAAGCTCATCATTGAGTCATGGCAATATTAGAGAGAGGAAAGAAGGAAAAGAAGTAAAAAAAAAGTGACTGAGTAGATCCAGGAATGTTTTTTATGTTTTGTGTAACCATACAGAATATTTTAAAATGTGTCCTGTGCTCGTTTATTTGTATTCAAATCAGGACAGCTCAAAGCAGGAAGCTCCAAACTGCATTTGGAACTTTACATGGCCTGTATAGGACATTGTAAGTCCTTCCTTAACTAAACAGCAAATATGATGTGTTTGGACAGTGGCTGATGCCATGGAAATGGAGTCTCAACCTTGAAGATTTCTTATCTAGCTGTTAGCACAAGGATTGTTTATAGGAGAATGAATTTTAGCTTTCTTTTTTAAATGTCTGGGGTTGTGTTTCTTTGTTGTGTTTTCTTTTTCCTCGATAACATTCAAGTTTACCTTTTTTTTCCTTTTTATTTTTTTTCATTTCAACAGATTGGGATGCAGAATTTGGTCCATTATTTAATTCTTTCTTTTTCTTCCTGAAATTATCTGTGGTTAGCTTACGTAAGTTGGTATATATAAAAATCAAACAAAATCCTATATAAGCAAGCAATATTGATAGTCTAAGGCAGAAGTTATTCTGATGACTGATTTACTCCACAACATTATTCAGGTTCATGAAAAACTTCTATAGAGTGTCAAGGGTATTTTTCTTATTTTAATTTTATGCTTTAGTTTAAAAACTACGTAGAATTTATGGGTTTTTTTTGGTGGGAAATGTTTGATGTAAAATTCTCGAAACTCCGTTGCCAATATTTTAGAGCATTTATTTTGTCCTTTGGTCAAAGATTCTTCCTCAGGAGCAAAGACCAAGTAATAAGTAGATGAGAGATAATGTGCCTTTTGCAAGGATATTGTCTTAATCCTCTGCAGAGAGATGCTGAAGTAAACTGTAAGATGGAATATCTGTGCTATATCTGGAAGGTTTGTTTTTTTTTTTAAATGTGTTACTGTTTATCAACTTCAGCCTTTCTGTTGCTTTCAAAGCTGTTTCTGTAAAAGCATCTGAATGCTTTAATGACTTTTTCCATATATGTAAGACCCAGGGTTCACTAATAACAAACCTGTCCGACAATCCAGTTTTACCTTTTTCTTGACAGGCAGAGACATGACATGCTGCCTCTTCAGTGTTTTACAGAGAGAGGGAAAACATATATTTACTAAAATAAAAAGTCCCAAACACTGTATTGTTAAGGAGGGATTACCTTATGAAGAACTGATTTAAAAACCCGAAAATTTGTACAGTCAGCACGGCTATGCTAATAATTCTTTTCCCAGATGCACCAAGACCTCAATTTCCTCACAGCAGTGAGTCTGTTTCCTCACAATAGAAGACACCAGATTGTACTGGGATAGCCAAGTGGAAGATAATCATTTCTGAAATGCTTATTGTCTTTAATACTTTGGAAAAGTGACTTGGTTTCACGGATTCTAATATTATATATGTTTCTTTCTGTAGAACAGTAAAAGGTAAGCGGTTTTGGTTTGCTCTCACTTGCAACAGTCTTGGTCCTTTCCTGAGGATCTTTTAGGGTCATTATTTAGGTTGTGATAACTTTTAGAGATTTGAGTGTGAAAGCTACAGGCAAAGATTATTCTGCCTTATCCTTTGAAGGTTAACTAAAGTTTGCAGGACTTTGGGGGTATAATTTGGACAACTGTAAGACTGATAGAGTATTTGCTTCTGTGATGGGTTTGATAGAAGTGTCTTGAATAGTCAGCCCCCCGAGAAATGTGTTGCTCTAAACCAAAATAAATTTGGTTTGCAAACAGACTCAGAAGATTTTTTTGAGAACTGGTGTAACACGTGCCCAGTGGATGATATTCCAAGCAAAGGAGTAGTCATTTTTATAATTTTCTGTTCCTCAACATTTCCACCTTAGACCTACAGGATTAACAATGTGATATGTTGTATAAGAGTTAAAATGGGCAATGAAGTGAGGATGTGCAGTTCAGAAAAAAAAAAATCAAACCCTTTTATTGGATCTGTGCAGTGTGTTAGGAAGAGACTCTTGGCTGTCTGCCATCCCCCCTGTTCCTGATACCTGGCTGACACTCAGTCTGGAAAAGAGAGACTTTGAGGTGGCTGTGGGGAAACACCCACAGGAGGTTGTGTGGCTCAGGAGTGAGAGTATCTGGAACAGAAATAGCTCATTCCATTCCTGGGCTGGTACCACCGCTCTGTCTGCTGGTTCTAAATCATATAAACCCAGGATCCACCGCAGAGACACCATAACGGAGCCCTCTGCTCCCGGCTGCTTTGCTGTGTGCTTTTCATCAGGTTCTTCAACATTCCAAAACTTTAGATCAAACAAGAGGGGTTACTGAATGTACAGAATACTTGTTCATCTCGGGACAGCTGCAGGCTGAGCAGAGTAGGAGGCTAGAAAGTTTTTTTTGAGCAATATCATATAGTTTTGCTTTCTTTCCACTTTCTTCGCCAATTTTACAAAATCTAGTTATGGATAAAAAAGATGAGGAGCTCACACATAAAGCCAAGAATTTATTATTAATGTATTTGAGATCTGAAGTCTTGTCAAGGAGTTATTAATAGTACAGTTTTAATTTTTACAAAAAGGATAACAAGCTATTATGGAACAAGTCTCCAGAATAATAAAGCAGTCAAAATTGATGCCTGAGTAATTGATGCCCTCCATTCTCACAAATGGGGACATATAAATGCCTCTTGTTGATGCCTCCCAGGGTTGTGTCAGCAAGTCTGGATTTTTCAGAGAAATGGAAGGAACTTGGAGACATTGTTGTCCCAGCACTGTTCAAAACTGTGTGATACCTGTTATTTCACAGAGAGGTCATGCTGTAAATGCCTTCTGGAACTCAGTTCTGCCTGGTGTTCTGTTTTATCCTATAGCTGTTTAATTTGACCCCTCTCAGTATTGAATGTGATGTGTGCATATTATTAAGCATATATATCTCCACTGTGGGAACTTCAGAGTTGCCTTTTCCTTCAGTTTTGACTCCTAAAGCATCTTTTCTATACCTAATAAAATCATACCAGCTTTTAGTCCTTTAATCCTCTTTTTGTTTTTCTCATCGTATCACAATATTGTTGATTCTTTCTGCAGAGAGATAGGAAGTTTGCAGTGTTGTCTGTTGCATAAAGTCATAGCAGAAATAATCTGTATTTATCACATGCCTTATTTATATTTCATCATAACTGCTTTTTCTGGGCTCCGCTTTGATGGTAAATGAAAAGGTCTTTTCTGTTCTAGGGAAGCATTACTTAATAATGTATAGAATTTGGAATGGACTTAGCTATGTGTTCTGTGACTCCTATGCCTTGATTTCTGTTGTTCCCAGCATTTGGGTTGCAGTTAATTTCCACTAAACAGCCAGAAACGTCTGTGAGTTGGTTCAAAGCAAAACTACATTATCTCAGTTGTCTGTTCATTATGGGAAATGATAGGAAGGTAAGGAAATACTAAAAGTAATAGGAGGCCATGGTGTCTGGTTTGTCAAAGGAGATGTATAATTTGCTTTGTATATAAGTGTTTGAATTTTCCAAGTTCATGGGTTTGGAAAGCACCTCAACACAGACTCTTCGGAAGTTTAATTATCTTATTCTGTTAGGTTAAATTACTAAACGGCTTCTTCAAAGATGCTGTTTTGTGTTTGAATAAACATAATATGCAAAAATGTGGAAATTGCTCCTAGTATGACACCCAAGTGGGATACGGTGGCTTTGTGGTGTCATATTTTGAGAAGTTATTTAAAGACACACAAAAGGACACTGTCACTCTGTTATTAATGTTAAAAATTGTTGATGCTGTGTGAAGTGTGTTTTTTCTAATTAGAGGAAAGCTGTGGAGTACCATTTCCATAATCAACATGGGAACAGAAACTCAGCAAAATTTCATGTATTTGCACTGAAACTGCTCTTCAGCAACATAAAAATGGCTTTTATAACATAAAGGCTGTAATTAGAGTAAGTCAAATCAGTTGGAAACGATTAAAGCCAGAACAGACTAAGCTGCCTTCTAAATATTTGTCTGGAGATTAGCCCCACTCTTACAGCCCCTGAGAAGCATCTTTGATTTACTTATAATGCTTGACGTGGCAAAGATAATCCTGCAGAAGGCAAATGAACACAAATTTAGATGTGCTGTTTGGCTCTCTTTGTTGATTTGACAGGGGGCAGCATACTGGAAGCGATGTTGGAGAAATGAATATAGGGTCACATAAGACAAATTGCTTAACACCCCCCCGCCCCCCTCCCTGATCATAATTTTAAATTCTTTAAAAACTGTCCTCATTCTTTGAAGCTTTTAGGAGGCGCTTTAGAAGTCCATGTGGAATAATTTTCCACGTGTCTATGCGACAGTTGATGTCAGTCTCATTGTATTTAAAATTATAGTCCTGAGATGGAACTTTCTGCTTGTTGCTTGTCTGACATCAGCTATTAAAATGCAAGTAAAGCTTGGCAGGTATATATTTGAAGAAGAAAAGAAATTATGTAAGAATATGAGGATTGTTAATATTAATCAGCTAGTTGAGGAGGAATGATGGTTTACTCTGTGGACAAGTTCTGCTGGAAAAACGAACAAACAAAACAGACTTTGGGTGGCTGGTTTCTTACTGACACCCCTTAGTGCACTTTTGGTAACCAGAAAGTAAAAGAGAGAGGGAGCTATTGGGGTTGGTAAACTGTAAACATGGATTGGCCATCTCATTGGCTTGTAGATTTAATGACATCAGCAGAAAGGAACTATTATAAAAGCCAGCCTGTATTTTGGGATGATGATGAACCTCCACATTATTGCTAACCCTTGATTGCACCAGATATAACAGCACAGAATGGTGAAAATTGTCAAGCACATAAAGCTGAACAATTTGGTGTGAGTTTGGAATGTTTGGTATAGATCAAGTTCTTACTTTGTGTAGTTTTCCCTTCATTTATAATCTCCACACCATCCCAAACTTTTTGTTTAGCTGGTGAAAATATAATCAGCGTAATGTATTCTCTTACTGAATTTTAAACAAGACCATTAAAACTCCTTTAACGTGCTAAAGTAAGCTTCAGAGAGGGTTTCCATTTCATCTTTACTGAGCTGAGGCTGTAGCACTCTTTCCCTTTGCGCCACAGTGAGAGTCTGTCAATAATTCAATAGCCATGGCCTTGATGGGCCAAGGCCTAACTTAGACTTTAAACAGAGCCAAGCAGCTTGTCAAAGTGTGATGTGCTGTCAATGCCTGACTGATCTATACTGCATGAATTCTCCCTCAGCTCTTGATGTATCCCTGGGAATAAAAAGAAAGCAATTTCAGAAGTAGACCTAGTGTGAAACACCTGTTTGTTTGGAATTTTTAATAAGGGAAAGTTGTGTTAGTAATGAAGCTCAATGAAGTCATTGCATTTTTGCTTAGAGGACCCAGGCTAAATTTGTCTTTAATGGCACTGGTGTGTTTTCACTTTCTGTCAGGAAAAGAAGTCACTGTATTTGTAAATATGTTAGTGCCTTAGAGCAAGTTCATTTGGAGCAAGACTTAATAACTAATGACAAGTAATCCAAATGCTTAATCCAAATTACCTATTTGCATCTTTCAGTTTTATTGATATGATGTTATTAACACTCAGTGTTGCAGTAAAGAAACCTTTCCAGAGCTATTTGTTTTCAGGTTTTCCCCCACACAGTAAGTGACATATACGATGCATTCGCATCCTTTCTAAGTGCTCTACATTGAATTTGCTTGTATTTTATGTTTTACTTGGAAGCTGAGAAATTACTTGTTTTTCTAAGAAAATAGTTTAGAAAAGAAGTAGAGCTAATGTGGTAATGAGTTGTATTCCACTCCTCTCACATTTTATAGTTAAATTTAAAAGCAGAGTTATATCTAAGGTGCCTTTGAAAAGCTGTAGGAAAGATTAAATAAAGTTTTACAATAGTTGTCTAAGAATCAAAGAGCTAGTGTTATTAAATGTATATTTATTTATATTTCAGAGCATTTGAATTTCAGTCATTGTGTTGCTAAGCTGCTTTTTTGATAATTTTTATTGGTTTTTAAAGGATAAAAGTAATATTGTTATTCTCACTCAAAATGCATTTGTATTGCCATTGTCTTCTTTACAAATTCGTGTCTTAAGAAGTTTCCATATCTGCTGTAGGTTTTAAGAGACATGTAGGTTCTCAGCCTTCAGGTACTTTTTTAATGGAGACACAAGAGAATAATAGAAAAATAAGCATGGCCCTTTCAATATTTTCAAAATGCTGAAAACTTGTGCAATGGATTAGATAAAGGGTTTTTTTGGTTCTTTTTTTGTCACGCTTGTTATATATTTTAATTTCAAATATCTTACTCCCTAAGTCGTTATTTTTCAGAAAAGTTGATTTCATTACTTGGTTTGCATTAATGGTGCTGCGGCTTTCATCCTTTGCACAGTGAAGCAGAGGAAACAATGCAAAATATGGTTAATAATGTTTCTAACTAAGACTTTATTTTAGTGTGTGGGTGCCTCTTACTCAAGCATGTAAAAGAATTGCAGCCCCCACTGCAGACTGTTGAATGGAGAGAAGCCAGTTTTTCTCTAAAAAAGCAATCAAAAAGGGGAATTGTGCTTTCCTGTTTTCTGAGCTGCTCCTTAAACTACCCATTAAATGGTCCTACTCCATTTTGGTGCAAAGTGAAGCTGATTTGCTTAACTTAGAGCTGAGAATTGTGTCCAGGGCTGTTGATCTGTGGCAGGGATTGCGTTGATGCTGGGTAAGTGATGCTCTATATTGAGCAGCCCGGCAATGGCCTTTGCATGAAACAAACTTCACACCCCATCAATTCACCTGTGTTGCTGGAGGTGCCGTGTGCTCATTGCACTTGACAATGTGCAGAGTAATTATATCGGTGCAACAGTTTTCATGGCAATAATCTTTTTGTTATGAAAAATTGTGCATGTTGGACTTTATAGTCTTTGACAGTTTGGGCCTGTGATCTTCCAAATAATTATGCTTCAAGATTAAGTAAACACTTTTGACTCTGGCTGCATAGTTGTACAGAAGTAAGAAAAGCAAAATAATTTTTTTTTTTTTTTTTTTTACTTTGAAAAATGCTGTAGGCCTTGGGTGATGGGCTGAAGACTGTCAATGAGATTGTTACACACCATCATAAGCTGAGCAGAGAATGAACTTGACAAGAATAAGAAAGTATCCTGTATGTAGTGTTGTGTATGAAGTGCAGGCAAGGTCAAAATACATGATTGAATATTAGCACACTTGCAAAAATATAAATTAAAGCCACTCATCTGGGATTGCAGTGGAATGAGGGCTTCTTCACTCTGACTGTTGGTTACATTTTTGGCTTTTCTGCTTAGCTGGGTAAGTAGAATTTGGTTGGTTTTCAAAGCTGATCTGTAGAATTTTTGGAACACACTTGTTGTGCAGACAGCTCTTTGCTCCACCCAATTGAATCAGATATTCCTCAGACGCCTAATGCATTACCTGGGCATGTATCTATGTCTGAATAGTTGTACCATGCACATGGCAGCAACTTTTGCTAGAGTTAAGGTCTTCTAAGACCATTTTTAGCAAGTGACATTCAAGGCTTTATCTCCATGAATTTTCCTTGTCCTGGTGCACAAATTGGCCACCAGATACCTGGGCAAGACTCACCAGCTTTTGTCATCACAGGTCTAGAGGCGTGGAAATCCACTCTTTGCAGACCTTTGCAGTACTCTTTGTATGTGACAGAAGTAAGGAAGCTCTTGTAATCACCCCAGGATCACCAATCTTCAGAACTGTGGGATAACTGTGATTTTCAAATCCTGTTGTATTTGAAACTGGGCTACTTATTACTATTCCTAAATACAGGCATCAGTTTTAGAAGATATTAGCGAGGTTTCCCAGCTGGTGCTCATGGCAAAAGTAACTTTTGCAAATGACAGAAAAGGTAAACAACATGCAACCCCCAGTTTTATCTAAACAATATTTATTATTTAGGAGAAAGTAAATATTTTCTAGTTTTTTTCCCCCATCCTCTTTTCCCATTAAAAAAAAAATTTATTCTTGCTTATTTTAGCTACTAAAAGGTTCTAAAAACACCACATGAAATACCAAATGCACTGAATCCTTGAGCATGTATTATCTGTTATTGTTAGTTCTGAACATCTTGATTTCTCTTTGGATTTTAATGTGTGTTTGATAATTACTCACAGGCACCTTTTGCTAATGTACTCAGAAGAGAATCCTCTGGGTTTCCTGATGCTCCCTTTCCATACAGAACTATCTAAGTCCTACAAATGAACAGAACTCTCTTAGCTTTGGAGTAGAGAAGGAACTGCATTTGTGGAACCCTGGGTGTAGCGTGAGTTTGGAAACAGCCTTGCTTATTGTACCAAATCGTTGGAAGCTCTGTATCTGGGTAGCACAAGGAGCTGCAATGGCTAGGTGAAAGTGAATAAAAATGAGGAGACTTGCAAACTGCTTTTGCTCCAGGGCTGGTTTTAATGAGCTTGTCCCTAATGAGTTGTCCCTGCAACTAGCTTCAGGCCTAAACAGATGAGGCAGGGGTTCTGCTAAATTTTTGATGGGATTTGCACTGGTTTTATGAGCAAGCAAGCAGTGGAGAGTGCAAAGTTGCGTCATGAATCTTTTACAAGAGTGGATTGTTGTCCGTCTTGTCAATAGGAATTGTAAGACTTGATTGCTAATAGAAGACATGCCCCACGCTGGTTGTACCAACAAGCTTGAATAAATGAGGAACTATGCATGGCAAGGGAAGTTTTGGTTTGTCAGGTGCAGGGACTCAATGACCAGTAGGTGATGCTTTTTCAAAGCTGCTCTCACCTTATGTTATTGATTAGTGAAGGCTGGTGGCTCTTACCAGGTTTAGTCACTTCCAGAGCCTGTGTTGGGCACAGGAAGTCAGGCTCACATGGACCATGTTGTGTTTGTTCTAATGCAGAGATGGGTTAAAAAATTCATTCATCATTTGACATTTTTGTGTTCTAAGTCTTGTATGGGTAGTTTAAACATGGATTTCTCACTGTGTTCTTTAACAGCCTTTTGGCTCTGGAAGTAGAATCGAACTTTTTTTGAGACTCTCTTCAATTTGAGAGATTCCTTTTGATGTTTCCATTATGTCTATTATTACTATTAAGAACTATGTAAAAAAGTATTTCTTAGGTTTAACTTATCCGACAAGATTTTCCCAGCTGCTTAGGTGGTTACAGAAATGTGGTTTAATCTCCTTTATTGAATTTCACATCAGCTTTTGACACTCAGGCTTTCAGACAGTGGGAAAGTTTGCTAACGTCTTGAGAGTTTTCTTTCCACTGTATAAGTGTTATCTGGCAAGTGTAGGAAAAACGTAACTTTTTTGAAAAATAATGTTTCTTAGGTCAATTAAGTCTTGCATTGTTCCATAAGTGTTATTTGACTTCTTGTCTTTTGTATAATTTTGTTTAAAATTATGTGGTGGAAGGAAGATAAATACATATTGTTGGGGTTTTGCAGAGTTAAACTGAAAAGTACTTGTGGGAGTAAAAATTGAAATAAGTAACTAAGATATAATTCCTTTAAAATTATGTTACTCCATGAAGTTGAGCAACTGATTAACAATTGCATTACAATTTTCTCATTTTTTTCATAAGTGTAAATAGCAGAAACACATTCATCAAGTAATTCAAAGATTATCCTGTTCAATGTTTATTCATGTCTCCGTTGTATTTAATTGAAATGCAAAGTCATGGTAAATGAGGCCAGGACTTATTATGTCAAGGTTGTTCCTTAAAATACAACATTTTCTTTTCCTGTGTTTTAATTTTTTCCTTTTTTCCCTGCTGCTGCTTTTTATTTCTCCCATGCATACCTTGGTTTTATTTCTTTTTTTTCTCCTAATCTAATTCTCACTTATTTATTTTTCTAATACTTGGTCTTTATAACGTAAATGGAATGAGGAAACGGTATGTTCATGTGAGAAAAACTGCAGAGACTGGCTGAAATGGCTTGTCAGAAGTAGTGGGGAGGATCTCAGAACAAATGTTGTGTCATTTTACAGGAGAGGAAATGAGTCAAAATACTTGTAAAGGCTGTTCTTAACTAAACCAAACTTTAATAGATGTAGATATTGTGTCAATGTAGATAAAGTGACCTTCTTACGAGACATCTGAGGTGGCATCAACTGGAAATGACAGGTCTGTGAATCAAATGAGACAATGAGAACCTGAATCAAAATTTCAAATTATTTCATTCTATTTTAGCAATGTATTGTGTTTTCTTTGTCGAATACCAGAGCACTCCATCCAGAACTTTTCATAGCAAGGTTCTAGTGAACTTTGTTTCATGAACTATGTGTGAAGAGTAGCAATATTTCACTCTAGGGTTTTAGTAAATGATGTATAATTTCTGCTCTCACCATTGCATTTTAGAACTAAGTCAAATAACAGACTTTCAAACCTATTTTTTCCACTGTTTTAATAGGTCACATCATATTGCTTAACTGTTCTTCCTCAGATATCCTGAGTACTTTGCAAGTCTTCAACCTTGCCTCCTGCTGTGTCTGCATTTGTTTTTCTTGCAGCTAGAAATTAAACCAAGCAATTTCTGCTGAGTTTGCCATAGATATGTGGTTCTGTAAACAGGAACAGACTTTCGGAGATGTATGAAAAATGCTATTTTATTGATTCAGGTGGATAATGTAACTACTTTGACTGAAGAGAAAATCTGCCCTTCATTTTAAAATTTAGAATTTCAGATCTGTCTCCAAATCAGTGTTGGAAAAGCTTTATGGGAATACAGTTCTCTTAAATTTTCTCTGGCTCAAAAGTGAAACAGCAGGGAGAGAGAGGTGTCATCACAGGAGCATTTAACACTCGTCAAAGACACAAGTAAATTCTTCTAGATAAAAGAAAAACATGAAGTTAGGTTTTCTGGTGGTCAGGTCATTTCTGAAGAAGACTAAAATAATAAGCCTCTGTTGCTAATTTTGATTAATATGTGATTTTTCTCGGTGATTTCAAGTGCTGCTCTTAGCCAGCCCAAAGAGCAGGATCACAAGCACATGGAAGCATTCCACATTCTCGAGGGAACACAATGTCAGCTGCTCTGAAGGACAGGGACTGGAGCCACACTTCAAGGGAAAATAATCCTTCATTCCCATTAGACCTGCTTTTGGAGGGGTTGATTAAAGAAGAGAAGCAGCTTTGATTGTCTGCGCGTTTCAGTTGCATTGTTTCTCAATTTCACTTTCTTGGATGCATAATCAGACTGTGAGAGGTTCCCCCTGCCTTCAGCAGTGGCTTTGAGTGCTTGGCAGGCAAGTTTACACCCCCTCACTGGGGTAGGAGCTGCCTAAGGGTTTGTGCTTTCCCTGGGAGATTTGTGGGGATCACTTTTGGGCAGATGTGTGGTGGTTTCCCCTTCCAGGATCTGGGGTTTCATCAGGAAGAAGGTATGTGGAGCTTTTGTCCCTGGTGAGCTGGGGTGTACTTGGTCATCTTCAGCAGCAAAACCAAGTCTTCTTGTCTCACTTAGCAGTTTTTATAAAGCCAAATTCTCAGAAGAGCTGATGATTGGCTTTTAGAAAGAAGTTTACTTTTTGCAAGGCCTCAACAGAAACTAGGAACTAAGATGTGTTTTTAAATTTGGCCTTTATTTTGAGGCTGAATGAATGAATGTGAAATTGCTCATTCCCAGCTAAGCCACAGAAGAGGTTTACAAAATGAAGATTGTTTTCTTCAATCGCTTGAGTTTTTTGCATTTTGTTTTCCTGTTTGTGCCTTGTGAGAAATGACCTCTCTTTGCCTTTCCCTGCTCTGTCCTGAGATGTGGTTGTCATCACGACAGCAACAAAAATTAGTGCTTCCCATGTAGTTCTGATCATTTTAGTATAGTCCTAAATTAATTTTAACAAGGAAAAAAAGTCTTTCACTTAGTTACTGTATTGTGGTTGATTTAGACATGCAACCTGAGGCACCATTTTGCTCTCTAAATGCTAAGTAAACTTAGGTTTGGTTTTTTGATGAAGTTGCTGTTCAATCAGCAGGAAAAGCCTACCATTGCCGTGTCAATGAAGGCGCTGGAAAAATTACAGTACATTCCTTCTTTTTCATCCCTTCCTGCAGTAATTTTGTAACTGTTGTCCTTTCAACTACACAAGAAGGGTTCCTCTGTTCTCATAGGGCAGCGTTTAAGAATAGGTAGAGATGCTGCTTTCTTAGAAACATGTTAAATTGGTTTCTGTGGCTTATATAAATGCCAAATGCCCTTAGCTTTATGAAAATTTTTAATCTGTTGGTTATCTTTCTGTCATATCTTTTTTCCCCTCAGTTTTAGTGTCTTTTAAATACTGAATACCTGGAGAATTTTCCTTAAAATTAATTATGCGTAGGTGTGCTAGGTTGTGTTCTGGCCTGTATTAAATATAGAGCAGTACAACTTTGGTGAAGTCACGGAAGATTCATGTCACATGTCAAGGTTTTCATGCTGTAGGTTTCCATTTGTACATTTAAAATGGCTCCTGACAGACTATTGGACTGACAACACAGAAACATTTTTTTGTCTGTCGAGTACATTGGCCCAGAGTGAATTGTTCTCCAAAGCAGCCTGGTTCAATGTTCTCCAGGACCTCTTCCCTTAATCCCATCACACCGTGCTCGGCTCCCAGTGCTCCTCCTGGGATATGCACAGAGGAACTGGAAATTCAGATGTGTTTTAAAATGTCTGAGGGTATGGATAGGGGTGGTCAGCCTTTTTCAGAAGTATCAGAGCTGGTGCATTCACTGGATTGTCTGAGCAAAGCAAGAACAAAGGTAAATTTGAGCAGTCTGGATGTCCCCTGGTGACTGCTCTTCCCAGCATTATTCCTTGGAAAGTGTCTTTTTCATGAGTCATCAGGGCTATCAAATAACTCAGTTATTTAAATAATAGTAAAAATGGGTTTTGTAGTACTGATCACGAAATTAGGTTTATTAACTTTATTAGCTAATTTTGGTTTCTTCCTTGGGAACAGGCTCACTGAGCGTTACAGTGTAAGAGTGCAATGTGCTCCATCACAGCCCCAAACAGCCTGTATCAAATCCTTATCTCTTTCAGCTGAGACCGCTGGCCAGCCCTGCTCCTCACCTCCCAATTTCCTAATCTAATCTAGCTCTGTGGGGTTTATGGGGTTTCATTTAAGCAGCAGAAGCTGTGCTAGAATTGTTACATGTGCCAGCAGTGATTTGTGCTGTCTGGGTACAGAAAAAAGAGGTTAGTACTACTACGGAGAAAGATCTTTATTCTATTACTAAGCCAGTATAATTCAAGAGTGGCTGCAGAGCAAGTGGAAACTGAGAAATGGGCAGCTCTGTAGTTCTAGTGAAATGTCAAAGTATAATGAAACACAGGAAACGTACTGCTTCATGGTTGCTCCAAGTTACAAGCAGGTGGCAGCAGTAAATATGTATATAAATAACAATATGGATGAAATGTCAAGGTTTCCAGCTGGCTTTGTAAAGGCATTTCAGGAATATTATACTTAGGGTTACAAAGCAGCATGACCACTCAATACAAATATGTATCATTTCAAAATGTATATATTTACAGTAAGAGCTTAGGTATCCTCAGGTTTTATCATGCTTAAAATTTAGATTCTGACCAAAACCAGCCTAAGAGCTTGGGAAACCCCAAACCATGCTGCATGTTTTATGGGAGACTTGGTTCCATCTGACATCTTGTTATTTCACATAATGAAACCTGCAGAGTTTCTACCTGTACCTTTTAAAAATGAATGTAGACTAAGACAACGTGTGTATAATGTTACTGAGCTCTGTGTGGAGACCTGTCTGCATGCCAAGCCCATAAACTTACAGGTGATGAAAAATGCAGTGAGGGCCTTTGCTGGCTGGGACAGAAGTTCATGCGCAGAGACCTTTCAAACTGGAGAGCAAAAAATTGTCAGTGCTCTCTTTAGGACGCTAGTCTCACGCTTAGAGTTCTACCTTCTGCTATCAATTCAATAATTTTATTAGCTTTGAGGAAAGCAGTCCTCTCTGATCAACATTATAAAAATTTCACTATAGAGAGCATGAGAGAAAAAGAAGAAAAAGCATTCTAAAATAGATTTTTTATTTTTTTTTCTATTTAACTTGTGGCCGATCACACCACCTTCTCTGAAAGAGCTCTGACATGTTTCAGAAACTTTCAACTCAAATGTTCCTAGTTAAGTTGCAATTAAGTCACATATTGATTGGAAAAGTAGTTAATAATGACAGTGACCTCCTAACAAAGCCTCTAAAGCCAAATACATTAACAGTTGTTAAACAACACTTGAATTTTATTTGCTGTGTTGGTCCTTTAGAGAGCAGCATTAGCATTGCCTTGGGTTTCATCCCAGTTTCTGAAGATCAAGGGGTTTTGTTTACATTTTAGCATTTTGTAAATATGAGATGGGCACAAACTATTTTCTACATAGTGATATTATAGGGATAAATTAGACTTATGTCAAGAACTAGGACATTCTGCTCCAACACTATTGCCTTTATTAGTTTAAATACTTTTAAAAGACAAGTAATGAAATTATGAAGTCCTTAAAACTAAAGACTACCAGTCCATTAACAGGATTTAGTACAGTAGGTGCTGGTAAATTACAGACTGGGATTGTCAAAATCAACTTATAACTGGTTACTGAGTTATTGTAACTAAAGCAGATCTCCTTATAATGCAGAGTCACTTAAGCACATCTGTTATCTTGATGTATCACTAGTTTTATGGACCTGGATTAATTCCAGAGTAAACCATGAGCATTGTGCTGAAAGGCTGTAAACATAGATACAAATCATTCATCTAGAAATCCCCAAGCATAATTTGCCAACGGGCTAAGTGCCTCAAGTATTTTACCTTTTTTGATGTAGCAAGATGCTACTACTCTGCATTCTGTAATGCTCAGGGTGACAGGAGAGGTGGCAAGGTTTTCTCCTTTCGTTACTTACAGGTAAATTTGCCTCCCTCTGGTATTGAAGTGCTATCAGTCCTGAAGTTGTTCCAGGAGTTTATGAAGTGTTAGGAATTTGCTAACAGTGAAATCTGCAGTTTTCCACAATCAAAGTCACCCAAAGAGGTTCCCAATGAGGTAGAGATCTTCTAAAACTAAGTACCACCCTTCTAAACTCCTCTTCCAAATCCAATGTGAGTCCGTAGGTTGGAAGGATCATGGAGCCTAAAGCCATTAATTACATCTGAACTGTATTTAACCTGATTTTAGAGTATTTTTAGCTATCTTGAAATCTTAGAACAATTTGGGGGCTTGAATTAAACCTTTCATGTTCCTTCCATTTTTCCATCTTGTGGCTTTTGCTTTGACATACCTTCCCCTTTTGGCCGTGGTATTGTTAAGACAGTTATGAAGAGATTAAACTTCTCTTCAGAGATTCACTGGGAACAGGTTCAAAATTGTAAAATAACTTCTTGTTGTTATTATTTAAAGCATGCTAATACTGAGAATATGTCCTGAGATGTGGAAACATCTACACAGTAATGCCATGAAGTCTTTATTTAATTGTGGCATGTAAGAGCTTTTGTTTTGTTGTTTTTTCACTGTCCAGAGATTTCATAAAAATGGATTTGAACTCTTTTAGTACAAATAAGCCATTTCATTTGTTGCTGGTACCAATCAAATACAAGAGTTGGGAAGTCTGTCTTTCCTTTATTCAGGCCCCAAAATGATAGCAAAAATTAGAAGTGCAATCAATGGTTTCAGCAGGTCAGAGAATGTAATTTATGTTACAGAACTGAGTTTTAAATTGTCTGATGTTAAAGAGTCATGAGACACTTGCTTATTTAGAAGTGTTAGAATATCAGTTATGAGACATTGAACAACAGGTAATTACTACTGAAAAAAAACCAAACCAAAGCCAAATGAATTTATGGAGAAACTTATTTCAAGTAGTCCTGAATTTTAAAGGACTAACAAATTTAAAAGACTAATCTTTTACATATTGAAATAAATCCCTGGATCATCACAGAAAATGTAAAGGTGGCTAAGTGGTAAAGAGAATAATTCTTAGTAGCTGTAATGTGAGGAAGAGCTTGGAAATGGTACAAATTAAGGATTCTAAGATTTAATTTCCAGGTGGCAACTTTAAGATGACAAGGAGTTGGTGCAGGAGAAAGCAAGCCCTGGTTTGTGAAGTGTCATATGGGAATTGTTCTATCTTGAGTAAATTCAGACTAAAAATTGTGGGCCTAGCGAAAATGAGGAATAAGTTATAATTTAGGTGTAAGTTTAATGGCATTTTCATCTGTTCTTAAAATAATCAGGATAAATTTATCGAGCAGCTTCCCAACACTTAGAGTCATAGAATCACTTAACTTGTATCTAGGATTTAGATCTAAATGTAACAGTGCTGGATCCATGCCTAAAAAGAAGGAAAGCATGATGTCTCCTGTAGAGATCAGTCTGGGGATTTTAGGCTGGGGTGAGTGCGGAGTACAGCCTTGCACCTGAACAATGGGAAAATTCAGAAATATTTCCAATTTAGAATCTGAATTTGGAATCTGAGTCTTCTTAGTGGTAGCTGGAATAAGCCTCAGAGGTCTAAAGACAGTGAATTTCAGGAAAATTTGAATCATTATCTAAAGTCCAGATGTTTGTCACATTATTTGTAATAGTTGGAGGCCATGAAATATTAGAGGAATTTTTAAGAGTGAATTAATTTTTAAGATTATGTAACTTTAATATCAGTGATCATTATTTTTAATTGTCCCAAATCTTGTCCAGGGGATGTCTTTTGTCTTCCACTCTGACGGGGAAGACTGAATTTATCTTTACTGGATTTTACCCAAGGTCTGCAAAACCTAAAATAATTCTTATCAACAGGGAATTAGTTGAGTTGAAATAAATATGCAGATTTTATTCCAGTTCTTAATGGATATACATAAATACATTAATCAACTGGGAGTGTCATTATCTTCCATAACTTACAAATTTGAAGCTTGCAGGTTTGCTGTAGATGGTTCTGATACAGTCCCTGCTTTTAGGCATTCAAAGGCAGCTGTATATCCTACCTACCCATCATTAACATGGACAGTTAATATGCTGGGACAAAGGCAGAAATGACAATTGAGCACTCGTGCTTTTGCCTTGGCAGATGTGGTATTTAGTATGTAAATAACTGATAAATAGCCTGGTTGTATTCATCTGATCTGTACAGTACTTGCTACTTCCTACTGCAGATTTTGTAGTACGTTAGAAGCTACTTCTGGCATCTTTCAAAGTTGCCAACTGAACGCAGCTACAATATAAAGTAACTGGAGTGGGATTTGTGAGTGTCATGAATTTTTATCTGTTTATATGATATTTTTATAACTTAGTATTAAATAAGGCACTAACACTTGGAACTCAGTTGAAATGAGCTCAACGTTCAGATCAAAAGAGAAAAACGCTCTCCTTAAAGGACAGGTCATTGCTTTTCCCTCAGAAGTGATCAAAGCTGGCTTCATTGAAGCAGTGGTTAAACACTGCTGCAGAATCATGGTGCTTAGGTTTCTTTTCTTTTCCACATCATTTCGCTGTACCCCCTACAAGGACGGTGAAGGACCTCCTAGAAGAAAGGACAGCATGTGTGGCAGAATTCCCCATGAGGTTCCATCACATTTGGTTTAAACATTTCATATTCGTACTGAGTCCCTTTTATGCTGGTTTTATGCTGATTATACCTAGAGGCCATTAAATGTTATCAGATACTTTATATTTGCAATTTTGAATGCAATACATGGTATGAAATTCCTTTAAAGGGGGATGTTTGACATGGAGCATGAACATATTAAAGTGGATGTACTTCCAGAAACTCATAGAGGTTGAGGGCATCCTTTTTTTGCTCTCTTAACTCTCAACTGCTGGCTGTTGCTTATGGCTCTGAGATGGGGAAGATGATGTAAATTTAAAATATCCATTCCTGTAATTTTGCTGCTTTGAAATACAAACCCCCAGAAGTTCATACAGCTGATCATGTTTGTTTATTCAGGTAGTCCAGAATATGGTTTTAAGAACTATGCTTAGGGATCTAAATCTGGTTCTATTTTATTATATTCCCTATAACTATTTAAGTTGGCGAACTGGAGGTATGAAGTTGAATAGAAAGGAGTACTGAGCAGAGTCTGATGTGAATAAACTGGTGTGTATTTCTGAGCTTTCACTGAGGAAAGTTTTTTACCTGGTTGTAAGATAAAATTCCCTCTGTGGAGAGAGAGAGAGCAGCATGTTTGGAGTCTATGTAAAAATAGAAAGAAAAGTTCAATGAGCAGCATTTTAATCTGCAGAGCACCCCAGGAGCTGTAACCTGACAACGTGCATGATGTAGGCAACCATTATAATCTGTTTCTACAAGAAGAGACAGAGATGTGGATCAGTTCCCAAAACAGTCTGAAAGTTCTAGAATTCTTCACTTGTTCCATGCCTTTATAACCAAGACCAGCCCTTCTTTAAAGTGAAGGAAAGAATATAAATATATTCAAATAATATATTCTTTCCACATTGTTCTGCAGCAGAAATGTAAAATGGCCTGAATGTCACTTCTGTCATGTGGGTGGCACACACCTTTAGACAAAGATGGTCATTGGGATGAGAATTAATATACTTATAAATCCTGTTTAGGATTTCAGAACTGCCAAAGCAGGTCCTACAGGGATAAAAACCTAGGGAAGCTGAAAATAGCATTCCACAAGTTAGCCTGTTTTAAAATGTTTTTAATAACTTTTGAAATCCTATTCTTTGATATTTAGAATACTTAGAGGTTTGAACTTTTTAGAGTGTTAATGTTGTTTGTACGATATTGTCAAATGTCAAAATGGAGAATTTCAGTTCATGTCCATAAATGAGTATTACTGGATCCTACTTTCCCATGACCCTGAGGAGCTATGTGGCCTTGAATAAATTGTGAAACCTCTCCATGCTTCATTTCCCATATTTGAAATGGGTATAATATGATTTATTTTTTAAAAATTGACACTTCTCAGCAAAATTGGTACATACTCCAGAGGAGTGATCAGCTCTGGGAGCCATCATTTTCAATTTGGTTGAGGAGTAGACACAGCACCTCTTTTTCCAAGCCAGCTTTGGTGTTCCTCTTGA
The DNA here is from genome assembly GCF_965178545.1 of Coloeus monedula. Taxonomy (NCBI): domain Eukaryota; kingdom Metazoa; phylum Chordata; class Aves; order Passeriformes; family Corvidae; genus Coloeus; species Coloeus monedula. The sequence continues at coordinate 12,683,181 of NC_138796.1, read as the reverse complement.
AGCAGAGGAGTGAGACAGGCTGCCAGGAGCTGCAGGCTCCTCAGTCTCCCCAGGATGAAGCCCAGGGAGGTAGGAGGCAGTGCAGGGAGCTGTGTCTGCAGGGGAGGCAAATGCACTCCCCATGCTCTGACAGGCCTTAGATCACCATGAGAGCTGCCTCCTGAACAATTCAATCATTTCAGGGCTAGTGAAAGTTGAGTAAAAAAGTGGATTTTCTTTTTTTTTTTTTTTTGTTTGCTGTAAAATGGAGTAAATGTAGCACACTTCAATTATTGAAGAGATTTTCTTGTGCTCTTTCTGTAAATGGTGGAATGGGCTTGATGGGCATTCAGAGGCCAGGAAAAACAAACATGCAGAGCAAAGGCCTACAGAAGGGAAAGCTGAACCAGAAATGCTGCAGTTGTGTTCTTCTTATAAAGGAGCTGCTCTTTATAACTTTTGCAGATGCCTGTCATGATAGAAAGACATCTTTTAAAGGCAGCAGGAAGCACTTAAATCATGTACATAATTATTTCAATACAATATTATCTAGTGATACAGCAGTGTTCTGTAAGAGAACACTAATTTGAGAAGCAGGTTCACTTGTCACTGTTCTGTGCAGTTTTTTCAGTTCTGGGGAAGGAAAGGATTTTATGCTTTTAAGCTTTTAAAAACTTTTTTCCCACTTTCAAATTTTAAAATGACAAGCAATATGATGATATGAAAAATAAAGCACAGAAATGTAATGGTGCTGTTACCACCTACAAACCTGAATCTTTGCATGATAGCTTCTATTTCACTTTCTGAGCATTTTTTTCCCTTTTCCTGCTTGTTGTATGCACACCATTTCTTTGCATCAAGAATCACTAACTTTAGACCTCTCCTCAGGTGATACCTTGCCCAGGTGTAAGAGTTCACAGTTCTCACAAGTGGAGTAATTTACACTATGTAGACAAATAATGATGTGTCATACCAATTTTATTTATTTTTTTGACTTTGTCTTTTAAAGTGAAGTATTTAGGGACTTAATTCCAATTGTCTAAGGAAATGCTAGGCTGTTAAGTCTGAAGTGTTTCATACAGTTAAAAGCTGCACTTCTGGGCCCTTTGTTTTTACCTCCATTTGCTTCTACTTTCTTCACAAAATCCCTTCATAAAGATATTTTGGAGCTCTTTTCAATATGTATTTATTTCTCTGGTACCTGGTGCATCTCCAATTTCACCATCTTTATATTAATATGAAATTTGCAGCTACACCCTTAAATTTGATTTCCAAAAATGCCTTCCAGGATGCAGAAATGCCACACAAGGGAATGGTTCACTGATGGAGATACATCCTCCCCTCAGTTTGAATGGTTGGACTCGGCCATTTTGGTTCATTTCTCAGCTTGATTTCTCAGATAACAGCACCTGCCAACATCAGTGTTGATTGATTGGTATGAGAGAGAGAGCCATTTCCTGAACAAAACCAGATTCGGATCTGGTTAAATCAGTTTGCCATACCATGTGTCAACAAGAATCAGAGCTGCATTTGGAGAAGTGGCTCTGGTATATTGCTCTTCTCTTCCATACATCCACCTTTTCTTGCAGTGTCTTAATAGCAAAATACACATTTATAATCTAGTCCCATAAAATTTGGCAATATTTGCAATGAAATGTTAATGTGCTGCTTTTTCTTTAGACACATGTTATATATAATGCATCTCTCTCCCGTTCCAGGATATTATAACAGAATAAAACTTTGAACTGGTTAACAGGGTCTCAGCCTAACCACGTTAAAACAAGTGTTTTTTCTTAGGTTTTACTTTTTTCAAGCAGACCTAGTTTAGTGTCAGCCTCATAAATACATCAGGAAACTGTGCTGAAGTGCAAAGAAGGTAACAAGCTGTGTCTGAGGGCTCTAGGATTAAACACATCCAGCAAAAATATTTGACAGAGCCTTTGAACATCCTGTTCAACAACAAAAAGAGTGAAAATATCCCATCTTCTGTACCCTGCTTTTTATCATCATGGGTACATAAAAGAATACACATTTTGCAAATGAATTGAAATAGGATCCTATGTGACCTACCTTAAAGTTAAACCAAGCTTGAAATGTATTTATATTAGAATTGGTGACAGTATGCCAGAAACCTTGCTTACAACTTTCCTGAAAACCAGATAATTATTTTTTAGTTTTCCATGCTTCTATAGAAAAATAACCCCTAAATGTCACGTCTCACAAAAATCTACATAAGTTTGCAGCCATTGCAGCATCTATTAATCTCTTGTAGACATTTAAATTCTATTTTAATTTAGAGAACTATTTTTTAAATACTGCATTTTGACTTAGAGTGTGCCGATATCCTACATGATCTTTCTGGAAAACTTGTGCTTGTAGAAGGAGCAGCATGAATTCTTAATGTATTAATGCCAGCAGGCACTGCTGGAAGAGTCATTTAAGCAGGCAGCAGTGTCTGGGCCAGTCCCTGTCCCAGCCCTGCTCAGTAACAGCTCAGTTCTCTGACAGGAACCAGCTTTGCTTCCTTAGCCTGGAAAGAGCATTAGCAGAATGTTGTCACTACCAGCAAGTTTGGAGTTGTTGTTTTACTTCTCCTCATTCAGGATTAAAGATTTCTAGGAGACCCACATGCAAAAATCTCCCTGCAGGACTGGTTTGTGCTGCAAGGGGATGTGTTCCCCAGAAATTGTTGATTCCCTCTTCACATTTCCACCTGAGTGCCGCAATGGCTAATGGCACTTCAAAAAACAAAATAAAATCAGTATATTGGAGAATAAATACTTATTACATGACCCAGTGGCCCTTCTGAAGGGTTTGCTCTTGCAAGGAACGACCAAGATAACCGTGGACTGATCAGCTTCCTCACTGCTATCATGATCACCATCCAGATTTTTATAGCCATTTTCCTGCTGCTTTGAAATTGGTACTTCCTAGAATGCACCCAGTGATTCTCCAGACTCAGAACCTCCAGTAAATTCTGAAGATGTAGACTTTCTAGTTGCTGAAGTAAAAAAAATGAAAGGGAAGCATGTAGGCGACAGAGAAGGTATGGCGGTAAAGATTAAGATATTATGAAATCTTTACAAGTTAGGTCAGTGGATTAACAGTTTAACTGCTTTTGTTGGTGGTGGTGTTATTTTTTAATTTAGTGGAAGTCATAGTCTGTCTTCATCAGGCTCCAGTCACTGATTCCTACACAGCAGTTTATCCATTTTTGCTCAATAATTAAAGTGTGTGTAAAAGGGAAGAGTTCCTCTTTAATATGTTTGGCTTGTGAATAAAGACATTCCTAGGACCCTCAATGAAATGTTTAATGACAGAGTAAAATATAATTCAAGACTGTGAAACTGTCCTATTTAAAATTAAGTATTATGTAATTTTACTTATTTAATATAGAGTAGGACAATAAAACATAGCTGAATATCTTGAGAACTCCAAATCAGATATATTAAAGTCAGATAAAGATGAAAAGAAGTCCAGATATCCTTGCCTATTTATGGAGTTTACTGTGAAGCATAGAGACAGTAAAGAATTATGCCCAATGGGGCCAGATGGGAACAAGGGTGAGGATTCTGGCTTTTTTTTCTATAGAGAAAAGTTCTCATTTAATATTTATGAATGAAAGGTGTCATCAAGCTCTTGATTGTAAATGGTGATTCGCTGCTTTTGTGTGCCCGCTGGAACTACTTGAATTTCAGGTGTTTGTCAGAGCAGTTGAGCAAATCTATTTCACAAAAAACACGTGTGAGATCTGTGTTTGGTGTGATAAATCATGTATGAGGAGTCTCTGGGAAAATTGTTCTCTTTGACTTGTATGTCTTAGTACTTCTTTTGCTTTTGTGCCTACTCATGGGGCTTTGAGACGTTTCGTAAAACTTGCCATGAAATGATCATGGGAGATCCTGGAACATCATCTTATGGCTTCTTCCGCCTCCATGTGAGCAAAAAGATCTCTAAAAAAACCACTTGTTTGGGTATCATTGCTGAGTACTTGTTGAAGTTGGGATGAGATGCTACTGATGCTTCTCCTAGTTTCTGTAGAATGCTCTGAAATGAGAGCTAAAAGCATAGGACTTTTTTTTTTTTTTTTAAAGCTGTTGCTGGTAACTAGCTAAAGGTTTATCCTTTAATACTGTTTTTATGACCAGTGTATGCCATCATCTATGAATATTCCCTAAAGAAAAAAATCCAAACAAACTATAAAATTCAGCAAAACTATTCTTTTGATCCATAAGAAAAGTTATAACCTGGAGGTTTTTTTCACATGCATGAGTGAAAAATACTTTAGAATATATTTTAAAATTATTTAAAAGTTATTATTGGAAACAAAAAAAGAAGTGGTTCACTGCAATGTTATGATCCATATATATTTGATTGAAAGAAGTAAGATAGAAATCATTTGTTCCTGATGTCTGAAGTAGGTACATGTAATTTACTGTGAGAGACTTCATCCTTCTGAAAAGAAAACTTCTGGGCTCAGAGATACCCTGAGTTTAAGCAGGAAGTTGCTTCATTGAAAAACAAGGATTTTTAATCATCAAGAATAGTAAATATTTAGGTCTTAGGCTTTATTAGGCTTCACAGTAAAGGACAAATTAGGGCCACTTGCAGATGTTCCTTAAATTTAAACTTAGCTGTCCACATTGTTATGGTGGAGCAATGGTGGATCTCCACACCAAATAATGAGGATTAAGCATTTTTTATCAGTCACCCTGCCTCCCTGGTGCTTTCTCAGTCAGGCTTTTCTTGCTGTTGTTCCCAAGTGGAAGTGCCAGTGGAGCACAGATCTGGCTGCTCCCCAGGCTCCTTTCGTGGAACTGGGACCAGTAAATGACACGTTCCAGTGCTGCTCTGAATGAACCTCTCTCCTGCTGTGTGCTATTTATAATCTGCTCGGGCATGCACTCACAAATATTTTCTGTGATCTAATAACAGCTATTACTGAGAGCTTAAATGATTTCAGCTGTTGAATCTGTTCACTGTTAAGCAATACTCTGCTATTAGGGTTGGCTGACTGGTGTGACTGCATGACTTCCAAAATCTCACGTGGTGGCTATATTTCTCCATCAAGGTGAAGTGATAGAGCCAGGGAAAGCCAGCTAAAATACACAGAAAGTGCAGATCTGAAAATAAGAAATAATTTAAATGAAAGGCTATCAATGTAGAAACAATTTTTTAAAAAATGATTTGATAAATAGAGATATATTGTTAATTATGATTTACTGATTAGATTCCCAGAAGCCTTTCCTACCCTGGTGACCCAGGTCAGTGTAGCTTTCTTGGCTTCCTTTATATAAAGAGATAACTTGAATTCCCTGAATGAATCCTAAGTGACACTTAAAGTATTCAAAGAAATGGTTTTTTTACAGTGCAAGATGTCATTTCTAAAGAGTTTTTCTCAGTACATTCTTAAAAGAAGTGGTTTAAACAGAAAATAATTCTGAAAAATATCCATTCAGGGCAAGTTCATCTTGCTGGGGGATGAGGTAAAATTCAGCTTTTTGCCTGAAAAAGAGGGGAATGCTGAAAAATGAGTGGTTTTAGCAAGTCAGTTTATTAAATTAATCCTATAATAAAACAATTGTTTCTCTTGTTCTCCTCCTCATCCCCCTCCTGTCTGGTACAGTCCACAGCACATGGTGCCAGCAAGCTGTGTTGCCTTTGCAAACTGCACAGTCCTTTCCTCTCAGGATGGTCACGTGGCAAGGACTGTAAGTGTTTATCTAGAAAAATAGCATTAAAAATGGCATTATGTCTTTTTTTGTTTCCCCCTTTTTGGATCTGTCTTTATGGGGAATAAACAGAGGGGAACAAGGAGAGGAGCCAGCTCCAGGTGACTGGCCAGCTGCCTGTGGATCAGCACCAGAAAGTGCTCCACAGATTGCAATCTGAAACCCATTAATATAATGGATAAAGTCTATGAAGCATTTTAAAACCTCCCTTGCCTATAGTGCTGCATTTTATAAGCTAGGTGACATCAAAAGAATTGGTTCTGGCTCAGACCAACTAATAAAAATGGATAAGGCTTATTTTTATGCTGAATATCAGTAAAAGCATGTGCAGAAGATTACATTTAACATTCTGGCTTTTACCCAGAGCACAACAAAGTCTATCTTATCCCCATCTATCAGAACAGAATTTGATAGGTTTGGAGACCCCAGATTTTCATCTCCTATTGAAGCATGAAGCAGCAGCTTGGGCTTGCATGGAGATTGTGTGAACATGACATTGCTCACTGTGTTATGTTTCCTTGAACACTTATAAAAAGGTTGTCTAATTAGGCACAGTGTTTAAATAGGACGTTTTAAATGATCGATACTTAAAGCTGATATAAAGCATTAAATGTTGTCATTGTATCTTTCTATATTAGGAATAATGGAAAGAAATGTAAAATCTGGCTGTTTCCTGTAGTTAAAGGGAGAAGAGGATCTTTCAGAGCCCAGGAAAAATCCCACATAGTTGTTTTGGTACCTATACAGCTTTAATTATTGTTAACTTTTCTAGGTACCACATGTTTATTTAAAACTGATTTTTTTGGTTCAGTAGTCCAGCCTGTACCAGCATTAGCCTCCAGATCTCAACAGCATCCTGTTTATTCTGATCTAGCTTGCCTGACTGACTCCCCAAAGATAAAATTCGCTAAGTGAACTTGACAGATTCCAGGCTGTCTCCATATGGCAGGGACTGGGCTGCAGCTTCTGAAGCTGCCTGGGATTTAAAAGCTGCTCTCACCTTATTAAGATGGCAGCAGTTACATGCAAGGCAAGTTCGCAGGGGCTTGTTTTAATTCTTTTGGCTTCTGCTTGAGACCAATCCATACCATTTTTTTGTGCATGTGAATTGGAGCAGGACCAGAAGGATGACTTTTCTTTTCCAAACGGTGCTTACACCAGCAAGGGATCAGAACTGAAAATGAATCTATACCTCAGTTGTTGACAGTTTTTTAAGAGGAGTTTAGGCTTAGCAGGTGCTAAACGGACCAGACCACAAGAGATTTTTGAAAAAGAAGTGATAAAACAGTATGAGTTTATTTGTTGCTGGGTCTTTCTTCCCTTTTGCCTTTGGGTACTATCAATTATCTGTTGTTTGGGTTTAACCAAATGGTTTAATTGTCCTATATTAAAAATGTCAAATCTATATTCTGGCAATATCAAAACATTGAGATGAATTGCAAGGAGCATTTTTGAGAGTGCAGACCAGCTGAGGATCTTTCTCTACACATTTAAATCTGTGTGTGGCAGACAGCCATAATCAGTCACAGAAAATGGGTTCTCTTAACCTGACTCAATACTAGTGAAAAAAAATAGTGCTGGAAACACATAAAATATTAGTACTTGTCATTTTTAAAAATTCTCAGTGTTAGGTCCATTCTTTGATCATAGTTTTTTGAGTGGGTTCACAGGGCTAAAGTAATTTACTCTGGTAGTTTTAAGCAGACCATCCTTAAAATCACAACATTAGAAAAAAAGCAATTTAGAAAATGTAGAGAAAGTATCCTAAATGGTTAGAACTTGTTCTGTGAAATACAGGCACGACAAAAGATAGTTCATTAAGCAAAGGAAAGTAGAAATTGAGGTTTCCTTGGCTATTCCTGTTCCTGCCTGGCAGTGTTTCTCAGGAGCATGTACATACCTGAAAGAGTGATCAAGAATGAATAACCTTTCTAAATTTCCTTTGTCTTACCTTCTCTTCTTTTCATAGTCCCAAAAGGGTCTAGGATTGATCTGATGTGAGCCTTTCAAATAAAAAAACCCCCTAAAAATTAGAAAAAAACCCCAAACTTTTGTGAGTTAAGTTTTGTATTTAAAGTAAAAGTAACTGTGTTGACCAAGACAAGCAATGGTGTGTCATAGTCTCTCCCTATGGATTTTGTTGTTTCTTTGAGAAATAGAGTGTGGTTTTGTTGTTTGGTTTTGGGGTTGTTTTCCCAGATACTGGCTTTAAACTTGGGAGATTTGATTATATAGAGGCACTGGGGTTTTCGGGTTATCTGTGGTTCTTGCCCTTGCATCCCTTTCATAGCAGGAAGCGAGGATCTTCACTTGGGACCCTTTAATCAAGTGCTACATTCCTCCCTTTTCCAGAAAGAGAAGCTCTTGTGGAACCCCTGTTCAGCATCTTCACAGTTCCCATTTTATCTGGAGATGTGGGAACCAGTTTGTGAAAACGGTCATTTTTCTCTCAGACATTTTTACATGTTACATGTTTAGAATCATCTGTGTCTTCCTCAATGTTGTTTGTAATGTTTTTTATCTTCAGATAATTTGCATTTAGGTGTAGATTAGTTTGTAGCAATAACTACCTCTGTATTTGCTTTCTGAGGAATTGTTTCTTCCTGAATTGTATAATGTAGACTTGTGCCAAATAAGCCCAGTAGTATTTCAGCTGGGAACAACAGGCTTTACCTCATTACTGTTTCTCACAACATTTGTAATGCTCTTGTGGGCACATGTGTAAGAAATGTCAACTGAGTCATTATTGGGGTGGATGTTCTTACAGCAGGTGTTTTAGAGGCAAAATTTCAAGTCTCTGAGCAAAAAGAGACCACGTTCCTAGTCAAGAATTTATAATAAGCAAATAGGTGAGCCCTTTGTCTTAGATCTAATACAGTTCTCTTTCTTGACACCCCTCTGTCCTGCTGCAGGTACATGAAGACAGTTTGGCAGCTGAACTCAGCACCAGGGCCAGGGTTAGTGTGTAGGGACTGCCTTTGAGAAGGAGCCTTTAATGTTGCTTTTGCATAAAAAGGCAGGTAGGTTTGATTTTTAACAATACACCACAGTCATGTTGTTAAATCTGCTACAAAATTCAGACATTTGCCTTTTTGAGCAGCTGTAGCAGAGACATGCAGTGCCTCTTCCAGACTCAAGTTTTATTTTGCCCAAACCTATTTTAGATTTAAACTCCATAGAGGTGCTTTTTGCTTTTGTTTTTTACATGTCTTTGGTATTCATTGATATGAATCACTTGGTGCTGCAGTTGTACATCTCTTGTGTTTGTGAAGTGAGCATCTTTTTAGCATTTTTTTATTTTTAATTTTCTCTTGTATGGACCAGGCAGTAGGAATAATGCCACTGACGTAACAGTAAATTGAAATCCATTATTTGACTGAACAATTAAATGGCTTCTCTGATAAACCTGGATGTTAATGACCGTGGAGAGGCACAAAATGAAATGATCACAACAGGCAGCTTGAGCCCACTCTGTAAACATCTAGGTTGGCTGAAGTGCAGCAGTCTGTGTTTACAGCAGGGCTGGCAGAGGGAGAGGTGTGAGTGTTCATCTGCATAAAGGCAAAATCTGAGTTTAAGCTGCTCATACAGAAATTTGAAGCATTCTTGATTTTATTTCCGCCCCCCCCCCCCCCCCCCCCCCAGAATCTTATGAGGTGTCTTGGCACTTAAAAGATGGTAGGGTTATACTGGACTGGAACTGGTGCTAGCAGAGAAAAAACACCTAAGAGGTCTTCAGCACCTCCAGGTTAATCTGGAAAATGCCATCTGACCACAGCTTTGAGAGGTTTTTTAATCCTTCTAGAAAGGTGCTTTGAGTTGGTTTTTATTTTTTTGTTTGGGTTTTGTTTTGTTGTTGGATTTTTTTTTGGTCTCGTTTTTATTTTTACCTGGCTGTGAATTTTTTGCGAGATAGTAAGAATAAGAAGAGGTTGTTCACTTTGGATAGTCCAGATCACCAGTTGTTTATCACAGCACTTTTAAAGATCTGGCATATTTCATTCACCTGCTTTTTTCCATTGCGTGTTATTTTTAGAACATGGTAACTTTCAATAACAATTGGTTTACATTCATTTATTTAACATTGAAGTGGTGCATCCTTTATGTAACAATGATATACCAAGTATGTATGAAACTGTAAGGAACTGTTTAGTAACAGAACACACTGGTTTATTGCCACTGTTTGTGAATGAAGTTCCAGACAAACATTACTTTGACAGAAATATTTCTGTATTTTAGAATGGCCTAACCTGTGTCTGAATTGCAAAATATAGAAGTTTTACAATAGATATTGTTTAGGATTATTTGGAAGCTGAAGTTCATGTTTTCATGAAAGAAGCTTTGCAAGTTATGTTAACATGTTCATTTTAGTGAAATTATTTAGTGAAATTATTTTAGTTGTTCAAGTCTATATTGTCCAAATTAGGACAATAACAGAATGGAAATACGGGAAATACACAAACCTCTGTTGTTAATTAAGAAATTGATAGGGAGTAAATGGTAATTGCTTTGGTAGGAGGAACGTTTGCTAAATTTAGGATTAAGGGACCCAAGGATACTGACCCAGAGTGTTTGTTTCCCAGAAGAGCTGAAGCCCAGGTGGTTTGTGCTGTACCAACATGTAAAGGATGCACAGGATGTGGAGCAGCAGAGTTGGCAGGAGCTGGTGCTGCTCTGCTGGGCACTGCTGTGCCCAGGGTGCAGTGGCAGGGCTGGCACAGTCCCAGTCTTGCCCTGTGTCCCTGTCCAACACCTCCTCATCAAATACACCACAGCTGAGTGGACCAGACTGGCAACTCATGGAAACTGCAAGAGCCTCCCTAGAATCAGTGCGGTTGCTGGGTGATTATGGCATGCAGAGGTAGGCCTGGGAACAGTCTTGACCATTTTTTCAGAAGCGGTGGCAGTGTCTCATTTCCCAGCCAAGAGCATGAGTCAGGCTGCTCGGCTCAGTTTTCAAGGAAGAGGGCAGCTCCATGGACTGCTTCAAAATGTCTCCTGCTTCAAAAAAAATCAAGCTTTCATGCTGGCTTCTGCAGAGGAATTTTTTGCAGGCTAGTAATCTCAGTTTACTCTGTACTAGGCTGGTGAGGAGCTGGATTTACACATTTCTAGAGAGCAGTGCATTAGAGACGAGTTCTGTATACAAGAAACTGGCCCAGGTTGCCTTCTGTTTTACATTTTTACTTCAGTTTTCTGAGGCGATATTAACAAAACAGTTCACTATATTTAGAACGCTAATGGCAGTCAAGTTACGTCAAAAGAGGGATCTATTATTACATTGACAGAATGTCAGTGGCAGAAATCAGCTATAACTTGTTCTGCATGTCATTAGCTGGAAAAATCACATGCAGATTTTTAGCATTGATCAAAATTCTGTTTCTCACTGATTTTTTGCTGTGTTAGACATAGGACAGAATAAGAAATTTTTCTTGGGTGTATTTTAGTACACAACAGAAATTGCAGTGCTCAAAGCCCATTTTTGCCTCATGATAGTTTATACATTCATTCCTCCCTTGGAAATTATGTTTACTTAAGTTAGTGAAAGCTGGGTGAGGTCTTTTTACATTTAAAAGAGGTTTCCCACATATCTCTCTTTGATTGTCATATCCTTCAGTGCGCTTGTCCAAATCCTACCCACATGCCTCTATGCAGATGAGGCACTCCCACATAGGGAATGTTCTGCACAGAAGTCATGGAACGCCTAAGCAGCCTTTTTTTCTTTTTAAGAAGTAGGCTCCTAAAAACTATTCTAAAGACAGCACAATTCTGCCCACCAGCTGAGGATAATGTAGGGGTACCTTTAAAATATATTGTTATATAAGCTGATAGGAAGAAAAAAAAAAAAAAGCAGCAAAAATGGTGAAGTTTTGCTGCAGCTTTTGAAAGTTGCCAGCTGCCTGACATGGGAGAATAAACTAGTTTAATTCACTTCAGCTGTATTATATTTAAGTCAAAAACCTGACACAGATTTAGCTGGCAAACCTCTACAACCTCGACTGAAGAAAACTGCAATGATAAGACCAGGGTAAGATTGATTGGCTCTTGATACTTTTCCGAAGCATCAGCCGTCTTTCCATTGCTGATGACGATGCTCTTCACAGGAGCAGCAAAGCTGGTGTGTTGATTGTCGTTTGATTTGCAGTTTAATACAGCTTTAGTTTGCTTTGCCAGGTTAGAAAAGGGAGCTCTGCTCTGTTGGCCAGTCCCAGGGATGACCCGTGCAGCTCTTTCACACCTTCACTGCTCCCTGCACCGTGGATTCTTTTGCTGCCTTCTGATAAAGTCTCTTGTCAATTGTTCCCTTTGCAAATGCTTTTTGTGTCCTGTTTGGGGAGCAGCTTTGGTTCAGAGGAAGCTCCAGGAGCTCCTCTATATCTGCTCACGGTGAGAGAACTGTTTTCAGGGGAATTTATAATCATGGGGGCTTTAAGGTGGTAGATGAATGTAAAAATGTACATGCATCACAAATTGCTATTTTCTACAAAAATGTGGTTTGTTTTTTTTTTTTTTTAAACCCTAAACCAGTGCTCTGAACAGAATCTAACATTGTAGCTCAAACAAGTATTTTTAAAACCTTCCTTGTTCTGTTGCAGTTTAAACTAAAGCAGACATTAGAAGCTGCATTCTTTTATGTGTTGTATTTCTCTTATATTTTTTCTTTTTAGTCAGAATTAATAATGATAGAGTTTGCTGTTTGATTCCTCATAGTTCAGTGATTGGGTTCCATATGTTGAAATAAGTAACTATTTAAAGCCATCTGTTTCCCTTGGAAGTAAGAGTATTTTTATTAGTGTTCAGCATTTAGCAGATACTTGAAAAATTAAATTCAGGCTAAGTTTAAGTTGATCTTTCTCAACATTATTCAAACAACAATGTATGGTATAGTCAAAAAGCTGTAGGGTTTTTTGATTGATAATATTTGAGGCGCTGTTTGCATTTGGCAATCACCTAACTGAGAAATTAAAAATAAGTGTGATACACAAAACTGAACAAGAAAGCCTCCCCCTAATGAGCTGAGTGGGATGTAAGGCATGTATAGGCCTTATTCAGGTCTTTTCCTTAAAGGTAAATTTATCTAATAAGCTGCTGGCCAAAAGCAATTTTCTATTTCCATATTATCGTTGCTAAAAATTAGGAAAACATTTAGTTTATCACTTAAATCAGAAGTTCTGTCTCCTCCTCGCTTTTGTTCACGATAATACGATTTCTCTGCTAAGTTTTGGATGCTACTGATATTCTCAGCTTGTTCCCGGGAAAAGCCATAAAATCCTGAGTCAGGTCACTTGGCAGTCAAGTGGAAGAGAAAACTGCTTTTCTGCTATATTGTATTGCTTTAAATTGCAAATGTCTTTGTATTTGCTTCAGGTTTTTGTTTCATTTTGTTTTGTTTTTAATCCTGCTGTTGCACTCTCTGTGTTAGAATCTAAGATTTATATTTCTTTGACTGTTTAATGTTTCCTTTCATCGCCTTCATAAATAGTAATGACTAGCTTATGTATATCCAGGGAAGTAAGGCAAAAAGCCCTTGAGTGTGCCAAGTCTGAAAAAATTTAAATTAGTGTATCAAATGTTAGAAGAAGAGGAATTAAGGCTCTTATCAGCTAACCATAAGCCAAGAATCTTTTAAATTCTAACAATGGTCTGGTGGATACAGCTAAATCTGGCTTTACTTAAGAAAGACAATAGCAGCCGTGTGGTTCAAAGTAAAAGATTTCACCTTAATAAAAGCTATTTAATATATTATTCTAAATCCACAGAAAGGCAAGTTTTTATTCCAAGGTGTAGATCATTTCTGGTAGGGGAATCCCACAATTTTTAGTGAACATGTTTCTCTTTCTCATTTCTAATTAGCTCCAGCTCTTAGATTGCAGGATGCCAGCCTTCAACGCTGAGATTTCTGATGGTAATAAAGCACTCGAGGTGGTATTTAATTAAAGTAGAGTAGTGCTAGGTAAGACCTGAGCAGGGCTGAAACACTAATCCTTTTGCATTGCCCATTGTCCCCTTGTGGTTGTGATTGATGAGCTGATTTCTCTTTACAACTTCATTTGCATCATGTGGCAATCCCTGCAGGCAGAGGTGCTGTGCGTTTCTGGATCAGAGCTCCCCATTAGGACAAGCTAATGTGCTAAATGGGGTAGGGGTAAGGTGAAGAGCTCTCCTAGCTCTTAAGCAACCTATTAAATAACAGGTTTATGGTGGGTGATGTGACTCCCCATGTAAATGCTGGTGTTTGTAATATCTTTATCTCTTTGTACCTTGGAAATATATATTCTACCACCCACTATCTGTCCTACCCTTTTCCTCTTCTATTTATCTCAGCTGTTGTGTTAAAATGATCATGTCAAGTAGTGGCTGCTATGAGGAATAGCTGTAGAGGGGTTTTTTTTGATTCATAGAGGTAAGATAAATTGGTCAGGATTTTCTTTAAAAAAATAGACCTATTTTCATCCTTATTACTAGAACTCTTAGTTACTGAAATTCTAACTCTTGTTTGAAACTTCTGTAATGCAGAGCTGTTTCTTGTTTGCAACCAAAATACTGTAGCAGGACTGTCCAGTCTCCTTATGCTGTCAGTCTGCTTGGCTACAAAGACAGAGACATCAGCACCCTGCCCCTCAGACCTGCTGTTCCTGGGAGCAGCTGGGACGTGCTCACATCACATGAGATCTCCATGTCATGCACCTGTGAGCATTTCCAACAGTGAATTTCTACTGGATGAGTATATTTGCTCTGGCAGCAGAGGAAGCCGACAGTATCCTGGCCTAGGTAAGCAGGAGAGTAACCAGGAAATGCATAGAGGTGATTTTCTCCCTTTACCTGGTACTTGTTAAATTGCATCCAAGGTATTTGGCCCAGTTTGTGGCTCTCCAAACCAGAAAGAAGGTTCAGCCCTGGCCTCCTGAGATGTGCTGAAGCATATGGTGAGAGGCTGAGGGACCTCTACTTGTTGAGCCTGGACAAGGGAAGGCTCCAGTAGGACCTCATAGCTGCTCAAAGAGGGTATCAAGAAGGAACAAGTCTCTTCCCAGAGGTGCATGGTGGGAGGATAAGAGATGACACATGCAGGAAACTGGAATAAGTGGCTATGAAGAAAAACTTTCCCCATGAGAACAGTTTTGCACTGGAGAAGGTATGGAGAGTTTGCACAGCTTTTGTCTTTAGTGTTTTGATAAAAATGGATGTAGCACAGACATTCAAATCTTTAAAATGCTGTCTGTACCTCCAGGCTCTCCTACCATTGCCTTGCTGCCACTTCAGGGATGGGGTTGGTCCAGCTGCCACTTCCTCTCCTGTCACTTTAGTGAATGGAATCCTCTCTCAGCCTTTTGTTTTTAGACCGAAGTATTATTGAACCCAAACAGAAGGGAAGAAATATTTAAATCTATGAAAAATAACAGCCTTATGTGTGCACTTGGATAACCTAAAGGTTGTATGTCGCTTCTGTTGAGACTTTAGGCAGATTTTTCTTTTCCAGTCACCACTAATTTTTCAGGCCAAGTATTTATTCCATTTGCAGTCTTTCTTCTCATGTGAGTGAATGAGTGTTTTTAAGCTAGCATTTTTCTGAGTTCACAAGTGCAGACTTTTTTCAAATCTAGGTGTCTCCGTGCAAATTTGAAAATAAATTGTCAAAATGAATGGTTCTTGCAAATAGAGTAGTCACTGCATATTTTCCTTATTACTGGTCAAGGGATATTTCTGCAGATTGTCCTTACCTTGCTTGTTTTCCATAAATCTGCTGTTAAGTGGAGGGAGTACCCACACAGATCATTGCAGGAATGACTGTGGAACTTCAAGAAGCTCCAGCTGGATGCTCACAGTCTCCTGCTTGAGACAGAATAAATATACTATATGCTCAGAATTTGTCTGATTCAGTGGAGAACTGGGTTTCATACACTGAACTGTTTTTAGGGTCCAAGAAACCAAACCAGCTGATGGTACAGATGCATGTAAGGAGCTTCCTAATTTTCTCTGACCTTGCAGAAGGTGACATGTTGGGCACTGTTGTTTCCTTCATGACCATCTGACTGCAAAGTGCAACATATTCATAAAAACTGTACATATCCCAAAATCTGATCTAACATAGTGTCTCAGGAAATAGATTAATCTTGCTGCATCATAACTATGCTCCTACTGCACTGTTCTTGCTCAGTTCTGGGCCTTGGAGTTAAAAAGATGGAACAATTTCCGCAAAGCAAGACCACTGATACGTGAAACGAAAAAATACACTCAGCAGCGTGCCTTCATGGGACATATTTGTCTCTTAGAAGTGAAATGCACCTTGTGCAGAGTCTGTGCAAATTGCCCTATTGCCGCCGAAGAGGTTCAGTGCTTTGCCATTTACAGCAACGTGCAAAAATTTGGGGTTTTATTTGAATGGAAAAGTTGGGATTCTACTGAATTTCTAATCCTGGTGAACTCGTTCAAGGGAAGGGACTTCCTTGTTTGAAACCGAGCTCTCTGTGTCCGCTCAATCTGGTTACTTTCTTGAAAATATCTAAAGTTCCTCTTTTCTTCCATGGTCACTGAGAAAATTGTACTTTCTGTAGAGAGGCAGTTTGGTTGTCAGAGGCAATCCTGCACAACAAAGCTTTCTGGGAAGTAGAAGTTTCATACATGAGCAAAGAGATTAGTTCCAGAGAATTATATATGAATATTGGTATCTCTTCTGCTACTGATTTTCAGAGACCTGTTTTGAATCTAGCTGGATTGAGTAGACTGGAAATGCAAAATGGTAATACACATACTTCTGAGTACTGTCACCCACTTCTGATTATTTTTATATTTATGGCAGATATTTTTTTCTTTTTCCTCCTGAAAGCATATATAAAAACTAGTTTTCATCTGAATTCTATGCGGGCTTTCTTCTAGGTTGCAGTTAACATACAGCTGACTAATGGTACATACCTGGCAAATACAGTTGTAGGGGGTTTTGTTAGGGTGGATTAATTATTCCTGTCTAATACCTAAGTAATTTGTATTTCAAAACCCAGTGCTATTTGCGGATGAACTGCAGGTTACTTTTAAGTAAAATTTGCCTGAAACTATTATTAAAAAAAAAAAACCCAAAAAACAAAATAAACAAAAAGCCAAACTAGAAAAAAACCCAACAACCAGAGATTATTTTAAACACTTGCAGATGAGTAAGAGAACTTGAGGACGTGCAAGTTACAGTGTTGTAGAGTTTGTTTGTATCAGAAATTTACTTTGCTGAAGGGAAAGCTTACTTCATCTGAGCTCCTGCACAGACTGTTGCTCTGCTTTTAGTTTTAAACCATTTATCTTTTTGTTTTGTGTAATTCTATTAGAACTCTTTTCACCTAAGACAATGGGAACCCCCATTTAGCTGGGCTCTGTGGCTCAGGGTGTGTAGTAGCTTGCTAATTTGTTTATTTGTTTTTAACTGTTATTTTAACTGCAAAGGTGCAATGATGTGGCTCTTTGAGATTCATGGGATGTAAGATGTTAGCAAGCAAATTTTAGCAGCAAACTATGCTCTTAAGTGTCTGGTTTATGTTTGTAAGAAATGGAAACAAGATATAAATAGTTTAAATTGTCAAAGAAAGAAAATGGGATTAAATTCAGGGTAGATTCACCCTTGCTCTCACTTTTCTGCGTAGAGCAATAGAGGCTTTTGCAATGTGCACTGCTTGAATTGTTTGAATTAATGTCATATTCTCTGTTTAATTGGAAATATTTTATATCATAATTTGTTTGCTTCTGAAGCGCATAAGGGGCCTTGTGTTCAGATTGTTTAACCGGTGTTCAATCTGTGTTACTAAAATGAAGTTAAAATAATAATTTGAAAATTTTATTTCATAATCCTTATTAGCAAGCAACATATTCAGATCAATTTACTATGCTTCGTAACTCTCCATTGAATGTGGTTCTTAGTTTGATACCATGAACAGATGCACATGTGTGTATGACACTAAAATTGAATTTATTGTGCAGTGCTTTTCTTAATTGATGCTGTTAGTCACCGCAGACCTCTTTACTGGAAGATTTAAATTTACATTTTGAACTTTTATTAACTGAAATTAGCTGATTTGTTTTTTTTTTTTCTTTTTTTCCTCCTACTATTCTTTAGAACTGTTGGCAGGGGAACTATTAAATAGCTGTAGAATTTAGGAATTTGTTTTAAACACAGAACATTTTTAATACACGAAGTCAACCGAGGCTCAGTGAACCCTTTGTGGTTGTTTACACTATATATAGATGTACTATGTAAGTATAAGCTAATATACTTACCTTTTCATCAAGACCAACGATTGGGTATTTCCATAGTTGTGTCAGGTTCCAGAATATATTTTCATCCTCCAAATCCTGGATCGTTTGGCTTCAATGGTATCTGGAATAAGTGAGAGCAGATGAAAAAGTTCTCTAAATTGTACCAGTCCTGTAGCCTGATTCTGTTCAGAATAGTTCCCAATTACATGTGAGATTTTGCATCAAGGTTAAGATACATGTGGAGATAATCCCTTGCTTTTCATTCCGTAACTTAGGCAGAATTAATGCGTTACCATGTCAGTCAGATAACATTTTATATCTATTGTACCCCCAACTGCTGCAGTAAATACTGAAGGGGAGAATTAGATTGTTGTGGATAGGTGTAGAAGGAGGAAGTAGTAAATAAGGACAATATGAAGAAGAGGGAGGGGGGCAAAGGGAGGCTTAAAATATTGGAAAAAGTGAATCAGGGTCTGAATGAGAGGAGAATTCACTAAAAGGCTTGGCAAAATAGCCCCGACTCTGTAGAAGTGGATTGTGCCTTTTAGGTCCCTGTTTTGGATCCTGAATTCTATCCATCCAGTCTTCATCTCTTCTGAGGTGGACTGAGTCTGCCTAAGTGCATGCCTGACATATGTGTCGCTTAAGAGTTTTGATTGCTTTCCCAGAATTAAATTAATGTTTCAAAGTTTTTGTTGTATTTAGTCTCTGGCAGCTGAAAACTGGTTTATTTCTGATGGATTATATAGCGATCATTTTTCATTGTTGTTCAGGTAAGCCCTTAAACATATGTAGAAAAAGTGCATTTCAGTAAAACCCCATCCAGTTTGTGTATTGCCTTACTCAGACACCTTTTCCAGAGCAAAGTCCTTCACATCCCTGATTCTAAATCTGACAAAAATCAGCAAGCATTAGTGAGCACATAAGTTATTGTTCCTTTTTAAATGTGTTCTTAATACATTTAAAAGCAGATGATGATATTGCTTTACTCTTAGGAAAATTAGCAATACTCCTTATGCCTTTTGCTGATCCAAGGAAAATGCCTTTGCTGTTAAATGGGAGAAGAACACCAGTAGCTGACAGGACACACGATGCTGTCACCATGAGTTCTGGCATATTTGCTGTGCATTAAAATGACAATGGAATAGATTAGTTTGAGGGTATAATATCTACCAAAATTGTTCTATACAGATATCAGAATGTTAAATAAAAGGAAAAGGCTTCATAAAGTCTCATATAATGGTATGGGTATATGAGCAGATATTCAAGTTTTTTCCTTTAAGTACGCTGATATGATTAAATTTAACTTGACACAAGTGATGTACTATACCATGTGATTGTAATATTTAAAAGAAAACCACTTTTCTGATTGAATACCTACTCGCTATCAATTCCTGTGTAGCAGCATCTAATCTGAATTTCTTTTGCAGCTAAAATGCAAATGCACTTGCTGTATTCTCCATCTCACTGGGTGCGTACTCAGCAAATGCAGAACTGCTTCAATATTTCTGATATCTTATTTAATCTAATGTTCTACTATAACAGCCAGCCAGTTCACATTGATTAGAAACAGTTTCCAGGCTATAACTTTTCTCTCCCAAAAGTGGTGTGTGTATTTTGACTGATTCTAGAATGTGGATGCTGTGGCTGCTGTCCAGGCCCCGGCACTGTGCACACACAAACGCTGTTGGATGTGGTTGCTGTAGATTAGCCATATGCTTCTGCTCGACATGCCAGAGCTTTTCTCAGTGCTATTTCAGTTTTGGAAATACCTTTCCTTCCTCCACCCCTTCCTCACATACAGAGGCACAAAATAAAACTGTAAACCTGGAAAGGTGATTTTCATCCAGTCCCACAGTATATACTACTTGAAAATACTGTCTTGTTCAAAGCAATGGTTTTTAAGCCCACCAGGGTTAAGCACCTGTAGCATAGGCAGAGAGCAGCTTTGCAGAAAGATTTACTATCATATGAATGTGTTCAGTCTTGTGAAGAAGGTCCAGTAGGGAAATAAATCTCCAAAGATGATGTGCAGGGAGAGGCCATATAGATTTGCAGATTTGACACTGGTTTTAGTCCGTATTCTGGGGGACTGTGGAAATGAAAATATGGGAAAAAATTGGCTATTCCTTTCATAGTAACAGAAGCTTTTCAGAGATTTAACAACATAGAACTTACCAGTCAGAATAGTCAGTGAGTCTTTCCTTTGCTGTAGGAACCATTAAAGGATTTTGTCATTTTCTCCATAACTGGAAATTCCTGTAACACACTATTTGTAGATTTCAGTTTGTTTTAGGCAGTTGTGACATTCAGCACTGTTTAGAAGTATATTTGCTTTGCATAAACACATCTTGGTGCTTTTTTTGTCTCCTCGTTGAGAAGGTCTTTACCTTCCTTCAGTACTGTGGCTTAGGTTGCTGATGACAAACATTGTTGGATAAACAGTTCCTTGGTAATGCTACAACAGCATCTTAACATAAACATCCACTGAAGTATGCAAATGATCTCGGTGATAAACAAGCATAGCAAAGTGTGGCTGAGGCAGGAAGCCAATCTGTCTGTTCCTTGTGCCCAATGATATTTTGATTGTCATTTTAATCTTAGGAGTAAATAACATCAGCGATCATGTTCCGTCATTTAATTTCAGTGCCAAAAAAAGTGAGCGCTGCTTTAACTGGCATCAAACAAGATGGCATTGCTGTGGTAGTCGCTCATTGCAGCTCAGGTCATCTGTGTTCCATTGTAAATAACAAAATGGTGGAAATCTTAAACAGAGACTGGAAACAGGCATTTTCTGAAAGCAATATTGAATGGTTAATGTCTAGATTTATTTTTTTCTGGAAAAAAGCCCTTCTTGTCACCCTTAACATCTTTGAATTAAGGGTGTCTTAGTTCTAGCTAGGATGGACAAAAAAAACTCCCAATTTTTGACCTCAAGTACCTGAGCAATACTTTTGTGCTTCTCTTTTGTTGACAAGCCTTGACTCCATCACTTGTAAGCTCACAATTTGTGTCTGTCTTTGTTAAGAAACTTTCTTCATAGCCACGTAGGCCTGCTAAGTATCTTCTTTCCTAATGAATGATTTGTTCCTGCATGCTGAAGTTCTCTTTAATCAACGTCTCATATCGGGCAGCTACCTTGGACCATTTCCTCTCCTGGGCAAACCTTAGGGATTCATAACATTTCCCTGGATATACTGATACCTCTTTTTCTGAAGCCCAATTTTATAACTCTGTGGCTGATTCTCCTGGTCTTCCTCCACAATCCCAAAGTCAGTCATGTCATTGTCTTTATGGAGCTTACTACATAAATCAAACTCTTAAATTTACCTGGTTTAAGCAAAGTAAAACAAAACAAACCAGCTTGTATTTGATCATTTGGCACAGTTTTGCAGGAATTGTCATTTAATCCAGCTCATTCTGGCTTTCAAAGCAGCCCTGTATCCAAATAGCTGAGCAGGGATGATCTGTCAGCTTTGCTACTTAAGGCAGCTCATGGCATTGCATTTTCATTTCCCTCACTAGCTGACTGTGTTCCTTGTTTTATTTCAGGTGTGTCAAGTAATGATCTCCATTTGTGATACTGGGGTTTGGACCTGTGTCACACATGATGGATGAACTGTGGTTATTGTGGTGCTGCCCTAGAAAATGATTCACTGTGAGGGATTATGAAGAGAAATGTCCCCTTTCTTTTCTGAGGCTCCATCAGAGCCCAGCAGTGAAAGATTGTGCCCCTGGTTAAAAGAGGTCACTTAAAGTGTCCAGTTTAAAGAGGTGACATGGGCAGTTCAATCTCTGCTGGGTGCTGCTGCCCTTAGGCTTGGGAGGTGGGTTTGCTCATTCTGGTGCAGCCACTCCAGTGATGCTTTTGTGAAGCACGAAAAGGTCTACAAAGGTCTCCAGTTCTGTCTTCTTGGTTCTCTGTGTGGAATCCTTGTGGCACTCTTCACTCATCCTGCCTGGTATTTGGTTTATCTATCACCATCTAATCAGTAATTAAGTAGCCATGAAACTCTGATCCTGTTTCTCTCTGGCACAAATGGCTTTCAAGAACGATTTGTCAGCACAGGGCTGTAGGTTCACCACTTTCTATGGCTGACAGATCTGGTAAACCCTTGGCTCTGTTCTATGGTACGTCCATTGCAAAGCCAACTGAAACTCTGGAGGAGGTGGCATCTCTAAATTTGGAATAACTTGGTGACAACTATTAATATCAACAGGATTAAATTGCTCCATTTAGACACTTCTAGGAACCAGCTGTATCCAGTCCCAAGCTCCTGAAAAATTCAGTCAGGTTCAGTCAGGTTTTTTAGAGTAGGCTGGAATTGGGGTGTCGAATTCTACTTACAACAAATCTTCAATGAATTACTTTAGCTATGTTATAAAAACTTACTGAAGTTCTAGAAACGATCTGTTGAAAACCATATACCTGCAACTGGGTTTGAATGCTGTTCAGTTTTCTCCGCAGATTCCAAACCTTTGCAGAGTTCAATCCTTTACCAGTAAGGTGTCATTTAGGGAAGATTTTTGGCTCAAATTCTGGAAATATTTATGCTCGTGCATGGGTTACAAGGCAGGAACTCTCTCAGTGGAATCCAGAAGAAAGGGTTACAAAGGACAATGCAGGGTTTTGTCTGGACCAGACATAGTCTGGCGACATAAGCATGGTTTGTCACCTGGGTTGCTATGCCCCGTATCATCAATAAGTGTTGTAGTAAAAAAAACAACACAAAATAATTTTAAAAAATTGGGTATTTCTACCACTCTATTAGAAAAAGAAGAAAATGGACATACTAGCTTTGTTACAATCCAGCTTTAAAAGGTGGCAGTGGTTTTCGATAAATTAATCTTCGAAATAAATTTTATTTCAGAAGAGAAAATGCAGATAAAATTAGAAGACTTATATGGCTGTAGTTACTGTTATAGAGGTCATGCAGAAAGTAGAGAAAATGACTCCTTTCTATGGAGATGTAAGGCAGTGCTCCTCTGCATATGCTGAGAATGGTAACGTCTGGCAGAAAATGAAAATGTGTCATAGTTCACAGCATTAAATGAAATCATTTGTGAAACTTGTCTTGCCTGCACTATAAGAATTGCCACTTCCATACTGCTCTGGCTGTGGATTAAACAAATGAAAACATATTTTTCTAAGGAAACATTGCAAATACATCTCAAAGAACTGAGACATTGTTTCTTGAGGACAGGAAGCAGGCTAGAAGACGTAACCAGTCTCTTTCCTTTTCAGTACATCCCTTATGAAGAAAGTCATCAGACAGGATAAAAGTATAAAATCCATTTTGAAGCTATTCTGCACCTGTTGAAACCACTTGGAATCACAGAATGATTCAGATTGAAAGGGAACTTCCAAAGCCATCTAATCCCAGCATCCCTTTTAAAACTGGGGTAACTACACAGATTAGGTTGCTCAGGGGCTTTTAGAGTTCAGGCTGAAAGTCTCCAGGATGCCATAACCTCTCTGAGCAGCATTTTTCTGTGCTTAACTTCCCTCACATTCATTATCTTACTCTTTAGAGCTAACCAGAATTTACCTTTTGGCAACTTTTAGCTGTTGCTCTTTGTTCTGTCACTCTGTAGCTTCGCGTTCTGTCTCTGTAACCTTTGGTTAAGTGGGAGAAGACGCAATTAAGTTGTCTAAGGCCTCCCTTCTGCAGGCGATGCTGAACCATCTCCCTCAGCCTCTGTCATGTGCTCCAGCCCTGCAGCTGCCCTGGCAACCCACCACTGAACTCTCAAGCACATCTCCTGTCCTGGGGCACTCCAGACTGGTGTTCCAGATGCTCTCCCCAGTGCTGTGCAGGGAAGAATGATCCCTTTCCTCACCTCACAGACCACCCTTTGCTAATGCAGCCTGCAGAGCAGTTTGCTGCCTTGAAGGCAGAGCACTGCTTTGTACCCAGCTCTGCCCACCAGGACTCACAGATCCTTTTCTGCAAAGCTCCTCTCTGGCAAGGCAGTCAGAGCCTGGGCCAGTGCGAGGGATTGTCCAGTCCCAAGAGCAGGACTTTGGCCAGGTTCTTGTCCGCCCACTCCTGTAGCTTCTGCAGAGCCCCACAACTGCTCCCTGTTTGCTGTCACGTGTGAGTTTGCATTCTGACACTTCATATATGGTCTTTTATGAAGACATTCAAGTTTCGGACCTGGTCTTGATGCCAAAGGGCTGGAACCCGTAGCTGATGAGTTAAACTTCTAAAGATTGACCACTACCCCCTTTAAAAGCCACTACTCCAGATGGCTTTTCACGAACCTTTTATGTCAACAATCCAATCCTTTATTTTTGCCCTCCTTCCCCACTATTTAGGTACATGGCTGCATCATCCTCAGTATGCTCTCATAAAGGTGTGAAACAAATGAGGTGTAGTTTCCTATACTGACTTGTGGATGATGACAAGCTCCTTTTATGCTTTTTTTAAAAAAATATATATCTTAAGGATCGATTCTCATTGTAGATATACCTGAGTTCTTCCGAGTGGCTGGCTGTATGGCTCTTAAGGCTGTTTAGGAGAGCTGTGTTTTTCAAATGTGATGAAAAAAATTTTCCAAGGGAAATATTGTTTGATGGCATACATGGTTGAGCTGCTGTTGAAAAGACCTTAAGAGTCGGAGTTGGAGAAAGTGAGGGAGAGGCAGAAAGCTTAAAAAGAAAGATTTAGGTGTTAATGTGGAAGCAAAACAAGTCAGTGTGGTAGAATCATGTCCACTTGGGCCATTGGAAATAGGAGGAGAAAGAACTGCCATGTGGGATAAGGAAAGCTCTGGTAATAAATTACAGCATCATAAAGGCAGTCAAAAGTTTCAGCAGTTGGAAAGAGTGAAGGTGTTGGAGGGAAGGCTTCCTCTGTGAGTGTTGGTGTGTCCATAGTATTATGTGCTCTTGAATTCAGGCAGGAATTTAGACTAAGTTTTGGCAAGTTGTTTGCTGCTTTCAGTTAAATATAAGTAAATGTCCTTTACAGGCTGCTGGGATGTTTCAGTTGCTGGTTTGTTCCACACCTCAGGAACATGTCATTATCAAACACATATGCAGCAATAGCAAGAGCACAGACTTTTATTGGAATACAGTATGTTATATGTAAAAAAGACCAAAAGTAAATGTTTCTCTGCAATGGGAGAAAAGAAATGGTACTTTCCTGCTAAGGTAGTAAAGAAATTGTCTTTTGCTTACTTATTGTTATCTTTTCCCCCTATGCTCTCTGAAAAAAGTTATTCTGTATTATCTTTCTTACTTTTGAAAGCTGAATTTGGATTTGTCCTGAGCCTTCCAAAAAAGAGAGGTGGCTGGAGAATTCATTTTGTGTGACTGCAGAAGCAAATGATGCGAGTCAAGTGGCCTGGTCAGATAATTAAGCTACAACAGAGAAAGCTTGCAGAGTTAGTCAGTTGTGATTATCAGTCCAGCGTGGTTGGATGTCTGATTCCTTCTGAAAAATCTGAAGTGGCTGCTTTTATTATCATTAATTGGGGAGTGCCAGTAGCAAATCTGGAAGAATTACACTGCCACTTTAAAGAATTCCAATAGATTTCAGTTGGAATATAAGTTTAATGATGAATTGATGACTGCTTGTTGCTCTGCCCACCCCTTAGAATTGGAAGGTTTGTTAGAATAATTCCTGTGTTATGTGTCTGCCCTGCTTCTGAACCCTGATGTCTGTAGGCAGTCTGCAACAGAGTGGCAATAAATGTGTCTTCTTTGGGGCTGTCTGAATCTTTTTAGTTTTTTTTTTTAAATTCTTTTCTTTATTTCTTTAGATAGCAGTTCAATCATTTTGAAGCTATCTCTAGAGCATCTAGGAAAGTCCCTTTAACAGTGAAGCATTAGGTTGCTTCAAGTGCCTCACAGAACTAAACCTTGGAAGCATTTCTGAAATATTCCCCCTGGTAAGCAAGAGGGATATCATGCAATGAAACAAAAAAGGAAACAATATTTCATTTGAATGGAAGGATAAAGTACATTTAATCTAAGCTAGGCTAGTTCAATATCAACTGTTTGCTTGTGGCATTCAGCAATTTTAAAATAGGAACCTTATTGGTATTAACTCTGCCACATGGAGGAGGAATTAATCCCATGGAAATGCACATGTTTAGCTGGACAGCGTAGCTATCACAAAGCCAGAGCCCTGGAAGTTTAGGGTGTTTTGGAACTTTGAATACAGCCATGTTGATTTTAAAACAAAAACCTTCAGCTTCCGGCAACTTCCATAGTAGCATTTCCAATGTTTTTTAAACAGCTATTAATGTAGTCAAGCTGTGTTTTTTCTCCTTCTCTGTGCAATCATCTGCTCAGTGGTGCACTCCATAAGCAGTAGCAGGAGCCAGAGGAGTGGCCTGCTGTGATTGATGGGGCGAGGCCCGGCACGCTGAAGGAGCCCCATCTGGATCAGGTTTTGGGAGCAGTCAGATGTTGAGAGGGAGGTCAGCGAGCCCTGCATCGGCTCCCCTCCCTGAGCACCCCGATCACCCACACCCCTGCACACCCTGCAGCGCTCACACGCCCTCAGCCAGCACTGATGCTCGCTTTGGGCAGATGCTGCATGGCCTGGGACCAGAGCAGCTGCTAAGTTTATGGAGAATAAAGGCAGCACCATGGTACAGCAGGTATTTGCACTTTTATTTTCACTTGAAACTCTTGATTTTTAATCAAGGCAGGGCAGTTCTTATAACCAGCTGCATCACTGCATGCAAGACTTCTAACCCATGTTTTGTTGCTTAAGTCTGAAGGAGGGCAAGCTACGGGGGATCATGTGCTTGATAAATGTAACTGAGCCCTCTCAGAACCAGCAGGTTTGCAGAGAAATGTTGCATTTTTCTTCTTTGTTTCTGTGCCCTAAGGATACGATGCAGTTTGGCTCATTTAACTACAGTACAGGAGGCTTTCTCTAAATGTGAAATATCTCTTGCCAAAGAAACAAAATGCACCAAACGGAAAATAGAGCAAAACAAACAATAAACTGTGAGTTAGACTTCAAAATGCAGGCAAGCAGAAAGGTTTTCATTGAATACATTTTTATGCTGCAAATGTGTTTTTTAAAAAAAGGAACACTGCATAAGTAATGATTTCTGTGTCTCTCCTTTGTGTACAAACAAAACAAGCTTGCTTTATTACGTTTTGACACTTTTTATACATTTCTTAATTATGAAATCCTTTCAGAGCAGGAGATGCTGAAAAGGCATCTGAGACAGTAGGAGCAGTTTAAACTCTAAGCTTTTCTTCAAATGGAGTAATATGGATGAAATAGGAGAGCCTTCACTTACCTACATCGTTGGAATCTTTTTTTTTGGTTCTTTAGAGTTAAACATTTAACCAGAAAGCAATAAATTTGATTTTATACACTGCCACGTAAAGCATATTTTTCAGTTGAAATGTGGTTTTCATTAAGACTCAGGCCAGAACATTTAGCAGAGCCTGACTGTCTGCCATCCTTTGTTCTCCTTGCTGTTGCCAACAACCACTTTTTTTTAAAAAACATGCATAAAGTGAGCATTAAGAGGTCATTTAATCTTAAAGATACTTGGAACTGAGTCTGAAGGGACAACTTCTGTTCAGCTTCTCCTGCCTAGGTGGTATTAAGCCATGCCTGTGTACTGTCATACACAGCTTTGAAATTACTCTAATACCTGAGTTCATAGGCTAATTTAGGATCGATATTTCTTGTTGCTTTTAGGGCCATTTCATATTTTCAGCTTAATGCATTAGAACTTACTATTTCTTCTATTCATTTTGGTTCACTGTATTTTAAAGAGCACAATAGAGGAACGTTTGAGGTGATTCTATTTAAAGAATTTTTGCTTCTTTAAAATCTATTCAAGTGTATCTGACTGTTGTGTAGTCTGGGGTCCCCATCAACCACGTGTATATACAAATGTGTGATAGCTGGCACTTCATTGTTCTTGATATAAGTTAGTATTTTGAACAATAAGCTCTGGCTATTATTAGCCAAGTAAATAGTACAGAACTTGTTTACACACACATGCTTTTATATCATGTTGTAATACTGTGTCTGTTGAATTAATTACGAATAATAAATTCACACCAATTTTAAAGGTTAGGAAAAGCTTCAGTAGTCACTTATTTTAAGGGATGAACATCTCCGATTTATTGTCACTATAAACTTAGGGCCTGCAGTCCATGTGCAAGTTTAATTTCTTTACTGTCCCCTGTCTTCCAACAATTTAATGAACCTGCAGAGCCTGCACTGATAATCTTGTGTGTCAGTTTTCTGCTCTAAGCATACTGGGGTTGGTTTCTTTAATGGCAAGGCTGTAAATCTCTGAATATGTACAAGTTAGTAAAAAAACCCACAAATCCCTGACCCTTTGTTGTTTACTTATTAATGAGGTCTCAGTTATAAATAAGTTAGCCAGACCTCAGCTGAACAAGTTTAATGAAAGGGGTAGAAGAGTCTCAGTGTTGGGGAGGTTCTGAAATTGCCTGTGCAATTTGCCATTTTGTGATAAATCGAAAAAGTTTGGAGTTGCTGGTAAAAATAATAGAAAAGTTCAACCCTCTTAATTAAATATGAGCTGTAATTAGCACTAGGTGTGGATGCTTTGAATATTAATTAGGGTCCTCATGGAACTGCTGTCAAGGTTAATGAGAAACAGTGGGGTTCTCAGCAACATCTGGTTTAGGACTGGAGGTGGTACAGAACCCTTTAGATCAAATGCACCTGGACATTAGCCCTTGGTCCCTCTGTTGCCACTGCTGTTCTTTTTTAACAGCTGCTGACTCCAGTGCCATGTTTAGCATCTGACAGGAAGGAATAGCTTAAGGACCAGCACTAACCAGCTCCTGTGTTTCAAAACCTGCACAGTGAAAATGCTTATAGAGGCAGAATCTGGATTTGCTTTTGTTCGTTCTTACTCCTTGCTCAAGTCCCTCCTGAAACAGCTGATTAAAAAATTTAAGGTCAGCTGCCTCCCACACAAGCTTTAAAAATACTTCTTTAACATTTAATGAATGTCTCTGGTATAATCCATTCATTCCTGGGTTTTTCCTTCATCTGGATTTTATTTTTATTTTTTAGTAGTGAAAATTTTAGGTAAAAGAAATAAGAAACGAACTTGACCGTTTTAGTATTAGAGGGTTAAAGTATACATTTACAAGAGTTTTTAACCTCCAAAGAAATTTATCACAGGCAGTTTCAGTGCAGCATTAACCTTACAATGATTGCAGATAGGCAAACAAATCTTTGTGACTTAACCCTGTGAAGTCAGTAAATGACACTGCTTTCATGATAAAGATGGTTGAATGAAGCAATGGAAACTTGCTCAAGGCCATGCACTAAACCAGCAGCAAAGATGGGATTAAAATTAGGGTTTGATTGCTGATATAAAGTTCTAATTTTTTAGGACACACTGAGTGCTTTTTACAAAGAAAAACTTTTACTTCAATTTTCTCTTTTAAGCCAGTCAAGTACCAAGACTTACTCCTGTGCGAATTCTTAAAAGCTCTTGAGTTTAGGACTAGTTCAGGTCAGAGAAATGATGTCTGAAATAGTTGCAATTGGCTGGAAATGCCCTTAAGTACAAAGTGCAGAAGAATGTCTTTTATTCATACAGCCTATTTTAAAATTAGGAAATCGTGGGCTGATGAGTACAAATAAAATCCCTGCAATAGTCTTGGGCAGGTACTTGCACATACTTTGGTGGGAGAATGGTGGAGTGGTTCAAAAGATAATTAAATTTTAACTCAAATGTGCATTTTTACATTGCTTGCTATTTGAAGGGATAATTTCATCTTGTAAATTAGTTTATGTGAGGTTGGGATAGTCCCTGCACTAATGGCCTCTAATGCTGTGTCAGGCAAAATCACGTTTTGGGCATTTTTTGTATAGGTTCAGAAAGATTGTAGTGTACATTTCCTCCTCTAGAATTATTGCTTTTTGGTGTGGGCGAAACATTTAGTCAGAAGTTTTCTAATTGATAAATTAGCAGCCTCGGCTGTTCTTTATCATGCCAAATGGAAATATAGGTCTCTCTCTAACAGCGTAAGGACAGTGTTTTTAATGCTGTAGGCTAATTGTGATATGGAGATGAAATGCTGTTATCTTCAAATGTAAAACCTTTAAAGTTCTTAAATCTATTTCTCTTGACATAGAATTTTTCTTTTATGTTATTTAAAGTTTTGAACTGATGCATTTTTAGATTCAAATATTTAATATTTTGACTGGATCTCATTATTATTTTGCATTTGTGGCATGCAATTGCTCAATGCAGAATACCTCAAAGTATTCTGGGTGTCTCAGGGCATTATTTCGTATCAGTACTTTTAGTGTTTGTTAACAGTATGCACCCAAATCCTGTCCTGTGTGGAGGTTGCATATATTGTGTTGTGCAAATGGTAGGTCAGAGTGGTCACAGACTGGAGGCTGAGCTTACCAGAGCTCTGTGCTGGTAGTTGTGCTCAGGAGCCTTTGGAATAAACTAGCTTTGTCCCTCTTCCTTGTCTGAGTTGAGGCATCATTAGCTCAGGCAGATTTCACCGACCTTTCCCTCTTAAAGAATAGTCTACAGTTATCCCACGAGAAGCAGATTTGTTTGTCTAATTATAATAATATTAAATAGGGTTAGCAAAATGCATTTAATACAGATAAGAAATGTTCTCCTCAAGAAGCAACCACTGTGCCCTTTTCAGGCCAGGATGCTCTCATCACTCTCTGCGTTACGGGTGCAGGACCTTCGCTTATTTTATCTCACGCCACGTTTCTTCCTCTTTTTATTTTTATTTTTTTTTCCTTTTGATTTTCACAGGGTAATCAGGAAGCTACAGCACCTCCTGACACAATGGCACAGCCTTATGCCTCAGCCCAGTTCGCTCCACCTCAGAACGGTATCCCTGCAGAATACACAGCCCCACATCCGCATCCAGCTCCAGACTACACAGGCCAAACCACTGTTCCAGAGCACACGTTAAACATGTACCCTCCTGCTCAGACACACTCCGAACAGAGTGCAGCTGACACAAATGCACAAACTGTCTCCGGCACAGCCACAGTAAGTCAAGGTTACAGCTCTTTCTAAAGCTCTGTGTTTCGTGTGTGTTTATCAATAACAGCTTTTTCTATGTCGCGCTTGACACGCTTCATTTGCGTTGGGCTTAGTCGCCGTGTCAAGGTTGAAAGTCTGTCAAAGTTGACTGTTGAACCTGGAGAATGTGTTTTCACTGGTTTTGGAGCTTCTTAGTAAGTGTTGGAGCTTTGGAGTTTCATTTTCAACAGTTTTAGACAAAATGATTAATAGCCAGCCCACGAATCACAGCATAAATTTTAATTAAGTCCAATATAGAAAAACATTGCAAATGAGTGTTTGTAGGCATTCATTTGCAAGGCCAAAGAAAGCAACCACAAACCCCAAACCAGACTCATTTGATTATTCTTAATGACCTCTGTGTTTTTGACACAAGTAGTTTTACAAAAAGTATTAATTGAATGATCCTGTACAAAATGTACTGAGTTAGTGTTACGAAGAACATGTCTGCAATATTGTATTTTCTAGAGAGCTTGTTTGTGCAGCCATTACCCAAGTTGTGTGTGGATCTGTGCTAAGCAGAGCAGAAATGATAGACTTTCCTTCTATTTGATTTATATGTGAAGTTCTGAAGTGTCATGAATTATGCAAGAGACTCCTTGGATGGCTCTACCTTGTAATTTAAGTCACAAGTTTCACACATTGATAGTTTAGTGTTTCTGTCTTAATTCTAGAGTGGGGCCCAATATACCCAGTGCCAAGAGTTGGCAGATTTCTGAGCCATCAACCAACCCCGTGTTACATGTGCAGGATGGAGCACAGAACAGACAGTGCTCAAAACGTCTCTCCTGGCTGTCCTCATCTCTGCCTCAGCCGTGCTCCATGCCTCAGCTTACCTCCCGTTCCTTCCTGGCTCACATCCAGCCTAAAAGGTTTTGTGCACTGGGGCAAGAGGAGAGGGAAAACACATTCGCTTAATTGAGCTCTGCAAATTTATGTTTATTGCCATGCCACTAATTTCTTTATGTGGGTATGAGCAAGAAAGTAAAGCAAGAGCAAAGGCACTGAAGAAGATTCCTTGCTGTTATCATGGAGAAATCCTTGTGAATTAATTGCACACTTTTGCGGTTTATGCAGTAAAATGTTTAGGACTTTTTATTTTTAGCTTGGTAACTTTTTATTGCCCTGAGTTGCCCTTTTCTCCAGTACTGGGAGAAAGTTTAAATTGAAGAGAATCCTATTTGCTTGTACAGTATCCTTTGCAGCTCTACTGTGTCCCCTCTTATCCATCTCCTTGGTAAGTTAAATTCCTGGTTCTTTCCAGCTTTTAAAATTTGCTTCCATTATCATTTTTGATTGTTGTCCAGCTCTTGTCAAATACCGCTGTCATTGGTTTAGAGCAGGAATCCTAAGCTGAATAGATACTCCAGAAGAGATTGCATATTGACTAAAAAGATAGTCTTTCCTACTGTCCCTTTTTTGTTCTTTTTATATTCTCTGATTTTGCTTGGTTTTTGTGACCACTGCTGCAACCTGAACAATCCACTGTGATGCCCAGCTCAGCCTTTTCATGTTTTGAAACTGTTTCTGTTCAGTCCTGAAGTAAAATACTGACAGTGCTAAAATCAATGGTAAAAGATCCGTCGATGGGAGTGGGACAGGAGCTCATCCTTCATCATTTATTGCCTTCAATTGATTGTGTTTCCTCACCCCGTTTTGATTTTTCAGTTTGAAGAAATGTCAGTCACTTTATCAGAGAAGTCAGGGATGTGTTTTCCCAACATTTTCCGTAGCAAAGGCTGGTGAAAAGACATAGTTTGGATTGTCTGCAATGCCCTTATCTTCTTCAAGTGCTCTATTCAATCCCAGCTCTAGCAAATCCAATGATTCCCTGCACAGTTTCCTGCTTCTGATATGCAAATAGGCTTTATTGTTATTTGGTTTTGTGTCCTTTGCTATCTGCTCTTACTTGCTTTTTGCCTTCCTAATATCCAACTTGTATTTTACCTGTCAGATGCCTTTTCCCTTCTGTTTCCCCTTGGAGTGAATTTCCATTCTCTGCAGGATAACACTTCAATTCCACTAACCTGTTACATTCAGGGAATATGGTATAGTTATTTGCTCTTTTTATTGTGGATCCTTTCCTTGCATTCTGGTTTCCTTTCTTACAGAGGAATGGACAGAACATATTGAAGTAGCTCCCATGCTGTTTATAAAGAATTAGATTTCCTTCCTTTTGACTTTAGGGTCTATTTGAGAAAGTTTTAGTTTGGTTTGGTTTTTAAAAAGATATTTTTTTCTAAATTGCAATGTTATATTGAAAGTTGTGGATGCTCTCCCTCAAGAGCAGTGCAATGAAAAGGCAGGTTTTCAAGAAGTGTGTTTATCTGTGGATCTGCACTGACATTTAACACATTGCTCACCAGTTAGGTTTAGAAATGTACAGACAAGTATTGTTTTCACAATTTAATTGCAGGTACCTAGATTTAAAATCTGTTATGCTGGGTGTCACTAGCCATTGCTCTTGGCAAACTGTGGAGACTTTATAAATAGATATATGCAGATAGATCCCAGGCAGATTTAACATGGGCCATGTAACTTTATGAGGGTCCAACTGTATACATCTCTCTGTGGATTTATTAATATAAGTTTTCATTATGAAAGAGAGCTTGAATAGCACTGTGTCAACATTGTACCTCCATGTGCTCTTCATTGTTGAAGGAGAAAAAATATGTTTCTTTCTAATTCCTGCTACCTTTGAGAATAGTTGATTTCCAGTCAAAGAGTTTTAAGTGGAGGGGACATAGTGGCATTTTTTGGTAAGTCCCAGTATTTTTACTTGGTTTCCTCTCATTAAGCTGTTTATGACATGCATTTGAAAGAAGAATAATGAATTGGCCAATCATTCACAAAAGAATGCTGTTGTGATTAATGTAGTTCAGACAAGCTGTTGGAGGCAAGACCAGTTTTTGAATTTTCTTACACATTTATGGGAGTATTTCATGTGCATGTGAAGCTGGATACACCATTAAAAATGGATCTTAAAATTTTGCGATGTGAACCTAAGAAACTGCAGGGAAATTGTCTAAATTGTAGAATTACACCAGAAGTGACTTAATCGCCTCCATGGAGGACTGAATCCATGAAGAGGCGAGATACCTCCCAGGCTTTCTCTGAGTGTCCCAGGTTCTTTCCTCCTGTCTGAAAGAATCACACACTGAAGCTGAGCTCACACTGGGTCTAGTGCCACCTAATCCCCAGGAAAGATTGAAATAATAAAAATAAACTGGTTCTGTGCAACTTCTCTTGAATCCTTAACTGCAACCCAGGGTGTGATCCTGGCCCAGCTGGAACCACTGCCAGGATCCCCATTTGCCGCAAACTGAACAAAATTCCAATCATCAGTTTTATTACGGGTTTGCAATTTTGTGCAGAGTGCTCTTGTGATTCATGTTCAAAAGTACTTCACGTACTCTTGGACATGCTCTTGTACTTCTTGAAAGTGTCTTTCTCAGTTTTAATCTATTTAGATAAGAGTGTAATATGGTATTCTGTCAGAGTAAGTGCTGGAACAAGAGGTGCTTGGATTGTATGTGTAGGGATTGCTAACTCTGTGATGCTATGAAACGGGAGCAGAGGGACAGGACGAAATGATTGAAGACAGGATGACTTAGCTGAAATGATATAAAATCATTGGTAGGTAATAAAATACTGTCACAAGTTACTTTGAGTCATCTCTGAGCATCTCTGTTTTTTTTGAGTAAGGATGAAGTGCATCTGAGTATATGCAAAATCGATAATCAACCAGCAGTGGGTCATTTAAGTGCTGGTAGACTTTTGGAGTTGCATAGCATCAAATATGCTTTAAGGCATTAACAAAAATAGTAAATGGCTTTTTCCTAGAAGGTTGGATCAATGAAAAGTATGTTACAAAGTTATGCTAAAAGTAATGTGTCTGATGATTTTGTAGAGTGGTTTAGAGCATTACATTAAATAGTTAGGTGTATTGAAGTATTTTTAAGACATTTACTCATTTTATGAAACCACCTTTACCTGTGTACATATATAGATGTAAGCCCATTGTACATAAATAGTTCTGAGTAAAACTTGTTCAGTTTTTTTTGTTGTTTTCCTGCACAGCTTCTGTTGATGACAGCAGGAGATGTGGGTGTAAATAAAAAGGGCATTAGCTGGGCATGTGTAAGGGAGCAGGTAATAGTAAAGTAAATGTTTCTCTAGTGTTTCCTGTTCTAAATGTATTATACCAATAATGGAAGTAACTCATGGTGTGGTAAGAGCTCGGGTTGCAGTAATGCTCTGTGTTTTATGCGTGTGTAGAGAAAATGAGCCGCTCTAAACTTAATTCTACTTTTGCATAAAACTTGAGATCATTGTTCAGTCTTTCTGTTTTGGACTGAGACTTTACCAGGCTTCAGAAGCTGAAAAGTTGTGTGATAAGTTGTGTGTTTGGATGGGAGATCTTGAGGGAAAAAGGCAGTTTACTTGGAGGAATGATCCATGCACGGTGCTTTTCTGTCTGAAGTGTTCAGCATCAGCACCCAGCATGGCATTAGGGGATGCAGTGCTCTTCAAGCCCTGTAGAAGATGTGCTGTGCAGAAATGTGGGTTGTCTGTGGCCTGAGAAGATGATAAGGTATTTTCCTCCTAACTTCACCGTTAGAACTAAATTTCAGCTTGGTTACTACCAAAATTCCTCTTGTGGCATCCACTGAACCTGATACTTCTGTGGGATAATAATTGCTATATTAGATATTGTGTCTGTAGTTCCAGCTGCCTTGCTTTACTTTGAGATGTTGTGTGTGCCTTGGGACCTAATGGCCTGTAAGTTTGATGCTTTCTTTTCTTGGTGTTAATTTGTCTAGGTTTGTGCCTTTTTTAGTCATGTTGCAGAGGCCATCTCTTCATCTGAGGGTGATGCTCTGGACTGCAAAATTATTTACCATGTTGAACTTTGTTGTTTTGGGGAAGTGAGATATGTACAACCTTTGCTGACATTTTTGGGGTTTAGTGCACCAATTACTGTGTTGTGCTTATTAATTTGAGTAAGAAAGCTGGGAGCAGGAAGCATTTAGAGTGAAGTGCTTTAGTGTGTTATCTAAGCCTGCAGGTGAGTAGATTATTACTACAGTTTTCGGCAGCATATTTCTGGTTTTTATTAGCTCTTTTTCTGGCTCAGTCCTTTAGGTAAGCTATTGGCCTAAGTGATTTTTCCCCTCCCAGTTTCTTTCTTTTCTCCCTTGGTTCATCTCCTCTTTCTCTCCTATTGTTTGATCCGTGACCTCCCCATCTCCTGGGGGTGTGGGCTACATCAGCTGCTTCATGCAATTGTATTCCACATTAAGCAGTGTGCTGTATGCTACCTGGTGTCCAGGTGTCCATCTTACAGCAGCGTGTCACTGAGGCAGAAATGTTCAGAGCCAAGTTCTCCGTACTGTGCTGGCTCCTCACGGAACTGCGGCCGTGCTCGGGAGCCTCGAGCTGAACTTGTTTGGGGTCCAACCTGCCAAGTGTCTGCAGAGTGGGTGGGACACTTCTCAGTGCTGCTGAGCTCAGCTGCTGTTATCCCCGTCTCTCAATGTTCTGCTCTTGCCTGAGAGGTTTCCATGGGATACCTGGAGCTGTCTCCTGTGGCTTGGGGAGGAGTGGCTCACTTACTTCTCTGTGTAATTCTGGCTGGCAAGGAGCAGAGCAGAGTTCCAGGGCAGAAAACCAGAAAACCACACCAATTCCTTCTTTAAAGGATGGCACGGTGCTCCCCCTGCAAAGGAACTGGAATTTTCACCACAAAGTGGCTGTCTTGCAAGTCAGATTGCCCCATGGACACTTTTTATTGCCAACTGGTATCAATGACCCAGTTTTTATTCTACTTCAATGCCATATTTTTGTCTCGAGATGTTTGCCACCAGTACGCTAGATAGCTGATAATGCTTTGACAACTCTTACAGCAGTGTTTATTCATCTAAATCATACCCTGCTGGTGCAGGCTATTGTATCAGCATGGTGTGCTATTTCATTTATACTACCTATTATAACTGGTCCCAACTGCTCCTTGAAGGAAATATTTCAAGGAGCTTATTTTAAGACCCTGAGTGCTTCAGAGCTGCAGAAGCAAGGAACCTGGTCCAGCTCCTACTCCATAGTGAAGAGATCAAAACTGACATCCCAAATAGATAAGATAATGCTGTGCTGGGGTGGTGAGGCACAGTAATGACTTGTGATCATAGGCATTATTGCTTCTAAGAGGCTTCCTTGCTGAGAGCCCTGAGTGCGAGCTTTGCAACTGTGCCCCACGTGTGCTCCTTTGCTTATGCTAAGGAATAGCAGGAACACACTGCTCACTTCAGCCCCTCTGCATGTCAGTGGCAGCTCTAAAATAGATTCTCCTCGAGGATACACAGAACCTGACACTGACTGTTTCCTACGATGCTGTTTATGGAGTGCCTGTTTGTGTTT
Organism: Coloeus monedula; assembly: GCF_965178545.1. Classification (NCBI taxonomy): domain Eukaryota; kingdom Metazoa; phylum Chordata; class Aves; order Passeriformes; family Corvidae; genus Coloeus; species Coloeus monedula. The sequence continues at coordinate 12,645,775 of NC_138796.1, read as the reverse complement.
TGTTGTTTTGGCTGGGAGGAAGATAAATAACCACCCTCTTTTTCCCGTGTTGCTGAGTGAACTTGGGCTTTGTGATTCTGTGAGTGGGTATGTGGTGTGAGGACAACAGCCTTACCCTGCCAGTTCTTCTGAGATCTCAGTGCCTGATCATTGTGATTTAGGTATCACCTCAGTTTCTTATACCTTTTGATTCTCATAGCAAGAAAAGGTTATGATGTTGAAATAGAAGACAGAAAAAATATTATTCTGGTTTTGTGGGTCTTCTTAGATATTGTGATTTTAACTTCCTTCCCTCATTTTTGTGCGCTTGAACTTGGTGAAAAGTTAAAGCTGAAGCTCTTCCACAAAACCAAAAAAAAAGCCCCCACCAACAAGGATAAAGAGAGCAATTATGCTCTGTCATCTTTAGTCATGTTTGCTCAAATAAGTTAGCTGAAGGCCATTGATTACCCTTCTGAATGTTCTTCATGGGGCACACTAACAGTTCTTGGATCACTTCAGCGGGTAGTGCCAGCCAGCTCTAAGGCAGATTTGAAACACAAAACATTGCAGAGGTCTTTCCAATCACATTGTCAACCAGAGATAGTCATATTACTGTAACTTGAAAAGTTTCTTCTAGAAAGCATTACCAATGAATTTCTAATCTGTCAATTTAATTGACCAATTAAACAATTTAAGATATTCTTCCTGCTTGTCCCTGAAAGAGCTGAGCTAATATTGTTTTTTTAAGTTTCCCTATACTTTGTATTGTCTCTTGGGCTCTTTACTTCTCCATACCAATTATTTTACATGTTAAATTATTGACTTTTTCTTCTCTCTGTGCAGTCTAAGTAGCCATAGCATGCAAATGCTTTGGCTGTGCTTTGGGTTCATATGTATTGAGAAAAACCATTGCTGCACATTTTTCTGAGTACACTGAGCATAAATTTCGAAGGGGACCTTGTGTGATGAAATACCCAATTTCAACTTCTTTTATATTTGACTTTCTGCATCTTTGCTCCACTATACAACATGTTAATTAAAATTGATCCTTATGGGGGGATTTTTTTTTTTTGGTGAAAATTAGCTCATTTTCACTAAATGCGTGAGTGGCATGTGTCAGGTTAGGTAAGACCAATGAAGTTTTCCATTCTCTTGTAATTGACATGCACATGATTGTTAATGGCTCTCACCTTCATCAGAAGTTGTTGATTCCTCCATTCCCCTACTCTACGTAATTGCGTGTAAACTTGAGTATTGCTTGGAGTACCTTGTGCAGTGGCACGAGAAGTTTGTAACTTCTTGGTTATCCAGCAAAATCCTTACCCTTGCTTGCAGGAAGCTGCCTCTCCATTAGAGAGGTCAGAGAGCACAGGTAGCTGCACAACTGACAAAGTTTGCAGTTAAAAGCTGTGAAGATCATACAGAGAAGCTTCCTCTCTTCTTCCTTAAGTCATGAGGGTGGATTTCTCTTCATGTGACAGTCTGTGCCTAGAGCTAAACTTACTCTCCTGCATGACTACACCTGGGTCTCAGCTAAGGGTGGCTTAGTGGGTTATTACCCCCAACCCTGAAAATACTTTTAAAAAATCCTGTTTATACTCTCAAGTTTCCATTCCTCTCCCACACATCTCTCTCTTCAGCTTTCCCACACACCCAGCCACCCACAGAAATACTTTAATTAAATGTTACTCATGTGTGGGCTTGCTTACCACTTCTCCCTGCTTAATTTGTTCCTTTCTAGGGTCAGTGTGAAAGAGTGGCTTCATTCAAATGTTTAACTTTGCTATCCGTCAGTATTAGAAAGACAGTAATGAGGCATGTCACTCTGTCTTGGCTTGACCCACGAGCAGGTGAATCCATCTTTAAGTTTGAAGCTGCTTTGTGCTCTACCAGTGGCTTGACAGGCTGAGATAGACATTGCAGGCAGAAGCAGACAGTAAAATGTTCTTATTCACTAGATCTGCATTCAGGGAAGGGTTAGAAGTTCTTCTTTTCAGACTTTGCTGGAAAAAGAATTACACTGAGCTTATACTCTACCATGCATGTCACGCTCTATTTGGTCTTTCTGTGATATGCAGAAAGAATTGGTTGGTCATTTTAAATTGCACAGACATAGACATTAAACGATCAATAATTTATTAATTAATTGTAGAAATTCCAGAAGAAGGCATAAGAGAGTAACCTGGGTGTTTTGTTTTTTTTTTTTCTGTCTTGAATTAATCCTACACATATAGGGCAATTTCTTTACAAACCTGTGACACAGTGTGGTGGGCTGACCATGTCTGACCTCCATAATACATTGGGAGGGTTTTATATACAAATACAAAATAATTGCTATTTTTTAAAAAAATTGCAAAACCTTCCTCTTCTTTTGCTTGCTTCTTGACTGCTTTTAATCTTTGTGTGCATTTTCATTGTCTTATCTTCCTTTTCATCTTTACAACACGATTCTGTTTTTATAGTCTTTCGTTTTCCATTTCTGGTTTTTTATTATGTATTCTTTGTCTCTATTTTTTGTCTCTTTTCAGTTTTTGCTCATTCCAATATTATCTACTAGCTTGCTTTCATTTCCTCCTGCCCTATAGGAGGTACAAAGCTATGACTGATTTTACTGTGGCAGTGAGAGAATATGGAATCTCTGAATGAAATATATAGTTGTTTTGAAGAACATACATGAATTCTCTTATATTTTTGTATCCAAATTGCAGCAACTTGCTGGTTCTAGATGCTTTTTCAGCTGATATCCCACGCAGTTGTGTTGAATATTGTGCTGCCTTTTTGGATTTAGAAAAACTTCTCAACGGCTTTTTAAGACACATCCCTTAGGTTTTCTGCTATTCTTGCTTAAAGGGGCTTTTTGCATTTGCTTTTCCAGCAGAGACCTCTTTAAATCTCGCCCAATGAAGCAGCTGCCACTGCCTCTGGTCTCTTCCCTACCTGGGAAGTTGCCACTGCCTCTGAAATATAATCAGTACAAATGGAGATGCTTATTTAACACCCACCTGCAAATGGCAGCAGGATGTGTCAGTTCTTCTTCCCTGCCATAGGACCAGCTCTGCAAAAATGCCTGTGAAAGGAGGGGGTAAAAAAGCACCTGTGTGGCAGCTCCTCACCTGCCTCTGCCCCCCAGGCCTGATAACACCTCCAGGTGGGGTAGATAGAGAACATGAAACTCTCTCCGTGGAACAAAGGTTGCTGTTGAGGTCATCTCAATCTTTATGAACTGACTGCTTGCAGACTCTGGGATAAGACTGGCACTGCCTCCCAGCTTCCTTATCCCATCCAAAGTATGAATGGAGGGTTCCTCTTGCTCTATTTTTTTTTGCTTTGATTGTAATTCAAATGCTTTTCCTTTATTCTCTGATTTATAAAAGACTTTAAAAAAAGGCAACAGACCGTCTTCTGATTCAATCAGAAGATGAGAACATGTTTACAATTAAGTCTTTTCTATGTCTGTGGGGTTTTTTTGTTGCTGTTATAAAAAGTGCGTCAAAAGATGTCAACTACTTAATTTCCTAAGGATTCACGTAAGTTCCAGCTGTTCCAGAGCAGTATCTAAATATTTGATTTGAAAATGAGATGTGTACCAAGGCTGCAACATATTGCAGGCACGATCACCCAGCTAGCCAGGAAGCTCTGAGCCTGCCTGAGCTAATTAGTGTTTGCAGCTGAAGCTCCTCCAGTGGAAGCTGAAGTTAAAAAGAGATCTTACAGGTTGTAACAGCATAACATGTGAGAAAAGAGAGATCTACAAAACTCCAAGTATGTAAATTTACTGTTTTTCATGTTATAACAATGCTGGGACACCTAGTTTTGCTTTTCATGAGGATGTGATTTATTTTCTAATATGTTCACATTGCAAAAGTTATTATTGTTGCTATTGTTTAAAGAGATTTGTTGCCAAAAATGTGGTTATAAAATGTCGATTTATTTAAAATATTTGCAAGTATTAATCTTAAAGCTAAGAGATACTCAAAAAGAAATCTTATGGATTTTTACTTAGAGGAAAAAAATCATGGTTTTGGCCAGAGAAATTTGCTTTAAACTTGCGCATTTGCTTGAAAATGTAGCAAGCCTATTGCCTATTTGCTTGGAGTGCTTATTCTTTTGGTTTTAGGGATATGGAAATATTTATTGTGCGGAGAAATATGGTTTCTCGTGGGCACATTCCACCCCATTTCCTTTCTTACATAGTTTACAATTGCCTTGTTGCCAAATTTAGCGAAATGGGTGCCAAATTTCACCTCTGAATATTTGTATTTCCTTGTTCTCATACATAAGCTTCCTTTTTTTCTTTAAAGAAAATCTGACAGGGACAGGTGGCAAAACTATCCCAAGCTGGAGCAGCAGAAATAATGGAGCTTGGTTGTTTATATATGAATGTCATTTTTGACCTCTTTTTAAATACAGAATGTGTTCTAGACAGTGTGTTTGGAAAAAAAAAAATATTAGCTGGTATTGAAAAATGAAGGTTGTATAAGAGCAATTAAAATGAGATAAAGAAGTAGATTTCGAGCAAGTTTAAAAACTTGCATTTTATAGTAATCCCTTTAAGTGTTCATCTTAAAATGCATTGCAATTAGTGTAGTTGGAGGAGTCAACATATTTGCCATGTAGACATTGAATCATTTTTAATGCACGACCATTGTTTGATCCTCATGAGCAGGTGATGCTATCTCCCAGTAAATCCATACCATGGCACACAGGAATTTAGCTACAAAACACTGTTTCAACCTGAGAGAGAAGCCTTGCAAGGGCTGTGTGCTGGTGTTTACAGGAATTGGCCAGAGCTGCTTCTGAAGGGATTGGCTTCAGGAACAGATCCCTGCATCATGGGGTGCTGAGTTTGCAGGAGCTGCTGCCTGGGTGTGTTTGAGTACAGGTGTTGGAGAGCTCTGGAGCCCTGCAGGCTCCTGCATCGTGCAGTTGCTGGGGCTCACATCCAGGCTGGCAGGAGCTGTACTTGTGAAACGGCTCACACATGCAATAAAAGCACTTTCACACCAGCCTAAAACGTTGCTATTGGCTTCTTCCCGTCTCCAGCAAGTGTTTCCAATTTTAGAACTTGCTCTCATTTCTGAGCTGGGCTCCCTCTTCTCTTTTTTTTCCCCACTGAGTTGAAAGCATTGCACATCCATTCCTTTTATCTCTCTGTTCTCTCTTGAAAGAAACTTGCAGCCATTTCCCGTGTTACTTCTCATTTTACATGTACAGCAGTCAACTTTCCAAATATTTCAATGCATTTTGGAGACAAAACATGTTCAATCAAAGGTACCAGAGTCTGAATCACTATTCTGTTCTGAGCTTTCTAATGGAGAGAGCCCCCTTTTTTATCATTTTATTACTATTTTGCATTAAGAGATGCCTCTGTTTTCAATACAACTGTAGGGTTTTTTTTTTACTTTCTGGGTTTTTTTTGGTTTGTTTTGTTTTTTTCTTTTCCAAATACATACCTTTAGGACAACAAATTTATATATCCCAGGCTTCTATGTGTCCACCTTAGCTCAATGCATCTAATTTTTCTGCCTGAATGTTTTCCCCAGCTGTAATTTGAGCATTTGGGGTATTTGTCTGGGGTTATTCACAGTTAAGTTTCCTGAACAGACTATTGCATGCCTAGAAATGTAACATCTACTCCCTGTGTGCCAGGTGATACAGGTGATGCTGGTCCTAACTAGGCAAGTGTAGTAAGTCTTGCTGTTGGAAAAAGCAGTCATTTTGTATGTCATGTTTCCGACTGAGAAATGTGTCGCTCCTCCCAGCCACGTATGCCTTGGCCACCCACTATATAAAATTGTTTTCCTCTATCATCAGGTGTTTAATATCACTACAGACAATCTATTCACAAAGCAAGCTGAAGCTACTCTCAATATCTCCAGTTTCCTTAACCTAAACAGTTGTAATGTATTGCCCCACATTTGAGTGGCTTTCTAATTAATTGAATTATTGATTTGACATATTTCAGGCACCGATCATTTAGAGCTGCTAAGGTTAGAACCAGCTAGCTAGGAGCCATAATTTAGGAACCTGATACTTTTTATTTTGATTGAACTTACTGTGCCCCATGTTTTAAAGCCTTTTGCGTTCAGTGGGAAGAAAAGAGGGCTTGTATTGCTGAATATTCAAGTTTTGGTTTTTTTGTCTATCTGTCTTCTATCTACTATCCATTTTCTTCCATGAAGGATGGTGCTTTGCCTTTATTGTAAGAAAAAGGAGACTTTTTGCTTCAATATAGGGTTATTTAAGACATTTGTGGGAAGGTTCCTCATGTCACACATACAGGTGTCAGACCAGTGACTCAATTCTCTTCTGGAAAGCTGTGTCTCCTCACGTGTGTGTTGCTGCTGGGACTAAAAAGAAGGGAAGAAAGATGGTTGGTGATAAGTTTGTTGCTCCTCTAACAAACTCTGCATTTATTACAAGGGATTTTTCTTGAGCATACTTTTGGGGTGAAGAAATGGGAATAAACTAGAAAATCTTTAAGATGCAATTGAAAGATCTAATTATTTGGGGGATGCTTTGTGACACCTTGCACTGTTGATGAAATGCAGAACCGGGTGTGGCACTTGCTCAGCAGTTTTCAACAAGATCAGGTATTTCATGCCAGAAGCTATTCACATTTTTTGCAGTTGGGCTCTTTGATAATTTGAATAGGGCCCAGGTGATAAATTTGTTGCTCTCACTTTGATAAAATACCTTTGCACCGTGCCCTTCTTTTGGTGAAACGATTTGGCGCACGTTGAGGCCAATTTTGTCACTGAGAAAAAGAGCTTTGAGTGCTATGAGGGCTTGAAGGATTTTTTGAAGTTTGCTTCAGTGTTTTGTCTGTATTCACAAGTGCACTGTCCACTCTCTGGTGTATTGAAGGTGGGGAATACACAAAATACCTGAGGCTGAGGTTGATGCTGCAGGAACACACCAGGGGGGCTCGGTGCTGCCCTGCACAGGCTCGTTGGGGCTGATGAATTGCCTTGTCACAGAGATGTAACCAATGTTATGAAATCTTGCAGTGGTTCTGCCCTCACACAGATGTCACAGGGGCTGCAGGAGGATGTGTGACAGGCTGTGGTACTGCCTGAGGAGCAGAGTGTGTCTGCTGTGGTGCAGCTGAGGGACCGAGGGGTTTCTGTCGCCAGCAGCTTGTCAGAGCACAGGGCAATCTCTGGGTGCATCATAGGGCTGCTCTCCTCTGGCTTTGAACGCAAGGCAACCCTCCTGTGTTTTCTCCAGAATTTCTGATGTGTTTCCAGGTGATCATTCCTTATATGAGGGAAGTTGAATTTCATTTCCTACCGCTCTCACGGGGTAGCACAAAACAGTTTGAGATAGAGACCTTACAAGTCTGTGACCTCAAACGATGAAGGTATTTCTTTATGTTCAGTTCTTTAGATTTGGGAGTTGGCTGTAAGACTGAGATATTTCTGAATGTGCTGCTGCTGATCTAATCTAGTGTGATTCTTTCTCGTTGAGTTTAGAGGATGATCCTCTCCAAGCATCTCATGAAAAGATTTATTTAATCCCTACAACCATTTTGTGAGATTTTTCTGAATTACAATTATTGTTTTTTCTGCTTTTGTTAAAAAGGAACCAGGGTGCAAGTAGTTTAAATAACCTGCCAGAGGCAAATCTGTGACAAAATTGATTGCAGAAGCTGGCTATCCTGAGCCCAAGTGTCTAGACTGAGAAATAGTCTTTTTTCTCAGTAACAACAGAATCTTATTGCTGAATTTCATTTTGAACTGATGCTTTTGGAACATTGAGCTTTGAATAGATCAGTCTCAGCTTGATTTGTGTGAATGCTATGTTTCAGGTGTATGAATAAAAAAGAATGTTGGTGAGATACTCTGTTACTTAGGAAATTTATATTTTTTTTTCTTTTCTTTTTTTAAGGGGAAAACTGTGCAGCTTGGTTTGACTTTCAGACATACCATGCAGACAGTGTGAAGTTACCATCTCTTCATTCCCCCACCCCTCCCACCTTGGGATATGTGATGAGCTGATACCACACACAATGACAAGATGTGTCTGCTCCTCTGCTTTGGCATAGTTTTCATCTCTCTTCCCCAGAGGAATGGGATTGAGGAGTCAGGGGTGGGGCATGAAATGATGCAAGGAACATGACTGCTGCCAGGATCATGGCAAGGGGCTAAAGCTCCCTGTGTTGTATATGCAGCAAATATCAAAGTGTTTAGCTGTGGTATTCAGCTTTACAAATGCAGGGACCGGGGACTGTTGGGACAGAGGGGGACTGGAAACTGGCCCTCGACTTGCTGGGTTGCTGAGTTTAAAGCCTGAACTTCACAGTCTCAGAAAGCTGCAAGAGGGGTGGCAGGAGATCCCAGTGTGGACAAGGAGCACGGCTGGGAGGGAGACTGGCAGCATCTTGTTGGAGAAGGGCGCTTCAGCCGCTCCTTAATCTATTCCATGTGCAGCAAAGTTACTTATGTTTGGGGTTTTTTTTTCTCCTTTTTTCTCCACAATACCTGCAGCAGTCAAAGCCAACAGTGATCTGTGTCTTAGTACAATTACCAGCAGGCAGAAACCCCTTGGAGGCTGAGGCTGACTTCTTGTTCTTTCAGCTATCCCTGCATAAGTGTGCAGAAGGTGTAACTGAGCAGCAGAGACCCTCCTTCCCTTTCTGTGGGTTTTTTCCACATGATCTTCCTTTCCTGTCTTTTTTTTTTCTTCTTTCCTATTTTTGCCATTGCTTAGGTGCCTGTGGGTAGGAGGATACTGCCTTGCTGTGTCACACACCACCTGAGAGAGAGCAAAGACAACACAGGTTTGGACAGGCCTCGTTTCTCTCAGAGGTATAAAAATTTGTAGTGTTTGTTAGCTACAAATTTGATAAGAACGTGTGTGAAGTTACAATTTGGCCTTGCTCACGGTAGGTTTCAATACCTCAGATTTCACAGTGAATTGCTGGGAAGAATATTTGCAACCAATAGTGTATTTGTGCAATATTTCTTCAATACATTAGCCAGCTGTGGGGTTTTTTTCTCAAATGGGGCAGTGCATATGCCTGAATTGCTATTTTTTCGAGGGTTTTTTTGGTTAAATACAGAGCATATGTAGGTGAGGAACCTATTACTTAAGTAATTGTGACAATTCTCATACCAAGACTACTTCTGGTTGTTTGGCTCTGATACACTATTGAATATTGCAGAAAGCATAACAGTTATATTTGCTTTTTCTAACAGTTTCTTATTTTATTGTAGAATAAAATCTGTGTGGGAAGTTGTTTTGCTGGGGTTTGTTTTATTTTGTTTGTTTGTTTTTTTTAACCTTGGCATGAGACCCTATTTAAGGCATTTCATAGTTCTGTGTCATTTCCATGGATAGTGGGAAAACCAGTTTTACTTTGCATTAATATCTTCGCTAAAAATATGGACTGTAAACCAAAGTGATTCTAAATTCAGGCAAAAAGAAATTATAAATGTTCCTAAAAACTGAGAGCTAAAATACAGTGCTGTATATGAGCTTTCAGTTTGATAAATACTTACTTATGAGGTCATAAATACTTGAGGTACAAAAGGTTAATGTAGTGTGAAAGGCTGTAAAACACAGCGAGCAACCTGCTAGATCATAATGATGCATTAGCACCTTTCACTATGAATGCTGGTGGTTATAAAAATCTTCAGCTTGAATTTATTCTGTAATACGAGAATGTAAAGGCAAAGTATCTTCCCTGTGTACTTTTACTTATCTTCTCATATTTATTTCTCTTTGTACCAAAAAAAAAAAAAAAAAAAAAAGAAAGGCTCTCATCTGTTCATAAATGCTCGCTGACTGAAACTGATAAAAAGCCCTTTTTGACTAATATAATTTCTCAAAAGCATGTCAGGTGTTGTCTGGGTGCTCAAGGAAAGTAATAAAATAAAGTAATACTCAGTGATTTTTTTGTCTTCTCTGTATTAATAAGTTTCCATAAGATAAAGTAAGCAATAATGCATAAAGGAAACAAAAGTGATATAAATTCTGGAAAGCAGTAATGCAGGTTACCTTTGAGGGGAAAGAAATTCAGTACTAAAATCACAAACTGAGCATTTACTGAGTGGTAAAATTGACTTCATCATAATAAATATAGTATTTCTCAGTCTCAGAAATCCTCTGCACTTTATAATTGTCTCCAATGTGCTGATGCAGCTAATATTTCTCATTTAATATCTACCTCTGTGGAGTGTTAATTTTCATGCTTTGGTGATCATTGCTTTTTACTAAAGCAAATTACTTCCTCTTACTGTTATATCAGAGCTTATGACAGATTAGGATAATTTTACTGTCATTAATCTTTTGAGTCCATTCCACTCTTTTCAATGAAGTGCCATGTTTTGGCCAGGCTAAATTGAAACACTTAATAAAATCTGGAATCAAATATAAAAAAAAATTGCAGGCTGTTGATACCTGCTTTCATCCTTGTCTACTCTCTGGTTACATAAGAAATATTTTATTTTTCAATTTATTCTCTTCAGAAAGTACATCTGTATCTGAAGGATATTCAATAGTTTTGGGGGACTAGACAAGAAAAATGTTGAAGTGAAAATATTTGATTTAGACACATCCATCTTTTTTTTTTATAATTATTTTGAGGTGTTGAAAATCTACACATTCTGTTCTTATTAAGATACAGTTTAAGTTGATAGTGTTTGGATTGTGCAAATATATGTTTAGGAATCTCTGTAGATCATTATTTTTAGTTTAAGACCTCATTTAAATTTGCAGGGAACACTGCGAGCAGTTGCTGTGCTGACAGAATTATCACAAAAAACCTGTGAGAGACCAGACAGCAAAACATCTTGTAAAAGCCCTCATAATTTCTCTGAAAATAATATATTTTCAAATATTTCAATTTTCATATTTCATTTCAAACAAATGCTGAGATGGTTTGTTTTATTTGAGAGCAATTGGTCAAGCTAGAAATCCAAATCACAAAGCCCTGGTGGGCCAGAATATCAAGTTACAGATATATGACTCTCCTTGTCAAATGCTGCTTTGTAGTATAAAATACAGGAGTTTGAAGATAACAGAAAATAATATTATATATTACCAACTTATATTTGCATATTAGGTTATGAGCCTTTCTGTGTCATACTTTTGGGCAGAAACTTAGTTTGTTAGGATTTTATTTGGTAGGATTTTTTGCTACAGAAGCCTCAGAGCCTGCAGTGCCTGAAAGCAGCCCCCACTGCTCAGTCATTCTGATTGACCAGCTGCCTATTTCAGTAGGGCCTCTTCCCCCTTTCTTTTTTCTTTTTTGAATTAAATGTCCTCCTCATGCTACAGTAATCATGGATATTGTTAATAGAATTGCGTGGTAGAACTTAATTAACCTTTTCTTCTTGCTTTTTATTTAAAGGAAATTTGAGAGAACTCAATGGCGTGGTTCCTAATTTAATGCATCCCCCCAATGTCTATTAGAGGCTCTTCACTTGAGTGAGTCAGGTGAGACAGAACTGCCCATCATTAGCTCACAATTCATTTTCCCTCAGTTGAAATGTTCACCTGACATTCGAATCAGGGAAGAGTAAAAGTGCTGAGTACATGTGTTAATAAATATATATTCTTCATGAATTTAGATAATCTCATAACTGGAGCCATTAAAACATATTGGATGGTTATGCAAATAACCGAAGGAATTTCAAATTGCACTGATCATTCTGAGTGTCACTTCTTGAACTGCTTTTCTTTCATTTTGTAAGTTATAATTAAAACTGCTTGTGGTAGATTTTCTCTAGCTATTGAGTGGTCAGGAGATGAATTCTTCACCGAGGTGGAAGTGAGTAGACAATAAAGGCTATAATTTACAATTTGAGTTTTAAATCCCCTTCCAGAAGTCCAGCTGTTCCGGTTTGGCCAAATTTAGAAATATATCCTCTGAGAGAAGGCACAACCACCCCTCCCCCCACCAGGTTCGGGAAAAAATAAATTTTCTTCAAAGGAAAGTGAAGAAGATAAAACTATTTATTTAACAAACACACGGGAAAGGAAAATAATGTTAAATGGTAAAATCTTTCGCTGTAGAGGAAAAACCTGGGAAAGTGTTCGAGTCCTCCCTTTGGTCTCCTCGGAGCTGGGGCTTGGCCCAGGGCCAGGCCCTCTGTGCCCAGTGGAAAGTCCTCCCGATGTGCTCTGATGTTGAAGCAATCAAACAGTCCAGTAGAAAAGGGAGAAAAAATCTGAAATTCCAGAGAAAGAAAAGCTCAACTCTCAGTCTCTCTCCCCGGAGAACAAGAAACTGGAAAAACTGGCCAAAAGCTGACTGGAAAGCAGCAAGCCGGGTGCTTCCTCGCTCCCCTGCCGCAGCTGGGGAAAAAAACCCTGCTATCTTTATGTGACCTTGAACAAGCTGCAAAGTGCTTTGAGAAAGTTTTGCTCAGTTTTTTTCCTTCCCCCTCTCAGGCTCAGTTTAGAGGCATAGAAAAGCCCAAAAATTAATTTCTGGGCATAGGCAGCGATATGGGATACACATCATAAGGTCACCCCAAGACACCAGCAAAGAGCATTTTTTACATTATTTCCTTTAGAAACAGAGGGAAGGGGAAGGTGTTACAAAAGCAGATGATGTAAATGTAAATGCAATTCCAGCCATATTTCTGTAAGCTATTCTTTTATCTTTCCCTGAATGAAGTCTGCTTAAGTGTTCTCAGTTCATTATATTTCTAAATGAGTTTTACTTCAGATAGCTGTTAATTATTGCCATAACTTCCTCTCATATTAGTGTCTGAGTCCTACTCACACAAAGAAGATTCTTAGCTCATCCAGAATAAAGTCTGTTTTTTTAGATTAAAAAACCCCTGTGATTTCCTCACATTCCTGAAGCACAGCTTATGAAGTGTAGGCTTGGTTGTCAAACTGCTTGACCAAACTCTTTTTTCCTTAAAAAGCAGTAGAGGCAGTCAGTGTATAAAGTAGAATGAAAGTTCCACACCTAGAAAAGAGAAAAAAAGAACCATGAAATGGTTTGTTTTGAGCATATGTTAGATTGCCAAATATTTTCTGAAACAGCACTAAACGAAACATAACTGCATGTCCCAAAATCACTAAAGAAACTGAAAATCTGTTTGGCTGAGCTCTTATACAAGTTAGAGAGAAAAGCATAGGTTTAGAAGCAGTTTCACAAAAATAACTAAAACATACTTCTTTTTTTTCCCTCCCTTTTTCCAGTTTAAGTTCACTAACCTACAGGGATGGTTGATTGGGATTGGTGTGGCTTTCTTTTGCTGTAGAAGTTTGAAATATGATTTAAAGAAAAAAATTCCTTAAATTTGATGAAAGACTGGCTTTGGGGTGTCAAACACTGGCATTATTCTCACAGAGGCTGGTGGCTGATAAGCTAACTCAGTGGCAGGCATCTGGCAAAATTCTCTTGTCAGTTTTGCTTTATGTCGCTTTTTCCTTTCAATTGGCTGCAAATAATAGATCAGACTTTAGTTATAGTTCAAGGAATCAGGTGATCATTACAACTTTTGGTTACTAATATAGGAAACGAAGTGTGTGCATAGAGAGACTTCAGTGCTGGTGGAAAGGATACTGGAATGCAGAAAGGAATGAAAATCCTAGGAACTAACAAATGATGCAGTGATCATGACTGCCCAAAAAAAAATATATATTTATTTATTTACTTACTTACATGGTTATAATATTGTACAGTATACTCAATTTATGTGGCAAGAGGATTTACAAGGGGAATATAGGAATCTTAGCTCTCCAAGTGAGCTTTAAAGGTAAAAGAGTGTAAGCAGGTAAATCAGTGCACCGTGAGAAGAGTGGTGGTGCTGGAGTGCCTTCCTGTAACATTAATCCTTCCTCTCTTTATTGTTTATTTGGGTTGTGGCCATCACATGATGGAGAACAGTGATGGGAAGAGGTGACCTACAGTTGTCAGTGGCTGATATAATAATATTGCTTTATTGCATGATAATTTGCTTTAGGTAATGGTTATTTTGCTGCAATTCCATGCTAAGGTGTGGAGGCTTCCTTTTCTCTGTGTCTCTTCTGAGCCAAGTCACAGAAAACAAGGATCTCTGTGTGTGGGGGGTGTCTGGGCATCCTCAGCTGTAGTAATCCTGTAGATGGTTGTGAAGGTTACCAAGCTGTGTAGATTTTGACCACTTTTTAGTATGGTGAGGAGCTTAATGAAGAACTAAGCATGACACGGATAAGATGATTATTTTTGTAAATAATTTTTTAAAATGCAATGCATGCAATACCCACAGGAGATGCAGGTGAAGTGTTGCAGAAGCTGTGTTCCAAGACAGTAAAGTGCTCTGTGAAATAACCTATCTTTGGTGGAGGAAGGGGTTAAAAGCCTTATGCATATGCATAATGTAGCCTAAAACCAAACAGGAATTAACTGAATAATAAGAACACAACCTGTATTTAGAAAAGGACATACAGAATATTTTAAGAAGTAATTCTGGCCTATTTCAGAAAGGTGAGGGTGAGGAGACTCTGGCACAGGTTGCCCAGAGCAGCTGTGGCTGCACCTGGATCCCTGGCAGTGTCCAAGGCCAGGTTGGACAGGGCTTGGAGCAGCCTGGGACAGTGGAAGGTGTCCCTGCCATGGCAGGGGATGGAATGAAAAGATCCTTAGGATCCCTTCCAACCCAAACCGTTCCATGGTTCTGTGAAATTCTATCACATTCCCACACCAGGTAATGGAAAAAAACTTCTTTTTGAGGGGGAGCTTTGCTGAAGAGTGGCATTTTCAGAGGTTTCTTGCATATTTTGAAGTTATTGATGTCAGATATGGAATCAGGATAACCATTTGTATGCTTACATTTGTGAAGCCTGGTATTTGAAACAATACTTTTCAGAAGAAATAGTGCATGCAGAGAATGCAAGATTGGCCCAGATAATTGCAATGAACAACACACAGCTATTGCTGATATTTTTAGCAATTTTTGTTGCAGAGGGTTTTTCATATAAATAACTATTTAACTGATTTTTTTCCTCACTTGTCTAGACTAAAGCTTTGTTAGAAAAGTAACTCTAAGTCTTATCATTATTGTATTATATTATTAAAGCATCAATGAAATCAATTGAAAATTTGGTTCAGTTAGTAAAATACTTTTTTTCAGAGGAGATGTGGCTCAGAGGCTCTACTTGTTGTCCTTTCCTTCATATTCACCCACAGTAGATTGGTGAACCAAGTCGTGTAAATCTGGGCAGTGTTCTCAGTACTGCAAGGGAAATGAAGAATAATCCAAAATAATCACTGAACTGGAGGGCATCAATTTAATCTGTAGATACTTAATTGTTGATGACAATATTCAAAACAAAACAATCCACTTATTGCAGTCCTGTTAAATTAAAAACAAAAGCATTTTGGTAGCAAGAGCACCTATGAATCAGAAAAGGAGACCCAGTCTGTTATGGAAGTGTAAAATGCATTTGCATCCATAATTTGCAGAGCACAAGAGCACTAACTGCTGTCAAGAAGGAAATTTTTGCCCATCCAAATGAACATTTTTCTCACTCCCTTTTTAGATGTTCTCGCTTTGCATGTTGTTTTCTCACGATATTCTGGCATCAGCCTTTGTGAATGGTCCTTGTGAGGACACTGCCGGTCCTTCCTGCCCTGCCCAGCCTCCACTGGGCTCCCCCTCACAGCCCTGCCTGCTTTGGGACCCTCTGAACAGATCTTTGACCCATGGAACAGGACCCTGACCCACTGATTGCTGTCCTGTTCTGACCTTGCTCCTGCTCTATCACTGCTTACCTGGGGTGTACAAGGCTGGTCACTGTCACTGGACCTGGCCTCGATCTGCTGAGAAGTCAAACAGGATCAACTAGAGCAGGTTTTTCAGGACTGTGTCCAGTTGGGTGTTGAACTCCTTCAGGCAGGGAGCTCCACAAGGTCCCTGGGAAATCTGTTCTAATGTTAGATTACTCACAGACAGGAAAAGCTTTTCCCAGCTTCTACACAGAATGTCCTGAACTGCAGCTTTTGCCCATTGCCTTTTGTTGCCTCACTGGGCACCACTGGCCAGAGTATAGCTCCTTATCTTTACTCTCTCCCATCAGGCATTTGTACCTTCTGTTTTCCAGGCTGAGCAGTCCTGGCTCTCTCATTCTCTCCTTGTTTGCCAGATGCTCCAATCCCTCACCTATTGTTGATTCCTATTCCATTTGGACTCTTTTCCTGCAGCACTGCTCTTCCGCCTGTCGCTCCCCTGTGCGTGAGGCTGTTCCTCTCCAGGTGCAGCTCTTTGCTGAACTTCATGAGGTTCCTCTTGCCTGTTTCTCCAGCCTGTTGGGGTCCCTCTGCGTGGCAGCACAACACTCTGGGGTATCAGTCACCCCACCCTGCCTGGTTTCATCTACAAACATTAATTGAGCAAGTCCCTTTTCTGAGAGTTCAAGGGGAGGTGAAACAGTGTCACAGTAGCTGAGGGAACATGGCTGTACCATCCTGTACTGATTCCTGAAGGGAACTACAGACAGCAAAACTGCTATTATGGCTAATGGCCTCTTTGTACAGATATTAGATGAAAATAGAAATATCTCACCTGAGAAATGTCTGGTTGTTGTGCTTGAGGATGAATAAGGGAAGAGGTCTGCTGGCAGGCTTGTTGTAAGCAAGAGGGACAGACAGGAATTAGCTGTTAACTCACAGTGCCAATCCTCCTGATTCCAGGTTTGCTGTTAGAGAATGTTTTCTTTGCCCTCTTTCCTGAGAACTTTTTCCAGGAAAGGAAACGTGATTTCAGGGCATCTGAGTCCAGTTTCCAGTTCTTCAGAAGATGTTTCCCCAAACTCGAGTATCAGTAATCAAAGCAATTCTGCAGTGGGAGCTGCATTGTGAGCTCAGTAACAAGCTGCATTCATATGATCAAGCAGAATTCATCGTAACATCAGCATTCACAGCTAGATTTGAAATGATGATTTAAACCCTTTAAAAATTCTTTGAACCATCCAGTACTCTTTAGGTTATTTGTTTCTTTTTTGAAGTGGGAGAAGGGAAGGACAAATGGATGTTTCCCAAAACTTTGTCTTTCACATTAGTGAAGGAAAGGTGTTGGGTGAGCTTGAAGGATGAAAAAGAATGATTTGCATAAAGCATAATGTTCCTTGAGGTGGACTTCTCTGTCTCTGGTTGGGCCAGTGGGAAACTTCAGGCATGTTGCTTTTGGAGAACAGCAGCTGCAGACCTGTTTTTCCATTCAAAATGTCCCAGCTCTTTGGAAATGCTGCTTGCATTTGGCTGCAACGTGCTAAGATATCCAACCACCAAACATACCCAATAAGACAAATTCTGCTATTTTTTCATGCAATGGTGTTAAGCTAAGTTTGAGAAATTACTATCCTGCAAGGAACTTAACTGCTGCTTGTTAAGTTGGTGAGTACCTCAGTATAAAAAGAGCAATGTCATTTAGAAAGTGTCATTTGTGACACAGAGAACCCTCAAACTCTTCTGTCTTTCAGAGGGTTCAAGAACTGACTCTTTGGGCAAAGATATGCAAGTGAGCAAATGGAAAGTCACAGTAGGGATTCACCAATAGGTGAGGGGTCAAACAGAGAAAAACCTTTTATCATGCTGTCACATTTTCTTTCTTTTCAAGAGCTGGAGCTGGAGCAATCAGCCATTCTCGCTCAGCATGAAACTCTGCTCTCACAAGTTCACTCAGCAGTTGGTTGTGTCAACACAACTCTCACAAAAAGGGACTTTACATGCATGACATAAATCGAGTTCAGGGGGGAATTTCAGGAACTAGTGTGCATTGATTCAAGCTGAGGGTAAACAACTCGTAGCCAAACTTGCAAATGTTCCATCTAAAGACACTTCTTTCCTTTTCTTCTTTCCTTTTTTTTTTTAAGGAAGTAATGTCCTCTGAAGCTGTGTAGCACAGTATTTAATTAGTGATTTTTTAATTTGGGCAAATATTGTTAAGTGTCACAGCATTCTACAAAGTAGTTGGAGATGTTGAATGTTATTTTGTCCACATAGAGCCTGCTGCCAGAACAAAAGTTTAAAAACCTTTATTGCAGCACTGCAGACTTTTATAATGTTGTCTTATGAGGCATAACACTTGAAAGAATTTTTAATCTAATTAGAACATTAAAAAAAAAAAAAAAAAAGAATTAGAGCAGTAATTCTTGTGCATGAATGAATGACCACAGGTAGAAGTACAGTGGCCTTGCTGGGTACTGATTTATGTTCTTTTGTGAATAATTTCTTCATAAATCAAGGTAATAACTGAGTTGGATAGGAGAAACTGGGGAGAATCAGTGGATTTCCAGAATCCAAGTATGCCAAGTTTTGCATCAGTCAGAAAGTCTTATTCTCAAGGGCATCGTGTTCTGATTTATTGCCTATCAAAGTGTAACTTAAGGTGTTTTAAGGACTATCATAACCATTAGCTATAGTTACCTGTAAGTTTTACAAAACATTTCAACATTTCTGCCTCTGTTTTGCCCCTTTTCCCTTAAACTTTGTTACTCAGATGGCAGATCTCTATTTCTGCATATTTAGGACATACCACAGCTATTCCCCATTGATACTTTCAGAAGCTTTCCAAGTCTTATTTTATATAATTTTCTATATCTTACTTTATATAATCCAATTAATTTGGAGGGGTGGGTGGAAGGAGCCTGAGCCCCGAGTGTCAGGAAGGGCAGGTGTGGTGTTGAGGCTTTAGGCGCTCATGAAACCACAGCATGAGCATTGTGTGTCCTTTTAGGCACACGGGGGAAACAAGCTCCAGTGGGAGAGAGATAAGAGATGAATCTGGAGTGTAAATGTGCTGAGCAATTTGTGGGGGAAAATGTCATGAGCAAGGCATTTTTTAGTGCTGAGGATACTGGTGGCATCTTGTTCTGGTAGTACTTTGTAAGCCAGCCTGTGCAGTGTGAAGCTCCAGCTCCCACTCAAATGATAAAATACCCTCTAATCAACTCCAATCAAGATTTCTATATTTACTGTCACCAGGTTTTTTAATATATTTTCATTGGTTGTCTGTCTGGATTTTACATTAAGCTTTCAAGCATTGAAAGAAAGTTAATTTTGAACACTTTCTTCCTGATATTGAAGCCCTTTTAAGGAACAACAAGAATTACATCAGAAAAAAAAACAGGCTTCTGACTAACAGATGAAAAAGGAATAACAACATCAATTGAGTATTTCTTTGTGTCTCTGTATCATCACTTAAGATTTTTCATTTGGATTAAATTTGTGCTTTTGTCCTTTGGCCAGTATAATATTTCCTAATCTGTGTGCTAATTTTTTTTTTAAAGGATAAATCCAAGGACTTTATTTTAATATTATCTTATGGAAGTATCACAATAATTGAGTTTTATTATATGTAGCACGAACTTCTAAAGATGTGCATAGTGTGTATGCATTTCCTTCTTGGCTAATGGAGCCGGGGTACAGCTGATTAGGGAAAGGTTTTGTTAATTGCTGTTGTGATGTTTTGGATGGGACCAGTAGGTAGTCAGAAATATTTACTGAATCGATACAAGCAATAAATAATGCATTGAGGCAACCTTTTATCATTCCTTCTCCCATTTTAAGTTACTGATACACTGATGTCAGCTGGATGTCCTTAACTGAACCTGGCAACTGCTTGGTCACACACAACTCTATTAAAACATATTAAAATTTTCTTTTAAAAATATTATCTGCTCCTTATGCCAGCAAATTTGGCCCAAGTTTTGAGACATGTTCAGAAGTCAAAAAATGTATGGCTTTTGGTGATTCTTCTCCAGACATGATTGATATGCTATTCCCTGGGACCCTGCTGAATATTTTAGAAGAAAAATGATGAACCAGCAAAGGCAATGTAAAGCACTGTATAAGGGCTATATTCCATATTGTTAAGGAAGATTAATTGGGGAAATAATTAATGTAGCCAAGTTATTAATTACTCTTTGATTGTCCCGCAGTACCAGAGGCTTAAGAAACCTATCTTATTGCTCCTATCTGTCCTCAGAATTAATGATCTCTTATTTAGGCTGCTAGCTCTCTATGCACAAGCTATCACAATAATAGCAGTGCTTTCTTGTAGCCTGTGGTATCAGCATCCAGAATGCATCCATCTAGAAATGAGAGAAATAATCACTGCTGCTTGCAAGTCTTCAGCCCTGAACAATACCCAGTATGCTGAAACCCCAGAGCATGTTCAATAGTGGAACGTCAGAAACTGCTGAAGCAAAGCACAAAATTATTCAGGTTCTTTTTCATTTGTCAGTAAATTGGATTAGGGGATTCTACCGGGGTGTGCTTGTGTGTGGCAGTATATCTAAAACAAATGCCCCAGTCAGAGTCAGCCACCTTACACTGTCTTCCTGAGAGTAAATTGTATTCGTCTGACTGCTCAAGGACCTCTGACAGAAAATATTCCAGAAGGGAGGTGGTTGGGTGTTGTCCCTTACAAAAGGTGCACTGACACCCTGCCTGCGTCGCTCGCAAGCCAAACGTGTGTGTCTCACATCTCACCTCACCTCCAAAAGATGTATTTTAGTAATAAGAATAATAGGCACAATTGAACATCCAGCACACTTTTGCCAGTAGTGAAATGGAAGGGAGGATGGCTCTTAGGTATTAACAGACTGGCCAGTGGCCAGGGTGAGAACTCAGCACTTTGGAGAGGGGACAGCTCAGCCTTCAGGACAGGGACTTGGCTCCTCTGCCTGGTTCTTTCAGAGCAGTCCCAGGGTACGGTCACACAGTAATTGCTTTGGTCAGTTTGCATTTGGTGCTTTGGATAGTAAAATGTTTTTGTAAAGGATATGAAACCAGGATCGTTGTACCTTTTGTAATCTGGGAAAGAGAGTGAAGTTAATGGTAATGGTGAAATCAGTTTGTCAAGTGGGTATAACATCAGGGTGAAGTTGTGACCCAGCTGAAACAAAAGGGAATTTTACCATTAAAAACAAGGGGGTCAGGGTTTGCCCTGCAGGGTTTCAGTCGCAGTGTCTCTGAAACCAAGCATCTCTGGAGTGTGAGATACTCAGCTACACCAGAAATTTAGCAACATAATCATAGAAGGGTTAGTGTTGAAGTGACCTTAACAATCATCTAGTTCCAAATGATCAAATGCAGTCATGATTATATTATTCGAGTTCTTTATTTCTTGCTGCATAACATCTGTGTGCTTTTTGCGCTAGAACAGAACAAGGAACAGTGCACATTCTCTTCAGGAAAGGATTCTTAAGAGGTTAAATGGATGTGGCATGAGCTGCATGCTGTGCACTATGAAGTACTTGAAATATTTTTATCTTTAGAACTAATTTGAAGAATTAATCTCAACTTTTAATATCCTGAAAGTAATGAGACCTTATGATTGATCTTAGTCATGAGAAAAGGATAACAGAGATGCAGTTCACAAGAAAAGTCACTGGTACATCTGGTAATGTTTATCACTGTTGTGAAATAGCCTAGTGATAGAATTTTTTCCTGTGTACATCTTTGTGTGAACATTTAAGCCCAAACAGATGGATTTGCGTCTATAACTCCATTTTTTCTGTGTTGTTATGCTTCTGGGAAGCACGTTGTAGAGCTGGGACTTTTCAGAATATAAATTTATCAAAACAAGTATGATTAATTAATCAGTCGATCTACTTAGGAAAACAGGAAAGCTACAAGCACATCGCTTTGTCAGTTCTTTGTTAGTGGTGTATCTGGGAAACAGCATTTTCAGAAAGTCCCAAACTCGGTTTTAAATTATTCTCTTTGCTCACTTTTTAATGGAAAGGTAACTTTCCAGAATCTAGACCCTTTTAAAATGGAAAATGTGCAATATTATCTAAGGGAAATATGAAGCTGATTTACTATGCATGATTTTTTCAGTTTGTACACATTGGGCATGGTTATATTTTTGCTCAGGACGTATATATATATTTTCTGCTGAACTTTTCTCGATTGCTTTTTTTATCGGGTTTACAAATCAAATCAAACAGGTATATTGCAGAGCTCTGATATTATTTTCTGCGCTTATAGCACAATGTATTGAATTATGCTTGCTCATGTACTGCTGCTGCTATTCTCTCCAGATTGAGAGAGAATGACTGTGGGGGCTGTAAATTCACTTGGCTTCCAGCACCACTGGTTAAATCAAGAACCCTGTTCAGGCTGGAGAAGAGACAGAGCAAGTGTTCATTACACAAATCAATTTGGTCAAAAGTACAGCACAGTGGGTACCCAACCATTGCTCACATAGTATTGTCAACTTAATCAAATAATGCCTAGAAGACATTCACAAGCTCTTTCTCTCTGAGAAATAACTTGATTGGTGCAGCAGGAAAAAAACAGGGGCTGTTTTGAGCATTTATTAACAAATTCAATGAGTGCTTTCTTTTTTGCTAAATTTAAAATTCTGAAGAGCTTTACCCTGTGCTGGCATGTATACATGAGATATTCAGCACCTAATTTACCATTGATCATATTTTTAAAAAATAATCTGTTCCTTTTTTTTCTTCTTTCTTTTCTCCCTGTAAATAGTTTACCGGTTATTCCTGATAGAATTGGGCTGTTCTTCCTCTACACTTGGTGTGGGTATAAAAGATATGCAACAGATTTGTATTTGTTTACAGATTATAACAGAATGATAAGGACTCGGTAAAGCTTTTCATGTTCCAATACAACTTATTTTCACTTTGTCCAGAAAGAGATAAAAGGTTTGCTTCTATTTTAGGCATTCCTACAGTCTGTGTTCCATTCACTCTTGACAAGCTGAGATTGAGGACAGCGTTCTTCTTGTAGTGGTGTGCAAACAGCTCTTCTGTGGCCGCATTTCGTCGCATTGGAAACAGGATTTGAGGGTGAAAGATTTTGTCCACACCACCATTGTTTTGTAGGAAATGAAAGGTATTAGTCAGTGAAAAAGAATGGAGGGAAAGTGAAACTCTTACAATTCCAGTGTAAGAAACATTCCAGGGCTGGCTGTCTGCAGTGATGGATGGGGAGGGATACAGAGAGTTTGTATTAGCCAGGAAGGAGAATGGAATGGGTTTTTTTCTACCCAATCAATGTGCACAAGGCCCTCTCTGATTTCAGGTTCACTGCTCATTGTTTTATTGTGTGTGGTGCCTTTGCCACAAGTGCTAAAGGTGGCAGATGAGACTCCTGTGTCCAGTCAGGAGTCAGCTGGGAAATGGGGTTGTATTTGAGGCTGCATGAAGGCTTTAGAATGTACTTTTGAGTGCAATTTGCTGCAAATATTGGATTAAAAAGGCCTTAAAAGAAGAGGTGTGGGTGTGGGGGAGTTAATATTTTTTTTCCAAATAAAATGTTGTCAAATTTATTTTATCCAAACAAATATTTGGTTTAGTAGTTTTCCTCATTTGTATAATTTTTGTTTCTTAAATTCTCACGAAAAAGCTAGGAAGGGAAACCAGAAAAATTACTTCAACAATTTTACTTCAGTGTCAAGTCTTTAAGAGCTTGAGTGAAGTCTTTTAATTAATAGAAGTTTTCTGTTTCTGGAACTGAGTTAAGGAAACAAAAAGAAAAGTATTTTGCTAAAGATAAAGAATTTCTCTAGAAAACAATAGATATTAACTCATGATGATGAATTTAGTTTAAAAGGATACCAAATGTTTATACTGAAATTATTATTATTAATTATTATTATTTTATTATTATCTTATATGAAAAAACCAAAAAATTGTTTTCTGAAATTCCCTCTTTGAGATGGGTTTGCTTACCTGTAAGAATGGTTTCAATTCTAATTTATTTTAACACTTAAGCCTTCAGTACCTCACTGAAGTAAAGGGAGATCACCTCAATTTGTTTTGCTGTAAGTGAGAATTTGGTCTTCTATTTCTGCATTCTGTATTTATAACTTTCATTTTAGGTTTTAAGACTATCATATATTAAGATTCTTTAATATTTTATAATTGCAAGTACTTGGTGGAATAGGGACCAGAAAGCAGTCTGATTGCATGCAAGACTGCAGGGATGGAGGAAGGATAATGCCACATCCTAACTTCAATTAATTTTTAAAGGAATATAAAACTTCAGGTCCTCTAGCAGTGAAGATATTCTCCTGAAATGTATTATGTATGTTTAAGGTAAATGACATTCTGGTTTTGTGAGTCCACAGAGCTCTGAAAGTTACCTGGCTGGGATTTTTCAAAATCCAGCCTGTCCTCTGTCCCATGTGTGTTTTACCTCCTTGGTGTGTTACTTGGAAATTTTTGCATAATCTTCACATTCCAATTTCAGTTTGCAGTTATCCTTGTGCAGATCTCCCTGGCGTGCCCGTGGATTTCTGGGTGCTTTGTAAAGAGACTGATACATTGCCAAGCCTTTTAATATGTTTTAAATGGCTTAGCCCTGTTAATTGTGCCCCGGGGATCTTGAGGGTCATGGACAGGTATGAATTGTTGATGACAGTGACTTGCTAAAGTTTCTGGTTTTCAGTCCTCGCTGCCCAGACTCTGAGACATTCTGTGCTGAGAGTGTAAATTTGAGGCTTCTTAGAATAAAAATGATTTTTAAAAGTGGTAAACCCAACCAAAGGACAGAAGATAACAGTACCTGGATTTATTCTCTTCACCCATAATTTGTAGCTCCATTTTAACACCATCTTCAGAAACCTCACTGGATTTTGCTGACCATAGTCTGTTCAGCTGCTTACTAGGGAAGTTTCTCCCAGTGTTTTGGGATGTTTGTGGTGCACAGTTCACCCCTCCTACTCCTCATTTCTATTGATACAATGAACAAAGATTACTCTTTTCAATTTGCATTTATACAGTACACTGATTATATAATTTCTTCCTGGGGCTCCCCCTCTTCCTGAAGCTCAACAGCACCTTCAGAATTCTTTAATTCTCTTCAGATTAATATAATTGACCTTACATTCTTCTGAGGTGTTGTATTTCAAGAGTTTCCAGTCTATCATCTCCCACCTACTCTCACATACCAAATTTCTTTCATGTTTCTCTCCTTTGATGCCTGAAGGTAGAAAATAGTCTCTGTGGTGTCTCTGGATGGAACAGTTACTTCAAAATCTAAATTTCAAATTTTTGAGTTGATTTTAGATAACAATAGATTAGCATGGAACATTTTTGTCTCTTGACAGCTATATACCGTATTTTCTATTTAAATCACAAAATATTTATAAAGATAAATTATTTAGTTTGTGGGCCCCTGCCTGTGAGTTCAGGGAGTAGCAGATAGAGATGTGGTGGTGCTGACTCAGTTTTAGGTTTACGCTTGATCTGATCCCATTATTTGTTTGGAGCACTTGTAAATCTTTCTTCAGTGCACACAAAAGTTTGTGTTTGTGTGAGTCTCTTCCTATCCCATGAAATATCAAAGGTGCTGCTGCTGGACTGAAGCTGCTGCAGAAATGAGAACCTTTATTTATAAAGTGTTCTTAGCACAGCATTATTGGCAATATAGATGTTAATACTTTTAATTTGAGAACATTTGTATTCCCTAGGGAAGGTATTGTTGAATTTAACTTGCTACAGTTCAATTTATATGTAGTTATTGCTGATGTAAATGATGTGTTCCGTTTGAGTTCTTTTGCTTCCTCTTCACCAGGCTTGTGGGTACTAAAACTGTGTGGTAAGGTTTATTTTATTTAAGCATTTTTATGTTGCTTAAACTGTTGCCTTTTAAAAGAAATTTCATACTAGCAGGAAATGGGCAATTTCGTCTTTTTTTTCTTCAATTGAAAAAAGTCAGAAAGACGAACTGAATGTAACACTGGAACACAAGAGAAAGAGGAATATTTAGGAAAACAGCGGGGTCAGAAGGAAGAGGGAGGCCAGAGCAAATGGAGTAATGTCTGTCAGATCATCCTTGTAGTTTTTCATTCAACTATTTTCTTTCCCTTTCTATTCTTCCAAACTCCTCTACCAGTGCAGATGAGTATGACTGTGCTGTTTTCACATACCCATGCAGAATCTTGTCTAATGACTGTGTGCTGTACAAGCAGTAATTAATTAGGCACTGTAGGATGTAATTAAAGAACAGAGATGAGTAATTTCTGTAACATACTGATTGACCAGCATTGGTCAGTCTTACTTTTTGGATGAGGGCCATTTTTTATTCTTTTCCTTAATCTCACTGGGGATTTATAATTTGTTTGTTAAATCATAGTACATAGCAATGTCCTTCAATTTTAAAGCAGAAGTTTAAAACCAGGGAACAGTGTCCCTGTGGGAACTACCACGGCATAACCTTGTTTTGGCGAAGAAGAGAATCTGTAAAACTTTGTTTCTGTGTCTCACTTTTCTGTCAGGCAACCTTCATCACTGATTAAACTTCTGTTCCCTCTCACAACTCAAGGCCTTTTCCATAATGGTCACCATTTATCTGGACAGAATGACCCTCCAGTGCCCATCAGCAGTGCTTATGAAACGGCAGCTGGGATGAGATGTGTTACCTGCCTCTTGTGGAGAAGTCCCAGTGGCCTCTGAATGAAAGCACTAATCTGATTTCAAAGTGTCTGGCTTGCTCTGCTAGCAGGCAGCATTTGGACTGCAGATTCAGTTCCTTACCTTGGCAAACATAGAAAAGGTTAAAGGAGTTTCTACAGTCTTGTAGGGAGATCTATTTATTCGTTATTTAAAAATAGCTCAGAAAATCTACAAATAATAATCTACTTATTCTCCAGTTTATTCCAAACACATATTATCACTGAGAATGTATGCTGTTGAGACAGATACAGAAATGGATTTGATTTTAATGTATTTAAACTTCTGGTATTCCTCAATACCTTGGAGCAGATTTAACTGCTTTTTAGTATTTTTTTTTTTTCCAGAATTTAAGCCCACCCACCCCCTTGTATTAAAAATGCCAGAAATACTTACAGTGTGCTTTATTTTGCTTTACCCTTTTAGCAGACAGATGATGCAGCACAGACCGATGGCCAGCAACAGACGCAATCTTCTGAAAACACAGAAAACAAATCACAGCCAAAACGGCTCCACGTCTCAAATATACCATTCAGATTCCGGGATCCAGACCTTAGACAAATGTTTGGTGTAAGTGCTCATCATTTATTTCTGCTTTATTTACATTTGCATTGCAATAGGTATTTTCTATTATAGGCAGCCGTGAGGGCTGTATCTGATTGAGGCTGTTTAACCATTTGCAGTAAAGATTCCCTTTTAATCTATGTACAACCAAACATCTGATTTGCCAGTCGGAACTGGGAAAAGAAATTACACTGATTCTGCTGTATGTGATGCCCTTGGGTGTTTTGTACTACATTCACAGAAAGCTGTCTGTGTTGGTTTAAAATATTACATGCATACATATTGCTGCTGTACACATCTGGATTTATCTGCCTGCATTTATTGATTTTGGAGAGCATGATGTTAAACGGTCAATGCCTGACCTCATGAGCAAGGGACCCAAAAGGAAGGCATGGGCTGAATTTCAGCACAAAGTTCAGAATCCTCATCCATCTCCACAGGTTTTGTAGGTCTGTAGGCTTTGAAGGTTTTTGTTAGTATTTTTCTAGAAGTCTCTCAATCTGTGCTTCTTTCCAGGCCACAGGTGCCTTCAAGCACATCCCCTGTGTCTCACACAGGCCCTGGACATGCCATCAGCAATAGGATTTATAACTGAGAGAGGTTACACTGTGTTTCTACTCCCTGACCCAAGAACTCTCAGGTTTAGTTTGAAATGCCACTAAGCATAATCTAGAAATAGTACTTGATCATCTATTAGAGTCCAAGCGAGGACTCTGGAGTATTTATGTTACTCTTGCTCTCTTTATTCTGCCTCACTAAACTGGAATTCTCTCCTGCATTACAGTTGGTTATTCAGTGCAGCACCAAGTGCTCCATGGCTCTGTACTTCTCTGCATCTTTCACATTCAGTTCAGATCTTTAAGTTCTTCTAATGTGTTTGTATGTGAGTCAAAAGACTGTGTTCCTTAATATTTATTCCTCTGAAGGAAACAGTCACTGGAAAAAGAATCCTGGTGTAGTACTGGGAAATGAGTGACTGTTCTGCTGTATCTGACTTGGTACAAGTTACTTCCCCTGAACGCAGCTTCCAGCTCATCAGCAGAATAGCAGAAGGCATAATAATTAACCCTCTAGAGAAAAATACGGTAATTTATTTAAACTAAACAAACCACTTAAAATAGATTTTATTTGAAAAAAAACATTAAATGAAACATATTTTTTTTTTTTTTAGGTACTGTAATTTATAAATGAATAAAAACTACATTTCCTTTAAATGTTTCTAAGTCTTAGGTCTCAAAAGACTGACACTGGGGAAGGGCTGGAGTTTTCCAGCTGACTTCCAGAATGACTTGATCACAGTAAACTTCTAGCTTCTGAAATGATAGAAAAATGACATTTCTGCATGTGTCAGTTGAAATATGTCATATGAAACTTGGCAGGTCTGCATCATGTCCATGTTATACACACAGCAGATGATCTTTTTACATGGACATGAATATAACAGGAGAATTGTTTAAATATCAAGTCCATCTCTGCATCGAGGCTGAAGCTGCAGTTAAAACATTAATTAATGGTGAATGCAAGAACATGAAATAAGCCAAATAATACCAAGTGATGGTTTATTTTTGATGACCAGGTTGAAACTCTTTAATAAGCTAGAGAAGGAATACTGTCCTTTCCAGCCTGTAATTGTTTATTATATCTTAAAAGACTGTAGTATAGGCTCATTTCTGCAGTTCCTGGGACTCTTGTTGGGTTACTCTCCATTTCCCTGCCTCCAATGTGTGCCTTTTTGTTTAAGATGTTGGGTCACTCACCAGTGCCAACACTGATCCATACTACATGCTAATGACATTTGAAATAACAGAAATGACCCCCCGATGCATTACATTGTCACCTCAGAAAACGTGTCCTAACAGGAAGTATTCTAACATTTATTCTCTTCCTAAGCCAAGTCCAATAGGGTCTTTTCCTTTGGGACAAGCAGCTGTGTTCAGCTTTTGTGTGTGCAAGCAACATCTAGGGAATTCAGTGCTATTGTAAGGTCAATGGCAATAACAGTTACTTCTAAGATTATGATAACAATGCAATTCTGAGCAGAGAAAAAATCCCCCCAAAGTGAGTATCCATTCTAGTTTTTCAAATTATGCTCCAGTAAGGCAAAACTTCTTAGGGAATAATGGTTACCGATTTCAGCAGGGTGGAAAGAAATCCTCAGTCCTGGAAGCGAGCAACAAAACTCCCACCTGGTTTAATCCTATTCCTGTAAGGCAGAAGTAACCAAACTCCTTCACTTTTTTCTGGAAAATCCAGAAATTTGGGACTTTTACTTCACTGTGATCATGGTTTAATGCTCTTTCCTCTCTGTCAGGGGGCTTCACTGAGCTTCAAGTTCCTCTGTGGAAT
Source organism: Coloeus monedula (assembly GCF_965178545.1). Lineage (NCBI taxonomy): Eukaryota > Metazoa > Chordata > Aves > Passeriformes > Corvidae > Coloeus > Coloeus monedula. The sequence goes on along the minus strand of NC_138796.1, from coordinate 12,616,510 downwards.
GACTGTAACGAGCATAATGACGTACACAACTGAGATGTAATATTGATCTGACTCCTTTTAGTGTGTCTTCTTATGTGTTTAAGAGTATTTGGTTTTATATTGTTTAACTTTTTTAAAGTGTTGCACCATTTCCTGAAACATTTTTACTCTGTGTGATAGAAGGGTTGAAGTTACCTTATTTTCATGTAACTTTTCTGTTTCTTTGCAGCAATTTGGTAAAATCTTAGATGTTGAAATTATTTTTAATGAGCGAGGCTCAAAGGTAAGCAGTTTAATTCACCTGTGGATTATTTTTTTTTGTTTAAAATACTTATATGAGTAAAAGGAAACAACTGCACTGCTGTGATAAAATAATGTCTGAAATTTTATGTTAGTGAGAACATCTGAGCTGTCAGTCAGTTTTCTAAGCAGTATGAAAATCATTGGACTCATATCTTTTAAAGGGGGTAATTTTAACTACTCCAGACTGTCATCTGTTTTATGAGAATGTTGATTTTGGTGTCCTTATTCTTCAAGGGTAATTATTTCATTTATTATATGAGTCCATAGTTAAAGATATCTGTAGGTAGGTTTGTATTAGTACAGGTATTTTTTTCTTTTATTGAAATGAAAGATGATGATGATACTTTATAACTATCCTCTTTAGTGATTAGCTGAGAAAATATGTGATTGTTCCCGATTAAGTGCAGATGTTTTCCTCTTTAGTTAAAGCCTTAGTACACCAACCCTTTGAAAAAAATCTATTTTAGCATTTATTTTATTAATAGAGTTCTTATTGGAAACGTTTAATTTTTTTTTTCCAAAATTACTTTGCCTTAAATGCATACTTCAATTTATTCAGTATTTAGGAAATAAAGCAAGATAGAATGGCTATGACTGCATCAGCTGGTGCAAAACTGTAATCCAGTGTGTTCACCTATGATATCAGCTGCATTACAGGGCTTTATGTCTGTCATATGCATATCTTTTTTCCTTTTCTTGCCATGTCAGACACACTAAAAAGTTTATTCACTAATGTTTCAATCTTCCTGTAGCTCATATATCATTTATGATTAGCGATGGAATGTTATTCCTGTTCTAGACATACTGTAATCTGTCATATTTTAAGAATCATATACATCAAAAATCTATCTTAAATCAGATATATTTTAATTCTGTTAATATTTATTTTCTGAAAATAAAGCCTTCACTTTTTTTTTTTTAAACCTAAATGGAACAGCTGAAATCTCCTGGTTTATTATTCAGACATTAATTATTCCCCTTGCCTACCAGCGCAAATTCAGTTGGAACATTCATCACTTTTTCAGTAAACAACTAAAATGGATGGAATTTGGTGGCTCAGAATCTCCTACTCTGGCCAAAATTTATTATTTTTAAATTATGGTTGCTCAATAATGTTTGCAAAAGATATAGATTGTCCAGAACCTGCTGCTGCTGGATAGTCCCACCAGTTTCCAAAGCCATCCCCACTGGCCACCTTTGCTGGTTGTGCTGATGGGGTGGAGCTGAGCACCTGTGGTAGAGGAGTTTAAACTTTTGTTTAGCTGCTAAATCTTACCCAGGTGGGGATTTTAACCACCACACCTGCACTGGACTGCTTAAGCGTAAGGTTTTGTTAAAGTTTTAGGGGGATGGCATAAGGAGGTGTTTCCAAATTGAGCTTTTTTGATGTTGACCTTGCAGCACTGAAACATCCCAGTGCCTTGTGCCAAAGGCAAGATCCTAGAACGGATTTCAGAAGGAAAAGGTTTTCCTAGCTGGATTTTAACATCTCTGCCTCAGTTACAACCTTTGTCAGGTCAGCCTGTTGTTAATAAATGCTCCTGCACCATCAGTGCTGCATCCCAGCTGTCTCCAGGGGAGCTGCTGGGGGTGCTTGAGGCAGGGCTGGGGTGCCTCTCACAGCTCAGGACTGCTGCTCTCACCTCAGTCAGAGTTATTTCAAGTACAGCTACATAATATTCTGATTTGCAGAAGTACCTTTAGATTCTCTCAATTAAATAGAAAGTTAAGGAAAATAATATTAGGAATGAGAGGGACATCTTTTTTCTGTTCTTTCTTTTTCTATTTTTTTTTTTTTTTATTTAATCTGATCATTTCGTGTCCATTCTGTAGGAATTAAGATGCACCAGATTAAAGTCCCATTCCTGGCAGTGCTTATCTATGTTTTCATAAAATCCCACTGAAACTGAAAGGACTACTAAGTGGTTTCAGACTGAGTACAGGTAACAAAGTTTGCAGGATCAGAATTCAAATTTGTTTCTAGCTGCAGTTTGGCATAAGAATTGCTAGAATATGTTTTTGTTTCTGTTTCTTTTTCTTTCTTTTTATTCTAACAGTTAACGTTTTAAACGATTTCTTGCAAAAACAACAGAAGTAATCTCATTCTCGTGCCGTAATAGTTAAGAAAAATGGAATTGCATATTCAAAAAAACATAACATTAGAACTCCACCATAAAGTATAAAATTATTTTGCAGAAGGGAGTCCTTCCATAAGAGAAAACCCTCAAATAATGCAAGTTTCATACTACAAATTTCTGCTTGTTTGAATGTGTAATACTAATGACGAAAGCTTGGCTAAAATATATGACAACACTGATGACTTTTGAATTTTTGACCATTTTCTATCAGTTATAAATCAATGCTCTAGACGACTCTGTATATACATTCAGAAATCTGTTTATGTGTGTATTAATATGTATCTAGTGTATATTATATTAACACCTATTTCTTCAAATAAGGAGAACGCCAAAGTGCCTCCCAAATTAAATCAGAACCTTCTCACACACTAACTTGGCTATTATTAAATCATTTGACAGATTTTAAAAATAAAATGCATATATTTGCATTACCAGTTAATAGAATACAGCTGTTAACTCAGCTGCATATTAAATTGATGCGAAAGGGTTCATGTAGGTATTTGAATGTGTGATGGGTGAATCTGTGTTTTGTTCTTGAGTTTCTCTGTCAGCCAGGTGAAGTTAAAGATTTGCATAGTAAGAGCTTAATTTAGGTAATGTTGATTATGACAATAAGTACAACATAAGAAATTTTAAAATTACAATGAATATTATTTTCAGAATCTTTGAAGTTCCTATCGTATCTTGGCTTGTAGCTCCACTTTGTATGTTTTTCTAATTTTTTAGTGTAATTAGGTTTTTATCTTTCTCTTTAGCTCTTTGAACAAAAATTAACTGGTAGTGCTGTGAGCTAAGGAGAATGTCAGAAAGTTTTGACTAAACTCCCACCAAATGTTTGCAATTCTGAGAAGGGACAATTTCTCAGGCAAGAGAATAGAAAAAAAAAAACCAGAATTGGGGGAATTTCTGCTATTGAATGAAGTTAGGCTGCTTAGATCCATGGATCCAGTGATGTTTTTTGCTGGGAAATTTTCTTAATGGCATCCTAAATTAGGAGGTTTTTTAACAGAGCTTTAACAAGGCGGGAAGGAGCAGTTGTAAAAGAAATAAAAGTTTAAAGTTGAGGATGGTTTTAGTTATCAGAAAAGCCTGTACAGGCATCTAAACCATGGAGATTAGTGCTAAGGAGGGGGATTTTACTTTCTCTCAACACTCCTGGTGCTTTGGGGAAAAGAGTTACATCCTCAGTGTGTTCTAGCAAGTGAGGTCGTGGCCTTGTGCTAAAATTGTGGAGAGTGGTGTGGAGAAAATGTGTGGAATCAGGTGTTCTGAGAATGGCTTCAGCTGGAGGTGCAGCTGCTGACAGA